>NC_090931.1:109661448-110861448 GCF_040938575.1 Ambystoma mexicanum
AAGGTGCTCTTCCACGAATGATTTAAGAAGTTTAGTGATATACTTGTCAATTATTTTTCTAAAGAAATGTAACATTAGTAATGGGTCTGTAATTCGCAGAGACACTTGATCCAAAGATGGCTTCTTGATGAGAGGTTTCACCAAAGCCTGTTAATTGTATCCGGCACAGCTGATTACCTAACAAAGGCATTGACAATCTCTGTAATGATCAGTGCTAGAAGGTCCACATACTCTTTCACCACATAAGAATGACCTCCTGGGCAGTTGGCAGGTTTAAGGGCACCAATACAGCAGATATTTTAGCAACCATTACTGGTTAAAATTCAAATAAGCTGGCAGGCCTTGGATCAACTGGGTATATAGAGGCAGGCATGGAGCCTCTGGCTGAATGGGACAAGGTCAGTGGATGTGAGGTCCATAAAGCTAGAGATACCATTACTGGCTCTAATATTGATGATTTTCTCTCCGAAAAAATGATTAGATTATATGCCGGGCTACTGAGGAATTGCGAGTGTTAGAGTATTGGTACAAGGTTTTAAGTTGTCCAGAAATGTAAAGCGATTCTTCTTAAAAGAGTTCTCAGTTGAATCTTTGTGTTGCTTCAAAAATGGCTAATTTAAACGACTTGTGGGATGCCTACAATTAAGAAAATTAACATTTATTTTCTCCACTTCATCCCTGCATTGCTTAAGGTCTGCAGTGAACAGCATGAGACGATTTTCTCGCAGCAAACTGACCCTTCCTGCGCTACTGCGCAGTTCGAGGCGTCCGGTTTGTTCACTTCCCTTGGATTGCTGCACATATGTGGAAGTGGAGGGAGTCAGGCGAGCATGGTAAGGGACTGGGGTTAATTGTATGTCTGTGCGTGTATTTGTGAGTGTATGCCTGAATGTACGAGAGTGATAGGGGGAAGGAGGGTGCGGATGAAGAAGAACAGAAGAAGGATGGAGAGTGGGCCATCAGTGTAAGGGGTGTCCCTCACAAAACAAAGGTTGAGTGGGGGAAGGAGGGCAGGGGAGACAGCAGGGTTTGCAGGGCTGTCCCGCACAAAGTAGGAGAGCAAGGATGAAGCATGCAAGGCGAACCAGGTTTTAGAGCAAACCGGCCTGTGGGGAAACATCATCACCCCAGTGCACCATTTATAACATTGGTACTTGGTTTCACTGTTTTTAAACTTAAGTGGGGCCACCTTGTTCATAACTTCACAGAAGGGAGAATTGTAAGCATGTACAGTACTATCATCAGTAGCAGATGTTTCTATTTCTAGAGCAGTTTTATAAAAGTGATGGTTGGGGGAGCGAGTTTCAAGTTTCCGTTTAACCCAGTAAGATGCTGTGATTGTAATGGCTGCTCAGGATGGAGGAGACACAGCAGAAGAAGCGTACTAAACAGGAAGGCTGCGTAGCCTGACCAATCCAAGGTCTTAATAAAAGTCTCGCAACATATTATAAGAGATGAACACTTCTGCATGGCAGCATTTGATGGCGCTGGGCACAGACGGGAAAAATAAACCCAACAAAATGAAGAACGCCATGAAAAAGAAAATCAGGCACAAAAGCCACACCACCAGTCAGTGTGCCACAGAGAAAAAGACTGGAGGAGGTCGGGCGGTGGTGCCGATCTCTGTCGCCCCCCCCTTGAGGGGTAGTCACAACAATATGGTGAACGGGGACTGGACATAGAATTACAAAGTCAAGTCTCCTTGGTGCGGTTTCAAGACACACTTCTTGGCAGCCATTAGAGTAATCAAAATCCAGATTAAGATTTCCCAATGGGATAAGAGTGGAGGAGAGTTTTATGAATGGGAAATTAGATTACAGACGATTTTGTACAAAGCTAGAATCACAGCTCAGCGGTAAATTGATGCTAAGAAGTTGAACAGTATAGGAGATATGGAGGGTCAGTTCAGCACTCAAGGTCCCGCAGAATGGAACTGACTATGGACAAATTATAAGTGGCTTTAAATATAAAAGAAGACCCACCTACTCGATCCGTCTGCTTGCTAACATTCGGCATGACATATCCTTCAGATAGTGGTATGCTTATAGAGGGCATTGAGTGTTCTTTGGGCCAGGTTTTGGTGCAGCATTCAACCCAATCAAGACCATGCAGGCACAGCTAGGTGCTGGGGTATCCATAAAAAGTGGCAGTCCAGCCAATAGGTGGAAGAGAAGTGCAAGACATAACATCTAAGCTGCTGTCTCCGCATCAAGTCAGCCGCCAAGTACAAAGCCATCCGTTTCATTACCTATTCTGGGCTGTTAAGCATTTTTGGGAAGCTTACTCATTAGTCAACATACCATGCAGACTTCCAAGAAACCATATGGAATCGTTCAAAATAAAATTCTTCTGGAATCATTCAAAATAAATATTCTTCTCTTTCATGTCTGCTCTGGCAGCATCTCGAAAAGTGGTCTTCCAAGGATATGTGAGCCAGGTCCAGCATTAACCTTGTAGAAGGGAGCACCCAGAAATATCAAAATGACTCACCTCCAAAACTGATCTGGGATGTGTCACAAGTCTAGCAGAGATAAGTAGGTAGGAAATAAAGTCGGAGGCGAAGGATTACATGTTTGTGCAGTGGTTTTCTCTCTGGGTTTAAGAGTGAGAGCCATCCTGGACCAAATCCACTTGAACCCATGAAACCACCCTCATTTCGCCACAAACCAAGAACGCAAAACAGAGCTGAAACTGAAAGCAAAGCGAGCAGAAGTGTCCTTGTTCCATTTCATGAGGAATTGCACAATATGATATGTCTGTATTAGACAAGAAGCCCGTTTTTCAGCGGGCCAAAGAGGAGCTATAAAAAACACTTAAGATCCGTGAATAGCTGACGATCTATCTTATCTTATCTCTAGCTCTATCTTTAAGGCAACAACCCTCTGCATGCTGTGTCCATATCTATAATGGAAAAGGGGAGGTGTAGGCCCTAGCATGGGTTGGCTGCAAAGACACGACTTAAAGGTGACCCTCATCATAAGGAGCCATTTGGCAGCTACTAGATGTACAATTGAATGTGAAATGGCTGACTCTGACAAACCGAGACACATTTCGTGCGTTAGTTCTGACCGATGCAGATAATACAAGTGAAGTACTCGAGTGCCAGAGTAGCAATCCAAACCTCACATGTTTTGGTAATGAGGAAGGTTATTACGCAAGCAGGGCAGGCACACATATGTAATAATTCCTGCTTCCTCAGCCTTTTTCTGCAACAACCATCTCCAAGAAGTGTATTGTCCCTCACTGCAACGGCAGAAAGTAAAAGGCAATGTTACTATTTTAAATATACCAGTCTGACAGTCAGGTATAAAAGGATGCTTCAGTCATACACAATTTCACACCACATTAACTGCGTGTAAGCATTTCTCCCTTGCAATAAGGTTGCAATTAAATGTGTTCGGGATGACCTAATTAAGTGTGCATCCTCTGCAGAGGAAGCCTTAATGTTGCAGTAACGGATTTCCCATTCCAATTTAAAACCACATACACAGAAATCAGTTTGCACACCTTAATGAGGATGCTATGATGCTGTTCAATATATAGTAGGAATAGCTATATATATATATATTGTGGGCGTGTCGGGGGTGTTCCAGCCGGGACTTGCGAATACGGTTACTTTGCGCAAACAATTCCATGAATACACGTTGCGCGCAGATTTTCTTAATCGCGCAGGCTCACGCAATGGCCTTTTCGGCTCGTGGCCATTGTGCGATTTCTGCGGGTAATTCCATGAATCGGGACCTTTGTAACAATCCAAACTTGTACACTGCATGTTGCTGTTATATACAATAACAGGGATATTGTCCAGATACTAATACGAAAAAAAATGCATGAATTGGCCAATGAAGAACAGTTTGTTGGACTTACAGCATTTTACAAGAACAATTCGAAGATAGATTTAAAATATGTCCTAGAAACCTGGTCCGATAGTTGGTCTCCCCATCAAAACATATGAAACTGCAACTGGGCCACTCTCACCGACCTCGGTCCATGGCCCAGACATTCTCCACTTGCACTGCCTCCCTGCACTACGGGACTGTCTCTGTATCCCTACAGCCCCCCCTTGCCAGCACTTTTCTGCACTTACCTTGCACTTGCCACCAGCTGGCCCTATTTATTTATTTTTATTCTACTTACTTTGTACTGCACTTCCCCCTTCCTCTTCCCCTTGCACTTTTTCCCTTCCCCCTACCCCTGCACTTGCGCGGTCTGAATGACACCTGGTCCAGTAGGATCGTTGTCTGTCTTCCCCTTGTCCCCCCCCTCCCTGCCTCGTCGCGCCTTGAAACACTTATGTATAGGCGCGTTACAAATGCCATATCATATCATATTCAACAGCATCTGCCAACGCTTCCCCGGTCCTTAAAGTCCTATTTGCTTGCTGCAACAATGATATTTCCGGGTCATGAAGGGTGCAAAATTTGAACTCGACACTAGCCACTGACAAGTGGTAATGGACTCTTAGCGTGTAAGTAATGGCGTGTTGTGTTTATGTGTAGGATTGAGGTGGCAAGTGAATTTGTATGGCTGTCTAGTAACGTGCAGCTTGAATTTGTACCCCCATGGGCACACTTTTTTGTATCACCCTCAGTTCACTCCAGATGATTACATTTTTGTGCCTGCCCTGCTTGCGTAATAACCTTCCTCATCACTCCGGATCCTCAGTATATTTCATGCTGAAGTGACCCTTAGCTTCCAAGAGCTAAGACAAAACCGAATAATTAGACTATTACCATGTGAACAAAGTCACCCATATATTTCGGTGTTCTAGAAATCGATTGATGGATACCAGTTTAAAGATCATTTACTATTGCATTGTTAATCAAGTTACTGGAGTAAAAGTGTGGGTTCTTTTGTAATACAATCATCTTCTGGTCACAAAAATATTGGAAGCATGCCACCTACCCGAGAGCACAGCCCTGAACCCAGTTTTGAAACAGCAGGGGACAGTACAAAGTCAGTAGACTGCATGATTTCTCGTCACTGCTTTCCCTATTTCTAGTTCTGTGTCTCTTCTCAACCCTGTTTCAGAGACTGTGACTGGAGTCAAATCTAAGGTGGTGGGGGGCAGAAGATCGAAATCGCAACCAGTTCACTGCGACCAGTGAAGCCTAAACTGACTGCTACATCACCTGCACAACCACGGCAGAGTGCTAGGGAGGTGACTTAATTTTAATGACAGGATTTTAGGGCCTATAATGGGTGGGAAGTCAATTTATCTAGAACTCTAGGCTGCATAATTCAGGGAAAAGCATATAAACGTAAACATGACTGTTGAGCTTAATGTTTGTGCCTAGAAACCTCTGGCACCCGATCTTCTGTCCCATCTGTCCCAACATTATTGCAAATGACAGAATGCATACTAGAGCAGTTATTAACCACTTAAAACAGCTTTACTGACGACATGTCGATAGGTGGATGAGTTATACGACATAGATTCCATCTTTAAGTAGTTCAACCCTGAGAAGTACTGTGTGGAACTTCTACCGGCGACAAATGACTTTAGTAAACCACGGCCAACCAACAATCAATCAGTAAGACTGCCACTAGGCGTTACGAATATTGAGTGCTTCATAGAAATGCATGCAATTACACAACAGCCAATTTAGATGAACTACAAATTCCCGGGTGAGTGGATCCAAACCATAGCATAGCATATGACCTGGAATCACAGGCCAAAATTGCCAGGAGCTGGAAGCTATTTAGCTACCACCAGGAGAACCTAGTTACCTCAACCTAGTAGCCAGGAGCTACACATGACTCCCTAGACCAACTGCAAGCATACCTATGAGACGTTAACTCTGTGTTTGGAATGTGTAAGAAGGAACATTAGGATAAACCAAGAAGACATACAAAAGATAATGTATCATATATAATGGGCAAAGTGAAAGTTAGATTTGTGACTCACTATGTACAGCACCCGGCTCCCAAGAGGTAGCACCTAATTATTGGGCGATGCCGGATAGCTGGGAGCTGCTTTTACT
The DNA here is from genome assembly GCF_040938575.1 of Ambystoma mexicanum. Classification (NCBI taxonomy): domain Eukaryota; kingdom Metazoa; phylum Chordata; class Amphibia; order Caudata; family Ambystomatidae; genus Ambystoma; species Ambystoma mexicanum. The sequence goes on from NC_090931.1 coordinate 109,667,433, forward strand.
TTACTTCAATCGCTGCTGCATGGATCGCCGGCACTTGATTCTAGCTCCTACTGCAGCTTCATTTTAGGAAATGGCATCTGGGACACATGGCCAGATGTGTGTGGTAAATGCAGAGATAATGGTTGTGCGAGGAGAAATGTTTATTGAGCCACTCCTCTCATTGGAGAATGCCACTCATCACTGTGGTGTGCTAAAAAAAGCAGCGTTAGGACAGTGGAATGCCATAGCAAGGTTTCCTCTTTCTATCTACCCACACAACCAAGTAATAAGTAAAACTGTCATGCGATAGGAACTGGTGACATTTCTTCAAGCTCGTTCCCTGTCTCTCTTTATTTTTATTTTATCCATCATTTTGCGCTTTATACACCAGAATTGTGTTTCAAAGATTCTCTGAATCTTGCAAGCTGCACCTGAAAAAGGCATCTACTCCCAATATGTTTGTGCAATTTCAGGAAGGAGTGTCTGGGGGCTGAAGACCTTAGCATACATGTGTTTAAATAAAAACGTAGTAGCTCATTTAGAGTTCGTCAAAATGCAGTAACATATGGGGTCACAATATTATCTTCAACGCAATCACATTTCCCTGAGGTAAACTACTATAGTTTCTGTCCTCATTTTGAACCCGGCGTCTTGTCAGGCCCTTCATAATGGCATCACATTGATAATCTTCCAAACATTAATGATAAGGGAGATACAGCAGTGGTTTCCGCGACCATGTGGCCATTTAGTCGACTGAAAATTCTTATGCAATGTGAGCCATTTCACAACCAGGCACTTCCATAGCTCGGAGAAGGGCAATTCAGCAGATCATGGTCCCATTTCAGAACACCTCTGAAGCTGTTACAGTCCTTGTGGCCAATTTCATTACTCGGACAAGTAGTCTAAAGTGGTCAAAAAGTATTTACTTGTTGTGCAAAGGCTTTGGATAAATACAGATCTTGGTGCTCCAGGCACCTAAGATTATTTACGTATTCATTTTAAACAATTTACATAGCATGGATCGTCCTGGACCTAGGGGCAGTGGAGCACTTGACATAAGAAATGCAGCATATTAAACCAAAGTTGAAACAATGCAATAGAAAAATGAAATATGTGACCTGTAACATCACTGGAGCAATTAAAAGGAGATAAGCAAAGAAATTAAACACCTTAATTATGCCAAAGTGGGAGCAGGTTTAGGATTAGTTGGATACAAGTTTAGTGTGCTGAAATGGGAAAAACCATCACCTTTGATCACCAAAATAAAAAGAATTGTTGACGAAAGGCTCAAGTGGTTTCAAATCACCGATTGCCTAAAATAGGAATGTAGGCAAAGACTGCAACAATCTACGAAAACCTACAGGTAGGAGGAAGGCAGGTGGCAGAAGTGAGCAAAGGGGATTTCAGGGGCAGACCCGCCTTATTGCAGAGCACAAAAGGTAGACTAGGTGGAGGAACAGCGGTACACAGAAGCAGGCTGGGAGAGTGAAGCAAGGAGATCCCGCTAATGGGGGACACACTATTGGGAATTGGGCACAAAGAGAGGAGTGGCCAGGGGAACTGGCAGTATGTGGAGGCATGGGCAGAACAAGGGTAAAGCAGATTCCTGGTTGGGAGTGTCAGGTTCTGCTCTTTTGGCTAGGTGAGTTAGAGAGTGCAGGTAGATTGTTTCATATTTTGAAACTGGTTTGGCCTTAACTTTCCCTTGCAGAGTGTGGAGAGTGTCCCCAGCCAAGAGGGAGGATCTCTGCTGGCACCCTGATTGTCTCGAGGCTTCATGAAGGGGAGACAATGGCCATTCTAAACTGCCTTTCATTGTCTTAAGCCCAGCTGAGACAGTTTTTTGGCCCTTTAAGGATTTTGGGTTGCCAGAGATTTTCAGGAGGCCAGCAGTGTCGGCAGAAGTTGATTCAGGAACTTTGAAGATACGTGACTGGCCATATGGTTTAATACCTTTTCCTGATGTAAAGGTTAAGTTAGTTTACTGTAAATATTTAATTAGTTGTAGGAGGGCAGCACAAAGGTAATTTACCTGTTTCATAATTAGAACCAAAGTGTTGTCAACGAGCGTCCCACTCGTAATTCCTAATTAAACAGAGAGAAGTTTCAGTTACACCGAGTGGTGAGTGTGTCTAGGGGACACTGAACCCTACTTGTGCTTGTGTTTGAGCAGCTTACGTCTGCAGCAGCAGAAGGCAGACACATTAGTCCGCGCATTTCACAAAGCGGAACGCCGTTGCTACGGATCAGGAATGCTTCATAGTAGGTTGGCGCGAGTGCACAGAGGCGCAGTGATTAAAATCAGCCCTATGTTGTGGCGCGTATGAGTGGCACCGAAAATCCAAGGGTCTCCATAGCGCGCATGCGCGATACTAGAAAATAAGCCTAGCGTGAGTGCGTGTGTGCGCGGTTCAGACCCTCCAATCGACTCCATAATGCGCGTGCGCGTAATAAGAAAATAAGTCTAATGTGAGTGCGCGGTTCAGACACATCAAGCGTCGTCATTGCGCGCATGCGTGGTTTGTAAATAAACTGAAAGTGTTTGAACACGTGCGCGCTCCGGGTTTTTGACTGGACATAGCGCACGTGCGCGGGTTCTTTTTGTATCCTCTCGACTCCTTGCGCGTGCACGATCTGAAGAAAAACAAGGAGATGCACATTGCGTTGTTGTGCGAGGTGTTTTCTTTATCATCTAGTGAGAGCACGTAAGACAAAGACTTAAAGGGCTTTGGGCACAGCCCCAGAATATTATTAAAGGTGTAATACATGCTCAATTTCAAGGAGAAAGTTCCAGTCCATTTCATAGTCATATTGGAGTAAAAGTAAAGGTTTCCTTTCACACAGTATTTTGGATGACCATGGGTGGTTTCTACAATCACCTTCTAAAACTATTCCTTAAAACGTTTATCTGGAAGAGACAGTGTAGAGGGGTACCTGAAGGAGATTGGAACTGTTCTTCACCCAGCAAAGGAGCTTCAAGGGCAACAAGAGTGTTCTTATGAAGAGAAAAGCAAATACAAGTTTAAAAGCATCAGCAAGTATTCAATCTTCTCTTGGCAATCAGTAGAGAAGAACCATGTATGTTTTTTTAGCAACTGTGCTTAGGATATTATGGGACATGCAGGTAAACCAAAAAGTTATTAAAAGGAGCAATGTGTTTTCTTCTGCTTTGTTCCATCTGCAGGTTCAGAGGCTAGTTCGAGCGCAACAACCTGGTGTTTTTGTTTTATCCACTTCCCCCTTTCCCTTGGGAGTTGTAAGAGGATTCAATTCAGCACTACAGCCAAGTCAACGCCTAGTCTAGAATACTGAATGAAAACCCTTATTGATATATCTTTATGTCCAGTTCATGCGTTCTGGATGACTACCCCTATATAACACCCCTCTCTTGGAATCCTCCTGACCCCACTGAGCCAAGAAGTAGTTCTGTTTTGCAAGTTAAAAGGTTTAATTGATAATTTAAACAATAGATATATATATCACACTTTAGAATAAATTAATAATTGAATAGCACACTTAATCTGATATGATAAAGATTAACAACGGAGAATCTGGCACTAGCACACCTCTTTATAATCGCTAAGGAGTTGACATGAAATGGATAAGGTAGCACACTGGTAAGTAGGGACAGAAGAATAATGTGATAGAGAATGCTTTATAGAGTTCAAATGGATGCAATGTTGAATGAAAGGCAGTACAGAAAATACTCAATATGATTTCAACAAAACAATGTAATCACTTTTCTCTGGCAATCCCCTCCCCCCTTTATGCAATGCAAGGAAATGAAAGGAAACACACAGTTCTCAGAAATGCAATCAAATGTGATTCAGTTCACCCCAGCAAGCTTGGACTACAGAAGTTTAAAACACAGGCCCAAAATGCTTTTATATGAATGAAGTGAAAAATATGCTAAAATGCTTTTAATTCCCTCTAGAGGTTTAGGGTGAGTGGTATATGCTTTGAATAAGTTCAGGATCACTTTAGCAATGCTCTATAATGGTTGTCAGGTTGCAAACGAATTTTTCAATGGAAGGCAAGAAAACTGCTGTTTTCACACGTGAAGAAATTTTGCAAATCGCGGCAAATTCGCGAGTGCGCCGGGCACGATTACAGAGGAACTACAAGGACTATCACTATCGTTTTGGGGTCCTAGGACAGCCTAGTTTCTCAGCTTCCAGATGAAAGTTACTCCAAGTCTCTAGGACAAACGGTCACGGAGATATGAGCGATTAAATAAAGGTTGTTTTTCAGATTTGAAATTTTAAAGTTCAAAAAGACAAGTGACAGCTAGCAACTGGAAAATGACAAGTGACAGTTAGGAGGCAGTTCTACTTAGTTAAAATAATATAATTCAATCTATTTTAACCTAAGAGATTGGTTCTGCACAATTCTGCTATGTACTCACACTATATTCTTGAATTAGAATGGGCCTCGCCACGGATCTGGTCAGGTTTTGGACTGGACTCCGGTTCAGCTCTCTGGTTCTGCTAACAGTGGTCTGGATCAGCTCTGCTCTACTGGTCTGGTCTGGGTCTCTAGTTCTGGATAGATTGAAGTCTCTAGTTTGGCTCTCTGGAGGTTTGATGGAGGTAAGGTATGGAATTTTGGCAGAGCTTCCAGCTGCAAGTGGAAACGAATGTCCCTATCTGTCCTGTCTGTCTGCTTTTATCTGTTTTGAAAATGGGTGTGTGTGCAGCATCACTAGGCTCTACCCCTCTCCACTTGTCATTGGCCAAGCTTTCATTTCTCCCCTGATTGGGGGAGCTAAGTTGTGTCAGAGTGATGTCATTTTACAGCCTGCAGAAAGTCCACTACTCCTGTCAACTTGCACACAAATCTAGATTTGAACCAAATACATATTTGCAGAGGTACATATTGTTTTAAAATCATATGCACCCATCACGCATTACAGGAGGTATACCCTGTCCAAATCTGCTCTTCCTGAGAGCTTGCATTCAGAAATGGCAATATTTTGCACTTTTTAACTGGTTTGCAATACCGGACATTACCCCAAATTTACACACATGTGCGCAAAGAGTATGGACATTAGTTGATGAAGTGTCAGATTTTTCACATGCACACATTTTGAGTAATATCCTCTTTTCCGCTAAAACCCCCCTGAACATACCACCGGGTCCTAACACGTCTTAAAATGTGGGCAGAAAAACACAAGAATTATGGTGTCATTTAAATAATTTTCACAAGTCCGTACTATGAGTTATTCATCTTTTTAGAGTTATGTTCTGGCCCCAAAGGGGTGTGGTTTCCCCCCAGCACAAGGTTGAATTTCTGGTTTTTCCAGTTCTGCCAAGCCAGCTTGCTCTCACAGGCAGTGCCCCTCCCCTGTCCTTCCAGGAGGAAGCTCCATTTACGACTCCCGCCAATAAAACATTTGCCTGAGTCAGGACAGGGCTTTGTTCAGAGCTCCTGTATTCTGTGGGGGCTCCCCTTAATTCAATTATCAGAGAGATGGCATATCCTTAGTGTGGCCAGCAAAAGGCAGATAGGCCTGGGAATACAGCTGTGACTCAAGTTTCACTCCTGATGGGGGGTAGTTGCCAGGCAAAATTGGAATCTCTTTAAGCCAGTTTTTAGCTACATGTCATTTCTGTTCCCCAGTTTTCTGCATTCAAATAAAACTAAACATTTTTACATATGCAGCTAGAATGCTGATTCTAAGTTTAAAACTATGACATTTAAACAATTGAAACCTATGTGACACTCAAAAGTAGGTCACTCAGTCAATTTAAACATTTAGATTTTTAGTGTCTTTCAGTCCAAATTTACTTAAACTGCTGAAATCCACAGCTCAGCCAGTCTTGTTATAAACCTTCAAGTCACTTCAGAATATAACTTTACATTGGATCCACCTCTCAGTAAGTCTTTCTTTGGCTTGGCTTGGGTTCATTTATTCAGTTTTACACAAAAAAAGTAAAATCTGGTGTTGTTTTAAAACGCCGGCTTTTTGATAGTGGTGAGTACTGGTACTGCACCCCTTTTTGGGATTTAAGAAAATGAATTCCCAACAGTTATGGGTTTGCTTTTGGCAATCAGCATTGCCATTCCCAATGGTTTCAGACTACTGTGTGGGTAGTCCAATGGTGGTTTTAGGCAGTGTCCTTCTGTGCCCACAACATCGGCAAAAATGAGTGGCAGCCTATTCTTCATGCATTTCCCTGTGCATTTTCTGGGAAGCTCTGGCCATCATGATGTTTTCCATGTCAGTACTGCACAGTTTTGAGGTAGGGCTTGGATGCATGGATAAAAACATCCCACAGAGTGTAACATGCAGAACTGTTTTGAGCCTTAGCTCTGGGTGTTATGCTTCAGGGGGACTGTTGGAGGTTCAGCAGCTTCCACTGACTCAGGTCTTGGACACTCAGCCTGACAGGGAGGCGGTGAACAAGGATGGCAGTAGATTCTCAATGGCAGCCATCTTCTTTATGGAGCTTATACAGATTTGCATTGGGGGAGTGTTTGCACTTTCATCTAATGATGGAAATCCGTCCTATCGGGACCTCTGCCCCCTGTTTCTGTCCTCCCATATGGCCCCCTCCTTGCGCCCTGTACCATCACCATCTCTTGAGGCCAAAAACCTCGGGTCATCTTCGACACCTCTCTCCTTCATCCCTCAGATCTTGGACCTTGCCGAGAAGACCCACTTCCAGATTCACCTCCTTAGTGGCATTCTCCCTTTTCTCACCATTTTTCCCAGAAACTCAATGTCTTCAGAGCTCTTGTCCTCTCTAGGCTAGACCACTGCAACAACCTCTTCGTCAATCTCCCCCTTTCCTCCCTATGCCCCCTTCAGCTAATCCAGAATAGGGCTACACAACTTAACAATGGCCTCAAGCGCAGGGACCATATCGCTGGAGCCCAAAGATCTCTCAACTGGCAGCTGGTGGCCGCAAGGATCACATTTAAGACCCTCTGCATCATCCACAAGGTTTTCTGGGGCCTGGGTCCAAACTATCTCCAACTCTCTCTCTCCCTAAATATATTTCTTGTAGAGCCCTCCGCTCCTCTAACTCCAACTCTCTGATTGTCAAACATTTCTCTAAGCACAGAGTGGGTGGCAGGTCTCTCTCTTCGGCTGGTGGCTCTCTCTGGAACAGCCTCCCTGCCCCACTCAGACTTGAGCTGGACCTCCTTAAAGTCTGGAAACTTCTAAAAACTCTGCTTTTCTCTGCCTCTTTCTCTCCCTCTCCCTCCCCTGCTAACCACCCCACTGCCACTGAGACTGGTGGCTTGGTACCTTCACAAATCTCACAGGTTACCAGGCTCTCTGCCCAGTCAACACCAGTACCTCCTCAGCACTGCTCTTGTGGCCCCCTTGTCTGGCGCTTGTGCATCCCACCCTTTGGGATTCCTCCGCACAGCACTTAGCTAGTGGACTCCTTCCCTGGCACCCCTTTGCACGTCCCTTTCTGGCTCACAAGCACTTTTCCTTCCCTATTCCCTCCTCACCACCTCCCGTCATTCATCATCTCCTGCACTTCTCTTCACAGCACTTGCCCATCTGAATGCCACGTGGCCTAGTAGGACCATGTTTGTATACTTTCTGTTCTTCTGCATTTTATTTACTCCCCTTGTTCTTTCCGCATTTGAAGAAGCAGAAGGAAATGCATTAAGCATGGTGACAGCCAACGACAAATGTAAGTCGCCCAGTCCAATTTTTGCAGAGAAAAGGGAGAAGCCCTGTTTTGGAGTCTTAGATCATTTTGGCTTTTGGGATCCAGGATAAAAAATAATTAGTATGAATTTTTACAATGGCTTATGTACAACATCTTAGAATAGATTGCTGACAAAGCTGAAACTCTGGAAATTAGAACATTGTGAAACAAAGTCCCCAATTTGACAACTTTGACTCAATCCTTCTACGAAGCAGCAATGACCAGCAGAATGCTCTACCACGAAGCTCAATCTACTACCTTAGTTTTCACAATTGAGGAAAAACATAAAAAACGAAACTTATAACCAACATCAACTCAACTGCTTATATATGCTACTCTCCCTTCCCTCCGAAGTTGCTCTCCTTGTTCTCTGCATCTTTTTCTCATACAGAAAATAACATTCTCTTCCCACAATCCCTCAAGCTATCATCTTTCATCTCTAATAATTTACTCATCCTGCAACAACTCGGTTAGGAATGTTTGTCTACAAATGCTCACATGTAACTCTATTTCTTGTAAATCACTATGTTATCCGCAAGGGATTCGGTTTTCGCAATATAAACAAAAATTTATATAATAAGGCAAGGCGGTAAATATACACTCTGGCAGTAACCAACGTCAACTTTGGTTTAACTGGAATATTGGAAGAAGTTAACCCGTACTTTAACAAACTGTACAAAGGAACACAAGTAAAGACACGATTAAAGAATTGTATTTTTTCTACAGTTGCTAGCAGAGATCGAAATAAATTGTTGCTACGAGGGATCTGAAGGCAGAGCTGGGCATCAGGAATCACCTAGCAAGCAGAAGCTATGCCAAGTCAATGAGGAGCTAGTATGTAGTGTGTCGCAAATCTAACTTGCACTTGAGATGCAAAGTTTCTATTGTACATGACCCATTAGGTGTCAAACGTTTTCTAGATATGTCCCAGTGTTCCTTTATACACATTGCCAAATAAACACGGTTAATGTCACATGGATATGCTTGTATGGAACTAGATGGCTTGTAATTCCTGGTAGCTTTTGGTGACAAGCTAACCAGGTGCATGAAAGCTTGCCAGGAGCTAAAAAAAAAAGCTTACAGCTTCTACCAATTTCGAACCACGCATTAGTAAGAGGGCACGCATTACAACAATTCCTAACTGCCTTCTAGGGGGCATTGTCTCATGACTCTTAACTGATCTTATTATATGTGCTGTTTTCATTTAGGAGGAACGTTTATTAAATGTTACTCATTTTGATGTGTTTGTTATTTTTCTTCCTAAGACTGGTTAAAAACCATTCATCGGTAGTTAGGTTAACAGTGTTTGAAAAGGAGCAGAGTCGTTATTTCAGTAGGAAACATTATCTCTTTCTGTAAATGCAGCTTTGGCTAGTTCAAACTGACAGGTGTGATCCAGCGAGGAATCATAAAAATACTCTTTAGCTTTACTTAATTCACGACAATGCCTTTACTCTTTACAAAATGTTACCGTAATCTCATAGGACAGAGCGGGTGTACAGCATACAAACGTTTTTTGAAGCCCATTAGATGGCACAAGGAAATACAAGACTCTGCCCAGTGAAGGCTTACAAGAATAAAACAGAGCAAGAGACTTCTACAGAAGTGAGATTTGGGGATATTTAAACACCATCAACTGGGCTCTCAGGTGAATGTCTTCTTCAAGGCCCAGTAAGTATCTCCATTAAGAATTCTGGAAGTAAAGTCAATTAAAGCATAGGCACCAATGATTCAAATATCACCTATGTGGAAAAACACAAAATCCCTACAGAAAGCAGACCTACATGAACTCCAGCTCAGATGCAGGGAGCATGCTGGAAAACCTGGTCTGATTGTGACCCTAGACTTTCAATAATTAGGAACTCAAGTCTACTAGAGGCACTGAAAACTAACTAGAAAAGACACCCTGCCTTGAGATGTGGGGTCAGTACTTAAAGTTTACAATTGGAACCGTACAAACATTGTTGAGTGGAGAAGAATCCATAAACCCAAGGAGAGTTTCTGCTTACACATCTGTAAAGCAGGCCTCAAATGTGCACTTACCACTAGAGGTTGATTAATAATAATGGACACTGGGCACTTAAGAACATTGTATGCTGTGTGCATGTGGGGAACTGAAATGGGTACTCCTGGAGGTAGGAATACAGTGACACTAGGCCATTTCCTACATTGATCCCTGGCCCGTAAAGCACTGAGTACAAAATGGCTTAATTTACTGTTAACATAGGCAGGTGTGAGATATATCATAGAGGTCTTCATTTGGGCATGCAATGATGTTTGCACATAAGTGGTTATCTGGGTTGAAAATTATATTGTGGGGTCTTGAAAACTGTGGTGCAATGTTTCTAAAGAAATATAAGCCTCATTGTATTAATGTGCAGGGACTGTGGTCTCCAAAAAGGATGTTCTGGTCATAGCTGTTCACATGCTAATCACATGCTTCCCAGTGACACCCACTCTATCCAAAGGATATATTCTTTGCATATCCACCTGGCTTTTTATTGTTCTTTAAAATCACATTATTCTCTATTGAACACATTCTTATCCTAATGCTTCTGCGGATGCTTAAGACTCTATAAAAGTGAATGCGGAGAAGGTCTTTGAAAATTATATCTGGGAATTTCTCAAGATGAACTTTGCAGAAAACTGACTCGGTGCAATGGTGCTTTAATCGAAAGGCCAAAGTGAAGCTTAATGGTTACCTGTCAGGGAGGGAAAAAACATGACTGCTGTCTCTACCCCCACCTCTGTTGGACTTAGCTCTGGAGGCCTTAGCGACAAAACCCAAAGCAGAAAATTAATATGTGACTTATGCAATGGAAGGAGGAGATTAAGACCCCAATGCAAGCCGATGGCATGTCGGTTTCATGGATTATTCTGAAGCACTCCCAATCATATCTCACCTCTTCGCTGGTTATGGGAAGATTTCTGGATATGGAATAAACTGAGAGATCTTCATATTAATGTCAACACTCCCAGGCCTTGCACCTTGAAATCTAGGAGCTATACGTCTAAATGTTGCTGAGCAGTCCTTTAAATAAGTTTGCACTTCCTTTCCGAATGCCATGTCAAGGGTTTTCTCCCAGAATGACAATCGCTTTTACATGGATATCTCCAATAACATGGATTCTTCCCTCAAGTTAGGACTGTGGGAGAATGTGAACATGGGGAAGATACTAACCAGTTCTTTCAAAACTGATATACACACTGACGAACTTACATAAGCATATACCAAGAAAGACATTCCTGCACATTGACAAGTTGCTTACTGACTTTATCTGGAAAGCGAAAAATCCCAAACTATCGCCAAATTGATGCCTGTCTCAACTGCCAAAAGGGGGGTTTGGCCTCCCAAGGTTGGTAGATTATTATACATACAGCATCAGCCCTGAACAGACAGCTAATTTCTTTGTGAGCAGAGGAACGTTGAAACAGAACTGGGTCAATCTGGAAAGTGAAAGGTCCAACAATACTATACATTTGTTCTCCTTCATAGTAAACTTAAGGATCAAAATTTAGCACCTATCAATCTGTAGATATAGAGCAAGGCTCTTCACTCCCTTACGAAAAGACTCAATGTAGACATGTAGAGGCTGAGAAATGACGCTTATTGCATAATCCTCCTCAATTAGACATCAACTTGAAAAACATGTACTGGAACCTTTGGCAGCCGAAACTTAGCCTCGCACTAAAGGATATGAAAGATTTTGATGGGTCTTTCCAAGTCATTTATAAAGCTTTAGAAAGAATATAGCCTTCCCTGTTTGGAGCTTTGAGTTACCGCCACCAGTAAAAGGTAATGGAGGCTTGGAAAACCCAAAATAACACAGTGATAGCCTTCTTAGGAAAATCATGGTTAGTGAAACAAGCAGTCACGCCACATCGAGAATCAGGAAAGAGACTGTAAGGGACAGCATGGACTGCTTCAACAAGTGCAGACAAGACTGGAGTAGAGATCTCAATATTACTGTTGACAAACAAAAATGGAATGAGCTGACCAGTGGCACACCAAAGGTGAACATAGAGGTGCAGTACAGATTCATACAACAGAAACTATGTACAGACTTTACTGAACAACAGAAAAGATTTGTAAGTTACATTTGTCTACTACAGACAGATTTGGTGATGTAACACAGAGAAGCACCTGTACGCACATGTTCCCAATGTGTCAAAAGGTCTCCCAGTTTGCGACAGACACATTACAAAGAATACATTTGGTTCTGAGTTGCAATTGCAGCATTCCATTGTCCAGCTAGCTGATTATTTTCAAGTAACTGTCAAAAAGGACAGCCCTTGCCCACGAGGCCAGGCTCAGGGTTTAAAAGGCATTATTGGTAGAGAGCCTTATAGTGCTCCAGAACTGGACGTCCATCACCAACCTCAAGGTTAGAAGTTGGATGGGAAAACTGTTAACTATATAAAGGGTCACATACAGGCCTCAAAATGTACACTTGTGAATAGTCATTTGCTAGTGATAGTTGACTCCTGGCGAGTAAGAAATAGTGTGCTCTGTGTGTGTGGAGAAATTAGGGGTGAATGGCTTTTTGTGCATGGCAAGTAGCTTGAAACTTGAATGTTTGCCCCTAGGGCTGAAGAACAGTGAAAGAAGTTAAGCGACATTTGGACCAGATACCTAGAATTCTATGCTCACTAAACTGGTAATTCATTGTATTGTTACCATTCACTAACTCAGGATTCTGTACTCTTTGGCCCTCCTGGTGTTTCGGATTAGAACTCCCACTAGCTCTATCTAGCACAGTCAATGGAGAGAGATCATCGAAGTTGTATTCTGGAGAGCAGATGGTTGAAGACCTCTGCCTAACTAGACTGCCTCACTGAGCAACCCTACGTGCTAGACATCTAACATTTTGAGATACTTTTGATTCAAGAAAGATATGATTGATCTCACAATTCCTTCCCCAACCCTTCATTCCCCTCCTCACATTACCCCTTACACAATCAATTAGCTCACTGACTTGCTTCTGGATAATATTTGTGTAATGTAACATTTTCAAAAGAGAAATTAAAAAGAAAAGAATGTTCTCATTTCGATCCATTAATACCCAGTTAATTTGTGTGTTGATATGATTGATGCTGTGTAGTTTGTAAAGCTATAATTGCTGCACAATGAAACTGAATTGTCTGGTAGTGTTCCAAAGTCAAGATAAATCGGCCGAATTAGAAAGTTTAGAGTAATTTCTTGGCAGTGAAGAGTTTAAACATATTTGTCTGGAAAGGTGGGAATAAATATGGCTTACACAAATCACAAGTTGTTAATTTTCATACAAAACTTCATACTGAAAGATAAAAAATCTGCTTGGAAAACCAAGTTTGTAGTGATGTCTTCAGTGAATCACCAGTAGGCTCTCTATAGTGTGACCCCTGTCACGCTGCTTTCAGAATGTTTGGGTATGATAGTTGAGAGTTCCACAAGAGTCGGTTGGTGGCTGGAATAGAGATACACTGACATTGCCTGGGTGGTGATATGATTGTTTATTTATAACACGCTTAATACCCAGAGGTTTCTAAGCGTGGACCCGGGGATCGAACCTGTGTTGCTCTGTGTCGTCTTGCTTCCAAGGCGAGCACGTTGCCCCTGAGCTATCCTCCCGATACTGCTGCTACCGGGTTTCCCTCTGTACAACGGTACTAGCCTACCTGAGATGTACAATCCTTAATAAAGTGGCTTACCTCAACCTACGACGTGCCTGCTTCCTCATTCTGTAGCCACAACAGAGTCACTATGGGCCATGTGCTAGAGGTGCCCAGCTGGGATGCCACTTGTCAAATTGCTCAGTAGGAAAGGTTGTGTTAGAGAGATAGTAGTGTTCTTGTGACGGATCAACTTCCGGGGCACCAGTGGTCCAGAGATGAATATCGGTTTCTAAACCATCAATCAGCTCCACAGCTCTAGTACACCACAAGGGACCCAAACAGATTAGAACAAAAGGGAATTATAAACCTCCTTGTCCAATTTTAGTAACATGGACAGAACGGCAGGCTTATCTCTGCAAGGTTGTGGATAGTTGGTTAGTTGCACCACAGAAAAAATACAATTACCCAATGATAAAAGAGACTGTCTGGTCAAGGTTGTATTAAAAATATCTACTTTATTATTACAACAGACAGTTCTAGCACACTACAAATTACAACCCACACTGTAAAGGAACACAGAGGATAGACAGTTTCAAGAAGGAAAGGGAAGCACTCTGGATACTGTCAGGAGGGTAGTTGGTAAAGTAATCAGTCTTACTGTTCAAGGTTATTTGGTTTCAGCACCAAGGGGCAAAGAGTTGTAACTGTCTCTAGGGGCCATCGGAGAAGGACCTTGGGGCAGAACCACAATGTACCTGGTGCTTAAGAAGTTCTTGATGCTGAGAGCGTTGAGGCGGTTCCAGGGTGCTTTGCAGCTCCTACGACAGATTTCAAGGCGGGAGACAGCTGCGGGTATCACGTGGCAGGCAGTTCGGCAAGCAGGGATGGACGGACGCCTGCAGGCTGGCCTACACAGCGGCTTAGTGCCAAGAATCATCTCTGTACTGGAAGGTGGATCGCGAACGCTAGTCGAGGAGCGTCGGACAGCTCTGGTGTCTGCGGCGTGACAACAGTCAGTGGTGCATCCGGTTGCGGTTCGAGAACTGAACTGTCTCGAAAATGTCCTTAACAGATGGACGCTGGATGATGCTTTTGTGGCACACCTTCTAGCTTTTTCGCAGGACTTGTGCCGTCCTTTCAAGGCGGACGGCCCAAAGCCTAGTGTTTGCAAGCAACAGCCTTGTCCTTAGTTGATACTCTCTGGCACTTCCCACCTAGAAAGCTTGCTGGCAGAACCTAGCAGAGCATGCTGTGTGCTGGCTAGGTACCGGTTCTGGAGCTGCTGGATGGGTATGCTGTGTGGTATCTCCCTCTGATCCCTGGGAGATGTTTAGGGGAGGGATCTTGCTTACCTCGTGGAACTCATGCCTTTCTTCACTGGCGGAAGATTACCTTGAGCCGGGTCCAAATGAGTCCTTTTTCTTACTCCTTTCAAAGTCATCAGATGATCTGCTAAGTGAGGGGTTCAGCCCTCTTTTAAAGCCAAATGGGTCACAGTGATTGGTGCAGGCTAAGCCTACCTTAAAGAACCAATCTTGATTCCCCACCAACAATCTTCTGTTATGCATGCGGTCAGAACCAGAGTGCTCTGCAACTGGAAACATAAGGGGTGACAACATGTACCTAAGTCCCACCCATCTTCCTGTCTGTTGTAGATCAAAGTGTCTCTATGATTAACTGAGCCCTATGTGACTCTTGATCAAAGTGCAGGTCTCCCTTGAAGTTTGCGATGAGAGCAGACTTCCTGTCCCCCTTAAATCACATACTTCTCCCTCTGAAAGGGGTCTGCTCTTCAAGGGTTTGCTTATAGTAAATAGTGGACCCAGACATGCACAACCGAGCCTCTTCAACCGGCTTGCCTCAATTATCTCTCATTAGTATGCACTCCCACCAGCGAACTAAACAATAGGAAAGCAGATCCATGGAGCCTTTAATATTTGAATTAGGCTGCCCATGGGTGGAGTAAGGTGTGCCTTCCCCCTTCTTGAGATGCTTTGATGTACCCTTGCCTGTCGCCTTCCATCTAAACAGGACAGTGGAGGACGGCGCCTGTGGGCTGTGTCCTCCCGGACTACACGTGACTATGCATTTTGTGTGGTGAGCAGAGTAAATATGTGCGGCATGCCCTCATGCATTTTCGGAGGTTGATCTCCCATCAATCATTTTCATTATCAAAAAAACAAAAAAGCCGAGGCGGGCGCACACCCACCGTGCGGATGGTCGAATTCCTCACAGTTCCATAAAGCATGAACACTAGGACATACTGTTTTACACTAGAAGAGCAGTGTGATACGGTTCTTGGGATGAAATATGCAGATATCGGTGTGTAGCGGTCTGGGACGAGAACAATCTGCCGGTAAGGCAACACTAGGAGGTTGTTAAATTTAACTAGGCAATAAAACTGAAAGTGTGACAGTTACACATGATTGATAATAAATGTCTTCCAGTTGCTGTGTGTGCAGTCTTCTGCAGACAGCTCGGGTAAGATTTATAAGCCCCAAGAGTGAAAAGTCCAGTTTCTGGACGTGAACAACCGTGAAAATCTATGGCGAATCTGGTAGGACTGATACATAAACCATAAATGGAAAGGTCAGAAGTGATTGCATGTTTTGTGGGTGTTTGCGGAGCGCAATCAGAGCTTCAAGAAACAGTGCAGCAGAGTTGTGCATAGGAAGTTACCACCAGACATCTAGGATACGGTTTAGGATTGTATATATATTTTCAAGAAAAGTCTAGAGTGCGGGCTTGATTCCAGGTAGATGTTCAGGGTGCGAATTTAAAGGAGATGAACACAGAATGCGGACAGCAGTTATACCAGAAATGGTGTGTTCAGCTGAAAATGTACATTGGGATTGCCCATAAGATTGTGGCGTTAAGTTCTCGACCACATTCCCAGAGAGAAGGGGTTCAGTCTGAGTTGGATGGCAGAAGAGCTGCAGATTATGAAAGTACGGAGTGATGCATCCCTGGATTTGGAGGCTAGAGTGAGCATAGCCACCTGGCACTGGTGACTTTGAGATTTGAAGGAACCTTTTAAGGTGAAGGCTTTCATACTGTGCAATAAGACTTAGAAGGATTTGACGTTGGGTAAATAGTTGGCATTCAGATATCAGCAGCAGGAGCTTAATTCGGAAAGCTATCTTAACACACGTGTTGCTTTTATTTCAATTGTGAGACTGTACGACTTGAAATGCTGTCCTTAAGCAGAATAACATGCTGACAGTCAAATATTCCAAATTAACTGAACTCTTCCTACCAGCTGCTGTTATGCCAGAACAGACCATGCACCAATTTAACATGTTTGTAACTAGATACGAAAAAAATACATGGAATGAGGAACTCTCAAACACGCACATGAAACAATTACAACATTTTAAATTGTTTGCAAAATTAGAAGAAACAAATCAATGAAGCAAGAGTAAGAAAGCAGTCCACAGCTTGGGGAAAAAGGAGGGTGTGTTTTTGTGCCGGATATTGTTTCCAATATTTTCTGTTCGTGATAGTGCCCTCTAAAACCTCAGAGGAAATACTGATGATGAAAACAGCAGGCTGGAATTCGCCCCACGAACTCAACAGTCCGCTGAATCCAAAATTAAACCTGCATATGCAGCTTCTGTCACTAAGACTTGCAGATTCCTTGCAGCCTCGCATTACGGGACCAATGTCACGGGACAGGACCGTTGTAATCAAATGAACTATTTTTTTTCCGTGGATGGGGGGGGCAGATGGATCAGTTGCAGCACCCCAAGTCAGTCAGTTTTTGCGGCAAGAGCCAATTATTTTTACATAACATACTGTTTAAAGTGATCCTGCTGGCTCTGCTTTTATAGAAAGACCTTCCCCAAATTATGCTTTTGTCTCCGCGTGGTGCCGAGGATACAGTTCCAAGTGATTTTCGCACTGAAAAGCCTATGATTGTCATTTGCCACTAGCATTACCTGGTCCACAACAGGGATCTTTGTCAAAGTAGGTAATTAAAGGTATACGAAAAACCGTTGGCCTTGCCACTATGGAGCTCTGACTTTAAAGCCCTCTATGAGGATCACTGTGCAACTCTATCACCCTTCAAATGTTTGGCTTACGATGCTCCGTTTTGGCCTATGTATAATTTGGATACAGCTGACAAATGGCAATTGATTTCCCTTTACCCTGCTTACAGTATTAAGTCTTTCTACTTGAGTGAAGAACCCTTTAACACCGTACTTTATGTAAGGTTAGAATCTCAGCCTGTTTTAATCGACAATTTAAGGGAATCGTTACTAAGTTAAGAAATGCTTTATGACGAAGAAATATTAGGATGTAATAGATAGTGCGGCAAATAAAAATAAGCAGGATTAACGTTTTAATGTTGTCGTAGAAAGGCTTCTTGCAGCACATACCCATTCGGCTGCACCACCCTCCCAAAACCTTTCCGTTCATTTACCTCCTCCCCACTTTACTTTTGCATGTTAAAGGCCATCTGGCTGTATTTTGCCCTGCTCCCTATAGCTTGCATGAGCGTGCTACAATCACCCAATAAGAAAAAAGTGTTCAAAAAATGAAGTGGATCACTTCCGTTTGGGAACGTTTACCTGTTCTGTTTTAATGCAGCAGGTTTGCGGCTGAAATTCTCTTCAGTTATTAGTAAGAGAGGCTTGAGGTTTTTGTGCACTCTGCTGTCTAGCCAAATCTTTCTAGATGTCTTTAAAAGGAAAATATGAACGGATAGTTTAACAACATAAACATGATCTCTGCTAATGTGTATTCCCAAGAGATCCCTAAATGCAGCATTATCTTACTGATACAATAGAGGCACAGAAACCGATGAAAGAGGGCTCTCCCAGAATAGCCACCTTACTCCTCCTATTAATGAGTTTCTAGTAGCAAAAACATGCGTATGTAGTCATTTTAGGGTAGACAACATGGAGCTTTAACGCATCTCGCTGGCTACTAGTCTGGCTGTGGAGTTCTGGACCATATGGAGTGGGGAGGATTGCCTTTCTTGGCAGGCTGACACCGGTAAGCAGGTTTATTCAAAAGTAGGAATTGATGCGTATCCCTACCAGTAGGGGGTAGTAGCCTGCATTGATGAAGGAGATGATAAGTTGTTATCTGCTTAGATAATTGTGGTGCGAGTAGACTGACCCAATATGGGTCAAAAAGCACGACTCCATCAGAGGAGCCTAAATTACTTTTGAATTTAGGGGTGGGAGTGGGTGACTGATCGGGAAATTAGGACACATCTTTGGATGCAAGGGATGTGTGGGGTTGTTAGGCACTGGGAAACAGGAGTAAAGTTGTGTTGCACTTAGATTCAAGGAGCTCGTTCCAACCCCTGATTATGGGCAGACTGGTCTCTGGGGAATGTAATTACTTTGCTCATTGGTGATGAAGAGGTGGAACTACATGTGCTCCATTAAATGACTGGCAAAATGAGTTAGGGGCCAGGCCAAGATGAGCCACATTCCCATTTGGTGAGAATTGTGTTCGTGGAACTGTTAAGACTCTCCTTAGGATGCCAAGTGGATGTGAGGGTTGGTGAGCGATGAATCCGTTCTTATTCGCTAGTTAATGTCCTCAAGTCATTGTCTGTATGTGTTACAGTCGGCCTCTCTGAAAAGTCAAGTGTTATTTGTGGCAATAGTGAGTCAGGAGACAAAATGCTCTTTGTTCAAAAAATATTGACTTTGCCGTATTTTATTTGAGGGAGTTTTGCTTAGTTTTAGGTTCATTGTGCTAGTACGACGTCTACAAACTGCTCAGGCCCTTCAGACATTCTTTTTGAGGGATATGAAAGAGTGGCAGACAAAGTTTTTTTTCTTGTTGCTGGGTACTACTCCCAGTGGGACTACCATGTCAGCGGGTGGGAGGATGGACCTGTTGAGGCTGTGTAACATATCATCTGGAGAGGGGCTATGTGGCAGCAGTGCACAGATTTTGTTCGAGAAAGTGGCTTGGGAAAATGGTGATTAATATTAAAATAGATGATGATGGCTATGAGGTGTGCAGCCAAATATGTTAGAGACCGCATCAAATTACCAAAGCAATATGTGAAATCCATTAAAAGCACAGTTTGGAAAAAGGATGAAGGGGACCGTGAGGTAGTACGCAGCCGAGAATTAAAACATTCCAAGACACAAAGAACAGCCTCTCTGGATCAGCAGTTTTTCCAGATGTGTCCTGAGTGCTCTGATCAATCTCAATTGCAAATACCACGAGCCTATTCCATTTAAAAAGAAAGCCAGACTTTCGTGAATTGCAGCAGGAAGCACTGTTGTCAAAACATGTGGCATGGAGTGTTACATTACCTTCACCGTGCCCCTCCTCTGCTATATCTGGATACATAAGCAAAGCAATATAGCTCACAGTTAACATGTCAAATTCACCATTATACAGATTTCGAAGTTAAGCCTCCTGTGTCACTTACTCAAGGAGGTGGAGTTTTAATGCAAAGCAGAAACTCATTAATAAGAAGAAAGCAGAAAGTATAATTCGACTGATATTTATTTATTTTATTTTGTGCATTTATAAAGTACTCCAAGCCCAGAGACAACTGGGTGCTGTTACAGGAAAACTTCAAATTTGGTTACAGGTACTTAGTCCAATTAGTAGTTGCAGGTTACACATATTGCAGAATAAATACAGTAGAAATACATGCAAGTATGTTTCATTTGTGCAGTTAGCGGATGTAGATCATGCAGTTGGTAATCGTAGGACTAAACATGAACGTTTTTAGGTTTTTTCTGAAGGACCAAAACGACGTGTGATTTCTGAGGTTGGTCGGGAGGGCATTCCAAAGTTTAGGGGCTATGTTAGGGAAGCTTGCTCCACCTACTTTCTGTTTTCTGAATTTGGGGATGGTTAAGAGGTTAGTATACTGGGAGCGTGTGGGTCTGTTAGAGTAAACTTTGCGAATGAGGTTGCTGAGGTATAGAGGTGCTTTGTTGGAGATACACTTGTGGGTAAGCGTTAGTATTTTAAAATTGATTCTGTCCTGGAATGGTAGCCAGTGGATGTTCCTCCTCCTGGTAGAGATGTGATTTTGTTTGGGGATGTTTAATGCAGCTCTAATGGCGTTATTTTGTACAATCTGTAGTTTTTTTATGTTTCTTAGGCTAGTTCCCGCAAATAGAGAGTTACAATCATCTATTCTAGAGAGTATCAGTGCTCTGGCCAGAGTGATAAGGTTATCATTGGAGCGGAATGGTCTGCTGGCTCTTATCAGTTTGGTGGTGTAGGCTGCTGAAGCCACAATAGCGTTGACCTGTCTATTTAGTGTAAGAGATGAATCAATGTATTCTCCCAGAGTTTTTATTTAGTTAGCCAGTTTGATGCTATTACCGTCAATATTGAATGATTTGTAAGCTTGAAGAAGGTTGTTAAGCTGGGTTTTATTGCCAATGATAATTGACTAAGACTTATCGTCATTTAGGCACAGTTTCGTTGATGGCCATCCAAGCCTGGATGGCTTGGTAAATCCTGTTTAGTTTTTTGGAATCGGTATCGTGGCATCCTGCGATAGGCATTAGGATTTGTGTATCGTCCGCGTAATTTGTATATGTGATACCCATATTGTTGAGTTTGTCGAACAGGAGCTTATTAAATGCATTATATAACTTGGGAGATACACATGAGCCTTGCGGTACACCACAGGTCACTGGGATAGGAGGGGCTGCTGAGTTATCGGAGAACACTCTCGTTGTGCGATTAGTGAGGAATGATTTAATCCAGTTAATGGCGTTTGCTGAGAATTGAGTGGCGAATTCTAGGTGTTGGCAAAGTATATTGTGGTTGACTAGATTGAAGGCGGCAGAGAGATCTACGAGAAGGAGGATGCACAATTGCCCCTTGCCTTTGTATTGGTCCATTTGAGTCTTCAAATCTAGTAAAGCAGTCTCTGTGCCATGACCAGGCCTGAATCCAAATTGCCTTAGTCCTAGTAGGTTATTATCTTCTAAATATTTTTGTATCTGCAGATAAGCTGCGCGATCAAGTATTTTTAATAAAAATGGTACAGTGGTGATGGGGCGGTAGTTAGTTGGAATGTTAGGGTCTAGTGTTGGTTGTTTGAGGAGGGGTAAGACCCAAGCTGTTTTTAAGTCTCTAGGAACAGTATTCGTAGCGAAGGAGCTGTTGATAAGGCGAGTAATTAATGGAGCAAATTCTGCCGCGCATTCTTTTATGATGGATGCCGGGCAGATTGCCCCTTTGCATCTGGAGGGTTTTAGGTTGTTTATGATGTTTATAGTATCTTGGATGGCTAGTGGCGCAAAGGAGAATTTATTAGTTTCTGCTGGTAGCGGTGGAATGTGCTGGTTTTGGGAGAGGCCCAGTATACCTTTCTTTAGTTCAATTTTGCGTTGAAAGGAGGACATTTTATCTGAGAGAGGGTTTTGGATATTGATGTACCATTGTTCATCTTTCACAGTTTGGTCCGAAGTAGGTGTTGGGGATTCTAATTCCCTGAGGATAGTGAAAAGTTCTCTAGTATTGGATTGTGTGTTGGTTATTCTTTGGTTATATGCTTCGCTCTTGGATTGGAGGATTTCTTTTTTGTAGTTATTGGCTGCTGTCTGGAACAGATTTTTATTGACTGTATTTGGGATTTTACGCCAGTTATTTTCAGCTGATCTTTTGATTGCACACAATGCTTTAAGTTCGGCAGTGTACCGGATGTTAATATGAGCTATACGTTTGGGTTTTTTGGTTTTTAGCAGCGCCACTTTTTCTATGGCTTCCGATATGATTTCATTGTATTGAGTTACCAGAGTTGAGGGGTCGTTGCTGGAATGATGCTTGGCCTCTAGGAATGGTAGGAGTAGCAGTAGTATATTGTCTTTATTCGCATTTTTGTAGTTCCTTGATGGAGCCGAGGGTGCAGTAACTGAGAGATTCTGATTTGTAGTATTTATGGTAGTGGTGAAGATTATAGTATTGTGGTCTGTCCAAGGTGTGGGGGAGTTAGATAGTATGTTAGTGGTGCAGGTAGTGTCAGCTAGCCAATCAAGAGTTTGTCCTTTTTCATGTGTCGGTGCAAGGATCGTATGGGTGAATCCCTGGGCTTCCATTGACTTGGCTAGGAGGTCAGCGTTAATGTCCTTGGGGTCATTTAGGCCTAAATTGAAATCGCCCATGATGATTGCTTTGGATAAAGGTTTCATGTTATGGGTTAGGAGTGTTGAGATTTCTGCTTCAAAGGTGGAGATGGCTCCCGGGGGTCTGTAAATGATGTGAAAGGAGAGTGTGCAGGTAGGTGTCAAGGATATTTTTAAAGTACTGGCTTCTCCTGCAAGGAAGGGGAGGTCAGGTGACAATCTCATGTTTAGGGTGTTTTTAGCAAAGATGGCAACGCCACCTCCTTTTTAAGTTTCTCTATCTTTTCTGCAGATGGTATAATTTTCAGGGATAGCTAGTGATAGTTGTGGTCCAGAGGCTGGGTGCAGCCAGTTTCTGTGACTGCTAGATAGTCGAGGTCGTTGTAGGTGATGATATCTGCTATGTCAAGGGCATGCGCTGAGACAGATCTAGCATTAATAAGAGCACCTTTTAGGGTCATGGTGTTCAAGCTAGTGAGAATCTTACTGGCAGTATTATTTGGAATAGTGGTGGTAGGGGTAGGTATTCGTTGTCTAGTGAGGTTGGTATTGGTAGTGGGATAACGTTTGGGTAGAAGTTGGCAAGTACGGGAGGCAAGTCTGTATGTTCTCATGGGTCCTGTGACAGGACAGGCAAGTATCCAGGCAGTTTGAGCTGCAGTGATTATAGGCTGGGCTTTCTGTGAGGGGG
Organism: Ambystoma mexicanum; assembly: GCF_040938575.1. Taxonomy (NCBI): domain Eukaryota; kingdom Metazoa; phylum Chordata; class Amphibia; order Caudata; family Ambystomatidae; genus Ambystoma; species Ambystoma mexicanum. The sequence goes on from NC_090931.1 coordinate 109,690,445, forward strand.
AGGTTAAGGCAGTGTGGATATGGCACTGCTCTGTTCTGGTGGACAGTCGGCGAGTTCTAGTGGGTATGTCAGGGGGCAGGGCGAATAAAGGGATGGGCAGGGTCGGTATCCGCTCAATTTTTACCGAGGGATGGCAAGCTCTGGTGGGTAGGTCAAAATGCTGAGTGGATAAAAGAAGGACCTTAAGTTGTCTTAGCTCAGTTCTAGTAGAGAGACGGTAAGTTCTGGTGGGTAGGTCAGGAGGCAAGGCCAGCCTTGGGGCAGTTTTAGACTGCAGATGAGGTGTAGTACGGTTTTCGTACGGTGGATCTGGTGATGTGAGGTGTCGGGTGGCAGGGAAGAGTGCCGTCTTGTTGAGGAAGGGAGTAGGGCAACTGATAGGGTGGTGGCAGGCGCAGTGAATGCACGCTAGGCCGATACCTATCTGGATGAAGGTGCCTGCTGTACATGGCGCCTCCATTGTATGGCAATATATGGATTTGTTTGGCGGGTAGCTTGTGGCTAGTATTGAGAGGAGGAGGATAGGTATGAGGAGTGTGACTGGCATAACGTTAATTTTTAAGTTACTATTTTCTGGAGGTGCAGTGTCAATTATACTAGGGAGGTATTTCAGTAGGACGAAACTAATTCCCTTGTGAGTAGACAGATGATAAGGCTATGACGTCACAGCTGCTAATGGGTAGATTACAGTAAAATTACACATTTAGGTAAAGAGTAGCTATTGTCTAGTGCATAATTATTAAGCAAACATTGACTTAAGCAACCGTAATTCCAGCAGTACAGTAGGCAAACAGGATAATCGGTGGTAAGTAACAGTGGTCTATCCTCTAATCACAGGATTGTATGCAAGGTACTAAGCAAAATGCCTAGGTATAAGGCAGGAAGTTGCTAAACAGACAATACGAATGACAAATTATATAAGGCTATAGGAAGTTCAACTACTGACAGCGTGAAAGGCCGAATACATAACCATGGTACAGTGTACTAGTCAGCCAATAAGTGGGGTAATGTCCAAAGTCTAGAGTTGACAACATAATAAGATAACAGAGTATAGGCAGTGAACGTGATGGTTGCACGGTGGGCTGCTTTGTGTAGGTATACCCATGTGGGACGCTGGGTGTTCCAGTGAATAAGGGCAGTCAGAGTAGTGGATATTGAAGCATCACTAATAGTTAATTATCCATGGACGGCAATAGTTTGTTGAGCACTGAAGGTGATGTACTTACTCGAAACTGCGTGCAGAGCGGCCAGATCGGCCCGCCACGGACAACCAAAGACAGGCCCTTAGTCACGGCCCTTCGTACGATCGGCTCCGCCTATCTGTCGTGTTGATGGGCGGATGAATGGAGCAGCAGCCAATCACAGCTGCAGAGCGAAGGAAGTCGCATTATGCATCAGGGGAACGAGATAAGGCTTATGCAGCCATTGAGCACGTTGAAGGCAATGGCGGCCAAATTAGCAGGAGTGAATAAAGGCATCTGAGGGCACTGAAAATGCTGAATGCAAGAACTCTTTCACACTATAAACGTTACCAAGTGTTACAGTGAAATTAGGAGGCAATAATTTCCAAAGTGGTAAGGGTCATCTCAGGGCGAGTCATCTCACCCATTTCCAATATGGATATAGCTGCACTTCTTCAGGGGTGTGACTGGAAGCAGGACGGCGAGAGAAGGCTTCTGCCCTCTCCTATCGGCTTCTCCTTGGATGTGATGATTCTGTTATTGTTATTGTTCTTAATATTGTTATCAAAATTTCAAAGGTAAAATATGTCTGAGAAAGTCTCGATTAAAATCCCATCTGATACCAACAGTTGAACAAGGTGTTTTGTTACACAAAGAATCAATTAAAATGTACTTATGTCCCAGAGATGCTCTCACTTAAAAGGTGTGGCGGGTGATTTTGAAGAACACTGCAGAGCAAAGGTTCAGCATCCAAGTGTGTCCTGCAATCCCTAAAGTGAGAATTATCTCGATGTTTTTTTATATACATTGCATTTATACTTGCATTTATTCATGTTGGGGGTAAGTGCTGAGCTCTTTGCATTTGACACAGCTCATAGTAGCTTGATGATGGATGGAAAGAAAGAGAAAGGGCCCGATTTAGAAAACAGTTTTTCAATGGGAAAGTCCCATTGGAAAAAGCTTTGTAAATCATGCCAACGGTGTTTTAGCGAGGGTGGTACAAGAGGATAATGTTGTAGTGTGTCTCTGAGTGTGGGTGACATCACTGATGGTGGAATGTGGTGATGTCAGCGAGTGTGCAGTGCTGAGGTGTTATGTTCTTATGTACTGTTCTAACAGTTACAGTTGGAGATCTAAGCTGGCATGAAGGGACGTGCCGGTATCTTCCTGGCATATACTTACCAATAAACCTACAGATAACTTACCTGCTGGTCCGGGTGTTATTTCTGGTACCACGTTATTTCACTGACGACGAGGATGGGATCCTGTCGTGGAGGGGGCAGCAGTTGAATCCAGGAACACTGCCCTCCAAGTGTTCACGTCCCAATGGTGATGCCAGTGGAGTCAGCTCTTATTTCCTGGGCTGGGAGATGGTGTCTCAGCAGGCCGGGTGGTGCTGTGCTCAAGCAGTCCAGTGTATGGGAAGGAGCTGAACTGCACATGGTGCCGTATGCAGAGTAGGAGAGTACCTTTGGAGAAGGTGCCCTCTGGAAGTCCCAGCGCTTTGAAGCACATTGTGCATAGGTGCTATACAAATAAACAATCAATCAATCAAGCAATCCTTGTTGTGCTCAGGGCGCCAGTTCATTCTGGCCAGTTCATTCTGCCCCTATGAAGGGGGTTACACAGAACACAGTTCGGTATGAGGAGGAGGGGTGTGCCTCTGGTGAGGTGCTCCAGCAGTGATCTGCGCTCCAGCAGCTAGATCCCAAGCAGGCCGGGTGGTGTTTGAGAGCGGCTGGGCTTGATGGCAGCAGATGGAGCCATTTTAGCAGAGTCAGGCTCCAGCGGGTCCATTGCTGCGTTCCTGGCCACTATGCGCTGTGCCTGCTGCAAGAGGGGCGCAGTCGGCATTCCTTCCAGGCAGCGTGGAGCGGGCCAAGTAGTTTTCATTGGCCGCAGGTGGTCCAGTCAACTGGTCCGGTGCTGCACTGAGGAGTATGGGGTGCATGCACGTTGTAGCAGAGGCGGTCAAGTGGCCGCGATTGTGTTGTTGCCCGTTGGTGGCAGCATCAGAGGCGTCAGGCGGAGGCTCCTCGGCACCATGGACTCCCAGATGATCGCCATGAGGAGTGGGAGAAGGCAAGGTGATCTCTGCGGCGTCCATAGTAGAGTGATGACGTCGGACTGTCATCGAGAAGAGTTCCAGTGTGAGCAGCTGGAACGCAGAGGAGGTTTTCAGCGCTGCATGTTCTGAGCGCAGGAGGCATGCTCACGTTGTTCCTTCGTTTGATGAAGTAGAACATTGTATGAGTGGCAACCATGGCAAAGCTGAATTCTGTGTCGGGGATAGAGTTGTGGACTGGGGAAGTGCGGACCCCAGTGGCGATGTTTTAGTGCATCGCGGAGATCACCCCATGGGATGGTGCGGACCGTCGTCTGGGTCACAAAGTGAAGATTGTTCGGGGGACTGCGTGCCCATTGGCCCATGCGGACAGGAGACTTTGCATGGATTGTGCGTGCCGAGTTGCAGTGTTCTCTGGGCCCTGGAGGAGTCGGGTCCTGGGTCAGGCCAGCTTGATGTGTGGAGGAGGACGTTCCTATTTTCGCGGAACATGTAAAACTAGTGAGCTGTTCTTTGTGAGGCCTGACTGTGAGGGGTCTTGTCTAAGTGTTGTGGCCTTCTGTGTTTGGTGTATGTGGGTGTGTGTGTGTCTGCGTGGTATATAGAGTACCATGGGCACGTGAGGATGTGTGTGTTTGAGTGGCGGCCTTTATGCACCTAAAGGGAAATGTGTGAAATTGGAAATAGCATTTTTTGGTCTTTGATCGAGTATGTTTTAAATTGATATTGTATTTTCTCGTGTATCACTATTTTCTTGCAGGTGGAAAATGGAGGACTCATGGGTCGCGGGTTTACGATGGCATTATTTGGAAATGCAATGTACTTACTGTTTGTTTTAACGTGATCTTCCTTTGCAGCTCGGTGCGACCTGGACTTGCAGGTGGGTTTCAGGCTCGTGGGTTGTTGGGTTCTTTTATTTTTGGACTTTTCCCAGCCAATTGAATTCCCATATCTTTTCTCAGCTAACTGTATTCCCATATGTTTTCTCAACCAATTGAATTCCCATATACATCCCGGAAACGAAAATCCTGCATGGAGAATTACTCTTCGTTGTTCAGTGACATCGCACGCACTTCTAATTTCCATGAGGGGAATGTTGTGTACATGCTCATATGTCTTTTGTGTGTCTTGTATGGCATGAATTGTGTGCGATGCGGTTTTGACCGGTTTTGTGAAGTGGTACTGTGGTTGTGCAGTCAGGCAGGGGGTTGGGGCCCTGAGTAGTTGTGGTGTAGCGTTTTGGGAGGCAGTCGTAGGATACTGCATTGGTGGAGGTGTGTTGTTAGGCTGGTTATAGTAGCTTGGCTGGTGCCAGGGGTCCCATTTCCATATTTGTTAGTGTCCTCTTGTGGGGTTGTTTCTTTTGGGGTGAGGTGGTCCCATGGTTGTGCGTTGATGTTTACGTTTTGGCAGGGACTAGGGATCCTGGGTTGCAGTGATGGTGTGCTGCAGTTGGCTTGGACTAGGGGTCTTTGGGGTGTGTTGGTGTACTGCTTTGGACTAGGGGTCCTAGGGTTGTGTTTGGTGTACTGCTTTGGGCAGTCGGCAGGGACCTGGGGTCTCGTGGTTTATTGGCTTATGGAGTGTGATTTGGCGCGGTTTAGGTTGACTGTGTCTTCTTACGGTGTTGTTGTGTGTTAGGTGTACTCTTTATGAGTGCTGTAGTGGACTGATGTAGTTGTGTTGTTGTGCTCTCTTAGCTGGGTTCGTGCCCTGGGGTGGCAGCCCTGGTGCCCTAGGGTGCGGACTAGAGCGGAAGGTTGGTTGGTGCACAGATGTTTTGGAGTGTTAGTGTATTGTACTTTTGGAGAACGCTGGAGCGTGGCAGGCTCTAGGTTTCAAGGGGCAGCTTGAAACAGGAGACGTGTGTAGTTTATTATTTTTGTTCCTCAAGTGTCTTCCAGTTCAGGTTTTAAGGGAGGAGTTAGCCCTTATTCTACTTCGGTGGGTCCCTCATTGTTTGTGTTTTGTGGGGACGGAGTGGAGTTGGAAGTATTCTTCAGTGTAGTTAGCCAAATGTATGGATTTTCTGGCACGGTTATGGTTCTTTGTTATCCATATTTTTGTAGGCACAGTTAGGGTGCATATTCTTGGGGTGCCACGTAGGTTATGCTTATGCCGTGGTTTTAGTGCTATTTGAGGCGCAGTTTCTGTTAGTGTTGGTTTCGGTTTGGTTGACATCCGGTCATGTAATGTATGGTGTTGGGGTTGTGAGTGAGCTTCAGGTGGTCAGCTTTTGTGGCGCCCATTTGGAGTCTGGTTAGTTGGTGCATTTACGTGCTAGCCACACGTCCATTTGGGGGATTGTTTTGGGTGAAAGTTTTAGTTGGAAGATCCTTTTTGTTCAAGAAATTTAAGGAGGGAGAAGTGTTGTAGTGTGTCTGAGTGTGGGTGACATCACTGATGGTGGAATGTGGTGATGTCAGTGAGTGTGGAGTGCTGAGGTGTTATGTTCTGAAGTACTGTTCTAATAGTTACAGTTGGAGATCTAAGCTGGCATGAAGGGTCATGCCGGTATCTTCCTGGCATATACTTACCAATAAGCTTACAGATAACTTACCTGCTGGTCCGGGTGTTACTTCTGGTACCACATTACTTCAGATAACATCAAGCGACATACAACTGAGCTCCAGGAGTGATAGAGTTGCCACTGGGCACAATGTTGAATGTTGTAGAAGCGTGGAGGTGGCAAGTTCATGAAGGGTGCCAGTGTTTCAGATGTTGCAGAAGGTGCCTGGGGAACATTCCGCTAGAGATGTGCAGGAAGGTGGCATGGGGGACGATAACCTCCACCTTGAGCAGCACAAGGAGAGTGTAAGGAAGCAAGGCAGTCTTGGCTTTTTGACCAAAGCCCTGGTGTGTTGTATGGTCCCAGTGGGGTAAGAAGGACTCAGGAAATAGATGGATTTGAACCCTAAATCTGGAACTTTTATAGGTGCCTGCAGTGTGAGTCTGTGTGCCTGATGTCATGAGTGGGAGGTGCATCCGGGACTGTTAAAAGGGCAAGAGTGCAATGAGAGGGTGGAAGGATGAGTGAGCCCTAGTGGAAGTCAGCGGTGACATTATTTGATGAGAATTATGCCAATTATCAGGGCCTCGAAAGTGTGCGAGGTGAGAGAGGAGTGGGATTCAGGAATAATGAGCAGTTGGCAACGAGACAAAAAAAGGCATGTGTACTTCGAGAGGGTGGTTGCCCAATAACTTAAGTAACTGCTAGTTTTTTCCAATGTTAATTGATCATCAAGGCTCGTACAATCCTTAAGAGTCTTTTTCCCCATGAAAGGTCACACACAGACACATTGATGATCAGTAGCTAAGGTATTATAGTGGTGTGAGAAGCTGCTTTGGTGGCTTTTTACCTGAGTAAATGTTGCCAGTGCCCTCCCTGCTATAACTGTGCTAGGGGAATGCGAGTGTAAATTATGGAGTTTTCATGAGGTAGTATTGTCCTGCTGGTCCTCCATGCATGCTTTTAAAATGTTGGTGTTTGTGACTGGATGAAAGGTCAGGAGAAGTTGGATGTGTGAGGATTCATGCAAAGTTCTGTGATTATCAGTTGGGTGTGAGCTGAGATGACTGAGAATGGACCGTTGGGTCTACATGTCTTACATCTAACTCAGGGGTAACTACAATCTTGGAAATAATGTATGAATGCCCTGAGGATAGACCGGTGGGTGTCATCTAACTTAAGGGCAACTGCAGTCCTGGAAATAATGTATGAATACCATGAGGAAGGGCCAGTGGGTCTCACTAAATTAAGGGCAACTGGAGTCCTGGAAATAATGTATAAATACCCTGATGATGAACTGGGGGTGTGTCATCTAACTTAATGGTAACGGGAATCCTGGGAATAAATTAAGAAAGCCCTGAGGATGGACCCGAAGGTGCAATCTAACTTAACGTTAACTAGAATCCTGGAAATAATGTGTAAATGCCCTGACGATGAACCGGCCGGTGCCATCTAACTTAACGCTAACTGGAATCCTGGAAATAATTTAAGAAAGCCCTGAGGATGGACCGGCAGGTGTCATCTAACTTATCAGTAACTGGAATTCTGAAAATAATGTATAAATACACTGAGGATGAATCAGCCGGTGTCATGTAACTTAATGGTAGCTGGAATCCTGGGAATAAAGTACGAATGCCCTGAGGATGGACCGGCAGGTGCCATCTCACTTAACGGTAACTGGAGTCCTGGAAATAATGTATGAATACAGCTATGCAATGTTCTACTTCCTGGCTCCTGTTGTACCTGCCGGAGATGAGCTTCCTTCGATCCGACATAATGTTGTCATGATATCAGTACATATGTTAGGTTATTTGGTATTTTTGCAGCACCCACTGCCATTGTTATGGCTTTGAAGCGATGTGGGGTGGAAGGCCCCTCGGAAGACCTATCATTGGAAATGCCTGGAAAGTTATGGCATTACCTGCCAATCTGATGGCAACAACAGCGAAATTATGCAAGTACCCAGCCCTATATAAGACAGGTGCTTAACAAATGCCTACACAAGAGTCATAAGTGCTAGCTTTGTCATTGCTTTTTTTAAGATCAGTTCCCAGCATCCTTGGATTCAAGAACTCTGCACACATACTAAACACAGACATGGGTAGCAGGAAACCACTAGGGACAAAGGAAGGAGCTAAGACTAAACAACAGAGGGGCTGCCAGACAGCGAATAGGAAAACTGCATAATTCGTGGGAATCTATTCTGAATTTTTTTTTAAATGTCTTTAATAAAAAGTAGCAGTGCCATCCTTGTAATCATGAACATATTACATTTATGAAAGTAGAGCTGCATCAAAATAATGGACTTTTCTCTGATACTGATGTGATGTGACATACTTTAAGCCATTCTTGTTCTTTTTCCGATATAAATCCCTGATGGGGGTAGTCAGGACACCATAACTGCAAGACATTTATCTCTGGCAATACAAATGTTTAAAAGGGATGGCCATGACTTGAAAGTAAAGTCATTTCCTGAGAATCGCTTTCTCACTGAGACCAATTTTGATGGGGATTCTTTGGAGTGTGTAATGCTTTTCTTGATAAAGACGAACTTCAATATTTGTTCCCCTCTTTGTGTTATTGCCCTCTTAAACTATTAAGTAGTTGGAACCAGATATCTTGCGCTTAAAGAATTAGTCGACACATTCCTGTTTGCAGTGAGTTGCGTGCATTTTATTTGTGTGATTTAAGTGGTCAGCTGACACGTGTTTCGACCTCTCAGGGTCTTTATCAAAGCTGAATTAGTACATTTTGGACAGATTCGTGCAACATATTGTGATATATTGTGTCCGTGGTTATTGGTGTATCAAGTTTTAGGTATAATTAAAGCATGGATAAAAACATGATCATTACAATATATTTAAAAGAGCATAATAATTTAAGGCATGAATAGTGAACACAGAAAGGCCTTACCTAGCAGTTGAGTTCACATTAACCGGTTGGCGAGTCTGTATTGGTGGTTAGCTATCACAGCTTGTTCTGTTGGATGGCTTGGATGTCAGCCTTATTGTAATGCACTACGTTGTTATCACATGCTTGTGTTATTGCATGCTTATGTAATTACATATTGTCATTGCACTCTTATAGGATTTCATTCTTGTAATACGCCCTTTGATATAGCATCCTTGAATTACTGAATGTGTATTTTATTGCACACTTATAAACATGTTGGTATTTATTACATGCTAACCTAACCTAGATTGCAAGCAAGAAAATACGTGTATTCTTCTATGTTACTGCAATCTTTAGTATTGGCTATGTTTTTCTCTTGCTCTAATAATATCCTATTGTTATAATATTGCACTCCCATGGAATTGCACACTCCAATATTACAGACTTATCTTACCACACACTTTTCAATAGTGCACTCTTGTGTTACTGCACTCTAATGTTATTTCACTAAATAATGTTCCACTTTGTAGTGCTACAGTATTATGATGTTGCATTCTGATGTGTCTAGACTTACTCATATTGCTAACTTATATTGCATGCATGCTTGCTCTATTAATATTGCATTCTTATGCAGGACCACGTGGGTGTTACTGAACTCATGTGTTAGCATTTAAATGTGCTGTAAGTCTGCTCCTAGTTCTACACTGTATTGTAAACGATGCTGCCAACTTAACCGAATAAGCATAACCGGCCACAGTACTTTAGAAAATTGTGCTATAATGCACTCATGCGCTCCAGGTAACAGACACTTCCATATTGCAGCCTGTGCACAGCATTGACTCCACACAAATAATATGCACATAAATATAAATCTTGTTTAGAAATTGCCATGTTTTAGACACTATCCCTGATCCTTAAATGGGACTGGCATATTAATCTTGTATTGTATTCAGTTTTTTTATTACAAAGAATAAAAGTTGAGGGATACATGTTTGTTTGGATAAAAATAATTATTGTGTTCATGTGCAAAAACAAAGCTATTCAAAGAATGTTATTATCCCATGGAAAGATATGTGACAAAATGGGCCTCATTACGACCCTGGAGGAAACCATGGCGCTGTTAGCGCCATGGCTGCCTCCAAAACCTTACCGATTCCGCCATGGTGAATGGAGCAATTACTGCCCCACTCCAAGGTTGACGGGGGTGGTAATTCCCCATTCACCATGGCCCTTCCCCATTCCCATTTTAGCCCCCATAGGGCTAAATGAGAATGGGGAAGACGGTAATAACGGTACCGCAAATCGCGGTACCGTTACCTCTAAAGTCCCTTTGCGGGTCTCATCCGTTAAGGGAGGACCCGCAAAGGGACCTCGGAATAGGGCGGTAAGGGACTCTTTGTACACAGTGGAAGCCATGAGTGTGTAGATTGCATTGATTGTGGGTGCACTGCACTTAAAGTGGTACATTATCAAAGCAGCTTTGTGTTCACAAAGTAAGGAAGAAACAAAGTAAGTAGGATAGAAATGGGGTTGCATTGTTGTAAGAGTCAACCGGAATTAGAAAAACATGCACCTATTCCACTGGAAGGAATGCCAGGATGGGAATTAATGATCAGAAGAGGTTTAGGGGGAAGTGTTGTTTTTGCAAAAAGTGCATGAATACACTGCCAACAAACCCGATTTACAATTCCCAGTGCATGGCTCTTTTGACCTAAAAGAAATACGCTATTTAAGGAAAACATTAGCCACTAAGGGTGATAAGGCCACTAGACCCCTGCAATGGGAAACGTGTAAACAATGGGAAGATTATGCTCGACAAAAATCTATAAGGGAAGCACAGGTTAACAAACAAGCCACAATCTGAGAAAGAGAAAGTGCACGCATATGATCAGAAAGAGATGAACAAAATATTGGGATAAGGGAGACCGCGAAGATATAATCAGGATTAAGGGTGTGTATTTAGCTTAGGCTTACCCCTCAGCCCCGACACCCAGATCAGAAGTGACCTTAGAGGATGAGACAGATCCGTTATTAGAATGTTTAATGGTTAAAAGTCCTTCCCCATTCCCCTATCTGATACCTAGTGATAAGGTGGTCTCCTCGCCATCTCATGCCCACAGGATTACAGCCCACAACAGGAACACTGCACAACAAGTGGTGTTGGCATGGATCAAAAATGGGGTGGAAATAGTAGAACAGGATAAAGTGTATGTGCCCCAGCAATGAGATACGCTTATATTTGTAATAGTACAAAGGCTATGCAAACAAATGTGGCTGTTACATAAAAAGGTGAATGAAAATGATGAAGTGTATCCCCTGCCAGATGGCTATGAGGACATAGACCAAGCAATCCAAGAGTATAAGCTTGATTCAAACTTCAATCCTGCAATGGTGTCAACATTTCTATTGTGGATAAGTGCCCCAAAGTCTATGGTAACTCAAGAATTTCCAATGAGAAAGGTGCCTGGGTTTGATACTGATAATCTGGCACACCAGTTTCATGTTCCTTGGAACCAAATGGAATTACTGTCTTTTATGAAAGATTATCCAGATATTAGACAAAATCCAGAACAGTGGCACACCCAGACGGACCGGGTTCTTAAAACAGGTCTGCTTACATTGGGAGATATAGATCAGTTGTTTTCATGCCAGCAGAAATATGTCGCCCATGCAGAATACAAGACAGTTTAGATCCCATCATGAAGTGGGAAGAACTGAGAGAGGCAGCAAATGAAAGGGGACGACTGGGAAATTGTCCAAAGAAATATGAGCTCCTCCAGCACTACTGATAACATGTATCCAGTAAGCGGTTCCCCGCAAGCAAATTAATTGGGATGCTTTGACTGCTTGCAGACAGGAAAAAGGGGAATCCGTTGAAAGATACTTTGCACGAAAGGAAGAGGTTTTTAGCTTGTTTTGTGGAATGCACATGGCTATGCCAGAGGGACAGACAGCCTTTTGTTCACATTTAGTAGAACGATTGTTGCCTCACCTCAAGAATGACATTCACACTTATGAGTCTACATGGCCGACTCAAGCTGCTGCCCAGATTTTGACTATGGCTAGGTATTATGCCAATCAGCATGCCAAAGATAAAGGGGAGAAGTTAAAGAAAATGAAGGAATTAAAAACCAGAGCACTAATGCAACAGTATAAGTATTTTATCCTAGGCAAGGCCAGCAATATTCAGCTAGGAATCATTATGAAGATGACTATAGGACAATAGATTGCACAGCAAAGGGTCAGTCCAAAGTCCAATGTCCAATATCTGATCCTGTACAGTTCGGTATAGGTCCTATAGTGTGTGTGGGCTTGTTGTCACTGATGAATGTGCTTTAAATCTGTTGGGAATGGATTTGCTGAAACATGTACATGCAACTCACCCCAGTTCCCTTGCCATGGAATGCTGCAAGAACATTTTGATGTTTTAAAATCTACTTTCCGGCACACCTGAGTTATGCTGTTTGTGCGCGAAAAGCAAGGCTGTGCGTTTTCTGTACTAACTCAACAACAAAGGGGGAAAAAAAGATGGTGGTGTATATTTTACTTTCACATAGGACCCAGTGGGGATGTTAATGAATACAACTGAAAAGCAGCACCTGACAAATGCCAGATTGACTAGACATGAGCTCACATTATTGGCTCCAAATATTCTTATACAACGTTGCAAACCATTGTTGAGGCTTCTAGGATATCTCAGCATTTAGCACAAGCAGCTTAAATGATTGTCCTTACCAGAGCTTGTGAGTTAAGCTCTGGTATTTTAGTTAATATTTTTTGACAGTCAATACACGTTTGAAGAAGCTCAAAACCTGGGCCAATTATGGGCTGTGAGGATTTATTTTTTTACTTCACATGGGATAAACAAAATGTCATAAAATACGCCATACGTAAGGCCATTGCAAATGACACGGGAAAGGTAATGCTTTTGCTGACCAAATTGCAAAGGCAACTGCGCAGTCTCCTGTATCACCTGTTTTATTACACACATGATGCAGTCACAGAATATCATATTTTATATTACCCTTGAAACTGTAAACTATTAAGGCTGAGCAAGATTTTCAGGAATGGAAACAGACTGGGAAATATGTAGGTGTTTATTGGCTGGATGTGCAAGATGAGAGAAAATTAAAATTACCCCATGGATATATTTACCTTTAATGTTGTCCTATGCTTTTGGCTTGTCTCATAGGGTGCAGAAGGTATGTGTAAAAGTGCTCACTGCAGCTGCAACTAAAGACCAGGTACGATTGCCTTTCATAAACTGTTTAGTATGTGTGTCATAAAACATTGGGAAAAGTCAGGTAGCCCCAAAAAGACATTTTCAGCCACCTAAGTTTCTTTTGAAGCATTACAGCTTGAGTTTATTAAAGTTGTCTCCCTGTCAAGAAAAAATGTGTTAATGATAAGAATGTATGTTTAGCAAATGTGTAGAAGAATTTACCTTGGAAAGGCAGTACTACATTAAGATTTACCCTGATGTGGACAGCCTTACACTGTTTGGAGCAACAGTAATTTATCTTTTGTTAATGCTGCAACAGAAGTAGTGCATTCAGGTGTTGGATTGTCTCCTTACAAAGTAGTTATGCGCCGCCTGGAAAATGAAAAGGGTGTGCCAAATTTCAAAATATGTGTTATATTTGCTGTTAATCAACTACTGTAAGAGTTAGCTAAACACAAGTCTATTCTCTGCAAACAGGTTGCTGATTGGAGTATTTTTCTAAACACCATTGGGTAGGCCAGGACGCGGCATCTAAGCAGGTGACTGGATATTTGTCAAGCATTATGACTGCACCCCAGGTGAAAAGGGGCGTTGCATGCATTGCTGACCACTCAGGCAGCAGCAAAAATATTGCAGATGCTAGTTTTGGGTCCATGCTTTGCGCATAAAAGCAAGCATCGGCTTCTTTTGATTACCCACACCATTGCCTGCCGTGTTTTGCACTAATAACACCATTCTGCTGAGACATTGAAAATTTGTATATTTGCTAGTCATAAACAAAGGCATTTCTGGAGCAAAAAGGTGGGCGATATAACTTGAGACGCAGGAAACTGTGGCTCAATTGAATCTGGACTGCAAACTGCAAAAAAGAAATCCCTTGCCAAAAGGAACACCTACCAGGTGGGAAAGCCCACCATCTCTAAAGGACTACGTGAAGGGACACTCCAAAGGGCGAATGAGCTCCATGAAACATGTCCTGATGGAATTTATTTTGGCTGTTTTCTTTGCTCCATACACAAGTTCACGTATATGGCTATTTCATCCCAAAGAGGATTCATGTATCTTCATGCTCCTAACAGAGAAAAAGAAAACAAAGATGTTGTGCCAAGGGATGCAGTACTGCCAAGAGTGAATGTTTATGTGTTAGGTAGATTATGATCACTGGAAAGTTATGTAGCGCTATCCTTGTTTAGTATAGTAAAACGTGTTACCAATGAAACTATGTCACAGAACACAGGCAACTTTAAAATCCACCACACATGTTTTAATTCAAGAGAATGTGATTACAGAAATGCTGGCTATAGATGTGGCATATTAGGTTACTGATGAAATAGGTATAGTTAAGAGAACTATGTTTTATATTAGCTAAGGGGCAGCTGCGTGTAGTAAGGTGAAACCCTGGCTGGAGTTCAATTTTAACCCTGAGTCAATGGCCTGTTGTAAAACTACATGGGTTGCAAATGTATGTGTCTCTTGTCAATGGAGAGCCAGAGAGTAGGAGACTCAGATGGTCGTTTGTAAACCATGGTGGGCACGCTTAAAGCGGAATAAACCTGAGCTTTAAACCAACATTCTGTTTTAGTGTTTCATTTTGCCTTAAAGTTATTTTCTGAACACTGGCGGGAATACTAAGAAGTATTTTTCCACACAGGCATCTTCAGCATGTGTAGTTCCCTCCATAAATATAGGGATTAAACATATATATAATATGCATAATAATGTATCTCTATGTTAGCTTTATTTAGTTTATTTGTTTAGCTGCAGTTTATTAAGTCTGTTTATTATTCATTATTTAGTTTATTTAGTAACTACTGCATAGCTCCATCATGTGCCTACATCTCTAGTAACAAGGCATAAAATAAGCTGTGTCGCATAGTAATTTGCTGTGCAATTCTGCATGTTTGCTAATTAAATTGACATTTGTGTAGCACAGCTAGCTAGTTAAATGACCCTGTTCAAGGAAACAAAGATCACCCTACATTCTTCTCTTGCCCACCGGGCTCTTGTCACCCTCTTTTCTCTGTTCACTGCAAGTCCAAAGAGGCTAATGGAGAGAGTGCAGCAGTAATCATTTTCTCCACTCTTAAAAGTGCCAAAGGCCTGTGTGGGAGTGGTAGGCACAAACAGTTCTTTCTCTGTCAAATAATTGCAAACTAGAAGTAATTGGGGTGATACTAACTATATTGTGTTTGGCAAATAACAGTAGGTTTTAACTTTCTTTTTTTAAAAGACTGTCCTACAATTCTATTCCCAAAACAACTTGTGGTTACAGAGTGCATAATTATATTATATTATTGCTACTGTTGTCTCCATGTTTTTCAGTAAAGTGTAGGTTAGTTTATGATAGTGTCAACTATATTACATTTTGTTGGGAAGGTACATCATATTGATGAGTGAACTCTTTTAAAAATGAACATGAACACACAGGCAACGCTTTGTAAGGCAAGTCTAGTTCTGTTACCTGCTGGTTGCAAACATCAGTGCAACTGGTGCTCAACCCATGAGCTGATCCCAAACTCATTGAAAGTCTATCTATCACCCCTTTGCATTATACCAGCTACTCTGAAAGTGAGATGGCCACAAGCCACTATATTCCACCCAGTTTGACCAATTCTCTGGCTGCTGCGCAATCCAAGCAAAACTATCAGCAACCCGGATGCTGGTTCTAAGTGCTGTTAGCGATAAATACTGCTTTCATAGTGTAAGACTTGAATGCTGTGCTTGCGCCTAACTGGCTTGGGCTTGAGGACCGTTTGCAGACCAGCCCTCCCCAAAAGGGGTATTTAACGCTATATTGAAAATAGTTGATATCAATGGCAGGCAAGGGCCACGTTGTCCACCTGAATTCGGCAATTACCATGCCTGTCTCCACACCATACTTAATATTTGGTTGCAGACTATGACTTTCCTTTAACATTGTGAACCTTTTGATTTATGAATCTTCTGAACTTCTCCATACCCAGCTGCACAGAGCCTGGCACAGAAAACTGTTGTCCGAGTCTTGTTATCATA
Organism: Ambystoma mexicanum; assembly: GCF_040938575.1. Lineage (NCBI taxonomy): Eukaryota > Metazoa > Chordata > Amphibia > Caudata > Ambystomatidae > Ambystoma > Ambystoma mexicanum. The sequence continues at coordinate 109,706,326 of NC_090931.1, forward strand.
TCGATTTGTTTGTGTCCAATCATGCAGCTAACCTTTACATTTTACAGACACTGATTGCACTCATTTCTTACTTCAGTGGTACACAAAAATGCTGTATTGTTTCTCATTTTATGTCTAGGGTACAAATAATTTCCAGTGACATTACAAAAATATCAGTATCAAATTGCTAATCAAATAAGTGTGTTTGCTAACAAAGTAGATTTTAATAAGCAAACTCTGCTAATCAATTTTTGAAAACTGATTTATGCTTTGAGTAATTAGGGAAATTGTGGAACCCGCTACCCAGATCTCTCCGCCAGGAGGAGAACCACCTGACTTTCAGGAAACAGCTCAAAACTTGGCTTTTCAGCCAACCATTTTGTAAAAGGAAAATAATAACAACAACTAAAAACTGTGCACCAGAAAATTGGGCTAATTCACAACAAACATTTTTCAAAACTCTTGGCACTACCATCTGTGGGAACCAAGCTGACTCATGGAACCTCTCCTGCGTGGTACTGGTCTGCACCTTTAATTTCAGTGAAATCTACCACCAAGAGCCAAGAAGTGACAACACCCTCACCCCAACTAGCCACCCTCTAATCCCTCAATTAGCTCTTCCATACTAGAATCTTGCATCCTTACACCTACAACACTCCTACAGATGACCTCCTAGGTCTAGTGTACTTAACAGATTCAGAACCTGTCTATCTTCTATCAAATACCATGCTGTTAATCCACAATACTGGGGCTGCCTATATGACTAACCTACCCCTCGGTACCAACCACAAACAACAGAGATTTTCATATCAACACACAGGTTAATGGGAAGATCTGACCTGCATCGATCAACACCCAAGGTTTCTGCATCTGTCTTCCCGCTATCCGACTAACACACCCCACCCTCCTTTTTTTCTTACAGAGCAATGCACAGCGAGGCCAACATTATTGGCAGAAGGGCGCTACATAAGACCATTTTACATTACATTTAATTTAAAGAAACGCACAGCTTTCCCTTAGTTGGCAATGCCTCGACTCCCCTGATCTGTACATAATTGTTATCAGCAATGACAAAAGAAAAAGATCAGAATTTTGTTGAGGCAGTTTGAACATGATCATCCTTTCTGGAGGGTCTGTTTTCCCAGAGCACTGCTCTGCGGATTGGGATATCTACCATATCCATTTGTGTTGTACAAATACCTGTGTTGATCTCTGCCAGTAGCGTAATACTTATGAAACTCTCTCTGAGTAAGCAGTGACGGGCACTCTCACCACTGCAGCTGGGGACTTTGAGGTGTTTTGCAGCTCCTCATCCAGCCTCTGCGCTGCCGCCACCCGCCTGGTACTCTTCATCAAGGCCAATCCTCACATAAATGGTCTGAGACTCCACATATAGGGTGATGAGACTTCTCAGAATTGGGTCTCTGTTCCCAGTGCAGAGAGTTTTTACTCATCTAAAAACCCTGTCCTGGTTTTGGGGAAAGGAAGGGTGACAGTCCCGTTTTATTTTATTGCTAACAATTATAAACTAAATAGACCTAACAGTCTAAGAATTTTGCAATGTGGGATGGGCTTGAACTATTAAACTCCCAGAACAAATAGCTTTAACTGATTTCACCACAGAGACTGGCTGAGAAATGAGCAAACAGCAAGGCATGTAATGTCAAACAGAGCAACACCTCCTTTGTTATTTGCGTGCTTATATTGATAGTAAAACTGCACAATTCATATGCAGATACTGTAGGAGTTGAGGGGGGGGGCGTTCTGGTCAAGTTATTGTGGGGATGGAAGGGGTGAGTAGGATAGTCATTCTTTTATGCTGATGGCCGTCCCTGAAAATCTGGTCACCCTATCCACATAGCGATCCGCTTTCCAGCTGTTCAACTGTGCCGCTCCTGGCATATGTGGACCGGATTATCCAAGTTGGGCTCCAGCTCCCTGCTGTTCCTAAAACCCGGGCTGCAACTGACATATGAGCCCGTGGGAATTGGCTGCCTCCATTCCTGGAGACCTACCTCTGAAGCTAAATTAGCAAGTTCAGGCCGGAGCACTCCCACCAACAGGGGTATCTTCCTGCTCCTGGCAGACCACACACTTGCACCAGGCAGGACTACCAGTTTCAATACAGCGCTAAGAGTCATCCTTCAAAGTCACTAGAACTTCATGTAGCACTGGCCAAGCTGCCAACATTTTACAAAACAGTAAGCCATCATTTTCATATAAACTATAACGTATTTTTTGCAGCTACCAGTTAGGTTAGGATGTGTATATGTTTACTTTTATAGTGGTAGGTGGGTTAGGTTTATAGATTGGATTCTAAGGTATTTTTATCCTCTTGTGCTGTTTAGGATAATGGTTGTACCGCAAAGAGCTGCTTTGCCCTGTTACATCCTGGGACTGCAGATCATCTTACCGAGATCAGCACAACAGAGCTAGCCATGGTCAGTGTGCCTGGGCAGTTTGAGATATCAGGACCAGCAGGATTCAGGAGACAGGTAAGGGGAATGTACAGGTGAATTACATTGCTATCAGCAAAAGAAAATGATCATTGACTTTAGAAGCCTGCATATTTTTTTACCTCATTTAATTCATAGCATCCCCTGCTAAACATGTGTTTAACCCACTGCACAATCCTTCAGACTTAGTAGCTGCAGAGTAAAATGGGGAAGCAACGCTGTGCGAGTCAAAGATAGAAGTGTTTTCTAGGTGTGAGCATGTTTTATGCAGGTTGTACAGTGATCTCGGCAGCAAACGGGAACTTTACTCTCTGATCTACATTACTTGCTTCCTTGCTCTATAAAGAATGCATCATTGCAGTGAACCACCATTGAAAGGCGGATACCTGGTTCTCAATGAAGAAGCAGCTCCTATCCATGCTCCCCTTTATCTTCCCTTTGAGGTGGATCTAAGGTTGGGTTCTTGGTGGCACAGTAGAGCTTCCTGTACTTCAACCCACCCTCTAGTTGCTCAAAGACTCATGTTCAGCAGCTCGCCTCCCTGCACAGCGTGGGGGTTCCAAGACTGGCTCCTGGTGCCTCACAGTGCTGTGTCACACCAGCCCAAAGAAGCCGCAGTCCCTGCCAATCATGAACCACTAGCCCCAGCATCACAATTCATAGCATCAGCTTTGTGACATGCTAGAAACAGGAATGAGACTAGGCAGTCACGTGCAACAAGGTTCCAATCTAAAATGTGTGCCAGAGCTGGGGAGGAGAAGGCTCTGAGTAGTTTTGTCAGAAAGGATGCAGCCATCGCCTTATCTGAACTCCATTTCCATAACCAACAGACAATGCTTGGACATCCCTCAAAATCTGCACTTGCCAAAAGCCATTTGAATCTTGGCAAGTAAGAAATTAGGTGATTTGTGTATGTGGACAACTGACGGGGCGGGAGGTGACTTTTTAATGCCCCGTTAGTGACCTGCAATTTGATATGCTGCAGGCCGCTCTATCATTCAATGGGTGAAGGCTTGGTAGCTTTATTGTGGATGTACTTACTGCCTTTGATTATTTGTTGTGCTTTGGTGGAGGGAGGAAAGCTGAGGCGTTCAGCATGAGAGCGGGGGTGATACACACTTGCAATAGATGGTTAAGAGCATACATCAGGGCTTCAATGCATTTAAATGACTTTGCACCCATAAATGTGCCTCCTATAGTATGCTTCCAAGTTCTATTGCTGTCTAGATGTGTGTCAATTATGTCCTTTTTTTTTTTTACTATGGAGATCCAGTATGCAAAATAAGCATGGCGATAAAGTTTGACACTAGAGGGCAACTAGTGAACTGAGAGAAAAAATCTGCAACAAAAAGCACAAATATGATGCTTTTGTTTACTGCACACCTGCATCACCACCTCTGCAGCTCAAACAGCCAACGTCATGAACCCACCCTACAGAGCAGCAGCCTTTATCTTTCTCCCTAATCTTTACTGTCAGTAGCACGGCAGTGAAGGGGCAGCAGAACACGCAGGACGTGATGGTGGGATGCGTATTGATAAGAGAGCTGAAGTGGTGCCAGTGCCAGCTGACTGGCCAGCACAAACCCTGCGCAAGACAGCTGATTTGCACCATGGGTGAAAGGGTAGTGGACGGGGCATTCCATAGACACTGCCATGGCGCTGGGTGTGAGGCAGATGGGGGAGAAATCAAAGCACTCCTGTACACATCCTCATACTAGGCCCTCTCGCTCCACTTACATGTCAATAGTTTTCCCTTACTCTATGAGTGAGCTAGCACCAAACATGGCAAGTCCATGCAAACAGCACAGCAAGTGCAGTGAATTTTCAATATCCACTACATCATAATGAAAACTTATGCTGGCTGCCTGATACCAACGCTGACAAAAGTGACTCAGTGATCGAGGGTGCTGTCTATTACGGTAAAACCTTTTCACTTGCTGATTATGCTATACATGCAAAAGGAGTACGATTGACAGATTGTACAACATAGAGGAGGGTGTAGTTATAAAAAGAAGTAGCTCGGTTTCTTCACCTTAGACAAAACATGATGTAACTTAACACCAATCTATGATTTCCGGCTCAATCTGTCACCGGGGAAAAGATTAAATAATGAAGCCACGGCTCCTGAATTCGCAATAAATATAGTATGAAATGAGCAGATAAATAATGCAGTGAAGGGATTTTAGAATTCCGAATGAATGCTTTAAAGCTTTCCAGCCGCTGCACAGCACAATGCTCGTGCCATCTACAATTTGAATAGCAATGCTAAGTGGGTCTAAAATTAAATTGAGATGGGCTGTGAAAGAAACATCTTCCACATAATTATGGCAGCAATTTGAGGATAACCTCTTCGGTGCTGATGGCAACGCTTAGCCTTTCACAGCCCCAGTGCTGGTTCAAGACACATGGTTTGTCAAGCTTGTGTTGCACATGAGATCTGAAGAGTAGGAGGGTGTCTGAAGTATGCAGCTTCCATCAATTTCACAAAATGCACCAGTCTAGGCCCAAAAGGGACATAAACAGCGAGTAGATGTGGAACATGCCTAAACACTCATTATTTTAATTGCTAAGAGCGATACAAAATCATTTTTACTCATATTTGATTAAAATCATCTACAACAGTTCTTCTTTTGTGCTACTTGTAAGGGTTTTGTAATTAATTCCCCCATACACACTTTATACAAGTGGTATATAATGCAATAGAAGCCTTTTTCAGGCACAACGCTACATATGTGCAAACCCTGCTTACTTACGTTCACACCAGCATTTATACCTCTATCATGCTACAGGAATGCTGCATCCAAGAGCATGGGGAAAGGTGCATTGAATACTAGTGAAATGGTCAATGTGCTGTGGGACTTGTACTTACTGTTGTATACAGCCCCCTGTCACCATACTCCTAGTATAGATTACACAGCACCCATATCCTTAAAGAATGCGCAGGGATCTCTTTCCGATGGGTATCTTTTGAACACTGCATGCCTGCAGAATGCAAGAGACTGTCAATGAACCACATGGGAGATGGAACCCCGTATGTTAAAAATAAACTGTTCAGATCTCAGCATTCCTTAATCTCGTCTTGGTGTAACTTCATAGCCCAATCTACAACGGCATAAAGAAGTGTTACTTCCACTTCAGAGAACTTGCTTGGAAAACAGAGGGCAAGAAGATTTCTTGGTTCACATGAGAAAGAAAGATGGCTAAGCCCGCAGAAACAATTTCCTTCTGAAACAAAGGACAAAGCTCCAAAGCAGATAATGCCCAGAGCTCACTCACACATCTAGCCACAGCACAGTCAACCAGATAGGCCATCTTTCTGGTGAGAGGCTTGACATGACATTGCATGTAACATTTGGACAAAGTGATTGTCCATTACTGCTAGCAGCACTCTTTTAAGGTTATGTGAAGTATGAGGACAGCTCACTAAAGCATACAGCCTCATCCGACCCCCAAGGGAGCTTTTGGAAACCAGAACAACCAGGATGTGTCAGTGTCAGAGCTTCTTTATGCACCCATGGTGCCAATATAGCACCTGCAGGAGTCCCTCATAATGCCTGTAGTAACCCGATGAAACAGGAGCAAGAGCATAGGCCCAACCGCTTCTATAGAGCCAAGGGGCAAAATTGCTTGTAAGACCTTTCCAGGAATCCAGATGTCCAAAACGAGTCTTCAAACAACAGGCTAACAAGCTCAGTGATTGAGGGTAGATGAAAAACCTGCAGCCACAGTCTCTGTGGAAACACAGAGGGGAGGGCTGCAGGCAGATGAAAAAGATCTAAGCACCCGACTCTGTTCGGCCAATCAGGTTCCGTCAAGTGTAAGTGAGACGATCTCCTCCCCACGCTGAAGACAGCGAGTGAGTGTGTGGCCAGAAAAGGTATTGTAGTACCAGCCGTGTGTATTGGTCAGCTAGACCTTAGTATGGTGCACAGTGCGTCTGACCTCGTGATGATGTCATGTGTGGAATACTGGTACTTGGAGTTCTGTGCGTGACTGTTGGAAGTTACCGTTAGCGTTGAAGGGAGCTTGGTAGCTAACCTGGGTGGTAGGTGCCAGTGCCCGGGTATTACCATCACGGCAGTACCCTGCGCAGTACTTGTACTGGACAATAAAGAAGGAGCTGACACTTACCTGCTTCTGCCCTCTTTGAGTCTTGTGTCTGGGGAGGCACGAGACGTAACACAGTGGGCCCATCGGTGCTGCAGGCCCAAACTCTCCAGGCAGAGTGAATGAGCAGCAGACGCAGGCCGCAAAACCAGCTTTACCTGGCATAGGTGGGGGGAACGAGGCACCACCAGTGGTTGTGGAAAGGGAAAACAAAAATGGAGAGAAAAGAAAAAGGAGCGCGAAGTGCACAGCACCTTTCACAGAGCAAAGGACTGGCGGTACGAGCCTGGAGGAGCGTGGACACATACGAAAATGCGCATGTATTTGTGCCCAATCAAACTGAGGGCATTTTATACTGTGCACCAAATTGTCCCGGTTCGGTTTCCACGAGCGGGAACTCACACATGTTTGGAGGAAAAGGGACGGTAGATAGGAGTAAAGAGATTTACCCGCCTTCTCTTTCCACAAAACAGTGCTAAGAATCTAATCTAAAGGGGGAGCTCTGGCGATGAAAATTTTCACATAGCGGTGAAGCCTGTCACTAGTGACCCAAACCGAAAATCAAGTCACAAAGAACATACTGAGGCCAATGATGTCAGTTGCAGAGATGCTTGAGACACGGATTGTGAGGATCCCTATCATATAAGTGTGCAGAGAAGCCCCAGCATTGTTTGAAGTCAGTGTATTGAGGCATAAACGGCTCAGAAAGGGTCTGTGAAGAAGACCGTGAAAGAGGGAAGCATTCCCCCACAATATTGAGAAATCCATGAAACACAGCTCTGTAAGAAATATTCTACCTGGCCCAGCAGGGACAAGGGACCTCAGAATTGAAGCAAGTGTGGGCGTATGGGGGAGGAAAAAAAGACCGGAAGGAGTCGCATATGTGCATGTTAGGAATGTAGATTTGCACATGTTCCCACTGATCATCTATCTCAGCTCTGCATATCAAGCATAGTATAGTCAAGGTATAGTAAAAGCCACACCTTGACATATGATCAACTTTCAAGCATTGTATATAGTTAATATTAGGTTTACACATGTAAATAAAGTTCATTGGGCCTCATAACGAGTTTGGAGGTTGCCATGCCCACCCCCAAACTCGGGTCTGGGTCCGGCAAAAGGGGACTTACCGGGCCATTCGGACCTTAGAGGGCCCGGTAATTCCCTTTCTCGGGACCCGGACCCGGTACGTCCCCATTCCCATTTGATCCCCCATAGGGCTCAATGGGAAGGGGGAGGATGGCAGCAACGGCCCCGTTAATAACGGGGCCGTTGCTGCCATCTGGAACTGCTCGCGGGTGCCGCTCTGCACGCCAGGTCTGACCAGGCGTTCCAGAGCGGCACCCGCGAGAATACTCTGAATGTTGCGGCGAGGTAACAACGCAACATCCGTAATGAAGCCCATTGTGTTCTTTTAAGGTGTTCACTCATGGAAGCTGGAGTGTTGGTTAAGGTCTAGAGTGTGAGGCAGCTCCAGGTCCCATGAGAGTCAGTTGAAGGGTACTGAGGTGGGAGGTCGCCGCTCAGAACTCGCCTTAAATAAATGTGAGAATTAAGATTAAGTCTTTGCCATTTTAATCATTTATGGTACTCACACAACAGTGCACACGCTGCAACTGGCTTTTCTATGCTTTACAAGAAATGCTTCGATGTCCAAGGATTCAGGAGGACAAGATCTACCAATAAAGCCAGGTTTTTTCAGACACAAATGCCTGCTGTCCATTGAAGGTCTAGGCACTGGCCACCTTCTACTTTGCGTTCACGCCCTTACTTGTCTTCACGAGATAGCTTCCTGTGACTAAATACATTCACTTCATCACATTGTTTACATATATGTTCTTATTAAGATGGAATAGTGAGATCTGCACTTAATGACTTATCCTCTAAATACATGCGCTTTAGAAAAAAATACCTTTAACATAAAATAACACTGAGTGCCTCATAACGAGTTTGGCTGTAACCCTTAAATCCGGCGGTAGCGCTGTTACCGCCGGATTTAAGGGTCCGCCAGATCAGGGCTTCGGCGGATTTCTCCCAGCTCTGAGCTGGGGGGAAATCTGACGAAAATTTGCGCTCATACCGCCGGCGGAAAATCCGCCGGCGGTATGAGTGAAATTTCCCCATTGAGCCCAATGGGGAATGGGGTATTCCCGAATGGGCTCAATGGGGAAAGGGGAATTCCAAATCCGCCAAACCCGTGATCCGGCGCTAATAGCGTTGGTGGGTTTGACGGTAGGGCAGATAGCGCCAGCGCTATTAGCACCGGCATTACCGCCCAACTCGTGATGAGGCCCTTAGTGCGCTATTTACCCGCTGATATGTTTTAAATGTTTAATGAAGCTTGCTATTTTCTCCTATACAAGTCCCGGACACAAGTAGGTAGTGAATCAGTCATGTTTTATCAACTATCCGACTCATTTTATCACATAAATGCAAATGTGGTGCATTTGACCTCAGACGGTGGAAGACGTAGACGGGCCAGCAGATAACATTCCACTGTAGGAAGTGTCAAGGGCCAAAAGTAAATATCTTTGAGGGGAATGTGAGTCCCTGATGCCTTGTCTGAAACTGTGTGTTCTTTCCTTAACGAGAGGCAGAAAGCCAGTGTTACCGAGCAGTTGGTTGGGTGCAAATCAAGCATCGCCAGAGTTAATGTGGATTCGCATAATGAGGTGATGGGTGTATGATATATTTCTTCCCCAGTTTTACGAAATAATGGAAATATGAAAGAGTGGTCAAATATGTTAGGGCCCATGTATACCCCCAGGAACACATCTTCTCCCACAGCACAACAACAATATCAGTGATGAAACATGTTTAAGGCACTTCTCAAAAAAGGCTTGGTCCGGAAATAACTGCAAGTTGTTCATAGTGTGTGCCACAGCCTTGCCAAATTGTATAGTTAAGGTGTTACTATTTCCCAATTCAGCCACAGTCATTGGGCCTCATTATGAGTATGCCGGTTAGGTAACAACGGTGCCGGTGACTCCGAGTTCTGCGTGTGGGTGCCTTTCCGCCCGCCAGGTCTTTTTACCAGCACGGCTACTGCCAGAGTTATAATGAGGCACAATTGTGTCAACAACAGATGAATGGAAAACGTGCAGAACGCGCACACAAGCAGTGCACTATGATTCAAACCTGTGATCTTCAGCTTTGTTGCTTAAAACTGGAAACAAGGTATCGGTTTTGAACTCATAGAACGTTAACCTATAGCCCAAGTCTTATGTGATCGAAAGAACCATTGAGGTCGCAAAATGGGTGCAATCCATATTTCTGTGCAGGGAGCGCATAGCTTCTCAAATTGTCTATAGCATAGAACTTATATTAAAACGAATGCAGACTGAAGGTGATACACAGTCCACAGGTCAGTATCAATGCTAGATCCTAATTCAGAGTACGCTGAGCGACGTACCACTAATGTATTATTAGTCTACATACAGTCCTGTGTCATATTAATCTCAACATTGTTATCAAATACACGAAAGAATGTAAACATACAATTCAATGTAATTCTACATAAAGTATCGTTCTTTAGTCAGTGCAGCATTTATGATGGAGAATACCCGTGACCCACTGTACATATAGCTTCCGCTCTCCCACTCACCTTCCTCCTCTTCATATTAAAGGTTCTCTCTGAACTTTATTTGATTACACTTTATTTTGACCTAGTCAGTATAGAAGTCTGTATTTGGACCATCTTTACTCCTGACTTAATATTGTGAACTATTACCTCAGGTACTATCAAGTGATCATCTCAATTAGACCTTTATCCCAATCACTGGCCCACATTTACAGCATGTCAGATTCTGTGATCGCCCACACTCACTCAATCACTAATCCACATTCACTGTATCTGCATAGATGAGCCAAAAGGTTTCACTCCTTATTTCGAGTCGGTCAGCTCCTACTTCACAGGGACTTGGTGGATTGGACACATGCCAAGCAGCCTTCCTACACCCCCCATAGCTAGGAATGTATATACACACACCTTATTGCAAAACGAGACAACTATGCAAGGGTTTGTACGTCATATGTGCTTACGGGCTCAAATGTATTTTTGTGCCATTAATAATACTGTTCTGTCATATTGCGATCTCAAAGAGCTTTCAATAAAGTTTGCAGAAGGAAATTACTGACGAATAACAATTAATAGTCACTAGCAAATAGCTGCCTTTAGCCACACTTTCACAATCTCTATTACTGATCGAAAATGTAGCTAAAGAAAGCCCTCTTCAGTGGATCCATATCCTATACATACAGCATACAGATGCATAGGAAGTGTAAACAATTTGAGTGGACGGGAAAGAGTATGTTTATTTATTTCCCATGCAGCCCAATACATCCCCATGTTCAATTAATCCCCCTTAGCCTTTCATAAAACAGCCTTCCCTGAATCCACCAGCACTTTTACTTTTCATCACGACTTCTACAAAACAGTTCTTGCAGTTGATGTTGGCTCTTAGAAGGAAGCGAATATTTGAACAAGAAATGAGAAGGATAACTATTCTTGCACACTCTATAAAATAGAAAAAGTATGTCTTACCTGTAATGTTAACAGCAACAATAGAAATAACGCCAAAAGCCATCCAAAAAGACGTTGTTCCAGGCAGAAGACGAAATTAGATCGCAATGCAGGAAAGAAAGAAAAATAGAAAAAATATGATAAGTCATTTGTTGGGCAAGTATTCATGACAAAATCCAGACATCATCATTTATTTTCCTTACTTTTGACCAAAAGATCAGATAGTAACAACATCTAACAACGAAATACTGCTGACAAAGAGAACATCAAAGGGAGATTAAGGGAATGCAAAGCAACACCAATAAATATTGCAGCAGGTACAATCGACCTTAAGGGAAGTGCAAAGGTCAACATTGACCAGGAACTCGTTTCAATGATGTGGAACCAGAAGGAGAAAGGTCTATAACGAAAGAAGACCTGAGGACAGAACCCTTTGGTGGACTTGTGTTTCAATAACAGGGAGAAAGGAATAGAAAGATAAAACAATGAATGATGTAACAAACACTACCAACGAACTTGAAGAAGAAATGGAGGCTAACTGGTAGCCTGTGGGGTATCTTACATAAAAGAGAGGTAGTTAAGAAGGCTCAATTGGGCAGCCGAGCAAAATGGCTGCTTAGCCGAGAAGCTCCACGGCACAAAACACTATGCATATTTTGCCAAAATCACTGGGGAAGTTGCCTAAAGAAGCTTATTTCGACCTGGCCGTGGGGAGCTGCCTCGCCGGGTCACGGCCCGGACCCTGCCCTGACCTCTGCACACTCCGAAAATGACGTTCGGAATCTGAGCCCCAAGCCGCCTGTCTATATTTCTTATATCCTTGGCGGTGTGAGGGGCCCATAGTGTTGCCGCCCTCCGAGCTCAGCGGGGGTGAGGGTGAGTGAAGCGTTGTGCACAGGCCGCCTACAACTGTTTATTGCAGCGACTCCCTGCAACATTAATCACTGCAGCAGTTGCTGGCGGGACCGGGCCAGAGACCCGCACTGCACTGTCGCTCCTGGAGGTGTGTGTTCACTCGAAGTGCTGTGGACCCAGATGATCCACCAACAGCAGATGATTGTTTCATTGAGGCCCGGGACCTGCTGCAGTACCGTGGCCGCTCCTGACGGGCTCTGAGAGTAGCAGCAGTGAAAAGCATTTATAATGTCGTTTGGAGCCCGGACTTGTTTTGGCCCGCCATGAGCGCTGCAATGCTCCTGACCAGAGGGGGCCTGACCTCAATCTGCCCCAGCACCGACCATACTTATATGTGTTCTATTGGGATGCCCATGGCCCGGTGATAAATACACCCAACCCTATTCTTTCTTCTAGGTGTCTGGGAGAGCGAATAAGAAGGCACATACACAGAACTGTGTAGGGACACGCGACTAGAAGTCTACACTGGAACTCTGGTGCTGTAATCACTAGCAGCAGTATCACTCCATTGTTTTTTTTTTCTTTTCGTTTTTCTTTTTTTTGCTTGCTGCACGTCATGACCAGGGGAGCGGGCACGGAAAATATAAGTATGCAAAATCATCTCCCCAGAGCGAGGTTGTTGCACATCCAAGGGAAGAACCACTACCCCCCTGAATTTCAGCAAATGTTGGACACCAAGGCGAAGGAAGGGGCTGGGAGGCTCAATTGGCCTAACGGAATAGTCCTAGAATAAAGAAACAGTGATCAGTCCTGATGAAGAAGACAACAGATAAACAGTGTGGAGTTTGCAAAACTGAAAGTGATGTCTGCTGTGGAAACGAAAGGCGGGGGATACATTTCCTGCATCATAAGTATGGGTAGGCAATGGGATGCGTGTGCAAACAGAATGTGCTGTTTGCAAGCGACAGCAGTTGGGTGGCAAGAGATGCTTCTAGTTTCAATTTAGAATGCTCTTCATGATTGCCCATTGGAACACAAAACTGGTAGTAAATCCCCTTAAAAACCCCAAAGTAAATGAATTAGTGTATTTCTTTTGATTTTACGGAGCACAGACCTAGCTCAAGAGCAGCAGAGCGCTGTACAGAGTGTGAGTAGCTGCCATTTGGGCTGGCATCTTTTAACGGTATCGCAGTACTGTGAGGTTTGTGCATCAGTATGTGCATCCATTGGAATTAGTCCTTGGTCAAGTGTTGTTGTAAGAGCCATGTTTTTAGAGATTTGCGAAATTGGAGAATTGTGGGGGCATTCCGAGCTGACACCGGGATCAAGTCCCAGAGGTTGCATGACAAGAAAAGGATTATTTGCTGGTCCTCTCTTTGCGGACAAGTCGTAATTCAAGCCGGTTGGTCGATTTGCTGTGCAAGGAGCGTGTGCCACCAGATATGTGGCGCTTAGCCACCAGGTACGCTGGTGTGCTATTCGTGACGGCTTTGTAGATGATACATGCAGTCTTTAACAATATCCTGTTTTGGAGTGGAAGCCAATGTAGTTTGCGTGGGGTGGGGGTAATTCGGTAACATTTCCGTGCTCCCGTAATAAGACGTGCTGCAGCATGATGGACTGCTTTTAGGGGAGCTAAGTGTGCAGCTTGGAGCCCTGTCAGGCGAGCATTCACCCCATCGATGTGCAAGACCACAAGGGTCTGCACTACGGTCCGGAAGTATTGCAGCGGGATGAAGGGCTTGATTTTCTTTCGATGTGTAGGGATTCTGAGCCAGGCTATTTGGGCCTTCTTGGCTATGTGTTTCTGAAAGGAGAGATCGCTGTCAATGGTGAAGCCTAAGTATTTTGCTGGGACTGAGAGTTGTGGATCAAATACTTCCAGGAGCATATCGTTGAGCCATTGTTGGATAAGTTGTTTTTTAGCAGGCAGACTAATGAGGACGAATTCAGTCTAGGACGGGTTTAGTAAGAAACAGACTACAGACCCATCATCGCTGGTAGCATTAAAGAACACATGATTTAGCTTCTGCTATGTTTTTTATATGATGGATTAGTCCTTGAGCCCACAGATCCATCACCTTAGATATATTCTCCAATGAAAGCAGTGAAAAGATATTTTAAGCCACTAGGTAGTGCAGCGCAACTCCATGTCTGCTCCGCTAAGCGTTATTGGCTCATATGACTCTGAAGGAAAATTTCATGGGCAGTATATAAGGAGCCGGCTGCACACCATAACTTTAGTTTCACATTTTTCCCCCTTGCTCGGCAGATGAGCAAACATAGAACGTAAGGTAATACAAGCAATCCGCATGAGGCAGGAGAGCAAAGAAGAATCTGTGGAAGGAAGGCTGAATCAATCAGAAAGATCATTACTATTGTTTTCTTCTTCCAACAGATTCCGTCCTCCAATAGATTCTGCATCGTAGATAGACTCCAAAGCAGTACAGAGCTTGGAGGAGGGGAGCAGTAGGAATCACCACCTAGCTACACCAAGAAACTCTGGATCACTGCACGGCTAAAGAGGGCATCCTGAAAGAATAAGGAATAAAGGCAACAGTGCTTGGCAAATTGGTGCAAGGAAGCCTGGCAGATGTCTACAACCAGGACCCCTGCTGTAGGTGCGGCGAGGTGGCTAAAAGGTACCTGGTAAAATAGGCCTTGAGACCATCAGGCCCCTCCCTTTGCTGATCAGGTTGTAATAATCTGAAATGCAGAGAAAGATCCATCTGAACAGATTCTGTTTAGTAATGGCCCTGCCAATTCCAGCCCCGGCAAAAGTGTCAAACAGCTGGTTATTTTTTCTGATGTCCTTCGTTTGATAGGCAGTAGCTGAGAGACATTGAGGGGCAGGAGCGGAAAATTTGCTGACACATTACATGGATAAGACAGAAGATGTAACACAAGAAGGTCGATATTCTGGGAGAGATGAAATTCCAATAGGAAGGAAGGCCAGGCTTATTCTCAGTGTGACCTTTTTATTGGAGAAGACAAAGTACAGAGGCTTAATTAAAAGATCCTGGTGCATGCCCACATACCTAACTGAAGTGATGGCCAACAGGAAATTCACATTAAAAGTGTCCAGCATCAGAAAGCACAAGTGCAAGCGCTCGAAGGAATGGACAACCTTAAAACAAGATTCAAATCTCATGAAAGGCAGCAACAATTAAATGGCATGGTGGAAACATGGGCCCACAAAATCTTCATAACTGTGGGGATGGAGAATAATGAGCCTTGTTAAGGGGTGCTCTTGAAGACTAAAACAGCGGCCAGGAAATCCAACACAATGCCACTTTGAAGGCTTTGTTGCGCCACATTAAGCATAAAATAAACAATAATATCTGTCGGTCAGACTAATTTGTCCAGATCTCTGTCCGCACACCAAGCAGGACATTTCTGTCACCTACAGACATAAATGGACTTGATTGCCAGACGCCTGGCAGAAGGGAAAACATTTATGACTTCACTTATATTTTAGCCTCTCAGTACCCAAGCATGAAGGTTGAAGCTGTTGAGGTTTGGGTGGAGAATTTACCTCCTTTGCTGGGAAGAGTGACCCACCCTCGCCAGAAAGTGCTGCTAGAGACTGATGGACAATTCTAGAAGTTCTAGGTACGCGTTCTCAGAACCTACGGCGGGGCTAGGAAAGAAATTGAGTTGAACCCAAACCTCTGCAGTGTGAATGGGAGGGATCAACGAAAAACACATATAGGAAAGCTAAATTACACTCCACCATCAATGCATCCCCCAGAGCTCCCTGTGGGGGAAATTCCCTGGAGCAAACAACACGCACTTCCTGTTGAAAAGGGAGATTCCCAACATCTCCTGGCAGAGTTCCCATTCCGGAGATACCATGATTTCTCAGCTCAAATCAACACTAACAAAAAGCTCTATTCCAGCACAATGGGAAGCAGACACAGAGACTCCATTCTCCACAGTCCCGAACCATAACTGCAACCCACAACACCTGGCCATTGTCTCATGCATCAGGATAAGGACACATTACCCTTTTTTACAGAGGCAAGGCAGCCAACCAACGCTGACTTGATCACCTGCAGTTCTAGCAAGTGAATGTGTTATGCTGTATCCTCATCGCTACTGATGTCATGATTCTCCCCGGACATGTAGGCTAAACTACTTGATATGCCTTTTGATGGGGATAACTTGTTTGAATCAAAAGCTGGCAAATCATTCAACTGGTTTAAAGCCTCTACTGCCACAGCAAAATCTGTATGTTTGACCATCCAACAGCCTGCTACCCCATTCTCTTCCTCATTCTTCAAAGGCTATTCTTTTTGGTCTTAAGTCTTTTGCCCACCGAGACAGTGGTCAAGCAACCTCGGGAAAGACCAATGTGGAATAGTGTCTCCATCACCATTGCAAAGTTGGTCCATTTTAGCAAAAGGTGTGACCTGGAGAACAAAGGGAACTTCATCAAAGTGTCTGCATCGATGCCAAGGTCAAAAGAACAAACGGCGAGACTTTGAAACCAAACGAGCCTAAGAGCATTGAAGGGGAGTCAGCTCCACTAATGCAATGAGGTAAAATCCTTCCGTGCCAGAGCCTTAACAAAGATCTCTAACATCTGTCACTTGACTTCCTCCCTCTGCTGTGGGGTGAAAAAACTAATGGGGAATGGTACCCGTGGTCTCCTTTGGTGGTGAATCATCTGAGGAGTCATTGCCATCATCATCATCCAGGCAGGAACAACAATGTCTCTTTTTGGAGGAAGAAGAACAGGATTGGAGAAAGTCACTGTGTGATTCGACACCCTTGTGGTGCTTCTTCTTCTAGTCATTCGTTGATTCCTTCTCAATTTCAGAAGAGTGACTCTCCTCCAGCTCATCTCTTTCTTACCACTTCTCTTTCTTATTATTTTTTTGTCTTTGCGAAGCTACTTCAAAGAAGGCTTTGGGGCCAGGGACTTGGAGGAAGTCAGACGCCCACCCTTTGCAAAGAGCAGTGATCAATTTGGCAGTCTGCTGCTGAATGACCTTAGAGTGCATTGACTGACTGAAACCGCAATCTTGCAAACTGTGTTCCACCTCCAAGCACCAAATGCACACTTTATGATAATCCAAAACTAATCACTTATTACCACAGTCTCTGCAGGGCTTAAAGTCTGAGGTCTCTGGGGTACCAGACATGACGCATCAAGATTTTAAAGCTAAGATGGTGTTCCGAAATAGAGTGCTGAGCGAGCAAAAGAAAGGAAATGAGGTCACTGGGCATAGGCAGTTCCAAATATACTGACCATGCCATCATTTTGATAGCTATGGGAATCAACAGCGATGAGTGGAGCCAAAACAGAGCAAACCTGCACCACCTGGTGGCTGAAAAACAATTCCGAACACCAGCTGGCACTGCAGGATTGATCTAATATGAGGAATCTATGGAAGGAAAGAACCCATTAAAACAAAAAGTATGCAGGGGTGTCACTGAAAATGTCCTCAACTTTAAACTAAAACAAAATAAGCGGAGTATGAGCTACCAATAATAGTAACCTTTGTGGTATTAGGCCTTTTTAAGAGTCCTCTTTGCTGAATTTTGCAACAGGCTTATCAAAAAGGTGTTGCCATTTGCCATGCAATATTTAGGGCAGCCTAAACGGCTCTGCTTGAGAATAACCCCAGACTATTGGTAATTTCCTTAGAACAAGGATATGAAATGTGCCAGGCAGTCATTGGGATGTTGTCATTTCACCCAAATGGACTTTATGGCAGTCTTCACTTAATTGGTCTTTATGGGTTAATACGTATTTTTTCAGTATTTGATATCGTGCTTTCCTATTTCCAAGGGGAAATGCAGCTCTTTAAAAGGAAAAATAATATTAATATTAACAGGAACATCTCCAATCAAGTGAGTAGTGTAATAGGAAAGAACAATACATTATACAGTTGGTTATTACATATGTACACTACAATACACAAAATTACAATCTGCATGTGAAGGAATTAAGGGATTTGACCTGGTGGTAATTGTGCTAAGTAAACAGACCAACAGGACTGAAGATCCTAGCAACTAAAAACCATCTAGCTGTCAGATGGGTGATAGCAATACTAGAGGAAGGAAGGCACATTGACGTAACAGTGGCAAGCTTCTATAGACATTATCAGGGTGACCCTTTTTATCTGAATACATTTGCCTAGGAACTAGCCCGATTTCCCGGCTCCTTCTGTATAAGGTCTTGGATATGCAGAACGACAAATCATATAGGTTGGCACAGACAAGACCACCATCCATGCAGACATCAAGGCAAGCCCTAAAGAATCAGATCAATGATTTCGAATTAAAAGATCTATGGCGGTCTTCGAACCCCTCGTTGAATAATTCCTTTTTCGGGGCGACATCGATCATCTTCCAAGATTAACTTATTAACATTACTGGCATATTTTAAAATGGACTCGTGCAAAATAGATTGTAGATTGTATAACATTTAAAACTAGGATCAGAATATATATATATATAAAGGGAAGACAAAAAGGGCATGAAATGACTGCCTGCACATTTACTTGATGTGGCGACACTACCAAATGTACATAATGAACAGATTATAATTTGGCCATATTGAATTTCAGAAAGGTAAATAACGGGGGATATTCTGAATATGGGAACTACCAAATCACTGGGTGCTGATGGCTTCCCAACAGAATTGTATAAAATTGAAATAGCTTGTATTATTAGTCCCTTTTTTGAAAATATTAATGTGGTATTGCTGAGTAAAACGATTCCTAGGCGTTAGGATGAGGCAATAATAATTGCATTACAGTTGGTAAGGAAATACAGAAGTGCTAGCCATGCACATCCCTCTCTTTGTTAAATGTTGACTAAAAATGTCACAACAATCTCAGCCAAAGTCTGTTAGGGGAGCCCAGAGCAGCTAGGGATAGAGCCTGATTGATTCTGGCTTGTATGCCTTTTTGTAGGGTCAAAGTCGAGAGGTTTATACATGTTTTGATCACATAATTAATAATAAATTATTAAATACTAAATAATAAAAACTGAAATAGAGAAGACGGTCCTTAGAGAGAAGAAAATCTAGTGAAAAGTATTTTTCCCCCATGGAATGAATGAGGATTGGAGTTTACAATGTTTCATTAACACGTATCCACGTATCCAGAGTACGAACACTATACAAATGTGATGTGGTTGCTCATGGACGAGTATCACTAATTTATGTGTGCAATATTATTTGGATATTTGGAAGGAAGAGCAAACAATATTATTTGGATATTTGGAGTGATGAGCAAATAATCTGTTATATGGTACAGATAAAAATCATGTGATTCCTTACTATATGGGTAAACAGCTTTTGGGATCTACAATGCATATTGATATATTCAATGTGTAAAGAAGATGTTTCAAGATGCCACCCATGGTGAAACCATAGTGAGTAGTCCTTTGTTTATGTTTACATGAAAAGTCAGGTAAATACTATGTGACAGAATTTGCATTCTATCGAAGACTAATGCCGAAAAGTGGCTGCCGAACATGAAACATAAACTGATGTTAAGGCATTTAGGTAAGGACTGTGCGTGCTGAATGTTATGGCATTCTTTTCAGATGGTACTTCTGTTGGCATTGCAAGTAATGGATGTCTCAATTTTAAGTTATGGCAGTACATTTCTTGGTGACATGGAAATAGAGCAGGATTGTAAGGTGTTTGCTGTTCATCATAAATTGATTATGTACTGTGATCTTTGGATCGTAACGTGCACGTAGTGGCAAGTTAATCTGCTCAGGTCGCCCAAAACAATGTTTAGCTGTATATGAATTTCATGAATAGATATGTTAAATAAAGACAGCAATATAAAAACTATCAAGAGTAAAGTGCTTTTCACTTGGAATGTGAATTCACCATTCCATACACCATAGCACTAATATCCACGAATACAGTTTTCATAATGGTTCACAAAGACTGTGAAAGGACTTGATGTAGAATAACATACATGGAATTGGAGTAGGCTAACTGTCAATCCTGGGACCGATATGACTGGTGAGAATCGTAACACTGACATTTTCTTTTCAATTTTGCACCCGGCTTCTTTAACCCAGAATCATTTTTTTTTTAAATAACTGCAGGGTGCAACAAGATCATCTGGAAGAATAACGTTCAGAGGAGGGCATAGAAATGACTTGTAAAAGCAGGGAAATAATTGGGACCACATGCCCCTGAATCCAGAATATGTTTCCAGGCAGTCATATTAAAAACGTGGCACTTTGCAAGACCAGGAGAACAGATCTCCTTTTCTTCTGAGACTAACATAGGTAATTCCTAGCCATACTTACCAAGAAACGATATTCTCAAATATGCCCAGAAGAAACTCATCAAAAAGGAAAAAAAGGAATATGATTAAAACTCTATTGGAAGTTGGAAAAGAAATACTGAGACCAGGGACAGAGGGACTACACACACACTTTCAAAAGGTGAAGACTATGGAGAAAAGGGATGTGTTTTATTTATTGGTCATTTGTATGGCGCCTATACACAAGTGTTTCAAGGAGTGGGTGGATTGAATTAGTAATAACGTATTCAATCTACAAAATAAATTAGAGGTAACATCCATCCCTGAACCTGGCCTTTTGTAGTACGGGAAAATCCATGATTTCATCGTGGGACAGTGCTGGAATCTAAAGAATAGAAAATGTGAGCAAAGCAGGGTGCAACATTTGCACTAGCCAATGGCTGCTGATAATTGACTCCTGGCGAGTTAAAAATGGAGTGCTGTGTGTATGTGAAGTATTGAGGTGGTGAGTTATGATTTATGGCTAGCTAGCAGCTTGTACTTGAAATGCTACCCCCTGACCAAAGGATAGAAATTATTTCAACACACACGTTTGCAATACCACCTTTCTAGCTATTAGGCATTTCTTGAGATGTACAGGCTGTAGGAGAAGGCAACATGATAGCAATTGTGAATAGGGATTCCTTAGCATCCTTCAACAGCAAGCAGCTGTTGAAGGATGCTAAGGAAAGCTCTCACATTGAAGGAGTCTTTGTAAAATTCCAATACATTATAGAGGTCCCATCACACCCTGAACAATGAGCAAAAATGTATCCCTTATTAAAGTGGGTGCTTAGGGTGTGAGGAAAAAGAGAGAGGCTCATGAGCAGGGGCATGTCTGATTCGGATGTGTGTTGGGGTTGTGGTTTGGAAGTTGGTACTCTCGAACATTTGCTTTGGGATTGTATCAGTGTCAGGGGTTTCTGGCAGGAGGTTTGCACTATATGTTTACGGGTCCTGAATTGCAGCATTGATTTGGATTTTAAGACGATGGTTTTGGGCTGTGGTGTCTTGCTTGAGGATCTTTCCATGTCTGTTCAGGGGAGCTTCAGTTTCCAAGAAAATGATTTTAAGAGGGTGGAAATCCCAGATCCCGGCTACATCGAATGATTGGATTGATGAGATTACTTATTTGGCGGCTATTGAAAAAGGAATGTACAGGAGGATGGGGAAATTGCACCTACATGCTAAGGTCTGGATGTATTCTTAAATATGTATTAGCGTAGGAGGTTTGTTTTTTTGGGGTTTTATTTTTCCTTTCTCTTCACAAGTTGTTTATATGGAAGTTCTTCATACGCAATATGTTGTGATTCTTTCCCGATTGATGTATTCCTGTTTTGGTAAAATGTAAATAAAGAATGAAAAAAAAATAAAGGAAAAAGACATCCTAACACATGTTTTAGCAACATGCAAGGTGTTTTAGGAATTCTGGCAGGTGTTAGAAAAGATCGAGGAAATAACAATGTTGAATTGTAAAGCAGTACCCAGGCACAAATGCTTATAGCAGGCTTCAAAATTATCTCCTGCCACTAACATTTGGCTAGTGATAATTGGTTCTTTGCGCGTAAAATATAGTGTGCTGTCTGCGTATAGAAGACTGAGAATGTGAGTGACGTTTTATGCCCGACTAGTAGCTCGCAACTTGAAAATGTTTACCCTGAAATAGAGGAATCATCAATGGGGATAAGCCCGAAATTAGTATTTTGAAAGCCAGAGAATGCAAATACTCAGAAATTCGAAAAGGTCCCATTCTCCCATTGTAGAAAATGGATGGCGGGAGCTTGTTTAAAGTGGAAAGGATTTTTAAGGAACAAACTGAACTTAATTTCTCAATTTTCTGATTTCAGGAGTGCAGAAGGCATAGGAGAGGGACACAGTGGAGTCTGGGTGGCAATAATATATGTGTAGAGTATCTTACTCCTCTGCACTCAACCTCACTTTCCCATGCCCCCAGGTGCATCCTCTCGCTTCCGCTCTTTCTTGCTACTCTGCTTGCTCCACTGGAACATGCTGTCCATCACAATCAAAGTCATCCCGACTGGAGACATCATCAAAGCTTTGCTTAAACTTCCCTTTCTTGCAAAAGAGGGATTCGCCTTGCCCTCTCCACCATCTTTCTGACCTGACTCCAATCCCCCTACTAGTCCCACATAACGAAGTCGGCCCACTCTGAAGGCCACTTTCTGTCTGGCCCTGTACAGCATATCGGCAAATACCCCTACATGTATTGACTCCAACTCAAGAATCCTGTCCCCAACCCCCATCAATGCAGCAAACAGTGTTTCCCGCAAAGTCATAGCAATGATATCAAAGGTAAAGAGCAACCCTGCCCTCTTCTAGTACCTAAAGCCTATGTCTGTGCTCGGAAAGAGCCCCCACAAGCCCCCTCTCTTCTGCATCTTACCCGCTCCCCCTGAATGCCCTTCTGCATGCCACACGTCATGCTATCTGACCCAGTGACCTGTCAATTCACCGCTGGCTGGTCGTGGCGGCCGCTTCTTGGAACAATCTGCAGCCCAAGAAGTTTGCACCTATAGACTCTCATTATCTGGAGGGAGCTCCGTACATACGATGTAGCCCCCAGATTAAGGGTGAGGCTTTTCCGGGGGAACCCCGCTCCACTGCTTACTGGTGTATAGCTTACTCTTATCATTAATGACTCAACTAAGTATTTTCCCTGCACAGCCTACTTTTCCACTAGTCCCATCTTATGCTTCCTACCTGCCTGCACTTCCATTTTGTGACAGATTTAACCTAGCAATGATGGCATGTTCGTGATGTACCAGCTAACAATTTTTCTCCACATCTCTTGCTTATAACAATATGTACCAGTGTCTGCTGCTTCCCTGTGTTTGCCTGTTATGCTATTATGAACCCAGCTAGGAGGTATGTCCTGCTATATTACATTCCCTTATGTCATGCCCCTCTAACTTGCCTGTAACTATAACCAACACGGCTTGTTCCCCCACGTTATTGATATGGCATGCACTTAGGTTGTGTTATGGACCCTGTGCAGGTGATGTCTGTAACAATTTCTCTCTTATGCTTACCTGAAGTATCCCCCCATACCATGAGGTGTGGCTTTGCCAGACTCAGCACCCTTCCAATATTGTCATATATGCTTACCTGTACACCTGAAGTAACCCCCCTACTATGGGGCGTGGCTTTGTCAGAGTTTGCTTTTCAAGATCCACCTGTATGTTGTAACCCCTATGGGTAGGATTGCACTATGTAGATTAATATATCACACCTATTGTAGCTAGCGCCTAGATGTGGGTTTTGTGCCCTGCTATAAATGTAAAAAAGAAAAAGAAAAAAATAATGCAATTTTGAATATTTGTACAGTACTCCTGGTTAGTTTGGAGAACTTGTCCCGTAGATTAATATTATTGCAAATTGCCTGCTTCTGATATTCGCTTTGTCCCTAGTCCATGCCCCTCTTTATTCACCCCCTCACAAACTGGCTCACCACTTGTTCTCATTTTTGAGCTGATGTCCAGGCACCCTTCTGGGGAATGCCACACCACCTGTAAATGTATTAATGTAAATGAATTCTGAACGAGATTGACATCTCTGGCCTTTAATTAATTAAAAAATACAAATAAATAAAGGGATCATCTCCAACATGAACAGAATACAATAGTGTGCACGGAATGTTATATAGCAATATATTGTACAGTTGTTTAAAAATATATGTACAATAATTTCACACTTTTTAATTTTCAGCAAAAAGAAGCAAGGAATTTGACTATAATCTAACAATTCCTTTGGACAACCATTGCAGCTGAGGTTAAAACCAAATTATCCAATATCCAAAGGCGGCAAATTAGAAATCCCCTCCCAACACAGCATACTTGTTTCCACTCACAATTTAAGTGCAGGGTCCTCTGTCTGATTTTGATAGTCTTTAACTGCAGGAATCCTTCATTGGGTGTACTTGCGGGAGGCAACTGACTTATCCTGCAACTGAAACTTCCAAACCTAAGAAGACTTCCTAGAGAACTCTCATGTCAATTAAAAAACCTGTGGTGTTTCTGTTTGACTGTTTGTACTAGTTCCCAAAGACAGAATTTAAAATGTTCATATTCTACATCCTGTTTTCATGATCTGAACGAACCTAACATCTATGCACACATACTATATAAATACACAACCCTAGAAGAGAGTCTGAATCAATGTAAGAACTTCTCTGCTTTGCCTTAGTAACTGATATGGCTGAACCACAGGTGTAAAAGCGTCATTTAGAATATGTATTCACTAGGTTTTGCATTGGCACTGCCAGTAACAATGTGCCCATTAGCATTGGCTGGCCATGTGCTTGTAGCTTTAAATTGGACGGACAACTGCAGATCCATTTCCCATAGACGTTTGAAAACAACGGACCACATTTTCATGACTTGGATTCGATAAAAACCTGGATTGCAATCTTCTGATGAAATATAAGTAAGAGGCTATTGGGCAATTCGTGTAGCAGTTTAAACGTATGTGAGAATAAGAACTTTGACAATCATTGTTCAATTATTGAGTGCAACCTGTGTTGAATTAGTGTCTTTTTTAGGTAGACAGCTAAACCAATCTTTCTTTATTTTCACATTTTGGAGCACCTGAAGAAAATAATAATACCTACCATCAGACATCTAAGTGATCCCTACACACTATAGTTTAACCACAATAAATGCATGAGACTGTAGAGGTTGTTCTTCAAAGTGAGTCAAGCATTCGTGATCCAAGGCCAGACCCCTTACAAGAGACTCTAGAGGTAAAGAAAGGCTGCTACTACCACTATCATCTTTGTAAATACTTGCAGAGCCGATTTCAGACCAAAGGGGAGTACCCAATACTGGTAGTGATAATCCCCCACTGTGAACAGGAATTTCCAGTGATGTCCATATTGGAATGTGTACACATTCATCCTTCAGATCCACTTCACAAATCCAGTGTCTTTGTTACAGAACAGACCTGTTTTGTGCCGGACTGATGATCCTGAACCTTTCTAGGGGCAAATGCAGATTGAAGCTTACTAAATCTAAGATAGTGCGCAGGCCACCTGGTTCACTTTTGAAACCTTAAATAGACAAGGGTAGAACCTGGCCCCTCTTTCTACCAAAGGAACCGTCTCTTCAGGTCACATCTCAAAGAGCTCCTTGATTTCCTCCTGTAAGGAGGGAGGAGCCAATCTGCTTTAGTGGAGAGTGAGAAAGGGGAAATGCATGCAGATGCAGCGGGAAGCCTGTGCCACTGGTAAGGCGCATGGGTCCGAAATGATGATTCTCCATGTATCAATGTTGAGAGGCTTCTCCCTCCACCGGAGTACTGTGTGATGGGCCTGACCACCATTTGTTGCTTTGTTTGGCTGCACTAGAGGAAAAGAGGCACTAAAGGGTTGAGAGGTGCTCCGCTCTGTGCCACTTCACTGATGCTGCACGGCCCAGGCTCTCCGATGACCGGCACCCCCCACAAGGAGAAGCGCAGAACAATTACATCCTCCTGGCTGCATTATCGTTTAAAGAGGCCGCCGCGTGCTCGGCGGCCCATCCGGGTTGCAACTGGCAGATGAGGCTGGGGTTGAGATAGTTTGTGCGGCTCCCCGCTGCTGTCGTGAAGACTGGGCTGCTGCCGACATGCACAGCCCAACCAAATTAAGCCAAGGGACTTCCACATGCTGCTGGTAATTGTTGCTCTGCATCTGACATACACAGCCCATCCAATAGAAAGATTTCGGGGGCCCCACACACTGCTGCTTTTGTCTGCCTGCCAAAGAACCCCCCTACTTGGTAAAGAAATCAACAGGCAGGAGAGAGAACATTTACAGCAGCAAAGACCTTGAGACAGCCGTGGACAAGCTGTCTCCCAAGTAAGGTGTTTTATAATTTACAGAGCAGCGTATAGAGACTTTGTGTATATATTTTTAAGGACTTTATATTTTTAAAGAACTGTTGCTATATATTTTCAATGGACTTTCTGCTTAGGTTTATAGGTGTTTATTGTACTTGGTGTCTTGATTTCTCCTTTTTATACAAAAATGATAAAAACCCTGCTGGTGTACCATAAGAACGTATGAGTAATCAGAGTACGAACTAAAGAGACTGTGCACCAGCATTCCGTTATCCGCCTTTCCTTTTGTGTGCCAATTTATTTTCTTTGCCAGGAGGGGTTTGATAGGAATCCATCCTGTCCTAACCTTTACTTTTCCATCCTTTGTCAACATCAAACAGAGGTCCACCAAGGTGATCTGGAGCTCGGATAAGTGGGGTTGGAGACAAGTAAGAGGTGGGTCAAGTGTTAAAATAAGTGCTATAAAAGTATATTGTTGTGCCTACCTACACATGTCCCCCAATAAGTGCATGGTACGATTCCACGCTATAGGAGGATTGAGAGAAAAACCCAGTGCTGGAACTCTTTTGCTGGAGCCCTATGGATCTATCCAAATGCCCTGCTTGACATTCCTAGAAGCACCGAAAACCCGCAAACAAGCAGCAGCAGGAATCTGATCAGAGGCCCCTTGCTGGTGTGGTAGATGCCAACTTTGTCAGTACGGGTAAAGATTTTGCTGTCAGGGTGCACACCTTTTCTTGCTTAACCGTTTGTCACTATGAAAGAGGTCTATGCTGTCAAAGGCTAAGTCAAGAACCTTTCAATGCAACTCCGTAGTGTACTGTTTTGCGTATAACCACACCTGCCTGCACACATCATATCCTATAGCTATAGCTATACCTCTCACTGAGGTAATACAAATATTACATGGCTGACTCAAGGAGATACGGTGTGTTGACCCTTGTGTCTGCCAGGCCCCCTTTGACCTGGTCCCAGTGGTTTGTGAGGATGAGCTTCTCAAAATCGGATAGTTCTCTCCAGAGTTTCTGACTGACTGCCGCCAGCAGTTCTTCTGCATTAGCTTGAATGAGCTGAAGAGCTGAATTAATAAATACCTTCTTCCCCATAGCTGCAAGTGCTTAATGAGGATGAGGGCCCAAATACAACTTACTGAGGATTTGAGATGCGGATGACGAGTAAGTGGGCCCTGAATGCAACTTAGCTGCCAACATGGAAGCCAATTGAGGACAGGACCCAAATGAGACCTTTTCTGACTGAAGTGGACTGTACAGCAAGTCTATCCTTTTGTTAATCAGTGTGACAGAGTTGGGCTTCACCCAAATCTTTCTTGGTTCGGCAAGTGAGCCTTTCTGCAAACCGATCACTGTCTTTTCCAAAGCCTTAATGATCATAATTGGTTATTTATAACAAACTAAATACTTAGAGGTTTCTAAATGCGGACTCGGGGATCGAACCTGTGTTGCTCGGCGTCGTCTTGCTTCCAAGGCGAGCGCGTTGCCCCTGAGCTATCCTCCTGTGACGTGTGCCATGATTACACTTGCCTCAGAAGGCGGTGGTCCTGGGAGAGGGATTATCAGGATATCCATGAGTGTGTCTCTCGGAGGATGGAGGGCCTAAATGTGTGACTTCAGATTTACAGCATATTTCCACACACAGATAAAAAAGCAAGCTGAAGAAAAATGGCCCCACCCTGTTTGTTCACACCGAACATGGATGCGCTGTTGTCAGTCAGAATTCACATTGAACAACACTGAGTAACTGACGGAAGGACTTAATACATTGAAAATTACATGCGGTCCAGGTTGTTTATGCTGGCGTTCCACTTGGGTCGAAAGATCATAAGCATGGAGATTGGCGAGCGTCACCCTTCAGTCCTGAAGTAATGACTGTTGTGGCCTTCACTGAGAGTGGGGACTCCTCGAAAGGAACTTCCTTCAGAATACGGGAAGCATCAATAGGATTTGTGATCAATCCTCACTGCTGACTGTGTGTGGACAGCCTGAGTCCAGACTGAGGCCAAATGTTTCATTCTGGTGAAAAGTACCAAGAAAACGCACAAGGCATTTATCTCCAAGAGCCTCTGGAACCAACATACCATGGCTGGTTCGTAACTCAAAAAGAACTTGCACATTCTCACTATGTTCTGAACCCCGCCTGCATGGGTAAGACTCTTGCCATTCTTGTGCCCCATTGGAAAGAAATTAAGAGAACTACCTGGTAGTTCTTGGGTAATGTTAAAAATATCAAACGGAAGTCCAATCTCTCTGGTCAGGTGGGAGCTACTCCCTTGATCAAAGTTTTGGAAGCTCTTGAATTCCCTGAGTGAGGGCAAAAAAGCAAAGCTGACGAGCAGACAAGAAGGAGGAAATGTAACGCTAGGTAGACGAAAGCCCTATCTGACCATTGAGGGGACCCAAAGGTACAACCTAATTGTCCTCCAAGCCACAAGAGAGAGAGAGAGAACTGACCCCCCCCGCCCACAACCTGAGTAGAATGGGGACATTGCTAAGGCTTTGGACATTTGCAACAGTGGAGGAGGAGTGGGGACAGGCCTCTGCTTTTTCTTGCAATACAGTGAGGGGCGTGATCAGTCTGCCTGGCTTGATGTTACTGGAACCCATTAAAACCATGGGGGTCTAGGCCTGTGTTCCAAAGCCCTAAGTAAAATAAGGGGCTTCTCTTTGTTATTGGATAACAAAGCAAAAAACCTGAGTGTCCTTATTTATCTTTTCGTTTAAGGGCTCCTCATCTTTGGAGGAATATAAAATGATCCAAGCCCTTAAAAGGAAGGATTAAGAGCTTATCTTGCACGTCGTAATTCAGTTTGGTGGCTCACACTTATCCCCATCTGCCAATGTTCGACTTGGTGGAAGCAGAGCAATGGTGAGGAGCTGCTGCCACCAAGGATCACTGGGCGTGGAGGGATGTGCAATGAAAATGTGCCCACCAGTTAGAGTAAGCAAGCGTAGGCTGGGGAATAGGTTGAGCCGAAAAGCCAACCGGAGTAGCCGGTAGCTGAGGCAGCAATTTTTGAAAATTATCCTGGAAATGGACCCTAATATCTGGTGCCCTACATCAACAACTGAAATGTTCCAAAAAAAAACTGTGCTTTGCTGAAGGTGAAGGGATCCCGGCCAAATGCTGAAGGGATACGATACTCTCTCTCAGGTGCCACCAACGAGACACGGCAGCCATTTTGCACTCTTTTGGCATACTGTCAGTCTTTTTCTTTAGAACCCTGACATGCTCTACAGAACATGACAGGGCTGTACCAGAAAAGCGCATGCCACCGAACGTGGCAATAATGGAACCCTGTCGCTACAACCGGAAAAAGTGGTGGACTTGTAGTTAATTTAGACCATTGTTTAGCCCCGTTAGTAGGCTCCTGATGCCTCCACCTAAACTTAGTCCATGTTTGGGAAGGCTCATAAATCATTATTTATTATTATTTTATTGTTTAATACGCTGACCTAGCTCGAGAGCAGCAGAGCGCTGTACAGAGTGTGGGTAGCTAGCATTTGGGCTGATATCTTTTAACAGTAACATAGTACTGTAAATTGGAAGTCTGAGCGTCGGTATGTGTGTCAATTGGCATTCGTCCTTGCTCATGTGTTGTTGAAAAGCCATGTTTTGAGAGATTTGCAAAACTAGAGAATTACGGGGGCATTCCAAACCGACACCGGGATCAAGTTCCAGAGGTTGGGTGCGTGACAAGAGAAGGATTGTTTGCAGGTCCTCTCTTTGTGGAGAAATGGATCTAGAATTAGTCAAGGGATCCCCTTCGGTGTACTCCCTGACGTAGATCCTACAAAGTGAACTCGGATAACCTTGGATTTAGTCCCAACTCGGTAAAACTCAGGATTTTCCCCAGTATTAGCACTGGAGCCGGGAGCCTTGGAGTTGCCTCCAGCAGTAGAAGGGCCACTCAGATGCCTTCTGGATTAGGAGACCCCGGGGAACCTTAGGCAATTGTACCTCACTTTTTCTGTTGCTGCTTCATTCATTTCAGACCTATTTGAGATGTTGCGGTGGAGGGCAGGTAAACAGGTCCTCCCAACTCTGGTGTGGTTCTCCTGAAGAACTGATTGAGAGGGTGGTGAGAAACAATCATGTTCCCACTGATGCTTGAGGCTCAAACACACCAAACAAAAGGAGTGCGGATACACAGAGGGAATCTGCCTGTTGCAGCTAACAAACTAAAAACCCCAGTTTTATCAGGCGTAAGCAAAGGGGGAAACAGGCTACACAACTAAGGTACCAGTGGGAAAAAAGGGAAGAATTAAACAACAAGACAAAAAGGAAAGAGGGGCACAACAGAAGCTGGAGGCTCTGACCTTCTCGTACAGAGAGAAGGGCCTGGCATGGCAAGTTTGCTCAAACTCACATTTGCAGCTGCACGATTGAATCAAGCTGATAGACTATTCTTTGCTGCCAAAAATCGATTTGGACCCAAACTCACGAGCGGGAACTCCCAAGAGTGTGGAGGAGGTGGGTCAGGAAGAAAAAGTAAACAGCTATACTAACTGAACACATATATTTCAACAAAAACAACAGGCATTTAACATATCACACCTATTATATGTTCGTAGATGGCATGCACAACTGTACACAAAGAAGGCACGTTCTATGTCACAGTTTCGTGCCATCTTTAAATCTGAGTATTAGTATTCAATTTATAGCTCACAGATTTTAGCAAACAAAGGTGGAGCAGATATTACCTTCAAGGGTTCCAGGAAGAGTTTAAACAGATGAATGATACAATACTATCTGTCAATTTAGCATTTGTTCATGTGTGTCAACAGCAAAAGAACGTACAATTTCCCTCTATACGTCCCAAAATGAGACAGTCAACAGAAATTCAACTGACAAACAATCATGAAGCCAGCACTAAAAGTCTGTAACAGACAAAACGGCAGATAAAGTCTTAGCTGTATCGCTTTGAAATAATCAACGTTAGAAAAATATTTTGCTTGTACATGATATGACCAGATACAGTGTTTGCAACATTGCATACGCAGGATCAAAGTTGCAAGTCAATATTTGCCTGTAGAAGATAAGGAATTATGTGCGCAGAAATTAGCAACCTTAGTAATTTGTGTAATGTAAGGGCTCCAAAAAACAATGTTTGTTTAATGCTTGCATTGTGCAAAATATTTGCAAACAAATGTATTGTCTAAGTTTATAGAAAGTGTCCTGGTGTAACAGGATTATTCAAAGTCACATTAAAGGTATCTTACAGTAAAGCAACATGTGATTGGCAGTCACTTCGATAGAGGTAGGCTCGAGGACACAGCATAGAATATATTTTTGCCACTTGGCGGCTTTAAATCCTAAAATTAATAACATGAGGGAATTACTTCGTCTTTAGAGCCTTAGCATATTTGTACCATGTGCATGGGTCTTATATCCCCAACTAGGTAAAATGAGCAGTGCGGGTTCATAGAGAAGAAGTATTTTGAACTAAAGATATTATGCGGAAAAAGTATTAATCAGCATAACACTTTCCTAATCCCAAATTGAGATTTGTGTCATCCTCCATGCTGTCTAAGTGAAAATATAATACAAGATTGTCGCACCATACATGTGGTTTCCTTGCCATGAATTCCTTGTTAGTCGTAGAATATGTTATTGCCTTTCTCAGAAATGCTAATATCTGTGAAGTCCAGACACAATACGGAAAACTAGGAAAGAATATTGTCTGCTCTATTCTGTTTCTCTCTTGGTTAAGGCAATTAGGCAAGTGGTTGAATGGGTGAGCGAATTTGTACCGTATTGAAACAGCAAGATATGAATCAGCTTCCTTGAGAGCTTTGCTAATTGCTCAGTAAGCAACAAATATAAGTAAATCGAAAAGACTTTTGTAATTCACTAAAGTTGCGCAACAACCTGCTTATCCTTGGTGCAGAGGCTGTTCAGGCAGGACATTTAAAAGAGAGATGTCTGCCAAAAGATAATCTGTCTCAGACAAGTGAAACCTTAAGAGAAGCTGGGCACAGAACAAGGTTTTAGGCACTATACATTGAGAGACACAAAATAGATCAACCATAGCTTTTGTGTATACCGATTAGATTGAGTTCCATAGCACACAATATAATGAATCCACAATATAACCCCCTACACTCCCAGGCACCTTACCTACACTCTGCACTAGCCTCTCCCTACCTGCACTCTGCGCTAGCCCCTCAACCAACCTGCAAACACTGACCTGCCCCATTCATCGCTGCATCAGGAAATCTACATGCTCAAATACAGTACCAGGACTGTTTTGCCGGGTATTTCTTACTCTCTACAGATTGTTCAACAAAAAACAGACAAAGTGTTCCAGCTGTCAAGAGTAGACGCTACCACCCTTAGTGCGAGAACATAAACTTGCAAGACTTTGCTCCAGACAGTGCTCATTGCAGTGTTACAAAACTGCAAGAAAGGCCTGGCCATAGCCCCGCTCCAATTCTCACCCATATTCCCAGGCAGATCACACTTCCAAAGAGCAAACGTGGCGCTGAAAGAAGGCCATCCTTCTGTTTCGGAATGGCACCCGTACTACTAGCCCATTCCAAGATGAGGCCTCAAATCTCACAGGGCCCAACCAGCCCAACTAAGTATCAAAACACCTGACTCCAACTACAATATAAATTACACATGACGGGAAATAGTCCACCTCTGGGGTTCTGAGTCACATACCAATAAAGACCTCATCAACAAATGGATAAGAAATCACAGAAATGTGGATAAATGTGATTTCCGTAAACACAGAAGGGGCTACCACACAGCAATCAGAAAAAAAATAATCCTGCTTCCAAACTGCAAAGTGAAGCGGTCAAACGAATTGCCAATTCAGGAACCCCACTCACTTTACCCATCTCCATAGATCCCTGGCAAAACCTCTAGAACTCAGATATCCCATTCCTATCTGAAGAAAATCACTCTGCATTTATGCCTAAATGCAGAATTGGCGTTAACACCTTATCCCTGTGGATGGTCTCTCTATTCCAAGGTCTGTGTCTGTCCCTTCACTAATGAAGTCTTTTTGCTTCTATTCACCTCTTTCCAGTGAGAAAATTGCCACACTAGTATCTGGCAGCTGACATAAGACCCTTAAACCTCTGAGTTTTCAAAAACTCTGGTGGAAGTCCCACTTACAGCAGAAGCTGCTAGACTAATCATCAAAACTTTCTAATTTTCGGGAATTGTATTCCCATATTTCAAAGTCGGTTCCTGCAAACCTCTACTAATGATACCAGGTCTCCCTCAATCAGATGTAAATAATGTTCACGCTATTGTGACAAAGGCTATTCTCAGCTCAGAAACTTTACAAAGGAAAATTATATTCTAGATTTGGCACAAGATGAATTTAGAGCTAGGTACAACACTGAATCAGTGTTATTATCTCTATGGGATGGCTAATTGCAGATCAAGGCAACCCTGCAGCTTTGACTTTGCTTGACCTGTCCACGGCCTTCGCCCTGGTGACCACAAGAGGGTCTTTTCAAGCAGGGCATTAGAGATCAGTCAGACTGAATCTTATCCTTTTTGACCGGCCACTTCCAATGCATCTTGACGGGCTAATTTCAATCAGAGGTCAAGACGTGATTTATCTAGGTTCCCACGGTTCATCTCTCTCACCCCTCCTTTTTAATATGTGTCTTTCCCCTCTGCAGACCTTTATCAGAGCATTACATCAGAGTTAAAATTTGCAGTGGCCACTAGCCATTGGCTAGTGATCATTGGCTCTTTGCCTGTCCAAACTATTGTGCTTTGTGCATGCTTATAATTGAGGTGGCAAGTGACTTTTTATGGCTAGCTAGTTGTTTGCAACTTGACATTTTTACTTCGGATTACATGTCTCCTGTCATAACTATGCAGACGATACCCAGTTAATCCGAATAATCACAAACAATTCATCACTCTTGTTTACCATTGCTGAATGCATCCCCAAAAAACAATCAATCAATGTCACGTAAATGTTTCTTACAAAACCCAGAAAAGGCAGGAATTCTGAATCTTGGTAATCAAAACCTTCTTCCTGGTTACTTGGCAGACACCAAGAACCCCACTTTAACCCTGTGCACCTCAACCACAGTTATACATCTGGGAATAATCATGAACTCTGAGCTTTTTATATGCCCTCAGATCAACTAATTAGCAAAACAGGCTTGTGGTCAGCTGAATATTTCTTTGCTGGTATTTCCCCATAAATATATGCCAATTATTGTGATTGTCCTCTACATATTAAACAGTGCCAATTATCTATACCTGGGCTGGTCAGCCTACCTAATTCCAGAGAATAAAGCACATGGCTGTCTTCCCTTTCATCGAATTGGCTTCAACAGACATATATTTCAAGCTCTCATCTCACTTCACTGGCTCTCAATGGGTAGGAGAATTTCCTTCACATCCATATCTACCATCTTTAAAGCCATCAATAGTAAAGTCCCTCTAAAGATACTTAAATCTGAACTTATCAGATCTACCAAACATAACCCGCCAAGATATTGGGAGCTCTCCTCCACATTAGATGCCCTGTTTCTTCACGCCTAGTTCAGTATTCCATCTCATCCCCTAACATCACACATGCACCCCCACGTTTATAAGCTCTTTCCTCCTACATCACCCCTATCTTGCTAGTTTTGTAAGTCTCTTTCCTGTTGTAGCTTCTACCTCCATAATCACTACTGTCCAGTTTCCATTACTCCACCATAGACAACATTTTGGTTTACCCCTCATAGGGTTACAATTCGCCAATTCATTGAAGAAGTCACCAATGCTGTAAAACCACAGCAGTTGTGATTGGCACAGCATAAATGCTTTAAAACATAACTCATCTCATAACACATCTCACTGTGGTTGGTAAGAGTGAAACACAACTTTCTTGGGTGGAGGGTCTCAATCTCTCTCTCTGTCTCTCTCTTCCCCCACAACCCTCCTCTCTCTTTCTTTTTTTCTGTGAAAATGAATTGCTCTCCCGGAGACACTGCTATGATTGATCCTCACTTCTCCGGGAGTTCCTCTTTATCCTTCTCCCAGATCATCAGAATCCCTCTCTTGTTTGACAGAAAGAGCTGTCACATGCAGAGTGTTTTAAAATCAAATTCTTTCACACTCCCATCAACCATTTCAACCAGTCATAGATCCAACACTCTTAGGATTAATATCTCCACTAAAGTGTTAGAAACTACAATTAGCCAAGCACAACAATTAGACAGCCTTGTGGGCAGGTGCCAATCCAGAAGGATCCAGTCTTGCTTCCATGTACCACACAATCGTAGAATAAACCATGATTGAGATTCATTAAAGAGCAATTCTCATCCAAATGATGGTGCTGAGGTAAAGGGAGAGGCCTGAATCCCAATAATGTTGTCATTTCACAAAACATTACCATTGAGCAAACCAAGGAAAAACGTAAGATTACTCAATGTAATGACTACTGTCCATAGTCCCCTTCCTCCGTACTCTTGGGACTAACCCGTCAGAGGGGGTAAGAGACCAGAGCCACTATCCAGCAGAAAATCTTCACACCTGGCCTCACACCCCAGCCCTTTTCCATCTGCCTAGGCCTAACATGATTGATGTCTATTTTTGTGGGGAAAGGGGAAGGAGGTATGGAGAAAGGAGGACTATGGACTAGGAGCACAGTAGTCCCAATGGGGAGAAATGTTTGCTTACTCCTTTGTACCTTCCTCTTTCCTGCATACTCTTAGGAGGCTACCAAGCAGAAATGCCCTGTAGGGGAGCGTGACATCGCCAGATCTAGCCAAACAAGTTCTGAAGCACTGCCTAGCTAAATCAGACATCAACCTGAGGGCTGGCATAAATGCAGAAGTGCTATGCCCCACTTGAATGCCTTGGCAGTGATGTCCAAGGGGCATGCCTTTGGATTGCCACAAAATCTACTTTGGTACTCAGTGCATTCGAGTCCCTGGGAGGAAAGAGGTAGTGACACGTGTAGCCGTTTGTAATGCAAGACACTATCCAGACAGCAATAGTCACCTTGGACGTGAACTATCCACAGGAAGAACCACTGTATAATAAAAAGAGGTCGTCAGAAAAGCGAAAGTCCTTAATTCTATCCAAATAAAACTTAAGAGCTCATCTCACGCCCAAGCAATGAAGAGGTTGTTCCACCGCTGAAGAAGTCTGAAACAAGATTTCTTGGTTCAAGTAAACTTCAGAGACAATCTTGGGAATAAAAGATGGTTATGGCCTGAGGACTGCCCTATCTTTGTGACACTGAAAGCGCCTGTAGCTAACCTACCCGATGGGCTGAGGTAAAAGTTGTTTTCCATGGCACAAGACTGACATCAGCAGAAGCCACAAGCTCCACAGGATTTGACCAAAAGCCGCAATGACCATATTCAATTCCCACATAGAACATTCCTGGGGGTTTGTGGGGGGTGAGCAACCAAACAAGGCTCTCAAAATTCCTCTAAACCAGAGGGTTTGTTTGACAAGGATAACGCAATATCATCCGATCTCTTGAAAGTGGCAATAGCTGGGAGATGGGTGCAGCGTGCATTCTATGCTACACCCGTTGCTGCTAGCTCTGGAATAAAGGGGAGGACACAATTCAGCCTGCAGGACATGGGATTAAGCTGCTTAGCAACAGACCATTGGTAGACATATTTGCTCTTATACTGGTCCACGATCTCTGCTTCCCGGCTGCCATGATGATCCACATGTTCTCCTCCGATAACCCCAAATGGTCAAATGTTAGCTTTTCAGGAACCAGGCTGATACATTTAGTGACTGGGTCTGAGGGGTGAAGAATCTCCCCACCCTCAGAGACAAGATGTTTCTCCTCTGAGGCAATTGTAGGAGTGAGGACCACAAGAGGTTCCTGAGGTCCAAGAACCAAAACCTTGCCAGCCACCATGGAACCATTAGGATCATACAAGCCTGCCCGCATTCTTGTGGTATCCGTATATAATACTGAATGTGAGTTGTCCGAGATTGGACATTTTGAAATGGATAAGTATGAAACCTGCATATTGTTAGAATCTAAAACGATCTGCTTACCATCCATGCCATAATCCTTCAGTTTTTATCAGTCAAGTCTTTGCGTATTGCTTCATCTACAACTTTTTCACAATCTTCCGGGTTGCGCAAAGGCGGCAACATCGGAAGTGCTGTTTTCATGATATAATAAAGCAGTTAAACTGCCATTCGATGTGGGTTATTCTCATGAGCACACATTTATTGTCTGAATTAGGATATTAATAAAACTAAGTTATACTTTAAATATTTTAGTACCATTCTGAAAGGCTATGTCGAAAATGATTACGTTATCGATTTTCTTTATTTTATTGCAATAGGATTCCAATTAAATAAGGAAAAGGCAAAATATATCCTTTCTAATACGGGCAGGAAGCAACTCAATCATCTTGGTTATCTTTACAATCTTGATTGTAGCAAAAACTATAAATGTTGGTGGAAATGTACAGATTAGGTTAAAAGCGACTGCAGGGGGAAGAGCATTCCCTCCAATGGCCTGGTAAAATTTGCGAAGCACCACAATCACAATCCTATCAAACCGGAATCTAATTTAGCAAAGATACCCAAAAAGATGAGTGATTTAAAAATTCAGGAAAACCTTCAAACAGCACTACAGGGAGAAAAATACTTACTTTATAATAGTATGGACGAAGACAATAGATTTCTTACATTTGTCACAAAACAATTTTTTTTATAGATTAAGCAATAGTCATCACTGGTTAATGGATAGTACGTTTAAAACCTGCCAAAACCTTTCTCACAATTATACACAATTTATGGTGAGGTGAATAAAGACCGTTTTCCTTTCGTTTAAATTTTGATGTCCAAAAAATCTAAAAAAAAAAGGATTGCCGGCAACATTTTCCAAAAATAAGAGAAAGCATGACAGAAACTCTCAACGACCCCGAAACATGTTGTCTTGATTTCGAAATGTCAGCAATTAAAGGTGTGAATCAAATATTCCTTGCTAGTGAAATTCAAAGTTGCTATTTTCATTACTGTTAGGCCCTTTGGAGGAACATCCAAAAATACAGCTTACAGCATAAATACAGCACTGACAGCGAGTTTCAATATCATGTTCGCAAGCTTTGTGCACTCACATTTTTACAAAAAGGCGAGGTTATTACCGGCTACAAGTCTACAATAAAGGAAGGCTACTATCAGAGAAATGAAAGTGAACGATCCAATTTTTAAAATTACTTTGAACAAACGTGGATCAGTTCTCAAACTAGATTTGGATTAAACCAGCCTAAAATTCAAATAAACTTATGGAATTGCTATGAGTCCATTTTGAGTGGGTCGCCAAAGACAAGCAATAAACTCGAAGACTGGCACAACAGCCTCAATGTTGCTATGGGACACTCCAAGCCTGAAAGAGGTGTGCAGGAGAGCACTATAATTCAATTTAGTGGACCAAATATACACACAAAAAAAAAAATCAGAATTTTAAACGCCTAAAGGAGATTACTGAGAAATATTCTTCTACATTAACTCTTTCTGATAATAACTAAAGTGTGCTTATTCCCTTGTTCAAAAAATGTCAGTTCCAAATTTGCATTCTTTTGCTTTTGCATACCTACATAAAATGCATTCCTGTTTGCAATCTTTGTTTGAAAACGCCTAATTTGGAGACATAGATTAATACAGTGTTCTTTCTGTTTCTAATTTCTGTCTATCAGTTAAAACATTTGTAAAAATAATTAAATTATTTTATTTGCATAACAACTTTTGTCTAGGTTGATTAACAGTAGTACTACTCAAGAAATAAGAGGACAAAAATGAAAAAGAAATTGCCGAAATACAGGAAAGCAACAATTGCATACTGATGGGGTACTGCATGTCAATGATGTGACAAATCTTTTTCCCACTGTTAGGTGTAGACTCTAGCTGTGTTTAGTCTTGTACCCAAATTGCACTGTTATGTGTAGGTTCTAGCTGTGCTTAGTCTTGTTCTCAAATGGCATTGTTAGGTGTAGACTCTAGCTTGGTTTAGTCGTATACTCAAATTGCACTGTTAGGTGTAGGCCTTTCTCCCACTATGCAGGACACTCAAATCTAGCTGTGTTTAGCCTTGTACTCATATTGCACTGTTAGGTGTAGGTCTCTCTCCCACTATACAGGACTCTCGAATCTAGGTGTAGCCTCCATCTCTGCGTAATATATGCAGATACATGCTACATTATGAAAGGTAGGCCCACTGGTATAGGCCTCCCTACTCTAGACCTGGACATATATTGCCCCAGCTGAGCAAGCTCGCAGCCTATGGTACGTATGTCACACCACTAGGGTGGACACAGGCTGCAGGCACGGCCAAGCATCCATGCACAACAGAATATGGCTACAGCTAAGCACATCCGGCCTAGTGCACACATAGCCGCCCAGACTGAAACACCTGACGTACCTCAACACCTCGGCCACTAGCATACAGAGACCAGCACCCGAAAGGAATTTTGTATAGCTGGCCTCATACAGACTCTCCCAACAATAGCAATCTATCTCTAACCCTCAACAGCACCCACCCATGTGTTTGAACTCTCTTTGACTGCTTAAATCAAGCCTCGCCAGCCACCCAAGTCCTAGAACGGCCACATGCACACATCCATCCCCTAAGCTAAACCCCCTAGAATTTTCCTATCACATTGACTACGGTCACCAAGGGCGTTCTACCAAGGAAAAAACGCATTGAGGCCACACAAGTGGGGGAAGAGCGCTATTTAAATAACAAAATAGAATACAATACTGTTTAAAACATTATTAGAAGTTAGGGTCTTTTAATTCTAGTGAGACTTTCCACAGGATCCAGTCCTGGTCAAAGCCTTACTTGAATTAACAGAAGTGGGTAAGAGTGTGTGAATAGTTGAATGGGCCAGAAAGCATGAAGGTAGAGCAGTGAGTAGACAATGAATCATGGGTTAATGTATGACCCCAGCACCCTCGTAACTGGAATAATATGTTTGAGGGAAGTGATGAAGCTGTGTCCTTCTTGTCCATAACTAACTAATCAGATTAAATACAAATATGTCCTTTATTTCTAATGTATGTCATTTTTCTTTAGCAGGGTCAATTTCTAACACATCTTCTTTGAAGTGCACCAGTCTCTCTCGGTCAGTCTTTGCTCTCAACAGTCTGATTTCCTTACACTGCTCCTTCACAAGACGCACCTAGTTTTATGGCCTCAACCTCAAGCCACTAAGAAGGAGATGGCCACAAATCCCATTCTCTGAGGCTTTAAGGGACAAGGAGACAGCAAAATGTATACAGATGCCTGCAAAACCGGTATGGGGGCTGTGCTCATGCAGAGTGATGGGAGGGAAGTACATGATGTAGCATTTGTCTCCCGCCAGATCATTGAAAGATAGAGTAGAGATACTCTGTGAGAGAACAAGATACTTTAGCCTGTGCATGGGCTGTGACGAAATTCAAGTCACATTTGTGGGGGGTAGCCAGTGACTTTCGATAGATTTTTTACCGAGGACAATCTATTGAAAAAATACCATTTAAAAAAAAAAGTAATATATGGGGGATTAAGGGGTTAAAATGGGTGGGGATGAGGTATGGGGGGGTTAAAACATAGGGAAACCTTGGGTTTAGGGGACCCCCGCAAATAATCCTTTTTTTAAATCAGTGGTTTTTTCGATGGATTGTTTTAAATGGATGGATTTAAAAATCGATAGAAAAAGGTTTTCAGTAAAATCATAGGTAACCGTGTGGGGAAGGCCATTTATGATCAGGACTGATCAGAACCCTCTAATTTCCATTTTTAATAAGCCCTGATCTTCCGCGAGTGGATCCCTGCCTCTGTCATTCCTACGCAGGCCTAATCCTCTTTAGAACACCTCGTCTGCAGGCTCTCTCGCTCCTGGCCATTCCCTTACTGTGGCTACCATCTATCAGCCACCTGGTCAGATCTTCTTCTACCTCTCTTGAGTGGGCGGACCTCTCATTTTCCCTCCTGGTCTCGAACACTCAACTCCTCCTTCTCGGAGACCTTAACATCCACCTGGATGCTTCCTGTCCTTCCTCTGAACTCTTTCGTGACATCTGTGACTCCCCCTCACTCTCCATTCTCCCCTCTGGCCCGACTCACTCTGCAGGGCACACTCTTGATGTTCTGATCTCTTCAGACCTTCCTCTTTCTGTCCCTCTCACCACTCCTCTCTCCTGGAGTGATCACTTTCTCCTTTCCCCTCACTTTCTCCTTTCCTCCCATCTCACCCTCTCTACCCCTCAGGCCAAGCCATCTCCAGCACTGCCACCTACCTTCTCGGTTATCCGACCCATGAAGTGTGTGTCAGTTGAGGCTTTAGTCGCCACTTTCTCAACCGCCCTTGCCCCTTGGCTGACTAACACCCTGACACAGCCCTTTCCATGCTCCACTCTGCTGTATCTGATACTCCAGATGTTCTTGCCACTGTCATTAGGATCAGCTTGAAGCCCAAAGCCAAGTGCAACTACTGGTACGACTCAGACCTCATCACCCTCAAACCTAAGTGCAGGGTGGCTGGGAGGAAATGGCCGCTTCTGGTACATCCTCTGACAAACTGGCCTGCCGCCTGCTCTAAAGGCAATACCGGCCCTCTGTCCGCACCAAGAAGAGAGCTCACATCCAAGCCTGCGTCTCTGTGACATCTAACAACTCGGCCGAACTCTTTAAAATCTGTAAAGAACTGGCCAATCCTGCTGCAGTCTCTACCTCTCCTGTCCCCTCCCAGGCCCTCTGCACGGCTCGAGCTTCTCATTTCATCTCTAAAACTCAGGACATCCTGTCCTCTCTCTCTTCCTCTCCCCCT
Source organism: Ambystoma mexicanum (assembly GCF_040938575.1). Classification (NCBI taxonomy): domain Eukaryota; kingdom Metazoa; phylum Chordata; class Amphibia; order Caudata; family Ambystomatidae; genus Ambystoma; species Ambystoma mexicanum. The sequence continues at coordinate 109,748,144 of NC_090931.1, forward strand.
CTTCCCTCTACTCCCTGCTCTTCCTCAGCCCTTCTTCGGCCTCCTCTCCTCCCTCCTTCTCCGCGTTTCCCCTGTTCTCCCTAGATGAGGTTTCTAGACAAGTCCGATTTATGAAAGTCTCGTCAAAACAGGTTCACTCCTGTTCTTCCAAAACCATCAAGGGGCACATTGACACTCTGGCTCCTGCTCTGGCTGACTTCTGCAACCACTCCTTCATCACTGGAGTCTTCCCCTTCCCCCCTGAAGCACTGCCTTCTACACCCTCTTCTTAAGAAACCATTTGTCAACCCGTCCTGCCCAGCTAACTATTGCCCAATCTCCATCAATACTTTCCTGGGCAAACTCCTGGAAAGGCTGGCCATCTCCGAGCTTAATATTTATACAGAATCTGTGGGATGTCTCCATGACCATCAGTCTGGCTTCAGAGCTGCCAGAAGCACGGAAACTGCTCTCCTGAACATCCGTGAAGACCAGCTCTCCAACCTTGATTCCAACACCCCATGAGTCCTCATCTTACTTGATCTCTCTTCTGCCTTTGACACGGTCAACCATGCCATACTGCTCAACCGTCTCTGTTATAACCTGGGTGTCACCGATCAGGCCCTGGCTTGGCTGAATTCTTTCCCCTCTGATCGACCTTCCCAGGTCCCACTTGGGTCCTTCCTCTCTATCTTTATCTGTGGTGTTCACCAGGGGTCTAACCTCTATCCCTGGCTGTTCAACCAATACCTGGCACCTCTTGCCCAAACCATTTCCGCTTTCATCCCCAACTTTCAGTGCTATGCGGATGACACTGAGCTCATTTGCAGGCTCCCTTCAGCCACCTCATCTCCTTCTCTCATCTCGGACTTTCTGCTATCCAGGAGTGGTATTCCGCCAATGATCTCTGCCTTAATGCCAGTAACACTGGTATGCTCCCCCGCTCCCTCCTTTCCTGTCACTATCTGGCAGGCCTCTCTTGGCCCTCTTCCTGCTCCCACCTGTGAGGCTAAAAACCTTGGGGTCATCTACTCTCCTTCTCTCCTCACATCTCTGATGCCTCTATGAAGTCACAGTACCAGCTGCACCTCCTCAGAGTTATTCTTCCTTTCCTCTCCTTCCTCCAGAAGCTCACTGTCTCCAGAGCTCCAGTACGCTCTAGGCTCGACTACTGCAACAGCCTCTTTCTAGATCTGCCTGCCTCTACTCTCCGCCATCTGCAACTCATCCAGAATACGACTGTGAGACTTCTCCTTGGCCTCAAGCCCACGGACCGTATCGCTCTAGGACTGAAATCTCTGCTCTGGCTCCCAGTGGCTGCAAGGATTAAGTTCAAAACCCTCTGCATTGTCCACAAGGCCTTCTAGGACCTGGGGCCACAATACCTTCAACTTTCTCTTCCTAAATATCTTCCTTCTGGAGCTCTTTGCTCATCCGCTTCCAACTCCCTCAGGGTCAGTCGCTACTCCAAGCAACGAGTTGGTGGCAGATCTATTTCTTTGGAACAGCCTCCCTGGCTCTCTGAAAATTGAGGGGAGCCATCTACCGTTCCGGAAGCACCTCAGGACCTTCCTTTTTAATTTCTGCTTTCTCTCCTCCTCTCTCCTGCTGAACACCTGGCTGAAACTGCACTGGTCACCTGGATACCCTCTGTTCTCGGGCCCAGGTCCCCTGCCTGCCAGTTGCACACCTGCACTGCCCCCCTGACAACCTTTGCACTCTGGGGCTGTTTCTGTATCCCGACAGCCCCCTACCAGCACTTGACACCTGATGTCTGTATTTACCCTTGCACTTGCCACCAGCTGGCCGCACTTCTTATTTATTGTTCTTATTTACTGTTTTTATTTTCTTACTGTTTATCCTATGTACTGCACTTCCCCTACCTCTTCCCCCCTCGCACTTCTCCCGTTCCCCCCCGGACTTGCGCAATCTCAATGTCACCTGGCCTAGCAAAATTCTTTTCCGAGGGCATAACGTTTCTTACAATCCTTATCAAAAGGGGCTTCCGCCGTGGACAGGGGAACCCCTGTCCTCTTCCTAGTGGTTATCACCAGGGAGTCTGGTGTGGCATGAACCTGTATGTATAGTGGGTCGGAAGGAGATGGACGGAATAATTTTTCAACCGAAGGGTTGACTGTCCGTGTGAGGGACGGTGACAACAAAGAAGGAGCTAGGTGCTTCTTTATATAATTAAGGGGATGGCTTGACTAGTTGGAGGCTTCCCCTTGAAGATATCCTCAACAAAGTCAGAGTCAGGGGCTGCCTCATGTGTTGCAATAGCAAAATGATCAGCTTCCCTCTTTAAAATTGCGTTGAATAACATTTGGTCATCCACAGGTGACGATTCCCTTTGTGGAGGCGAGGGAGGGGGATCTAGACAAATGTCCGGATCAGGGGTGTGAGTTGGTGAAAGCCTTGGGCCCTGATCCCCTGATTGATCCCGATCCCAGTCTGGGTCTTGGTCAGCTGTGTCCTGAGCAAATAGATTAATATCCTCATAGCTATCCTCCTGCTATGTGACATCCAAGATATCCTCTTGGTGGCCTTGTGCAGAGATGGGATATTTCTGCAATTTATGTGGAATGAGGCAGGAGTCCTCTTCCCTAGGTCTTTTGGGAGCGATATATTTGTCTGAAAAGTCAATAAATTGACCCATTTGGTCCATATAGTTTTCAAATCTCTCCCTATTCCACACAGAAGATGCAGAAGGGTCTGGGGGTGGAAAAGGTTGCCCAGAAGGGGGTGACTTTCCTAATAAGGCCTTCGAGAGAGGCTAGGGGGCTTCAGAATACTCCTCTCGACAAGAGGGGGTATCCTTAAGTTCTGTAGCTGCCGACATAATAGCCGTGAGGCTTTTGAGTATTTTGCCAGCTGAATGTAAGGTATTGCCGCGCCTGACGACTCCGTTGCAGTCGGCAACTCTACCAAAGCGTTAGGTGCTTGCGCACCCTTCGACGGTGAGTCGGCGACAGTATGTTTCTTTGGGAGAACACCCTTTCCAGAGGAATGCCCAGTCGCATGCCACGCAGACGGCTGCGTGGAGGGAGCTGAACCGCGAGGTTCAGCAGGTGCCGTCGAAGTTCTTCGACGTCTCCGTCAAAGAGGCCTGAGGGGTTGTGTACTTAGGTAATTGTGGTGTGTGTGTGCCCTTGTCACAGAGCTGGTGGCCTGTCTGTCGGGCCGGGCATCTGGGAGCCTGAAGGTTCCGCAGAAAGGTTGATGGCTTCCAATTCAGAGCAATGGCTGCTGATGGATTCCTCGTCATCCGAAGCGACGGCGCCAACAGGGAATGGCTTTCGACCTGCATTGTGTAGGCCACCCACTGTTTAGTCAGCCAGTCCTTCAACGTTTTGGGTGGAAAGAGCTTGCAGGACTTGATTGCAACGGCAATGAGTGTCCTCTACGGAAACTTGCCGTTACACGCCAGGTCACATTTAAAGGGCGTCCTCTCCATAGCAGAGGGTGACGGCAGCCAGACCAAATAGAGAAAGAGACGGGAAAAGGAAATACATTTTTGAAGAAGAATAAAGTCAGGGCCCCACTCTCCCTACTGTAAGGGCCTGGCCGGAAGGCCAAGGCCACGCAGTCGACAGTAGTCACGCAGTTCACCAGTCGCTGAGCAGTTGTGAATGTCTTCGGAAGCTGGAAGCCCAGGAGGCAGTTGTCAAAAAGATTAGTCGGGAGATTAGACGACTTTAGGCCGTGGGACAAAGTAAGCAATATTAACTCTTGCAAGCTCTGCATAAGGGTGACCAACTAGTTGGGCGGAAAAAACAATATGAGGGGCCTCGACGCGTGAGGGATTTTGGGTGCACTGCACATCACGTTAGGGATAGTGTTACAGTCCGGCCCATGTCGATGTCCCCTTACGATCTTCAAAAGAAAGATGCAATACTCTGCGATTACCACTAGATGTCGGACTATATGCACAGCATGTGATTCTAAGCAGATTCGCAAACATCAGAAATATATATATATATATATATATATATATATATATATATATATATATATATATATATATATATATATATATATATATAGCCATCAAAGACCACAAAGCAAGAAAGCTGTGCCTGGCTAAGGAAGGGCCTGCTACGTGGCCAAGGCATGAATTGATTAGCAGAGTTTGCTAATTACAGTTTTCTTGAATAGCAAACAAACCCATTGAATGTCACGAGAATTACAACGTGGGCAACAATACAGCAGTTTTGTGTACAGCTAAAGACATTATTGAGATGGGTCAGCTCCTGAAAATTCTTTAAAATCCACTAGACCTGCAGGTCGAGTAACTTAGTTTACCTACTCGACCGAAAATAAATGCACTCAACACATGGCAACATATGACAACAAAGTTAAATGTGATTTCTGTAAAATGGTGCATGTTACCACAAAACCACATTGTTTGGTACACTGCTGCCACCCAGACGACATGGGATGTGTTTTTTCGGTCATGAATAATTAATTGTGTCATGTACAATCAATTTTAGAACATGAAATAGGTGACACCGCTTTATGGAGGATATCTGCGACTTATTAGCCAGATAGGGCCAGGAAGATAGTGTTTGTGCCCGCTTTCCTCCACACTATAGAATTTTTTCCATGTCACTTTAGGTTTTATGATTCAATCACAAAATGCCATTGGATGTATGCATACATCTTTCATATTGAAATATGTATTTATGTGGTTTGATTTATTCTGTAAACATAGGACCAATGGCCTATGCAATAAATTGTAACCATTTTAATATAAAATGACAAATACCTTGCACTGTGTGTAACATTCTGTGTGGTGATTCCAATAGCCTATGGAATGGGACCCAGTATGAGCTAAGACTGGGCCATTAAATTAGTTGCTGAATGGTTCTTTTGGGGGACCCCCCCAATGTATGTTGATCTCGCTACTCATTTGTCCCCTGTATGCTATTGAGTATTTATCCCTTGTGTGATAAGCCACCCAGACGACAGCCATGCACATTGAAACTTATGACATTTACTGCAAAGTACATGTTAAATAAAAGTTTCAAACATCCCCTGCATGTGGTACCTGCTCTTCATAAAATCTACTCTACTATTCGAGTGAGTTAAAGGGGACATTGTAAGCCCTGGATGAGTGCCTATAAAATGTAAAATGTTTGCTGCATTACAGGAAAGAGATACGATTAAAGAAAGGTGCTAAAAACAGCTTCTAATATATAATGCAATCCTAATCATAGAGCAAAGCAAGAAGTGAAGGCTAACTAGAGTGTATGCTTGTGCAGTAGATATGTCGATGTACAGACTGGATGGAACTAGTGATCACAGCTCTGCTTGAACATATAGTGAGCTTATGTATTCAGTATGTTAGAGGAAAGTAGAAACTAAGCAGATTGGATTGTGTAGCAGGCAGGTAACTGGGCAAACTAGGTGGAATATTGTAGTTTGCGCCATCTTACTTTTAGGGTAGCTGGTATAAAGCAACAGGGTAATTAGCTAGAATGTCAAGGAGTATGGGACCGGCTCGTGGGCACCAGTTGCCCAATGTATGTAACCAGCAGGTCACAGAATTAGGTTTGCCATCAAACGCATTTGGCTGTGTGATCATGTATATTTTCCCCAAGTGTTCACTCATCAATATAATGCATCTTCCGCAACAAAATTAAATATAGTTGCCATTGAGATTTAGATATACAAACCTAATCTTTCCTGTAAAGCACTGAGACAATGCAGTGTTTTACAGGAACAATACTGTAATTATGCATTATGCAACAACTTACATTTTTAGGAATGGAATTGCATGATTGTCTTTTATAAAAAAAATAAAGTTAACAGGATATATTTAGCTTAATGCAACTATCATCCCAATTTACTTCTGGTTTAAAATTTCTTGAAAAATAAAATAAAACATTCTTGCCTGGCACTCCCACACAGTCATTTGGCATTTAAGATTGAAGGCTACTACACTCTCTCTCCAATAACCCCTGTGAACTTACAGAGAAAAGAGTGGAGAGAGCCCTGAAGGCAAGAGCGGAATGCAGGGCCAGCTGTGCCTTCATTGAACAGGGCAACTTAAATAGCTAGCTTTGCTACACAAGTGCCAATTTAATTGGCAAACATTCAAAATTGCATAGCAAATTGCTATATCAGGACAGCACAGTAGTGAGGACAGAAGGGCCACGAGCACATGCATAACGCGTGCGTGCAAAGGAGCTAGCAACAAGCACACGTTTGTTGCAGTGACACAGAGACAGTAAATCCAACAGTAGGCGCTTGTTCAAATATGTCACAGTCTCCATGTACTTAACGTGCACACCACATGGTATGTTACCTAGGAAACGTAGGCAAAGCTTGGAGGCACGGGTGCAGTAAACGAATAGGTCAGGAGCAGGAGTGTGGTTTCAACCTCACCGTGCGGCCAAATCAGTACATGGCACAGTCCCTCAGGGGGTAATTCATAGAATTCAGCGCACAAGTGGCGCACGCGGCAGGCGCACAGTGTGCGCCAAAATCCATTTCCGCGCACAGCGTATTCATGGATTCCAGCCACCAAAACCAGCCGTGGCGCACAGTGGCGCAGCGACCCTGCAGCAGCGCCAGTTACGCCCCCAAGAACGCCTCTCGCGCAGGGAAAAGCCATCAATATACCCAATCCAGCGCAAAGGGCTGCGCTAACCCTGTACCAGCACGGCAAGCGGGCTACGTGTATCACTGGGGTGCGCGGGAAGTACCTCACGCGATTGGCCCTGTGCGAGCAGGGTACGTGTATTTCAGGGGTGCGCGGGAAGTTCCACACGCGATTTCCGCAGGGTACGTGTATTTCAGGGGTGCGCGAGAAGTTCCACACGCGATTTCAGCAGGGTACGTGTATTTCTGGGTGCGGGGGAAGTTCCACACGCGATTTCAGCATGGTACGTGCATTTCAGGGGTGCGCAGGAATTTCCACACGTGATTGGGCCCGTGCGAGCAGGGTACGCGTATCTCAGGGGTGCGCGGGAATTTCCACACGCGATTTGGCAGGGTACGTGGATTTCAGGGGTGCGCGGGAAGTTCCACACACGATTTGGCCGGGTACCTGCGCGGGAATTTCCACACGCGATTTGTCTGGGTACGTGGATCTCAGGGGTGCGCGGGAAGTCTCACACGCGATTTGGCAGGGTACGTGGATTTCAGGGGTGCGCGGGAAGTTCCACACGCGATTTCAGCAGGGTACGTGTATTTCTGGGTGCGGGGGACGTTCCACACGCGATTTCAGCATGGTACGTGCATTTCAGGGGTGCGCAGGAATTTCCACACGCGATTGGGCCCGTGCGAGCAGGGTACGCGTATCTCAGGGGTGCGCGGGAAGTGCCACACGCGATTTCAGCAGGGTACGTGTATTCCAGGGGTGCACGGGAAGTTCCACACGCGATTCCATCAGGGTACGTGTATTTCAGGGGTGCACGGGAAGTTGCACACGCGATTTGGCCGGGTACGTGCGCAGGAATTTCCACACGCGATTTGGCTGGGTACGTGTACGACAGGGGTACGCGGGAAATTCTACACGCGATTTGGCTGTGTGCTCCCAGGTATTCCCTGTACACCCTCCACGGCCCCTGCAGGCAGCCGACACCACAGGGGACTACCCTGCACAACTGCTCATGTCACCCAGCACCCCCACCCCCCAGCCACCATGGGCAACCCCCACCAGGCCCCCACTCATGTCTCCCACCACCCCCACCCCCTAGCATCCAGGGGCAGCCCCCACCAGGCCCCCACACATGTCCAACTCATGTCTCCCACCACCCCCACCCCCCAGCAGTGCAGGGGCAGCCTCCACCAGGCCCCCACTCATGTCTCCCATCACCCCCACCCCCCAGCCACCAGGGGCAGCCTCCACCAGGCCCAACCTCATGTCTCCCACCAACCCCAGCCACCAGGGGCAGCCTCCACCAGGCCCCCACTCATGTTCCCCTGCACCCAGGTCCTCACAATCCCCAATCATGTGCGTTATGGTCAGCCTCCACAGCCAAAAGGCCCTACCAAGTAACCCATTCACCCACATGGAAATGGAAATCACATGTTACACCCCCAATGTTCATAAAGCAAATGAACCCATGTCCGTCACACACAATGGTTGCAAATGAATGGGAAAACACCCAACATGACATGCATGAAACCAATGAGATGATACCACACAGTGAAGTATGAAAACAAAATTGTATTAAAAAAAATTGAATACAAATGAAATGAAACAAACTACAATGGCAATGAAAAAAAGATAAGCTGCATGTCCGTCCAAAAAAATTAAAACTACAAATCCAAATCCAAAAAAATGTTGTTTAAAGTCACATTAAAAATAAAATCAATCCGAGAGATAAAAATAAATGCAAAGACCATTGCTCCATGGAGAATAAATCAAAAATAAAAAAATAAAACAATCCAATGAAGAACTATGTACAAAACATCCAAGGGTCCATGAGCCCAACTGAACAAAGGAAACCTACAAAAAACCCTAACTAAAATGCAACTATATACAAAAAGTGGAGCAGTGTCCATCGACTCCAAATCATAAGAACAAACAAAGGAAACCTAAAACTAAAGAACTATATACAAAGGCGGCGGTCAAGTCCAGCGGCTCACTCCGTGGTGTTCCGGGCCAGGGCATCATCAAACTCCTCGTCTATGTCCCGGAGGCGGTCCTGTTCCATGGCCCCGAGGGTCCGCAGGGACAACGCCATCTGCTCCTCCAACCCCCTGCGGATTGCCTCGAGGCACTCGGCCCGCCTCAGGGCCCTCCGCATGGAGTTCTCCGCCCTGACCATCGTGAGCCGCGCCTCTTCCGCCCGCCGCCGCTCCGCACCTATCTGCTGGCCCAACCGCAGCCACACGGAAGACACTTCCTGTCCTGGGTCCTCCTGCCCTCCGGCCGACGCCTGCCCCTCCGATGTTGATGGCCCCGAGCCATGATGCCTCCCACGTTGACTCTGCTGCTGCCTCCGACGCAACTGCCTCTGCCAGCACGACGGCATCCAGGATGATGGAATCCACTGACGCCGTCGTGCACGTGCCCTGCCTGATGATGCCGGCACATCCTCCATCTGCTGGGGTACAGTTGCTGTGGTGTCCACCCCTGCTGGACCTCCGACTCCCGACTGTGGCAGGGATGGGATCCCCACCGAGCTGGCTGCATTGGTCAGGGCAGGTCCACAGGGGGCCCTGGTGGCATCTGGGCCGGAAGACGGCAAGGAGAACGACTGGCGTATAGTCTCCACAGAGGAGGAGAGGGCCGCCAGATTGGCCGACACATGCAGGAAACCCCCGAACATGGACGATCCCAATTGGGCCACATCGGCACGGTGCTCTTCGTGAGGACGTGCGTGCTCCTCCTGGGAAGCACGCACGGCATCACAAATCACAGCCGTGCGCATCACGAATCACAGCCGTGCGCATCGCAACCCCAATCAGGACCTTCTCCATACGGTCAGGGGTCCCCACGTCCGCAGGTGGAGGGGAGTCAGATGACATGGACATCCCCTCTACCTGCGGACGGGCCTAGGACGGGGCATCCCTGCTGGTGCATGGTGGTGCACCGACAGGGTCAGGGACAGCGACATGCACAGGCCCCTCCATGGTGACCTGTGCTGCCTCCTGCCCCTGCCCCTGGACTGCACCACTTGCACCAGCAGGGATGCCCCCACCAGGCCCCATGTGCGCCTCAGTGGCGGCCTCCTCCTCCTCTGTGGAAACCACCAACCTGGATGGCTCCTCACCGTCTTCCGCCGTAGCAGGCCCCTGTGGGGGCTCACCCACCCCTTCCGCTGCAGCCGTGGGGGCATCCCCGCCGCCTTGCTCCACACCACCGTCTCCGCCCTCTTCTTCACTAGCCGCTGCGTAGAGGGAGACATAGAACACAAGCATCAGGGTACTGTACAATGGTCCCCTAGACAGGAAGCAATAGCAGATGAGTGCCACTGTCAAAGTACACTTCCATCATGTCCCTCCACAACACATGTGTCAGTCCAGGCAAAACACACACAGTGACAGTCATGGTGCATGCCATGGCCATTTCCATACATGTCCAATGGACTCTCGAAACATACAATGTAATGGAACTCACATGCATCATGGGTCATGCCTATCACATGCACACACTTCACCTCAGCCACATCCATCTGGCCCTGTACACCCCAATCACAGTGGATACAAGGATGACTAGGCTGCATCAGTGAATCTGTACATTGTCACAGACATGTGTCATGCATCCATGGCATTCACAAGTCACAGACACGCAGGTCAGGCACACAGACATGCATACCATATATGTACCTGGCATCACCTACCATCCCTCACCCCCACCCATGTCCAGGAACAGAGACTGCCATGCTCTCATGTGTACAATCTGCATAGGGCTCCCCATGTCGCATTTAAGCACATGCAACAACCGTGCAGTTCACACATTACTGGTCGCACATGCATTACCATGATGACCCTGCACACATACATGCGTACATGGCCTATGTCACACATACAGGCAAGTATCAGACAACCAGCACACTGCAACATGCCCTGTCTCACACAGCAATGCTTGGCCACTTACCGCTCAACTCCAGACGGGTCTCCCTCTCAAGGACCTGGGCGTGGAGCGCTGGGTGTACGTGTTCCAGGACCCTCATCTGGATGGAACTCATGCAGCCCCGGCCCCCCTCCACGAGGCGCCGGGCCTTTGTGAGGGTCCTGGACCTCAAGTCCTCCCAGCGCTTCTTGACCTTCTGGATGGTGCAGGTTGCCACCCCCTCCGCGTTGATGGCAACCACACAGCGTAAGCGCGTCTGACATTTCGCGCATGGGCGTTGCCCTGGCAGGGCTTGGAGATCCTGCGTGCCTTTGAACTGCTCTGTACGTGCTTTTCGTGCGGTGCGTGCGTTTTCCATCCGTTGGGGTTCACACGCTATTACTTCACAGCGGGTGTTGGCTACGCGTTCTTCTACACGCAAGGCAGACGGTGAGTGGTACCCCGCTCCCCCCCAGGCCCGATCGCGTGAAGCGAACCCCTGAAATACACGTAGCCCGCTCCCCCAGGCCTGATCGCGTGAGAAACTTCACGCGAACCCCTGAAATACACGTAGCCCGCTCCCCCAGGCCCGATCGCGTGAAAAACTTCACGCGAACCCCTGAAATACACGTAGCCCGCTCCCCCAGGCCCGATATCGTGAAAAAGTTCACGCGAACCCCTGAAATACACATAGCCCGCTCCCCCAGGCCCGATCGCGTGAGAAACTTCACGCGAACCCCTGAAATACACGTAGCCCGCTCCCCCAGGCCCGATCGCGTGAGAAACTTCACGCGAACCCCTGAAATACACCTAGCCCGCTCCCCCAGGCCCTGCTGTATGTTGCCACTTTTGTAATGCGCAGGGACGCTACCGCCTGCCTTCGTGTGGCGGATGTGTTTCGGCTTGTGCGTGTCTTTGGCTGTGCGTGGCTTTGCCCTATTCGATTCCATGAATATGTGTGGTTCGAGTGCGTATGGGCGTTCCGTCTGCTTCCCTGCAGTACATCCCCAGTTACGCCCTTATTTTCGCGCGTTGTTCCCCAATCCGCGCGTTACGCCCCGTGTCCCGCCCACTTTCTGGTGTATGCGCCGAGGTTGTGCGCTTTCACTGTGCGCGTCGCGCACGCCTTTCGGGATGTTGCAGTGACTTGTGCGCCATGCACGGGTTTGGCGCACATCCCGTGGTGTACATGCGCAGGGACTTCCATGAATCGCACGCGTGCGCGTGTGCCTGTTTTTTTCCGCTTGCGCCTGCTTGCGCGAAGATTTTCGGCGCACGTTTGTTCCATGAATCGGCCCCTTAGAGTCAAACAGTGTTAAAAGCAACAGCATTATAATTACCAGCAACTGTGGGGAGGGGCAGTCTCCTAACAAAAGTGCAGCGCAACCATGCACTCTAATAATGCAAACACCCCACTGTGTTTTCTTATAAGCCCTGGTGAACATGCCATCAATTGGGATTTGTGGATTAACACTTTTAAAGTGTATCTCAGACTGGCAAGAAGTGTCCATTTCTCGGACAATCAGAAGGAAGCAGCATTGTTGAGAATTGTTTGGGCACCAAAGGGTTACGCATTTTCAGACATTTGCCTGGGGACGATGTGATAGTACATTCAAGAGGTGCGCAATACCGAGTGAATATGAGACAGCCATATCAAAGCATTTTAGCAAACAAAACAAACGTGCTGGAGAGATACCATTTCAAGCACTCAAAGGCCGGGTGAATTCATTGATGCCTATGTCACGGAATTACAGACTTTAATAGCAACATTCAAGTTAACTGGCAAAACAGATGAATACATTAGAGACCCAGTGATGATAAAAGTTGTAATGCAAAGGTGAGAGACCGGCTACGGATAGACAAGGTGATTGAAATGGCCAGGATTATAGAAGAGTCATCCAAGAATGTAAAAGAAGTGACCAATAAGGAGGCACACACAACTCGGGAAGATGCCCAGGCTAAACGACCAGCTAAGAAAAAGAGAGAATGTATTAAAGAGAGAAATATGTTGAACACAGATATACACCTTACACCTCGGAAGTATATTAGTAAGCCCCTGTTTCCTCAACAACAAAAAAAAGAGGGAAAAGAACAGTCTCAAGAAATTAACTGTTATTTTAGAAGGGACTAAAATGAGGGAAGATAGCAATGTTTAGAGGTGCCAGGGAAGGAAGGGTATCATACACCAAGTGCGGGTGGGACAGTCACAGTTCGAGGGCAAGAAGTGCCCTGCTTTAAACGTGGAGTGCAGACGGTGTGGCATTCAAGGACATTTTGCTAGACAGTGTAGAGTGTGCCATGTTATTAACAGAGGAATGGAGCAAGACAAGTGCTATGGAATCAAACAAGGTGTGAGAATGGTGGATGGTGAAAGTGCTAAGGAATCGGACGTAGAAGGTCTTTTGCAGATGCAAAGGTCGATAATGAGTAGTAGTCTGTGAGATGTTATGACGGTCAATGGTGCAGACATAGAATGCATTATCTTACATTGTGTTGTAACTAAATTCACTGTGACATTGTGCCGATTCAAAACAGGAACCCTGGCAGTAAGACTCTAGGGTGACAGTTGGAGAGGTGATGGTGTATTGTGTGGTGTGTTCAGTAAACAACTGTATATGTACTTGTGAGGCCCAGTAAGCATAATTCCATATAGTTGGACCTCGAACTGGTTTGTAGGGAGTTTAAAGAGGTCTTAGAGAGATAATGGTACTGTATCATTCCAAAAGAAATGTTTGCTTCGAACATTTTAATCGTATCCTTCGGCATGTGATCAGAATTGCAGTAAGAATCGATGGTGGCTGTGTTAGAGCACTCATGCAGATGGTCTCTCAGTACTGGATGAAGCCTCACTTCACCACGCGTGAGACATCGTTTGAGGTTCTGATGGTATGCAAACACCATACACAGATGTGTTCTGGATGGATGGAGAGTTCTGCCATAAAAAATGGTGATGGAAGTAGGATTATAAGGAAGTTGACCGAGAGTGAAGAGCAAGCCAAGGCATGGTATGACCAACTGAATTGTTGGCAAGATAACCCCTTGGCACTTGGTAGTGTTGGGAAAGTGAAACAGCCGCAGTATGTTCTGAAAGGAAACTCCAGGTTCTCGAAGAAGATGTGGCGGAAGAGGCTTGGGGTGTGCTACTAGCTTACAAGGGGGAGGGTATGGAATATAGGCAGAGAGTTGCAGTGGCCAGGAACTAGTAAGTCACTACACCCTGATCTGGTGACCAGGGCCTCAAGCTCTTGAGTTACTGTCTTTCTCCCTGACTGTTCAACTGGTGACAGGGGATGAAGAGAAGATGTGTTATGGCCTAATTTCAGTTTGTCCCATTGTACTCTTTCCCTCCCTTCCATGGTTTCCCGCCCTTCCTTTCCCCCTTCCTCCGTAGCCTATTCCCTTTGACCATGCCAGCTTCCAGGTTGTCAGCTTCCTACAGTTCCTTAGAACCCTGTCAGGTCAGTGGGGGTTCCAGAGCGGGCAGTTGGCAAAGGTTATGGAAGTGAGCGAGGCTTGGGAGCTGATTCCACCATGTTATGGCTCTTGCATTCATTAAAGGTGTAAAGGTGTTTGTTACCAAACCTTCTATGTGTCAACCCATCAGTTTCCATAAGACCCAGCATGTTCAAATTAGAAGAGAGGATATTTGTGCACAGACACAATTCTAGCATGATTACCCTCGTTAGAATTGCAAGCTGTTTATCCCATTTTATGGAGGGAAGAGGAGAATTATTAAACACCTCAGACAAGTCCTCCTTTTGTAGCTCTTTGACACCATGATGACATGCCATTTTCTTTTTGGGGTCCCTACGTTATTGAGGGCCTCCATTATCCACTCTTACTGATACCTAGCGACATGCTAAACTCCATTTTCTTGCACTTACAGGAAGGTGCGGAAACACTTGGGAGTCCATACATCCGGCGTTTAAGAGCAGATTTAATAGTACAAGAAAATATAGGTGGTTGTAATAGTGTCTTTTCATAAGGCTGCAGGTTAATAAGTGGTGACGAGTACTGCAGCCTCAATTCGGCATCACACTTGGAACTTAAAACGTGGACTTGACATTTCTAAAATAGCGAAAATCCCTAACATTTAAATTTAGAATGCCACTGGTGGAATGATCACTTAACAATTAGTGCAGTGCAAAGGCCCACATTTCAGAATAAAAAGACTCAAGAGGGCAACTTGCCGGATGACCTTAGCAGCTCTGAGATGCCTAAACGCAGATTACAAACACTCTAGAGCCTAACATCAGTGGGTACATTTTATACGTATGCAGTGGCCTTTTTTTGACTTACATATCCTGATTTCTAAATGGGGTTGATCATAAGGTAACCCGCTGCCATACGCTTGTTTTAGAGCCAATGAGTAAATTGGCAGTTCACTTGTAAAGCTATAGAAGCAATACCAACTCATTATTGTTTTCAGGTCACAGGAATACAAGTAATTTGCATTACACAAAATTCGTCTTGAAAGTGTTTTTGGAGAATTTAACTAACAAAATGTTCACATTTATGCGAGCTATCGAAAAGAACAAAGAGATTTGCAACTATAAGAGCAGTTTCTTATGCAGATGCATAATTCTCACGCTACAAGACATGGCATGTGGTTGCAATCATTTCAGCCAGTGCTCCCAGTCAATGCCCATTCATTTTTAACAGAGCTTAAATATTGTCAGCGAACGTTGGCTACTGCCAGCAGCATGTTTCAATTATCAGAAGTATTATAGCTGAAGAGATTTGGATCACTCTGAACGATACCAGTGATTTCGTTCTGTCAGCACCAAACCTTAATGCCTAAATATAACAAAAAGCACTTAAAGACTCATGGTCAGTGAATTGCATACAAATGGGCATTTGCTGGCAAGTAAATTCTTGGCTTGCATCCCTACTTGGAATCACTATGGGGGCCGATGGTTGAATGGACTGCTGTGTGAGGCACTGAGTTGGTGTTTAATTACTTCCTTTCCACCCATTTCTTCCTCCCCTCACCCCTGCTGGCCCCGCCTGCCGTAGCGGAATCCGCCTCAGTTGTTTCCTTCTAGAGCACAGTTCTCCTACTATTTTAGTAAACATTTACACACTCTGCAGATTCTGCTTGTATTGGCACACATAGAGGGGTGATTTCTTCTACCTGTTGATAAGGAGCTATATGACCAGGACTCTCACCATGCTGGTGATTATAATCATAGAGTAACGAAAAGAGGCTAATATAACTTAACCTAGCAAAAGCAATAAAGGGTCTGCCCATGTGGTTGTCAGTTGCAGATCAAGAGACCAGATTTCAAAACTTTGATTCCTTGGTAAACAATCTGAATGAGTTCTTGGAGGTCCTCCCTCTATTACTTTATGTGGCAAATGTTGGGATTTTATTTGTATGTTGGTTTTATTAGTGGGGAGCCTAGAGGACCAGTGAAT
Organism: Ambystoma mexicanum; assembly: GCF_040938575.1. Classification (NCBI taxonomy): domain Eukaryota; kingdom Metazoa; phylum Chordata; class Amphibia; order Caudata; family Ambystomatidae; genus Ambystoma; species Ambystoma mexicanum. The sequence goes on from NC_090931.1 coordinate 109,764,051, forward strand.
GCTGTGAAAGTTGCGGGGTTGCTATAACTTTAGGACAGGATAGCTGAAGAAAGGAACTATTTAAGACTGTGTGCATATGGAAGCGGTACAAAGAGATAGGGGATGGGGAGAGGGGTTGCGGTGCAAGCAGAAACAATGCCACCAATTCTGCCTGAGCCATACTCCTCTAACCTTCTAGCGGTTGGTAGAAAAAGGAGTGAAGATCATCTGTGCCAGGGGATGCTGCCACACGGTGTGCACCCATGTATCTGGTAACTGCATCTTGATATTGAGTAAGAAATGTGAGAACAAGAACAAAGTATTGCTTATATACTGCTAAACTGGTCAGCGGGCGTTCTGATTTCCCTGCAGTGACACGCTACAATACAGTATTACATTTCTGCTCTGTAGTCAGGAGCGCTAACAGCTTGCCATGCCAAGAATCTGTGTTAGCAGTATGGAAATGTCAAAAGCGGATAAAAGGCACACAAATACCAGCCTCGACAAAATACACTGACACTTGGGAACCAGGTGGAACTTTGACTTTTTTATCTATCAAATTAGACATTTGGAAATAATTAGAATCACGACAATTAAAAAGTGTACACCACCAAATAAGAGTGAGCAAGAACCATTTAATGAAGGTGGGTGAAGGCGCTTTGAGAGGGCGTAATATGCCTTGAAAAGGACTAGCTTTCACAGAAATGTTTTCTCCTTTTATTTGCTGACAATAACGAACACAAAAAACGGTGATGCAAAAATGTTTTTTGTACAGTTAATAGCTATTGTATTCACATCTGAGGATGGCCTACACAAAGTGCAGTGTGCAACTGTTTATCATCCTACGGTGCTAATAATAATAATATTATGCTAATTCAGCATCTTTGTTATCTTTTGCTTTTTTGAATGTCTAATCTGTTTATGATAATTGGTGTTTTTTGTGTGATTTGGAAGGTCAGTAACAAGCATGTGAAAGTATTTGGCAGTGAACAGCGCAAAAGAAGCAGCAGGGAAGCAGTATAATTATCAGGTGGGGGTACTGGAGAGGGTTCCAGCGTTGTAAATTAATTTTAAAAACTAGAAGTACACTGTTCATTGTATTAATAAGAGCAGGTTACTCATAATAGTGCTTAATGATGCTTGCATTGATAGTCTTAAAACCCCCCTCCCCCTTTCTAGACTCATGGGATTTCTGGGGCTTGGGCACTATTTGCAGATCTGCCATTAGTGTGGGGTTTTTGGGCCCCTTGTCTCTGAGGGGAATGATCCTAGATTAAATGTGGCTTCTGACTCCACCCCCCCATTTTTTCCAACTTTTTCGCGTGATCCTGGTCTGATTAAGAACCATGTGCTCTGTACAATATTTACCTTGTAAACTGCCTTGGGACCTGTGTTTCAACCATTGCCTCTTGGACCTGATGCTCCCCAGGGGAGCCATCACACACCTTTGCTGTTACTTTTACCCATTAGCAAGCACTTGCTGGGTGTACTGCCTGTTGGGTTCTTGTCTAAACTCAGTAATTATTTTTATAATTTATGAAGCTGTATAATTTGTTTTTGTCGGGAGGTGATGGGAGAGGGTACAATGCAAACTCTTACAGTTGCTCTGCACAGCTATGGGGTACCATGCACCAGATGTACGCAGTGTATAGATGCAGGTCTGCTTGCCTCTCTGAGCTGCTCCTGCCCTCCTACGGTGGGTTATCAGCTAATTGCTCTTTATACAACCACACAGCATGCTCTTTTTGTCCTGTCCCAGGAACTGCATGCTTTAAAGTGTAGATTTAATTACTTTCAGCGGGTTCAGGGGAATTGCCAAGGAAAGACCCTGCACTGACTAATCAAAAAGACTTGAAGTTTGTAACTTGCAATCCCAAGCACCTCAAATGCTACACGGAGGAATGTCCTGTCAGACCTTAAAACCATGTGATGTATCTTGGCTTTCCTGAAGGAGACACACCTGTGTGAGTGCTGAGTGAAATGAGAAATAGGTGCAGGGGTATTTGTGCTAAGCTTATTACTCTTCGTTTGATTCCAAGTGAAGAGGAGCCAGTCACAAGACTGGTCCGCAAAAACGCACTTACTCTTTACTGCATGATGATGTAGGGAGGGTTGTCTCCCTAAGCTCAAAATGCAAAATGCTGAGGTGCTATGCTGAAACGTTCATACACCAATGTCTGTTGATGCTGTGTTTTTCACAGGGCCTCACAACACAGCCAGAAATACGGAGGGCAGTAATTGTAGGTGGGGATTTTAATGTGGTACTTGATCCTATCCTTGAAAGGTCTCTGGCAGAGGTCAATTGCATCAACCAAGCAAGGCAGCTAGAGCACTTGCAAGTCTTGTCCTCAAATATGGCCTTTCCGATATGTAGAGGGTTGAACACCCCTCAGGTGGGGATTACACATTCTATTTCCCCGCCCATGGTACATACTCGAGATTGGATTGCTTGTCATCCTTGTGGATGTTACAGGCAATATCTCGAATTCCAATCATAGCTTGATGTGCCTTGATCTAGCCATGAGCCACCCTTTAGCCCAATCCTTTAACTCACACCTGAAATGTTCATACCTACGAGATGACACTGCCCAGAAAGTTCTGCCAGCCGACAATGAGATTATAAAATGAGATTATAAAAAAATACATACACGCGCATGTCTCTGACTCAACGATTTGGGAAGCATGATACATGTTGTCTATCAAGAAGAGAAAATTAGAAGGAAATTGAGAGACTTGGAAAGGATCTCAGCTGGGCTGAAGGTCAGTTCAAGAACTTCAGCTCTGTGGAATCCAGGAGAGAAATGGAGAAGTTGAAATTCGAGCTGAGCAAGCTGCTGAGCAATAGAGTAGAATACGCCTTGTTCCATGTCAGAGTCCACTACTTTGAAGAAGGCAACAGGAGCGGCAGAATTTTCGCCTGCTTTGTCAAAGGGAAAAACATAAGGGACAATATGAGGAGATTGTTGCAAGTCATGTCGTAGACGAGGCAATGAATGGAATCGGTGGCTCTAGTGTCTCCAGATGCCAGAAGGCCCTTGACCGGACTGAGTAGAATTACCTTTTCATGGTCCTGGTTTCAGAGCGAACTTCATCTGGCTGACCAAACAGCTTTACACAAACTCCACGGCACCCATTATGACGAACGACTTGATCTCTAAGTAACAAAGCAGGGTTGTCCAATGTCACTGATGTTGTTCAGCTATAAAATCTCTGGCTGTGACATTGCAAGCTCCAGATGCTGTAGAAGGTTTGACGGTTGGAGGTATGCTAAAGAAGCTGTGGCTACATGCCGACGATCTTTCTCTGTAGCCCAAAATGTGTCTTCTTCCATGCATGTGACCCTGAGAATGTTATGATGTGAACTGGTCCAAGTCTGAGATTATCCTCCTCACTCCTAAATGTCCAAGAAGTGACTTGGGGATGTGGCCTTTAAGTGATGCCCAATGAGACTCAATCAAGTATCTAGGCATGAGGTTGCAGGTGAACCTGGGTGGCCTTGTGAAGAACAATATGGAGAAGGTTTTGGGGGCACTATAGACGCTAATCAACAGATGGATGACATTCCAGCAATCACTATGGGGTTGTTTCAAAGTGATTAAAATTGTTGTGGCACAGAACAAACTAAATTATTTCGAAGCAGGGTGTGTCCCATTGAGAATATCCCAAGAAATCAATGGGATTATACAGAAATATGTATGGAATGTCTAAACTGACTAGATTTGCCTAAAGTGGCTGCAGTTACCCCTGTGGTGGACTTTCAATTCAAACATACCGTCTGGCTATGCGACATATATGCTGTGGCTAGTCTGCAATGACACTGCGGACGACTGCAACACTGGTAAACCATGAGAGAAATATTTTGACAGGCTTCTTGAGATCGATTTGGCGGAAGACTTGCGCAGGTTAGTAATCTGGTCTCCTCTTCCTCGTATTATATTAAACTACTCTCCCACGCACAACCCTTTCTCTCACAAACCAGCAGAGAAACGTTGGCCCGAGCTCCGATTAGCTCAAGGATTGACTACTGTAGTAGCCTCCTGATTGGTCTTCCAAAATGTGAAGTTAACAGATTGCAGGTAGTACAGAATAACGCTGTTAGGGTCGTTATGGACAAAAAGAGATCAGATCATATTTCCCAGTCAAGAAGAGGCTTCATTGGCTTCCTATTAAGGATCGTATTCTCTTTCGTCTCTTGTCTATATCCTTCAACTGTATGAACAATTCTGGTCCTATTTACCTCAATGAGGAACTCAAGCCTAGAACTAGCAACTACAGCCTCAGATCTAATGATCTCTTCCAGCTTATTGTCCCTAATTGCAGAATTTCTCAGACTAAGGTCGGAGCCTTTTACTCTGCTGCCCCCCACTGCCTGGAACAACCTTCCAGTGAAACTTAGAACTGAAAGCTCTAGCAGAGTATTTAGAAAGGGTCTCAAAACCTATTTATTTAACTAATACCATCATGGTCCTGGTTTCTTTCTTCTGGCTTTATATATCCCGTCAGGATGTCTCTTTATTTGTTTCTGTATTTTGTCAGCGCCCTTAAGCCTTAGGGTCAGTGGTTTTGCGCTATATATATCCTAAATAAATAAAATAAATAAATAAACAAGGCTTTGGACTGCATGTCTTCAATGGCTTTAATCCAGTACTCAACGGGAAAACACTTTTTGACCTTATTGGTATCTGTGTGCGTTGAGACTTTTTGGTATTGGCCGATGGGGACTCCACGCTGGAAGTCCCCCAAACACCAATTGTAAGGACTCTCACTCGGAGGTGTGCCAGGCCTATGTTTTAACACGGGTGACCTTGAGGTATAGAAGCGAACCAGAGGCTGTGTGGGGGCTTTAAGAAATATCCTGGGTAGGATATTCCACTTGCAATCTGTCATTCCGTTAACTTACCAATTTGAAGATTTGTCTTGACATTTGGGTACCATATATTGATTGGCAATACTGTAAAACTGTACATATCACAACCAATAAAAACTTGAATGTAAAAAGGACACATAGGATTTCATGATGCGGTAAACTCAGCCAAAACATTCTTTCACTAGTATGAATCATAAAAAGGCAACATAAGCCAGGCATTCATATTTTCTATTTAAAAAAAAAACATTTTTGTAGCTAAAAAAAATTAATCCTTTATCCAACCCAGTGAATGTTACCATTCACTAACACAGGTGCCCTCTACAGAAATCATCAAGTGTTACACTAGGAGAAAAGACAAAGATTTTTGGCAGACACGGCTTTGGGAATTTTAGGCCAGTTCCTGATCAACAGCACAGCAAGACCGGTTTGTTATAGAGAAAGCATGGTGTGGTTTTAATCTGCCATAACCTACAAGCCCCAAACCACAACTGCAAGGATCCAATTGCATCAGAATTACAGGCTACACATGCATGGTTAGTATTGTGCTACACTTCCACGTGTTCAGATATTGGAAACCACCATTTTGAAATGCTTTTTCACAGAGCTCTTTGAGATACCACTGTAAGCAGTTTGATTTTACATCTTCAAACAGCTAACTATGGTATCATACATTTTCCAAAGGCTTTGTTCCAACATAGATGGTAATCATACAGCAAAACAGATTGTGGTCATAAGAGAGTTTACACATTTTAGTGATAAGGGTCAGAAATAGGGACCTGAGGTTATGAATGTTGCTTCCCCCTGTCATGGGTCAGCACCCCTGTTTTATGAACATTTACAAACACAGCTATGCAACGTTTTTACATGGTTAGTCTTTGATTTCCATAATGTGCTAATTATTCAATTTAATAATGCTAAGGTTTTAAGTGTCTTAGCTGTAACTATTGTTCTCCAGCATGGGTCTGGCATGGATTCACATGCTCATGAATATTCCCTGTCGTCAGGCTGGGAATACTCGGTAAAAGAAATAACAGTTTCACTTTCACTTTAAAACTGTGTTTCTCCTCTTAACCAATCACTGTCCTCTGGGTGATACTGTCCCCATCCAATGACAGTCCTCTCCCTAAGCTCCACCCCTGGTGACCATCTTCAGATTTTGTAACATAAAGTTGCAGTATGAACCAAGAAGAGCCACAGAGGGGAAGGAGGGAGGGTTTGTATGTAAATCCACGCCAGAGCCATGCTGGAGAACAATAGTTACAACCAAGTAACTTAAACCTTCTGCAGCATGGGGTCTGGCATGGGTTCACATGCTCATGAAACACAACAGTACATATACATAACAACGGGAAGTGGCAAGGCTCAACAAAAGTATTTAAACACTCACCTCTGGAACAGACTCACCTCAGACAAACAGGTTGCGTGGCACCGCTTGGCCAATTCGGGGCTCCTTCCTGGAATCCCTGTCAATGCAGTAGAACCTTGTAATGGTGTGCGTGGACCTCCACGTAACAGCCCTGCAGATGTCGAGCAGGGGCACAACAGAGAGAAACGCCGTTGTAGCCGAGATGGCTCTGGTGGAGTGGGCTCCCAGCCGGCCTGCTAGCCAGCCGATGACAGTGCATGATGCAGCCGGAAGCCTTCGGCAAGGCCCTACCTTGATTTACAGGTCCAAAGTTGACGAACAACTGAGAAGTCTTTTGTTTGTGCCACGTAGAACTTCAAGGCACAAGCAAAGTCCAGCGAATGCAAGGCCCTTTCTGCTGGCGACGACTTGATTCGGAAAGAAGGCAGGTAACAAAAAAGGGTTGTTGAGGTGGAATTTCGACGGTACCTTTGGCATAAAGGTGGGGTGTGTATGCAGTACCACCCTTGAAGCGTGGAAAGACAAGTAAGGCTGCTTGCAAGACAGGGTCTGAATCTCCCCGACCCGCCTGACCAAGGTGATACCCACGAGGAAAGCCGTCTTCCACGAGAGAAACTTGAGTAGGGTCTGATGCATAGGTTTGAAGGGCGTTCCCATGAGCTTAGTTAGCACAACATTGACCTCCCAAGCCAGGACTGGAAAGTATGAAGAGCCCCTAGAGAAACTCTTTGATGAGCCTGTGACACCATAGCAAAGGTCTGCCCCGGAGACCTGTTGTACCTGGATATGGCGGCGAGATGCACATTGATAGAGGTGTGAGCCAGTCCCACTTTGGCCAAGGAAAGCAAATATGGTAGAAGTTGAGGGGCCATGACAAGCAGAGGGGTAATCTTCTGAGTCCGGCACCACACGGAGAAGTGTTTCCATTTATGTCTGTAGCACTTTAACGTTGACGAGGCTCTGGCCAGGATGTCCATACATTCTGCGGGTAAAGCATAACCTCCAAACTCTAGGGCAGCAGGAGCCATGCCCTCAGGTTCAGAGATTCCGGATGGTGATGCCGAGAAGGTCCGGAGACAGCGGCAGCCTGATTGACGGGGCCACTGGCAGACATAGCAAGTCCGGATACCATATTTGCCTCAGCCACGTGGGCGCCACATAGACGCGACGAGTATCATCCTGCAGTAGCACTGTCCGAGTATGTTGATCACACGTAAAAGGAGTGGAAACGGGGGGAAAGCAAACATAAACCGTCCCTACGACGGGAACGCGAACGCATCTCCCAAGGTCCTCGGTTGAGGGAAACTGCTGGCGGAACTCTGGCATTTGGTGTCCGCCGGCGTCACAAAGCGATCGATCTGGGGCTGGCCCCATTCTCTGAATACAAAATCCACCTGGTCCTGGTGAAGTTCCCTGTTGAGCGAGTCCGAATGGTGTTAGGGATTCCCGCTAGGTGAAACGGGACAAGGAACATGCCTTGACGAACGGCCCAGCGCCACAGGTCCTGGGTCTCCTTGGAAAGCGCTGGTGAGCAGATCACTCCTTGTTTCCGGATGTAGAACATGGTGGTAGTGTGGAGGTCCTTCTCCTCTGGTTGCCAAAGGCCTCTGACGTGTAACTGCCCGGTGTGAGCCTTCTAGAGAGGCATCCATGGTGACCATCTAATACCAAAGGGGGAACCTGAAAGAGAGCTTCCTGGATGAAATGTGGCCGTACACCCCACCACTGTATCGCCCGACGGAACTCCTCGTTGAGTGAGATTTTGTCTGCAAAGTTCCCCAACACCTGCATCCACCTCGCATCCAGGAACTCCTGGAGAGGTCTCATGTGAAGTCTGCACAAGCAAATGAGGTTGATGCAGGAGAACATCAAGCCCAACAGTGACTTGATGGACCGAACCATCGTCGTCTGGACTGACAACAAACGCTGTACTTTACCTCGTATGGCTCTCACCCTCTCCCCCGAGGGCGACGCCAAACACATCACCGTGTTGAGTCGGGAACCTAGAAACAGCGTGTCCTGAGATGGCGTCAAGCAAGACTTTGGATAGTTTATGGAGAGCCCCAACTCCGTCAGCAGACGTTCAGTCTTCGATGTGTGTTCGCCTGCCAAAGCGTGTGAGCAGGAACGCACCAGCCAGTCGTCCAGGTAGGCGTATACGTGGATGCTTTATAGACGAAGATGTGCGGCACCGCGGCCAGGCACTTTGTAAAAACCCTTGGGCCGATTTCAGGCCAAAAGGCAGAGCCTTCAACTGGTAATGCTGACCTTGAACTACAAATTGAAGGAGTGCTTCTTGTGAACGGGGATGTGGAAGTAGGAGTCCTGCAGATCTGACAACATCAGAAAATCTGCTTGTCCCAGCTGGCCGAGCACGTGTTGCAACGTGACCATCAGGAGCTTTTGGGACTTCAAGTACTTGTTGAAACGACGAAGATCCAGGATCCGCCTCCACCCCCCTGTTTTCTTTTGAACCAGAGAGTATCTGCTTGGAGGTTGGAGCTCTGCCCTGCAGGCGTCCCAGTCACTTTCCTCTGTTGCCTTGAGAGCTACCCCTGTACACTTCTTGAGTGGAGGAGCATGAAGGTTGTCGGTAACCCTTGGAAGATCTTCCTGGTTTTCCTCTGGAAGTGCGAAAAGATGACAGGCATCGCGCCGTCTCTGTGTCAGTCTTTATCACTTGTAAAGACTCGTCGACTACCTTTCCAAAGAGGTTCTCCACGTCCAATAGCATATCCAGAACCTTTGTCTGAACGTCAGGGCGGAGGTTTGTTGCCTTCAACCTGCCTTCACTATGCAGGGAAACCCTGTTCCCCATCTAGCGGAAACTTGTGTCCGCGATATCCACTGCCAGTTGTTGACTCCCTAGACACGGCATGCTGCAAGGTCTTAGCCAGCTTCGACAAGTCCTCTCCGGAGGTCAGCCATGCCGGCTTATCCGCGGACACACAGAGATTGGACGGAGTTAGGGACTTTCTCTTTGAAGAGGCCACTTTGGTAGGATCACTGTGGAGGTCGACTGTGATGGCGATTGCCTTCTGCCCGACTCAGGATCTGCATCAGCAGCTAACCCAGCGGTGCAAGCGTCATAGAGCTTGGCCTTCTCTTGGACCCCTGCGAGAGGGGCGTCCTCAAATTATGTCGACCTCCTCCCTGAGTGAGGTCGCTCCTTGGACCAACAGGTCCTAGATGAGGCTTCACCCTGCCCCGCGGCTGAGTCAGTGGCCATGCTCGACTTGAGTCTGCTGTAGAAACCACAGCACACCCTGCATCGCTCATCATCGTGGTGCTGATGCAGGCAATAAGAATTTCAGATGCCGATCTTCCCCAAAGATGTTTCTTAATCCACACTTCGCACAGAGTTTGAAAAGGCTTTGACTTTTCTTCTTCTCCTAAGTCACGACTGAAAGGTGTGAAGTAGGCCCAAGGACGGACCTTCTCGAAACTTCGATGACGATCCTATGGTGGATGAAGATCTTTGCCGGTAGCGGGTCCCCGCTGCCAGGCTCTGTCCTTCGTCGAAGATGATTAAGCAAAAATCGGTCACCATTTTAACTGTTGGTCAAAAATTCAGAAAAACACAAAATTAGATAAAAGATCTGAAGAGAGTGGAGCTTAGTGAGAGGACTGTCACTGGATGGGGGCAGTATGACCCAGAGGACAGTGATTGCTTTAGCTTTAGAGGAGAAAGACAGTTTTAAAGTGAAAGTGAAACAGTTTGTTTCTTTTACCGAGGATTCCCAGCCTGACGATGGGGAATATTCATGAGCATTTGAATCCATGCCAGACCCCATGCTGGAGATTTACCATGACTCTTACAGCTACAAATATTGCCTAAGAGTGGCACAGTATGCTGCTGAAGACTTTAGGAAGGGGCATTGACCAGATAACCTTAACATCTATTGATGAACATTTACATGTGATAAGAGTGGTAATACCAAAGCGAGAGCCCAGGCAACGAGGGATACAAGACTACTGCCACCATGAAGGGTGTAGTTAGAAGCTTAGGCAGGATTCAGCTAAATCAAACATTTAATGAGCACAGAGCTAAACTACCCCTGATCTAGAGTCCTTCCCTCCTCCACTGAGCCAACCTTGAATAAATGGAAATTCCAAGCAGGAGGACAGGAGACTGTCCCTACCGACACTACTATCATTAACTTAAAGTGACCAGGATACCTCATTTCACCTGCATAACATGCTTACAGTCCCGGTCTTTGCAGTTACACATCCTCGACAGTGGGTGCTCAAATCCCATTTGTTCTACTGAAGTAAACGAAGACACCAATTCCGCATGCATTGGTGTGTTCAATGGAAGCCAATAGCTGAAAAAGGTGTCTGTGGCCTGGTATCATTTGGTAACCTTATGATTACTAATACGTTAACAAATAATTTTAAAGTATACTCAAGTCACTAGCCTACTCCTGCACATAAGCAAAAGACAAGACAACATCACCTGCATAAGCAGGCCTTACCAAAGTGTGACAGTGTGAAAAGCAAACCACAAGCCGGAAGAAATGGTGGCGCTCCAGCAAGGACTTATCAAACTCGGTTCGAACCTGCTGGTAGGGTATACATAATGCAGCATGGAATACTACTGACTTGATTTTGATTGTAACCCCTTTCATAGTAAATTGTGTTTTGCGCTGCTCCTGTTGCCTGCCATGCCCTGGGGACCTGCCTGTCAGAGTGAGGTGTTGCTCTAATGATATTTAAAAAAAATAGCAGGTTCGCTCCCCTCCATTGAGACAGCTTTAATCTCTCTGTCTTCACGAAAATATAGGTTTTCAGTGAGATTAATACGATGGAACATCAGCACTCATCCCGTTCACGAATCTACTCCCACGCATCGCGAACAAAGAGACAGAAGAATGCCCTCTTATAATATATGCAGCAACTCAATCGTGTTTTTCCTGTGACCATATGAAGCACACTTAAATGGTTTTAAAATTAGAAAGGGGTTCTGGTTTTCTGCTACAGCATTCAATTATGATCCAAATTCTCAATTAAATATGTTAATGTATTGACAGTTTGGAAAGCCTGTTGCAGCATGTGTAATTTGTTATGCTCGGTTTTTATATAGCACTCAATTCTGAGGGTTTTCTCAGTTTTCTGCTGAAAAGGAAAGTGTGGCAAATGAAGACAAAGTGATCTGTTCAGTATCACACAGCTTCTCCAGAAGGGGAATAAGACTGTAGGATTACTGTAATCTGTCATCTCTAAAATGTTAGTTCTGCTGTGTTAGGTTGTAGGATTCTTATGTAGGGTACGAAGTGCTTTTGCCGACAGTAGCTTCTTTGATGGAACACTTACCCAACTAAATCCATAGAAAAAACTCATCTAAATGGATAAGATGTAGGTTAACAGCATAGGGAAATGGGTGGCTTGCGGGGGAATTTCAGGTGGGGACCAAAATTGAAATAAAAAAATGCAGATTTTTTTCGATGGATTTCTTTCTGTAAAAAATCCATCAAAAAACTGCCTTCAGTGAAACGAGATAGAGACTTATGTAATAGGGTCTGAGGAGGCTTAATGAAATGTGGCCCTCTTCCGAGCTGATGACAACCGAAACCCTGAAAAGTGAATTATCTGAAGTGAATTAATATGAAGGCAGGCCTTCCACTTGTAGCTGTGCATCTACAGGAACTGAACCATCCTTCCAGACTTTCAAGGAGCTTAAAACCCTTCCCTTCACCAACATCCCCATTACCACACTACTTGGACCACCCTCCTCCCACCCTTTGTTCCAACCAAATATTCACCCTTTCTCTATACCCGTCACCATTGTATCTAAAGGTCCAATTTGTACTTAAATTGATAGCATATCCCCTGATCGAGTTAAAACTCATTGTATGCCACACAATCCTTGAATTCAGCAAAGCATTGTACAGCTATTATGGTCCAGGTTCATGCTACAGAAATACAACCAACAGACAACGATCGTGGCAAAAAGAAAAATCTAAGTGTTGTATTACCGCAATGTGGGTTCATATTCAGAGCTTTTCGTAGATTCTGCGGTTTGTGTTCAGTAAGTGTATTGTGGTTGGGGTGTGGCTGTGCCCCACTTTAAGCCACCGGGATAAAAGAAGGTTTTTCCCTTCAGAATAATCGTTATCTTTTTTGTATCAACTTTTTATCAACTAACTTACAATCACTTATTTTTAGTAGATCACTTTTTCCAACCTAATGTAGCACTACATCACTTTTTAGAAAACACTTCCTATAAACGTTGCCTTAACAGCAGGTTTGTCAAGTTCCCACATGAGAAATCTTTGACCAAACAAACATGATCATTTGCAAATGTGCAAAAGAACACCCCATGTGTATAATCATGGCTGTGATTTACCACAGTGGCACGTCATGACGTCAAGGTCATGACGTGAGTCATGTAGGGTAGGGGAATAAAACAAGTGGCATGCCGGAAACGGGTCCAGTACTAAGAACCATAACCACTGTGTGCGAGTGTTCATTTTTACTGACACAGAGCCTAGCGCCATAGGCTAGGCCCTGCCACATTGACGACGCGGACGATTGGATCCTGCGAAGACCCACACAACCCTGCAGGTGCCATCAGTGCCCAGGTAGGGTGTTCCGCCCCAGGTCCCACAAGGGATGCATGTCACAGGAGTGGCTCTGATGCCGGGGGTCCGTTCCGCACTTCAAGGAGACAACAAACAACAAAGGATGCAGCGCCACCACCCCATTCTTGTGTACCCATAAACAGCACTACAAACTAGGCAGCAGAAAAGCATATGGTACGGCCCGTGCGATGGTGTGTGGCCATTCACACTGCAAGGCTTTCTCTGTGTGTTCCAGGTAGTGAGAGAGTGAAATGGAGGCTCCTGTTGAGGGCCCAAATATGAAAAAATAAAGTAATATAATTGAAAGACAGTTTAAGGAAGCTACGCGCAGAACAAGCTTCAGAACATGTGTGCGCTGGAGAATCCAAGTGAGTGACCCCTTGTGGTAACTGAAAACCCAACCGCCTGTGCACAGAGCCATACAAGCAGAGGCCATCAATAGACACGACACAACGCTGTGAGTTAATGCATACAGTCACCCAGAAGTGGGTGTGTGGCAGAAAGGGTCACAAGAGTCTTGACGTCACTACGGTACCCTTCCATATGCACAAAGCCATAAAAGCGGAGCAAAAAAATTTGGAAGGCCTCCATACTATCGAGAAGAAGTCTGGCCACACGCCATTGGTAACCCCGATGGTGGTGACAACGAATCCCAAACAACCGAAAGCGGTGCGGATCTGCATAGACATGCGACTGTCGAATGTGGAGATCGGCCGGGTGAGGCACATAAACCCCACAATCAATGAGCTGATTGTAGATCTGTCACTGTGAGGGGTCAGAAATGAGAGACAGACACAAGGTCCTGTGGATCTGCATAGACATGCGACTGCCGAATGTGGCCATCGGCCAGATGAGGCACATAACCCCCACAATCAATGAGCTGATAGTAGATCTCACAGTGTGAGGGATCAGAAATGAGAGACAGACACAAGGTTGTTGTGTTCTTAAGTAGACATTTTTATTAAATGACTCCCTAGACGGAGCATTTTTATTAAATGAAAATGGTTTGGAAAAACGACTCTGTAGCCCTATTCTAGAAACTAAAACTAAGGATCTGTCAGTGTCAGGATGTCAGTTACTGAAAAACACTGCACTGATTATCCAAAGATGTTTTAATCAAAGTACACAGCCGACAAGTATTGAGGAATTCAATATCATGGGGCTTCAATTTGGCTGAAATCTTGAAGCGTTAATGCCTCTGCACATTTGCAAATTGCAGCGCTGTAATTCTGATATCTGATTCTATTTTGCCGGAAGTACGGATTGAAGGCACAGCACAGGCCAAGTCTTGGCCCTGCACAGGCCAAGCCTTTCAGCCTGCCAAGAAACTGATGAACATGTGTCACATGATTGCCGTTGCCCGACCTAAAGCGATGAAATTGCAAGAAATCGTAGAGCATAGCACAGCTGACACCTGCTTACAGCTATCCAGAGAATCCATCCTAACAGGGAACTGGAGAACATTCCTATCAGCCATAACACATCACACAGCGCTGGCACAGGAAATGCTTCAAGGGATGTTCAGGATTCAACATGAGCTGTGAATATCCCCTGAGAGTATGATTCTGAAGGGACACTGAATTGTGTTGCCAGCATCGTTGGAAGGACAAGCTTTCCACTTAGCGCATGAAGGCCACCATGGGATTCTCAAGACACAAGCATTCCTCAAGTCAAGGTATGGGTAACTGAAGGTTTGGCCGTGGAAGAATTGATCGAATCCGATTTCATAGAATGTGTTTTAACAATTTTTGCTGCAAATATGTGTGGGGGTGGGTTTATGTGGATAACTAATGTGAGGGGCTCATGGGGGAGGCTGCGGAGCGGGTGAGGCGGACTACCACGTAATTTTTGCAACAAGTAAAAAAAACATTCGATTAAATATTTTCCCACCAAAAACAATCGACCAACTCACATAGAAACACAGGTATGGGCCCCAAAAATACAGAAGAAGGTAATGGTGTTAGTGCCGTCCTGTCAATCGTCTCAACATCAGGACCCTTCCAAGCCTCTAGAGAATCAGCCAAAAGCGATGGGAGGCGATCAGCAGAGCCTTTTGCACCATCGCAAAAGATGGGTGCTTAGTAGTTGCAGTGGATGAATACAGTCGGTAACCTGAAGTCGGACCAGTGAGGTCAACAGACTCCCACTTGGTTATTAATGCACTCGGGGAAAATGTTTGCTATACAAGAAATCCCCAATAAGGTGAAAAGTAATAACGGGCCACTGTTCAAAAGAACAGATTTACAGGATTTCTTTGACAACCTCAATGTGCGGTACCACAGGATCACACTGTGTTGGCCTGAAGCCAACAGGGACACAGACCGATTTATGGCGTCAATAAATAAGGTGGCAAGAATAGCGAAGGACCAATACACTCTGTGGCTATCGGAGACGTATCGGTTCCTCTGATCAAATCGACAGACCCCTTACTCCTCAACCCATGTCAGCCCAGCACCACTGATGTTGGGGTACTGATCCAAGTCAGACTGCCCCTCGCTCAGAATTGGACAGTGCCAGAAGTTGACGAGGAACAAGTGGAAGCTACCCACAAGGCACACAATTCGAAGGAAAATGTAGTCAGGTGAGCTAGATACCATGATATGAGTGTGAGGGACTCTGTGCTAGTAAAGACGAGATCACCCCCAAAATAGATGACCCTTTCCTATGTGTCGTAACTGTGGACAATAGTGGGAGCGGACCACAGTATGATCACTACAGCTCGGGAGAATGAGAAGGTGACACGCAACGCGCCTCACTTTAGGAAAATACCTCACACAAAGTTGAGAGAATCTGAAGAAAGCAACCCAGAGGTGCCAAAGAAAAGTCTTGAAGAAGCCAATCCAAACAACAACCTGAGGATACCAGGTACTCCGGAACAGGAGATCAGGTCCAGTGAGACGACCTGACCTACAGACACTCCCTCCCGTTCGTACCTAGGTAAGAACATGGCGACTGAGGAAACAACACCGGAGACAGCGCCAGGCCGAGGGGATCAGTCCATGTATGCCCTGCGAGAGTGACCCCAACCGCCAACAAGGCTGCAAGGATTTGTCTTTAATGGATTGTACCAGAGAGGAGCAGAAGTGAACACTGGGTGAATTGTTTTATTCTTTATCTAATTTGGGGAGGATGTCATGTAGCACAGTGGCACGTCATGATGTCTAGGTCATGATGTGAGTCATGTAGGGTAGAGGAATGTAAGAGGACCATGTGCCAGAAACGGGGCCTGTGCTAATAACCAAAACCACTGTGTGCGAGTGTTCATTTTCACTTACACAGTGCCTAGCACCATAGGCTAGACCCCATCAAAATGGCCACCAGCAAACCATGTAGCAAAGTGGACCTATCAAAACAAAAGAAGTGATGCATGGAAGGCTCAAAATGTATCTTAAACCTCTGGCACTTGCTGTGGGCAACCCCCCTCCTGCTTGCTTGTGGTCTCTTGCAGAAGGGATGTGAACAAGCAGTTTGGGCAGGACTGTCCCTTTTCGGGTGGCATCAAGCTTGATTTGCATATGGTCTTTCCCCCTTCTGTAATGACTTGCAGGCAAAGAAGGGTGGTCTGAGAGGAAGGAGAGGGAGGGGGTGCTCAGAGCGATGCCAGTTGTTAAATTAATTCTAAACATTCCTGCTATCAACTCTTTTTCTTTGCTGGAGATGTGGAACAAGACCTTCCAGGTACATGAACATAGAAAAACTATAGCCAGATGTGAATTCTAACTCTTAAGTGTGATTATCATGTGTTTGTATGTGGGAGAGAAGACCTATTTTACACAGGTCTAGAAATGAAGATAGGCCTCTACAGGGTACATATATAGTGTGGGTGTTGTTTGGCTGCATTGCTTTTTGCCTCATTTAGCAGCAGTTTCAGAGCCAGGTCTGGTATAAACCATATTGCAATATGTTTTTTAAAGCCAGAAAGTAGGCATGCATTCTGGCCAACTTCATCACCAACTTTAGTCAACCATTGCTAACCACATCGCCCTCCACAAACACCTTTGGTAACCATGGCCAACCATCACCATCCACGCTAGACCATGGCTAAACAGGGTCGATCGTGGTCGACTGATCTTCGACCTTGGTCTAACAAGGCCGAAAATGTTGTGATCATTATCTGACCATGACCAATCATGACCAACGCTCAGCAATATGGGTGACTATCGCCGACCACTGGCATACAGACCATCTCCCAGATTTCACGGCCTGGGCCGAGGGGGGATGTCTCTGTGAACAAAGTAAGTTTCCTGGAGCAGCCCAACAATGGTTATTTTCATATACTTTTTCAGCAAAATTGACTGCTTACGAAAAAAAAGAAAAATCAAGCTGTGCAAATGCTATGATCCTAAATGATCATGTTAGCCCTAAATGTTTGTTCAAAATTGAAAATGAATAAAGGGGAGGTGTGGATTTATAATTAGCTCTAAAAGAACGGTTCCCATCGCATAGCAATCTTAAAACAATATCAAAGGCTGGTTCAAGGATTGTTGTCTTGTCATTTTTTAAACATAATGTTTTCGTTCAACAGTGCAGCAATCTTACACAGTTTGTGTTCGTGGACATATTCTAAGCTTTGTTGTGTTGAAACACTGGGCTTTGTATGTATGTCACGGGTGGCTGCATGCAGAAATAAATTGGACCCAAGAGAGTAGATGTGGAGACTGGTGTCTAGTATGAATGCTAAGGGTTTGAGACCGAGCTGCTCTTTAAGTCCCAAATGGGAGCTTATGCACCAGTGCCATCTGCTCTATTCTGAATTACACTGCCACATAATGGAGTGCTCCCCATTCTTCATAACATCCCCCGCCTCTCCCAAGTGACAGCATTTATGCTACAAGCCTCAACAAGCTTGCAGTTCTTTAGATTAGGTGCTAACAACACATTGGCACTTTTAGTTCAAAGGCTGCACTGCAGAAAAGAGCATTCCGGTTTTGTTTCTCTTAAACTGGCAATCAAACCAGGGTTCAAGGAAGTTGCACATCCGAGCCGCCTTGAAAATGGTAATGATTATGAGCAGTTCTTTCCTTGAGAGGTACAGTAGGTATTATTGCAAGAAAAGAGAATTACATCTTGAGAAGGCGTAATAGATTTCTAGGTGACAGTGAACATGTGGTGAAGTAGAGGAATCAAAGTAGAAAGAGAGGGTGTGGTCCTGTAAATTGTGGTCGTTATAAGCATTTGTAAGCCAGTCTAGCTTTTGTCTGTAGTTACAGGTGGTCATAGAAATTGGTGAGCACCCCTCCTTAACTTATACTCCCTGTTACACCGTCCATTCTCCAACCTCTGCTTTCTTCTTTTACACTCCTGGTCCTTGGAAGCCATGTTGTGGCATGTAGTGCAGCATACAAAATCCAAATAAATTAACCAAATTACGTTGAGTAGGGAGTGGTTTGGTGGCAAACTTTAGAACTTTTTTGATGAAGTGGAAGAAATTGTGGAGGAGGGGAAGGAGGTGAGTGTCCTAATGTGTAATACGTTACACCATGAAAATAACACGCAGACGCGGAGCCTTCATTCAACACGTCTTTATTCTTCTACACACGATCTCCGAATCCCCACCCTACGTCATATCCCGTCCCTCCCCTTCCTGCTGCCCCGTGTTCCTTCACACGTGACAAGGGAGGAATGTGACGACATCACACCCCCCCGATACTAAACATTAAGTTCACTATCAGGGCATCTCCTCAATGAGACGCGGTGGTCGACGTCGGGATCTCTGAGGCCTCCAGTTACTTCTTTCACGCGACTCCTGAGGTGTCCAGCGGAGCTCATCAGTGTCGGAATTTTCTTGGTCTCCTTCGTAGGGTGCATCTCGCATCAGAGTGTCCATTGGTATGCACGGTTCGATCAGTGGTATGATCCCGGGCATCTTTTTGAAATGAGAGCTGTTTCTTGTTATTGTGTGCGCTGCTCCCTCAGCTGTGATGAGAGAGCCTTTCCTCTGTGTGATGGTGAGGGGCTCTGCATTGAACGACGCCATGTTTTTGCGGTGTTGGGGCTGTCGCACTACGACGATGTCCCCTGGCTCCAAATTATTATCCTCGGCCCTCCTTCTCTTGTCTGCCATGGTTTTCATATTCATTTTCTGGGCCGCATCATGTAGTCTCATTTCAGTGTCTCCTTGGTACCGTTCTTCCTCTAGTTCTATGTGCGGTAGTCTGGTTCGCACATTTCTGCCAAACATGACTTCTGATGGTGACTTGCCAGTGGTACTGTGTGGGGTGTTTCGGTAGTCTCTCATTAATTTGCATAATAATTTTTCCAGCGGCTCTCCCGTCAAACGAGCTATTTGCGTGGTTCTTTTAATACTTCCCATGAACCGTTCAACTGTGCCGTTCGCTTGAGGCCACAGCGGTGTTACTTTCCTGTGGTGGAAGCCCATGTATTCGGCAAAGGTTTTAAAATCTTGTCCAGTGAATGGTGGTCCATTGTCCGATTTTACCACCTTTGGAATTCCGTATGTGGCAAACATCCTGTCCAATGCGGGGATAGTGTGATGTGCTGCTGTTGATGACACAATTTGGGCGTCTGGGAATCTCGAGTATTCATCGATGACCACCAAGACATATTCACCCCCTTCCAGAGGACCATAATGATCTACGGCAATTTCTTCCCAGGTTCCGTTGGGCAAATCAGTCATTTTGAGGGGTTCTGGTCTGGTTTGTGGGTTAAGAACTACGCACGTGGGACATGTTTTCAATAGTTCTTCCACTTGAGTATCCATCTGAGGAAACCATACCCTTTGTCTTAACATCCTTTTTGTGGACATTATTCCTCGGTGTCCCTCATGTGCAAGATCAAGGACTCTTTTTCTTAGTGAGCGAGGAATAACCAGTTTTGTCCCCTTTAGTAAAAGTCCCTCTGTTTCTGCAAGTTCTTCCTTTACCGTGAGTAAACAGGTGATGTCTTGCTTGGTTTCTTCTTCTGCACTTTCCTTGAGTTGTTTTGCTTGTTTCCAATGTCCTGTTTCAAGACATCTCATAATGATCTGTATTGCGGGGTCCAGATTGGTTTCTCTGGCTATTTGTTCCATATCCAGTCCTTGTGGTGTGCATTCTTGGACCACATACATAATGTATTGATCTGCAATGGATGGATCGGAGTGGCAGTCTTGATTGGGATGGCGTGAAAGAAAATCTGCTGGATTCTGTTCCTTTCCGGGTCGATGAATAATGTTGAATTGATAGTCCTGTAGCCTTAAGGCCCATCGAGCTATTCTGGGAGGCATCTTGGCTTGAGCATTGCCGTAGATGAATAGTAGTGCCTGGTGGTCGGTGACTATGGTGAAAGGTTTTCCATATAGGAACAGATGAAAATGTTCGCATGCCCACACGACCGCCAAACCTTCCTTCTCCGCTTGTGAATACGCTTGTTCAGTCTTTGAGAGGCTACGACTGGCATATGATACTATGTGTATGCTCTGGTCATCCTTGTGATCTAGTTGAGTTAGAATGGCTCCTAGGCCGACTGGACTAGCATCCACTATCAATTCCGTGTGTTTCTGTGGGTCAAAGTATGCCATGTTTTTGGCATCAGCAATGCGATCCTTGATGATTTGGAACGCCCGTTGGCATTCGTCCGTCCATCGGAAATCGACGTTCAGTTTGGTGAGGGCTCTCAAGGGTGCACTGACGGATGCAAAATCCTTAATGTATCTCGTGCAATAGCTTGCTAGACCAAGAAATGATCGCAAGTCGGTGACAGATGTCGGTGGTGTTGTGTTTGTGAGTGCGTTGACTTTCTCGGGATCTGGAGTCATCCCATTTTTGGAGAAGATGTGACCGAAAAATCGCAGGGTTGGTTTTCTGAATTCACATTTGTCCTTATTCAGGGTGAGGTGTGCTTCTTCCAGCGCCATGCATACGCGCATGAGGGTGTCGTCGTGCTGTTCTTGGGTCTGTCCAAACACTAGGATGTCATCACTATAGTTCAGACAATTCGGTACGTGCTTTATTATATTGTGAATTTCAGACTGAAATATTTCGGCTGCTGAAGAAACTCCAAAACTGAGCCGCTTGTATCTGTAGAGGCCCAGGTGAGTAGCAAAAGTGGTAATGTACCTGGACCTTTTGTGAAGTTCCAACTGATGGTACCCCTTATTGAGGTCCAATTTTGAAAATACTGTGGCTCCGTTGAGCAAATGCACCATGTCTGTTATTCTGGGAGATTGATGACGTTCTCTTAAGATTGCTTCATTTGGTCTTCTCATGTCCACGCAAATGCGAATGTCAGCAGAGTCTTTTTTCGGGACTGGTACAATGGGGGATACCCAAGGAGTGGGGCCTTCAGCAGGTTCGATTATGTCCGCTTCCAAAAGTTTCAATAATTCGTTTTCTACTTGCTTCTGTATGTTGATGGGAATACCACGGTAGTGTTGTGCTACCGGAGGGATGTTGCTGTCTATGTGTAGTTCAATTTGTCTGTCCTTCAATTTTCCAAGTCCTCTGAATAACGCAGGGAAAATCTTGTCAATGTTGGCAGTGGGATCTAGGTGCTTATGCATCATGAGTCTGTACAAAACATGAATTAGACCCATGTCAACTGCGGACTTGTAGCTAAGAATGCATCCACTATCCGTGGCTGCTTCGAGGACATGCATGGGTATTTCCTTTACGTGATCTTTGTATCGACATGATGCCGTGAAAAAGCCTTTACAAGGTAGTGGCGTCTTGGAGCCATATGGAAAAATGAGTGCTCTCGCTGGTTGTAGTCGTGGTGCATTTGGCATGTTGTTGTACACTTCCTCACTCACTACATTTACAGTGGCTCCCGTGTCGACCAGAAATTCAGCAGCCACTTGGTTGACATTTATGATGAGAGTAGGGCTATTCTCTTTCGCCGTAGGGTTTCCCAGTGCATATAGGTAGCCTTTTATCCTTGGTTCTCCTTTGCGTGGATTTGATTCCTTCTTGGGTTTGTCCTCTGATGAGGTGCTGGAGATGCTGTCAGAATGTGATTGTTCCACCAGACACCTGACATATCGCCGGGGGCGTCTTCTCCGCCCGGAGGATGAAGGTTTGTTGTCGCGCCACTCATGTGTGGGTTTTGATTGTCTTCTATCCGACAGTTCCTCTCGTTGTCGGCGGCGTGATGCGTCATTCTGGTAGTGTGACTCGCGATTGGGACTCATACGCCTGAATTCTTTTTCTGGTGATGAGCGTCTGTTCCTTCCACTCCCTCTGATTTTGCTGCGATAGATGAAACATACAGCTTTGTAATGATTTTCCCCTCCGCAGGCGGAACAGATCTGACCCATGGCAGGGCAGATGCCTTCATGAGGGTATTCATGTCCACACCGATAACAGAATGGGTCTGTATTTCCTTTGGTGTTGCTCTCAAGTTTGTGTAAACTTTCATGTTTCCCGTGGATGATGGTGATGCCATCAAGACCTTCTACCTGTGCTGTTAGTGCAGCCTCGGAACGAGCTAGGCGTAGAATCTCTTCCAGATTTCGAGCCTTTTGTAGAAGCCTTTTTCTGAAATCACTGCTTTCACATCCTACAATAATCTGTGAGCGAAGGGCTTCTTCATTCGAGTAGTTGTTAAAATCGCAATGCTTCATCTTTATTCTTAACCTCATCACAAATGCATCCATTGTTTCACCTTTTAGTTGTTTGGTGGTGTGAAAAATGTGACGCTCGTAGTCCACATTTGTGTGTGGCGTGAAGTAATTGGTTAGGGTTGTTTTCAGTTTGGTGTAGGTGTCTATGTCATCTTCAGGAATTTCATCCAAAATATCTCTCACATTTGATCCTATGGCATTGGTGAGCAAACTGTGTTTCCTTTCATCCTCCAAAGGCCCTACCGCTTTGAGACACACTTCAAAATCCCTCACCCACTTTTTCCACCTTGGTCCCAGTGTGCTGGAGTCGCTCAGGTCAAAATTGGGGGGTAGCTGAGATATTAAGCCGTCCGTCATGCTTGTGCGAGTTGATCTGGCTGGGGTTACTTGTACAGTTAGTGATTCCTCAGATGAATCATCAAGCATGACAGGTGATATACAACTGTGCACTGGTTTGGTGTGGAAGCTTGGATGACACTAGACACGTGTCTTGACTTGAGGATGATAGAAAGTCTCTGTGTTATACGAAAAATATGTAGTTTGTGTACCTTATGTGCTGTGGGGAGCCGACATGCTCCACCCACCGGTGCCACTTTCTTTGGCGCGGAAATGCTGTGAGGAGCCGATGTGCTCCACTCACACACTTCACCTGTGTAATTGCGGGGAGCCGTCGCGCTCCACCCGCTGAATGATGCCGTCTTTTTCTTTTGGCGGGAAAAGCGCTGTGAGGAGCCGACGCGCTCCACTCACACGCTTCAGTGCGAGGAGCCCAAACTGCGCTCCACTCGCAGAACCAACTCTTTCCCCTGAAAGGCCGTCGCGGGGAGCCGCCGCGCTTCACCCACTGATGTTGCCGCCTTTCTTTATGGCGGGAAGCGCTGTGAGGAGCCGACGCGCTCCACTCACACGCTTCAGTGCGAGGAGCCGAACTGTGCTCCACTCGCACGCTAAATCCTTTTCATTGAAAAGGCCCGTCGCGAGGAGCCGACTTGCTCCACTCGCGTACCGCGTGTGATAATCGCGGGGAGCCGACACGCTCCACCCGCTGATCACAACTGTCGCCTTTCACAGGCGCCTACGAGACCTCGCTCGGACTTCCAGGAGATTTTCAGCTGGCGGGGAGCGTATCTTCTCACACCCGCCGTATGCTTTCGTGTGATCGCTGCGTGAGTTCCCTCGTCGCCAGTGTCCTAATGTGTAATACGTTACACCATGAAAATAACACGCAGACGCGGAGCCTTCATTCAACACGTCTTTATTCTTCTACACACGATCTCCGAATCCCCACCCTACGTCATATCCCGTCCCTCCCCTTCCTGCTGCCCCGTGTTCCTTCACACGTGACAAGGGAGGAATGTGACGACATCACACCGAGCAGTTTCAGTAAAGAGGTGCATATAGCTCCCAGTCGCATCAGTCCACTACATATCATCTTTGTCCTTCCCAAGGGCCGTCCATCTACGAAATTCCAGGCAATTCTCTTCTGAACAAGAGTACCAACAGCAACCCCAGACATGTGTTTCGGCCTGGTTGGGCCTCGTCAGTGAGGTGAAGCTGTCCGTCCACCTCTGGCTTCCCCTAGTAACTTAGGGTGAGACCCAAAGTTACTTAATATACACAAACAAGGGGGGGTCCTGGGAGTGTCTCTCTACCGGCCTATATGCCAGGTTAGAGTCTCAACCAGAGTCTTTAGCTCTGGGGTTGTTGTTGGTAATCTTGTTCAGAAGAGAATTGCCTGACATTTTGGTGCTGGACTGCCCTTGGGCAGGGCAAAGACTGAAATGTAGTGGACATTTCTCTTCTGTGAAAGGATGGTGAGCTAAAGACTCGGGAGGAAACAGGGAAGGGGATACCGTGTCTCACTGTACGGTGCCCCACTCCCCGAATACCCCCCATCCAGGTGATCCTTCCGCACTGGGCAGGAACTGGATCCAAAAGCGATGGCCGCGTACTGGCCACCTGGATTACAGATCCCCGGGGGCTAGCGAGTGAGAGACAATGTCTGGTTTCTCACAGTGATGCTATGTAGGACATTTTTTAATTTTGATGAGAAGTACATGACACATTAAACAAGCACTGGCAAAGCCAACAGTTTTGGCTTTTGTATAGGCGTGGCATAGGCTTTTGCCAGGCATTGCCAAAATGTTACATAAGATGGCAACAGCTGGAAAATGATGTGAGTACCTGGTCACATAATGGCAGAGACTCGCAATGAATGTCTATGCAAAAGTCAAAGCTGTTACAACAGTACTTCAATGTAAAGAGCCGACATGAAGACACACGAACTGCTTATAAATCAAGTGCTGAAGACACACTTGGTTAAGACATTTTTATGACTACAATAGTGCATTTAAAACTGCAAATAAGCTATTAACTCTCAAAAGACTGTATATCAAGGACACTGGCAGGTCCTACATTAAACACAGTTTGATTTTACTGCATAATAAAGCCAGCTCAAAGGGTTACCAGGAGGGTGTTTTTTGTGTGGGGAGGTGCAGGTAGTGGTTGGGAATGGCGTTAGGAACTGGCATTGGCAGGGGCAGTCAATGGGTGGGAAAATAACCAAACAACGCTGACAGGCTTTGTGCTACTCCTCACATCCCACCCCCTACTAATCTGTATTTCAATGCAACAGTTTCAGCTTTTAGATGATGCTTAAGCACCACCAAGCAGTCAAAATTTTAAAATCTAAATACCAAGCCCACGGTAGGGCCGAAAAGGTGGAGACTATCACAATGCAAACAACATTACAGACGGATGCACTAGAGTGAGATGAGCAGTCATTCAGTAAAATGCACTCAGTCTGTTTTGACAATCAAGTACAGTACTGAACATATGCAAGCATATAAGAAAAATAAGGAGCCACGTCAGTAAGAAAATGCATTGTGGTAGCACTGGATTACAGCAATGGCCCGTACCTCGGTGTGCTAACAAATCTCACAAAAAGTGAGCTGCCAGAGTGGAAAGGTAGACTTGGGTTCCTCCACTCAACCCAACCCTCAGACAACTAAACAAATTAAAAACAATCAAGGATCAAGTCCTGAACTGCAATGATAGTGCACAAAAATGAAGTGGCACATTGTAAAGTGTTTGTAAAAAAGGTCAAGTCCTACATCCCATTACCTAGTTTCAGGCATAACAATGAATATAGTCCGCACAATTGAATAAGAAAAGGTTCAGGAGAAAGCCTCGGAGACTGGAGCACTCTCCACTTCAATATCCACATTGAACCAAAACATACCGAATTCTACGAAAGACTAACTTTATAGTTTTGATGAAGCAAGAAGGTATAATGCCATATTATCACCCACCTCAAATGTACCCAATCCTCCTAAACGTTCACACAAATACCAGAAGAAGCAACATACAGGGTATGGGGTTTAAGTACTGTACAAATACCATAATACAAGAAGGATATGCAGATAAAAATACAGATTTGAAACAGAACAGTGACAGCTGAAATTGGGGTAGGAGGTTTGGCAAGAGCAAGACCTGCAGTAGCAACAACATGGCTTGGGGTGGGATATGCAACAACGGGGCGCAGGGGAGAGTGGCATGAAACTGCAGCATCCATTAGTAAAGCACAAGGCAGTATCTACGGAAACAGAAGAATCACTAAATGTGCAACACTGAGAAGAAACATTGAGGTAAGGAAGAAATGATATGGTCGAACAATGTTCTAAATAATCTTTTCGAAAATATTGACTTAAATGAACAAAGCTGACAAAAACATCATTCGAAACACATAGCGTTGAAAAATCATTCAAGGAGGAAAAGTTCTTGGCAACGATCAGCAATGACTTGTAATTCTACTTAGTTATTTGAAAGTCACAATGCACTGTGCCACTGCTCCATGAGTCACAGCTTTTCAACATCTAGCGACAATCAGCCTAGGCACATCGCCAATGTCTGCTCAGTGAAAGTGGCGCCATTAATGCGTGTTCTTAATTATTCTGATTGGCAGCGCCAGAAACCATGAATCTATTGTCTGTTCAGGTGAAATGCCATGTAGATTACCTGTAGCATACATACTCTTCACAGCGATCCCTCTTTAAAGTGACTCTTGAAGGTGCCTTATAGTAGCAGGTTGAAAAAACAGAAATTAGAGACTGGCAATGAAAAAGAAATCAAGAGGTCAGGATGAAAAGAGAAATACACCAGTGATGTTGAAAAAAGAAATAATGGGGGTGATGAGGGAGCAAAATTCGGGATTGGTGATAAAACAAATCAGAGGGCAGTGATGACAATTTTTAAACAAATAAAAAAAGGGGTTGGTCAAAATATTTGTGTTTCAAGTCAGTCGCATTAATACTACCAGTATTCCAAAAATAAGGAAAATGTTTCACATGCTCTAGTATTGAAACAAAAGATCTTTTCGCTTATTGAGAAATAGTGTTTGGTGGTCTGGGCATTGGCATTTGTATTTCCAGTAAAGCAGGAGATGCTCCTGGCTTTTGTTCTGTCTGTCTCTGAATGTAGGAGGATAAAAAGCAGCATGCAGTTATTCCGTGGCAGGGATGAAGAGGTCCCTTAGCACCATGTCTAATTTATTAGATTACTCTTTTAGAATTGCAACCTTGTGCCATAAATCTTGATGTCATATCTAACTAATCAGATTCAAGTAAGAGGCTCCCTGCTCCCAAGAGAACCTTCCTCTCACAGACATCTGTGCCATCAGCTTGGCCCTCAAGGTTTTTCCCTTTCTGCGGCCCATACTTTAGACAATTGCTTCTAGGACGTCTTCTCAGAGGCCAGAAATGTCTGGAAAACCATAATTCTTGGGCATTTAAAGTGTCTGCGTAAAGTACTTAAATCACTTTGTGAAAATTCAATTATGTGTCTGCTTTCACCCTCACAACACATTTTCACCTTTTTAACTTTATTTGAATACCACGTCTTAAGTCCTCGTTGACTGCTTCATGTGATTGGTTAATTTAATGTAATCAATCCCTTTATGCAACTGTGAGCTATATACATATTGTTGAAACTGGTTCACGTGAAACATATTTTTGGTGTATCGTGCCACAAGAGAAAGAAAAAATCAATGTTACAAGCCCTGGAGAGAGGAGGAACAGTTTTAATCTGTGAATAGGTCTGGACGGGTCTTAGAAGTGGTGCATTCATGTACTCATCAACAACATAAACAAGAATAACGGTCATCCCGATACCTCTTCTTAGTGCACAGGTAAAATACATGTCGACATCCTTTTTTTCAAACTTGGGGTCGGAGATAGCAATTGTTTAACATGACCCACATAATTAATTGTAAACTTAGAAAAGAAATAAGCAGGGGTAAAAATATCACAAGGCAAGCTACTAGCCGCAAACTTGTCAACTATTCGTCAATCAAGAAACAATTGCCTAGGGCTACTGGAGAGTGCCAATTATGTGGCTTGCAATAGTCAAAAACGTCTCAAAGCCGGAATGATTTTAGGAAAGAGTGCAAACACTCTGTAAAAAAAAAAAATATCAAATATGCCACAAGGTATATTTCTATGTTTTCAAGAAAACGTAAAATGACTTGGCTTGTAAATTGGAAACTCGCCTTGTACAACAACTCGGCACATTTTGTGAACCAGTGCATTGGCCGTAATGTACATAAATATTTAGTAAATAGTCGTTAGTTGTCTTCTGCCACGCAGGCTAACTACGTCAATTCAATTTGCAAGGCCTGCGGGGACACAAACAAGAGGCAGGGCACCAAAAAGTATGGTGCAGTGTCACCACCTTTCCTTTCGCTTCTTAATCAGTGGTGCCGAGCCCGCAGACAGCCCTTTAACCATGCAGCTATTTGGCGTTAAAGGACTTCCCGAGGGGATTGGAGCCTCTCATGAAGGAGCACAGCAGCATCACCTATCATCATACGTCAGCAGTGATATTACTGTTCAGTCCTTTGAGTGGGTCTGACAAATATTCATCTTTAGCTGATAATTGAGAATTTGCATAAGTGGTACTGACTTCACTGTACCGTTGTAAGAGACTGGTAACAAGGGAGGATACTTCTGTCTCACCTACTGCATACATACTTGTAGAGTTTAGCAACGATTCATCCTTAAAAACAAAATGTTGTTTTCAAATAATTCTGCAAGACTGCGTATGACATGCATTACTCACCGTAATAGCATTTCTGATGATTATATCTGCTTAGATTCACATGCTGTGCATATGGTCCGACATTCAGTGGTAACCCCAAAGTATTGCATCTTGTCTTTCGGGGACCAAAAGGGGACGTTGGCATAGGCGCGTCTGTAACACTATCCCCATCGTGACGTGTAGTGTACCCAAAATCCCTCACGCGCCGTGGTCCCTCCGATTGTATTTTTTCTGCCATGAGGGAGCCCAAGGCTATTGTGAGTGAATACATAAAGAGAGAAAGTAGTAAGACGTCTATGTTCCTTCCACCCGAGCGGGGAGGCAGGGTGGGCGCATGTGAATCTAAGCAGATACAATCATCCGAAATGCTTTTACGGTGAGTAATGCATGTCTTCTGATGCCTGTTAATCTGCTTAGAATCACATGCTGTGTATAGACTAGCGAGCAGTACCTGGAGCTGGAGGTGAGTTGTGAGAAGGAACAGTAGTGAAACGATGTCTTAATACTGCTTGTCCCACCTGAGAATCAGATCTAGAATGAGTGTCTAGGCAATAGTGTTTTGTAAAGGTGTGTACAGAACTCCAGGTTGCCGCTTTGCAAATGGCCTCAAGGGGAACATTTGCAATGAATGCTATGGAAGCCCCAGTGCCCTGAGTAGAGTGTGCTCTAGGCTTGAAGGGCAGTTCTCTCTTAGCAAGAGTATAACAGTGTTATGCATTTAACAATCCACCTTGACATAGCTGATTTAGAGACAGGATCCCCTTCTCTACCAGCTGCCACTGAAACGAAAAACTGGTTTGTCTTCCTCAGTGGTTTCATCCTTTCCAGGTAAAACATGACTGCCCTACACACATCTAGTGTGTGTAGGCTTCTTTTGGCCATGCTAGTGGGATTCTGAAAGAAAGTGGGTAGTTGAATTGATTGGTTCACATGGAATTTCGAGATGAATTTAGGCGCAAATCTGGGATGAGTGCGCAGAACCACCTTATCCCTGTGGACTGTAACAAAGGGGTCTAGAACTGAAAGGGCCTGTAATTCGCTAACCCTCCTAATAGAAGTGATAGCAACTAGGAAGGCTGTCTTGTAAGTAAGGTCTTTTAGGCTTGCTTTATGCATTGGCTCAAAGGGAGACCCCATGAATCTGGTCAAAACCACATTTAGATCCCATCTGGGAGCTGGGTTAGAAATGGGAGGGTGAATTCTTTTAAGCCCTCCCATAAAAGCCTTAATAACAGGTAATTTTCCACCACAACACTTTCTGTTGTGACATAGTGTACGGTGATAGAGCAGCCAGATGAAACTTTAGGGAATTAAAAACCAAACTTGAGTGTAACCAATGAGTTAGGTACAACACAATGTGGGTAGGCGAGCAGTCAATGGGATTGACGCACTTGGTTTTACACCGTATGACAAAGCGTTTCCACTTACTGAAATATCAATAACGAGTGTTAGGTTTTCTAGCCTCCCTGAGTATGTCCATGCATCTCTGAGGGATTTGAAGGTGTCCAAACTCTATGACCTCAGGAGCCAGTCCGCTAAATTCAGCGTTTGCGGGCATGGGTGTAGTGTCTCCCCTCTGTCCTGAGACAACATGCTGTACGGGCAGGGTAGCTTCACAGGGGGGAGGGGGGTGAGAGGTTCATTTCCATTAGATGAGCGGACCAGGGTTGGCGGGCCCACATGGGGGCCACCAAGATCATGGTAACTGGTTCCTGGTGCATCTTGTGCACTATCTTGTTGAGTAGGGGGATCGGGGGCAAAGCGTAGACAAATTTCCCTGACCATGTTATCCAGAGTCCGTTCCCCTTGGAGCAGTTCTGGGGGTACCCGGAGGCGTAGTCTTGGCATTGGGTGTTCTCCTGAGTTGAGAACAGGTCGATCTCTGGGAAGCCCCATTCTGCGAAGACGTTGGAGATGATGTCTTTGTGCAGACGTCTGCTAGAAGATTGAGTTCTCCTGGAACGTGTTGTGACAGTAGGAACATCTTGTGTCTGAGAGCCCACATCCAAATGTTCTGGGACAGCTTGGATAGCCCTGGAGACTGTGTGCGCCCTTGTTTGTTTAGGTAAAACATGGCTGTGGTGCTGTCTGTCAGGACCAGGACTATCTTCCCCTGTAGCTGTGCCTGAAAGGCCTTCAGTGCTTTGAATACCTCTAGCAGCTCTAACAGATTTATATGGTTGGACGCTACTTGTGGGGACCACACTCCATGCGCTGTCTGCTGAAGCAGGTGAGCCCCCCACCCCGTGAGAGATGCGTCTGTCGTGAGAGTGGCTTCTACTGCAGGAGTGGTGAAGGTTTTTCCTTTCAAGAGGTTTCCCCTCGACCACCACTGCAGAGAAAGAACGAGGGCTGGGGGACAACTACCAAATCTTCCTATTGTCCGCTGACCTGACCACTGGCTGTTGAGCCACTCTTGCATGGGACGCATGCGCAGCCGCGCGTGGGGAACTAAGTAAATCCATGACGCCATCATACCTAGCAAGTGCATGGCCTTGTGTACCGTCACTTCCCGACTGGCTACATATTGAGGGATCTGAGAAAGCATGTTCTGAACCCTCTCGTTGGAGGGGAAGACGAGGCCGTCCTTTGTCCGAATCAGAGCCCCTAGAAATTGCTTGACTTGGTTGGGGTCTAAGATGGATTTCTTCTCATTGATGGAGAATCCCAGACTGAACAGGAGGTCTTTTGTCTTCTGAGTATTCACTAGGCACTTTTCATAAGAGTCCCCTGTTATGAGCCAGTCGTTGAGGTAAGGGTAAACAGGGACGGATAGTCTGCGCAGGTGTGCTGCTGCTACTGCCAGGACCTTCGTAAACACCCTTGGCGCCGAGGGAATGCCGAAGGAGAGTACCTTGAAGTGATAGTGCCTGTCCTCTATCATGAACCTTAGATATTTTCTGTGCGCCGGCAACATTGAAATATGAAATTATGCATCTTTCATGTCCAATGTTGCCATGTAATCCCCCTGTTTCAACAGTGGGATTACTTCCTGCAGGGTTACCATACAAAACTTTTGAGGTTTTACAAATTTGTTCTTTTTGGGTACAAGGAAGTACACTGAATAAATACCCTTGTTTACCTGAAGAATAGGGACGGCTTCTATGGCGTCCTTTCCAGAAGTGCCTCTACTTCTTGTATTAGGATTCGCAGATGGTCTGGCGTCAGGCGTCGTGCTCTGGACGGTCTGAATTGTGGGGGTCAGGCGAATTCCACACAGTACCCGTGGGTGACCGTTTTTAGAACCCACTGGTCTGATGTAATCCCCTACCATGTCAAAAGGAAAGATGTTAAGCGCCCCCCTGACCGGGGTGACATGGGAGGGGACCTGGATCCGTAGGTCATTTCTGACCAGAGGATGTGGCTGCCCTGGAGTTGGGACCTGTGCCTTTCCCACGCCGCTGACCCCTAGGTGGATAGTTGGCTGGGGTGCTGGATGCTTGTCCTGAGTTCCAGGTGTTTCCCGTATTGTACATGTTTTGTGCAGAAAGGGATTGGCCTCGAAAGGACCTCTGGGGGGAGGATTTTTGTGTGATTTGCTGAAGTACTCAAGTGTCTCATGCTCTTTTTTGGCAGTCTCTAGAGCATCGTCAGCTGCTTTACCAAAGAGATTCGACTCCTCGATAGGTTTACTAATAAGGGCTGCTTGGGTCTCCGGCTTGAAGCCCGAATTTGGGAGCCAAGCGTGCCGTTTGAGCAGGGCGCCCTGGGCTAGGGATTTTCCTGCCGTTTCTGCAGTATCCAGAGTATTTTTAGTACATTTTGGTTTACCTGCCTGCCCTCGGCCACGAGGCACCTCCTGGAGACCTTCTTGTATAAGGTTCCATTGTGCATCGGCATAACTGCCAAGCAACGTAGTGTTGTTTGCTATGCGCGTGGTAAAAGCAGCTGCCGTGGTAATTCGCTTAGCCAAGGCATACCATTTTTTTGACTTCTTATCGGGAGGTGCCTCTCCCGTAGCAAGAGGTACTCCCGCCCGTTTCCAGGTGGTGGTAACCACTAGGGAATCGGGGGGTGGCGTGGCCTTTAATATATGTAGGGACAGTAGGCGATGGCTGAAATAATTTCCCCACTCTTGGATTTACTGCCCAGTCTGGGCTGGTGTCACCAGGGATGGAATTTAGGAGAGGTATGGCTTGGCTGAAGGGGGAGTTTTCTTTAAGAATATCCTCCACGAAATCTTGTTCAGGTAGGGCCTCCTGGGTGGCGATTTAAAAAAAATGTGCCGCCTTTCTTAAGATTGCATTGAATGCCATCTGATCGTCCACTGGGGAAGCTTGGTGGGCCGGCGTGGAGGGAGGGGCATCCAAACATAGGACATCCGTGTCCTGGTCGTGAGTAGGGAGTGTCCATGGTTCCGTCTCAACCTGGTGGGTGTCCTTCCAGCTTTCTGTGGGATCCACCTGGTCATCCATAGTGTAATCTTGTAGGAAGGTAGTTTCCTCTTCCTCATAAGTATCCATCTGCATCTCATCTTCTGGGTGGATAGAAGTGCACTGTTCTTGAGCAGGTCAAAACTTTCTAGGAAATTTAGGAACAGGCACAAAGGGAATGGTCCTCCCAAGGTCTCTTGGGGGTAGGCTGCTCTGAACGTGAGACAAACTTTTCCAAATGGTCCATGCACCCTTCAAATTTTTCCTTGGTCCATTTAGATGAACCAGAAGGGTCAAAGGTGGAAATTGTCCTTCCTATGGCACCGAAATGTGTTTCCCACAGAGCTAGTCAAAGGCTCCCGACTCTCCTCGTAATCTTGAGCATCGGGGAGTTGTGGCACGTCTTTTGACGTGTCCACGGCCTTCTCCTTGTGCTTTGTTGCGTCTTTAGGCTTCAGCCCCACTGCCGAAGCAATCCTAGCAATGCTTTCGGCGATGTTCAGTGAAGTGGGGCGTGTCGTATGACTAGGAGGCATAGCAGTAGATTTTTCTACTAACGGGCAACTAGGAGACCTAGCAGTACATTTTTCCCCTACCAGGGCCTTAGAGGGCGTCGGAGCGTCAGACGAGCGCGCTTCGACGGCCGAATGTGGTTTGGAGGGAGCACCCTTATTTTTTGAAGGCCCAGTCGCAAGACGCTGCTGCGGATGCGGGGAAGGCTGTTGATCTTGAGGACTCCGTTGAAACCTTCGGCGGTCCTGTCGGCGCTTTCGCTCGTTTCAACTGTACCGTTGAAACCGGGGCAGGGGTTGTGTGTTTAGTGTGTTTGCGATCTTGTACGCCCTTGTTGCTGGATGTTTTCCCCATAAAATGACTTGCGTCAGGCCTAGCGAGGTAGGGGACGGGCGTGGCGGACCTAGAGGTGTCTGTCGTGAGGTCGATGGGATCCATCACTAGTGCCCTCGTCACTTTCAGCGGGTGCGGCAGTGGGGGAACAAGATCCAGCCCGCGACATGCCGTTGGCGGCCCACCGCTTAATGCAGCGCTCCTTAAGGGTTTTAGATCAAAGGAGTCTACAGGCCGCGTACCGCACTTCGTCATGGTCAAGGGGTAGACAATTATTGCACTTATCGTGCTCGTACTTCCAAGGGTACCTGGCCCTGCAAGAGGAGCAAACCCTAAATGGTGTCCTTTCCATAGCGAAAGGTAATAAAGAAGAAGACCAGGCCTAGAGGGCAAAAAGGGGGAAAGAGGAGAGACATAGCTGAAAGGATATGACCACCCCGACCCCACTCTCCCTACTGTGCAGGCCGGCCAGAGGGCCCGGCCACGTGGACGGCTGCGCCGCTGGAGTTTAGGCATTGAAGTCCACCGCAGTCTTTGGCGTTGAAAGTCCTCCGTTGTCTTCGGCGTAGCACAGGAAGCACAGTCAAAGTTACTATCAGGGGATAATCGACAAGGTCGATAAACAAGGTATAACAATGTCTCTTATGAAAGAGCTCCGCAATAGGGCGAACAGTTATCTGGGCGAAAAAAACAATCTGAGGGACGTTAGCGCGTGAGGGATTTTGGGTACACTACACGCCACGATACAGACACGCCTATGCCGACGTCCCCTTTCGGTCCCCGAAAGGCAAGATGCAATACTCTGCGGTGACCACTGGATGCCAGACCATATGCACAGCATGTGATTCTAAGCAGATTAACAAGCATCAGAAATACTTCTAGCATGATATGCTATTGTGAGTGGTCCGAGGACTGTGTATAGTAGGCATGCCGCCCTGATTGGCCAATTCTCAAAAAAGTGTCTTCACTGAACTATGAGGATCACAGGCAGGTGGAGAAAACACAAAATCAGAAAATAGGGCGAGTCACAAGAGAGAACCTGCTTGGACAAATGACCCCACCCAAAGAGTGTTTTGCAACATGCCTGCGTTCACTGCTGAATCAAGAGGTGCAATGTGATGCAGCAGTCTCTATTCTGCTTCCCCAGGCTTGAACTCATCTGTTTTATAGCAGAGTATAGACGGGCGGGGGGGGGGGGTGTAATGCAGCCACTTCTTTACAAACCCCTACCTGCATTCAAAGCTCTTCATGGAAACGCCTACGAGAAGCATTTCTAATCGTTTTATATTTCTACCTATGTATTGTGTGTGGTAATGTCAAAATGGCATTTGCAGTGACAGGCCCATTATGCATCGTCATTGCAAATGAACATCCGACACTCACATAGATGCAGTTGCCCAATTCAAATGCAAGCGTGGGGAACAGGCTGGAAATTAACACATGCCCTTTGAAAAGTTACCCGCTAGAGTGGACCCTGCTCAAAATATATACTTTAAAGCCTCATTTTCCAACAAGACACAGTCAAATCACATCCAAGAGAGGAAGGTCCCTGCGGCCTCTGATCAACAGATGATAAAAACAGTTCTATGTGTTTATAACGAATACATTACAGAGAGGGATGTTTCACCTAAAACAAAAACAGCTTCAAAAACATACATTAATTAAGTGATGAGGCCGGTCCGGACTTGTCCCTGGTTTCCTGCCCTGCAGCCCCTTTGTGCCCGGTCCTTCCTTGGGTGCCTGTCAGTCCTGGGCTCAGTTTCAGCATATCCTCCTGTCCTTGTCCTTCCATCCTGGCTCCGGTTCCATCCTGTCCATTTTTGACCCTCTCTGCTCTGGCCAGATTCCACCGTGCCTGTGCTTTCACTTGGGTAGTTATTTCTGATCTGCCCTTTTGTGGTCCCGGTCCTTTCCTGGTCTGTGGGGGCCTCTTTCCAGATCTGCATTCCCTTGCCTGGTGTTGCTCAAGGAACGCCCTCCTTCGCGCCAGCTCTTGGACTCTCGACAGCTAGGAGTGACCTTCCCTGTCAGTGCTTGTACTGTTCCTCTGCCATGAAAATCAGGGAAGTGCCGTCCCGTTGCATGGGGAGTTGGCTCAGGTCTCCCCTGTATGAACAAGGGAGGCCTTGGGTTGATTGCTCGCTCTACACAATCAGCACCACAGCTCTATCCCACCGATAGCCTGGACTCTCCAACACAGTGACAAAACAAGGAAAACAGGTACCCAACGCCAGGGAAAATAATGGCACACATATTCATCCGCTAATTCTATGTCAAAACCGGAGGCTCACATTATGCTTCTCTTTCTTTCTTTAAAGAGAAAAAGCTCAGCAGCAAGTATTTTATGCACCCAAACAGATAGTATTGCATATACATGAACAGTGGTGCAGAAACATATTCCATGAAACAACATTAAAGCTGTGAGGAAGAAACCTCCAGTCCATAACAAAGGTCCTTGAAGAAAAAAGAACTCAGTTTCCCAGAAGGCTTGGCCCAAGTTCATAACAGGTCACAGCACATGTGACAACAATCCTCCAACAGTAGACAGTCCCTCCAAATAGGAACCAAAAGTACATCACTTCCTCTTTCTTTGCTGCTCACAGCAAGAGATAAGTACACATTTAATTCTGTTACGTTTCTTTATAATTCTGATATCAACCATGTTTGAACTTTAATATTACTGTTTTTATACTGTCAAAGTGCTGCCAGGCACTCAACCGCTCTGTAGCATTCCGTTCTCTCTACACAGAATGTCCCGCTGTCTCCTTTCTTTGTTGTACCTTTTCGCTCCAACGCCAGCTATTCTCCAGCTAGCGTCGAAGAACGTTGCTGCAGACCGGAGCCTCCCTCTGTGAGGAGCCCTCCACTTACTGTTATTATTTTTTTCTCTCACACTCGCGTGATGGTTGTCTACAAACTCCTGTGCACGCCTCCCCTCACATTATCCAGCATTCTGTGAGGAAGCGGGAGGCCGCGCTGAGTATTTACAAGCCACGGTAATCCCCCGCAGCCACCAGAGGGAGACTCGCTCGCTTCTGGTCCTTTTTTCTACAACCCGGCGCTCACGCTACGTATTTCCTTTCAATTCAAGGGATTCTACGAGCGCCAGAGACAACGTTCCTAACTGCTCCAGACAAGTTAATCCATTCTATTTCTTCGATTTTGCATTTAAGAAGAAGCAGTGGGATTGAGAGAGGGATAACTCTGATTGCCCACTGTTTAAAAAAACAAAAAAAACAAAAAAGAGAAGGTGTGTAAAGAAGTTATAATTCAAGTCTATGGCAGCTCAATACTCCCCTCAGGCTGACCAAGAATGGTCAGAGGATGAGGAGGGAGTTTATGAAATAGACAAATTGGCCATGGCAGACAGATGTAAGAGGGTTTTAGGATCCTTTGTGGAAACCACCATTAAGAAAGCTGTCTCAGAAATGCTCTTGCCCATCCAACAGCTCTGGGAGAGCATGGAGGAGCACTTACAAACAGCTCCACCTGCAGGGAAAAAAGAGAGCACAGAAAGGAAAACACTGTTCTGATGGGGGGAAATACACCGGCTCGTAAGAGTAAAGACTGTTTGACCTCCCCACCCCTCTCCCCCTCGAGCCAGCCAGGGCAAGCCAAGACTGCCATTTCAGATGCCTTCTCCAGGCTTAAGACAGCCTTCCTAACTAGGAAGGAGACCCCTTCCGACAATAGACCCTCTCACCCCGAGGATGATAATGCAGGTGCCAGACCCTCGAGCCTGTTGGAGTACCATCAGGGCACAGATGACGAGTATGATAAGGGGGAGTACCATAATGATGACCAGACCCCCTATCCTCAGAGGAGGACGATCAAACTGTAGGGTCAAGACCCTCTACCTCAGAAAATGCGGCAGCCCCCATTCCCAGGCAAACATCCAGAGGACATTCAACTCTAGAGGGAATGTTTACGCTGGAAGATCTGATTCATCCCAGGTCAACAGACTGGGAACCGTCATTCAGAGCTACAGAGTATATCAAAGCCAGACTACATCGGCCCCTAGAAAAGGAGGTCAGAGCCAAGCTCAAATCGGAATGCCATCGCCCAGAGATTCCAGGGGAAGGTAGCTCTGACTCCTGAGCTTGATACAAAAATTATGACCTTCCTTGGGAACAACGTCAAGGTCCCCAAGAAGGGCATTGATCGTGCCTGGAAACTGTCAAGGTAAGGTCCTGGATATCACAGGGCCCATGGCAAAGATAATGGACCTGGTTGAAACGGCCATTGACACGGGCAAGCCAATTTACCCAGTTATATTATTGGGATGGTCCCAGAGAGCACTCTGTTTGCTTGGGAATGCCAATGGTGTCATCTCGACAGAACGCAGGAAGGGCATTCTCTTAAAAATCGACCCCAAACTGGGAGAACTGGCTAACACTGAATCTGGAGCAGCAACTCACGGTCTGCTATTTGGAGATTCCTTCGTGAAAGATGTCTAAATTTGTGGACACCGTTACTGCCTTAGACAAGGTGCAAGCGACTATTAAAACAGTATTCGCCACCAAGATTTTTTTCCGGCCCGGACGAGGTAGGGGTCGCTCCTCCGGCCGATACTCGTTTTATAGAAGACCCCAGCATTCAAAGGACCAGCACAATTTCTGGCAAGACCGATCGGACACCTTCTTTCCATCCAGAGGACAAGGAAGGGGCCGCACCTGGAGAAGAGCGGCAAGATATCCAATCCAACAGCCAACAGGTCAGTGTAAGCATTGAAGCACCGCAGACACCCATAGGAGGGAGGATAGCTCTCTTTGCGCAATCCTGGGACTCCTTATCAGGAGATGCCGGGATCAGGGACACAGCTCGAGGCTTGCGTCTGGAGTGATTTGCTCAACCCTTTCAAGCAAATCGCCCCACACAGATAGTAATGTCCGAGGCAGACGCAGCAGCGCTAGACAGTGAGGTGCACATTCTTCAGCAAATGCACGCAATACTACTTCAGGGCAGGTTTTTCAGCCCTATATTTTTGGTTCGCAGGAAGCAAAAGGTAAGTCCAGTAACAAATCTCAGCGCTTTGAACAACTTCATAGTCTACCGCCATTTCAAGATGGAGGGGATATACATGCTCAGAGACATTCTAAGACCAGGTGACTGGCTCATTCGCCTGGACCTCAAGGACGCTTATCTGGCAGTGCCCATTCATCAGGCACACGTAAGTTACCTGAGGTTCTCCTGGAAGAATCAGGATTGGGAGTGCACGAGCTTCCCTTTCGGGCTCTCTTCCGCCCCTTGGGCATTTACCAAGCTTCTAAGGCCATTCGTGCCTTGTCTCAGAGAGAAGGGTCTCAGACTCATTATATACTTGGACAACATCATTCTCATTGCGCAATCCCAAGCTCTGGTGGAGTAATAAGCCAGGCTCGCCATAGATCTGTTACACAGCCTCGGTTTTCTCATCAACTGGGGGAAATCAGTTCTCTGCCCCTCCAGGAACCTAGAATTTCTAGGGTTCATAGTGGACACGCAGAGCTCGCAACCCCACCGGCCAACTCCCAAGATACACTCCACGTGTCGGGAGATTCACAGGCTTCTGCTGAGGTACGCCATCTCCCTCCGGGAGTTAGCGAGAGTAATAGGTCTATTGTCCTCTTCCATACAAGCAATATTCCCCGGACCGCTTCACTACGGAGAGTTGCAGAGACTGAAAGGCCAGCATCTGTGGCACAGCCTATCCTACTCACAACGCCTAACTCTCTCGACTCAGGCAAGGACAGAGCTTGTCTGGTGGCTCACTCACATGGAAGCCTGGAACGGCAGAGCGATGTTCGGGTCCACTCCAGACATAGTTATAGAGTCGGATGCCAGTCATACAGGTTGGGGAGCAAGAGGTGGCTCAGTCGCCACCAGGGGGACTTGGTCTCCTCAGGAACTGGAAATGCATATAAACTGCCTGGAACTCCTAGCGGGCTCTTTCGCTGTGTGATTGTTTGCCAGAGGCAAAATGAGTTGTTGCATTTTGCTAAAAATGCATTTCAGCAGTGAGATACATCAATCATCTGGGTGGCACCAGATCAAGCCCTCTAGCAGGACTAGCCAAGGAATTTTGCCATTTCTGTCTGGAACACCAAATCTCGGTCACTGCGGAAAAACTCCCAGGGCTCAGAAACGAAGTCACGGACTGGCATTTCCGCCACTCCACTGACTACAGCGATTTGAGGCTCAACAGAGAGATCTTCATCCAACTTCAACAGGTGCGGGACCCCATGTCCAACGACCTGTTTGCCTCGTGCCTCAACACCCAACACCCAGAGTTTTACATCTGGAGACCGGATCCAGCGGCCGTAGCAACGGATGCATTTCTGCATCAGGGGACCAGGGGGATTCTTTACACTTTTCCCCGCTTCACCATGATAGCGAGGAACCTGGCTAAGGCCCATCAGGAACAATCAGAGCTTGTCCTCATAGCCCCGGTCTGGACATCTCAGACTTGGTCTCCGGTTCTTCAGGAACTTTCCTCACATTTTCCAATCCTTCTACCCCAGTCTCCAGATCTACTATCGGGAACGACAGGTCAACGCCACTCCCTTCTCCTGTGCGGGTCGCTGACCCTGGTGGCCTGGAGAATTTCAGGGCAAGATGGAGAGTCCCAGGCATCTCACAGAAGGCCATCACTCTCATCGAGGAGAGCTGGGCCCCCGCTACCTCCAAGAGGTACTCTAACTCTTGGAGCACTTAGACACGCTGGTGTTTGGACTGAGGGTTTCATCCAGTTTCAGCACCTGTAGAGGACATTTTGAACTTCCTAGCCTCATTAGTAGAGCGGGGTCTCGCTTACAGGATGTTTAACGCTTACCTCTCTGCCATTTCAGCCGGCCACGATCTCGTGGATGGGTTCCCAGCAGGTGAACATCACCTACTATGCAGGCTACATAAGGGTATTCGCCTGACAGTACTACCTCTGTCCCGATACAACAAACTATGGGACATTAACAGGGTGCTTAATCTTTTCCTTTCCTGGCCTCATAATGAGGAGCTATCTCGCACTGCCCTTTCCGGCAGGCTCACTACCCTACTGTGTTTGGTCTTCTGCAGAAGAGTCTACGATGTCAAAGCTCTTGACTTAGCAGGAAGGACCTGTTCGCCAGATGGCATATTCTTCCACATATCCAGAAGGACCAAATGCAATTCGAGAGTAATATCATATCCTGCCTTTAGAGAACAGCCTAAGCTATGTCTAGTTAAGTGCCTAAAGGTCTACGAAGAGGTGACCGCGCCCCTCAAGGTCAACCCTGACGGGCAACTATTGATAGCGCTTCGCAAGCCACATAGGTCAGTTTCTGCCCCAATGTTGGCACGCTGGGTGCGCTGGACTCCCTCACAAGCAGGTATCAATACTAATCTCTTCGGCGCTCACACAGTGAGAGGCGCCATGGCTTCGAAAGCCTTTCAGGTTGGAGTCCGTCTAGAAGACATCATGAGTATGGCCGACTGAGCAGGTGAATCACTTTTCAAACAGTTCTACCTGACACCGGTAGACCAACCCACATCCATAGTGGTTTAGTAAGCTTTAAACTAGCATAATGTGAGCCTCCGGTCTGGACATAGAATAACATTTTTCCAGAATAACTTCTACAGAAGTCTTAATTCTACTGAGTATGTTGATACTACTGAGATCCCATTTAACATGTTAAATAAATCAAAATGGAACATATCCACCCCCTAAATAGGTCCAGTTAAGAAATACTAACAGTATTGTATGCTGGTCTCTTCTAGACATTATTGCAGTGAGTTCCGTAGTTAATATTAACTAGAAGATATACATCCTGAAATGTGACTGCACTCACTCAACTAAATATAATAAGGCTTGTTTTTACGTGATATCCACCCATGTACATACGTTGTTATCAAAAACTTAAATTGAATCCACCAGGTTACTAATTGGTTGTTGTTATTTTTAAATTTAGTCTCCGTTGCACAAGGCTGGGTGCACAAAGTGTAATGTGAACTGACCCTAACACTTAATGTTTCAAGCGTCCTGAAGACGGGTGTTGAAGACACACTGATAACTGATGAATTCTCTTCTGGTATTTTCTTTAATACCTAGAAACACAAATATGTGTTGACACCCCATGATAAACAATCTATAAATGGAGATTATTTCTAGTTATTACTTTTGTTACTAACATCACAAAAGTATTTGATTATTATTGAACATCTTCTGTTTACCCCGAGCTGAATTTTCTTTTTAGGCTCTCTTCAATACGCAATGTTACAAATCTGTTTTCTGCACATTTATCAGGCCTGCTTTTCATTGATTTTAAACTTTTTGGGAAGTATACATGAATTAAACTATGTTTTTTTCAATTAAACCCGGTGTACAGCTGTACAAATAACTACTTGCAGTGAGTGTGTACTTTAAGAAGCGTATATCACAAACCGCCTTGAGTGTGGTAGTAGCAGGGTAGCTAGTTGTGGACTCTGTTGTTCTCTTAATTATATTAAAGACACAGAGGCGAGAATTATCCCTAGAGAAATGAACAGTGCATAACACGCTAGCGTTCAGTTGTTCAATATCTTGTACAATGGGTGAATTTGTTGTACCACATGCTATGTAAAGCAAATTGCAGAATGACGTGCTAATTTCTCTCCCGTCCATACATGCTGAAAAGGGTTATTATAGCCATCAAGTAACCCTTGATTTTTCTCTCTTCTTCCGTTATTGACTTTGGACAAGCCCGCCTGACCTGACCTAGGTTTCCGCAGGACGTCAGCAGCCTTACGACCTCAACCATGTCTGTTCCATCGAAATGTCTGAAATCTGGTAAAGCTATACAATGTATTAGCCAAAGAATTGTCTGCAGACACCAATATTTTACAGGCTATTTTGTTAATGTGCGTCCATATAGAGTTCTTTTTGAAGAATACATTCAGTAGAATATCACAATGTTTGTTCTTCTGATAAACATCTGCCTCCAGAAGAATCCTCAATAACAACCTACCCTAACAAATTCGGGGCAGACTCAGTGCATGCCTAAATTGTTTGTGGAAATAAATCAGGATAACTTATTTGAAATTGAGGAGGCTACAGACATGGTGATACTCAGAATCATTGAAACACAGGAGAGGTTCTGTTTGTAGCAGGCTGAAGGGTGTAAGGAGAAATCTTATACGCAATGCAATAGTCAAGTGTGTAAAAAAGGAGAATTTATAGAAAAGGATGTCCTTTCAGGGAAAACCGCAATGTGTATGTCTGAGGAATTCGACCATCCGCATGGTGGGTTGCGTTCACCTGGGCCTTTTTTTAAATAAAATTGAATGATGGTAGATCAACCTCCAGAAAATAAGTGGGGATAATCTGCACACATTTTCCTATGCCCACTGCATGAAATACACCTAGACCTGTGTACTCTGGGTGGACACAGCCTACAGGCTTCGTCCCCCATCATATTTAGTTGGGATATGACAGCCAGGATTACACCCTGTCATCTCAAAAGGGGAAGGCCAAAATCCTCCTCCTGCAATGGCTAGCCTAATAAACTAACAAAGGCTCCATGGATCCGTCCTGTCAATTTGTTTACCTCTGCTGCAGGTGGCAGCTTCGCATACTAATCAGAGTTGTATTCAAACAGGCCCACATGGGGCCTAGCTGCAGAGATTAACAAAGGAGACAGGAAACCCCAACAACCTTTAATATGCACTGTGTCAACCTGAGCCAGCTACCGCCTCTCAGTATCAAGGGCATTGAACTGTCATGTCTGGGACAGTGTCATGAACTTCAGATCACGCCCCCTTTGGACCTCCTGGTTCTTGTCTCAATGGGGCTTACATTCCGTACTACTTCTAACATGGCCGTCCAGAGCTGAAGCCCTTGCTCGCTCCATGCGCTGAACGCGGCGTGATCTATTTATAGACCACGCCTTCCGCGGCTCCGCGCGTCTCAATGCTATTGCAGAGTAGCCTCAGACGTGTGTTCGTAGCTCGCTGTATTGTTTCCTTTGTCCCAGTGCTATTACCCGCTCCTGACCCTTTCCCCCTTCCTAATTCCGAGCATTACTAGCTTTTCCCAGACTCCCGGATTCCTGGACTCCGCGCTCCCGGAAGTAAACGCAACCTGGAACCAGACAAGACTCGAGCAGCGCTGTTCAAGACCAGGAGCGTTCCCAAGAAGGCAGCGATCGAAGACACCGGCAAACACCGGACCCAGGTGAGAAGGGG
Organism: Ambystoma mexicanum; assembly: GCF_040938575.1. Lineage (NCBI taxonomy): Eukaryota > Metazoa > Chordata > Amphibia > Caudata > Ambystomatidae > Ambystoma > Ambystoma mexicanum. The sequence continues at coordinate 109,807,888 of NC_090931.1, forward strand.
GGAACTCCTTGACAGACAGCTGTTTACAGTACACATGTCTGCAGGTGGACCCCATTCAGAAGGTACGAGAATGAGGTTTGCAGAAGCCAGAAAGTCTGGTCACGCCGCAGCTTCAAGTGAGATCTGACGATTTAATCAGGAACCACAGAGAACTCAATTAACCAGAGAGACCCTTTGATCCACAACAGACAGAAAGATGCTTTCACCCCTTTACCTTTCCTGTTGCAAAGCACTCTGGTTATGACCTCATGCACACAGGAAATTGTTGGAGGGGAACCAGTATTGGTTCATTAAATTAGGCTTAGCCTATACCAATCCCTGTGGTCCATTTGGCTTTAAAAGAGGGTCAAGCCCCTCTTTTGGGCAGATCATCTGAAGACTTTTCAAGGAGTAAGAAGAACTCAGCATTGAACCCTGGCTGAAGGTAGTCTGCCTTACATCTTCTCCCAGTGAAGGAAGGCCAAGAATTTCAAGAGGGATGCAGGATCCCTCCCCTAAACATCTCCCATGGAACAGAGAGAGATACTGAATCCAGAGGACCCCCTAGCAGCTCCAGAACCGGTACCCAGCCAGCACACAGCATGCCCTTGATAGGCTCTGCAGCAAGCTTCCTAGGTGGAAAGTGCCAGAAAGTCTCTGAACCAAACCAAGGACAAGGCAGCTGCCTGCAATACTCTCATCAGCTTTAGGCCGTCTGCCTTAAAGGACCGCACAAGGCCAGCGAAGAGCCTAGTAGAAGTGCATGTACTAGCATCTACCAGGGTCCGCATAAAAGGACATTTTCAAGCGAGTCAAGCCCCTCGAGCTGCAACCGACTGCCCTGCTGACTGTTGTTACGCCGCAGTCGCTAACGCTGTCCAAGATGCCTCAACAAGCGCTTCAGAACCGCCGACCAGCACTGAGACGATTCCAGACCCTGAGCTGGCCAGCCAGCCTCGATCGCCAAACTGCCTATCGCCTGATATCTGCAGTTGTCTCCCGTCTTAAACTCTGTCACAGAAGCTGCAAAGCGCCCTGAAACTGACTCGACCAGTCGAGCACCCAGAACTTCTACAAACACAAGGTACATTGTGGTTCTGTCCCGTTGGTCCTTCTCCGAAGGCGCCTAATGACATTCTATGAACCATTGCTCCCTTTGTGTTGGAACCACGTACCCTTTAATTATTATGATTAATTACTATACCGACTACCCTCCTATCAGTATCCAGAGTGCATCCATTTTCCTTCTTTGAAACTGTCTTTCATCTGCATTGCTTCACAGGGTGGGTTATATTTTGTAGTGTGCTACAACTGTCTGTCGTGATAATAATAAAATAGATATTGCTATAAAACCTTGACTGGTTAGTCCCTTTCATCATTGGGTAATAATTGTATTTTCGCTGTGTTGTAACTAACCAATGAGCCACGACCTTGCAGAGATAAATCTGCTGTTCCGTCCACGTTACCAAAATTGGACAAGGAGGTTTATAATTTGCTTTTGTTTCCAATCTGTTTGGATACCTTCTGGTGTACTAGAGGCGTGGGGCTGATTGATGGACCACTGATGCCCCAGAAGTTGATTTGTCACAGTATGAGACTCAAAGTTCGACTCTATTGTCAAATCAACAGTAATGGATCTTCCTGCCACTACAAAGTCCATTGAGGAACAGTTTAGAAACAAGACGAATAATAAGATGGAGTGGAAACATTATGCTGAGATCTAATAAGGGTGAAGCTTGCAGCTTTTCCTCTTTTCCAGCAAATTCTGCAATGCTACATCTCCCTGTCGCCCTACCAGTGTCCAGCCCTACTGTCTATCTTTAGTGGAACACTTAAGATTAGTAGATTGTTTCCAAGACTGGGATCAATATATGGGGGTACTATTACTTGATGGAGGGAGCTTAATCTCTGTTAATGCACTTCTATAAGAAATTATTTTAGTGTGAAAATGCTAGAGAAAATATCAAACTTTTTTTAATGATATGGAAATGCATTTAAAAAATAGGTTTTGTGGGCAAATGGAATAGAAAGATTCACTGAGCTGTGAGATAATGTAACTCATGCAAATTAGAAAATTAAATGTGCCTTTCTGGCAAAAATTATAGGGTTGTAGGCATAATCATATCATAGCAGTTCTCTAAATTCTAAGAACGAATGCTCGACTAAACTCTAATGAATTTGAACCTTTTTAAGCTGGTATATCGAATTTAAACTGTGTCCACCTGATTTCATTTACTGAATGAAATGCTGATTAAACAAATTCGGCCTTCAGCCAATATTCCACTTTGTGTTAACATTAAACATGAATGGTTGATACCTCCATTTAAATGTTAATTCTATTTCTTTTTGTGACTTTTCCTTTGGTGTAAACTGATTTCTGGAACATATGTATTTCATTTGTTTTAATTGGTGGGGTGGCCTTCACGATTTTAGATTAATGTTTGAATGAACGCGATTGTCAACTTGTTAAACTTTCATATTGCCATGTTTGTATTTCTCTACATTTCCTGCAAGGAAATGTTCAGTTGATAATGCTGGTTGCCATTGGCTGTAATGGACAATATAGAACATGGCACGCAACATTATCTCCACCCATGGTTGTCAGAAAGTGGTTTTGTGGGAGAAGGAAATCTAAAAGACAGACTGGAGAAAAAAGAGCTGGTATGTAATAAAGATGGACACTGGTAGGGGAGAAAGGAGATTTATTGGCAGCAAACCCTCACCCCAGCAGGACACTCCAGCTTTCTCTCACCAACTGCTCTTATGTGGAATCTGGAACCTTTACCGCAGGTAAACAGATACACAGAGAATGGGACATATACAATGCTGACCCAGCATTCGAGGTAAGCCCTCTACTCACATTGTAACACTTTCCCCCCCATAATATGATGAACGAAACAATACACACACACACACACACATCTACACTGATTAACACAACACTACATCATTCACAACCCCAGACAAGCACTACGCCCCCACAAGCAGTCACCATTCATCCCAGTAACAATTACACCTACATAACTAATATATACAGAAACGGGAAAGAACATCTAACCCATAACAGCTCCTACAACAAAGTCCTTGTATTTAGCAGGCAATCTTCTCTCCCACACAGGGTAGTTGCTCTGCTGCCTAGCACCATCATTAATAGAATGTGATAACCCAAATCCTTCACCACTAACCCCTTCGCTCAGCGCCTGAACAACATGCTCAGTTAGCACCACTGTTCCTGCTCCAGCCCCCTCATTACAAGGACTCATTCCATTATCACCATTACAAGCGGCCGCTCCAATCTTCCCACTTATATTTTCGGGGACCAATATATCATCCTTAGCCACATTCCACTTACTTTCCACACCACTTTTCTCCACCACCACTACCCTCATTTTACTCCATCTTGACCCATCATCTAACTTGACATAACCTAAACCCGCTTTTACAACTGCACAGGGTTGCATGTATCCACTGGTACCCTTTACAACATGTCTGGGATTCTTAATTTGTACTAAATCACCTACTTTCGCTTCCAAAGGCATCCTCCTTTCATACCGTTCCCTGAGCTCCTCTTGTTTCCTCTGCACCTTTTCCAAGACCTCCTGCATATTGACACATGACTGGGTACCACCGCCCAAAGCAGGCACCCCCAACTTAGTCCTTGGCTTCCTTCCTTACATAAGCTCAAATGGGGAACAACCTGTCAGGGTAGAGGGGGTGTATCTGTATGCTCTGAGCACTTCTGAAACTACACTTCTCCAATACAGACCATTGGCTACCGCTAACTAAATAGCCCCCTTAACAAATCTGTTCATCGTTTCTACGAGACCATTCACTGCAGGATTGTACAAGGAAACTCTGTGATGTCGTATTCCCATACTGTTCAAGAACTGCATATGGTTAGAAATAAACTGTACTCCATTGTCTGTTACAATCCCAGCTGGAACCCCCTCTCTATCAAACACTTTACTAAACAAATCCACTACTTTCTCCGCAGTAACTGTTTCCGGTGCAGTCGCCTCAACCCACCTGGAGGTGTAATCTACCAGTACCACAATAAATCTGAAATCACCTCCAAGAACCTCTATGGGGCCCATAATGTCGAGTGCAACCTTTTCCCAAACTTCCTTCTGAACTTCCACCAGATATACCGGTTGAGGACTGGGAGCTTTGCTCTTATCACTAGTGGCGTACGCCACACATTCTTTTACCTCCAGTTCTACATCGCTGTCCATCTTGGGCCACCAATAACACTCTCTTAACCTTCTCTTGGTCATGGATCTGCCTAGATGCCCTTCATGGGCCAATGCTACAAGCCTACTCCTAAGGCATGTAGGAGGTATTACTCTCTGGCCTCTGGCAATGCCCCAGGGGCCTTCAGAAAGTTCATGCCAAACATGACCAAAGTATTTACTCAACTCCTCATCAAGTACACTGTTTTTAAGGGCTGTCCTAATTTTCGACAGTGTCACATCATTGGAACACTCCTTGTATCGATAGCTGGAATAATGCTGGCCACCATGATACATTGGTCATCGTAAACTTGCTCTTTCTCGAACACACTTCCACCACAGGGGAGGCGAGACAAAGAATGCACCACAGTATTCTTTCCACCCGGTAAGTAATCCACTTTAAAATTAAACTCATGCATGTCAGCCATCCATCTCAAAATCCTAGACGATGGACGCGATTAACCCTTGGTGGTCAGAACGTGAACCAAAGGCTTGTGATCAGTGCGCAGAATATACTGCATACCCCATAAGGAAGTTGTAAAATGTTTTGATGCCCAGACAGCAGCCAAAGCCTCCCTCTCAATGACAGCATACCTTTGTTCAGCCTCCCTCAATACCCTAGATGCAAATGCTATGGGGCAATACTCTCCTTCATCCCATTGTTCCAGTACCGCTCCAACACCATCCTCACTGGCATCAACTGTTAGTACAGTTTTCTTGCTGGGAGAAAATGATCCTAAAGACGGGGCTCGATAAACCTCAGCCTTCAATTCCTCAAATTCCTTTTAACATTCCTCAGACCAGACCAAATTAACCCCTTTCTTCAACAATGCTCTCATCATCTGTGTCTTATCAGCATATGATGCAACGAAACGGCTATAGTATTCAGTAAGACCCAAAAATGATCTCAGTTGCTCTTTGTTCGTGGGGGAAGGTGTATCCCTCAGCACCCTAACCAGTTGCTCTTTGGGATGAATTCCTGTCTCATCCAGAGTGTGTCCCAGGTAGGTGACACTGGACACACCCACATGACACTTGCTCAACTTCACAGTGAGACCGCTACCCTTCAATATTTCCATCACCTCCAGTACTCTCCTGTCATGCTCGCCACGATTCCTCCCCCACACCAGGATGCAGAAGCTAAACCAAATGGCTTCCTCCAAAATCGTTATGCACCAAAAGGAGTAACAAAAGACGTTAATGGTCGGGATTCCAAATGAAGATCGATTTAGTGATACGCCGACGACAAGTCAGAGGTGGAGAAAAATTAGGCCCTTCCTACCAATGTAAGTAACTCATTTATATTGGGCAGAGGGTGCCTGTCTACCCATAAACTGGCATTCAAATCTCTAAGGTCAACACACATCCTCATGCCCCCGTCTGCTTTCCGCGCCAATACCACCGGCGCCAACCACCCGGAACTCTCCACCTCCTCAATTATGCCAGCTTCCTGGAGCTTCGCAATTCCTCCTTCAGCCCCTCACGGGCTAACAACGGAACCCTCCTCACCGTATGTACACATGGCTTGGCACGCCTCTTGAGCACTATCTTGTGCGAAAACCCCTTGAGCTTTCCCAAGGTTAAAGTGAAAACACTGGGAAAGGTCTCCTTGAGATACTCAGCAGGCAACACGTGACCCTCCTTATGATTTTCATCAGCACTCACACTCAGGACAGGAACAGCTTTACCTGGTTGAATTTCTATTTGTAGAGCTGCCTGTTCATCCCAGCCCACCACGGAATCACCTTTATGGGCCACATATAACTTCCCACTGGTCTCACGCCCTTCAAACTTAATGGTCGCCCACTCAGACCCCAATACCTTTATTGGCACTCGACCATAAGCACATGGGTTGATGTCAGGCGGAAGGAACTCTGCTACAGCTTTTTGAAAACTGGCCACATACAACTCGGGCGATATCATTGTGTAGTGTGAACCAGTGTCAACCATCATCTTTATAGGTACATTATTCACGACAGTGTAGCCCATGCACCTTTTCCTCCCATACCCATTTCCCACACTCAACAACATTCCTTCGCGCCCTACTTCGTTCACTGGTTGGGAGACATTGTCACCCACATAACCAACAACAGTTACACTGTCATCCTCAGGCTCAGGATCAACCATCCTGACGATTTGTCTGTTGTTAACATTGCTTTTACACATTCGAAGATAGTGCCCTCTTCCTCTGCATTTCCTGCAGTTAACAGTGGATGCAGGAAATTCTTTGGAACCGGTGGCATGTCCTCGCCACCCACATCTTCTGCATACTTCCCTTGGCGCTGGCACTCCTTTACTGTCCCTTCCTTTCCCTTTGTGATCATCGCTACTGCTCCTGGCAATTATAGCATGCACAGTTTCATTTTATCTGTCATTACTTGAACACTGTTCTTAGATTCTTCTATAGCCCTCGCTATCTCCACCACGTTTTCTAAGGGCGGGTCCCTCTCGATCCAGAGCCGCTCTCTAATCCTGGAGTCGCTGGTACGCATCATGATTTGATCATGAATGTACTCATCAGCCAGTCCAGTAAATTTGCAGGATGCAATCAATGTACGCAGTGCAGTCATGTAAGAATCAATACTTTCCCCGGCACCTTGAGCTCTCGAGAAAAAATGGTATCTCTCTAACACCACATTAGTCCTTTTTCCGAAGCGGGCTTCTAACTTTCCTAAAGGTGTTTCATACGCTAATACAACTCCTTCTGCTTCGTCTCCTCTGTCTCCTCCATCTGCAAGGGGAGCCCTCACCTCTTGCCCAGGAAGATGTCTGTAGACTCTCAACCCTTCCATACCCAAACAGTTCAATAGGGCGGCTTCCTTATCATCATTCAATCTGGATCCTCCCGCCACTCTCAAGTACACCTTGAAGGTGTCAACCCACAAATCCCACACTATAGGGGGTTCACCCGGGTTGGGGAGAAAGACCGGGGGTGGCCGAGCGTTGCTTTGCTGCATCATTATATTTTATCTCTCTTTAACAATATACTCTTTTCACTATATATATTTCAGTGGTGCAGCTTGTGTCTCACTGCTGAGAAGGTGCACACCAGTGGTTTTGAACGTATGAGATTCTTTTCTTATTTGTTCAATTGTGGGATTGGATTCCCAAACATTTGGTATAAATGTTAACCCACTGACTTTAGGCTCCTCGCCCCCTATTTCCAATGAATGAGGTTTCTTGATTGCTGTGTTCGCCTATTACTATGTTTCCAGTCACCTTGATCTTCTCGGCAGTGATTCGCTATCCGCAACTCAAGGCGGAAACGCTTGACGCCGAGGCTCTGCCCAAGGGAATGTGGAAGGGCTGATGCAGAAATGGTGTGTCGGCCGCGCTCAGGCTTGTCCCTGGGAGGAAGCGCAGGCCAACACAGACGACCGCTGCAGGTTGCAGACTTCACCAGCTGCACCACCCCCGGCTGGGGAGCCCAGTCAGTGGCTCAGGAACCTCCTGTTGTGTGACCGCGCTCGACCCCTTCCTGACACGGGGAGCACAGGTGGCGCACACAGTGAAGAGCTGGTTCGTAGTTCGGCGGGTCGCCGAAATGTAACAGCTGATCCCGTGCTCGACCCGCCTCGTCGGGGAACACAGGAAAGACAAACAGCTAATCAGGCGTTTCCCAACGTGAAGGTTGTTTGCTCGCCACCCACAGGTCTCCAATGCTCTGTTCTGTTACGGAACAGCGGCAGGTGCTGGAACAGCTGATTGGGATTATTCAAAACAGGTTGTTCGCTCGCCGCCCGCAGGCCTTGGGTACTCTGCCCTGTCGCGGAAACGGCGGCAGGTGCTGCTGGGCTGCTGTAACTTTGAAGACTGCACGAGTGGTGAACCAGGGTAAGCTGCCCTCGTCGCCAGTGTAATAAAGATGGACACTGGTAGGTGAGAAAGGAGCTTTATTGGCAGCAAACCCTCAACCCAGCAGGACACTCCAGCTTTCTCTCACCAACTGCTCTTACATTGAATCTGGAACCTTTAAAGCAGGTAAACAGAGACACAGAGAATGGAACATGTAGAATGCTGACCCAGCATTCCATGTAAGACCTCTACTCACATTGTAACATGGTATTTGGCATGGATTATCACTTGTAAACAGTGGGTGCTCTAAAAATAAAGAGAGGATGCTGCCACTAATGCTAGGTGTCGGTAACCCCTGCACACCTGTAAAATCACACCTCTCCTTAGAGGAATGACAAAAAGCGTAATAGGTGAAGTGGAAGTAACTGGGGGATAGAAAACGACATGATAGCGCAGAGACTAATACTGACAGATTCTACCATTGTTCCCTGCAAACTTATTAGTAGCCAGGAGACCGAAAGAAACAAATATATATCTAACCAAGCTCAACCAACCAATCCTGACCGGACCATGCTCGCACCAGAACCTACAACTAACCCATCCAGATGAAAAGTGTGACCCAACAGAAGCTGTAGGTAGCAAAAACTATACATTATATTGCATTTTAAGGTTTTAAATCGTATGAGTGAAGTTCATATTAAAACAGTACTTTATTCCTAAATCCTTTAGAACTTAGTAATTCAAGTATATAAACACCAAAGCTGACTTCATTTACACCAAAATATATTTGTATTTATCATGAGATTTATGTAATGACAGATTCAGAAAATATCGTATCGTAATTGTCATTTGTATCACCGCCTTTCACCATTGGTAGGGTCTTCCCACGCTGTAGGTTGAATGCCTTCAGGGACCCAAGTCCGGATATGGGAAATTTGTCATAGGAGTTATTAGAATGCATGTGTGCATTTTAACCATTACCAGAGTAAGAAGGGGGGACCAGTCCCAGCTAGCTACCCATGACGAGCTGGCACATGGATGGGTGCTGAGAGGTATTCAGGAGAGTATACAAAAGCAGGAGACTCATTATGTGCTCAACTAGTCACTTATCCTTGTTCACTCCTCGCCAACCTGATGATTCTCATTGTGTAATTTTTCTCCGAACTTGCCTGCTGCGATCTTGATCTTTCTCTGCATATCTTTGTCATGCTAGCAAGTGGGGGCTTTGTCCCACTATACTACTTTAATGCTTTCTTTGTTATGCCTAGTTGCACACCCGATGTAGCCCCCCCGGGAGGCTTCACCAGACTATGCTAATACCCATATGTTTCTTATGCATCTCACAGTTCCTGTGTTTGTGCTGCCTTTGGACTGACTTATACTATGGTCGTGCTGTGGCTCTGTAACTATCCTCTGCATGATTGTACTGTTCCCTTTGCCTGCTGGATCCTTTACTACACCACCGTAATCTGACTTGGACCAGTAGGCAGGACCTGTCTAATTTGGTCTCTTTGCATAATTGTATACCTGATGTAACACGAGGTGTGGCTTTACCAGACTGCACATCTACTCTATGTTGGCTTTTTGCGTATGTGTTTACCTGATGTAGTCCCCCGTACCATGAGGTGTGGTTTAATCAGACTGCACCTACCCTTACTTTGTCCATTACGTATATCTGTACACCTGAAGTTGCACCCCCGCAACATGAGGCGTGGCTTTACTAAACTGCACACCTACTGAATTTGGTTTTATTGCGTATCTGTATACTTGATGTAGCCCTTCGTACCAGGAGGTGTGGCCGTATCATACTGTACACCTACCCTTACTTTGTCCTTTATGCGTATCTGTACACCGGAAGTTGCCCCCCGCACCTTGAGGCGTGGGTTTACCAGACTGCACACCTACTCTATTTTGTCGTATTGCATATCTGTATACCTGATGTAGCCCCCCGTAACATGAGGCATGGCCTTATCAGACTGTGCACCTACCTTTACTTTGTCCATTACGTATATCTGTACACCTGAAGTTGCACCCCCGCAACATGAGGCGTGGCTTCACTAGACTGCACACCTACTGAATTTGGTTTTATTGCGTATCTGTATACTTGATGTAGCCCTTCGTACCAGGAGGTGTGGCCGTATCATACTGTACACCTACCCTTACTTTGTCCTTTATGCGTATCTGTACACCGGAAGTTGCCCTCCGCACCTTGAGGCGTGGGTTTACCAGACTGCACACCTACTCTATTTTGTCGTATTGCATATCTGTATACCTGATGTAGCCCCCCGTAACATGAGGCATGGCCTTATCAGACTATGCACCTACCTTTACTTTGTCCTTTATGCGTAACTGTACACCTAAAGTAGCCCCCCCGTGCCATGAGGCGTGGGTTTACCAGACTACACACCTACTCTATTTTGTCTTATTGCATATCTGTATATCTGAAGTAGCCCTTCGTATCATGAGGCATGGCCGTATCAGACTGTGCACCTACCTTTACTTTGTCCTTTATGCGTATCTGTATACCAGAAGTAGCCCCCCGCAAATGAGGTGTGGCTTTACCAGACTGCGCACCGACACGATTTTGTCTTATTGTGTATCTGTATACCTGATGTAGCCCCCGTATCATGAGGTGTGGCTCTGTCAGATTAGGCTTTCATGATCCACTTGTATGCTGTAACCCTTATGGGTGGTATTGCACTGTGTAGAGTGTCACCTCGCACTTACTATAACTAGCGCCTATACGCCTGAGGGCTTTGTGCGCTGCTATAAAGGCAACAATAAATAAATAATAAAGGTATAAGGACTATTTTTGTGAAGATAAATCCTCTGATAATGCCCTGGAAAAAAACATGTTAAATGTGATTGACTTTCCAACCTATGGATAGGAGATAATGGGTCTAGAGTGAACTCATGTATATATTATATATAATATACATATAATATATAATATATAATAAAGGATCTTTTTTTGAAGGCTTTATCTATAAAATTAAATGGAGTCAATAACATTCAAAATCATGCGATGAACAAGGGTGGAACACTTATTATGAAATGTTCCCTAGAGAGGAGAAAATGAAGGGTTGTATACTGTGAAGGGAACAAAGATAGTAACATGAATGTGCAATGAGTGGATTCGTCATGAACAACCACCATGCTACATGAACAACAATTAAAGAGACACTGATAATATTTTGAGTAACTTGCATAAAATCTCAAGGAACACTACAGGGTATAATCTTTTTTTTAAGAAAAGAAAAAATACGTTTAAGAAGTATGTTTGATGGATCCTCCAGTCATAGATGGGCTAGATATATGTTTTTAAAAAACTTAGAAGAGCCACATAGGGCAACTGTCAGAGAGCCTGTTGAGTGACCATAAAATGTCATTACCAGTCATTGTTGAAAAGATCAGTATAGACAATCCAACTAGCTTAACAGTAAAATTTGGAAACGGAATGTCTTCAACAAGAATTGGTTTATTATGAATATCTACAACACTCTAATAAAAGTGAATCCAGGAAAAAAAAGGATGCCTTTTTGATAACATGGAAGGAAATGTTTGACACTACTAAAATTCTACTGGACGGAGACCTAATTGCAAAATGTATTTAACAATGAGGAGTTTTCATCAGTAAAAAAGATTATTGCGACCAAACGTTTAATCAGTATACTAATAAAACCAGTAGAAGTTGGGCAAGAATGCTTATGTATTGGGAATTATATGGTTAAATGGAACAATGGATGGAGACCTCCCTGGAAATTTGGGCATGGAGCATGGAGGTATAAAATACACTTTAGATTTTTACAACAAAGTTTGCGAATTTAGAATGCAAGCATTGACAACTAGGATTAGTTATAAATGCCAGAACGTGATGGCATCTTCTAGGAAATATGGGAAGCTGGTGGTTAATAAAGGACTGAATAAAATTATTCGCAACCAGAGAAGGTTTACATTATTTGACTTATTTATGGCTACGAGATACATACCAATGCTTTGACACAAAGACTATCCGATAGCGGCTACCTTCGGAAGCTTTTAAAAAATTCAGCCAAAAGAGCACGCTCCACAAACAGGCAATGCCTGTTAAGTCCTAAACCTAAAAACACCTTGGACAATAGCTTAGTCTGTGTGAATACTTTCTCGAAGAGCACGGTTCAGATCAAGAAAATGGTAAATAAACACTGGAATCTGGTGACAAGCACGGGTTGTGTGTCTCGGTATATGTTGTTTTCTGCTAAACAGGGTAAAATGATTAGCGAAAGTCCAGTACATTACCAGTATTTGGAACATAATATTTCTACTAATTTGAATACTTTATAGGAACACTGGAATTTACCAAGCACTCCCATTGTGGGTCATTTCCTGTGTGGAAACTGTAGTGTATTTGAGTATTTAAGAGCACAGTATTTGTCCACAACAAAACACACTGGTCACTGACCAACCACACCAACTGCAATACCAAAAACACAATGTATATGATTTGTTGTCCATGTTCAAAGATATATATTGGTATGACAACCTGTAAGGTTTTCACCAGAATATGTGAGCATCAGTCCAAGATCCGGAAAGAAAGTTCTATCAGCTCCACTGGTACAGCAATATATTGCCCATCAACACTGTGATCAAGATCTGAAATGGAGGGTTATAGATTCAATCAAACCAGAAAGTTACAACTTTTCACTGTTGAACAGATTGCAGAAATAGATTTTTCGTTTGAAGTCGTAACGAGACTGGGTTGAATGAAGAAATTCAGTGCGGAGATCTACTGAATTAATACCTAATCTGCCAACATCTAGATGGGTCTCTTTTTGAGATCACAGCAGTCAGCGACTTAGTATCCCATGTCTGCTCTTTTTCCATAGTGTCCTATCACTCTCCCGATTTAAAACTTAGCTTTGTTCACCATGTACGCTGTTTCAGTGGGCATTGTCTACGAGCAGTTTAGGTCTTTTCTTTTTCCTATGTCACCTCATTTGATTCTCCAATATCAGGTGGTTCATCTTACTGTTGTTTGAGCCATGCACCCTCGTCCCCTGCTTTTTAAAAATTGTTTTGTGAACTAATTTTTCCAACCAGTGTCCACGTTCAGCTCTTTTTTACTAGGGGGCAAACATATCAAATGCCCTTCTTTCAAGGCCTATTCTTTCCTGTGAGTTTTTCATGGGTACTTAAGTGCTATATTCCTTTGGGAAATAACCATTATCGCTGCGCTCCATTCCATACGTTGTTAGGTATGCCATAGCATACATTTTCCCTTCATGAGGGCCGCCACTTTAAGTTGTTTGGATATTCATGTGAGTGGTCTAGTTGCTTTCACGTGAATGTTCAAATAGCAAACTAGGCAGTTGAGCGGTCTTTTCCAGTGGCTGCCGTGGTAGAACACAACCATTTCTACGGCCTGGGTGAGTGTGTGCCAATCCCCCTTTTGCTTCGGAAAATCGTGTTGCATTAAAAGCATTCCTTTGTTAACATAACACAGCTTTACACTGAGATATGCTGACATGCATTTACTTATCCAGCTTCTTCATTCGTCACCCCTTTTAAATAGAAAGAGTTGTGTATGGCATGACAAGGGCAGATACCTACCGAGGGGGCATGAACAAAGCCTTTTGGCAGGGTACACCATGAATTTCTGTATGGAGTTTGTTTTTTGACTAGGATTTACACTTATCGTTGCTGTAAATTGCAGATTTTTGTTTGTGTATGAGTGGTTCCCATTTACTTTTCAGCATGGCTAGTCATATGCAGCCTGCAGAGAGAAAGCCCCTGGTGCCCGCACATAATGAATCTTTCTGAAAACATTTTGAAAGTTGGACATCACCCTCTACTCCATGGGGGAATAAGACATAGTAAAGGTATTTAATATTTATAACAGCTATTTTCAAAATGGAATGTTCATGTTGATATTTATGTAGATACTTCATGAAGAGGGGAAGTGAAAATAACATGTATGTCGTAGCCCTGAAGAAGGCTGTGCTTTGAGATTGAATGTGTCTCTGCACAGCCGAAACTCGAGTTGGCAGGAGAAATGACATTTACAGTGCATGTGTACATTCTATTGAGATATATATGTATTTAGTACACTGACAGTGTTTTAGAAAGAACAGGACACATGTTAAAGTAACAGGTGTCGGGTTTACATTGGTATGTAGCCACTGTGCAATATGTATGTTTTAAATGTCAAATTAGTGTTTTTTGTGCACATATCTTGGTTGATCTGTGACTCATAGTGTGTTCAAGAGCACTGACACGACAGTTTGGTCTTCTATGTGCGGGGGTAACTTGGTTTTATGGTTTTCATGAATTCTTGTGTATGACTGTATTTTGTGAATTTGGCGTCTTTATGATTATGTATATAGATGTACAAATGGAAGACTCTTTAACAGAAATATGTAAAAAGATTTATTTTTGATAACAATGTTATTATATTTGTAATTAAACTATGCCTAATACACACTTTAATTAGTGCATTCACTAGAAGCTGGGACATTTCTGTGTTTGTATGTGTTGACATATTTATGAGACAACAGGGATATATATGCATCTGGGAATACTGCACTGCACATACAACACTGTATAAAACCTAAAGGATGGACATATCTGATAAAGGAATGGAGGTTAGAGTTGAAACAAAAAAGCTATACACCATTCTATATGTAATCATGGAGAAACGTCTAGACTAAGATAACACTATTAAACAAAAATGTTTGGGGAGAATTTAGATGCGTAATGCATCTCAAAGTTGTGAGATGAATAGAGAGGAACAAATGCTGGTAATTGGATGCTCAGAGGTTGGAACAAAACTACACATGTTTTTTTACTTTTGCATTAAATATTTCCTATGTATCTTTTAGTGCCAAAAAATGATAAGAGCAATGAATACTCGCAATATCTGAAGATTATGGTCTCTAGCGAATAATCTCAAACAAATTCCTAAAGCACAATAAGTGTGGACCCAGAACACAGAGAACACATTTTTGGTAAAAGAAAGTATCAGTGGGAGGGTACCTAATCTTACGTTTTAGGCAAGTGCCTTTACCGTTACTGATATCGAAGATATGATTTTAAATGTTCAAACGTCTAAAGCCCCTGGGGCGGATTGCATTCCAAAGCTAGTATTAAACCACAATAGTCGTGGATGGTCTTTTAAAGGTAGCGTCAACATTAATAAACATTTTATCTCTTGGCAGAAGCCACATATAATCAACATCTCGAAGAAGGGTGACAGAAGAGTCCCATATGATTATAGAAATGTTGCATTGCTTCATAGTACTAGAAAGTATTTTGCAAAAGCTATATTAAGAGAACTGACAACAGGGGTTAAACAGAGGAATATTCTATCTCCCCTATAGAAGGGTTACGAAAAGGAATGGGGTCTGCCATAAATGTTTTATTATATGTTTTTTGATAGAAGAAACCTTATTGAAATCTGATATAACATTACATATGACCTTCCGCGACCTTGTCAGCCTACGATAATTATAATTTATAATGTACTAAATGTTCTTTTATGACGCGCATAATACCGTAGATCAGTTTCTAAGCGAGCGTGAAACCGGGACTCAAACCTGTGTTGCTATGTGTTGTATTGCTTCCAAGAAACACATGTTGCCCCTGAGCTATCCTCCCGGCCTATAGTCAATAGGAATACCTTAAAATAAATGTGCGGCATTCAGAGGGTCTCTTGAATCTTATTATCCAATTGCACACAAAGACAACCATACAAATAAGATAAAATTCAGAGGACAATCTCTCAAGACCAACTGAAACATCATGGGGAATGAAGCAGAGATGTATTTCGTCCTTTTATTATTTAACCTACATTTAGGAGATTTTAACTTGGCTTTCGCTCAGTCCAAACGCTTCCCGCCAAGATTAGGTACAATCTCGATACCAGGGCGTGCTTAGCCTGATGATAAAGTGCTTTTGCACTTAACTCAAATAGGCCTACAAACTGTGAAGCTATGCATACATTTGTAAAAAACAAAACAAACAGTTAATCCTGAATTTAGAGAAAATGTAAATTGTGTATTTTGGGAAAATTAGCAAAATAGCAATGAAATGGGTATGGTGAGTGAACAAACAGGGATAGGAGGTAGGTGGTGGATGAGGTCAAATATGTATGATTCCTCATTGCAAAAATATGCATTAAAAGGTAGAAATAAAAGAACATTTAATAAACTAAAATCTGCATTTATAACCATATGGAATATGGACTTGAGAGTTGGGGGACATTCAACAAGATGAAAGTGGCTTAGGAAATGAGCTGGTTATCAAAACAAAAACAGAGAGTATTGTTACACACTGTATTTTTGGATTCAGGCTTCAGCGATTGAGGCATTAAGAATTGAGTTAAACATAAAACCTCGATAGTTAAAAAAATTAACTTACATTATAAAATTAAACATTTCTTTAACATTTCTCTAATTGAAAACAAACAATGCAATTGTGTCAGGTATGAATAACGTTCTTATAATTGTGAAAGATTAATGCAAAAACTAATTTTAGATTTCAACAACACAAATATACACATTTTTAAGAATAATTTGATCAAAAACAGTGTCCTATGGGAATGAGGCAACAATTATAAAGATTTAAAGTAATTTGAGAGAGCAGACTGTGCATTTCCCTAATTATCAAGTATCCCAAAAATATATCTTACGATGTCCAGATCGGAATTTGGCTAGAGCCTTTTTTTACATTATAGAATAAATGTATTGTCAACAAATGAAGTTGTAGGTGCTAGGCAAAAGAAACCTTTACGTTTAGGAAACTGTCAATTTTGTAAAGAAGATCATTTGGAAACCTTGAAGTACTTAGTAATTTAATGTGAGGCTTTGAATGAAAATCGTAAAAAAAAAATTCACAAAATGTTTCATTAAGACCTATTTTTAACAACTGAATTACTTTGAAATTGCACCATCAATGATCAACAGATTTTCATAATTGCTGCTATACTGTTTTGTAAACATATTGGTGTTTTAAATTGATGTTGGTTGTATAATAGATGGAGTACAGTATAAGGTTTACTGTAAACCATGATACTGTATAATACAAATAAGTAAAAGAACACATTCATGAAGAGACTAGCTGCAGGTACTTTGCACGCGTAGGCGGTCAAGTCTCTAGTACACAAGGCCCCTTTGTGACTCATGGAATTTGTGTACGGGTGATACAGATGAGGTGAATGAACCCCGTTGTTGATAAGTGCCCATCAGCAAAATTATGCTTTTCCGGCCCCTGGGCTGTCCCCAGTGTGCAGCAGTACATGGTGTAGAAAAGGTAGGCATGAAGGAAACACAAGCAACCTGGGCCACCATCTCTTGCCTCTCTCTGTAGTTATCCTCCTCCCCCTTCATTTACGCGAGAAGCAGGGGAAAATATGTATTCCTCTGCTGTGAGGCAGCGTCAGGGGACCATGACTTCACCATTATAGTGAAGTGATGTCATAGAGGGAGGATGAAGCATTTAGAAAAGTCTTTGTTTCTGATTTACAAAAGCGTTTTTCAATGCACAAATCCCATTGAAAAACGCTTTGTAAATTGGGACCTTTATGAGCTAATTCATTGCACTTTAAGGGTCTGATTCACAGAACGGTTTTTATAATGGTGCATTCCCATTGGAAACCCCTCTATCAATCAGGCCCTAACCTCACCCAACAGTTCAGTTGTTTTCACCAAGAGATGGGAGGAAGAATAAACTTCAATGTGGAGCAAAAGAGTGTTTAAACCAGCAGTCACTATTAGCTACTGTGCATCTGTCAGTGACTCAGAGGTCAATCAATAAAATATGTCAACCAATGGGTTTTTATATTTAAACATCACATGATCATTAATTGAAATTTTACCCATTGATATCTTCAAAATGGCCTCAGTCTCAAATGTGCTCCACCCATTAGCACAGTGTGCTGCTGAAATGGAATATCCAGTGGCTCTAAGCGTGGGCCCGTTGTTAAAAGCAGTCGGTGTGATGCACTGCCATCACCCTCTTCATGTCGTTTGCCCCCAGGCTGACAAATACCCTTTACCACCTGTGATAGCCACTAGCGTGTGCTTAAGAGAAAAATGTTTACGTATCTGACCACTCAAATGGAGCTGCACTGCTCCGCTACAGTCTGTTCTCCGTGTTAATGACCTCATGGTCATCAACATGGAAAACAGATCACAGCAGTCCGGGTCCGACTGCCGCCACGGGTAATAACGCCTCACTACAATAAACATTCACAACCTGCAAATATGCTCACTGCCCCATTAGTCAGAAACATCTGTGTATTAGAACTAGCAAAAAGTGTCCGTACTGCTTACAGTTTCTGTAGACAAACATGATAACACTCTCACCAAATGTTGACAACCACGGAGCAGACATGGAGGGGAGAATTGGCGTGCTGCAGCATGATGGGACTTTCTGTGTGCTCTCCCCGCCTGTTGCCTCACCCTGATGCAATGCAATATGTTGCGGTGCATCATGATGCAGATATATTGGAAACGGTGTGTACAAGGGCCTTGAAATATGGCGTTTGCCGTCCCTTAGGGACCTCAAGTTTTGTTCCTTGCGTCCGTGTGCTTGAAATGAGCGCTGCCCCATCCTTCTACAACCACACTGATGTTTTGCTGCTTCTAGGCAACCGATTCATGTGTGCAGGGCCTGAAATCCGGGAAACTGGGTGGGGTGTCCACATGTAATGTAGCCAGTGATATCCGGAGGGTCTGAACAGGTAACTGCAAAATTTGGTGCAGATTGGTGGAACGGTGTAGAAATGAATGAGAAACCAAAAAACACATTTTCGGTTTTATATATATATATAAATGTATATATATTAGAGAGAGAGAGAGAGAGAGAGAGAGAGAGAGACAGAGAGAGAGAGAGAGAGAGAGAGAGAGAGAGAGAGAGAGAGAGAGAAAAAGAGAGAGAGAGAGAGAAGATAAGTGGAGTTCATGAAAACAGAAACCTTGGTGTTGTCAGCTTACTTTATATTTATGTTTGATTAAAATCTATCAATAGATCCATCTTTCCTTTTGAGATAACAAATGGTAACCTTTTGAAGAACTCTGGCCATCAGATAAGATTATGAGGGGATCGTATTGTACTATTGGACATTAGGAGTAAATTGTCTCTTCATAGAATAACACAGTAGCATACGTCATAACGCAAACATTGTGGCCAGTATTTAACATGAATTTCAGGCAATAGAATGCCCTTGTGTGACATTCGAAGTTGCCTCTGGATTCAATACATCAACACAGCAGTGAGGATGGCAACTCCAGCCAGACCCTGACAGTGCACTACAGTGGATAAGTATACATATTTGAATCTAGACGTCACTGTGTGATATTCTGGCAGTTCCACTTTAAGGTCTACCTATCTTCAGCAATAATGATTTTTGAACAGTCACTATACAGCCAGAGTCCAAAGCATTCCTCAGCAGGATTTATCAGGGAGCAGAAAAGTAAAGTCACAGGTAATCATTTTGTTAGAAAATCATCATACTCAAGGAGTAATGCTGTGCAGCCTAAATATTCTTGCAATAGTAATATAGTATTCATGTTAGTTTCCAGTAACAAGAGACAGTGGTGGTGGCTTGACTCTATATAACCTAATTTATTCACAGAGTAATTCCCTCCTAGAGTGCTGGTTACGTGGGTCCTAACCCAAATCAATGCTTTTAATTTGATCAACTACATCAGGATAAGATACTGAGTGGACCTCTACGGATTCGACCTTGTGATCTTAAACTTTCAAACAGCATTAGTCATGTGAGCTATCCTCCCAGCTCCACTTAGCTATCTTGGCAAACATTTACTCTCAGTGGAA
This sequence comes from Ambystoma mexicanum, assembly GCF_040938575.1. NCBI lineage: Eukaryota > Metazoa > Chordata > Amphibia > Caudata > Ambystomatidae > Ambystoma > Ambystoma mexicanum. Next base: position 109,827,705 of record NC_090931.1, read on the forward strand.
GTGGTGGCGGTGCTGTGCTGGGTGACAATTAGTTTGATGAACCACAGTCTATGAGGTAAAAAAGCACTTAATGATCTATGCCCCAAATCTATCAAGCTGTTAAAGTGCATGCATTCTCCACAGGAGGAAAGCTGTGGGCTGATGGATTACACACATTTGCCACTAACTTAATGGCCTCAGTTATAACATCTCATTTTGCACAGCACTATCGAGGATGTTCTGATTTCTCCTCTCAAAACACGTTTGCCAAAAGAGTGACTGTTACACAAAATAATAGCAACACAATGAATGGATTGCAATGCTTCTAACCTTGTATTACTTCATTTACTTTGGCTCCATATAATTACCTCTGCAGACATTAACATAAGCTAATGGCATGGTGTAAACCTGATTACATTTTTTCAGTTAAAAGGGCTTTTGCTGTATCCAGAAACCTAATAAAAAGACTCCCAGCAATACTTAAATACAAAAAACCCTTTCCCTGCAACCTCAATATACAACTACTAGAAAAGAGGCCAACAAAACAGGGCAAGTGTACCAAACTGGAACTCAATATTCAGAACATTGGAAGACACAAGAACATGCCCCAAGAAATATTCAATATTACTGGCTATTGTGGTGGTGTAATTCTGTAAAGACCCAACCTCTCACTGAGAAGGAAAATAAGAGGCTGTCGGGATTTCAAATACGCGGTACAAATTATAACTACTTGCTTCTCACCAAATAAAGTGAACATGTAATTTCACAGGAATACCTCTCCAATGCCTTTGATCCAAATGCCTTTAAGGTAATGCAATGTACACCGGTGGATTTGTGCATCGTTTTAACCCCAAGGTGCCTCAGAACACATGCAAAACCCACAACAAAGACAGTATCATGTAAAAATGTTTCAGAATTTATCATCAGTTTGTTTAAAATGCTGGTTCCTAAAGAGCAATAGAAACAATGCTGTCTTTTCTTACGTATTGCAACTTAATGCATTTTACATTTGAAGAAATCTCCTAGGAAAAGGCACTCAGAAGTGAGAAATAAAAAATCCTCAACCGCAGTGACTAGAGTACTTGGATAGTCCTAAGTCCCCTTTCTTCCATCCTAGTGGGATATCCCCCAGAAAAGGGGATGGTACCGAAACCTTTGTCAGGAAAAAAATTAGCTTCCCCTTTAATTTTGTATAGTTTGTGGGGGTGTGGCACTGGGTGAAAAAACACGCCTACTAGCCCCGCCCTCCGGCACCTCACTTCAGTCCCCTTTTGACACATCGGACGCTAGTAAACCTGGCTATATGGAATTTAGTTTATGGTCTACCAGCGGAGGCTGGTGGGTGATACGTATGGAGGAAAGGGACTTAAGACTATGACTAATCAAAACACTTTGGTGAGTAACCTCTATTACTCATACGTCCCACCCCCTTTCCTCCATACTTGTGGGTGATTCCACTGCACAAATCCACTTGGGAGGGGCCTGAAAGATTAACTGGAGGTGAAAAGGTTCTTAAAAACTACCTAATTCAGCATCCCTTCTGGAGACGCTGAATTAGGTAGAGTCCAAGGAGAAATGCCTACAGAAAGTCGAAGGCGGGGCCCATGTAGCCGCCTTGCTGATCACGACCAAGAGGCATGTCTTTGAAATGCCACAGCGATAGCCTTTGCCCTCACTGCATGCGCATGAGTAGCCGCAGCAACTTGTTTGTTTGTCTTATATGCCTCTGAAATTACTAAGAGCTTCCCCCTAACAATGGAGGCTTTGGACGCCTGAGCCACAGGCGCTGTGCCGCCAAAGGTGACGAAAACCGCTTTTGATTTCCTGAAATGTCTTGACCGCAGAGATAGAACCTGAGCACCCTATGCAGGTCCAATGACTGGAGCGACCTCACAGCATCAGTCAGAGGATCGGGCAAAAAGACCAGAAGACAGATTTCTTGATTCAGGTGAAATTGGAAGACCACATTGGCTAAGAAGGACTACCTTATCTTTGAGGAATATTATAAAAAAAAAGGTAGCAGGCGCTTCTCTCCAGAAAGAACATGGCGTGATAACCTGTTTTGTGGTTTTTTCCCACTTTGAGATGAGAGTTTGCTGCCATCGCTTTTTTCTCACTGTACCTTTCACAGACTGGAAATATCCATTTGCATATCAGTCTTTGTCCCGCCCACATGGGCAGTCCAGCACCGAAATGCTATGGCAATTCCCTTCTAAACAAGAGTACCATCTTTGTGGAAGACTGTGAAGAGTTTGCATGCCAACAGAGCCTGCAGCTCATTAATACTTTATGACGACTAGTAAGACCGCCTTGAGCATGACCCATTTTATGTCAACTGAGGACATATTCTCAAAATGCCTGCACTGCAGGGCTGACAGGACCACATTCAGGTCTTTGTCTGTGCATAGGAGTAACATTTCTCGTCAAGCCCTTGAAGTGAGCCTTGACAACCGGATTAGCCAAGGAGAAGAGCCCCTCTTCTGAGTTTTTATATACCCCTATGGCCGCTAGGTAGGTGCAGCAAGTGTCTACCAGGAGCCCTGATTGAGCCAGGTGGGCTAATAAATAGAGGACGTCATCTAGAGGTAGAGAGAAGGTCAATCCCCTTATCACGCAACCAATGACAGAACCTGGTCCACGTACTCTGGGGCTGCCATCTAGTGGACTCCCTTACGGCCTGTTGGATAATGCACCAATTATCCTCTGAAATACACCCCTGCATTCAACCTCAACTGATCAGGAGCCAGGCTGAGAGTGCTAGCCTGCCTGGTTCCGGGTGGTCCACCACTCCATGTTGCTGTGTGAGGAACCAGCTGGGGAATTGTGCCCTGTGTCTTGACATGTAGGAGATCTGAAAACCAAACCCTGCCAGGCCAGTGAGGGGCGACTAGAATGTGCCTGCAGGCAACCGAGGGTTGAAATTTCCAAAGGACCCTTTGAAGTAGTGGAGGTGGAGGAAAGACATAACAGCTGAGGTTGTTACAACTGATCTGAAACGCATCCCCCCAAGGACTTGCGTCCCTGTCCGGCTCAAGACGCAAAAAGTCAGCATTTGGCGTTCTGCTGGGCGGCAAAGAGATTCACTGTAGGGCAGCCCCAGCGCTGGAACAGAGGGGTGAGGGACCTGATGTGCAGTTCCCACTAGTAAGTATTGGACACCAGCCTGCTCAGCCTGTCTGCTTCAAGATTGTTATCCACCGGAAGGTGGAGTGCATTTATCCAAATGCCCTGAGCTATGGCCCACTCCCAGATGGCGACTGCCTCCACACAGAGAAGTGTGGATCTGGTGCTACCCTGTTTGTTGAGATAGAACATTGTTGTTCAATTGTCAGTTCTGTTATTTCTTACCAAGACCACTATGCCCTTGATTAAAGGTAGGAAGGCCTTGACAGCTAAGCCTACCGCCCTGTTTATGTGCGAACGCGCCCCCTGCTTGGACCAGGAGAAGTGAATGGAATGGTTGTATTCGGTTGCCCCCCATCCCTGGAGGGAAGAATCTGTTGTGATAAACATCGAGAGCTCTGGAGGAGTAAATGGAGCCACAATACCATATTGCTGTCATGGAGCCACCACTGAAAATCCGAGCGGAGCGTCGGTGGAATAGGAAGTCTATCCGACTGCGCACCCGTCTCCTGATCCCAATATGATGCCAGGTGGAGCTGAATGTGCCTCACCATGAGCCGGACGTCCTGGACGGTCAGGACACATGAGTCCAAAGGACCCAGTAAGTGTTGAAACTACCACACTGATTTCGGAGCATTGGAAAGAAAATGTTGTACTGCTTTCCAGAGCACCTGACTCCTAGAAACAGGAGGTCTTGAGATGGTTGAAGCTGTGACTTCTTTTGATTGAGAGGAAAACACAGTTGGTGCAGGACATCCGCCAGCCTCTGACATGAGTGTAGAGCACCCTCTGGTGAGCTGGCCATTACCAGCCAGTCGTCCGGATAAGGGTACAGGTGGTGGCCCTCCAACCTGAGTAGGCCAGCCATTGCATTCATAAGCTTGTTCAAGACACGGGGGCCAAATTGTGGCCAATCGGGAGCACCCTGTACTGAAAATGCTGATTAAGGTTCAGGAACCGTAGAAATTTCATGTGCGGTTGGAAGATGGGTACATGCAGATATGCATCTTTTAACACATCCTGTCTCCCGCAGTTTCCCGCACATAACGACACCGCTATCTGGGCTGGCATTACCATTTTAAATCATTCGAGCGGGAGGAAGAGATTGAGGAATGAGAGATCCAGAACTACCCCTAGGCCCCCCTCTCCCCCTGGCTGTTCTTGGGTACTGCAAACATTCTAGAATAATAACCGGAGCCCTTGTCCTAAAGAGGCAACAGCTCCACTGCCTTCATGCTCCAAAGATGTAGCATCAGAATGGAGAAGACTATATGCAGCAGGGGGTGACGAGTGAGGGGCTGGAAGGGGGAGACCAAACCGGCTGGATACCACAGAGAAGACCCTAGGATTCCTGAAGTAACGCTTCCAGCTGTCCAGAAAAGAAAAGTCTGCCGACCCCCTACAGGAGTACTGTGATTCCCGACCTGCACCTCATTGCTTTTAATTGTCTGAGGCGGGTGTGGGGAAGGGGCAGTCGTAAAACCCCCTGCTGGTACGCTGCTGCTTCCTCCTGTGTGTGCTTAGCGACATGTTCGGCTGCCGGGCCCTTCTATACTGGAAGCCCTGGAAGCTACCAACCAAATGCCCTTGGTTTATGGTCTGACCTGCCCTGTGCTGGGAGAAAAGGCTTTGGGTCTGGGTAGACATTGTTTTCTTGGTTAGTTCATCGTCCCTGGATGAACTCTGAGCCCTCAAAGGGGAGATTAAATATCCTGTCTTGCACGTCTGAGGAGAACCTGGTAGTCCACATCCAAGTGGACCTCCGTATTTCCACACCAACGCAGATTCCCCTGCTTGCGGTGTCCATTTGCAAGACTGCGGACTCGAGAAGGTCCTGTGCAATGGTGTTTGCTTCAGCCAACTCTGCCTTAAAAGCTGCCTGCTTGTCCAAAGGCAGGTACTGCAGGAATTTTCCAATTTCCTTCCACATTTTGATTTGCTACGGTCAGCAATGCATCAGTATTGCACTGCTGAAAATGAATTCCGGCATTGAGGTATACTTTTTTACCGAAAGATTTTAATAATGTATCATCCTTTGAAAGGCAGGCTGTGGTAGAAGAAGCAACAGCTTGGAATACATTGATACAGCTGCCACCACAGAGGAGCCGGGCTACAGTTGCACCACCAGCAATACCTACTTGCTCTCTAGAAGCCTAAAGCGTGCGTTCAAACTCAAACGTTTGTTGAGATGAGCATTGGCTCTTCGCTTTTTCTCAGACCCTCTTCACAAGCGTTAACACATCCTTTTGGAGCAGAATGCCAGATCTGCTCGTAGACCTAAGGGCTAGCACCTCAGCTAGAACCCCTGGCTCTTGTTGTGCCTGCTCTGGCTGTGGAACGCCGAGAAAGTTGGCAAGACCTTGTAATCAGTCATGGAATGCCCTGATGGAGGCAGAAGTCTCATCCTCGTCCAGATCGCCATGAACATAATCTTGTCCCTATAGAGGACAATCCGGGGTTCTAGATTGTATGTCCGGAAGACCCCCATTGATCCTGCAACGTAGGTTCTGGTGTAGGAGGCACTAGTAGAGGAGAAGATGGAGGCAGAGGGGGAGGAGGGGGAAGCAGGGCCTGCGCGGGAAGTGGAAGGGGGACCAATGGAAGCTGAGGCACCGGCAACACCGGGGGCTGATGAGCGGCCCCTAAGGGGGGAGGCAGCATTTGTGGAGGGACATACTTGATAAGGTCCTTTAAGTAACCTGCCATTTGTTGAAACCTCATGAAGGTGCGGAAGCGCTCGAAAAACATCTACAAAAACCTCTCCTGGCATGCAGTGGCCTCGTTCAGGTGCGGGGCAGGGGCCAGAGCACTGCCTTCTGCTGTGCTGGTTGGCTCGCAACACCTGGAAACCTTCAAGGGGCAAGTATGTATATAACCTTGGGGAGACCAGTCTCCTGAAGCCTGAAGCCCTCCTCCATATGCTGGAGGGCTGCTGACCCCTTGAGTGGCCCACTAGGAAGGAACAAGCTGGGGATTGCGGCCTACACTCTAGCCATCATTCATTCGTTTTGGCTCTGCCACGTGTTTGGACGCCATTTCGTGCGAGTGTGTCCCGTCCTGGGAAATGCAAGGGAAGCTATGGTCTGGCACAGGGTCCCTCACAGGCGTGTTTGTTGTATGGCGAGTCTAGTAGGCACCAGGGCCGTGCCCCTGCATGCTATAAAAGTTAAAAGGGAAGCACATGTTTTCACTGCAAGACACCCCACAAGGATGGAGGAAAGTTGACAAGACGTAGGAGTAAAGCTTTAATCACATTATGCATGTGAGTGTCCTCACCCATCTGTTTTCCTACCTAGTGATGAGCTGTCGCAGAGAAAGCCTGGCGTGTGAGGTCATAAAATGGCTATCGGCTATTAATCATCTCTACCATCGCAACTCTTCTTCAGAAGTCAAGTAGTGAAATTAATGTGTACAATGACGACAAAGTTTGCAAATTTCACTTTATCGGTTTTCTAAGGCCAGTGTGCATTTTGAAGATGAACATTGTAGAGATTGGGTCAGATGAAAATATATGGGTCTGTACTGTTTTAGTTTGTTCTTTAAAAAAAAAGTCTACATTCCATTTGTGAAAGAAACTTGATGGCAATCCTTGCATTCAATATTGAAGAAAAAAGAAACAAGCAAAGGTATATGCACTGGCACTCATAAACTCTGAACGGATTATGGAACAATAGATAGCTATAAAAAATGTGCTGTCTGCTCTAAAAAAAAAAGCCCTGAGACAGAAGTGGTGTATTCATTTGAAAGTTTACTAGAAAAAAATCAGACATTTCTGTCAAGCTCTCGCAAAAACTGAAAATACTTAAGTTCCTCTATTGTTCACATTATGTTTTACTGGCATGCACTTTATTTTGTAACTTATACCAAAACGGAACAAAGCACTTCCAGTACTGACGGCTGAACTGTAATATATTGCTTTATATTTCTTTCACATGTTCGTAAACGTAATCTAAGTTTGCCTTATATTGGCATTTATTAATGTTGTGTGAAACATATGTCTGTATATCTTTTAACGGCCTCACATGAACATATTATGATGTCAAATCCTTACTTACATGGACATGAACAGCTTGGTAACCCTGACAAGTAAACATGTTATCATTTTTTTTTATAACTGTATGGATAAACATGTTGTGATGTAGTCTATTCCTGTTCTGTCCTGCTGGCCATGGATGCATGCTGGTAGAATGTTATGATAGACAGCTCAGGAGAATGTTGGGTGAGTGTTGTGTGTGAGTGTTCCATGGTTATCTTGCATGCCTTACTTTTCACTCATATTTATAGCTTTTGAGGATCATCTGTCAAGTTGTTACTTTGTCAAAGGTATAATTTGCTTACTGCCTCCACCACGTCCCATCATTAACTTTATAAGGTCTGTACATTTGGGACGCTATGCTGAACTGAGTTGCCTCTACATCCAACATTAGTACAGGTGTTTGTTTATCTAGCATGCTGTACTATTGACTTATATTGTTAGCTTTTGAGCATCATCTGTCACTTCATCATACGTATTATTTGCATACTGCCTCACCAAGTTCCATCATTGGATCTGCATGAAATTACCGAGTTGAAAAGTCCGACCAACAAAAGTCTGTTTTTTTTTCTTTTTCTTTTCTTCATTTTTCGCAAATATATATGTGGGGGAAGACCCCCCACAAACCCTCACCTTACACCTATACATTTTTATTAACTTTACCCCCCCCCACATATACATATGCGAATAAATGAGGGTTGGACTTTTGGTGGTAGGACTTTTCTACTTAGGTAATTTCGTCCTAACCCTCCATCATTAGCTTGGTAAGGCCTGTATATTTGAGACCCTATGCTAAACTGAGTTACTAGTGCATCCACCATTGGTACAGATGTTTGTTTATCTTGCATGACCACCTGTTGTATACTACATGTAAACGCAATATGTTGTATTATTTGTTGTTTTACTTTCTGCTGCAGGTATATTATAATATTATAGTTACCTACAATCTGGCCCTGTTTTGAGCACTCGAATATAATCATAATTTGCACTTCAATTTTACTAGGCCTTACATAAAAATCATTATGTCAACAGCCAACTGCTACCATTTTGGACATGCCGTTAACCACCAGTTTGAGGCACTTCAGGAAATTGCTTTCTTTTAGGAATTGCACTCTAGATAACGTTAAGTTACTAATTATTCAAAATGCTGCATAATGTTGCTTCTATCCAATATGGATGGGCATTTAAATGCATCAATTTGAACAATTTGAGGAATTCTACCTTTCATTTGCACCAAGCATCTCAAACACTGTGCTTTTGAATTTTCAACTCAAATGCATGTTTACAATTTATAAATGGTTTAATATTAATAATGCCGACACTATGTTTATATGATAACTATACCAGCACACATTGTGAAGTTGCTTCCCTGTTATGCATTTCTCCTACCAGTTCGGGAACATTTTGTTGTAAACTGCATGGTGTTGTACCTATGACGCTCACTGGTGTTGCTGTATCCGTCCGCACAGAATGTTTGTGTGAGCGGTTCGGGGTGGAATGCGAGGAGAAGCGAAAGAGTCTGTTGTGGATGGTGAGACCAGCGCGGTGGATGCAGGTGGAGCGCCAGGCTGTACTGCAAGAATACACTTACCATATCCAGTTAAACCAAAGTGTCCTCGGTTACTTCAGTTGGTGACGAGGATAGCCCGGTGAGATCTCACGAACCCGCACAAGATTGAGAGATGGAACTCCGGAAAACAAGTCATGTTCACCTGTGCAGATGTATGCTGATGGTTACTGATAAATATGCACACAGCGGAGATAAACCGCCACAGCCAGTAGCATTGAAGTGCAACGCGTAACTCATAGCCAATACTTCACGATGTGGGACGCAAACACACAGATTTTTGTTGAGTTGCTAGAGGAAAGGACCGAACAGTGCCACGGGACGTGACTCATTTTGTCTCTAGAAGCATAATCAGGCAACAATCTTCACAGTTAGGAGTGCATCTAGCTCCTCTTCGTTGCAGTACAAGAAAACACATTTTTTGAATTGACAAGAGACAGTGTTCAGCATAAAAGAAAGAAAATTTGCTGACGTAGTTTTGCACAGAACACATTGGATCTTTGTATGAAGAATACCATGCAAGGCATTACCATTGAACCATCTGCAAGTTTTTTACCAAGCCCAGGTCAGCCAACTGTAGTATGGCCTGAATGGAAGGAATTCTGGAACAACTATATTAAGACGGTTGAGCATGAGAGGTTGACATCCCAGAAGAAAATGTTATTGTTGCTACATGCCTTGGGTTTGGAGGGTCAGAGAAAGTACAGAGAACTAACAGAGCTATCAGCAGATGAGGCAGGAGACACAGATGAGCATGAGAGGGCTCTGAGACAGCTAGACAAGCATTATGCCACTAAGATTAATGTGGACATTAATAGATACAACGTTTATACCAGGACACAAAAGGAACAAGAATCCATTGAGGAGTATGTATCCGCACTAAGGACGTTGGCCCGAACATGTCCATTTGGTACGGGCATTACTTTAAATGAATTGATCAGGGATCAGATAGTCATCCATACAAAAGTCTCTTTAATACAGAATAGACTTTGGATGGTAGGAAATCCTTCTTTGTCTGAAGCCATCGCAATAGCTAAGAGAGTGGAGCACACACAGCTATGCACCAAAGAAATGAAGAATAAGAAATTGGAGGCCACTCTGTGCAATGCACAGTGCAACATCAAACCAGCACAAGACCAGGAGGAACAAGTGGCTATAAATGCTGTGCGCATCAGGAGAGACAGAGAGCGAGCAGATGATTCCAATAGCAAGATTTACAGGCCAAGAGGATCGGATTACAGAGAAACAAAGGACCCCGGAAGACCTTGGACAAAGAATGAAGAAAAAACGTATTCCCCACAGGCGAGAGATGGCGGCAGATGTTTTAAATACGTCAGATCTGGACATTATACCAACTCAAGAAATTGCCCGGCAATAGGGCAGTAATTTAGTAGCTGCGGGGCAAAAGGACACTTTGCAGTAACGTGCAGGCACAAGAGGACATTGTCTGTGGTGCAAGAGGATGAAGAATCAGATGAAGAGGGTAGTAGTTGTTTGAGAACAGCCTGGAGGAGAATTGAAGTGCCCACAATGTGATATCACGCTGGATAACTAGAAGCTTTTGGTCATGGTAGAAGCTGTTCGCCATATACCATCATCACACGCAAGACTTGGGAGAAGCTCACTCAAGAAGGACTGAAGTCAAAGCTGCGACCACTGGACATCAAGAACCCTGGAGGGTTTGAAGGGTCAAGAATCCAGATTAAGGGTGGTTCACCAGTATGGTCCAATTTACGGATCGCCAACCTCAAGTGAAAGTATACAGAGCAGAGAAGGGAGTAAACGTGCTTGGTTGGAGAGACCAGGCAGCTTTGCGGATAGGATTGGACCCATGTGAGAGTGTGCCCATACTCTTGGTAAAAAGCAATAGTGAACGCTCAATTAAGCATGAGAGTGACCCCGAAGATGTATTTCAGTCAAGTTTAGGTTTATTAAAAAATGTTGCTCACAAGATAGGAATGAAACAAGGAGCAATACCAGTATCACACAACAAGGATAGGCCAATACTGTTTGCCTTAGTAGATAAAGTAGGAAAGGAATTAAACAGATTCGAGGAAGAAGATGTGATTAAGAAGATTGAATCGTCATTATGGGTGTGGGTCATCGTTTCATTCGGTGTTGTCGATAATGTGTAACGGAGGGGGAAGTGTCATAATGGCGCGTGTTGGGTGTGGGTCTGTGAGGTCACAGTGGGTCCTGGTGGAGCGCGTATGGATTCCGAGTGCGGGCAGTGACGGTTGGGAGATGATGGTGAAAGGTGGCCTCAAGGGGTGTAGGGAGCCTGGTGTTTCTGGCGTGGCAACTGTCTTGTGTCTTACCGTCCTACCCTGTGGACCTGTGTGGGTACCAAGCTAAGAGACAATAAAGCGTACCGTACAACCTACCTACTGAGGACGTCTCTTCTTCCATTACGACAACAAGCTTATCAAGGACCAGGTCATCAGACACACGAACAATCCGATTGGGCAGGAAAGACTTTGGATGTGTGGGAACCTGACACTGGTAAAAGCCATAACTATTGCAAGGAAATAAACGCAACTTTGCTCCCGAACCATAACGGAAAAAAGAAGAGTCATGAGGGGGATCACTCTTCCAAGACTGTGAAAAAGGAACAAGCTCAAGTTAGCTGAGTCACCACAAGACCCAAGAAAGGAGGGGTGAAAAAGGATGAACCGCAAAGGGACTTGGAGGTCCGCGGTGATCGGAAGATGGTCGTTTGCAGCCTTGGAAGGAGAGAGAGGGATGTTCTACAGGTTTAGTCGTAAGGGCCACATTGACAGTTCTAAGCTCTGTCCAGCCATCAACCAGAACTGTTCAAACTGTGGTCTGAAAGGTAATTTTGCAGCTACGTGCAGCAGGAAGAAGAAGGTCTCCTGTGTCCAGGATGTGAAGGAGGAAGTGAGCTCGAACGATGAGGACCGAGTGGTAATAGTGCGGGAGAGTGAGGAGGACTATTCTCACATGAAGTGCCCTACTTGCTAGGTTAGGACTGAAGGGTTCCCTGTGAAAGTCATGGTGGACAGAGAGCAGGTGAAGAAAACTGCAAGAGGCTGGGCTGAGTGTTTCACTCAAACGCTCCAATGTCAAGTATCCTGGGGATATGAAGGCTCCAGGATTGCCATCATAGGGATGTTTTAATGTATCGTTGAATAGAAAGGATGGGGTAAGCAGTGGTCAGCGTATACATGGCAAAGAAAGGAGTGGACATTCTAGGCTGGAGAGACCAAGCAGCGGCACTTGGAATTAGATTGGATCCCAGGAGTGCTGAGCCAGTGTTGTTGGTGCAAGCATGTACCACGGATGAAGAGCGATTCCCTGAGGTGTTTACTGTGGCAGTAGGAGGTTTTTCTCACAGGATTGTATTGAAAAGAGGGTCTAAGCCAGTGAGTCACAAACTATGGCAAATCCTGATGTCGATTATGAATGAAGTTGAGTCTGTACTGGAAAGGCTCCTAGACAAAGGGATAATCAAAAGAGTTGAAGCAGCTGAATGGGTTAGCACCATAGTGGTGGCATGAAAGAAAAATAGCAAAATCAGGATGTGTGTCGATCTCAGAGAGGTTAACAAGTACTTTGTTGTGGACACATATCACCTGCTGTTGATCGTGGACATGCTGAACAGCATCAGGGATGCTGCAATGTTTACGACTCTGGACTTGTCTGCGGTATATCATCAAATACCAGTAACGAAGATTGCCAGTTGTTGCCCACGTTTATCATGCCTTTTAGTCTGTTTTGTTTCTGCCGCATGCCGTTTGGTTTAGCTTCGGCTATGGAGATTTTTCAACTGATGAGGAACAGGATTCTTAGACGGGTGCAGGGTACACTGGTGTATGAAGACGATATTTAGACTTACAGTAAAACCGTGATGGAACATGACAAGAGGTTGTACGAAGTGTTAAGCAAGTTGAGAGATGAGGGCTTCACAATTGAGAGGAGTGTCAGTTCAGAGTGAAGGAGGCAGAATATCTATGGCATGTGGTGAGCGGCAAGGGCTATCGCCTTAAGGTGGATGCTATGGAAGAGGTTAGAGAGGTGCTGATACCCAGAAATAAGAAGGAGGTGAGGGCATTCCTAGGGCTTGCAGAGTTTTACAATATATTTTTGAAGGATTTTGCCACGTTAACTGAGCCCATCTGGAGATTGTTGATGAAGAGAGTGGACGCTGAATACCCAGTAATAAGAAGGAGGTGAGGGCATTCCTAGGGCTTGCAGAGTTTTACAATATATTTGTGAAGGATTTTGCCACGTTAACTGAGCCCATCTGGAGATTGTTGATGAAGAGAGTGGACGCTAAGTTTCAAGTGGCCTTGGTCTTAATTAAGAAAGAGATTTGCAATGCGGAAAACCATGGAAGTTTTAAGGTGGAGGAGGAGTGTCTCATTACGGGGATGCGAGTGGTAAAGGGTTGGCTGAGGTGCTTTCACAAGGTGTCGGGAGGAAAGAACTATATGTCATGCGTCTAGAGCTATCACTGGATGTGAGGGCAGGTACTCAATTATTGAAAGAGTTACTGACGTGTGTGTGGGTAATTGAGTATTTCAGGAGGTATTTATGGGGACGTTGATTCATTGTTAGGACAGATCACAAGCCATTGGTGGAAGTACTCACGGTCAAGGGTATGTTGAGGGATACGCCCAGGATTGCTAGAATGTGTTTAAGAGTGCAGGAGTACGTGCCTGGGGTGCTCAATCATGTTGCTGATCTATTGTCAAGGGCACCTTTGAATGTAGAGGATGCTAGCAACCAGCTGTCGGTTGAAGGAGAAGGGAAATTGGTAGCTTTTCTGGAGAAGGTGTTAGTTGATAAATTTGCTGTCGCCAAGAAGAAGGATTGGAGGAAGGGAGTTGAGAAAGATTGTATCCTCAGCATGGTGGCGGAGTGGACGAGATCAGGGCGGCCTGTCAAGGGATATATCACTGATGAATTTAGGCGTTTCTGGGAGGTCAGGGACCAGCTTACGCTTTAAGATTAGCTACTTTTGAGGGGAGGAGTACTGGTGGTGCCTGTGTGCTTCACGGAGATCTTAGTTAACAAAGCTCATGAGGGGCATTTGGGTGTTACATGCACCAAAAGGAAATTAAGAGAGATGTACTGGTGGCCTGAAATGGATGCGATGGTTGAGAGGATTATCAGAGAGTGTGTGGAATGCCAGAATTGTGATAAAGTGTTGAAATTGCACAGGCAGGTATTGTCGCTGGTGCCGTTACCTGTGAGTGCCTGGTCATGGGTGGTGATTGACATTTTAGGGCCACATGAGATTTTTGGGAAGAGAGAATACCATTTTTCATTGTGTTGGTTGATTACTTTTCGAAGTGGCCAGAGGTAAAATGGGTCAAAAACGTCAGAAGTTCTGAAAACATCAAATATTTGGAGCAGGTTTTCAGGAGAGAGGATTTTCCTGCGGAGGTGATGAGTGACAATGGCACTAAATTTAGGAGTGTTGAGATGGTTACGTAGTAAAGACGGGTTTCAAGTGGAAGTATTGGTCTCTGTATAGACCACAGTTGAATGGTCTCGTTGAGCGGTTTAACAGAGTGCTGGTAGACGTGATTGAGCAGGCGGTGAGGAATGGTGTTGATGCTGTGGATGCAGTCAAAAATGACAAAGTTATTCACCCGAGTGACTCCATTACTCCTAGTCCATAGTCCCCCTTACTACATATTTGTGGACATTCCGTCCATCGGGACGGGACCGTAGCACTTTTTAAACGCATCAAAACATCAATTTGTTGTCCTTCTTTTATTTGTACGCGGCTACAGCACGTGACCGCAGCCCCGGCTTTCTGAGCTCCGCCCCGGATATCGCCCTTCAGTCCTTTTCTATCACCAGGTCTAGGACCACTTAGCAATAATAGAAGATACATTTTAGAGGGGACGGCAGGCGTATGGAGGAAAGGGGACTATGGACTAGGAGTAAGGTAGTTACTACGGTGAGTAACTTTGTCATACTCCTACGTCCCTTCCCCTTTCCTCCATGGTTGTGTGAGATTCCCAAGCACTGACCATAGGTATTACAGGTGGATGGCAATTTCCTTTATTGGAATAAATTCTTGAGAACTGCCTGGCCAAATTGGGCATCAGCTCGAGAGCTCAGATCGAGACGATAATGTCTGCAAAAAGCCGATGGGGAGGCCCAACTGGCTGCGTTGGCGATGGGCTCCCATAGGACATACTTTTGGAAGGCAACAGCATCCACTTTGCCTCTGACCAGATGTGCATGTATGGCTTTTGGTGGTTGAAGGCCTTGGAAGTTGTAGGCCTAAGTTGAAGCTATCCAGCGGGAGGTGGATGCTTTAGAGGCTGACTTCCCTTTAGGGTCACCAAAGGTGGCAAACAGTTGTGAGGAGCTTCTGCGAACACTCGTTCTATCGAGGTAGAACTTCAGAGCCCGTCTGATGTCGAGGTTGTGCAGAACTCTCTCAGCCTCAGAGGCTGGGTTCGGGAACAAGACTGGCAAGGTACTGACTGGTTCAAATGGAATTCGGAGACCCCTTTAGGAAGAAAGGAAGGATGAGTACAAAGCACAACCTTATCCTTACGGAAAGTTGGAACGGGTGTTCCACCGAAAGAGCTTGAAGCTCGCTTATACGCCTTGCAGATGTTAACGCAATCAGAAAAGCCACCTTCCAAGAAAGGTATTTGAGTTCGGTAGTGGCCATAGACTCAAAAGGTTTATGGCATAAAGCGGTAAGGACCACATTCCGATCCCATTTGGGATAAGGGATTGACACCACCAGGAAGAGATGATGAAGGCCTGCAAAGTGTATCTTGATGACTGGATTAATCAGTGAAAAGAGCAACTGTCAGTACCGGGTAAGCTGCAATGGAGGACAAGTAAGTCCTGCAAGATAGGACATGTATGCCAGAGGTTGCCAGGTGTGATATGAAAGACAAAATTTGTGTCTATAGAGGCATGTCTGGGGTCCAGCTCCTTGACTAGACACCAGTGACAAAAACGGAGCCACTTGCTCTGGTATTGCGCGCTTGTAGTTTCAGGTTCCCTACACCTACACCTACATCTGTCAGTTTCCAGGTAGTTCGCGTTTGGATCTGGAGTTATGTTTTAAGGTTGTTAGGTAGATTCTGATTGCCCAGATGTAAAATACCTTAACTATTGTAGCAGACATCCAATACTGTCCCAATCCAAGATGGTGAGGCAGCAGGACAACAGTGATTGGCTTGGAGTCCTGTGAGGTAGTTTGGACATTGGAGGAGGTTTTCAACTGCCTTTCATTCAAGTCAATGGCCTAAGAGGACATAACAACAGAGAGCTCCGAAGTATCTGACGATTTCAGAAGACTACAGTATCCAGAGTTTCCAGAAAGAAAGTCTGAAGAAGTCATACCAAAGATAAGTGTCTGAAGAGGAAGAGATCTAAATATATATATAAAACTTGCAACTGTATTGAGACTAACATTGATGTTGAGATTCAGCACAAGGATTACAAAACTTGTATTTGTAATGAAATGTTTATGGACAGTGCTAAAAGGATTTAAAAGACAGTTTGAAAAGCTGCGCAGCAAGCGCGTGTGTTGGGCAACTGATTGTGAACAAGCGCGTGTACCAAATAGCTGCCAGTTGCGAAGTGTGAGTGTAAAACAGCTGACTATGCTAGCGTGCATAGTAGCTCATTTCTCAAAGACCGTACAGCAAAAGGTCTATCTTGCCTTACACGCGTATAGTTTAGCAGACAGAGACCTAACGTGAGAAAAGTAAAGTTAAATGGCTTTGTGCGCGCGCAACCATATGTAAATAGTTTAGACACCAGTGACAAAAACAGAGCCACTTGCTCCGGTATTGCACTCTTTTAGAGGGCTTCCGTGCTGCTTATATTATACTCATCGTGTCCTCAGAGAGATTAAACTGCGCGAACGATCGGAACTCAGACACCAGGCCACCAAGCTCAGCGATTGTGGGTTGGGGTGCCACAGCTGATGATTGCTCTGGTGCAGAAAGTCGGGAATCTGCGTCAGCTTGATCGCAAGGACATCGACAGGGGCTGCAGGTCTGAAAACCAGAATCTGGCTGGCCACCAAGGGGCTATGAAGAAGAGAGTGCAGTTGGAGGTGCTCCTGAGTTTCCAAAGTGACCGATGTATTAGTGGTAAAGGGGGGGAAGCATAAGCTCTCATGTTGTTCTGTGGGATCTCGAAGGAGTCCCCCAAAGAAGACGCTCCGAGCCATCCCTGAAAGCATAAAGAGGAAGTTTCCTGTTTGATGATGTTACAAAGAGGTCCACCTCTGGGGTCCCCCATTGCTGGCAGATCTCGGTGAGAACATCTGTGTTCATCTCCCATTCGTAACTTGCCACAGACTGGCAGCTGAGGGAGTCTACAGTCACATTGATGTGCCCTGGAATGTGCACAGCTTGGAGCCAGACATTGTGCTGGATAGCCCAATTCCAAATTTGGATAGCAAGGTCCACCAGAAGAGGGGACTTGTTGCACCCCTGTTTGTTGATGTAAAACATCGCCACAGAATTGTCCATGCGTATTCGAACCACACTGTTGGTGATCGAGGGTTGAAAGGCCTAGAGTGCCAGAAAAATTGGCAGGTGCTCAAGGTAATTTATATGGAAGCGCTTGTCCTGAGGCGCCCACACATCGTAAACCTCGAGGTTACGCAGTGTCGCGCCCCACCCCAGAAGGGAGGAGTCTGTAGAAACCGGTACTTGAGGGCAGGGCTCCTGGAAGGAGGTCCCCACTGAGAGGTTGCTGGCAGATGACCACCATTGACGATCTGCCGTCATGCAGGAAGGAACTGGAATCATCTTGGAATCCGGGTCCGTAGCTTGGGACCAGCAGTTCCAAAGAGCAAGCTGAGTCTGTCTCATTTTCAG
Organism: Ambystoma mexicanum; assembly: GCF_040938575.1. NCBI lineage: Eukaryota > Metazoa > Chordata > Amphibia > Caudata > Ambystomatidae > Ambystoma > Ambystoma mexicanum. The sequence continues at coordinate 109,845,247 of NC_090931.1, forward strand.
GCGTGCCAGAGGTAGCGCTAACACACAAGAGGCCATGAAGCCCAGAAGTCTCTGGAACCACCAGGCCGACATATGGGAGGACTGCAGAAAAAGCTGGCATGTGGCTGACATGTCTGCAATCCTGTCCTCCATTAGGAAGACTCTGGTAATGACAGTGTCCCAACGGAAACCCAGAACGATCAGGTCTTGAGAGACCGTCATCGAAGTTTTCCACCAGTTCACTGACAACCCAAGCCGGAACAAGGGCTGAAGAAGTGACTGAAGATCGGTTGCAGAGGCTTGTGGGCAAGGACTGCGCAGAAGCCAATAGTCCAAATATGGATAGACATGAACCCCTTGTAGACTGAGGAACGCAGCAATGGCCGACATCATCTTCGTAAAAACACACAGTGCTGAGCTGAGACCAAACGGACGCACACGAGACAGTAAGTGGTCCGTTCCCAAAGAGAACCGCAGATACTTTCGATGCAGACTCCAGATCAGAATATGCATGTATGCATCCTGAAGATCCACCACGCTGAGCCAAACGCCCTTTCGAAGAGAGAGGATTTTATCTAGCAGGGCGTAATCATCTTAAATCGCTTTTGGGGTAAAAAGAGATTGAACTTGGAGAGGTTGAGGATAGTCTGCAGGACAGCCTGGTTGGGTTGGGCATTGTGAACAGATGGGAGTAAAACCCCTCCCCTTGCTCCCCAAAGGGAACAGGTTCCACTGCTCTGAAGTCTAAAAGCTTCTGTAGCTCGGTTCTGAGGGAGGGTGACCCAGTCTGCTGGAGAGGAGGACTGGAGAGGAGGGTGGGAGGATGGGGGAGAGGGGAGGGCAAGCAAAAGCATGCCTGAGCGATTGACAAAACCCATCCGTCTTCGGTGATGGTCTGTCTCTAGTTTCCCCTCGGGTGTTGGTGTCCGGAGTGGGTGTGTCTGCCGGCGCGGTAGGCAGGTTTGGAGGAGTCCAACGTTTCCCAGTCGGGGAAGGTGAGAGGGGCGGAGTACCTGAGCATGGTGGTGTGAGGCGTGCCAGTCGACGCTTATAGGTGTCTCGTCCCCTCACTGGGGGCTGGGCAGCCCAGAGGGAACCGAGCAAAAGCCGGGCAGAACAGCTACCAGGTTGATGCCACACTAGGGATAGGAGAAGTTCCAGTATCAGTGCTCCGTGAACAAATGGTGATGTCACAGGTGAATAAGGAGTTGTGGACTGGTCACGTGGACGGCAGTTGGTGCGCCTGCGGGTCATGCCCCGCTCATGCCATCCTGGAGCGTGACGCCTCAAAATAGGGGTTTGAAAAAAGCTGAAACCGTAGTTCACCCCATTAGGAGTGACTTAAAGGGATGCAATGTTGTGAGTGTTTCATCTCGGCAGCATTGCAGGAGAGGGAGACGAGCATCCGGAGACCCTCACAATGGGGATGGTGTACCGTGTACACGGCGTCGAATGCCCTGCTAGTGAGGGGCAGCCCCCGGAGGGGTGACATTTTCAGAATATTTTTGGACTTTTGGACGTTGTGCTGGGGAACTTCCGGGATCCCGGTTGACGCGATCCTGGTTAGGGTCATATTAGCGGTAGGTATGTCAGGGCCTGTTTTATTATTATTGTTGTGTTTATGTTGATGCCCAGGTGCAGAGGTGTAGGTTGTTTTCTCTCGGGGTGGTGTAGAGGTATATTGTGCTAAGGACGTTGCTCGTTTCCTGTGGTGTGTTTTGTTGTGGCCTTCATTCCCCTTTGCAGGTTTCCCAGGTTAGTGTAATATGGGGAATGTAATGTTATAGGCATGGTGGGAGAGTTTGGTTTACCTGTAAGAGGGATGGTGTTGCATGAAGGCAAATGCTGTTTTCGTTTCTAATTCCATTTCCGACTTGAATGGAGGTTTGGACTGGATATCAAGGGAGATGTGCTTCTACTTGTAGTGAGATTTATTCTTTCCTTCCTGTGGACATGAGGGTGGAAGGACCGGTGCTGGGACCGACACTACATGGGTTCATCCATCTCGGATATGTGGGTGGCGCGCATGTGTATGGGTACTGTTGATTATGTTTGGAATCACTGGACATGTTGGGTCTGGGTTTCGGCGTTTAAGCGTTCTGTGGTTACATTTTCATGGTGCATCCGTTTTGGAGGTGTGGGGCACACATTTGCACTTTCCAATAGATCGGGGTTGTACGGACTGAGGAGAAATGTTTTGCTGCGCTGTTGGGTGCGTGTTGTGAGTATTTTGCGAATGGAGGGTGCGTGTTGTTGGGTGCATTTTTATGCCATTTTTGGAAATGTGCAGCATGTTAGGAATGGCATGCATTGTTGGGTTTTGCATAGTGCTGTTACATGGTTAAGTGTTCTGTTGTTAAGGGCATTAAAGTTCTCATGGTTAGGTGAGTGATACTCTGTGGTTATAGGGTTAGGCGTTGTGTGTGTGTGAGTAAGGAATCGTCTTACTTTGTTCTGAGTTGCATGAGCAAGGAATAGTGTTAACTTTGTTCCCAGTTAAGGGAATTGTCATTGGGTTACTTTCTTTTGAGTTGCATGAGCAAGGAATAGTGTTCATTTTGTTCCTGGTTAAGGGAATTGTGCCCCGTGAGTGAAGGGGTAGGCGTTTAGGTGTGTTGAGCAGGGTATCATGTCGCTTTGTTCTGAGATGAATTGAGCGAAGTATGGTGTGTCACCTGTTTCAGTGTTAGGAGAGTTATGCCTCGTTTGTGCAGGAGTAGGTGTTGAGGAGTTGAGCAGAGTTGTAATTCATCAATTTGTCACAAGGCAAGTTGCCCCAGTGTTCTTGTGGCGTACGGTTAGGATGTTGTCCATTGGGAGTGGGGCCTAATTGTGTTAGGACGATCATCATTTGTGATGCCCTGGCGAGGTGTTGTCCTCGAGTTTTTCGGGGGGGATTGTTTCCACGGTAGGTGTTTTCCCAGTTGCTTACCTTCAAAGGAACGTAAGGTGGGTGATGTGGTTGGGAATGTTGTTATCTGTGTGTGCAAGATGCCAGTGAACATAAGTTTATGTTGTTGTGGTGTTTGGATGATGTTGTGTTATTAGGGTGTTGTTGTTGATCCTTCGACGGTGTGGGTTGTGCTCCGTAGGTTGCTACATTTGAGCTGTTTGTGCTCAGACGTGGCAAGTCTGAGGCTCTGGGGGGCAGCCCAGGGTGGAAGGAGTTGGTGCTTGGTTAGTTTGGCCGTTTAGATTGGTGTTCTCTGAACACTGGTACGCTTGGGTGTGGCAGGCCTGCGTTCCTGAGGGGCAGCTCAGGACAGGTGGTGGTGTGTTGTTTTGTTTTTAGTTCTAGTGGTTTCCTGTCGAAGGTCGATAGCGCGAGAGGTTTTGCCCTTTTTCCATGTTGTTGAGTGTTGCCTCTGTTGGTGAGTGTGTTGTGCAGTTGTGTAGAGTGTGAGCGTTCCTGGCATTTTGTGGGTCCGGTTGGCCTGGGGAAGGTTTTTTCTTTTTGTGTTTTTCGTGTCCGGCTTCTTTTGTGCATTTTTGGTCGCTTTGTACAGTAGGTCTGGTGCGTGTCTGTGCACGTGCCGGAGTGTCAATTGTGCTAGTCTCTGTTCCCACTTTGTTGTTGTTGTGGTGTTGTTTCAAGGGAGGGAGAAGTGTTGTAATGAGCTTGGATGGAGTGTGGTGATGTCATGGCTCATGTGGAATGTGGTGGCCCTGGGGGTCTGTGAGTGATCATTGGGGTTAGAGTGAGAGTGGCTGTTGATGGGTGTGCGGAAGCCCAATGCTGCTCATCTGGTGATGTGTCTTTGTTTCCCCTACTATCCCATTGTATTGTGTACCCTGAAGGCGTGCAGACACAGGGACATTAAAGGAACATGCAAACTTTTCTTGGAGGAGATGTGCTTTCCTACATATTACTCTAAATTCGTAAGACATTTTTCAGATAAATGCTTTAACATAAGGGGTCTTTGCAAAAAAGGTCATGTGTATGATTGGAACGAAGCATGCAAAAATGAATTTAATGAAATAAAAAATGCTATTGTCAATGCCCCCATGCTATCATCATTTGATCCCAACAAAGATACCTACATCATGACTGATGCCAATAGTACAGGTGTGGGGGCTGTACTTATGCAAGTGTCTAAACGTGGGGTCAAAATCATAGCATTTGCATCCAAAACCTTAAAAGAAGTGGAACAAAGATACTCTGTAATTGAAAAAGAGACCCTGTCTGTTATAGGGGCCATACCTTCAGAACCTTGTTGTGGGGTAGGGAATGTACCATTGTTACTGATCACAATCCACTGGTGGCTGGAGTTATGTCCAAAGGTCTGAATGGTATGTCAAGAAGAATAATGAACTGGGTGACATCAATACAAGGTCATGATTTTGTGATTAATCACGTATAAGGTAAAGAAAATGTCATAGCAGATTATCTCTCGGGATTTTCAGTGAACAGCTGTGATGAGGACTTAGAAGAACCAACACAAGAGGTATTGTAGGTATAGTATTGATTTAGAAATTAAAAAAGTCAAAGAGTATGTTTCAAATGTATGGGATGGTTGGACCCATGACAAAGGTCCAGGAGCATTTCACAGAATAAAAGATTAATTAAGTGTTGAAAATATACATGTATTGAGAGCTGATAGGATCATCCCTCCAAGTGTATAAGTAGAAAACTCATTGACATAGCACATGAAAGTCACATGGGTATGTCCAGAACCAAAGGTATGCTTCGTACAGATTATTGGTGGCCAGGTCTGGACGCGGAGGTTGAGAAAATGATAAAGAAATACAGCACTTGTTCCGCTGAAATGATATTTTATTTATATTGTGCTCGTACACAAGTGTTTCAGAGCCCGACCAAGCAAAGGGAGGGGAACAGGGGAGAACAAAAACAAGAATCTTACTAGGCCCAGTGACATTGAGAAGGTACAAGTACATGGGAAAGGGAAACGGGGAAAGTGCATGGAACGAAAAAAGGTACTCAAAACATTTATACAACCTCAAAAATCAATAGCACTTCCTAGGTTTCCCTGGGAATACATAGCATTGGATATATTAGGTACTTTGACGTCCAAAGAAGGAAGAAATAAATATGTGATTGTTATGGTGGAAATGGGTTAAAGTGAGATCTGTTTTTGAAGCAGACTCTACAGCTATAACTACATTTATGGATGATATCTTTCAAGGAGATGGAATTCCAAAAAAGATTCTCACAGACAAAGAGTGTTCAATTTGCATCAAACCTGATGAGAACATTCTTGGACAACATGGGAACTGAACACCATAGATCATCAGTATTCTATCCCTCAACCAATGGCATATTGGAGAGATTTAACAGAACACCTATGCAAAACATGTGTATGCCTTTTCCAGGATGAAGAGACTGGGAGCATGAGATAGACAAGCTTGCTCTAACATACAGATGGACTCCACATGCCGCTAAAGGGCTAATCCCATTTGAAATTTTAAGGAGAAGAAAGGCAGCAACTCAACAACTCATGCCTGTCCCCCTTGGTTGGGAAGGATGAGGTTCATTGAGTGGAATGACATTGGGTTGAGAAAAAAAGGTTAAAAAGAAATCTGAGTTGGCTATGAAATAGTACAATAAAATATTTAACACAAGCTTGTTGAGGATTGAAAATGGTGAACAAGTGTGGGTATGCAGACCAGTAAGTGTGTTTAAGGGAGAAAGCACATGAGCTGGTCCATTTAGAGTAGATTGCATCCTAGATGATGCTGTGATACTAAATGATGGAAGGACTTGGAATAAAAGCAGCACAGCACTCGACATAAGATATATGGAGAGAGGAAGGTGTATTATATATTGGTTAATATTTATTTCACATGCTTGTAAATGTAATCTAGGTTTGCCTTATATGGGCATTGATTACTGTTGTGTGAAACATATTTCTGTATATCTTTTAATTGCCTCATATAAACATGTTATGATGCCAAATCCTTATATGGACATGAACAGATCGGTAACCCTGACTAGTAAACATGTTATCACTTCTTTTATAACTGTATGGATAAACATGTTTTGTTTCCATGTCTGGTTTAAGGTTGCCTCTCCCCGTGTTGCCAATTCCATGACAAATCAGAATAAACTTGTTTTGTAATCTCCTTGGAGATATATACTCTCCACAAGGTTCTATAGCATTGTATATATGTGTGAGCCAACCTTCTGGAGTTGAGAATCAGCTGCAGCAGGAGAGCTTCTTTTCTTTATGAAAATAAATACTTCAGTTGGAGAAACTTATCTGGCTCCTGGGAATCACTTACTTCATGAACCCAGGTAGTAAATCCAGCTATATAAAACACTAGAAACAAATGTAGGTCACTAAACATTGAAGCATGATTCACGCAAAATACACAGTGGAACTGACCCTGTTTTACAATCTCCCTCCAACCTCACTTAGTGATGAGCTTCAACCTCACTGAGTGATGTGCAATATGCCAACACAACAATGATCTGCAATGTTGCTGCAATCAATGCCATTGGTTTCTGATTCATTCAAAACATTCCAGCCATCACTCTTCAGTGTTGCAATATGGAATCACACCAGGGTTGGAGCAGCAACCTCCTCCAATACGTCCTTCAAGTAATGATCTATCACAGGCAAAGAAACACAACTACATAAACCAAATGCCCTTGACGGGGTGATCCAAGCCACTGGTTCCTCTGTAAAGCAAAACATACATTGGTCCTTGAGGCACTGCAGGCCACATTTACAATATAAGTTTGAAAAGCTACGGGGTTTACAGAGCTCGCTCACCCTCTCCCAACCCCCACATCCAAGGGAAAGAAGAGAAATTAAAAAGACACAGTCTCCAGGGGTGGTATAAAATAATGTATTTTGCATGCGTTTTGGTGTTTTACTTGCTTGCACTGGTAAAACTGCAGAATCGCCGTCAGGCCTATTTGTTGTGTCTCAACTGTTAAGGAACAAGTTACTTACCTGTAACTGTTGTTCTCCAGCATGGGTCTGGCATGGATTCACATGCTCATGAATATTCCCCGTCGTCAGGCTGGGAATCCTCGGTAAAGAAAAAATCAGTATCAGTTTCGTTTCTGATCTGTCTTTCGTAGTAGTAACCAATCACTGATCTCTGCGTCATACTGACCACAGCCAATGACTGCCCTCTACCTAAGCCCCGCCTCTGGCAGCCATCTTCAGATTTGGTAGCACGTGAAGTGGCAGTATGACCAAGTGAAGAGCCGCAGAGGGGTAGGCGGGAGGGTTCGCATGTGAATCCATGCCAGACCCATGCTGGAGAACAACAGTTACAGGTAAGTAACTTGTTCCTTCTCCAGCATGGGGTCTGGCATGGATTCACATGCTCATGAATAAAGAATACATAGCAGTACACACATGCACAACCACGGGAGGTGGCAAAGGCTCAACATTAAGCATTACATCAAACTCAACATTAAGCAATTCTTACCTCCTCACCAGGCTCACCTTAGGCGAACAGATTGCGCAGCACTGCTTGGCCGACCCTGGACTCCTCCCTGGAATCCCGATCGACGCAGTAGAATTTCATGAAGGTGTGCGTCGACCTCCACGTAGCAGCCTTGCAGATGTCCAGCAAGGGCACACCAGATAGGAACGCCTTGGTAGCTGCGATCGCTCTGGTGGAATGGGCTCTCGGACGGCCAGGCATCGGTCGGTTTGCCAACCGATGATACAGCCGGAGAGCCATCTGGAAATGGAGGCCTTTGAGAGAGCCTTCCCCTGATTGACAAGTCCAAAGTTCACAAAAAGTTGTGACGTCTTCCGAAAACACTTTGTGCGGTCCACGTAAAACTTCAGCGCTCTAGCCACATCCAGCGAATGCAAAGTCCTTTCGGCCGGCGACGAAGGCGACGGGAATAAAACAGGCAACACCAAGGGTTCGTTGAGGTGGAAGTCCAACGGCACCTTGGGCATGAAGGAGGGGTGCGTCCTGAGCACTACCCTCGTGTCGTGAAAAGTCAAGTACGGGGGCTTGCAGGAAAGGGCCTGGATCTCTCCCACTCTTTGTGCGGAGGTGATGGCCACAAGAAACGCTGTTTTCCACGACAAGAACTTCAACGGAGCAGAGTGCAGAGGCTCGAACGGAGGTCCCATGAGCTTGGTCAGCAAAACGTTGAGCTCCCACGGCGGGGCCGGAGCCTTCACCGGCGGGAACGATCTGAACAGTCCCTTCATGAATTCTTTCACCAGACGATGAGACCACAAAGACGTCCGCCCCGTGGTTCTGGTGTATTGGGAGATCGCAGCAAGATGAATCTTGGTGGACGCGTGCGCCAGTCCAGCCTTGGCCAGCATCAGAAGGTACGGCAGTACCTGGGGAGCCGTAATCCGTAGAGGGTTAATCTTCTGTGCGTGGCACCAGACAGAGAACCTCTTCTATTTGTGTCCATAGCATTTAAGAGTTGAGGACGCCCTGGCCTTTGCAAGAACCTCTCTGCAGTCGGCCGGTATGTCGTATCCTCCAAACTCTAACGCTGCAGGAGCCAGGCCTGCAAGTTCAGCGACTTCGGGTCGTGATGGAGGACGGCGCCTCCTTCCCTGGAGAGAAGATCCGCGTCCACTGGCAGCTTGATTGACGGGGACGCTGACAAGTCCAGAAGGTCCGGGAAACATATCTGCCTCAGCCAAGCAGGTGCGACGAGGATCATCCTGCACCGTGACCTCTTGAGCTGGTTGATGAGCCGGATCAGCAATGGCAATGGAGGGAACGCGTATAGAAACAGGCCCTCCCAGGGGAACGAGAAAGCATCGCCCATGCTCCTCGGCTGGGGAAACCTGCTGGCGAACCTCCGGCACTTGGAGTTCGTCACCGTCACGAACAGATCGATCTGGGGTGTGCCCCACCGTCGGAAGAGGCGGTCCACTAGATCCTGTCGTAGTTCCCACTCGTGGCACGAGCGCAGCTCTCTGCTGAGCGAGTCGGCGATGGTGTTTTTTATCCCTGCCAGATGAAACGGCACCAGAAACATCCCTTGGGCGACGGCCCAATGCCACAGATCCTGCGCCTCCTTGGACAGGGCTGGGGACCTGGTTCCGCCCTGCTTCCTGATGTAGAACATGGTGGTGGTGTTGTCGGTGAAGATCCTCACCACCTTGCCCTTGAGGGACGGAAGAAAGGACCTGAGGGCCCAAAACACTGCACGGAGCTCCAGGACGTTGATATGGAGGGACTTCTCTGTCGGAAGCCAAAGGCCTCTCGCGTGCAGATTTTCGGTGTGCGCTCCCCACCCTTCCAGGGAGGCATCCGTGGTCACTGTCTCCTGGTGACCGGGGGTCTGGAAGTCCATGCCCGCCGTCAGATGCGCGCGGGTGCCCCACCACCGGATCGCTCGCCGGAAACTCTCGTCGAGTGTGATCCTCTCCTCGAAGCTGCCCGTCGTCTGGATCCAGCGCGCGTCCAGGAACTCCTGCAACGGGCGCATCCGGAGCCTGCACAGGCGGATGAGATAAATGCAAGAAGACATCATTCCGAGGAGGGACTTGATGGACCTCACCCTGGCCGCGTCCGCAATCAGCATCCGCTGCACCTTGCCCAAGATGGCCCTCGTCCTTTCCTCCGACGGAGAGGCCAGAAGCGACACTGTGTTGAGCTTCGCTCCCAGAAACAGTGCGTCTTGCGCGGGCACCATAAACAGTGCGTCTTGCGCGGGCACCAGGTGGGACTTGGCGTAGTTTAAGGAGAATCCCAGGTCCGTGAGTAGTTGGACGGTCCTTGACGTGTGCTCCACGGCGAGCTCCTTCGTCTTTGCTCGGATGAGCCAGTCGTCCAGGTAGGGGTAGACGTGGATCCCCTCTCGGCGCAGCTGCGCCGCCACCGGTGCGAGGCACTTGGTGAACACCCTGGGTGCCGACCTCAATCCGAAGGGAAGGGCTCTGAACTGGTAGTGAAGCCCCTGGACCACGAACCTGAGAAACTTTCGGTGTCCCTTTAGGATGGGAATATGGAAGTAGGCATCCTCCAAATCCAACAACGACAGGAAATCGCCCTCCTCCAGTTGACCCAGGACGTGTTGGAGGGTGACCATCCGGAACTTCTGTGCCTTGATGAATTTGTTCAGTCGTCGTAGGTCCAGGATGGGACGCCATCCTCCCGTCTTCTTCTTCACGAGGAAGTATCTTGAGTAAACTCCGGAGCCCCGAAGCCTCTTTGGGACGAGCTCGATGGCACCCTTCTTGAGCATCGCCTTTACCTCCAAGAGATGTTGAGGGACGTGATGTTCTTTCCTGGCCACAGGGGGGACGCGCGGGCACCTCTTTAGAAACTCGAGCGCGTGACCGTGAGCTAGGGCGTCCAGCACCCAACGGTCGGTGGAGATGGACTCCCACACGCTGACGAAGCTCGCCAGCCGGCCTCCCACCGGGGTGCTTCGGTTGGGGCCCGACCCCACGGCCGGTTCAGTTCTGCTTCGACGAGGCTTTGCCGCCTTGTCCTCCTTGGCGACGACGGCCGGGTCCGCCTGACTTGCCTCGTCCCCTGTAAGCTTCCTGTGACGACGAACGGGCCGCTTGACGGTAGGTGGAAAATCCGCCGCTGGAACCTTTGGAGGCACCCTGTTTGCCTCCGCCGCTCCGAAAGGGCGGCCGCCGTTGCTGGAGAACCCCAAGAGCCCGGGCCGTCTCCGTGTCCGCCTTGATGGCTTGAAGGGAATCGTCCACTGTTTTCCCAAACAGGTTGTTTCCGTCGAACGGCATGTCCAAGACTCTGGTCTGCACGTCCTGACGGAAGTCGGTAGCCTTTAGCCATCCACGCCGCCTAATGCACACGCCGTTGCCCAACTGGCGAAATCCAGTGTCAGCGATGTCCGTCGCAATCGTAATGGCATGGTCCGACGCCACCTCTCCTTCCTGCAAGATCTCTAGGGCTTCTGCCCTCTTGTCATCTGGTAGGAAGTCCAGCAGGGGGGCCAATTTGTACCACAACTCCCTGTCGTAGCGGGATGACCCTGCGTCCCATCGTGTCCAATTTCTTTCCCTCGCCGTCCGGTGGGGAGGTCGACGTAGAGGCCGCACCCCCCCCCCGCTTTCTTCCTGGCCGCCGCGGAGACGACCGAGTCTGGGGTCGGCCCTGCCCGAAGGCACAAGGGGGCCGCGTCCGGGACCCGGTACTTCTTCTCGTACCGATCCCTTCTAGCCGGCGTCATGGATGGGTTCTTGAGGAGGGCGAGGCCCTCATCCCAAATTTCGTCCAGTAGAGGTACAGCGAGGACCGTCTTCTCTTGGCCTCGCGCCGTTGATAAAGGAAACCTTCCTTCTTCTTCTCTTCCGGGCAGAGCTGGAAAAGCTCAGATGCCCTGGCGATCATGGAGTGAAACGATCCAATCTCGTCGGGCGGGGAAGCCCGGGTGGGAGGTGACGACGGGAGATCCTCGTCGTAAATCTCGTCGTCTGTACCCGTCGCGGCCGTGTCAGTCCCCGTATCATCCCCACGTGTCGTGGACGGGGAAGAGGGCTGAACAGGGCGCGATGGCTGAAAAGGAGGTGGAGGATGAATTCTTCTTCTCTTAGGGGGAGGGCTCCCAGAAGGGCCTGGCTCCGGGTCCCCCGTCGGGAGCGGTTCCTCCGTTGGTGGTAACGGCAGTCTCGTCCTTATCTCTGAGCATAAGGACTGCATAGCCAACAAAATGGCCGCCGAGTTGTCTTGCGGCACTGGTTGAGGGGAGTCCGACGGGCGGTCAGGAGCCCCGTCGGCACCCTCGACGTTTCCGTCGTCTCCTACGTCGGGGTCCCTCCCGACGGGCTGGTCTTCTTCCACACCAACGCCGTGGCTTAAGACTTTGACCAGCTCCTCCTAAGAGGTTGAGGCCGAATCCACGACGACCTCCTGCCCCCCCTTTTTCTTCTCCGTCGGAGGTTTCACGGGGGTCCTGTCGATGGGCATGAAAGAGGACTCCCTCCGCGGTGGCAGGGAGACTCTGGGCCCCGAGGTCGCCACCACTGGTGTAGCCTCCACAGGCTGAGCCAGGGCTGCCGCGACTGTCTTGATAGAGGCCTTGGCCGGATGGATTAAGGCTTTCACCACCTTAGGTGCACTCACCGCCTTCTCCTTGGGGGGAGGGTCACCGCCTCGCTCCCCCTCCGATGGGGCCTCTCCAGAAGCTTCGCCGGGTGCTCGGCCTTCCTCTTACCCGAGCCAGAGCGTTGGCTCGTGGTTGATGGCGCCGGGGAGGATGCGCCCTGCCTGGCGCCCGTAGAGCCCGACTGTTCGGCCTCCCGATGCCAGCGGACTCGCGGTGCTTGGCCTTCTGTTGGACCCCCGTCGCCGGGGTGCCCTCAAAGGTCTTAGAAGACCGCTCGGACTTCTTCTTCTTCTTCTCGCCTGACAGGCTCTTTCCTTCCAGCCAGTTGGCGAGACGTTGATGGCGGTCCTTCATGGTCCGCTCCGACATATTGCCGCAAAACGCACAGTCCTTCTCCACGTGCATCTTGTCCTCATGTAGGCAGTAAAGGCAAAGGGAGTGTTCGTCCTCCTTAAAGACATTCTGAAGCTGGCATCCAGGGCAGACCCTGAAAAGCTTTCCGGGCGTCGAGCTTCCCTTCTCCTGGGCCATGTCCCAGATGGGCCTGAGAAACTTCTGGAGTCCTCCAAAAGCGTGGCTCGACGGAATCTTCACCCTTGAGGGGCGTAGACAAATCCGACACGGGTCCCCGTTGATCAGATGAAGAAACGGTGGAGCTTGAGGCTCTTTTGACTGAAAAAGCGAAATTTTTTGAGAAAAAACGTGAAAAAATAGCACTAACGCTCAAGAGCAATAGCACGAGGATCCCAACACTTGAACGTGGCTGCCAGAGGCGGGGCTTAGGTAGAGGGCAGTCGTTGGCTGTGGTCAGTATGACGCAAAGATCAGTGATTGGTTACTACTACGAAAGACAGATCAGAAACGAAACTGATACTGATTTTTTCTTTACCGAGGATTCCCAGCCTGACGACGGGGAATATTCATGAGCATGTGAATCCATGCCAGATCCCATGCTGGAGAAATGTATTTTTACGCACCTACTCTGCCTGTGCAGACTATTATTGCTTCAAAATTTCAAGGACTCTGAGCAACTGTTATTTTTCCCCCTGTTCCCACTACACCTTGAGTGCTTTGAAACACTTTCCTGTGTATAGGTGCTATATAAATAAGCAATACAATACAATATCTGTTCTCTAAGTGTATTGAGCTATCCTGCCCCTTCCTTGGGCTAACTGGAACATTGCGAGAAGGAACAATAGACTTCCCTGTCAAGTCCGACAGTAGAGAACCTAAAGCGAGAGACACATTTGCAAATAATGGTACAAAGAAAAAGAGGACAGATAGAGAGGGGGTGAGGGGGGTGTGCGCGAGAGAGAGGAGAGAGAGAGTGAGAGGGAGGGGGAGAGAGATAGTGGGAGGGCTGGGGTGAGAGAGGGAGCGAGATAGAGACAGAGAGAGAGCGAGAGAGAGAGAAAGAGAGAGGGAGAGAGAGAAAGAGAGAGAGAGAGAGAGAGAGAGAGAGAGAGAGAGAGAGATACGAAGTTATCAGGGAGGAGGAGGTACAAGATAAAGCTCCATGGAGCGGACTCGCAGAAAGTGGTAGCCCCGAGCTGCATGTCTGGGCATTAACATGGCCTGAGGGCAAATCGACCTGCCTGGGTGCCAAAGTTGGAAGGCCAAGAAGAGCAGAATGCACGGCCAAGAAGAGCAGAATGCACGGGCCACATGCGCGGGGTAGCCCAGGAGTAAGCAGAGATTGTGAGGCATCCTGGCTGGCCCTTGGGCCAGATGGCATGGGTCGAAGAAGAATTAAGCCTGGGCAGTGCATGAGGTGGTGACCCGGAAGAAGATGGCTGCCAAACCCATGGGCGGGATGGCCCATGACAAGGCGGCACGGCCTGGGAGTCAAGTGGCCCGCCTGTAGCCAAACTGGGCGGGCCAAAGGACAAAGCCCTTGGACACAATCGCGATCCGGCCTGGGTAAAGAATCAGGCACAAGAAGCAGCATACATGCAGAGATTGAATGGCGCAGGCCCGTCGTCCAGCGCCACACAAGTGCAGAGAACAGTGTGAGTGGGCCCCGCCCCCTCACCTCTCAAAGGGAGGGATGTGCGCAGCCAGGTCTTCAGCAGTAAAAGACTAGGGCGCTCACGTGGGCAAGGCACTGCGTTGAGGATTTGACTCTCATGGCTTCCTGTGGCGGTAGTGGCACCCCATAGGGGAATGGGGTATCACCATGAAGAAGGAACAACAGGGCTGCAGTTGTATTTCTTGCTATTTTTGTATAGGGTGGCCTCTAGAGCAGGCCTTAAAAACTGCACTCACTACAAGCCAATGGCAAGTGATTATTGACTTCTGGCGAGTAAGAAGTGGTGTGCTTTGTGCATGTGGAGAACTGAGGAGGCAAATGACTTTATGCCCAGCTCGTAGCTTGCAACTGGAAATGTTTACCCTTGCCCTAGATGCCCCAAAAGGGCAGTACGGTCGGGTTGACCCGGCCCATGAGTAGCACACTGTTTGCGTGCAGAATCTTTCAAGCCTGTCTGAGACTACCTAATGAAAGACAAAGCTATGTAGGTGTTTCAGAGAGGGGTACCTCTTTGTCTGTTGCTAGGGATGTTCAAGTAAAAATGTACTCCACTTTGAGGGACCTTAATAACATTTTGGTCTTTGTGTTTGCTAGATTGATAAACTGAATAGCAGATTTTCACCCTTCAAAATCATCTGGGGAACCTTCCTGTGCACAAAGTTCACTAAATGAGCCCACAATTCCATGTAAATGCACACATTTAACTGAGGTTGCAGATTATTGCAGGTATTCTCCGAGGGGCGTAGAACATCTTTGTTCGTAGATTCCCACGAAGGAGTGTCTGTTTCCGATTCCTCATCTACTGAATCCAACTGTTCTGATCATTCCCACCAAAGAAGAAGATTTGTGACCTCTTTAACCAGAGTCCCTACTCAAACTACTTTTCTAGATAATCTTGGGATGTCCTCTCTTTGACACTGCAAGTATGCAACATCCCAGGGCAGTGGAATGGCAACCCTCTGACATTGTAGCACTTTTTTTCGGTCCATTTTAAATACTTGGTTATAAATCCTGTTGGCAAAGAGGTACGTTGTAAGCTGTGGGATGTGTGCCCTATTTTATTTTATTGTTTACTGCAGAGGCCTAGCTAGAGAGCAGTGGAGCACTGTACATGTGTGGATAGCCAGTATTTGGGTTATTTTAACAGTAGTGCAGTGCTGTGAGTTGCACTCTGTGCCTCAGTCCGTGCATCCACTGTTATTAGTCCTTGGCCATGGGTTGTGGAAAAGGTCACGTTTTGAAAAATTGGCAAGTGAAAATGTGTGTGGGCATTCCGAGATGACACCGGGATCGAGTTCCATAGAGTGAATGCGTGACAAGAGAAGGATTGTTTGTGTGTCCTCTCTTTGCGGACCAGTTGTGATTTGAGCAGGCGGGTCAATTTACTGTGCAAGGAGTGTGTGCCACCAGATATGTGGATCTTAGCCGCCAGGTACACTGGTGTTACATGTGACTGCTTTGTTAATTATACAGGCAGCCTTAAAGAGTATCTTGGCCTGGAAAGGAAGCCAATGTAGTTTGCATCGGATGGGCGTGATTCTGTCAGATTTCCATGTACCCGTAATAACCGGGCAGCGGCATGGTGGGCTGCTTTTAGGTGAGCCAAGTGAGTGGGTGTGAACCCAGGGAGGAGGGCATTTCCCCCATCGATGTGCAAGACAACAAGGATCTGCACTACGGTCCGGAAGTCCTGCGGCAGGATGAAGAGTTTGAATTTAAAAAGGGTGGTGATTTGGATACAGGCCGTTTGGGTATTCTTGGCTATTTGTTTCTGGAAGGACCGGCTAGTGACGATGGTGAAGCCTACGGATTTTGCTGTATCCGAGAGTTGCGGATAAAATCCTTCTATGCACATATCATTGAGCTATTGTTAGACAAGTTATTGTTTAGAAGGGGTCCAATGATTCCATATTCGTTCTTGCAGGGGTTACATTTAGTAGTGTCTACTTATTAGTGGAGTGTTATTTTGGGATATTTGAGGAGGGTTGCCAGAGGTTTGAGGTAAAGATGTAAAGGTTAAAAAGGATTGGTGAGAGGCTGGAGCTGTGGGGGACTCCGCAGGAGAGTGGGAGTCGCTTGGAGCATAACATGTTCATCTGGACGGCCTGGTGTCTGCCAAAAAGGTAGGAGGAAAACCAATTCAGGGCAGTGCCCTAAACCCATTATCCTGGACATGCTGGGCCAGACTCCAGAATAAGACCAACCTATAGAGTTGTTCCTATCTAAAAAGGGTACGGATCCAAAAAAGGTGGTAGATAATGCCCTGCCAGACAAGCTCCTTGGTATCCTTGTACCTTCATACAGAACTTTACTTTCACATAATGGAGGCCAGTGTAGTTCAAAAGAAATCCCTTGATACTGAAGCTTGGCCAGGCTTTCGATGCTCATCAATGGCAGCTTTGCCATTACGGTAGAATACGGGAAGCATTGTTGATGCACGTTGATCACAAGTTTAACAACATGGCATCAACAGAGGATCATTTGCCCAATACTTCCAAAAAACATGGGTCTTCCTCTTTTGTATTGCCAGCAGACACTGTACATCAAATTAATGATAAAAAGACAATATTATGCTAGGTGGTTGTAGAATTGACTACTAAAATAATATAGAAATGTAAATAGCATGCAGAAGTAGAATACATGGTTTCAGTGCACCTTAGGCAAGCATGAGGTCAACTGTAAAGGTTTAAAAGGAAAAACCTCTAGTGGAAGGATTGCAATTTACTTTATATGTTTACGAGCAGAGTTCTACTCAAAATCATTCTCTTGTGGACAAGATACAATTATTATCCTTCACATGAACTAAGAAAATCAGAAGCAAAGTACTGTACAAGCTCTTCTATATGGCACTCTGTTTCCTGGAAGGCTCTGTAGACTGGCACCGGCAATTGCCAGTAATCGTACCATTCCATTTCTGGACATTCCGATTAACAATAGCTGGACCCCAGATAACCAAGTTTCTGAATGGCAGGGTGACAGTAAATACAGCAGAAGGTCAGAAACCTTTATTATCTGGGCCTATGTTTAGGAATAAATGTTGTTAATTGTCGTTCAGTTGTAAAGCATATTTGATTATCCAGCCTTATTGGTTGCCCATTGGTGCAAGATAATAACGTTTTTTTTAATTCTGGGTTGTAACTGTGGGGAGCTGGAAGCTGCTTAGCTCCTGCTTCAAGGCTAGGAGAGCCTAGTTGGCATGACACAAAGAGCTACTATGAGTTACTTTTTGCTCCCTGCTCTAGCTGGCTCGATTTGTGTGTTTGGGAAAGTGCATAAAGAAGCATTTGGACACACCTAGAAGGCATATAAAGCATAATGGATCATACATAATGAACGAAAAGTTAAAAGTTGCATCTTATGTCGAAGTTAGATTTGTGGCGCACTATTAACTCCTTGCTCCTGATTGGTAGCTCCTGCTTACTGTGTGATGCCCGGTACCCAGGATCTTGTTTTAGCCATTCCTCATGAAATCTTAATTTTATTTAATTATAACTTATTTATTGAACATTTGCATGGTGCCTATACAGTAGAAAGTATTTCCAGGCGCCACAAGACTAAAGGGGGAGGGAACAGAGGAGGAAAAAAACCAACAATAAACAGTCCTACTATGCCTAGTGACATTCGGATCGTGCAAGTGCAGCAACAGGAAGTGCAGGGGGACAGGGTAGGGGCTGGGTAAGTGCTGGGGGGAGTCTGTAGGTAGGTGCTAGGTAAGGCCAGGAGGGCAACTGCTATGAGGGATGAGGGGAGGGTCAGGTCATGCTAGGAGTGAGGGGGTGGACCAGACTCAGCAGTCTGATCAACAAAGGGTGCCCGAAGGCAAGTGCAGGGTGCTGAGGCAGACTGGTTGAGGGGGTCCTGGTCCGTGTATGACTCAAAAGGGACCACGAAGCCAGTCGTATGGGGTGCATTAGCAAGGAAGGGAGAGAGGCAAGGGGAGAGGGGGAAAGAGGAGAAGAGGATGGTCTTGAGAAGCTTCCAGAATTTAAGGCGATCCTGCTCAAGTCTGAGAGGGGCAGGGAGGCCATTCCAGAGGGAGGCTCCTGCTGATGAAAGAGATCTACCGCACACTCTGCTTGGAGAAAGGTCTGACATGTAGAGAGTTAGAGTTGGAGTGCCAAAGGACTCTAGCAGGGCGGTATTTAGTGAGAGAAAGTTAAATGTAATGCAGTCCCAGGCCCCAGAAATCTCTTGTGGAAGATGCACAGCGTCTTGAATTTGATCCTTGCAGTCACCGGGAGCCAGTGGAGAGCTTTAAGGGCTGGAGAGATGCAGTCCCTGGGCTTGAGGCCAAGGATAAGTCTTTTGAACCCTGTTACTTTAAATGTATACATTTTTAAGTAGGAGTCCTGAAACGTTTTAGTGGCAATTCTATCTGGTGGGCTAAATAAAATAAAAATCTTAACCACTACTGTAAAACCGCTAACTTACTCTTCACTCCACTTGTGAACATACAGGCCCCTTGAATCCTCAAATTATGTAATTCGCTATGCTGGCACCATGCTATTCCTGAGAGGAAACAAGAACCGCAGCAGCAAATGACAAAAAAGTAGCATGCGATTGATGGCAAGGCTTATCTTCGTTCACCAATGAAATGCACCCACTCTATGCAAAAGACACAAATCTAGTCAACTGGGCCACGAAATTAGCTTCTACATACATGCAAAATAAATAAACGTAGATCTTGAAACAACACTGACGTTCAATGATGCAACACTAACACAACATGAAAGCCAATAAGGGGTCTCTGTGATCCCCTTTCCCCATGGATGCCAAATTAGAAGGCAGGAAGACCCAGCTGCTGAGCCAATCCCCTTGGTTTTTCCAACTCTGTGCCTCCATTGACTGACTCCACAGACAGTGGTCCATGTGGTATAGTCTAGCGTAAACAAGTCTGGCGCCAGCGCAGGTGGCATAATACACCAAGGCCTTCGACAGGTTCCTTCAGGGCCCACTGAAGACCCAACTTGTGCAGCACAGGTGATTAGTGCAGCACGTACATTCAGGTGCTGCCGAACAATAGAAAACCTGCGTCTGCCCTTTAAAAAGGTCAGAAGCGTAAAAATAAAAGTAAAGTGTATGAACATTTACCATTGTTCAATTCCCATATAAGTCAAGGCTATCAAGATTTATTACTGCCATCTGAAAAAGGATTATGAAGCTATTTTTAAAAGTTCTTGCATCATCGCAAAAGGATCGTTGTGCTGGCAACCAGTTCTTTATTGAGAATTTGAGAAGGAACAGGTGCTGTACCTAGAATGCGTACACTCTGTTCATACAGCTACACCAGTCTTTAGGCTAGAACAGGGGTCTGCCCCATTCAGCACTTCAGAAATGTTGGACTATGACCCCCATGATCCAGGACCATTGGCTCTGCTAAAAAGGGCTGATGTCAGTTGTAGTTCAAAATATCTGGCAGCCAGGGGTTGCAGACTCCTGGGCCCAGAACCTTTAACCACATGACAATGCAGCATGAGCACATACTGCGAGTGCACAACTACTGTGTCTACCTTGGATCCTTTGCGCACCGACCCAAACATCCCTTGCCGAAAAAAAGGGAAGGCAACTTCTAATTTCTGCGACCTACAATTGCAACTGTATTTAGAATAGCACTGGAAATAAGCATTCAGCAAACATTGCTCTTCCAATACCTCACAGGCAAATATTCAACATTAGCACCCTGGGCTGCTGCTCCGTTTCCTCTCTGTCCATCATGGAAATAGAAGAGGGGGCTTTGCCATTTAAAACAAACAAAAAAACATTAGCACCCGCGTAGCATGCTACACAGGTGCTAATGGTGATATTCCCCTCGGTGGCAAGGCCCACCCTGTGGGTAACAGCCTGCCACCCTCGTTAAGAGACCCTCGCTTCGTTCTGGCCCTTAACTTGGCCGGTGGGCCGTTCATCCACAGGGTGGGCCTGCCGCCGCTAGGCATATCGCCTCAAACTACTGAAGAAAGAATGTCCCATGGTCCAGAAAAAAGTCCCTCATGTGTATAAAACATGGCTACATCGCTCGACAATTCGGCAATCTGCTCTGAGAATGTCCAACTAGAAACTGTAAGTGGTCCACGCCACAACATCCTGCCTTTTCCTAAAATATAATTGCTTTGATTGTGAAATGGAAAAAGATGCTAGGACAAACGCCCTTTTAAGGAACTGTTAGCTGTTCCCATGTGCATCAATTGAGGGTGAAACAATGAGCATCTGAACGCAGGCTAGATTTTAAAGACGATAACATCTAACCTTGTTTTGCATATTATATAATACATTCATTGTTAGCCAGTGTAGCAAGAAGAGCATTCACTCGATTGAACTTGCTTAGCTCATTAGCCGCGGTCGCCTCATTAGCACTTGTGTTTTTTTCCAAACAGACTTGGTGTCTGTCATCTCTCTCAACTGCCCTAGATTTTCTCAAGGTTTGTCCTCGATTCCACACGAAAAATGCTTCACATCAAGCCACATCCGAGAGGCTGCTCCCCTTTAAACAAAACAATGAGTATACTGTACACAACACAGTTTTTCGTTTAAATCAACCACTAGGAGGGCAGCACACTTAATCTTTTTTCTAGTTCACTATCTGTTGCTTAATATCCAGATTAAAGTGCCACAGAAAAAAAAACATTTAAAACACGGCATTATTTTGGGAACAAATTAACAAACATTGAGCAGCAATTATATGTGCAAACGTCAAGGTCTGGAGGAGCCACCATCGGAAAAAGTCATACGAATGGTCCATCCATATCTGCCTGCAATGTTATGCATTTGTGACAATGTTGCCAAGGATTTTCATGTCATTTCTGACAGCAGCATAACGGGATTTGCAGACCCAAACTTATAATGGAAAACTGTGCATCTCAGAAGGTAAAGTGCTGAGCGCTGAAAAAAACAGAACTGACTTTTCCCATGGAACATGGGGCCACTTAACAGCAATGTTCAGAAATCTGTGAACTCCCAAATGTATGTTTCTTGTATTCCCTTCACCTTTTTAATCAATATGTGAATATCTGTCAACCTTACGTAATAGTAAGATTCTTGCACTTTTTGAATTATTTGGCAAAACAGATATATTTACAAGTATGCAGTTTTTTCAATTGACAAAAAAGTAGCCCTTTTTTCAAAGTGAGACGTAAAATGTGAACATGAGCCCCACGCTATTTCTGAAGAGATTTTCCACTGACTTACACAATTGTCCCAAGCATTCCTTCTTTACAGCCAGTTACTCCCAAAATCAAACTTATGCATTAGTGCTATCTCTCTCAATTGCTCTATCTCCTTCCCTTGATGGTTGGTGGGATGAGGGCAAGGAGCCTATTAAAGTTAGGGGAAGCAAGGTACATGTTTTTCTTGTGCATATACAAATATAAATGCAACTATTTTACACATAGGTGTACAAATGTCAAGTTGCAAGCTAATAAACAGGCATAAATATTCACTCGCCCCCTTCATTCACCACATGCGGAGCACAGGAGTTTGTGTAGACAGTAAGCTTGGTAAGGAACCATGAAACTTCAGAGGTGGTAAGAGATCAGTGTGCCCTTCTGTCGTGATATGCAGAAAACCTCAGAATAGAGCCTAGAAATGTTTATGCCTGCAACAAAAAAGTGCCTGTCACTAGCAAAGAAAGTGATCACATCAAGAAATTAGGGAAGATTAAGTAATACAAGCAGTGTGTGGATCAGCTCTACATGTGCCGATCCTGCTCGTTCATTATGCAATTAGTGTCCTACCATGTACTTTCTCTTCAAATCGCAATGTAATTTGTGTGACTGGTTCCTAGATATTGCACCTTCACCTTGCGGCACGCTAAATCGTCCCTACGACCAAAACTCAGACCTCTCTGGAATACCTACTCTGAACTTCACTCAGGAACTATTTTCACCCACCGTTTACTTGGCACCCACTGCTGCTGAGATTGGGTAACTGTGCATGAGAGTGTGTAAATGTGCGAAGAGCGATCTTTGTGTTTTAACAACAAAAAGAGGGTGGCTGTGCTGACATGACTGACGCAGCCATGGTTGATGGTATTCAGTGCTTTGTTAAGAGTGTGTAGGTCCTAACTGAGGGTATCAGGCATGTCTTGGAGGGTGTTCTATTTATGGTCCAGTTTGTGCTGGACTTAAAGCAATTATGGTGGTCTCCTAAAAACGAAAGTATCTGAAACCTGGCGGTCTACAAGGAAAACGATCTTAATGTTTAACACTGCCCTCATTAACACCGCCGCCGCCCCACCCCACAAACACGTGTGGAATTGCTACACTGCTATGGGATAGAGAGATAGTTGCCGCTACACACACAGATCTAGTAAACTTGCAATCTAAGCAGGTTCTTCAGATGGAAGAAAACACTGAGGCAGACAGCTGTGAAGAGTAGCCCAGATACAATAGGGCACACAGCGGGCAACCTTCTGGCCCGCAAACGGAGCATTTTAACAGAATGATTGCCTGGCAGCAGCTTAAGAACAGCGCATAATTTACCACTCTAACATGGCAAGGCTATACATTTTACAGCTTCCTACATACAACCGGCAAGTGCTGCTGAGGTCTATTCGTACCGCTAGCAGCCAAGCAGCCATGGCAAACTCTGCACCCCACCACTATGGGAGTGTATAGAGTGCAGTGAGAATACCCATTCAATCAAAGCTCTGCAGTCACAATGCCATTACATATAAGGTGTTCATAGCCTTCCCAGTGAAAAGATCTTTTTTTAAAGATCTTTTCACTAAATGGTCGCTTTAGAAAGACTGCTCCATGACCACACAGAGCGGTCTTTCTAAAGCGTACTGTCACGCCCCTGCCACACACGAGTGCGCTCAGGGCCTGACAGGCTCTGCGGGACTAGGAAACAGAGGGCGAGGAGGACGAGTAATTGGGTGCATGTGTGTGTTGTATGTATGTGTTTTGGTTTAGGGGTGGGGGAAGGGGTGGGGCTGAAATCCCCCAGGAGAGGGTGGGGGTGGGTGGTGTGGCGGGGGGGGGGGGAGAACAATGGGAGGTTCAGGGCGTGAAAACCCAAACATAAAAAAAAAGGGTAAACCGCATTTTAAAAGGCCTCAAAGGAAAAATACCTTTACAATACGGTTTTCAGGTCAAAAGAAAATCGGTCAAAGTAAATCGGTCTTTTTCTTTTGAGACTTAAAAAAAGGTAATTTCACAAAGAACCGTTCATGTGTTAGTACTCGCCCAACAGCACACTGCTATTATGAAGCCTTTTTTTGTCTATTATATGGTACAGTAAGTATTACTTATAACATGAAACTATTGCATGAGAAGTGAAGGTAGAAGAAAGATATAATGTGACAAGGGATAGACAGCCTGTTGGTCTTGTTTAGATTGGCATGGAAGTCCCTTTTTGCATTTACGAGGAAGTCATAGTCATTTCTAAGCAGTCTTCACAAAGGTAATGGATTTGAGTAGTAATCCGGTTCCTGATGTAATAAAAATGTCTTAACCAAGTGTGCCTTCAGCAGAATGTGTGTCCATGTATCTGCTCCTTGCACTGAATTGCTGGTAAAAATTAACCATTGACAAAACTAACAGTTATGGCTCTTGCATGGCATGAGGTAATCATTTGCCAGGCACTGCCATAATATGCCCAGGTGCTAACAAAATGTGCCACTATATTACAGTAACAGCTTGACAATAGTGCTTAAAAGAGCAGATATTTCATTAGAGGTAATCAAGTATAACAGTATGCACGCTACAATACCTATCTAGTTATAGAAAACAGAAAATCTGTTTGTTTGGTCCTCATACAATTCCACACCGTTCCATTAATCTGCACCAGATTTTGCAAAGTAACCTGTTAGGACCTTCCGGATGTCACTGGCTGCATTACATTTAGACACCCAATCCCGCTCCCCGGACATTAGCCCCTGCACACATGAGATGGTTGCCTGAAACATCAAGGTGATCGTAGAAGGACCGGACAGAGCTCATTTCAAACGTCTGGACGCAAAAACGAAATTTCAAGGCCTACGACACAACGTTTCTGAGATTTTTGCATCCCAACGTGCAAAACATCAATGTGGTCATAAAAGGACAGGACAAAGCTAATTTTCACTGCCTCAACACCAGAAGCAGAACTTAAGTTTCAAAAACGAAGTTTCATGGCCTTAGTACGCACCGATTCCGAGATATCTGCACTGAAATGCACCACGCCAGGATGAGGCAACAGGTGAGGAGAGTGCACAGAAGTTCCCATCGTGCTGCTGCATGCCAATTGTCCCCTCCACTCAAAAACTGCTCCGTGATTGTCGACAACTGATTAAAGTGTTATCATGGCTGTCTACAGAACCCCTATGAAGTAAGGGCACTTTTTGCTAGATCCTTCATAAAGCTTTGCTAATTTTGTTTACTCATTCACCATCAGGTTGTTAAATTTGCAGAAAGAGAAATCTTGTTTTCACCATGGAAAAAAACAAAAAAATTCAATTAAAAGACTTTTAAATGCAAGTTAAAAGAAAAAACAAAACAAGTGCTACTTGAGAAACGCAATAGCTGCACGCACCATATCCCAAGTGCTTTCATAAGATACTTGCAGTATTTCCACCGCCTGTATAGTATCCTCACTGAACATAACACCTGCTTCAACTGATCATTTTGTTTCGTAAAATCACTGTTCGGTCTCCTCTTCCACACTAGCTGGATGGGTCACTGGGCAAAGCATAAGGCTGGGGTTGACATTTCTTTCTTCGGAACCCATTTCACTATATGACCATGGCATCAAAACATGCCCCCCTTGGAGGGGGGAAACTTGAACACATTCTAAAATCAGCGGATTGCTCTAGGTTATCCACTTTCAAAACG
The DNA here is from genome assembly GCF_040938575.1 of Ambystoma mexicanum. Taxonomy (NCBI): domain Eukaryota; kingdom Metazoa; phylum Chordata; class Amphibia; order Caudata; family Ambystomatidae; genus Ambystoma; species Ambystoma mexicanum. Next base: position 109,870,055 of record NC_090931.1, read on the forward strand.
TTCCATTACAAACACATTGAAAACGTAGCATTGAATGTATTGCGAGGGCTTTGAACTTAAATTATAAGAAGCTGAGGGACTTGACACAGAATGGCTCATCCCTATCACTAGTAGAAGTGGCGGTTTAGACAGGGGGCAGAAATTCAAGTTGTAAGTTACTAGTTAGCCATAAAAGAAACTCACTCGCCACCTCAATTCTACACATGCATACAGCACACCATTTCTTACTTGCCAAGAGTCAAATATCACTAGCCAATGGCTAGTGGCGAAGGCACATTTTGCACCCTTGTATATATTCTATTTAAAGACATAAATGTGAGTATTATCCCTCCCACTCGCCCTTGTTTGTTTTGGTTCTCTAGGAGTAGTCATCTAATGGGTGGTGGATGTGAATTTACATAATGATACAGTGAGGGATGACTTCCAGAGGATATCCTTTAATTCACTCATGGGTTCAATTGCCTTCTCGGTGTATACTTGCCTACTACTTCCACCTGTCATGTTATGTTGCGATTGCAGAAGAGGATGACGTTATGATACAGGACTCCTATATGTATAATTTCGGATGTTCCCTCATTGGATATTCTGTGGGCATGGTTCCTAATCTCCACATTGGTTTGGAATGTTTCTCTTAGATTTTCTATTTAAAGTTAAGATGGAAAACACGTGTTTGTATTTTGTAGTGTTAGTGTACGAATATGTGTTGTAAATCATCTGTCATTTGGTGAGTAGTACAAATGATGGGGTGGATCTACTGCATAGCAGTGCCCAAGATAAGAGTAGGTCTGCTAATCTTTCCCAGTTGGGAGAAAAAGCTGAGTTGGTCTGAGTGCGATAGATTGATCCGAATATACTAGACTTTGAAGGGTAAGGCAGATGTCTGGCCAAATAAGCCACCAAACTTCCAGAATTCCCCTGAGTAGGCTCTCAAGCAACTCATGCATACAACATTACATTGCTTACTAACTTGCAATTCTCCAAATCTAACTTGGAAACCCAACCCCGTTATCAAAACACATTTGGACATATCTGCCTCCTCCCTACTGGCAAACTTAACAGGAATTACATGAACCCATGCTATCAGAAAACATTCCCCCTGCACCCTATCCTCCCTTCTTTCGTAACACCACCTATTTCCCACCTTCCAATCCTATTAACGTCCCTTTTTTGTTTTCCCCAACAGATTAAGGTCTGGAAATTCCCTGGCAGGAGCACAGTCCACAAATCCAGAGAAAAGCCCAGCCTCTCTGAAACTACTAGTGGCTAGTTGGTACAGTATATTACATTACATAATATAACATTTAATCCCCGAGCCTGTGCTGGGCTACCGGCAAATACTAAGGGCCTGATTTACAAAAGGTGTTTTCAATGGAAAAACGTCTTTTGAATGTGCTTTGTAAATCAGGCCCTAAATCCTTTTCTTTGCAAGAAACATTCCGTCCTGTGCGCTCTGGGCAGAATATATCAAGGACGGGCGAGTAACTGTACCAGTACATGGGAATTTGTCCACAGACCTTATATGATTCAAATTAATGATGGGCTCAGGGCCAAAAGGAACAGTAGGTCAGACATTGGTCCACACCAGACTATTTGCCGTGGTTGATGGAAGGTCAGGATGACAACAGGAAATCTTAATAGATGCATGGAAGCATCAAGTGTTGGAAAAGCTGGTACCAAAATTCCAAAGGTCATGGGCCAAACACAGAAAAGCAATAGCTGGTTAAGAGCAAAGCTGGGGACTAAGCACGGATTGCAGTTTTGTGACAGGCAGGGGCTGTGTGACTCACTGTTCCCATTATATCGCTGACGTGCAGTGGGACAAAGTAAACGCGTGAGGAAACAGAAGAAAATAATCGAAAATGTAGGGCACTTGCCAGATATGTAAGACATCCAATCTATTCTGCAAGTGCTAATGAGACAAAGACGTTAAAGGTGTCAGCATAATGGCAAACCAAGTGTAAAAAGATTCCTAAAAGATCTGCCAGGGGGATCAAAGTAACAGGACGAGGTATCCTGATCTATACGGGTGAAGCATTAACTGGGAATATGCGTGGGCGAAACAGCACACATACCAACTGTAATTGCTGGCAGCTTCCCCGCATCTTGGGTACCTTCTGATCCCTGAAATAAATACCAGCTTCGAAACTGGCCCACTCATCCATTACATGTGTGAGCAGTTATTAAGCATCATTTTATATCCTTTGGTGGCAGCATTTTAAAAGTACAAAATATGCCAACAATGTAGATGTTTGGGGAAAAACAATATAATTATTTGGCTTATGGATATTTTACGAAAATTAACATTTCTTTAATTTGACTATTTCAAACTATAACAATCTAGGATAGAGAATTAATTCCATGAAATTAAGGCTCGCAATTAAAAGATAAGTGATCCATTGATCCGCTTTTATTCATCCTGGAGTACAACTACTGTGTTTCGGCTAAAAGCATAAAATGTTTGATTTGGATAGGCTCAGACTTTTTGGGTAACCAGTGCACACAGATACCATACTGACCTTTGATTCAAATAAATATATTAGGCACTTCCTTAATTCGAAATAGACTAACAATTGTCAATAGATATTTCCTGCACTAAATCACTCGAAGAGACACTAAAAGGTAGATACTTTTAACAATAATTCAGTTCTTGAATAATGAAAATGTTAATTTCACCATTGTAAAGGAAACAGGAATGTGGTTTGTTGTTAATAGGGATAGAAATTGAGATTTTTTTGCCCGGGAGCAAAAAGCAGCTCCTGGGTATCGGGCATAACCATTTAGGCAAGAGCTACCTCTGGGGAACCAGGAGCTAGTACAGAGTGTACAGCAAATCTAACTTTGCACAAAATGCAAACTAACTTTTTGTCCATTTCATATTGTCCAATATGCTCTAAATGTTCTTTAAGTGTGTTCTCTATTGTCCTACATACATTCCCAAACATGCATAGTTTATATCACATAGCTTGGTGAATCAAAAGCAGCTCTTGGTAGCTGTTTGTCAAGCTAAGCAGGCTCCCCCTGGCTATAACCAGGAGCTAAATAGCTCCCAGCTCCTGTCATTTTCGAACCCCGAATTGATGTTTTGATATTTGTTGTCTGTCATTTTCTTTTGTGGATTGCTACAATCCAAAATAAAGGTTTTTTTTACTTTCATTCAAGCAATCCTATGAATTGATAGACATCTGATTTTTAACTTTCAAATGTAACTTTGATCACAAAATTGTTGGTAACAAGCAAAAAAAGATGTTAGGCCCTTCCATTTTCACACAAAGTATGTATATATGCCATTGAAGTTGTCTAATTTCTCCACAATAAGTATAAACCTTCTAACTGGGGTGGCGGGATAAGTCCTGTACCCACCAAACCAGTCCCTTCTCCCTGGCGCCCCCCCCCCAAGTACTCCCAAGTGCCTGAGACCACCAGACATTTTCTTTATGTCCTGACACTCTTGTCAGCTCCATTCATTTAGCAGGGCAAATGTGTTCTATTAATATCCTGAGTAAGTCAAATGTTGTACCTGCTGATAATTTAGGCTGTGTCCTGCCCTGCACACACACTGTGTCAAGTTATTATTAGCAGGAATCCATTCCAAGTGTGACATTCCAAGTGAATCTAAGCAGCGTCATTTCAGTCAACTGCCCATCTCTGTATGGTCTCTCCATTCCCTTTTAGTCTCAAGCAACAAGATGGATAAGATATAACTTTTTCTCAGATAAGGACAAAAGCCTGTCCCACATTCCTGCGTTACCTACTGACATGCCTAAATAAGACTGTAAACGGCAGTTCAGGCATTACAAAGGAAAGTAAGTTATTAGGAAACCAATTATAAAAATCAATAATAGTTGCTGTCCTAGATGGCAAACTGTGTGTCTTAACTACTAAACGATAGAGCATGAATGCACATTATGCCTGTAATTCGCTCTCTCTTTCAAACCCAGACCTACAACAACAAGTTCCTCCACCACCTCCACCTCAACCAACACCAGTACCCCCATTTAAAATTAGCTTTGGTTATTTGGAGGAAGACGACGAAAATCTCTCACAGGTTTGGAGCTGTTTTTATTTTTATGTTCACAATTTTACCACTATTAAGTCGTGTAGCGATAAATAAACTTTGCATACCAATTCCAGAGGATAAGTTATGACTGATTTTCTTTACTGAAAATCCTTGAAGCACTTCCTTGAAGGGAATACGATAAACATGATTCTAAGTGAGACAGAGATCTTTGCAGCAACCCCAGAAAAAGCACCAAAGAACCAACAAAGTTGTTTTGAGTACTGTCATGCATCAGACTTTGATATAGAGCCCTCAAAGAATGAAGGTTATCTGCAAGACATCAGCTTAGTAATGCTGAAGTCCAGCACTGTCCAGCATTGCGCCCAGCAAGAGAGAGCTTTGCAGCACACAACTATGCTGGCAAGTTCTGCTCACAACATACGCTCCCATATATGTGCAGTAAAAACAAGGTGGGGAGCTTGATGAAACAGAAGGGTATATAGAGGGACCAGGCAACTCAATAGTGAACCCTAGCCGTATGGTATGTTACCTATCAAACGGTGGTTCATGGGGTAGGAGGGATCTGTACCACTCTAAGCACTGCAAGCATTAAAACATGGGGTGAGGAGATAGTGAATTTTCTACTCAAAAGGAGATACATTAAGGGAACCCTCAAGGCATGTAGGCAAACCCAAAAGCTGGTTTCATATTACACAAAAAAACAGTTATTTGTTCCCTCCTATGAAAGCAGCAACGGGGTGTTCCTAATTAATAAATGTGCAGCTACATTAATACAAAAGCAAAGTAGCTGAACTAATTAAGCAATATGCGCCTGCTCCACAGGTTGTACGGCTGGTGAAGGCAACGAGACTGAGTTAATAGATTTGATTGCAGTTTAACACAGGTTCCCAGGCTGTTACACCAAGCACAGCCTGTAAAATGAGTCCTTAGTGCTACTGACACACCAAGTTTGCGAGCCAGGGTGCTGGCAGCAATAGTTTAATCTAAAATGACATGCCATTGCAAGTGCATGACCCATTATTTGCGACAAAAAAATCATAAAACAAATATCATAAAATGTATACGACGCCAATTGAATTCGGATATCTTTGTGCAGTCCCTCTTCCATTTGCATGGCTGGATGGAGCAGCGGAAGAGGCAAGGTGTTAGTAGTGCTGCTAGAAAGCAGGGAAGCGTTGGGCGGGTGGACAAAGGGAGCAGGCAGGAGGGCAGATGCAAGCTGTGCACAGCTTGCTCAGAAACCAGGCTTGAATAGTTAGTCACACTGCCACCAGGGTTATAAGAAAGAAAATATGTCACTATGGTGTTATGACGACTGGGCTCGGGAATAAATGCGAAGTGGTCAAAATAATGTCAAAATAGTAGTAGAAAGTTGTACATTATTGAACAAATGCAGAGTTGGCTGCAAAACTGAGCCTGTATGAGAGTTTAAGTTGAATGGCAAGAAGTTCAAACTTTATCCTAGAAGGAGTCAAATGGCATAGGTGAAAAGTTTATTTTGGAATTTAACATTTTAATGAAAGGAAATGATGATTGGTGGTAATGTTACGCCAATTAACACAAATTTGAATAAAATCTCCACTCAATGAATTATATGTATTCCTTTGTAAATCTACCGGAGAAAAGAAACTGCTTCGTAATAAGAAGATCACGCGTTTAGTCTCGAGTCAGACATGTTACAGTCACAATGTAACATAGAAGCCAACATGACTGTCAGAATATTCATGGAAGGGTACCACATATGTTACTATGTTCAGTCTTGACACTAACCACAGCTCATTGATAGTTGCGTTTGCTTTTACTGCACACACCCTTCTGGTTTTTCAGCAATGGCATATATTTCTGCCGACCAGAGACCACAACGAGCGCATACTTGAAAAGCTTAAGGTGTGAAATACTGTATCTATAATTTTAATTGTTCTCAACCTCCCAACAAAACACGTTATCCAAATGGAAAGTACTCTAAAACGTGGCCATCTCTCATGGCGCGTTTCATCTTGCAACAGAGCTGATGAGCAAAACAGAAAGGCATTTGCTGATTCCAAGGCTGTTCTCATTCCAATGTATCAAAAATGTTCTCTTTTGTTGGACTTCATATGAAATATCGCTGCCACTGTCAATATTATAGCTTAGTTTTACAATGAGGAAAGGAAGCATAGCCACGTGATGTTTTTTATTCTTTCCATTTCATTTCCAGATATAGGACAGTCACAGAATCAGCTTGGATGTACTAACGCCAGGGGCATTATTTGAAGGAAAATTAAAACGATGCACACGTAATCTATGCCAAAAAACAGAACAGGCTTCTGTGGCTGGAATAGACTGCATACTTCCAAAGATCACATTTTAGATTATTCCCTTCATAAGGGATGATTAATTGACGGAGACCCTGAAACGTTTGATTATTGAATGTAATGAGTTGGTTGTGGAAAGAACAAGAAGATTTAGGATATTTGTACATTCTGTAGAAAGGCTACAAACGAATGACTTTTTGTGTAGAGTTTTAGCAGGCAATTCCACGTCTTTGTCACTAGCGGTATTAACATTTTGAAAGAAATAAGTATTAACGGGGATATTGTTTTAGAATAATTACCCTATATGAAAAATGTTTTGAAAATGTTATAAACATACATGGTTTTATGATAAGATATGTATTATGATGAATTATGATGAATTCATTGTTTTGTGTATATCGTCCTGAGTTGAAAATAATTGAAATACAAGGGAATGGAATGTTGGTTTTTGATGTGAAAGGTTTTAATAAATCAAATCCCATAATAAAAAATAACATAAAAAATAAGGGATGATCAAATTAAGTGCTGATGAGAAATGTAGGAAATGAAGCCAAGTGAGGCATTCTGATTGTTTCAGGATGATACACAAAAGAAGGGCTGAGTCGGTTTGTTCCTTTGCAGACCTTATGTTCAATTGGGGGTGAAAGGGCTTGTCTGTTTTGAAAACCAAGGTTACAGTCCTTCCGCAAGATGGTAGGGAGGTACAATCGCTACACGTTAATTAGGCAGCAGGTTGCAGATGAAATTCATGGAACCCAGAGGTAGAGCACATTACTCAGTTAAAAGAGAGTTAAGTTGGAAGAGTTAAAAGCAACAGAACTTTTGAAATTCGCCAAGCGTGGATAGCTTTGACACTTTAGCTGTGCCCCATTATGCGGCCAATGAGCTCAATAGTGATAGCACAGATGACATCACCTTTTTACACCATCACTGACACCACAGGAAACTTGAGCCCAAAAATGACAAAACAGGGCCTGTTGCCACATTGCTTCGGAATGGCCTTAGGCTATGCCCCAAACCCTGCCATGCCACCCAAAGCAGGGATTGGGCCTGGCCACATTAACCCCCTATAGCAGGTCTGTGGGCCACTGGCCATACCCTTTAGCCATGGCCAAACCAAGCGGGCATGGCCTTTCGCCATGCCCCAGGCCCCACTTGGCCATCCAAATTATTCACTGTGCCACTTTACCCCACAAAGGGTATATGCGCCACTGTGTTGAGCATCCCATGAGTGTGCTCATGGGATGCCCAACGGAGGTAGGGAGACTCAGAGTTAAAGTAGTGTAGCTTCCAAAACTTGGAATTTCAGTGGGGTTATGTGTAAATATGTGAAGGTTTTTGTTTCGTTGAACTGTTTCAACTTAACGTTTTATTAACTAAAGTTTGATCACTGAATTATAGGGGGTTTTGTTACGATTCACCTCAGAGCACCTGTAGTACTAAAGTGTTTTTATTTTCATATCATCATCACAGATGTTATTCAATATTTTCAGTTTGCTTCTATGCTACTGTTGGATTTACCCCATTACAGGTCCATAGACAGTGGCCATGGTTCAATAATGAACAACTGGGAAGAGAACTTGTGTAATATGTAATGTTTTAGCATACATTTGGAAAAGTTATTTATAAACCCCTCTTTACTCTTATGCAAATTTACTGAAAATGTACAGCAGAATTCCAGCAAATTTACAGAGAAATTCCTGCGAGAATGGCTTGCATCGATGGACAAAAATAGCAATTGCTCATTTCTGAAAAGCCTCATTGGCTGTAATGCACAATTGAAGATATATTAGACAGCTACTGGATGAATTTGCACCAAACCACCAAAAAGACACATCTGCACTGCTTTCTGCCTAACTTATTTCCAATTTGTGAGTCAATCCGACCAGTGCTTCAGGCTGCACCTGTCAAATGAATGCACATTTTTGCCTATCGGAAAAATCAATGTAAAAGGTGAATAACACACCCTTTTTCTAACGTGTACATTTTGACATCGTTTCATGAGTTTGCACCAAACATTCCAAATTTGGGGGAGGGTGGCAGAAAACATCTTTGGAAAATGTCATACAGATACATCAAATGTTTTTAGCAAGAGAATTTTTGCAAAGTCAATTGATCTTACGTTTCACTTTAAATTATGCCTGACGATGGTTGTCATATAATATGTACGTAGTGAAAAGTCTATGTCAAAGAATAGTTAAGGTTCCAGCTTAACGCAACAAAAGCTAAGAAATTGTGCAGTTAAGGAAACCTAAACAAGCTTTCCTCCAGGCCCTCTGTTGCATAGCTCATGTGCACAGTGATGACATCACAGATTACATCACTCGCGACATCCCTTGTGACATTAAAGTACACCTCACTGGCAGTGTAGATCACAAAGTTAATAGTGAAAGAGATGGATATTTTCCTAAGATCCACTAGAACACTCTGTGAAACAATTTATGATTTGGGGTCATGTGCAGTGAAGCCATCAGTGATGTCATCGATGTACTCATAAGCAGCAAGAGGCCACAGAGTTAAGGATGCCTACATTTCCTTAATTGTCAAATTTCTGGGTTTTTATAGTGTTAAACCGGGACATCTCTTTAACGTTTTTTTCACTGAATTTCGTGGGTGTTGTTACACTGAACTGTTTCAACTGTCTCTTAATGAAATGTTGGTACTACATTTCAAGAGTTTTGTTATGCTATCTCTCACACTACTTCTTCTATTTCCACTTCCACTTCCTAATGTGTATGCTACTCTCTACTTGAGTTATCATTTTCCTTTCAAATCCTGGTGAGGATTGAAACAATGTTTGTTAATATCCCACAGTACCATGTGCACAAGCAATCTCATGGCCTTGCATGCCAATGGCAATGTTTTGTATTGTATTGTGAGCCTTACGGGAAGAGAAGGGTTGCAATGTGTCTTGAGGGTCTTGTGCGAGTGTGATGGAAGTGAATGCTGGCGCACATGCTGGTGTGCCATTAGTGGCAGTTGGAAAGCTTAGCCTGCCGGATGGGACACTGGTGCTTCCTTGCCAAGGACTTTGCTGTACTTATAATAAAGATACATGAACTATACCAACGGCTTTGGCGCTTCTTGATCCTCTCAACTTCCATTATATCACTGGCAACAAGGATTCGGACCCGCTGCGGAGAGGGCGGCAAAACGAGCAAAGACACTAACCTCCATTGCGTTGGTGCCATCTGGCGGGGCGCCGGGGCGCCGGGGCGGCCAATGAAATTGGGTGCCTTGGCAACAGGGGTTCATGCAGTGAGGGCTGGTTGGGCCACTACGACAGTGTAGCGTTGAAGATGGGTTTAGTGTCCGTTTGAAGTCGGACACGTGTTGAGCTGTCTTTATGGCGTTGAGTTACCTGGGCGCATATCCAGCGCATTCAGCGCACACACAGCAATGTGTGACTGAGACAGCAGTCAGAATGTTCTGGCCGTGGGGTGTGTAGTGGATTGGGTTCCCTCTTGGAGGTGGAGTCAAGAGGAGTGACGCTGTCTCCAGCGCCGGAAGGGGAGTTCCGACATGGTGTGCTGGAGCGCAGCGGGGAGAGCAGCGATATGGAACGCAGCTCACTTTCAGCTGATCGGCCGTTAACGCACTGGCCTTTTCCGGATTGCCTCGATAAGGCTGCAGTATGTGGTGTTGTGGCACCGGTGGGCACGCAGGATTCTTCAATGGTGAGAGAGGGAAGGACTGTGTCAAAAAGGAAGTTGGAAGACGCCCAGGTTGGCATGGCTGGTTCTTCTCCGAACTATGAGAAGAAGTTATGCCTGCGAATGTACGCGGTGTGCAAGGTGGAGGTTGATTTTCGCAAGTTGTATTGTGACAATTGTGGTGTCCTACTCCAGAACTTGAGTTATTTCGACACAGAGTTATGGGACTTCTTTGTGAGAATCAACGACCTCACTTTGGCAGAGGACTGACAGTCAGGATGTCGGCTGAGGCCAGTGTGTGTGTGGAGTGGTGGTGTCTTATGTTGTGGCCTCTTAACTGATGTATTGTCAGGGGTCGGGCCGGTACGGTGAGAGTGTGTATGAGTGTCTATGTTTTGGCCCCTTTCGTCTGGTAGCATGTTCATTAGCTTTTCGGGGTTGTATCTTTTGCAGGTGGACTTTGGGACTTGCGGGCCTGGGGGGAACAATACTGTTTTATTGTGCTTATTGCTTTCGTATTTTCTTTGCTGAGGCACAGACTTGAGGGTGGGGACGTCCTTCAAGTGATCAGGGGCACAAACTTGAGGGTGGGGTGTTCTCTCAATTTATCAGGATGCCTTCCTTGAATTTCTTCGGGGTCTTTGGCAGGGCGGGGGCATACTTGCAGCGCGCCGCTGCGGTTAATGTCCTCATTTCAAGGTTCGGGACATTTGGGAGCAGCGACTTTCAATGCAGCTGTTTTGGTGGCAAGTGGGTAGTCGCAGTGGTTGCATTTGTGATGCATTGTGAGTGTTGTGTGATCGAGCATGCAAATAGTGGTGTCTGCATGTTGAGCTGTGCTATTAGCTGCGGTGGTGCGTGTGGCTTTGGAGCGGTTCAGGATCTTTTGTGTGAGTCGTGGTTAGGGCATGTTTGCTTTGGGGGTGTCTTGCAAGAGATGCCGGTTTGCATTAACAGAGTAATGCCACTAGTCGTTAACGGAGGAATGCCACATTTCAGGTGGCGCGTGGCGTTAGAGTTGAGTGGGTGGGGTTACTAGGATGTAACTAGTGGTGCAGTGATAGCGTGCACATTTTGGATGTAATTCGTGTTGCAGTGGTATTGTGCACATTTTGGCAATGACTTGGGGCCATAGGTTTAGAGGTTGTGACCTGAGGTCACGTGTTGGGCAGGTGTTGGTTATTCCATGGGTGGCAGCGGTGTTGCCGTTTCTAGAGGGCGGTGTCATATGGGGCTGTTCCTTGCGGGTTTAGGTTCTGGGTGGTGTAGGGAGATAGTTAGCGTATTGTTTCCCTGGTTTTGGGCTGTGTTTTCACCGGTCGGGAATTGGTGCATAGCGGGACCTCACTTTGCGGAGTGTGCTTTTTGTTGCTCAGGTTTGAAGCTGGTTTGTGCTCAGGCGTGGCAGGCTTGAGGCCCTTAGGGGCAGCTGGGGGGCAGATGGCGGTTCGTGCACTGGGGGTTTTGGTTGGTTAGTTGGCGTATTTGTTGGAATGTTAGGCGTTGCAGGCTTAAGTTCTGAGGCGCAGCTCGGAACAGGTGGTTGTTTATTTTTTGTTTTCAGTTCTCGAGGGTTATGGGGTCCTGTTGGGGTTCTGTTATTTGGGTTTGTCGGGGTTCGTTTGTTGGTTCCATGGGATGTTTGGGTTGTGAGGACGGAAGGTTAGTGGTGCGGTTCCTGTGGAAGTTTGGGGTGGAGGTGCTGCTGAGTAGTGTGGCGTTCGTGTATGCCTTTGGGAGGATTTGCCGAATTTAGGGATTATGGGTCCGCATTTAAGTTCAAATGTTTCTAGACGGTAAGATTTGTGCCTGGGGTGTTGGTACTTGGTAGTACGGGTCCATCTAGTGTTGACGGGGGTGTTGGTTCATATACGTGCTGGCCACACGTTTTGTGAATGGGTTTGCAGGGTGGTTTGGGTCTTCTTTTCCGTGAGGTTTACGGCGGGAGGTGTGGTGTATTGTATTGTGAGCCTTATAGGAGGAGAAGTGTTGCAATGTGTCTTGGTGGTCTTGTGCGAGTGTGATGCAAATGAATGCTGGCGGTGGTGGTGTGACGTGCTGGTGTTCCATTAGTGGCAGTTGGAAAGCTTAGCCCGCCGGATGGGACGCCAGTGCTTCCTTGCCCAGGACTTTGCTGTACTTGTAATAAAGATACACAGACTATACCAACGGCTTTGGTGCTTCTTGAACCCTTCAACTTCGATTATATCACAATGCTTGTGACAATTCTTAAGATCCTCGTGAACATGTAGGCCCTGATTCATGGAATTATTTCCGTGTAAAACGGGGATGTGCGTGGCATTCTGCCCTTAAAACCCTGTTCAACAAACAGGGATTTGAGGGCAGAATGTCAAGCAAATCCCCGTTTTACACGCAAATAATGCCATGAATTCCATGAAAAATAAAAAGAAAACTTCTCTAGGCCACATAACATTCTCAGACCTTCCTCACAACCTCTATGGAGTAAAATATTCCCTTACTGGGCCGTTTCTGAAAAGCTTGTGAGGAACCTCAATGAATTAAAAAAATATATAATAACCTATTCCAGCCAAATGGTCCCTATTACTGAGCTTTCCACTGCAAACAAAACATTTCTTATGAAAATCTGTTTGGCAGTTTGGGGTGTGCACAACAAACACACATCAGATTTTTTGGCGCTTCACAACTTTTGAACCATTTGATAGATTTGTGCCACACTTTCCAGATATGTGCTACAAGTGTGTCAAATTGTTTTGAAAGGTTTAATGAAGATTCAACAAGTGGTTCAAAAGTTTATAGGCCATCAAATTTTGCGTAAAGTCAAGCACTGAGGTTTCACCTTTACTGTAGGGAAAATCATACGTGACAAGCTTAGCAGTTTGCAAACATGGATTAGAAGACATATCTCCCATTACAAATGTATGCATGGGATTTACAAAGGGTGAAATTAACTGAATGCAAGGGAGCACTGTACAACAGAGATGTTCCCAGGGGGCTACACACAGGGTGCAAGGGTAGCAGAAGAGCTGGGATGGGTAATGGGATAAGTGAATGGGGGATCTCCGTAGTGGCAGAAGTAGAATTGTGTGGAGTGATTGGCGAGATGTTTTTTTAACAGTACGGTCTTCAGGTCCTTCCTGAAACGTAGGATGTTGTGTTCCGTTATGCTAAACAGAACTTTTTAAGCCGTAAACTGTGGCCTCTAAGTTGCGGCCTATTGACACTAAAAGAACTGTTACACCACATAATAGCTGAAATTATTCCTTTAATTTCTGGTAAACAATAGTGTTTTTAATTTCTTTCTGAACATAAAGTGGTCCTCTGTGCTTGCTTTATAAGTTTTCTGGGAGTTCGTTTCATGCTTTAAGCGCGAGCAAGGAGAAGGCACGACCTATTCCATGTATTCGGAACAGTCAGGAGTTTGCCTTCATTGAACGTACACAGGGGGAAAAGTTTCAAGTTAGAAGCTACTAGGCAGACATAACGTCATTTGCCACCGCAATTCTACATATACATACAGCTCGCCATTTCTTTATCGCCAATAGTCAATTAAACGCAAGTCAATGAACAAGTGCAAAGTTTCTCCCCTAGCGTAGGGCACGAGTTGGCTGATAAAGCATATGTGTATTGATGAAACATGAGTCCTAACTAACTGATAAAGAGCGTGGTGTGTTGTGCAGAGACTTAAACTGAATGTGAGCCTGCACTGGCAACCAATGCATAGAACGCAGGGGTGTAAATTTAAGTACGAACATAATGGGGCTAAGTAAGGTTCTTGTTGCTGCATCATGAGCCCTTTGCTGGTGCACATGAAGACTCTAGCAAACACTATTTGCATAGTCGATGTGTGCTAACACACGTATTCATCACTTGGAATTTGCCTTTCCTGAAAACTACGATACAGAAGTATATGCCTCAGCATTCGAATATGATATAAGGCATTTCTTTACTGTGGCAGTGACCCGGAGTGCCATTCAACGTTCATTGAAAGTTCAGCATCCAGTAAAACCCCAGGAATCAGAGATTGAGGAACAGACAAATACTTAGCTCTGTGGGCCAGCTCGTTCTGGCACTGTTTTATGGTGGCATTCCTACAGGAAGAATCTCAGTTTTTGTAGGGTCGAATTTAAGAACAATATATCCCTTGAAATTGTTAACTGAAATAATGCATGATGCAAATTTTGAATGGGTTCTTCTCAGCTGGTATTCAACCTAAAAGTTTACTGAATATTATCAGAAGAATTATCGATTGTTACTTCCACAATATTGTTGACAGTTCCCAGTGCAGAAAAAGAGATTTTAAAGAGAAGTGGGCATTGTGAAGAACCCAGAGGCCCTCCACAACCAGCACATACAAATGTGATTCAGAAAGAGGAAGAACAAATTTGTGTTCGAAATGAGTTGATCGTTCAGGTGCATAATTAGAATCTAGTGATTTATGATATGAAAGGCCACTGATGGGTCTTATAATACCAGCATTTCCACTTCACTGTTATCTGCCTTCCATTTTAAGTAATGAAGAAGTGATTACACAGTAAGGTACTGTGCATGGGATGAAAGCCAGCCTGGGCTTCGTCCAATGACAATTGTGTTATCTATGAAAGTTTATAATTGGTACATTGCGGCTTTCTCCAATAGCTTCAAGGGCTGGAGGAGATTTATAATAGTTCTAGAGTTAGATAACTCATTAATATATACTGAGGGTTTTTTGCAGTGGGGTAACATATGCAGATTAAAGTGTGCCCGGTACTGTGTCTGGAGGGAGCGATTTATTGAACAGAGCTCTTGGTTTTGTACCTGCTACATTTTTGTGAATCCTCAATGGACAACTATCAGCTGCTGAACCAGAGTGTTTACTGTTTTTCACCAAAGACAAATAGTGCTCATTGCTGAATGCCTCAAATGCTCGAAGGAAGTAGATTGGGTATTTAATGGAGTACTTAGGGGGTCACTCAGGAATGTTTTAAGGGTTTTCTTTAGAATGTCAACTTAATTTTGTTGGAAGAAGATAAAAATGCAATCACATAATTGCTGGATGGAGAGAGCAAGTCTTAATGAAGAATGAACTTAATTGGCCAGGCACACACACTCACTCTGGTTGAACCCCCACCCCACGTTGCTCTGCAGCAATTGTACATTCAAACATCATGCTTATTCTAGGCCCTGGTAGCTTCCTGCATAATATTCTATCAGCTTTACTGCTCACAGGTTGAATACCCTGGTCTTTACATTTGACCACTCCTATGTACCCCATTCATCCAGAGCTGGGCAGTTTTAAGACCTCCATGGCTAGCTAACACAGCTCAGAATTGCACAACGTTGTGTAGTTAACACTGCCCCCACCACTAGAATACCGCAGGGTTTCTGCTCAAGGACTTAATATCTCCATGCTTAATATGGATGGTCTTTTTCCGGAGTTATTCAATATCTTCCCCAACTATATAATAATTCCCTGTGATATTGCTCATTATACAGCACTCTTAACACCTTTTGGGGTCTAGTTATTGCTTTGTGAAACTGCAAAAAGAAATCGCTTGTTTAGCCAGTTCTGTTCATATGCATTGGGAGGGTCCCCTAAGACCCTACTTATAACCCCTCTCCTCTATTTATAAGAGCAGGGGGTGACAAACCCTCCTAATAATGGCAAGAATATCCTTTTTTCAGGTGTAAACATTTTAAGTTGCAAGCTACTAGCCAGCCATAAACAGTGACTTCCCACCTCATTTCTCAACATGCACACAGCACATTCCTTACTCGCCAAGAGTGAACAATAGCCAATGTCTAATGGCAAGCCCTACATATTTTCTTTGTTAAGCAGTCGGTAGAGTTAAGTCAAAATAACAGGAGCAATGGAAAAAACACCTTGCAGTTCCCCTCAGAGGTTATTTTTTCATCCTCTTCCACACAGAGAAAGCCAAACCACAGCGATCGTGCCTTTCCAGTCGGTCTGTGAACTCCCCCAAGACTCAGCCCTGTGAGTAATTACGAGAATCTGAAATGCTGAAGATTACATCATGTCATGATGAGTCACTCTGGTTCCAACAGCGCCAACAAGGCCCATACTCTTCCCAGGCCAGGCTTCAGCGCCATGCGATGCACTGACCAAATGGCTGCCTTTGCCCACCAAACACTGCCCTAATTCTCCTGCATTCAGCTTCCCCCACTTGAATAGAATAAAAACCCTTTTCACCACAACAATTACAATTCCCACATTTTTTTCTCCCAGGCACACTATAGGACTCTTCAGTGCGTGCACAATGCAGATAGGGACATTTCCTTTCAACGACTGATTAATATGCAGCGACAGAAAAGCTTTTTTTAAACTGTGATGTGAAGAACCACCAACAAACAGTCTTTCTAAACTAGGAGCTTCTTACAATTATTTCCACTGCCTTTTTCTAAACATAATATGATTATCCAATAACACCACGCGCTGGTCCCATTTAAGTCTAATTTGCCAAAACGTTGTAATCAATAGTCAATTAGCATAATAAACCTTTTAGTTAAATGTTCAATCCGTGGCTATCGGCTCCGCAGCATCTGCTTTTATTCAACAAAACCATTTCAAACCGCCATGAAATACAATTTGTATTTAAACAAATAGAGCTTCAAGCGAAGCTAAATATTTAAAAGTGGTTACTTTTTTATATAGTGACGCTTGCCATGACGATAAAAATATAACTGCTCTTGGGAAAGCAGAATGCAGGTTATCAACGAACAACAAAGGCCTTGACATGTATTTTACAGAAGATATACAAGGATATTAAAGTGTTTTAGATCATAATGTAATTTCTTCACGTAAATATACGGTTCTATATATTCACCCGACTGTGTCCATTCGAGGAACTCCATAGGCTTGCTATTTTCACTGAATTATTCTGTATGTTAGGATATTTTTTATTCTTTTACTGTTCCCAAATGTCAGATGGCGCAGCATGCGCTATCTGTGTAAGTAGGAAAAAGGGGGTCTGCTTTTGGTAGACTCAAGCATTCAGACCTCTTTGACTATTATTAAGGATTTGCTAGATCCCTCACGAATATCACTGGGGCACATGTTTCTGGGTTTTCCTTTTTGCAATCTTGTTCTTTGGGCCAAATGGCTCAGTTGAAGTGATTAAAGGGTGCAGCTGACAAAATGCATTTATGTTGTAAAGGAGTAATGCGGGTCGTAAAAACACAAGTAATCGACCTGGTCACCCTGTTTAGGTTTCTGGGCCTCATTCCGAGGTGGGCGCAAACGGATACCGGGAACGGTTAAGGACATCGGTGCCGGTAATCCCTTTGCGCCCTATTCCGAGGTACCTTAGCGGGAGCCGCTAAGGTACCAGAGAGCTAATAACGGTACCGCAAATTGCGGTACCGTTATTAGCTACTTCCCCATTCCCATTGAGCCCTATGAGGGCTCAAATAGGAATGGGGAATGGATTTTTCAATGGGGACTTATCAGGTCCCTCCAGGGTCGGAATAGACAGGTAAGTCCCTATTGAACCAGGTCGGACCCGGACCCGGTATGGGAGGTAGTCATGGCGCAAATAGCGCTAAACTGAATTTACTTTTCTCATTAAAGTACTTCTCCATTACAACACAGCAGGAATTCAATTAGAAGGTTCACTAGTATAGACTCCTTTAAGTTCTACAAGTCAATTATTCTGCCATAAGTGATTGTATCTACAGATTTAAACCAAAAACCTGGTGTGTCCAGAACTTTCCATTTCAAAAAACAATATAGCATGCTCTGCCAAAAATTACCTCAAACTGTAGCCTGCATAGGTTAGAAGGCTGCCCCCGCCGCCTCCCAGTCTAGATTATTTTCACTGATAGCACGTTTCCCTCCCCCTTTTCTCTTTTCTTCTCCTCACGATATACTATCTGAGTACATGTTAAGTAATCAAGAAGGGAAGGGGCAATCACTAAATATCACAACACTATTCTCAGTCTATCTGATACACAGTTTCAAGATTGAGACTAGATAAAAGCTCTGTCAAAATAGTAATTACAAGAGTAGTCTAACATATTCAGACAATGGACCACGAGTTACCCCTTCAGTAAATATATACATGTTTTAAGGATACTCCTCCCCATGCAGTCTAACAGACAAGAGGTGTATCAGCTACTTTTGCTCCCTAAAAATAGGCAGCAAAAATACTCCTAATAAAAAATCAGGAAACAGTCAAGTAGAACCTTTGCGCCCAGGCTCTCACCCACACAGCTCCATGGATATGTTTGGACCAGTAGTGAACATAGTACGACAGGAAAAAAATTATATTATTACTGCCTGATTGTAAGAAGTAAACCTGTATCTTTTAATGTGCATGAATAACTAGGTGCAAAGAAATAATGATTACCAAAACAAATCTGTTTTCCAGTACAACATTATTTTACCTGCTTCTAAAATACTCCCACTGGGAAGAGGACTTACATTTTTACTCCCTAAAAAATTATTTTACTACCACCTTTAAAACATAGGGAGTAAAGTACCAAATCTTATCTGGAGCAGTGTCTGCGTACATTAGTGAGGCAAAAAAATTGGACGTCTTCAGCAAAAAACACATTACTGACTTTCTCAAGGTAGAATGAGTGGTTCAATTATTTTACATATTTAACCTCATTCCATGTGTTTGTCTCCTACTAAGTTATATGTCCATTAGTTAATCCCTCTTTTCTATCAATTCTCACTCAATTTGTCCAACTTCCTATGGTCTGGTGAAAACTGGGTGGAGTACAATATGCTATTTCTGACATGGTTTTGAGCTGTTAGAGCACTACAATGGTGATGGACTCTGTATAGTACTTAATAACATAGCATTACATAATAGATTATGTTTCAGAAATGTATGTAGAAGCAGTATGCAGTGTTGGAACATTTAAAACCAGACCACAAAATGCCCACTCGCCACTATCCGTGCTTTAGGAATTATTGATTTAATTTGAGTATGAGATTCTGTGCTGTGATTATGTGTATGATTGTGGGGAAAAGTAACTTTTTATGCCTGGCTAATAGCTTTCAACTTTAAATTTTTGCCCGTGATAAAGCCATACTCGCTGATAACACTAACAACAATTCTGCTAGTATAACCTATAACCACTCTGCCAGTGCTCTACCTGACAGGCTGGCGTCTGAAAGTATTGCACACAGATGTTCCCTAACTATCACTACATTTTGTAATAGGGATGGGACACAACCAGATCATATCACTTCATTTGCAGGAGAAACTGTGACTAACTGCAATATAATTCTTCATGAGAACTACACTACACTGTACAGTATAGTGAGCGGGGTGTTGCGAGGGACACCCCTGCAGCACTCCCGAGAAAAAAAGAAAAGTAAAAAACGGGGGCTGCGGGGCTGTCCCTCGCAACATCCTTCTCACTATATACACAGTAGTGAGCAGGGGGGGGGGCCCTGCAGCTGCCCAAAAAACAAAAAAGGACCCTGCAGCGCCAGTTCCCGATCACGGAAGTAAAAGGGAACTGGCGCTGCAGGGACAAGGGGCGTTTTACAAGGTAAGTAGGGTGTGCATGGGGGTTTGGGTGGGGGTGTGTGTTTGGTGTGTTGTGGGTGTGGGTTTTGTAGGTTTTTTTTAAATTATGTTCGCATGGGAAATGTACGCACATTTTGTAGTGCGTACATTTCTCATGCAAATTTTTCCATCGCTGATTTTTCCGCAACGCAAAAATCACGTAGATCCAATATCAATGTGTCCAAAGGTAGGCTCTATTGGATCTATAGAGTGCTTCTTTTCTTTCGTTCTCTTTTATTGGTTGTGATACGTTATAATATATGTGAATATATGTACTTGCGAAGTTATTCCATGTAAATGTTCTTATATAGTTCTCCTATATTGAGAAATGAAATACATAATTTTTTTTTAAAAGAAATCAAGGAGGCCTGCCAGTCTTCTCAGTTTATACCACTAATTAAAGAAGAAAATCAAAAACAGGACTTCATGATCATGCCTGCTCCAGACTCGCTCCTTTGCATGGCAGACATCTAGAAATTAATGTTTCCACACTTCCGGGTAACTGCTCTGGGCATTCAGATATAGTACTGTCTTCTTTTTTTACTACACCACTGGCCACTTACCATATAGCCTTCCATGAGCCAATTCTCAACCTTTTATCCAACAAATAATCATAACCATGTGAGACACTTATTAAAATTAATCCTTTTCTAAGAGGAATTGGAATTTTTTATTCTGCATGAGTTGTGCCTTCGTCATTAGCCCTGTCGTTAACAAGGCATGCACTCTT
This sequence comes from Ambystoma mexicanum, assembly GCF_040938575.1. Taxonomy (NCBI): domain Eukaryota; kingdom Metazoa; phylum Chordata; class Amphibia; order Caudata; family Ambystomatidae; genus Ambystoma; species Ambystoma mexicanum. The sequence continues at coordinate 109,890,250 of NC_090931.1, forward strand.
ATAAATACATGTATTAATGGCATGCTCTCCCAAAGCTTGAGTTACAGCATTCTTAACTAAATTGAGTAATTAACCTTTACATCATATAACAGTTTATTTCTACAGATCATCATAAGCTGAATACCAAATTACTCACTGGAGTTAACTAACAGCATATTTACAATCAGGTGATTATTCTAACAAATAATGGAGATAATCCAACCCTCGGTCATATGATCTACTATAACCACATAGTAAAACTACCAAGCAACGTAAGAATAAATAGTAGGCCAAACTTTCCTACTTATTATCTAATCACTGAGGCCAGGGCCCTAGCCCTCACATTCAACGACAACAGCATCTACTACTCTAGCATACACTGTCTCATGTATAGGGACCCTTAATGTTCACATATGAATTCACCCATCAGTTCTGTTCTCAGTGTTTTGATCCAAGTTTAGAAATGAAGCCACAGTCCCCACAGTTGGCTTAGGAGGGTGTTTCTTTGCATCACACCATGGCAATACTCTCCTTCTCTTTGAGCTGTTTTTATTGTTTTGGCTTTATCTGATTGGGAGCACATTACTTTTATCAGAAACAAAGTGCAGTTAGATCAGTGCTAATCATAGAGTTCATACATGATGGTTGGCACATTAAATTATGATGGTAGTTTGGGACAGTGAATAAGGGCATCCAAAATGGATCTAACTGCTTTGCCAATGTCTGAGAGGAGACATGGTGAGAACTAAGTAGCCTCTTGAGAATCTTGGTCATATAGACAAAAGGGTCAGGTAAAAAATGTTGAAGGCTGAAATTGCACGTAATGTATCTTGACAGCAAGTTGTTCCTCACCGACCAGTATATAAAAATGCTTGGAATGCTGACTGAGCAAAGTATGAATCACAGACTCGAGCAAACCATTTGATCAGCAGCAAACCAGTACAGCTGCCCATTTTGCATTGAAGGATTGTCTTATGATAGATAATACATTTCATCACGGGTTACTTATTCTGCTGTGTATAAGATATCATTTGTTTAGGGAAAGGAGGTTGTCCATTTGCAAAATGTTTCTACTTTATTTGTCAAATCGGCATAAGGAAGGTTTGCAATTGAAGAGTTAGACATTTTTAAGATACATGTGTGAAACCATCGCATTTGAGAAGTCAAGAAGACGCATTGTGTGAAAGGAGATACTTGAGTTGTAATTAAAACTGGAGATAAGACTTTCATGCAGTCTGGACAGCCTTTAGAAAGGGAGTTGAGTTCCACTGAGTTATAGTTGTCAAATATTGGCAGTGGATATAGTTTTTGTGCTCCTTATATTGACTTTTGGGAAAGGTAAAAGCAAATTGCTTTAGTCCGCTTGAGCATGATATAACAGGAGAGGTATTATGTTTTGATTTGTTTTCATTTGGATGAGTTTGCTCGGCTAGCTAGCTCCGGCAACTTCTTTTTTATATCTCCGGGAATATGGAAATGGGTAAAAGTAGAGGGTTTCAATTTTGCTTTACCCTTCTCTGTTTATCAGATTGTTCATCCATCCGAGTTGATTTGCAGTGTGCAATAGAGCAGGCTGTTTATGTAATTTGGGCAATTCTGATGTAAGTGATTGGCCATTTCTGGGATTACTTTGCTGCAGAACTGAAACATTAATATTTTCTACGAACACTGAGAAGAAGAGTGCCATATGGTGGTGTAGTACCCCCAGTTTAGAATGGAGGGTTGCCTTGGAAGGGGTGGTACTGCTCTTCTTGAGTTTGAGTTGTCTACCCTAATGTGGTGTTGTTGCTGAAGAAGGGATGGTACAGAGATTAAACTAGAAATTATCTAATTTACACAATTTCTACAATTTACAGAGTACAAACAACAGAAATTGGAATGGCACAATGTTCCCTTTTGATGAGTCGGGCAGTCATGTACCAACCAAGCATTGTGCATAGGTGTTTATTTTTTGGGAGACTTATGGCTTGGAACACATCGACTAAATCATCAAGAATGTGGATTTCATTCCTCTGGTTTCAATCCCTGAATTTCATCATTTTGGCGAATATACATTATCACGGGTTCTAGGGCAATGTTAAATAAAAATGGAGATAGTGGACATCCCTGTCTCTTTAGAACTTAAAATATTGGCTTATGCAGATGATTTGGTTATTTTTCTATCCAATCCTTGGGAAAGCTGTTCCCTCTTAAAAATATCTTTGAAGAATTTGGAAACCTATCTCTTCCTAAAATCAAATGGTCAAAAACAGAAATATTTCCTTTACCGAATAAGTGCTGCAGAAACGACTTTCAAATCTGGGATTGTAAATTATCTGCGCAAAATGTAGTATATTTGGGAATTAGCCTAGTACAAGATTTAAAGAATCCTGTAGAAATTAATGTTAATAATATGAATTGCAATTATGGAAAAAGACATTAGTAAATGCAAAAACATTCAACTGAATATTTTGGCTAAGATAAGTACCATAAAAATGACTCTTCTTCCTAAAGCTTTATATATTATCCATTTGCTACCACTACCGGTCCCAAAGGAAATAATTAAAAAGATGGACAGGGTCTTTCAAAATCTTTTATGGGGGGACCAGAAGGTACAAAGGATTCCCCATCATATATTGGTGCGTGATGTTCGAAAATATGGATTTGGTTATCCTTATTTGGATAAATATCATATGGGATTTATACTTAAAAATCAGCATCATGTTTTAGATTGAGTGAGGTAGCTTCACAAAACGTGGTTAAGCAGAGAGCTTAAAACAATTGCCCAGTTAAAGCTAGATAGTGTTTACTCCTTGCAAAACATTACCATGGCCAGTCCAATTGGTACCTTCGGTATGAACCACACAGAAAACATGAATTACTTGGCTGGAAGAGAATACACAAAACATTTGGTTTTAATTATAGAATGCTTTACTAGAAGAGCTGGATTCCAGAAGGGGTCCAGAAGGTGGGTGATTTTATAGAAGAGCATCAAGTAATTCATTACCTTTAATAGATTGAGAGAAAAACACAGTTTAAGTGAAAGAGAGCGAATGAGATTGAAAAATGTACATGCACTAATGCCAGAAAGAATACTCATTTAGCTGACAAACCAGAGTTATGCAAACTATTTGACTCCCCTCCTCAGATGGTGTCCACTTTTCTCAGACTTATGCTTGCTGAAACTGAAATTACTCATGGATGGGATCGCTTGAGACAGAAGTGATCAAAGGAAATGGAATGTGAGAGATCTAAAGAACACTGGGAGAAAATAACAGAAAGGTCTATCAGGATGAAGTTGGACCACAATCTGTGTTTGATAAAACAGAAGTTAATAAGTACACTATATTGGACTCCGGGCAGAATGCACACATCGGGCCTCTTGGTTGAGATCGCTGCTGGGGATGTGGAAAAGAAAGAGGGACATTATTGCATATGTGTTTGGAATAACTGAAAAAAAGTCAGTGTATTTTGGAAAGATGTTTTGGATAGGATAGTTTTGGTCACGAATATAAGTATTAATAGGTGCACTAACAAGTAATGTTACTCTTGGAGGAGGTGTAACCTGGATATTAGTCATGGAATAAAAATGTGGATCGATCAAGCTTAAGTTGTCGCTCAAAAACAAATCCAGAAAGTGTGGAAAAGTAAGAAGAAGCCGCGGCATGATAGCTAGATAAATGATCTACATATATGATTAAACTGTGAGAAAGTAATGTATAAGAGACAAGAGAGAAATGACTTATTTTAAGACATGTGGGTGCCTTTTAATGAATTGTATGGATAAGATTGAATTGGGACCTAGTCCTTATAAAAAAACAACCCTTATAATGTAATTGTGTAATTGTTGTGAATGTGTGAGCTTTTTTGGTGTCTTTTTCTGTTATGTATACTATGCACTAATTACGTATATGTATTTAGCCTATAAGATGTGGATATATATGCTATTATAAATTACCCTACTTTAAGAAATGTTACTGGTTGTTACAAATGCTGCGTCCTACGTGACATTTTATATTGTCCCGTGTATATATTATAGTGGGAGTAGCCAAATTCTATCACGCTCTGAAACACTTGTGTATGAGCGTGATAGAAATAAAATATCATTATCAATATCAGTATAATACAAGGCTTTTACTCTGTATGTTAAAATGATAATTAAATCAATAAAAAAAGAATGTGGATTAAGGAAGGTTCTGTTGAATTTTAAGGTCTCCAAGAGCACAGAGTAAGTAGACTGAGGAAAGGACATGGTGTTTTTTTGGCATTGATGGAGCATTTGTAAACCTCGGACATAGCAGAGGGCTGTTTTAGATGGGGTAGTAATTTATACCAACTGGTGAAACTGTGCATGAGAAATATGCAAAATACAAGTATTGTGCTATAACGACTCAACTGATAACAAACCAAGTGGAGGGGAAAATATCGACATCACTCAAAGCATCACCAATGTCATTGGTAAAAATAGATATAAACATATCATTTGAAAATAGAGCATTTACAACAGTCATTATTTAACATGCAAGTGGCCCACCACTTTTTATCCTGCTTACTCAACAGAACAAAACAGTGCATTCCAAAATCATCATTGAAAAAGTATACAAATGGAAGAAATGTCACTATTATAGATGAAATGTAACATAATTAAATTCCCTTCAACATGGAAATATTTAAAAAATGTCAATGCCCTTAATGGCAAGGCTCCTCTTATTTTCCTTACTAATTAATCTAGAAGGTTAAAGTTAAAGAATGAATGAATCTTTTGTAATATGCTTTAATGCTGCTGCACAGGACCAGGATTCAAACTTGTGTTGCTCTGCATTTTCTTGCCTACAAGACAAACACGTTGCCCCTAACCTATCCTCCCAGCCCTGTAGAATGTAATCATTTGACATGTACACATGTTATAACAGTTTTGTAATAGATCTATAAACACTGTTTTCTGAGTCCTTACTTAGAAATCCTAAAAGAATATAAAGTTACTGGAGGGCAAAATGCAAGGCGGGAGGGGGTTGTTTTGCCTTTAACAATTGGATGCTTCAATTAATATTTTCTATGTAAGGGTGCTATATTGTACCATTATTACATTCATTATTTTGTATCTTAAATATTAACATAACTGAAAAACGAAATACATCTACATTTCTTATTTAGAGGAACTGCCGCATTAGTAATAGAACACGAACAAAACCAGAGATTAAAAGTATACAAGAAAAACAGAAAATATTCAGTTTTCAAGACAAGTAAATTTCAATATCAAAAACAGTTCACAAAATCCTGCAATTAATGTTTGAACAATAATGTACTGCTAACTGGGAAATGGCATGCAAGAATATAGTGTGCCGGGTATATACAGCTATGTAATATCAGCTACTTTAAGACTATAATTGAGTAAATAATAAAAATACAATAAAACAGAGATTACAGGTGACATGTAGCAAAACTGAAAGTAATAAGTTTAAGATTGTGTCACTGTGAATTCTTTTGAAAAGGCCTCTTTTAGAGGCGAAAACCAATTAAATATCAATCAAATGGGAAATAAAACAATCAAGCAGCCGAAGACGATACAAAATGAAACACGTAAATCTGAATAAAACAGAAAAGATGTTTCTTCTGAGATGTGAAGAGGAAATAACTGATGGAAAAAGGCAAGTAGCCAAATGTGTAAAAAAGAATTTTCCTCAAAAGAAAAAAAAATCAGTTAAGTATCATGTTGTGTTTATATTTTTTCTTGGTCCTCATTCTTGTGTGTTCAGGTATCTGTCTGCTTTCCACATCACCGGCCACACTATTTAATGTCAAAGACAACCTCTAATCCCGAAAAGATTATTTTTTTTAAAAGCATGATTGCCACCCAATATTATATTACAGACCTCAAAATGTGCACTCGCCAGTACCCGCTGGAGAGTGATAAATCACTTTTCCAAGCAATAAATGGTGTTCTTTGTGCATGTGGAGTTCTAGTACGCATGCCATTTGTCTAGTCATTTTTATGCCTGGCTGTTGGTCTGTAAATTGAAATGTTACCCCTGTTGTATTAGACCCTTATCCTCTCTTCTGATCAATGTTAGGATCACTTAGAATGAGATATATTTATATAGAACATTAGTACCCGGCGAGAGTCAACCAGAATGTAAAACACTTTCTGATTGGCTCTCGTCGGGTCGTTACCGACCCGGTTTCGCTCGGGCCTATAACTATGGGCCCCAGGGCATTACCTGACTCGGTAATGCCCCCGCTCCTCAGGGGATATTGCTTAAATACAGCATCAATATCAATAACTAGATACATGAATACTGAGCCTCTGCAAACCCAATAAAATATCATATCATCAATTAAGTATGAATAGGCACAAAACCCAGCTGGATTGAACACCCCTGTAGTAGTTGTGGCCACCACAACCAGAAGATCAGGTCTGAGAGAACAGAACAGAACACTCCTAACACGGGCCTAGCTGAAACATGTATTTTACTCCTGTATTTTATCATAATAATCAATCTGTCAATAAGATCAACCAGAATTCATGTTGGCGTTAAAGAGATCACGTAGGTTGCAGGCTCATCTCTGTTAAAATATCTGTAGGTAAAATCTTCCACATACGTTTGAATATTTACATTTAGTAACCTTTCCCTACAAACATCGCCAGATACATCACAGTGCACTGCGATTTTAGCCTGTTTGAGCAGGGTTGTTTTTTAACTGGATAATCTCATGATGGGTATAATATCATCTCACCATACTAAAAAGGTTTGGCAGTGTGTAGAGCGGAAGCGGTCACATATCATGACTTCCCACGTTGGAATATTTAAAGGTAATCAGAGGGATCACAATTGCAGGAAGCTATTTACCTCCTGCCTGTAGCCTGAAAGAGCCTGCTTGACCTAACAAAAACACACATATGTGTCATTAGCTATTAGGGCAGATCTAGAAAACATTTAAAGCATAGTGGGTCAGGTTTAATGGACAAAAAGGGGAAGGTTTTGAACTCATTTCAAATGAAACATTTTGGTACACTTAGTAGTATTCCAATGTTCCCAGAGGTATCTCCTTTTTATGTCATTCCATTAGCTTTCCATAAAACTTGTTAAATCAGCTAAAATATAATCCTGCACAATCATATAAAACTGGAAGATGATATATGGTCAGCATTATTCCTTTAACAAAAGGTTGTAGAAAAAGGCACTGTAACAAAACGAGCTGAGGTAATAGGCCTTTCAGGAATTTAATTTAGCGTGTATGTGATCTCTTGTAAGATCGCCATTATCATAAAACTGACCTGGTTGCATCACTTGAGTACGTTTAGTTACAATGGTCTGATCTGAAGAGATCAGTAAATGCTTCTTCATTCCATATGGTTTCTTAATATGTTAAGGAGTTAAACCGTTTTGAGATTCAAGCATGCAGCAAGATACAATATGACAATTAAAGCCACTTTGAGTGTAAACTTTCATAAAGGATTTTGAAATGTTCATTATGAATAAAAATAAGTTTGCATATGATAGGTGAATACATGGTAGAAAAAACGTGTTTTCTCTCATCTTTCAGACAACTAAATATTGTTTTATATGCACGTCAAACACACATTATTTTCAAATCTGGCATGGCAATCCACCCTTTACAATGTCTCAAATAGTTTTCTGCATTGGGTGTATATTAATATTGTTAATATAATTAAATGAATATGTGTAGACTTGAAACAGGTTTAAAGAGAGTAGCTATATTGAGCAGAGGCTTTAAGGATGACCTGTAACACATCTAATTTCCCCACTATAATTTAAGATGTAAACCATTATCAGCGGCGCAGTTTGGAGATTCTGTCAAGTTTACAATAAGGCTAAGAAGGATTTTCTTCAGAAGACATTTTTACATGTCACGGAGAAATGTATTTGATCTGAAATGTTAACTGATCTTTTACTATGGAAGTGTTAATCGAAGTACAAAATGACAAAATCACCACAGCAACCACCAGAACAAGACAAATGACATTTCTCCCAAAATATAAATTAAGAAAAAGCTAAATTTAAAAATAAATATTTCTCCAAGTATTACATGAGCTACAGATTTAATCATGCACATCGTCTGCACCACTGACACCTCTTGTCCAATTGATATGGTATTGGGTTTTCCTCCAATCTCGCTGAAGAAGCTCAAGTTGCCATTCCCAATATGAAATCAATGTACTATTCAGCTGCCCCTTGTCCCCTCCCAATTATCAGAGAATGCTCTAAATAACTCGCCTTGTAATGGTAGTTTTCAATAACTCCTTTCTGAGGAGAATTTTTACAGACATCAAAAGAGCCTGTATTACACACACTAATAAGAAAACTGTCCATCAATGTAACATCGACTCAAGCTACAGCACAGCTTCCAAAGGAATTTTCACCATCCAGACCTCTCAAAGGTCTTAGTGCCAAACTGACAGTGTTTGTAGATTCCAATTCACTTGGGTGCGATTGGCATTCCAGCTAAGTCCCTCTATGGCAGGGCTTAAAAGTCGCACTTGCCACTAGCAATAGCGATAACGGACTCCTCGCGAGTAAGAAATGGTTTGCAGTGTTTATAGAGTTGAGGTGGTGAGTGACTTTTGTATCTGACTAGTACCTTGCAACTTGAAATAGTTTACCTCTGCTCTATGGTACCTGCATAGACATAGGACAATCTGTTATTTGAGTTAGGCAACAGCAACGTCTGCCTTTTCTTCTGAATCTACGTGCTGTGTTTGCTGGTATACTTTGACACACCACTGGATAAAAACGAAAATGTGATTTGGAACTAACTAAATTGGTTACTATATGATTCACATCCTTTATGATCATCTGTGATGTGTTTCGATTGGAAAGCTCACCAAACCCTTCCCTTTGGTTACATACATTCAGAAGCCGACTTCCTTGGTATTCAACATTGATGTTTAACCATCCTTCTACATTCAATACCCTCTAGACACTGATTTTAACTGCTACGCCAACCAGCTCTGTCTTCCACTTTCTGAAGAATATTTCAGCAACATGACCTACTCAACAAACACATGTTTTTTATTCTTTTTAAGATAAGTCAACACTCTGAAAAAGGAAAGGATTAATACAAGGTCCTTGAAAATTAAATTCTTCCTGCCATTACCATACCCAAGCCTCATAATCTGCACCCCCCATTAGGGATTGGCCAGTGATAATAAATGCTTGGTGAGTAAGGAATGGGGTGCTGTGTGCATGTGAAGAGCTGAGGGTGCAAGTGACTTTTTATGCCTGGCTAGAAGCTTTCACTTCAAATGTGTTCCCTTGACAGACATACCCATGACAAGAAGACAAATGGTGTTTTCGTAGACACAAACTAGATGGTAGTAACTTTAGTCAACATCATTTTGGTAGTTTGAATTACCATATATATATATATATATATATATATATATATATATATATATATATATATATATATATATATATATAAATCTACTAGCACATTAGCATTGGCAAGTAGTTTTTATGAAGGGCGAGTACAATTTGCATGATAGTCGACCTTGCTGGCGAGTATGGGGATGTTAGAAACAAGTCTTTCATTTACTGCAAGCACACTTTGTTTGCAGTAAATGGCAAACAGAAGTTTCACAGTGCATGTTTGACAGCATTGCCCCAAATATGAAGTGCTCTTATGCCGACATACACCATTTTTCAAAAATAACTGAAAAATATTTTGTCACCAGTTACCTTGGGACAAGTGCATTCCTCTTAGGTCAAGTATGTAAACTAAGGAACTCGCCCTGCAGGTCTAGTGGAATTTTTAAGAATTTGCAAGGCCTATATATATATACATACATACAGATATAGATATATTTAGTGAAACATCTTTTTAAAGGAACGTTATGGTTAAGTTGCTCTACCAGAAATCTCTCAAATTCGGTGAAAAAATGTGGATAAAGGGACTTCGGAGGTTGCAGAACCAAATCTAAAATCCAACTAAATTTGCCAGTTATAGTAACATACACAACCATAACTCGCACCCTCCGACATGTACTGCTCTTACGAACACACATACCAGAGGTTACGTGTGTTTTGCTTACCAACTGTAAAGGCATCATGAAGTAGACACAGAAAACAGATTCAAAATTAGTTCTTAATAGTTTTATTAGTTTAAAAGGCAGGAATGAGTAAGGCCTAACTTGCCCTATGCTAAGGTGGGATTTCCCAACCTAAGGAAAACTAAGGATAGCCTGTGTCAGGAAGTCCAAATCAAATGACTGTCTGTATCCAAAACCTATACCTGTCCTCACAACTAACTGTATACAATGTGTTGGGATGTCAGCATCAAAATGAATAGTGTTCAAAATAAAGTTCTGAGCTTCTTCCAGCTCTTGGCTTGTAATCAGCTCCCCTTCCCAAGTTCAAAGTAGTTCATACGGTATTGGGGTTCCATTCCACGAAGGTTCAAATCTTCCAGCTTTTCAAAACAGCACAATTCCTTGGAACACTTTGCAGCTCTTCTAACATCAGTACTTTTCACTGGTTCGTTCACATATGTAGTTCTGTCTTTTGACTGCGAAATCACATAAGAGTTTGTTACAAAACACAAGCTCCTTTATGGATACTTTTATTGGCTTTTCCATAAAGGGAGGCACTCGGTCTAGGCGCAGTTGTCAGACCACACAGTCCACCCATTACAAATCACGCAACCAATACCCCTTCTTGGCTGCTTTCCATCAATAATTGTCCACTGCTTTCCTTTGACAGTGAAGCTTGTTTCTTTCATCAGTGTCACACTCTTCTAACACTTTACCATGGCTTGGTTGGCCACCATGCACTTTGTACGCACTTTCTGTATTCTTCTGCAAGGCATAAAATAAGTAGTGTTGCATGGGAATATCATATGCAATTTTGAACATTTATTAAATTGGCACTTGTGTCGCAAAGCTAGCTATTTAAGTTGCCCGGTTCAATGAAGGCACAGCAGGCCCTGCATTCCACTCTTGCCTTCAGGGCTCTCTCCACTCTTTTCTCTGTAAGTTCACAGGGGCTAATGGAGAGAGTGCAGTAGCCTCCAATCTTAAGTGCCAAAGGACTATGTGGGAGTGCCAGGCAAGAATGTTTTATTTTATATTTTAAGAAACTGCAAACCAGAAGTAAATTGGGATGGTACTTTTATCAAGTTAACTATATCCTGTACGGCAAAGACAGGCATGTGTTAAGTTTATTTATTTTTTAAAGACAGTCATGCAATTCCATTCCTAAAAATGTAAGTGGTTATATAATGCATAATTACAGTATTGTCTCAATGCTTTACATGAAAGTTTAGGCTTGTGTATCTAAATCTCAATGTCAACTATATTTCATTTAGTTGGGGAAGATGCATCATATTGACGAGTGAACACTTTTTTTTAAAGTGGAGAGGCATACATTACTAGTCATATCGGAGGCTCTTTCTGTGTTGGGAGATTCTATTTAGTTCACGCTAATAGATTTATCAGGAGCATATCACCATTGTCCCAAGAATGTCAAGACCTCACAGCATTCATCACGCCGGAAGGAACTTTCAAATATCTTAGGATGCCGTTCGGGTTAGCATCGGCTGCAGCTGTTTTCCAGCGGGTGATAGAAAATGTGCTGGACGGGATCTGCAATGTGATTGTGTCCCAAGATGACATTTTGATTTTTGCTGATGGCATGGAACAACATGATATTGTATTGAGGTGTGTGTTGAAAGAATTGGGTGAGTCTGGCCTGACAGTTAAGCGCAGTAAGTGTAAAATTGGTGTGCGTGAGGTAGAACATTTAGGGCACATGATCTCATCTCAAGGGATTTCTCCCAAGCACAGTTTGGTGGAAGGTATAAGTAAAGCCCCAGCCCCAGAGGATAAAGATCAATTAAGGTCATTCATGGGAATGGCAGGATTCAATCATAAATTTGTTTATAATTTTGCTGTTATTTCAACACCGTTAAGCGAATTGCTAAAGAAAGGATTTAACTTCCTGTGGTCGGATGAATGTGAAGAAGCTTTCCAGAATATAAAGGAAGGAATAGCTAAGGCACCATCTTTGGGGGGATTTGTGCGGAGGACAATGTTGACAGTGGATGATAGCCTGCTGGGTCTTGGGGCGTCATTGTCGAGGTGGACTGCGGGAAGGAGGAGCATGTGATTACATTTGCCTCTAGGCTATTAAGGGGTGCAGACACAAATTATTCAGTTGTGGAAAGGGAAGCGTTAGCAGTGTGTTGGGCTGTCATGCATTTTACATTTGTCTTCTGCGGCCAACGGTTTATGGTAAAGATGGACCACAGACCGTTGGTTCAATGTTAGCTGGAGGGAGTTGGGCCAAGGGTTCGCCCAGAATTTCAAAATGAGTGTTAGATTTACAAAACTATGACTATGTGCTATATCCGTGGCAAAGAGAATATAGTGGCGGACTGTCCGTCGCGGCTTCCAGTGGAAGAGGACAGTAGGATTGAGGGGAAGAGACAGGAAGATGAGATGATTGCTGCCAATATTGAACAGGGGACCTTGAATGAAGAGACTTGGATAGTAGCTGAGAGAGATGACACAGGACTCAGTAAGGTGAAGGAGTTGGCCTTGCAGAGATGATGTAGAGAAAAAATGTGATTGATTCTATGAGGTGAGGGACGAATTGTGTTTGTCAATGTCTGGGGGGACCCTCAGGGGTAATTCCTTCTGAGGGCATCAGGGACAAAACTAATTGAGATTGCTCATCGGGGACATTGTGGGATGAATAGTACCAAAAGAATGTTAAGACAGTTACTCGTGGCCAGCTATGAATAGCGGAGTGGATAGGAAGGTAAGAGAATGTGGTGTTTGCTTAGCAAGTGACAAGAGTAAAGTGGTGCTGGAGATACCACTCTGTCCAGTGCGAGTACCTGAAAAGCCATGGCAGAAGGTGGCAGTGGATCTGATGGGTCCTATCCAGGGATTGGGTGAAGGTATCACGTTTATTGTGGTGCTGGTGGATTATCACTCGAAGTGGATGGAGTGGAAAGGTTTAAAGGAGGCTATGACGGCAGAGTTAGTAAAAAATGTTTAGGACGTTTTTTTTCATGAAGGGTTTCCCACAGAAATTGTGACAGATAATGGCGTGCAGTTTTGTTCAGATACTATGAGGATATTTTTGTTACGGTTTGGCATTATGCACATGTGTACTGTTTTTATCATCCCAGGGCTAATAGTCTGGTAGAGCGAGCAAATAGATTTCTGAAAGGGGTATTCAGTTGACTATGAGGTCGGGGCTGCCATGCAATAATGGGCCTCATTACAAGCTGGGCGCAAAAGGATACCGGGCACCAGTAAGGACACCGGTACCGGTAATCCCTTTGCGCCATATCCAAGGTCCCTTTGCAGGTCCTTCCTTAACACCTGGTTTTAACAGGCGTTAAGGACGGGACTCGCAAAGGCACTTCGGAGCTAATAACGGTACCGTAATTTACAGTACCGTTATTAGCACCCTCCCCATTGCCATTGAGCCCTATGGGGGCTCAAATGGGAATGGGGATTGACATTTTCAATGGGGACTTACCGGTCCCGCAAAGGTCGGACTAGACCGGTAAGTCCCCATTGAACCAGGGCGGACACGGTACAGGTAATGGTGCTAGTCATGGCGCTAATAGCGCCATGACTAGCACCAACCTCGGAATGAGGCCCAATGTTTTGAGAGAAATGGTGTGGAGCTATTTACGCCCCACTCGGTCACAAGAGTTTCTCCCTATGTTTTGTTAAAGGGACGTCAACCTGGTACCAAATTATGTCCGGGTTGGTTGGGGTTGGCTTGCAGTGTGAATGTCAATCGTAAGGAGGTGATGAAATTGGTGGAAGAGGCTCAGTGTCAATACAAGAGAGCATTTGATGAAACTTCTAAAGTAAAGGAACGGGAACGGGCTAATGGAGATTTTGTGTTTATAAGGAATCCCGGGTATGGTCTCAAATGTTTAGAAAGTACATTTCTGGGACCCAGAAGGATAGCTGCAGTGAGGGATAGTGTGGTGATTGTGGATGGTGGAGAAGTGTGGTCCAAGGGTAGGCTGGTGTTGAGTAAAGGTCAGAGTGAAGAAGAGGAGAGTGATAGTGATGAAAGTAATAAAAGTAATAAAGTGATGGGTGGAGGAAGTGTAAGTAGTGAGCGTAATGTTGGGAGTAGTGTGGTGATGGATGGGGGCCTGCTGGTGGAAGAATCAGGAAATGTCCTGTCATGTTTAAGGACTTTCTGTGTGTTTAATGACGCTTTAATTTTAGTGGTCATTTCACTTATTCAGGTACTAATTTAATGCATTGTTAAGGGGGCCTTGCTGTTGGGGTGTTTAGTGTTTTTGTGTTCTGTGTTTTTCTCTTTTATCATTAAGGGGGAAAGATGTGTTATGTTCTGTGGGATTCCAGACCCACCAGCGGTTCTGGAACCTGAGGCATTTGTAGCAGAGCTTGAGGCTGAGGTGGCTGCTGCTCTCTGTGGTTAACTCACTTGCCGAGTGGCGTGTATCAGTGGTGTGTGGACAGCAGTGTAACACATGGCTAACCTTTCTCAAATGTCACTATCAAACTACAACATTCTGTTTTCTCCATGTAATTGTTAATGTCCGCGGTCTAAATACAAGTCAAGCTGTTCAGGGGATATTCATGGATACGCGCCATGGCCGTAGCCACAACGCACTTTTAATTCATTTGCAAACATTCCGTTGGCGCCCCGGTCAAGCAGATGCATCCAGTTGACGTTATTCAGAGCGCGCCAACGTTCACGAATGTTATGACATGGTTGAGGACGGTCACAGAAGTCATTAAGCAGGCACACCGGTCCGACGGGATCACATTGTCTGCAATCGATGCACACTGTTCATGAAAACACATAAATCCACTTTACTCAATTGCTACCAAATGTAAAGTCCAATGTATGCTCTTGTACAGGTGCAACTGTACCCATTTCTAACTGTCATGTCCACTATGTTCAACTATTCTGGCTTTTTTCCAACCCCCAATGTCATATGAATGCTTCTGAGATACAGAGCAGATGGAAGAAAAACAACTGGAATCTCACCAACTTCACATATGGACAAGCGTCTCTTGGTGGAAAAACATTCACCACAGTAGGCATAATATACCATACAGCTTCCACAACACCTTCAGGGCAATATACTGCATATGTAAAACGCACAAATGGCAGGTTATAATGCAGTGAGAGACCTGTTTCTCGAAAACAAAGATTGCCTGCAAACCTAGTGAATGCCTCCTTAATATTCCTTCAACCAAAATGTAACTATTACATTATACCTCAAATGTATATTTTCTATAACGTTACAGTTATAATGCACCAATGGGTATCCAACTACTTCAAGACATAAAGTATTCCACAAAGTAACACAATTAATAATTAAAAATATGAATGTATGCATACATAATTTATATGTTAAACAAATTACAGTTAGAATATGCCTTTTGGAGTCTAGCTACTTTCTCAATACCACAAAACACATAGCTACCATTCTCAAACAATGTATTATCTCTCAAAGTAAAATGTGAATGTTTCAATCCACCTCAGATGTTTCCCCCATGCTCATGCGATTCGAAAAATCTTAATACAACCGCAATGTACTACACATAACTAATGTACAAAATGTGGTACCTACAATATATTTATTATCTATGAGGGTAAAAAAGATAGTGTTTTTTCTATTCTTTACAACATGTTCTAGCACTAATTATGTTTTCTTTTCTTTACAGACATACTGAAAATTGTGTTACCATTCCACCAGCACCTGATCTGCAACTATGATCCAAGCCCACCTTCCCTGGCCCGGATTATAGCAAAAGCCACATCACAAACCAGAGCACAAAAAATAAGCCCAGTGTACTTCAGAGCTGCAAAGTGCTAGTTTGAACGTTCATCTCTCCTGCTCTCTGCTTCCCCAGTCATAATCTATTAATCACCAGTAGGGAACAGTTAATAGTATACAAATGTTCTCTACATAAATACCACCATACCATGAATCACATATTCAAACTGCCTTTTAATGTGTGGTACTGGCTGTACTGTTTACACACACAGACAGATTCAGTACACCACACTCGCATGAATCTCCCCACTAATGTATATGCAGATGCTACTCATGATGCATTACAAGAAAAGCAGCAGAAGTCTCGTCAAATTCCCAGCCCACCAAAATAACACATATGTTCATTTGTATACAGGGGACAGAGAGATGGGTCAGACTTAATTGGACCACTGAAAGAAAGCCTGAATTAAAAAGGGGAGAGAGGCGCCCAAATCTAAAGTGATGGACCACTGGACACTGGGAACACATCCTGATCTCGAGGAACCCATTGGGGTAGTAATTGCGGCACAACGAAAATTAACTAGAGGGGAAGATACAGACCTTTAAGGACCCACTATTCTGCACATATCATAGGAGGGGCAAGTGTATCACACTGGAATACACCACAGGGGAGGGGATGCATGCAACAGTCAATAAAAACAGACAGTGTAGGTTAAGGCACAGCCGATTACCATCCCCACTAAAAAAATAAAACTCATTCTTCTGCATACACCTCTCAAACCCTGAAATAAACACAACCATACCTCTACGGCACAACAAACTGCACGCACTTCACTACACCACAACAACAAAACAAACCAATCATAGCCTCGCAAAACAGCACATGGCGGCTACCAACCGAGAAAAACTCCTACGCTCAGCAAACAGTGTCAACCGAACTGAAGCATCACAGCTCTCTTGCTCCTTTTCCCACTGAGTCCTACTAATTTTCCCCCCACCCTGTTGCTTTATAGAGCCGCAAGAGCGCCAAGAAACCATGCAAGTGGCGACAGTTCGCTGTATAAGAACCTTTAACATAACATTTCAAATGTTCCTTCACAACGCATAGTAAAAGGTCAGCGAAAAGAGACCCTGGCAGGTCCACTTTTCCCTACCCTAAATATAACAAAACCCACATGAACAGGGCCAGAGAAAAAAGTAGCTATGGCATCTCCTGCAGCCAAGCTCCGAGCCCACTTTTTCCTGACCCTCCGTATAAGAAATGTAGGATGCATAAACCCACAGAAAACAGGCCAAATATACTTCATAGCTGCAAAGTGCGAATTTACACGCTCAGCACCCCTGCTTTCTGCTACTCCAATCCCAACATATACCTATTGACCACCACCAGGGAACAGCTAATAGTATCCACTATTATCTACAAAAACAACACCCTTCTACAAACCACATATACACATTTCCTTTGTAAGTCAGGTAGTGGCTATATTGGATTATGGAAGCAGCAGCATAACTCCATCTCAAGTT
The DNA here is from genome assembly GCF_040938575.1 of Ambystoma mexicanum. Lineage (NCBI taxonomy): Eukaryota > Metazoa > Chordata > Amphibia > Caudata > Ambystomatidae > Ambystoma > Ambystoma mexicanum. The sequence continues at coordinate 109,907,485 of NC_090931.1, forward strand.
ACCAGGCTAGCTAACGTCTTCTCATATGTTACAAAAGATAATGTTTAAATGCTCTTAACTGATAAAATGGAGTTACATAAATGAAATTACCACAGGTGGTGTGTCATGGTGCTAATGTACAGCGTAGAGATCTGAGGATGCAAAACACAGCCCCCAAACATGTTTGTATAATGTATGGGTTTTGCAAGACTACGCCCATGCCAATGTCTGCGAATATGAAACCGAGGCTGTGATCAACATAGGACAAATAATGACAATTTCTTCCTCCTCTGGGATTCTTTCATGTGCAACACAAAGTTTAGGTATTCGTTTTTAGATATTTTTGCACCGGGTTGTCCGTAGACCAAGGTCATAGATCATAAAATCAGATAGGGCACCCATTTAAAAAAGTTTAATGTACCTTAACTTTCTCACCTGACCAACCAGTGAATGTTACTCGGGTCGCCAATAGGTCTAGGGGCATTCGTGGGCGCGGAATCAGGAAGAGAGTCCCCATACCAAACCGAGATATCATTCCTTTTGTTTACCTACTTTTTGGGAAAAAGATTAAAATCTGATGGATGGATGAACATCAAATTTGCAAAAGCATGCGCTTAAGACCAGGCCGCCACCCCTGACGCAAGTTTGCTACAAATCCGTCTAGTGATTCGAGCTGTAGCCCAAAGCAAATTTCCAAAATTTGGTAACCCCATTTATAACTTTACTCCCCCTCTTCCCACCAATTGACGAAAGTGGACCAAACTTTTCAAAATCATTCAATCAGGTCTATATTTTATTTTGCTAAGTTTTGAGTGGATTCATCAAATGGTGTCAAATTGATAATCCACCCAAAAGTACTCTTCAATCATAATGTCAACGTAACCATATACAGGGTTTGCAATCGCAGACCTTTTGCTATATAGTGGATGAAGAGTCATCCCCATTAAAAAAAAAAATAATAAGTCCAACTACTAAAATTGGTCAACCAAAATTACGACTAAAAAAGTGTGTCAACGAAACCACATAGAACAGACAGGCTTCTGCCAAACAACAATCACTTAGTGGCATCCGACTGGATGTCTAAATAAAGTTACAGTACTGGAGTGCCTCCTGCAATGAAACCTGTCTGGTGAAGCCTAAATTAATCTTTTGAGTATCCGCTTCCCACCCTCCATTGAGGCTTTGAGTGCCAGGACTAGAAAAAAGTTGTGCCCTGGGGTCACAGAGACCTGGTGGGGCACACACATGACTATCAACTTACCCCCTCTAAATTCATTGCATTCAAATACCAGAAAGCAAAACAAGACCATTTTTGATGGCACTTCTTTATATCCCAAGGACACACAATGGATTAACAATTGTGTATGTACAACACTCTACCTACCACCTACCTAATATTGTTCATACAGCCCTTCTTTGTCTATCTGCACACTGCTAGCCTCAATCAGCAGAGCTTGATCAACTTTGCAATGGGATAGTGATCTGGGTGCACAAAAAAAATCACAAACTAAGAAATCCATCTTTGCTCAAAAAGCAATATCCCGTACTGTTGTCAAGGGAAGAGGGGGAATATAGCCCATTACAGTCACCCAGCTTTAAGAGAGCTTGAAGTGTTCACTGTTAAAGCCAGAGTGACTTTCCAACTCTTCATACTAATGCACTTGTGTGCCAAAGGGAAATTCCTTAAAAAACGAAATAATCAGGCAACAAACCAAGCACCAACCTCTTAAATTCCTGGACACCTCAGATGAAGGTTTGGAGGTCTACGGTCCAACAAAAAAAGGGACATGTGCTGACAGTGAAAGGAATGACGGAACCAGAGGACATGTCTTAATGGTGTACGCCCCAAGACTCTGGAACTTCCCTGTCAATACCTGGCTTGCATCTACATTTGAGGAAGGAGCTTAAACCCCTGCCCTTCAATATGAGATAGTGCAATCCGTCTGTCCCCCACCAAATTGCCCACCCCCAATCCCATTGTTAGTACCCCACTCCTTTGTACAGTTCCCTTGCTAGCTGCTTCCAACATTGCATACTTCCCTTATGACTTGCAAAACGCTCGGATGCTTCCCAATGTTCAGACTTCACTCAATAAATACAATAATAATAAAATAATAATAATAATAATAATAAAAATTACAACTAGTAGATGCATACTGGATTTGTAGCCCCTTCTGAGTGGTTACCATCCTGTAGAACAGATTGCGTTCTCACATGTTCAGAAAATGTTTAAATGCTTAAGGGGATTAGCACAAGCAATACAGACATTACTCCACTGATCTCTATGCCTTAGCGACACCTCACTGATAACAACCAAGATGCCAGATAAACGTATCAGATTTTAGCTTAGGTACTCTGGCTCTGAGAAGAGCAAACCATTTTGCTGCTAGACTGTCCTTGTGGGCGGAACGAGGCAGATATGCAAAATTACATCTTTCCTGTGGAAAGACACATTGACTAAGGTTTGATTGTAGATTCTCTTAAATAGACACCATTCAATAGAACCTGTTATTTGGCCTTATTCATTCTCAACAATGGGTCTCACGTGTTTGCAAACGTTGAAATGCTAGGGGATTCTCTCTCAGATAGTAAGGGTAAAACAGGTGTGGCCAGCATACTCTGTGCCTAGAGAGTGCACCTCAACTGCACCTACTTGAGGGTGCCCAACAGGACAGAAAAACGTGTTTGTAATTGCTGGTGGTTTTCTTGTTCAAAGGACAACTGCCACGCATTTCGGTGCTGTCCTGTCCCTCCTCTGATAAGGCGCAGTGAGCTGCAATATGATTGTAGACCGTTCTGGTAAGGCATTGTCCCTTATACCAGGTTATTGAGCCTCATCTATTCGTGGAAGAGGGGCTCTCACATTTTACATATTAAGTTTCGCTCTAAGTTATTATTGGTAATCCAGACGTGGATCCCTTGAGCTCTGTGCCTAGAAAGACCCTGCACCAGAGCTGCACCACACTGACGACTCCTAAAAATTCCAAATCAAGAGTACAGGATTATCCTTGGTGCTCTTGTTCAGAAAAAAGAAATGTATTACAATGTTGGTGCTGATTTGCCTTTGAGGATGAGACCACTTATGCAAATGAATATTTCTCATCTGTAAAGCACAGTGATCTAAAACATGATTATAGTCTGTCCTGAGTGAGCAACATCCCTTTAAACGGGGTATTTAACATATTTCTAGCTGCACTTCGGGCACTCACATCTTTGGCAACTACTAGACATTGTGGGTTCGCAGCCCACCGGAAGGACGATGCACAAAAAACTGTCAGAAGAAAATGTACATGCAGCAGTGGCTGTGAAAGCAGATGGTAAGCAGTGTAAGAGGACAGCTCAGTGTACAAACGGGGGGACCACTCTGAAGCAAGTGTGGCCAAGCAGGAGTGGGGCAAAGAGAGAGAGCGATCTTGCAGGGAAACAGCCATTAGGTGGCAGCCCTCTACAATGGCGCTCTTTGGGTAGCACACTTTAGACATATAACCATACTGGGTCATAGTTCTTTGCAAATGTTTTTAAACATGGGGGGTGGCAAGGTTTTAAAAGCTTCTAACATGAAAGGAATTTTGAGAAATGGTGTTTTGTTAGAGAAATTACAACAAACTATTTCATGCAGGGGACACATTTTCATATATTAAGGCACTACACTTAGGCATTAAAGTCACCCACCCTTGTTTACAAATAACAGTTCTCTAGTATGTGGAGTAACAGGAAAAATGTGTGTGTATACAATTTCGTATTATGTTTATTTTTTAGGCGTCATTGTGGTTATTCTGTATAAACCTGTGGGCAGCAACTTTAGCAGGATAAAAAATAGATAGGATGGGTATCCTGTGATTTTAGCGATTTTTTTTTAAAGAGGTACGTTTTGCCGATACTAAAATAGTGAAAAAAAACAGAAGATAAGTTTAAATATGTATGTATAATGGGGGTAAGGGATTAAAACAGGTGGGGAGGGGATTGGGATGGGTTAAAAAGAATTGGGAAATGGGCTGGCGAGCCCACCCTCCCTCTCCAAATAAAAAGTGTTGTCTTTTTTCTGTATTTTGGTTTAGGCCAAAATTACCTTGGTAAAACATTTTTCATTAAAATCACATACAACCAATAGGAGCACCTCAGAGATTGGGAACAGAAAGGCCCAAGAAGTATTTGACTTAGGATTGCAGAGAACAAGATGATAGAGGGCATTCAAATTGCTAACATAATGCATGGATCTATTTGGTTTTGTCCTGTAGGATGCAAAATGTACACTAACTACTCGTGATTAGCGAGTGGGAATTTTATGTGGAGGCAAGTAAATGAGGTGCCTATGTACAGCTGACAGCCTGCCTATGTAAATAGCCTGCACCTGCAGTCGGTCTGTGCAAGACCCCCGTCCACTGTAGAAGGCCAACTGTGGACTGGAGTTTGGATCAGCCCGGCAACCTGTCATGCAGTACCAAGTCACTCACAACTCCTGCAGGATCCTATGGTGCCAGACCTCCTGCATGTTACGTGAGGCAGAAATCCCTGCAACTCAGGGCAACCTCCTTTGGTTAAGGACACCCAGGAGGTGGACTTGTGGATTTGGGGTGTGTGCGCGCTGTACACAAAGGAGTAAACTGATGAGCCACGTGTAAGGGATTGAACAGAAAATCACTGCCACTGCCAGGGAACCCAAGCTGTCATTTATTTCGATTCAAGCACTGCTTCTCGACCCACAACACTCCAAAGACCCCGGCGGTAAAGCTGGAACTGGCCACGCCTCTGTTGGGTGTTGACAATGGGAGTGGTAGGGTTAATATATGCCTGAGTGCAACTGTTCCAGACAAGGTGTCCAGAAACTAGAACACATCATCCCCGCTTTTACCAAATTCTGTGGTAGACCAAAAGTGATATCGACCCACCACCTTTCTGAGGGTTTTTAGTGATTTTCCATGTTTATCTTCTTGTGACCCAATGGGTATTATTCGAAAGGCTCACGTGCAGCAAAATGTAAATGTGCCTTCATTCAGCAATGGTCATTTTACCTCTAGCAGGCCTTATGGCGCTGAGCAATACTTTGGTGGAATTAAAAAGTTGGGGTGTCCCTAAAGCATGGTCTCCGAAGTCAGGAGGCAAGACCTAAATATGAATAGTTAGTATTTGGTCAAGATGTATGATACCAGCTGCCCCAACCTTGCAGAATGGGCTGGCAAGGATATTCAAATTCTGAGCAATCAGTTTCTCTACTAGAGAATAGTTAATATATAGCCTTTACTTGTTATAGTGGTCAGTGTTTTGCTCAGAGAAAAATTGATATGTCTAGGACCAAACCATTTTGGTGATGTAAGGATGCTGGATCAGAACACCATCTCATGTGGTTCCAATGTCTACATCTTCTCCTACATCATTTTCACAGAATTACCAAAGCCAGCACAAGCAAACTCATATTCTGTCCTCCCAGCCAAATCCATATGCAGTGTATTGGGACATGCTTGGTGCTTAGGCAGCACTTTTACATAATTGTTGATGTTTATGTGTGGCTAATAGCTTAGAAATTAAAATGTTTTTATCCTGTTGTCTTCTTATAAAAGGTCTTTTTTAGTTTTCGGTTAGTACGTACGACAGCATTAACTGCCTACATGGTGAGAAGAGATTATGTAAACAGATGTGCAATGCAGTGACAAAATAAATAGTTGGGCTATCAAACAACTGTGTTACCAAAGACACTTTGCATCAGTCATTCGAGTTATTGTGCACATCAAAGTATGATGTAACTAACAGATTACAATGATTAGTATAAGAGAATCACCTAGCATCCCCAAAATTAAAATAACAATTTTAAAAGTGCTCATGGGAATTAACAGAACCTCCACAAATTGTTCTCAAAAGAATAATGCAAACTTTTATTTAAACTAAGTCTGCTTTTTGCGGCGGGGAGGGGGTTAGTCCCACATTTGAAAAAACTAACAACTGGCAAAGGCCTCCATTTGCCATTTGCTCAGAGTTGCTTTTAAACTAACAATGCTTTGCCTCCTGAACTTGTCCTTTTTAAGTTAAGGCCTACAAGTCCCAAAATTCAAAGCCCTCTTATATATAAAGGTAATACTTTCAAAGCCCTCTTATATATAAAGGTAATACTGGTTTAGGGTGACTGATAGTATTATATGTCTGTTGGCATCTAGGAGAGTAACTACTTAGAGAGAATGACCAACTTTGAAAGATAGGGGCAAAAAGGGTGTTTGGAATGATCTGCTGTATTATAGTAGCCGGGTCTGGGTAAGAGTGATGTCATACATTGGAAGGTTCTTGGAGTGGAATGCGTGAGTTGCGGAAGTCTAGGGGTAACAGTTGGATCGAGCCAGTGCAGCAGTGGGACTAGTGGATGTTTGTCCTTAATTCTGACTTAAATACTGAATGAACAATATCCTGTAATCTGAAATCATAAGTCAGAAGTTTTAAGACCAGTTTGCCTCCGACCTCTTTGTGGACATGACGAGGATTCACGCTCCGTACCACACAGAGTGACAGACGGCATAAGGCCATAGAAGATAGAGCAGAGCAGAACCGAGCCATAGAAAACAGCTTTCGAGACAGCAGAGCAGAACCGTAATAGGAGGACGCTTCGAGGTTTTAAGCAGGTGGGGTGCAGGGCAGCGTAGAGGAGACATCCACCAGCCCCAGGGCTTTCAGGTGAGCCCAGCGCTAGGGGGTGCATTTGAGGCGATGACTGCGTTTGTGCGGATGATGTCAGTGGAGCTCTATCTGTGTCGGTCTGAAATGCGCCAGTGACCTGAGGGCGTATTTGGGTTATGCACGGCCTCGTCACAACAAAGTAAACGATTCATGTTCGAATGACACAGCCATGTCACAGCAAAGTTAAGACGAAGTAAGAAGCTTCAAATGACAGCTAGCTGTTTAATAATCATTGAGACATTTGCTTTCGAAGGTGAAGGTTTTGGATTTCAAAAGTGACTTGTGCTGAGCATTCAAAGCAACCCTCCTAAAGTTTCAGGCTTTGTTAGTAACTCCAGGTTGTTGTGGGAGCTAATATAGGCATTTAACACTAAGGAGGCGTTACCTGCGTGTGTTTTGTGCTAACGGGGAAAGTTACCGGGTGCGTGGCTAACTGTGTTATGATAACGTTGAGGCAGAGACCAACGGCCGCAGAGGGAGTGATGAGCACGTCACGCAGGGGCGTTGCTAGGGGGGGGCTAAGAGGGCTATAGCCCCTGATCTTTTGGTTGTAGCCCCGGATAGAATCTCAGGAGCTACAGCCAAAAGACTAGCTAGCCCCCAGTCCGACAGTTCTGACATCAGCGTAGCCCCGGGTCTTTTCCAGACCTAGCAACTCTCCTGACGTCACGTGAGGTGGAGGTTCTTTTCTCAGAACGATGTCCGACTACGCCGCTCGGAAAACGGAGAACTAGCGAGGTGGATTTGGAGATCGATGTCAAATGCTACGGAAGTGGGGGAGGGTAACGTACTGTACGGCAAAAGGTTAATACTGACTAAGTAAGACCCGTTTGGTACTGAGGTGCCTGTTGTCACTTTGGTTGGTAACTAATGCTGTAAAGAAGAAGTATGCCTTTTCTGGAGCAGTGCGTGTGCAAAGGCAGAGGCACAAGCGCGTAATGACTAGAGAGTTGATAACAGTATCGTACTGTTAGAGGAACTAGACCCTGATTTTTTAGGTTTTTTCAGGGACCTAATGTGCTATGAATGAGCGTATTAGGAGTTAAGTGATGTGAGGCCTAATGTGTGTTGTGAGTGTGATGAAGAGTTATTGAGTGTCGTGGCCTTTGTTAGTGAAAGGAATTGTTAATGAAGACTTTTGGCATTTTTAGGAGTTTTTTTTCAAGAATGTTTGGGTGACAAAGTAAAGCAAATGTTGGGAGTTCATTCTCATACGTGTTGTGGGTGTCAAAGTATAGCATGTTTGGAAGTTTGAGCTCACAGTTTATTCACTAGCGAGTATTCAATGGATAGTGATAATCATACTGTGCGCTGACTTATGTTTTAACATTTTGGTTTAGGTTCAGTGAGTATTCAATGGACACTAATGAATTCATGGGAAATGTTTAAGTTCATTCTGCGCACTGTCTAGGGTATGCTGTATAAGTTCATACTGTGCGCCTTTTTGGGTATTGCGTTTGTGCTTTGATGAGTTGATTTCTGTGGTAGAGGGTCGGCATGGCCGGGTGGGTGCTGCCGCTGGGGTGTACAATGTGTTGCATTTGTGCTTTGATGAGTTGATTTCTGTGGTTGAGGGTCAGCATGGCCGGGTGGGTGCTGCCGCTGGGGTGTACAATGTGTTGCGTTTGTGCTTTGATGAGTTAATTTCTGTGGTAGAGGGTCGGCATGGCTGGATGGGTGCTGACGCTGGGGAGCCAATAGTAGTTTGGTTGCCCTGTGGTTAATTAGAAGATATCTTGTCTTGAGGGTCGGCATAGCCGGGTGGGTGCGGACGCTGGGAAGCCAGTTAGTACTGGTTGCCTTGTGGTAATTTAGAAGATATTTTGTCTTGAAGGTCTGCATAGCTGGGTGGGTGCTGACGCTTGGTAGACAGTTAGTGGTTGCCTTGTTGTTATTAGAGGTTATGTTTGAGGGTCGGCATGGCCGGGTTTGTGCTGACATTGGGTAGCAAGTGGTATCGTTGGTTAGGCAGAGCTTATGTGGTTTTAGGGTCTGCGCAGCTGGGTGGGAGTCATGCTGGGGGACTTGTGGTAGTTTTGGTCATTTTGGTTTGTGTTGTTCCATGGTTGCCCGTGGTGGTATGAATTATTGCAGGTGGTGGTGATGGTGATTTGATGGCATGGTTCTGGTGTCTATTGGGTTCTGGCTGCTAGGTCTGCAAGCCGGAAGGTGAATGGTAATGAGTGGATGGAGTGCAACAAGGAGGCATGGTTGTAGGTGATTCGAGTGGTAATGCGATACTTTAGGTTGTTTTGATTGGAGTGTGTTTTCGTTTCTTGGTGGGGATTTTTACTGTAATAAAGGGGAGGAAGTACGTAATGATCTGCTGTATTATAGTAGCCGGGTCTGGGTAAGAGTGATGTCATACATTGGAAGGTCCTTGGAGTGGAATGCGTGAGTTGGGAATTCTAGGGGTGACAGTTGGATCGAGCCAGTGCAGCATACTGACTTAAATACTGAATGAACAATATCCCGTAATCTGAAATCATAAGTCAGAAGTAAAGGCTTTTAAGACCAGTTTGCCTCCGACCTCTTTGTGGACATAGGTCACTTCAGTGTTCAAATATCATTTTATTTTTGTGATTATTCAAAATAAATCAACATTTCGTAAAGTGCCAGTAAAATATTTGCATACAAGTCTAAGGGTGCAATAGCAAAACTACACTTTCATCCACTCCCATATTGCCAAGAGACCCCATTATGTCATGTGTGATGGCTTCCTGGAATTGCATTTTTTCCATTTCCTTTTATACGTCCATGGTCTGAAAGCTCCATCAATCACAGTGAAGTAGCCTGAAAAAACAGGATTTTACTGATGGTGTCACACATAAAATGTGTTTGCTTAACAGCTATGCACATCCCAAAAAATATTGAGGATGACCATTGACTAACCACGCAAAGGCTTTCTACCTTGAAAGTAAAAGCCAACTATAATCGCAGACATGTGCCAAAAGACAGGTTTAATTCCTACACAAAGCTCATGTGCTGCCGTTGTAACCCAATATACATTTAAACATGTTGCAATGAAAAATGCTTTTTAAAAAGTACAATATAACCATAACTCATCACTGTTTCAAATAAGAGGACTACCAAAACAACAGTTGTACGTTGTGCTATTGTCTAATAACATTTTTACAAGCTCACAGATAACCCTATAATGTGAAAATAATAACTATTCCACTTGATATATGATGTAGAAAAGATATTGTGACGAGCCATTCCTCAGAACTAAGATCATATGTTAAACCAAAAACGAATATTCAGTAAGACAATTTTAGTTTGATAATGGGAGCCCTCATATACAGCTTTCTTTCTGGTAGGATGCTCTTTGGTTCTCTGTAGACTGACAGCAGCAGGTGCAGCCTCCCACCCCTTCCCCTCTGCTGTCCTTTCCACATAACCCCCCAATCAATTTGTTCTGCTTTCCCTCCGACCAGTCAAAGCACCCAGAGGATAAAAGTTCATGTTTTCTCTGACAACAGAGGAGAAAGGCAATCATAGCTGCTGACCCCCTATGACAGTTACAATCTATATAGTGGTAAACATATACTTCTGGAGGCCTGCCAGGAAGAAATCACTCTGCTTATAAATTTAACAAAAAGTCAGAGGGTTTTTATTTCATTGTCCTTAATTATTATCTATGAAAGACATAATTTAAAAGGCTCACAATGAAACGAGCCCCAAATCCTCTAAAGTAATGTAAATCAGTCAGGCGTCTTCCAACCCTGTTTAAAGTGGCTGTACATTTACAAAAATGTTGTATGCAACACTTTACTGTGGGGTGGCTAAGAAGTTAAACCCCATCTGCCGTGGCCATAAATCAGACCTAAAGTTATAAAAGAAGGCTGATTTAATGTAAGGGGGTAAACTGAGGCGAAGAGCAGAAGCACACAAAGGAAGGGGCTACGCAGAAAGAAGGGGGGAGGCCTTTGTCAGCGGCTCACTGGGTGACCAGCCTGGCAGACAATCAACGTATTCAGCCTTTAACTCTCACACACATCCATCCTCGGCAAATATATTTTGTTTTTCTTCATGTTCATTTTCCTTTGAGTTTTTGCTGTGGGGTTTTGATTTAATATCGGTCTTGATTCAGACAAGCTCTTCAATTTCCTGCTGCCTTTCATCCATCCTTGGGGCTTTAATTTAACAGTCTTCTTTTTTTTTTACTCCTCAGCAGTCTCATTTGTATTTAGTTATAAATGTTTGTGAAACCCATGGGTCGGTGAGTCATCATCCTGAATAGAAATAACATACTTATTTACTTCCTCTTGAAACAAGGTTTAAAATGATTCACCTATGTATTCTTCATAGGATGTTTTAATTGCGTCAGTAAAGCACATGAAAAATGTACAAAATTGAAATATTTGTCCTAATCGTTTGCTGGAACATACGCTATATTTTCAGTGTCTGACTGAAGGCCTAGTTTAGCAGTACAGTTTTTCCCGGTTTTTGGAGTCGCTTGATGCACTTCACAGCAGGTCATTTTTTCTAACATTACTGTTCTATAGTGCTTCAAAATAAACCATTATAAAAAAAACGGTGTCTAGTGACTTCTCAGTTTACTGTCAACATTTTCAAATTGTGAATTATGTATGTGGCCCCACTTTTCTGGGCCTTTTGTCTGAGTTACCCCTACTGCCTTCCTTAGTCAAGTTAAAAGTGCCAAAGAAACACGATTTTTTGTAAATTGTCATTTTTGAAAAGATGGTACCTGTTGCTCTTTTAAAAAGATTTGGGTTTGAATTTACTGTTCACTGTAATTAAGATTTCCAATTATTTTTTAATAATCAATCACAGTACTAATGTTATGTCTGAAAAGAAATGGGGTTTGAGGAATTGGGGACATATTATCACAATTTCATATGTAAATGTAGAGAATCCAAGGATGGAAAGGAGATTGCTCATCTTCTACGGAAGCTTATTGAACCATTAGGTCTGACCAGAATGCACTAACCATCCAATATACGTGTATGCATTTCAGGGACTTGAGGATTGCCGGTTGCCATGTGACGAAATTCCATGTCTTGTTTCAGCCAGAGCTGGCTTTACAGCCAACAGCACTTTGTCATAGCTCGCAACTCACACGTTTTCAGAGGGTGTTGCCTGCCCTGTTATCAGCTTAATCACCCACCATGCCCCCAAACGCCCATACACTTCAATGGGTTGCCACCCTTCACAAACAAATTCTGGTGTTTTCACCCACCCTGAGCCACAGATGGTTGAGAGCTATGCTTTGTACGCTGGGACATGAAGGCTCATACTTATAATGGAAAATGCTCAAATACCAATACTAAACTGAAAAGTGATGTAGGCTGAACAGTAGGTGCTTGGCAGCAATGAACACTATTTAGCGTTCAGTGGACATTGGATGTACTATAAAAAATGCCCATTTCAGAGTCTGAAATCCCAATTCCCTAAATGAATATTCACATTTATAGGTCTCAACTTTTTAAAGCTTTAGTGATGCCCCTTTGACATTAAAATGTCAGAAAAGCTTAAATGTCCCTTTGAAATTAATTGAAATAACAGTTTGGAGTCACAGGAGGAAACATTTTCATTGAAGCAATATGACTGCCAAAGTTCTCTTTGGCCCTCCCAAATGAGCAGCACAAGTGAGCTATGAGCAAATGTGGTTAGTCTCCAGGAGTGTGGAGGGGAGTGGTAGATGGCCCTATACTCTAGAGGTCTGTGATAAATTAATCTCTGGTCACATGATAACCAGAGATCACAGGCTTGCCCGTGTTATGCCAAAATTCCATTAGTCCTCTTTACTGCATGGCTTACTAGGAGATGCCACTTCAGAGCTACAAATCCAGACTCCATAATTAAGAATTGCCCTAATTTGAGGGATGTTGCACGCCCTGGACTAATGTGCGCCACCACTTAATGCACTCCAGACTTCAATTTGGCTCAATCTCCGCGCAGTCAACGGTGCCCATAAAGTGTTCTTCCCTTTCCATTGACATCAATGGGACTGCCTGCCAAAAACTATTTCAAAAGGTTGCCAGGAGAGACCCAACAACAGCTGAATTGGGGAAACATGTTCTCAATACTCAAGTGAAAAGTAAATCCTGGAGATAAACACGTGAGAATCATTCAAATCATTACTAATATATGGATGTAACTGACGTGTTATGGCGTGAGGTGAGGTGGGAGCAGCACACCACCAATGCAGCACACAGTTAATAAGGTGTTCTAAAGATGAGGGGTGTTACAATTGGCCCTGTCAGGAAACCAGGAGTATGTATGTAGCACATATTCTGTGGTAATCCACTTCCACACTGTAGAGAAAGCGCACACCCGGTTTTCCTCCCACGGGAGGCATGCACACTGACGCCTCTCTATCCCCCTTTCCTTCTAACAGGTCAAACGCGTGAATTCGGGGGCCGGTTGAGCCCCTTTCTGGGGCCTGGGGCCCCGCTGCGCACCTAACGGACGAGCGAGCGGCCACCCGGAGCGCGCTGGGAATAAAAGGAGCAGCGACAGAAAGCTAACGGCTTCTTCCCGCCCAGCCGCGCTCCTTCCTGATTGGCCGGCGGGACAATGGAGTGCGCGAGGCAGACGGCGGCGCGCTCCACGCCTCGCGCTGCCCGGGGAGTTCCTCCGCCGTGCGCCCAGCGAGCCAGGCGTGCCAGCCGCCCGCGTGCACACGCATCTGCTCTTTCCCTCCCCGAAGCATACTGCGTGGCTTACCGTCTGGCAAGCCCTGAAACATGATCAACCCTGTGCAAAAAAAAAAGATGCACATTTGCATTTCCTTCATGCTTTGTGCGAAGTCCGCCCACCATCTATTGTTTCAGGCTATGGGTGTGCAGATTTGACCTCCTGTCAAGACCACCCCCGTTTTAGGAGAAAGCGAACACACTGAGCTTTAGATCTCAACGCCGTGGCCCCTCCCCCTGGTTTGATTTGCAAATGGAGAAGATCCCGTGTGTCAAACATTGCAGCCCATCCCCATCCATACCTAAAAAAAAACGAACCCCTCCCCCACCCATCCAAAAGATACTTCTAATCAATTCAGTGGAAGAAAGTCGTTTTCTCTCATTTCCCCAGTTCCAGATATGGACTGGATACCAACACATCGGCAATTAGAGTTTTTTTTTTAAAACCTGCGTTTCTTTAAGATTACATTTTTTCATTATTTTGTTATATCGATTCACAGCACCAGATCCCCGCCCCTTCCACCCGTCGCCTGGCATCTGTCCGTGGCCACGACGTTTTTGCCCCTTCAAAGCTTAGTATCTGTTTTGCAACCAAACAAAAAAAACACCCTGTGACTGATAGGTAAAAAAGCAAGAAAAAATGAGTCCACGTCACCCCCCATACACATCAACAGATTCTACCACTAAGGGGACAATATGCCCCTTTTTCCATTTTGAGACCTGAAAGCCTCAGCAAAACCCAGCAATCACAGGAGCGAGCAGCAGCCTTGGAGCTCCCTCTGCCAGCAGGCTTGCCAAGCCCAGCTCCTTCCTGCAGACCGCAGACATGAGTGGATTTACTTCCACATGGATATCCTTTCACGGGACACAAGAGAAGCGAAGGCATTTAAATGCAGACAAGTGAACACAAAACGAGGCATACCCTTTCCTAAAAGAAATAGCCTAATACTCAAGAAATGCACACAAAACACAGCCAGCGAGGGAACCGATCCAGAGCCCTCTTGCTGAGTCGACGTGCCAGCCAAAAATGGCTCCATCTTTCAGCAAGGACCAACAACTGCTTAATTTTGACAAAATGAATCACATTTACCAGTCTGCAAAACCACTAAAGATGACCCTAGATTCAGCAACTATACAAAGATCTCCCCATCTGTGTTCTGACAAAGATGCCGTCCAAACATCTTTCAAAGCTGGACAAAACACGAATTAATGTGTACTAACACCCGGCCCCACAGTCCTTCTCTTCACTAGCTAAGTGCACCTCAGAGGACCTCTGGACCATCCCCCCAGACACATACAAGGGTCGCAACCAAAGCTTAAAAATCTTCTGCAAATGTACACAGCATCATACAGCCACTGAAAACCCCTCCACCCGAGTGCCCAGCACTGAGATGCAACCTGCAACGAGGGGAGGGCGTGGGCAGGTGGGGTGCACAGCACTGTACCAGATGCATGCAGTGAACTGGTCCACCAACCGTGTACAGAATGTAGGACACCCACACTGGAAGGAGTGGATGCTGGCTCTGGGATAACAGAAATTAGTCATACAAAAGAAGAGCCAGTGTGACCTCCATGTACACAAATATGATAGATATGTTGATTAAAATAAATATACTTCCAAAGTGTTCACAATTGTAAAAAAAAAAAAAAAACAGACACCTCACTGAAGCAATCCAATGAGCCTGCTAAATGCATTACCGAACACAGAGAAAAATACAAAAAAAGAAGAAAGGATGCAGTTCTGTGCGTGGACAAAACTGAGTGTGTGTGCATCCTTGATGGCACACATGCAAATGCACGCAAACATCTAGGGCTAGGAGCTGCACATGTAAAATACAAAAAATGGAACACAAAAATACATCCAGGGCTGGCCATGAAAATCACAATGATACATGAAAAGGACACATCCCGCAGAAATCCGAGGCTGCCGGCTGGCGTGCTTCTGCTAAAAATGATTAATACCAGGACCCAACACATCCAGGGCTCTGCATGGGGTGCTGAAAATGAAAGTATGCATTGCAACAAAAAAAAGCAAAAGCAAGCAAGGGGTCCAGGGGCTTGCTGCCTGCCTCTAGATCCGAGCTCCATCCATCCTGCATGCAGCCCAGAAATTGCGCTGCATCGGGGGAAACCGTTATGCACCGAGACCAGAAATAACAAACGAATTCGGTAAAAATAAGAATTTGCAAATAAACGTGTACCTGCGGTTCCCAGCAAAAGCCAAGTCCAGACGAGATCCTGAGTTTGCAGCATTGCCAATCTGCGGAGGGGCAGGGGGGCAGGCAGGGCGCTCCTCTCCTTGAGGCTGTTTTGTTTTTGCAAAACGATCAGGGATTTTTCATGTACCCTCTATGAAAACTTCAAGCACCCCGATCTGGGTGAGCGTAGGCTGTTTTCCAGTTTTTTGGCCCGGATTGTGGGTGCTTTTTAGAGGGGTGGTGGATCTTTTTTTTTTTGCAAGCTGCGCTGCTGTTGCCTCCACTTGCTGATTCCGAGAATGAGTGACAGTATTCGCGCGAGCCTCAGCACGCGCTGCGACGGCGGGGTGGGATCAATGCGCACGGGCGCGCGCCCGCCTGCACTGATTCCTGCTGCCGCCGCCGCGACCATTTGATGAACAGTGTTGTGAGCGCGCCCGTGTATCCCTCCGCCTAATGTGAAAAGCTAGGCGGGCTAGTGCGCCGAGAGAGCATCAGATGGGGACGGTGGCTGGGTACTAGATGCCTCCGGAATGAGGGCAACGGGCGGCGGCTGGATGCGAAGCCCGGAACGGAATCTTCTGCAGTCTGGAGCGGGCGCGACATCAGCTGTCTCCCTGGCACCCGGCCGCCCCCCAGCCCTACAAGGCATTCATTTAGCTCTGTATCTTGATTATCGCTTTTGGTTAAGATCCGCTTCCACTTAGCGTGTGAATATATATATTTATTAAAATAATAATATTTTAGAGCTGGCACGTACACTTGAATGAAAATGTATCCTCTTCTGACCAATTTTTAAAAGACCCACGTTGGAAATAAAGAGCGCCTGTTATATCAATTGAAATAACAGGTGTCTTATACCAAGTCATAATTACAGCCAGTACTTCATTTATTGGAAACCAGCTTTGAACCCTCCTACTTCCATCAAGGTTTGGGCCAAAATATTAAATAAGTAGGTGTAACCCCAGACGGAAATGGGTCCCCCACACACGGAGGGGTGTGTCCTTCCAGGCGTTATCAGACTGTAATATCCCTTTAAGAGCACATCATCTGCACAAGCACAGAGATTTACACCGCCTGCGGATAGGAACAGAAAAGATATGCTATGCAAAGTTGCTTCATAAAATCACTTGTTAATCCCACTAAAGCAATAAACCCAGACACACAGGGGTATTACCTAGCAAATTAACCTTAGCGCCAGGTCATTAACAGACTGATAATGCCCCCACCCGAAGGGGATTATTGATGTTAGGATCTCAGTATGTTTTTCCTGGTTGCTAATAGTTTTCTTTCTAAATTGAGTATAGCGTGTTTGCTGTTTCTCAATTTAAAAAAAATCCAAAACAAGATGGACGCAATGCATGTAATCCCAAAGCACGATAGCCACCATTTAGTCCCTTCTCCCTTTTCATGGTGGCCATTACCGAGACAGGTAAGCGCCGGGAACACTGAATGTTCCAGGCACTGATGTGGGACTACAAAGCTAGCAGTAAGTGGGCCGGAGTGGGCTAGTGCAGAGGCAGATTTAACAGTCACCAGGCAGACAAATGGTGAGCGGGCCCCTGTGCCTTGCCCTGCCCCTTCCCTTCCCAGACTCATCAGATTGTACTTTAAGAGCTGGAAAAGGGTTTCGTGCTGGTGTGCCGTATGTGTGGCTGCACTTGGGGGGGGGCAGCGGCGGCACTCATGTGGCCCTGCGCAGAGGGTGCCATTGACTCGACTCAGTCTGGTGTTCTTCCTTTGTGGTAGTGATCTGTGCTCTCACTGCTCAGGTACACTCACGGGCGGCCCATCCCTGCAGGCGGAATCAGAGAGAAGGTTACAAAAAGGTTATGTTCTGTTGATTGTTATGTTGAATGTGCATCCAATGTTTCTAAAACCTCTGTGCTTCTCTTTATATACTTTAAACAAGGATTCATTTATTTGTGCGGATGAAATTAAATTTACAGCCCTGTCGTTCCTTTCTAGTATGTGCTCCTCACATGACACCCTGTTTCTATGACTTCCAGGGAGTGTGTTTGGTGAGCCTATCCAAAAGCAGAACATGCTGGTGGTCTCCCTGCATATGCCTAAAACTAGAGATGCCATCAGATATGGATGGCAATTTGCATAGAACTGTGGGATACATTGACCCACTCTTCAGAATTCCCATCCATAACCAAGCTGCACTTCAGCAGTTAACAGCAAAATGGCTCTGCTGGCTCCTTTGAGCACCACTGCCTCGCATCAAAACTGCGTTTTGCAGCTACAAAAGGATGGCTGCACTGTTTTGCCAAGCACCATTGGGCAAGTTGGAACCGAGAGCACACCGAGAAAGGCTGCCAGGGTGTGTTCTTGTGTGTACTAAATGAGCGAAGTGAGAAGCTGCACTGCTTTGCTGCTAGCCAAAAGTTTCCCAGTGAAAAAGGGATATATTTTACATTTAAAATGATGCCGCTCTGATGCTCTTTTCATCTGTTTTATATTACTCTGCTTTTATCAGTGAGGCCCTGCCATCCCCAGCCATATTCAGATTGTGCCCCAGCAGGAGAAAGCATTATTCCTGTATGGCAGGCTGTGTCAGACTAGATCCAGGAAACCAACAGAAGCTTTACTTTCAGCTTCACAGAAAAACGCTTGACTTTTGGGCTACAAAATGTCAAAAACCACTGCTTCATAAGGAACCCTAGCTCTATGGGCATATGTCAATTTCAGTGGACCTGGTCTTATCAGATTGCTGTATAAGTGAAACTGACTAGGGCAAAACAATGTAGGGAAGTCAGAAGGAAGAGAAAACCTTTTGAAATAGTCAGCCCAGCAGACTTCACCATGGGTTCAAATGCACTTTCGCAAATAAGGAAAAAGGCCTGTTTTAAAAGTACAATGTTGAAGGAAGGCCCATTCTTGGCCTGGCAATTTAAAAGGGGCTTTGCTGGGAAACATATATGGAATGTTTGATTTCAATAGGTTTGCTTCTGATTCAGAACAAAATATAATAAAGAATTAAATGCAGTAGCTGAACTGTGGTTAAATTTAGGCCTTCCCCCAAAAGGAGCTACCATACATTTCTGGGGCACATGCATGTTAATTACTACCTTTGACAACTTTGAATGGACCAAGAGAAATAAATATCACACGCTCGTCAGACATTTGTCTGGGCTTCTGCTTGAGACAATGGATCTGGGACACCTACGTGTGAAGTGAGGGAAGTGGCAATAAACCTTCAATCAAACTGGGAAAAACCCCATGGCCACCCTGGGCTGAACTGACAGTTGGTGGTAGCCTAGAAAGACATGACAATATTTGGAGGACAAAGGCAGCCCCATCTGTCTCAAAAAACTATTTGATGAATACACTTTTAAGACTGTTAACACTGTAACCGGACAGCGCAGAAATGTAAAAGTTGGACAGTTTAAGTGTAATTTCTGTGGCTTTGAAACAAGACATGTTAGCCTTCACTGGCATATTGTGGACAGAAATGGCAGAGAATTGGATATTCTGAGGAAAGTGTATATGATGGCACTTTGAAAATCAATAATCAAATGCCTTATGACTAGATATACACATGTATAAAGTTATAGAATTTTAGTAAAGTCATTTCAGTGAAAACCGCGCAAAACTATTAGACGGACAAAACCAAGTCCTACCACTGTGAGAATTGGACTGCAATGTTCTGCGTGAAATATGTAATCTTTCTATGTAATTTGTTAAAGTGCCACAACTGTACAAATGTGTAATTTATGTTAAGATTGATTTTTGGCAGAAAGGACTGTGGGAAGGCTTTGCACCTCATAAAACACAACCCCATAAACGGAGTACCCCTCCTAGAGGAGGCAACCAACATTGGCTGACCTATCCGGTTCTTGGGGGTAGATCTAGCTCAGTTCTGCCCATCAATAAACCTGGTGATGTCACCCGCTTTTATAAAAGGGGTGAGAGCTCACAGGGGCAGGTCTCTCTCCTGAATTTCCAGCGCCTGCGTATCCTGACATTTCAGATCCACCTTTGCAAGTTTCCAGACTCTACTGCCACGCCAAAGCATTGCTGACCCTATACCAGCAAGGCCAACTATCCAGAAAATCCCACAAAAATCCCAATAGCAAAGGGGAAAACCTATGGTACCTTGGGGAGCAACCTGTGACCAGACCGGCCTTTTGCTTGCTACCTGCATGCCCGCTATACCCTTGCCAGCAACCAGACTTGCCCAGCTGCTTGCTGTTAGGAGTGTCCGCCGCTATCCTGTTACCAGAATCTTTTGAGTCCAGAATCCGGTTGGCTGCCCAAATCCCCAAACTTAAGTGCAGATTGTGAGTATCTCCCCATCCCATAGCAACACATAGTCTACTCATCTTGATGCCTTTTCTTTGTTCTACTCTCATATCCTTACCTTGGTAACTTGTTTAAGACTGTTAGAATTCTCTATACATCTTGTCATTTGTATCCAAGTGTTAGCGCCACTTTTCTCTTAATTTTTGTCTTGCATAGATCATAAGTCCTTAGCCATATTTGGAATAATCAAATTAATTCCCACATAAAGCTGAACGTGGGGTGAAAAGGTTGACATCGCAAATCAATCTTGGAACGCACCATGTCTTTCTTTAACAATATAGTCTAGATAATTTAGTGTAAGTAAAACTTGCCTTTCCTTTTTAAAACCGATTTTCTCTTTTCAACTGCTCTATCTTCCTAAAAACGAACCTCGTTCCACCTTGAAAATCTCATTCAATTCTCCAGCTATAGTCACTCTTTCCCTTCTATATTGTCCCTGTGATGTGCGTCTATCACCCAGTCTAAAAACCATATTCCGATTCTGTGTTTTTCACCCATTTAAAAAAAAAACGTTTTTGACATTTAAAGCTAAAAAAGACAAACATGCAACTTTTCCATGTGTGATTTGACTGCACTGTGCTTTCAATTTCAACCTGCTTTGTGAACTGTATGCCTTCTGTGTTACCTTACCTTATAGTTGCTAGTGATATAACATCTTTGAGACTGTGATAAAACATATTTAAATCATTTTTTAATTACACATATAATTAATTATTTGTTAAAATCGATAATTGTCCAACAATTAACTATTTCACACGTTCCTTATATGAATTGCTTTACTGTCATTATGATATGGGAGCTTATTTCTGGCTTTTCAGTCAACACTTATGTGAAACGCAATGACGCCATATTTTTCTTATCAGCACTGTATCCTGCGTTGTAAGCCACTAGCT
The DNA here is from genome assembly GCF_040938575.1 of Ambystoma mexicanum. Classification (NCBI taxonomy): domain Eukaryota; kingdom Metazoa; phylum Chordata; class Amphibia; order Caudata; family Ambystomatidae; genus Ambystoma; species Ambystoma mexicanum. The sequence continues at coordinate 109,928,185 of NC_090931.1, forward strand.
ATGACTTCTGAATGGTGTCTTCATATACCATCCATGCATGCCGCGGATGTAACTAAGTACTTTTCGGTATTAAAAGGTAATAAGTGTTTTGCTTCTGTATGTAACAACTCTATAGTTTGGGCGCGCTCCTTTAATTACATTAGTAATATTTCAAGTGTGTGGTGTAAGGACACCAGCAGCGACATGCACAAAATGTTTCTGCAGGCTGTAGGAATTATCCTGTGATATCACCTTCTGTAATGTCCTCTCCCATTGACCGGAACCCTTTTATATCCAACATTAGCTTCAGGCTTGATCTTTCAATATTACCACCGTGGACAGAAAAACCTGGTGAGGAGGCCCAGCTCTGTCTAGCTAGAGTCACACCCCCAAACACAGAAAACATTTTCAAAAAACAGAATTTAAAAAGATCATTTATCCCTAAAGTTCATCATTGTGCAACTCCTCCCACTCTAGGCTCCGCCTCCATGACCCGCCCACTTGGGGCCTCTGTCAGCTTTGCCCACAGGTCCCTTTGCCTTAAATCTCCCAATGGAATCGGGCTGAGGAGGATTGGAACCCAGGCTTTGCTATGAGGTAAAGGGTTATCTGTGATTTTAGCGACCACAAAAACAGAGTGGTACATAACAGAGTGGAAAAAACATCGGGTCCCGCCCAAGCCCCTTTTTTTCGACCCTCTTAAAGCCACGCCAACCCCAAACCAACCCATTTTAACCCCTTACCCCACTACCCTTTATATATTTATTTAAACTTTTCTGTGTTTTTCAGTGTTTTTGTCCACTCCGAAATGTACCACTCTGTTTTGTTTCCGATAAAAGGACTGGATTCCATGTAAAGCCTTCTTTCCAGCTTCCCAATTGGTTGTGAGCTCCCTTGACTGCTCCACGGGGTGCTGGTGATCGTTAACAACTCATCTTTTACTTGAAGCAAGGGTCACCAAACCTCTCAACTCACCATTGGCGGATGTCACTCACTATGGGGTCAGTGCATCCTCATAAAATAGATTCACACAATGTATATATTTTACTTTCAGTGGTGTATGATGGTTTCTCACAGGTCTTCTAGGCCAAGAATTGAGCATTTTCCCCTTAGTTTCCCGCAGCCATTCTGTATGGTACTTTAGAATGGTTGCCTTATAGCCAGGAAGTAATTGACACACATGATTCAATGGAGTCTCTATACTCCACCCCAATTTATTCTAAATAATTTCACAAAAACAATACCAAGCCAAACCTCCGGCACAACAAATGTCCATCCAAAGAATCTCCCTTTTATCTCCTATCCAGTTTCTTAGTCGTTCTCCACACTCACTCATCGTACTCGTTTATACTGCAATTAACTTGGTCAGCTACTCGCTTTAATTCTACTTCTCACTCTTACACAAAAGACACCATCTTATACAAAAACACTCGCCGGCCAATATCTGAGAGATATCTCCCCCACTCGAGCATAGGAAGAGCGCAATGCTTTTCACTACAGCACTGCTGCTCTTGGTTCCTTCTTTTACTAGTACGTCCTTCTCTACTACAAAACCGTCTTTCCCTTACTACAGGAAGTTTGCCCATCACTACTTCGACTAACCAAGAAAATCGAGGCAAGGTTTCCACCCGCACAGCCAATACACTGTGAAGAATGCCAAAGGTATCCTTCAGAAAGGTATTTTAGATATAATCCAGACAATTCCATGTGCTGTGGTTCAAAAGGTTTTATATGGTTATCTCAACAGAAATCGACAATTAAACCAACATTGACTCATTAGCGAGCACGTGCTAATGTTTCACCCATTAGGGCTTTGTCCAGGCAGTATTCTTAACAATCGTTCACTATCACTACCCAATACAATTCTGAACAATGCTACTTTCTCCTGTAAGCACAATGTCAACCTAGATCTAGATATACAGTCATAATCATAACCATTTGTACATTATGTGTCCTATTAATCCACAATGTTTTGTATCAGTGTACTCTAGAAAAAGAGAGAGCGAGAGAATTATCAGTGACAGGACATATGAAAATGAAAATTACCTAGTAAATAATACAATTCATTCAAAAAATGAGTGTTGCAGCATAAGTGGTTAATTGGAAGTAGCTAGGTACTTATACTGAATCCTTCAAGCCCAAATTGAATTTGATGTTAGGAGAGCACAGTGTCCGTTACAAAACACTTAAATCAGTTCCTACTTCAGAAAGGTATTTATGGTTGGATTTAGCATAGGATGCTACCCAACCTCTAGGTGAGGGTTCCAGCCAACCAGACAAGCAAACTAGAGGGTATCAAGACACACCTCACAATGATCGTACTGGTTAAAATACCACCTCACACCTGTAAAAAAAATAAACTAGGGAAAAATATATACATAGGACCTACAACACAGAACAGTTCAATTACTCCATACTTTGGGCCTCCCATTCACTTTCTGTCTGCTGATTTCCTGTACCTCTGTTTACTTGCCCAGAGAGCCTCCACTGCCTTTTACAACTTCTCCACCATGACCAACAAATGGCTTCTCATACTCAAGTTTTCAACGCTTACAGGTTTATGTTATCATAGGTAATGAGAATGATATCCCTGATTTCAGAAGAAAGGGGCTAGGTGGCAGAGCTCTTGGGGTAGTGTAGCAATATACGGTCACCTACACCAAATCCACAAGCTTTTCCCAGACTTTAGATGACACCCAAGATACCTCTCCTGTTCTTGGTTTACTCGCTCTGCCTGCCTGTCTGATTGAGGATAGTAGCTGGTTGATAACTAAACCTGGATTCCCAGGCTCTTACAAGAAACCCGCTAAAATGTAGACATACATTGGATTCTTCTGTCTGAAATAACATGTACTGGCAAACCATGTACATGGACATCGTGTTGTAAGAATCACTAGACCAAATTGGATGCCTTGGGGTTCTCTTTATGGGGAATATAATAGCTCACCCTGGTAAATAAATCCACCACCAACAAGAAAGCCTCAAAACCCTCATCATTTATGAGATTTGTGGTGATATCCAGGGGTGCCATGGCCTGGCCAGTGTTAACAAAGGCAATAAAAGATCTTTGCCATTTCTATTATCCACCCTTTCTCATGCACATGTCTCCCAGGCTCCAATAGAGTTTACTGTATCCTGACACATGGACACCCACCAGAACATTCCTTGCAGGAAGTCCAAGGTCTTTCAAATCCCTGGATGTCCTTCCAAAATGACATCATATGATCTTTCAGGGATTCTAATCGCATCCCCCTTATAGGCACATATATACTGTCACACCCAAATAAGGTACCCCGTTCTGTATTCTCCTTTTAGGGTCTAGTCAGGCCTACTCTTGCAGTTCATCGTCACTCTTCGCTCTTTGAATCTTCTGCTTCAAATACAATCTTCCAACCATAGCAACAGAATATTCAGACGACAGCACCAAACCCGTACAACTGGCAAACGCTTTGTGCTACCTGGTGAAAGCTTGGGCAAGTTTCCTGACTTCCCTTTTTGTCTCTCGGGTTTCTAGGTAATTGTGTAATCATAGTTGGCAAAGAACAACAACCATCTACATTGTCTTGAACTTAATTCCTTTGCTGAGCATATCAATTGTAGCATCAGATGATCTCCAAGACTGTAGTCAGATAAACAGCCAGCATAAGTTCATACCCCCAATCTAGGAGAGAAGCACATTTGAATAAGGGTTATTTGACAAATATTGTGTAATTCAACTTCACAGCATTTTGTTTAATGGCGAACAAGGGCATTATATGCAGATGGCCTCGACCCTGATGATGCTGAGAAACTATTGCCCCAAATGCAAAATTAGAAGCATCTGCCCCAAATAACAAAATGTTCCTAATGTAAAGCAATTTATCAAATCTTGAAAAGCCCTGGTTGCTTCTGGCATCCACAAGAATCTGACACTTGTTTAGAAGGAAATTAACCTTTCCACCCCGTAGGTGTTTTAGAGTGAGGTGAGTCCCATAGATAGGCGTGCGTTGTACCAGAGGGGAGAGGGCTGTGCCAAGAAACCCAGCACGAAACACACTATTGCAGGAATTATAGATGCATAGAGTTAGTGCGCGAATATAAAGAGACCCCATTTTATAGTTATGGTAGACATGTTCAGTCCTACACCGGTGCGTGGCAAACACAGGCCCGGCAGAGAAACCTGAAAAGGCCCAAACTCTGAGGGCAGATGAGCCTCTGCTAATTCCATAGAACCTTCCCTTTGTTCCTTAATTGTTGCAATTACTTGTTATCCCAGAGAGGAATGAGCCCTGCAAGGCCATGAGACAGCACCAGGCTCCTCGCGGTGCACATTCATCACAGCCAGGCCAACATCAGACCTCCAACCCCCACCCAGCCCACCATGAGTAATGGCACCCACCACTGACCCAGTCCAAGAACCTCTGTATTCCACAATAGTGGGTGTCCTCCGACCACCAGCAATAAAACCAATGGCCATAAAAGATTGAAACGAACATGACCATTTCACCCTATCCCATGAATACACCCTTTGTATTACGAGGTACAGGGAGGAATAAATGATAGCTCAAAACGAGGGTGGAAGCCTTGGGTGCGTAGAGTGCGATATGAACAGAGCAGAGAATGTGTGGACCAGCATTACCGTGTTCCTCCCCCTATGCCAGTCCCCAGGTTTCCCAGGTGCATGTCATAATGATGTAGTAGTGGTATCGTACAATAGTATCCCTGGAACAGCAACATGTGAAAAGCCTGATCTTTAGTCCCTGGAGAGACAAGCACAGCTGACCCCATGTGAGAGGAGACAAGCAGACGACACTGGAGCCAATCATAGCCTGGCATCCCCTATGGAGCAGGCCCATTCATAGGGTCTCACCAACTAGCGTGGACATTTCGACCGTATACAATGATGTCACTGATGATGCTGTGCACCCTTATAATGTTTTGTTCATGCATAATGCAGACTCTTGCGAAATGTTCTCGAGCAGCAAAGTCCTTTGCTTGCACCTTTACTTTTTGTAAGATTAAAACTTGTTATCTTTGCAAGCAATCAATTGGCCTTTTTTCCCTAGCGTGTTGTATTCCTTCTGGCATGAGCGTACAGGGGTGTGCCTTAACTCTTTTCAGCAAGAGTCAAATTATAACTACTAAAAGTTTGGAAACATTCTTGATGAATCATCTGACATTTGTGCAAACCCTAAGAAACTGGGAACTTCCTGGTTGGGAAAGTCTCTCACTGCCTTTATTTTCTGTGAATGCATCTACAAGCCTTCCAGAGAAATGACAAGTTCCTCAAACTCAGATTTCTTGACATGGCCGTGTTCTTCTTAAGCTTTGCATGCAATTTATTTTGCTGTAACCTTTCAAGAACGCTCCTGTATGTCCCCACGTTGGTCCCGGGTCTGTAAGAAAAGGAAGATATAACTGATGTAAACACAAACACTAAGGAAGGTCTTCAGTATTTTGTTGATAAAGAAAATAGTAGGCTTCTGGTACAGCATGTCACGGCTGACCTAGGATGCCTGCACTCTAAAATAGCCTACCTCTCAAGAAGTGAATGCACATTGTCATTAAACCAAGTTTATTTCACAACGGTCGCTCAGAGGGACGCTAGAGAACTCCTTGGAGATTGAACTAACCTGAGTTTCCCTGAACCAGAGAAAAGATACAGTATATATACATTTCAAGAACAGATTAAACACTTCCACATTCCCCTCATGTTCCCTTACAAGTCATTACTCAAAATTCACTCATGTTCCCTTACAAGTAACTACCCAATATACAAATGGGCTGGCCCTATAGAAGGAAATCTAATCCCCACAGTCTCATTGGCTGCCTTCACTGTGGCACCATCCTCTTAGACACACACCTTTCATGACATTTCAAATATAAGCCTAACCCGCTTCTTTGGTTTCCTCCTGCAAGACACACAACCCTAACATGGTCTGCAGTGCATTTTTAGTACAGCTTCCACTTGGTCACAGACCTGCCATGCTAAATCTGACACTCGTGGTTTATGTATGGACAGTTTTTGAGGCTGCAGAGAGCAAATGAAAGGCTCCTTTGATTGGGCACTAACTCGTTTCTCCAAGCACTCTGACACTCTGGATATTTATTCTTGGCGTCCTCCCGCCTTTTCATTGGGCCTCATTACACGGTAGGCGGTAGGGACATACCGTTACCGGTAAGGGATTACCGGTATCGGTAAATCCCCTCCCCAATCACGAACCGGACATACCGCTATTAGCGGCACCGCAAAGTACGGTGGCACTATTAGCGGCAAGTCCGTGAGCGCGCGGCCCCTCAGACCGGAAATAGCGGCATAGCGCTAATATCACGGCATCACGAGCCATGCGTACATGGCAATACCGGCATGTAGTAGACCCAAAGAACCCTTACCGGCAAGGCGCTAATACCGGCATCGCGAACCACACGTTAAAAGAGCACAGCAGAGTTCCCACCTGCCACAGGTGGACAAAATCAGCACAGGTGGAGGCAATGGAGACTGGCAGCACAAAAGAGCACACCACACCCCTCCCCACACCCATTCCCACACCAAATGGATGCAATACTAGCAGCATTACATGGGCTAGAGGACATGATTGCTGTGCAGCAGCTACAACAACAGGCAGCACAGAGGAGACGCAGGAGGAGGAGGAGGAGGGCAAGACAGGCGCAGCAAGCACCACCAGTGCACCTAGTGATACCACAGAGGCAGCCACCTATTCCCAGGATCAGAGCCAGTCCAGTCAACCTAACCCCTGAGCAGATACACACCCTGTACCGTCTGGACTGGGATACCATCACCACCATAGTAGACATGATATACAACGACATTGTGAGTCTCATTGACATCCGTACTGCCATCCCCCCTCTACTGAAGGTAGTAACAGTGCTCCACTTCTTGGCCACAGGCACCTACCAGCATACGGTAGGTCAGATGCATGGCATATCACAACCAGTATTCTCACGCACACTGAACCAGGTGCTCGATGCCCTCCTGCAGCACACAAGTCAACACATATACATGCCACGGACTGCCCAGGGGATCTCCAACACCAAAGTTGGCTTCCATTCACTGGCAGGCATCCCAAGTTGCACCGGGGCCATCGACTGTACCCATGTAGAACTGGTGGTCCCACATGCCAATGAGGTAGTGTACCGTAACAGAAAGCAATACCACTCCATCAACGTCCAAATGGTATGTGACTCCAATAAGATCATCACACATTGCTGTGCCCGATATCCCGGTTCAACCCATGATGCAATGGTCCTGCGGAACTCGACAATACCACGATACATGGAGCGACATGCTGGACAACGTTCGTGGCTACTTGGTGAGTAGCAGGCCGACCACATGTCAGTGTGATGTGGATTGTGAGTGGGGGGGAGATGCATACTCCAACTGGGCGTGAATGGGGGGGGGGAGATGCATACTCCAACTGGGCGTGAATGGGGGGGAGGGGGGAGATGCATACTCCAACTGGGCGTGAATGGGGGGGGGGGGAGATGCATACTCCAACTGGGCGTGAATGGGGGGGGGAGATGCATACTCCAACTGGGCGTGAATGGGGGGAGGGGGGAGATGCATACTCCAACTGGGCGTGAATGGGGGGGGGGAGATGCATACTCCAACTGGGCGTGAATGGGGGGGGGAGATGCATACTCCAACTGGCCGTGAATGGGGGGGGGAGATGCATACTCCAACTGGCCGTGAATGGGGGGGGGGGATGCATACTCCAACTGGGCGTGAATGGGGGGGAGGGGGGAGATGCATACTCCAACTGGGCGTGAATGGGGGGGGAGATGCATTCTCCAACTGGGCGTGAATGGGGGGGGAGATGCATACTCCAACTGGGCGTGAATGGGGGGGGGGAGATGCATACTCCAACTGGGCGTGAATTGGGGGGAGGGGGGAGATGCATACTCCAACTGGGCGTGAATGGGGGGGGAGATGCATACTCTAACTGGGCGTGAATGGGGGGGGGAGATGCATACTCCAACTGGCCGTGAATGGGGGGGGGAGATGCATACTCCAACTGGCCGTGAATGGGGGGGGGAGATGCATACTCCAACTGGGCGTGAATGGGGGGGAGGGGGGAGATGCATACTCCAACTGGGCGTGAATGGGGGGGGATGCATACTCCAACTGGGCGTGAATGGGGGGGGGAGATGCATACTCCAACTGGGCGTGAATGGGGGGGAGGGAGGAGATGCATACTCCAACTGGGCGTGAATGGGGGGGGGAGATGCATACTCCAACTGGGCGTGAATGGGGGGGGGAGATGCATACTCCAACTGGCCGTGAATGGGGGGGGGGGGAGATGCATACTCCAACTGGCCGTGAATGGGGGGGGGGGGAGATGCATACTCCAACTGGGCGTGAACTTGTGTCATGAGAAGAATGGTCATACATATTTGCATCACTGTACAGTGAGGCAGCCCACAATGGACCAGAGACAAAACCACATGCTGGAAGTGAGTGCCACGGCAAACATATCAATCCATTACGCCAAACAGGCCATTCCAAACAACATGCACACCGCACAACACACCATTCCCCCATTACACAAATCAGCAACATGCATATCAAAATCACAACTGAAATGTACGCTGAACAACATCAGAAATGGTCCGCGCACATGAGTGCATACAAATGGATCCCCTGTAGCCATTGTGGTGAGGCACACCCGTACCCCACCACAGAATTGCCATCAAACAGCATGGGGACATCAACTAAGGAATGGCAGTGTACTAGCAGTGTGGCACTAACGTTGCCAGGGCCAGGAAACACAAATCACTTAAACTCTGGCGGGACATGGCAATCCCTGCTGTATGCATGCATGGTGCATGTCCACTTGCAAGGACCACCTCACCTTCCCACATTGCAGTTACCCTGATTGCCATGCGTGCTTGGATCAGTGGATGTCGTTGAATATGCAATGTTTGTTTGTGTGATATGTGCACGCTCCACATTATGTAGACACTTACACATACCCATTGTTGCACCCATGCAGGTGATGCAGGTTATCCCCTGAAGAGGTGGCTCCTTACCCCTGTGCGGAACCGACAGAACAGGCACGAAGAGGACTACAATCATGCACACACCCGTACCCGCGTGGTGATCGAGCAGACATTCGGCCTATTGAAGGAACGCTTCCGGTGCCTCAGCAGGTCGGGCGGGGCACTCCTGTACGGGCATGAGAAGGTGGCCAAGATCACCATGGCATGTGTCATGCTTCACAATATATGTATCAGACGGAATGTGCCAATGCCCCCTGACATAGAACTGCGACCACCGTCTGAGGATGATGACCGGGATGAGGATGGAGGAGAGGGGGCTGCAGGTCATGCAGGTGGCGATGCCCATGAGGGACGTGCTGTGCGGCAGCACCTGATAGACCATTGTTTCTGATGCACATGGATTAGGAGGGTGCAATTGGTGTTCAGCTCAGGGCACGGGGTGTATGGAGGACATAAACACAGTGCACCCTTCAACAATAAAGCACACATACACAATGATCAATGTCCAGTCATGTGATTATCCATGCCATTACGTGTGTATTGAGCATTATGACATTCAAACGTGCATGTACCCTCCACCCCAACAACCCTCACCCCCCTCCCCCCACAACTCCCCCAAACACCCTCACCTCCCTCCCCCCACAACTCCCCCAAACACCCTCACCCCCCTCCCCCCACAACTCCGCCGAACACCCTCACCCCCCTCCCCCCACAACTCCACCGAACACCCTCACCCCCCTCCCCCCACAACTCCACCGAACACCCTCACCCCCCTCCCCCCACAACTCCACCGAACATGGTGTGCACATCAGTGCTGCATTAGTTCCCAAGTGTCAACAGGGACAGGCTGGCCCTACTTCCCTCCTCCACTACCACCATTGGGGGGTTGTGAGTCTGACCGCCGCAAGGACCGGCTGGACCTGCGCAGGATGGTTGTCTGGTCGGAGCTAGTAGACGAGGGCGTGGCTGGTTGATCTGCTCCCTGTGAGTGACGCATGCTCTCCATCGCCTCAGCAATGCGCGTTAGGACCTGCCTCACAGCGGCCATCTCGTCACATAGGCGTGTCGTGTTGCTGTCCATGGCAGCTTTCATGTCCCTTGACAACACCCGGATCTCCTCCCTGGTCGAGGCAGCCTCGCTCACTTGCCGGGCAACCAGGGCATTGAGCTCCTCCTGGCGCTGGCGTATCAGGCTCATGGTGTCGACTGCGGCCCTGCCCCTGTTACTCCTCGGCGCAGCTTGCTGCATGTGGCCGACATCAGGTGAGCTCGCCACGGGACTGAATGACCCATCCATTGCATCTCCGGCATGCACCTCATGGATGCTGCCATTGGATGTGTTGCATGGGCTGTGGAGTGGGGACAGCTGGGTGCTGGGTGTACGCTGCCCTTCCGGTGTCGGACATGGGTCGTCCACATCACTCATAGGTGCCGTGGCTGCTGCTTCCCCGATGGAGCTATTGGCTGCGGACGGCGTGCCTTCTGGCACTGGCTCCTGAGTGGTGGGGGTGGGTGGTGGGGGTGCTGCCACAGTGTCGGATGGCATTTCGACCCTTGGTGTGGTCGTTGCGTGGGTGGCTTTTGAACGCTGGGCCACTCCAGATATCCCAGTGCCCCTCGATGTACTGGGCCTGGTGCCTGCATCCTTTCCCTTGGCCTGCTTTTTGGGTGGTGGGGCCTGCGTTGCAGAGTCCAGCTCCTCACTGTCAGATTGTGACCCTGTGGGGGAGCAAGACAGGGATAACATCAGTGATGGGTCAACGTGCATCATGCATACGTTGTTGTTGCTGCAGTTCTTTGGATTTGGACATCTAGTTTGGGCCTGCAGGTTGTTGGCCAGATGGGTGGGTCATCCGGACATGTGTCAGGGTGACACATGTGTGAGGTGCTGCATGCATGTGGTTGTGTGGGGATGTGCAGGGCATATATGCAGGGTTGTGTACATGTGTGTGTGATGACCCCATCCATTAGCTGATTCCCAATTCACATTTGGGGGAGGGACTCATGCTTGGCATTGCTGTGTTTTGCGTGGTCACTCACCTCCGTCTGACGTTGTTGCCACACCACACTCCATTCGGCCCACTCCCTCAAATGGATTCTATGCCAATGGTGCTGGCACATGTCTCCTCCCACTCCTGCATCTTCATCGGGGATCCACCTCCGCCTCCTGTGCCCATGGCCAGATTCCTGTTGGCCGATAAAATGCTGCGTACACGGAGGCGCAGATCATCCCACCGCTTGCGCACGTCCTTTACGGTGCGGGGGGTGGAGCCCACCGCACTAACTTTCTGCGCCACCTCAGCCCAGATTTCATTTTTTCTCAGGAGTGCCGGGCGCCGCATGTCGCTAGCGAACACTACGTCTGCATTTGCAGCCAGGGTGTCTGCCAGCATTTTCAATTCCTCGTTTGAGAAGCGTTCTTTGCGCTGGCGCGCATCGGCTTTCTTTAGGGCCTTGGGCATTGTTTGTTCTTGTGGGATGTGGTTTTGCCAGTCGTGGTGTTGCTGCAGGTCCTGAGTGCAGGGGATGGCAATGGATTGTGTTTTTAAAGATGGCCGCCGGGCTCTTTCCCGTTCCGGTGCGATGACGCTATTTCCGGTTCCGGTGTTTTACGGTGACCGCTAATAGCAGTGACCGCTAACAGCGGTGACCGCTAATAGCGTGCAGCATGAGGGCGGAGGTGCTATCAGCACTTTGGTCGGAGCCGGTAAGGTGCTTTTCCGCCATGGCGGTAGGGTCATTTACCGGCATGGCCCTATGCGCGTGTCCGCTAACTCGTAATGGAACGCTATTAGCGGTCTCCTACGATGGCGGACACGCTAATAGCGCCATGACGGTAAATCACATTTTTTAGCGCCTACCGTGTAATGAGGCCCATTGTGTGTGACCACCAGTTCAATTGCTCTGGCCTCTGTTCCAATTATAATCTTTTTCCTGCTGATCTGTTTGACCTTTTCAAAAGCCTGCGGTAATGTCTGCTTCCAGTCACCCTTTTATAGTTTTAACCACTAACCCAAGATTGATAGTGCCAGGTGGCCGATGCATCTTCGGCCACTTGCTCAACAATTTCCAAGCCAAACCCCCAGCCATACTCTTCATTCTACTTCAGATCCAAATAGCCATTCCCATGTGGTTGCAGCTGTCTTTCTGCCAACCTATACCTTCTCCCTCAGCCAGCCAGTTTTCAATAACAAGCATGTGTGCATGTTTATTTTCATGTATATGTGCTCAAAATGACTGCATCCCCTCATAATGGCTTCCCCATTTAAGAGTCTTTTTCTACTTTATACGAAACCTCCCTGCTCTAGATCCTAATCATGCTAAATTACACATTGTGCTCCCATATTATATTCACACAATTCATGTTACTACATGTATGCATGTCTAAAATGTATTACACTTGACACAAAATAACACCAAAAGTAACCTTTAGCAAACCTCAATTAACTATTCTAAAGACATGCAAAACTACAACATTGTAACAATATGACATACATTTCTTAACATTAATATGGTGCGGGCAGAGTGATTTTCTCTTTTCTATTTGGATAACATCGATCTACCCTGACACGCATAATCTGGTACTCAGACAGGCCAATCTTAACAAAATAACATTTTCCAATTATCACATTCTCTGGCCTGACTCAAATGGTAGACATCAGAAGATCTAACTTCATAAATACATGAGCCCCCTGGATATAACTTAACATGAAGACTTTTGCACCATTAAGGAAGACATTAAGGTATTCTTCGGCAGATTAGGTGAGGCCAAACACCAGATTTCCCCAATGAAAGACAGTGTGGAGGGTCTTGAAAGCATCCAATAGGGGCTTCTACAGCTAGAAATGTCCAACATTGGATTCGAGGACAGAAATCGGAGGAACAATGTTCATTTTATGGGATTCCCGAAAAGTCTGAAAGTGATAATCTTATCACATTTCCTGACAACTGAATCCCCAAAACTCTTGGTATAAACTTTTCATCTCCACTAGAAATACAAAAAACTCATAGTGTAAAACCTCATTATACCTGCATCAACCTATTCCTTAGAAGTCAATAGCTTGTTTTTGTGTCATTATCATGCTTGTTAAATTTGAACTGCTGCCAAGCAACAAACTCCTATTCTTTATGCTAACCAGAGAATTTCTATTACCTCTGATCCCCCTAAAATTATGCAGCCTAAGAAAAAAATAATTCTGAACTTTACCCCGTCTCTCAAAACAATTCAAACTAAATATGGTCTTTTGGAGCTACCGAAAAGAAAATCATTTTTCCTAATGGCCCCACCAAATAATTCCTAGTTGCAGACAATATATTTAGCTTCATTCAATCTATGAATCCCATTTCGATGGAACTGCTACATAAGATCTGGCCTCCAATTCTAATAACCCTTCCTCCACCATTTTGTATGCTTCTAAAGGATCTTTGTGCCAATTATGCTGACCCTGGCCAATGGAAGGACCCTAATTCCCGTCACAATGGCTATTCGAATTATAAGAAAACAGTGACCTTCTCTGATACCTCTTCGGATGGCAGTGGGTCCTTCCCTAACCAGAATTTCCATGGCAATAGAGGCCGCCAGTGGAACAGAGGCCAAAATAGAGGCAGGAGAGGACGCCAAAATTGGCACTACCAACAGTATGGTCAGATGCCAATTTTTGCACCACAGGGACCCTACCCCACTTTCCCACCACCCAACCTTCCTTTTCCACCCGCGGGCCAAGGGACCCCGCCAATAGAAAACGTTTTCGAAACAAAGAGGCGAGCTTACAGACGCTAAAAAGTCCATCGGCTGTATATACCATCTCTAAAAAAAATTCTAACTACAGAAGAGATAGCCGTCTTACAGAAGAGAAAGGGTTTTCTTTCATTCCAATGATAAATCCCAGTAAAATGGAATTGGAAATTGAAATTCGCAACTTCTTCAGGAAGGTACGTCTCAGAGATTTCTCTGGGACCAAAACCATTGAGCCCATCGACAACAGCAATACACATTTTAGACCTAAGTCAGTGTTCACTCCTACAGCCCAAATGATCTGTAATGAAACTAAAATATTCAAACGTTCTGTCCTGAGAGGCTTCAACTCGATTCTGTCCACTCCATTGGAGTCCAAACATCTAGTCTCTTATAATTTCACTAAGAAAGAATGGCAATGTGTACGGAATCTCAGAGAAGATTCTTCTATTATTATTAAGCAGGCCAACAAAGGCGGGGGCGTAGTGGTATGTGATACTGAATACTATGACACTGAAGTTATGAGACAGCTGATTAACACTGCTGTTTACCTTAAACTAAGAGGCGATCCTACTACTAGCATCAGGAATGATATTTTAGCTGGTACAACACGGGCACACGATACAGATATACTTAACGATAAGGAGTTGAATATCTTACAACTAAAGGGATTAGGACCCCCTTGTTTTATATTCTCCCCAAAGTGCACAAAAATAGCCTAAACCCTCCAGGGAGGCCTATTGTTTCTTTGTGCGGATCAATTCTTGAACCTTTGGGGAAGTATTTAGACATTTTCTCAAGCCTCTAGCAGCCGCCACTGATACTTACTTGGCTGATACAACAGATACCATTCTGCACCTTGAGGGGATGCCATTTGACTCTTCAACCCATCTATTTATCACACGAGATGGGGAGGCTCTGTACTCCAACATTCCACAGTTAGAGTCACTACCAATAATGAAGTTTTTCTTGGACTCTAGAAGTGACCCACAAATGGTCCCTAGTGGATTCTTGATTGAAGTACTGGAAATAGCTTTAACCAAAAACTATTTCCGGTTTAAAGAATCCTTTTTCTTACAAACTAAGGGTACCACCATGGGCGCGGCATTTGCCCCTAATTATGCTATTCTCTATATATGGGCATTCGAAAAGGCCTTTATTTTGATCAACTGAAATCCATTCTACCAGCCTATAACATTCTATAAGAGGTATATAGATGATATTATTATCATCTGGGATAAAACCCAAGGTGACCATACCCAGTTCTTGACATGGATTAATGCTCTTAATGAACACCTCAAGTTCACCATGTCTATAGACAACTACTCTATACCCTTTTTGGATCTCCTGGTTAAGGCTAACAATTGATGCATTGCCGTGGATCTCTATCGTAAAACCACGGACAGAAACAGCATACTCCGGTTTGATAGTTTCCATCCCCACTCTTTACGAACCAGCATCCCATATGGGCATTTATTGAGGGCAAGGCGGAACTGCACTGATAAACAAGACTTTGCCTTACAGGCAGACATAATACAAAGTCGGTTGCAGTCCAGGGGTTACCCCACCTATGTGCTAAGACAGTCATGTAAAAGAGAACGCCACCAACATTGTTACATTTTGCTATCTAAATAATCCCGATAAGACTCATCTAATACACGGTTGGTATGTGAAATGACATACATTACTCACGATCAGGCCATTTAAAAGGTTATAAACAAACATTGAAAGAGTCAGAGGATCCAAATTGGGAACCCTCACGTCCCCTGCATACTATGTAATGCTGTCAAAAAGACATTCAATAATTCAAACAGAATTTAACATGCAAAACACGTTCAATTGTATTAAATAATGATCTCAATGTAGAAAAATAGAAACATTTAATCAAACAGAACAAAAAATGTTTTTTCTTTTTTAAAGTTAGCTGTAAGTATGTCAGCATACAATGCAAAGAAAACAGTCCATAACTTTGTTTCGAGGTAGTTTCCTCTTCTTCTTGAGCCTAATTGAACCAGGGCACATTCTCGACAATAATGGAGAAAGATAGAATATGGGAGAAGGGAGAAAAAAGTAGAACCCATAAGAATGTTTTTCATAATTATACATGACAGAACCTGCAATGCAGATGATGAGGGATAAAGCCCAGTGGTAATTGTTAAGTACAAAACCCACAGAACACTTAGATAATTGTCATATGACATACTATATATATTATATGAACGGTAATTCCAGTGTCTAGTTTCTTACTGTTTTTAGACACTAATTGTCATAAGGGCACCCAGTGAGCACCAATCTATCAAGCACAAGTTTACTAAGTTTTTAAATTAGCTCAATAATAGTCCATTATATGCAGGGGTGATAAATGACCAGTGTCATAATATTCATAGAGTCTAAATGATGAAACGGCATATGGAGGCCGGTAATTTTTGCCATAAGAAAACATTTCCTATTAGGCTATTAACAGCATAATTAATAGTGTATTTAATTACTCACATTCAGAACGAGGTGGAATGGAAGAGTCTATATCTTGGCATAAAGTGAATGAATCCTTTGGATATAGAGAATACAGTGTAAATGCATTCTACCTGATTCAGTAAATCTAGCCTTATCTGTGGGTTAAAAAAGGAGAAGAATATGTGTCACCTGGTAAATTACAGTCGGAACAACTAGTAAGTATGTTGCATTTACGAATGATAAGACAACTAAGGTAATTGAGCAAACTCACTCGTGTGGCGAACATTGGCCTTTGCTGCAGTTAAATGACTCTGATTTGGATTTACCCATGTACGCCCTCAAAAAGGGCAAGAATCTTAAAAATTGGTTATCCAAAGCCGACAGAGCCCAAGTGTAACAAAAACCAACCACCATTTCCGAAAGCTGGGGCATGAAGAGAATATGTGGCCACTTTGCTTGTGGCTACTGTTGCCAATGTGCGTTCACTCTGACAGGCAAGACGGTGAGAATTAATAACAAAATATGGCACCTCAAAGATCATACGACCTGCAATTCTAAGAATGTTCTATATTGTGTTACCTGTCCCTGCAATAAGACCTATGTAGGTAAGACATCTAGGCCGGTCAAACTTAAAATTACGGAACACAAGTCGAAGATTAGAACAAAAAGTGCATCTTCCCCCTTGGTTCCCCATTTTCTCGAGAACAACCACAACTGCGATGAATTAACCTGGTGTATTTTGGAATTAGTGACTGGCGTGGACCAGTACGCCACTGCCACCAGACTTTCCTCTCGGGAACAATGGTGATTTACAATACCCAGAGTTTTGATATAGGGCTCAATCTTCAAGAGGAGTGGATCTTGGGCCCTTGATTCATCTATGCCTGAGAACATATATTCTTTATATATGAACTGTCGGTATACTGCAGTGTTCAAATACTGTATTCCCTGTTCTATCTTAGGTAAATTATTTAATTTAGCAACAGTATCAGTATTCAGCCACACCTTATGTTGTTGAAATATTGAGAGATCCATACATCGTTTTCACTACTCCATTTGGGTTTGTGTTTGCGCCTTGCCTTGGGCCTGCTTGCATTTGTGATGCCCCCACTGTGTCTCTGCTGGCGGTTTCCGCTGGCTGAGGAGGGCGGGCTGCCCTTCATTTAATTAGGCGGGTTTTGTTCATGCATAAACACTGGCATCCGCAAGGGTTAAATACTTGCAAGGATAGGACCCGCACATCATCGAGTCCTTTGTTTATGTTCCTTCACGCCTGCTGTGCTCGCGTCACGGACTAGTGTTTGAACCTATAACAAAGGATGCACGATTATGCTGCTTTTGGCGTTGGCTTCACCTGCCTGTATTCAAACGCCCGCCCAAAATCGGATCAGGTGTTGTTTCCAGCTGAGCACACGTCTGATACAGGAGAGATGAGGGGAAGTTTCCACAGGCGCTGGGGTAGGCACTTAGAAGCCACAGAGTTGGCTTATATTAGGTCCGCCAGGCTGACCCTTTGCACTAATGGAAACGTTTATCTGCATTTACTATTTTACATGCAGTGGAGATGGAACTCTCTGCTATGCTTTCTTCGTTTATATGGCGGGAACTAGCACTGGAGAGATGGGAGCATTTCCCTTACAGTGCGCATTACTTAGTTTTGAAAGCACGAAGCATTTAACAACATGCTTTCTCTTTGAGTTAGACACTAGTGAATTTAATACAATACTCAGCAGTTGTGCGAGTTGGTGGCTCTACCTCCCCAATGCACCAATTATCTATTTAATCTTCTATTGGGCAAGAAAATAAATATACACCTCTTCACATAAGGGGTTAAGGGGAATGGTGGTTTCGCACCATGAGGCCCTCAACATAGATTGAATACTTGTTGACCAGTGTCCTTGATATATCCTTTACCATTTAGGTGCTGTAATTTTATTTGGAGCACTGCCCCCCCCCCCCTGTTGCCTGCTAATTGTAAACAGGCTACAGGTCCAAATCAAGAGGAAATTTCCATCTAATCCGATTGACAGCGAATTAAATATGGAGGAATGCCTTCCAGCACTCAATCATGGTGAGTGTTTAAAACATTCTTCTTGTGGCCGTTTGGCCCATAGGCATGGTGTAAACTGAATGCAGTTGTCTGGGCACTTCACTTTTCGTTAATAGGGGAAGTGATCCCCATTTACATTAAAGTCCTTGTTTTGTGTCTCTGTAGACTAACCATGTGGTGGCCTATTTAGTGCCGGGCAGACACTCTACTGGAAGCAATTGTTCAATATTTCCTTCAGCCCATCGGTTGAGAATGTGGTAATTATTGTGATTTTTCTCCCCTTCCACACGAATGCTTTAGGATACGACTGTAACTGAAGCTTGCTTGACTGTATAGTATTTTTCAATTGGGCCGAAACCTAATGTGATGTTTTGTGTTTTTTTCTTTTCTGTTTTTTCTTTTATTTTTACAGGGTTGACTAATTGCGTTCACCCTCTATCGATTGCTATGATAGTCTATTTTTTAATTATATTGTACTCTGTGGTGAATACACAAGGGATAGCATTGTCCTGATGAAGACGGGAATCAACTGGAGACCAGTTAGAAGAACGTTTTTCCTCCGTCGAAACTACTTGTATAATACAATGAACATCACTAGGTTGACTTGTTACATTATTATTTTATTTATGGTCCCTAGGTCAACGTAGTTGACATACAGCACTCTCTTGCTATTAGATTATGTTTGTTTGTTTTAGCTGTATCTGTGAGAGCAGTTGGAGTGGCATGTTTGAACATCTAGAACTATCCTGCCGCCGCAGACATTTATTCTACAATCGAGGTTGATTATTTTGCTGCCCATTTACTAACTGTATTGCTTTCCGTTGACACACTTGCAAATGCCGGCTCATCCCGGCCTAGGCCATCTCCTTCGCCTGCACTGGGAGTCCGGCTTTTTCGGCTGTGCCAGCGACACATGAATTAATTGTGTGGGTTTTTGTTGGGGACCGTTATCGATAGGTGAATCCCCATTATTGTTTGAATCTTATTTCTTGCCTTATCACTTTTGAGAGTAAATGTTTAGCTTCATTTTGAAATTCTTGTCTCATCCAGCACGCTAGACCCTTTGTAAATGGCATTATGGGATATTGCAGAGGTTAAATAGTGGACTGTATGCATAGCTGTTTAGCGAATATGGCCCAATATGCATTAAGAGTCATTGAAATTTAATATGTATTTTAACAAATTGTTTATGAAATAAAAAAAATGTATATTTTTCCAAAATGTTTCATGGGTTGTTGGTCCAATTGAATCTTCCCTCCATGTGCTAATTGGAGGTCAGTCCAGCCATAACATGTTAAATTAAAGGTCGTTTTCCGCCTGACAGGTCCACTGTTTTCTATATTGTCTAAAGGATCTTATAAACATAACAAAAACAAAGTGTGCAAGTATAATTGATGAAAGGCAGAACTGATGTATCTAGTCTGAGCACTGTGATCATATTTTATGACAAGTCCAGGCAAAAATCTCACTAACCCAATACATTAATTTACTCAGCTTTAATCTATGTGGACAAAAGTGCACCTTTATGCTTTTTTGACATATAGTTTAGGTGCCCTTTAGCTGTTACGTTATTCATATTTATTGTTTTAACCTTGCATAACTACTTTCATGATTTTGGTTATTAAGTTATCTCTTTTGTACTTTATTATATTGTCTACTTTGATCGCTGATTTCTACTTCTAGCTTGTGTGCCTATCTCTGCATTTCTTCTTCCTCTAATCTTCCTCTCTCTATGATTAGTGTGGGGGCAAGGGTGGTGTGGATATTCTTTCCTTCTTGCTCTTCTAAGGTATTTTGTAGCTTTTGTATTCCTTTTTTATGATTGTCTCTTTTTTATTTGTATCCTCTCTTTTTTTCTGTTATCATGACAAATGCCCTTGCTTTTGGGTACCCCCATTCATATTTTTGACGTTAACATTTTGAATGTTGATTCATATTTATTATGTAGTAACTTGCCTTCTTGACTTTGGATGGATATCCTTTGGATGTATGTCATCCTAACTGCTTTACTCATTTAGCTTTTATATTAGTTGTTTCTGGTTTGTTGTGCATGTTAAAATTGTTGCTTGGAATTGTAAGGAAGGCAGGGTATCAACAGCAGACACAGACACAACAGACAAGTTTCAAAAACCTCTATTTTGTATTTGGTAAGTTTGGGGAATTCCTAACTGGCCCTAACTCTAGAATGGGAGTAATCTCGACCATTAAACAAATAACAAACAAGTCCAAGTCAGTCTAGTCAAAATAAAAAGGCCTATACCAAAAAAACAACCTTGCCCTCCTTCTCAAATGACAAATGTGTAAAGGGGATATAAAAAGAAATGTCAGAATGGCTTAGGTAACAACTCCCTTCCCCACGTTCAGAACCACAGGGTCTCAAGAGTTTCTTAAAAGGATAGGTGGTTGGCACAATTCTATCAATCTGGCACACATTGGTTTACTGGTGCAATTCAACTTCAACTGTTCATGCTTGGGCTTCACGCTTTTGACAATTCAACAGGTTCTTTAGGCTTCATCTACCTTGCCACAAACACACAGTTCAACTCTCAACTTATACTTTATCACAATTCAACACAGGCTTCCCTCCACCGGGCTTGAGTTTGTCTTTCTTTTCACAAATGTTTGTAATTTCACTTCTCACATCGGCCTCCCCCACCGGGCTCAAACCCTCTTTTATCTTTGTGGGGTTTGCTTCCCTGAGTCTCATTTCATACAGCTTTTATCTTACTTTACTTTTACTGTCAAAGACTTTCGAAACTACAAGGATTTTACGTAGACCTCTGCATGACCACTTCGACCTCTCTTTAAAC
Organism: Ambystoma mexicanum; assembly: GCF_040938575.1. Classification (NCBI taxonomy): domain Eukaryota; kingdom Metazoa; phylum Chordata; class Amphibia; order Caudata; family Ambystomatidae; genus Ambystoma; species Ambystoma mexicanum. The sequence continues at coordinate 109,949,210 of NC_090931.1, forward strand.
AATGTGACAATCTCCATCAACTCTAACACCAATGCTTCTTGGTACTTGTAGTTCCTTGGAATTAACATTTCTTTACTTTTCCCACTTGGTGCCCTTAAAGTTCATGCTTTGCCCTCTTGGCATATTTAAAGTTCATATACTTCAGTTTTCCACTCAATTAACTTTCATTCAGGATTGCAGTTACTTTCTCATCTTCGTTTCCCACTTTATCACAACTTCCCACATTTTAGAGACTTTCGAATGTGCGATCCCGCCTCGCAGGACCACGCTGTTACTTTTATACTCTCATCACAGTACAGCAATTGCCTTTTCCATTACGAGTTTATCAGCACACGCGCAACCTTCAACTCTTGTTACAGATTAATTTACCTTTAACACAACTCAGGCCTTTGTTGCCTTTGATTACACACTGGTCGTGTTAATTGGGTTTCTTTCTACAACGCCTTTCATGTAGCAGACAAGGCCATTACCAGTACCTCCTCTGATCCTCCCTGGAGGGGAACGGGCTGCCTTGAAGCACTTTAAAGGTATATACTTTCTTCTCAATCGCTTTCAGTCTTGGAACGCTTGTGGCTCTCCGAAAGTACAGAATATTTGCCTGGCTCTCTCTTGTTCTGCGCAAGTGCAGATTATCCCCTTTGCCTTCCAACTTGCATCAGCCCCGGAAGAGCTGCTTCTTCTCGCACCCAGCCTCGCTCAGAGTGTACCTGCGCACGCCACCTTTTATCTTGACGGGGAGTGTTGAAAAGTACAGGCGGTGTGTAGTTAGGATTACGTGCCTGACTTTTCCTGATCTTATTAAAGGGACAAAGCCATTGCAAGTCATTAGAGGTAATCTTCCTGGCCTCCTTCTTCATCTTCCTTCGCTCAGTAGTGTTGCCAGTGTGAAGTGGGGACGAATTATGGGACATGCAGTTTCCCATAAAATAGGAAGACAAAGGAGTTAGATAGGCTGTGGGAAAAGGAGGATAACATGTCTCAACATCAGGTGCTTCTTCTCCACGCCCCAAGGACTCCCTACCCAGGTGATCCTCCCTTGTTTGTCCACCCCCAGGGTCAGCATCCAAAAGCAATGGCCTTTCCCTGCCCACCTGAGTAGGGGATCCGCGGATTAGGTTGTGAAACATCTTCTGGTTTTTCATAGAATTTTCAGGGAACCATTTGTCCTGTTAACCACCAAAAGATTATGCCCCATTTGTCTACTTGTAAAATGGATATTGTGTGCCTACAAAAAACACATTTAAGCTTTGATAGGTAGAGTTGTCATGCTATTCTCTGAAATTTCTAATTTTAGCTTGTTTGCGAAGGGATTCAGATGGATGTTAGATTGTTATTGCAGCCATTTGTAATGTTATTCCTATTACCATTATACATTTTTATGGTCCAACATCTGTATATCTCTTTTGTGGAATAATCTGAAACAGAAATTAATTATAATTTGGATCATATTATTGTATGTGGTAAATGCAGTTGCATTTGTGATGTTGCCTTTGTTTGTAAATAAACTATAAAATGTGATAATTCCACATTTCACAAAGGTATTTTTAATTTTGAAGTAGAAGGACATTCAATTGCCACTTGGCATTTTTTATGAACCTGACCAACAAGAGTATACCATTTTCCCTCCTCCACATTCATCCTTCCCATATTCAGATTATATTTTTGTAAATTCAACTTGAGTTCCAGCTCCTCGTTCATCTCAAATTGGTTCACAGGTCACATGTGATTGTGCTGTTGTTTGTTCCACTCTTCAGTGGGGCCCTGAACCAAACCAAGAACAGATGGTACACACAGATGGTGATTTACTTCTGCTCTTCGAAAAGATTAAAATTCATACGGAATATCAGGGACTTTACATTAGAACTATTTAAACTAATCTTTATAAAGACATACTGATATATAATAATTGGGACACGTTTAAAGCTCTACTGCAAGGTCATATTATTTAATATTTTATTTTAATATATTTAAAATAAATTTTATGAAAAACAGTCTATTTAATTACTTGTTTCTGTCAAACCTCTTGAGAGGTCTTCTTTATAGAAATGCCTCTGATGCTATGCTTTGAGACCTGGCCTGTAAACATATTGAGTTTATTAAAATGTGTACCAAAATAGAGTACAGATTTCTGGCTCATGCCAAACCTATGTTTTATGGAGGCTGGGAGACTATTGGTCTCCTCTTGGAAATATAAACTAGAGAAAACCATGACAACAAGTAAGTGCTTAAAGGTATGAATGTTGAATGCTCATAAACGAAAATATCGTAGATGAGCGGAACGCATTTTACAAGCTTGCATTACAGAAATACGAGATTTTCATTCAATACTCCCCCACACCCTTACTTACCTTTAGGCTGGAGACTACTCTGTGCTGCGCTGCGGTCTTGGACAAATTTATGAGTATCTCTCCCTGGCTTCTTCATAGGTGATATTGGGGTATTAAATGGCTGCTGGTCAGTACTACTTTTCCATGTTTCAGGAGTGAATGTACAACTGGGGCTATATTGTCTTCAACTTCTCGGCGCAGATGGTACTGGGGAATTCTTGTAACATTTTAAACCAATTGCTTTTAATTCTCACTTGTTGTATATTGCCATGCATTGACCAAAGGGAAATTTGGACTGTGGCCAAGTGGTCATCAAGCTCTGGGGATAAAAGTGTGTCTTTGAAGTCTGAACTAGTTAGTGACATGTCTTGCAATGAGGCAAATACTGCTTCGGTGTTCTAGTCAGGAATATCTCAATACTTGGAACGCATTTAACATTCTCTCCCATGTTCATAAGATCATTTGAAGAAACTCATACATATCAAATGGAGCAATCAATTCAGCCTCAACTTTAAACCAAGTAGGAGGTTTGGATACATATTACTCATAATTATTGAACAGAAGTAGTTGACATACCGCAAAGGCTTAGTGATAGCTAATTCATTTGAGGAATTTTACTTCTCTATATATATTCAGAAGTTTAAGTTTTTTAAGAACAATTCTAGGGGTCTTGTTATTCCATATACATTTGTCAAGTAAGCTATCATATTTCTAAAAAAGCAAAATAGGAAACAATATGGGAATCATAGACCATGTTTATAGAACAATGGGAGTTAAGGTCATTCTAACGGAATCACGATGACCCCACAACAACACCACAACAGGGATCCTTTTGTAGTGAGATCCAGAACTTTCTCTAAAATAGTGGATATATTTAAACTAATGTTGGTATCAATGTCTTTAGTAAAGTTAATTCCAAAGTATTTTATGGAATCTGGACCCCAATCATCCCATCACAATCAATGTTAGCAGGAGAACGTGCATTCGTTAAAGGGAGAATTTTGGATTTATTGTGGTTAAGTTTGTAACCAGAGACCACCAAGATGCCATTAACTGTGTCTAGCAGATTCAGGATAGAAACTGAAGGATTGGAGAGATAAACAAATATATCATTATCATATGCTGACTACTTAATTAAAGATTTCCCAATCAGAACACTAGAAATTGTTTAATCCATCCTGATATTTTGAAGCAGCGGTTAAGAGCTCAAACAAAGAGTAAAAGTGATAACAGGCAACCTTGGCGGATGCCTCCTAAAACAGAGAATGAAGGAGAAAAATACCTGTTAATAAAAATACACGTAGATGGAGAGAGTAGAGAATACTAATAAGTGCAAGAAAGTTAGGGCTTCAGCCCATACCATTTAAGCTTTCAAAATATAGAAAGTCACACCCAAAATCCTTTTCAGCACCAGGGGCCAGAAAATCTGGGTCAGACCAGTTCTTTGACTGAGATAACATGTTGTAACTAAAATATATGTTAGAAGAGGTTTAATGGTCTTTACTGAACCCAGTATGATCTTCATTGATAAGCTGGGGTATACATCAATCAAGAGGATTAGACAAAATGTTAGCCTTCATTTTGCAATCCGTATGAATAAAAGAGGTAGGGCACTGTTCTTTGTTTATTAGGAAATCGTTATCAGCTTTAGGAGACAGTATTAAAAGGGCTTCCACAAAAGAACTGAAACTCTTCCCTAAAGTTATAAAATGATAGCATAATTGAAGTAATTTGTGAGATCAAGTATGCTGCAGTGCTTCTGTCATTGCTTGCAGACCGGAATCCAGCCGCCATACTCTACTGGGTTCCTCTATCAGTGGCACACTTTACAGGTGCTGATCTCTGTCTTCTTTCTTTTCTATACACCAGGACACGCTGATATTCAGTGGCCTCTTTATTTTGAGAACTTCAGTGAAATGGACAAGCATTCTATCGGGAGACACAAGAGCACACAAGCACAACAGAAACAAGTAATGAAGTCTCTGAGAAGTAAGCAGGATACAGGGACCGGATGTGGGATGAAGCAAATAACGCCTTGCAGCTAGGAATTTTTACATTGTCTAGTCTCGTTGTGAATGTGCCCATAAGCTGAGGACGTTGTAGCCCCAGTTGTACATTCACTCTTGAAGCATGGAATAGTTGTTCTAACCAGTAGCCCATGTAGTACCCCAATATTACCTGTGAAGACGCCAGGGAGAGATACTTGTCAATTTGTCCAAGACCTTAGGGCAGTGAATGGTGCAGGGCTGACCAATTTCCCTGTAATCTCAAATCCAGCCACCATAATCTACTGTATTCCCCCGACAATGACATACTTATTTGTTTGAGTAAGTGAGACCCCTATGGATATACATTTGTTGTTTATAACTAGCACCAGGACACATACTATCTTCTGGCTGATGAACATTTCTAAGGCAGCAGGTTTCAATTATGAAATTCTAATAAAATGGTCACCGCTGTTGGTGCACAGGTGTGACAATCTGTCTATATCCCACATGAAAAGGGTTACAAGGGTTACTCATGCAAAGAAACAGTTTCATATTCTAGAAACAGTGGTTGATAAAGAGAATATGCCATTCCTGGGCGTTCACCCGTATGCCACTCTGTGCGATCCTACTATGTTGTGTGTTTAATAATTGAGGTATCAAAGAAACACCTTGCATCATAGCAGTCATCATTTTAACAGTGCTTTATTTTGTTTGAGCAAGACCAATTGTTTGCGGTTTCAGATATAGTACTTATAAGAGAAGTGTGAGGATCCTGAACACCAGACCTCCTGTTACAGCAACAATTAAAATATTCTACCTTGCACACCATGAAGGTAGAGGTGTGTATGAATCTGATGGCAATCTAGAAGAAGAAATTGATTCCCTAATGAATATTGAACTTGTGATTGTACTGAGAGTATTAATGAAGTACTTCTTCATAGACCTGGTATCCACAACACCCTTAACATTGTAACATGGGAAAGAGCTTTTTGGGTGTGTGTTGAACATAAAGTGCAAAAGGGGTGAATGTTGATGCAGATGTTGTCATTTTTGGTGTTTGCCACATGATATCATCATCGTTATTTGTGCATTTCTTCTGGCATTAATGCTTCTTTCCAGTTAATGCCAGTGCACATTTAATATAATGACTGATGCATTATTCGTGTGTTTTGTTTTTCTGCGTTAACGTTAACTTAGTTCTGGGACGAAGTGAGTCCTTTTTTGGAACATGTGAGCTCCTGAGGCAGCGGTTGCGTGCAAGGCGCAGAGGTGTCATGAGCTACACACAATACAAACAGAGGGAATGAGTAGGTAATAATCGAAGTTACAGCCGTGTGCATGAAGCAAAATCCCTATCCTAATCGACTGTCAGCTCAGTGCTTTCTGGAAGTATCTGTGTCAAGTGATATGCACTGTGGAGTGACCTGCATCCACACCCAACTTGCCAATGCTTCCAGAAAGAACTGGACAGGGAGGGGGGGGGGGAGACTCGACCATGAATCTTTGTTCTCAAAGCGTCTTCTTCAGGAGTCACTTGTGACCACAGATCATTTACCTATAAAGGTGTAGATCTTTTGGGAGAGTCAGGTGGTGGCAGATGTGTTCTGATAGAGTAAACATGCATCTCTGTGTGTTGTCTCCCAGGGCAGTAATGCTATCTCTGCATTTGTTACTATCTGAGAATTATTTTGTGAGCTCTGCTTCTCCGGCATCATTCGGTCACTAATGTCTATGGGCAGGATGTGCGTAGACACCATCCTCATCAGAAAATAGTGCAGACAAGTCTTGGTTGCACGCAAGCTCCTCAAGCACCAACTGCTTTACAACTGCAACTTCTGCTTCTGGTGTGCCATGGGGAAACGCTGTGTGGTGACTCTCCTCTCCAGAAGTATCCAACCATGAAGACACAACTTTGGACTCGATGCCCTGGAGCAAATAGGATGCACTGTGGCCTGACCCCTGAAACCTCTTGAAAGGTGATGATGAGACCATGTAAGCCTTCCCACAGATCCATGTGCTTATGTGGGCGCAACCTCTTGAAAGGTGATGATGAGACCATGTAAGCCTTCCCACAGATCCATGTGCTTATGTGGCTCCCTTGTGCGCCCTCATGTTCCCCAGCATGGGGCCGCTATCAATAAGTGAATCAACTGCCTCGAAAAAGTGGTAAAGACACACTTACTAAAATAGGAAGTAGCCTGAACCACCACAATAAAATATGTTGTTACACCATATATCACAATTACCCGGGCCTTCTCTACCTCGCTCACCTTTCCCATTGTAGTGATGCCTGAAGTCCTAACATAAAATGTAGTGTCTCACTCATTACTGTGCAGATTCGCCTGTACACCAACCAACCTTGCTTGAGACCCTGGCAATTACGCAACACATACTTACCTCTTAACTTTGCCCTTCAGAATCCAGCCTGCCCTGATTAATGTGTTCTCTACCCTTTAACCCTTCTTCTCCACACCCCACCGCATGCGTAGCTGTATCAAATCCCAAAAATACATAAATAAATGTGTTGCAGAGGACATGTATTAAATAAATAATTTTGAAACTATTTCCTTGCACAGCTTTTGTACTTTGATTATTAACAATATGGAGGAAGGTGGGAGCTTCTACTCACTCCACTCTTGCGTTTTCCCGGTTCCATGTGTTAATATCCCTGCAAAAATATGGCAATACAAAGATATCGCCATTTTTTTGCAGCGATATTTAGCCATGGACTCTGCGGGGACAACCCCGCAACCCCTGCATTATTTTAAAATGTGCAGGGACACCCCTTCAACCCCTGCTCCCACAAATTATCCCCCCAAAAATATCGCCTATGGTGAGACAAACCACCATATGTACAGCGATATTTTTGATGGGGATAATATGTAGGGATACCGTTTTCCCCTGCTTGTATGTCCTGCCTTTCTCCCTAGTGGAACAATAGCATGTTAACTCTGTGCTGTAGCACAAAGGGAGAGTGGGATTACCTCACCCCTCCCACAAGACATTTTTTCATGCTTTCACATTGCATGGTACATGTTCCCACTCTTATATCTGCAACAATTGATTAAACTCATTCAGTCCTACATTGCCCTTTTCCTAAAGTCACCTTACCTAAGGACTTCTTCCGCTTTCTATCACTGCTCACTTTGTAAGCCATTTAATTTAAAAATGACACCCTTTTTCTTCAATAAATAAAGCAAGTCTACATGTTGCCTGAGCGTGTTTGAACTCAGCTTTCCCGGTGCCCATGATAGGAATGAGTCTCTCTTTGACCTCCACTAGGTCTATTGCTTCGTCGATCATTAGATTGCTTCACACCTGTGATGAATTGAGGGAAGTTGTCCCTTCTCCCCAAGGGTGGGCCCTGCCTTTGAGGCTAGGAGTTGAGCCGACTCTGCAACACCTTCCCTAGTGGTCGAGGCAAGTGAAACCTCACCGGGAGAGACTCCTCCTTAGGGGACAATGACTCCAGTTCCCGCGAGGAACTCCCTAAATCTGTGCACACTGTGGCCTACATGGCATGCACTACAATACTAGGAACATTTAAATAACACAACTGGGGCGAAGACTCTCCTAATAGATGCCATATCTTACAGAAAAAGAACATGTCCCTTTAAAACCAAATCCCGAATACACTGGGACAAGTATGTTAACTAACATGCACTTGACGAACCAAAGAGAGGGAGGAACACATACGCAGGCACGGGAAGGCTCCAAGCTGCGTAACACCTCAAGGAGGCAGGAAAATTGCCCAATACTGCCGACTGGGACCCCAAAGTCATGGTGCAGCCCCAACACGAGAATCCAGCAGGAAGGAGTCCGAAGGAAGACACTGGGACACCAGAGTCACGGCTCAAACCCAGCACAAGAAACCAGCAGGACAGGATTCTGGAGAAAGGTGATAGTGAGACCACGGAACATCCGTGGTGGAAAGCTGGTCCTACAACCATTGCTGATACCACCATGCATTGAAAGTTGCAGGGTGTCCGATCCCCAGTTGGAAGAACAAGACTCCAGAGACAGAAGAGAGACTTCAAAGAGGAATACTCTGCCGAAGGCAAGGCAACAATAGACCAAGACCATAGAGAAGGTTGCTGAGAAACAAGGCTCTCAAAAGCTTTCTCCTTCACAATAGAAGGTGTAGAGCAGCAGACTTGTGTCACTGATAGACTCTGCCCTCTCACCTCCATCATACTAGATGAATAACAGGAAGACACTGTGCATGACACCAGGTATCATCCCAATACTGCATCGTGTGTATGAGAGATGTTATGCACTCAGACAACTCTATCAAATGTACCCGTGTACAGAGGTGGTGGCAGGAGATTTGCAGACAACACTGAATATCGAAGAGTTGAAAAGAAGATCTGACAGGTGTAAAGTCACATCATAAGGAGAAGATACAATGATGCACTGAAACAATTCAAGAATACTTAAAGACTGAAGATGTAACTGAAGAAACAAGAGTAAACATACATATGAGTAAGAAGAAACCATATATAAAAAGAAGAAAAGTAACCAGATGAGTAGTGAATGTATATACGCAGAAACGCAAGGTAGATGAGCCTTATAGAAGCTTGCTGCAGTAGAAACATAACACGGGTAAAGCGACCATGTTGAAAAGATGGACGCCGGATTTCAATGATAGTAAGCAAAGAGCTTGAAGGAGAGGGACCAGAGCTGACAGAGCCCAGAAATACAAATTCATCCATGAACCAAGAATAGCTACTGGTCAGAAATCAAGGATGCCACAGCAAGAAGCTACTGGAGGGTGCAAGGGGCGTTAATGAGGATAAGCAATATTTACAGGGCATATTTTCTATTAGATTAGGTAAATGATCGAACATTTAATAGTGCCAAGTATTGACAATAAAATATGCAGAAAAGCCTATCTGAGACGGAAGAACCAAGTCTCCAGAGGCAGAAGAGAGTAATGGCACCTGGATTATTGAATCAGATAGCACTAAATAAAAGGTGAAATGGACAAAATCATGGTCTCTTCACACGTAATTCAGAAACTCAAAAACAAGACCTTGTCATAAGCTCTGGTTGACGATAACGATGCACCTTAACTCCCTTTAAAGTTCCAGAGAAGAGAACATCCAGCAAGGTCAAGTACAAAGGAGAGGCCTTAGCTAAAGGTTTGGCTAATGAGAGATGGTAGACTAATTGGGCTAGTGGGCACCTGAGTTTGTTTTGCTTACATGCTTACGTGCTGCTACGTGCTGCTAGTGAGATGAGTGTCCAAGATTGGGAGAGGATTCCAACCTATCCTGAGGGCCCATGCAACAAGGAGCATACAATGTTGCATGAGCCAATCAGCTACTATTATACTGTTATAATCTGTATTATACATAGTTAGAGGGAAGTTCGGGCTTGCCTACCAGAGGAGGAGCAGCCAATAAAGTTACTAACACTTAAAGGCTCTATAAGTAGATGTGTTCCCCTAACCAATCCCTAAACCGGATAGGTTTTTATTATTTGCCATATAGGAGGATGTCATAACGGATGCATATTGAGGTATAAAGCCTTTGTGTAACCAATCTGCATTGTGAGTGTGTGGACTGCAATTAATTGTTCACCAGATTGCCCTACTTTATTAAACTGATAATAAAGTAGTATTTTGCCATATTCTGTGAGTCTTTCCGGTTATTTGGGTCCAAGATTTTTTGTTATGGTAATTCCATTATGTGCATAAAGAGCACTCCAGGTGCTACTGCACAAAGGTTATGGGGAGAACGGGAATAATGGGAGACTGAGAAGGGATCATGATGTCCTACAAATAACCCGTCTCAGTAGACATCACGAGACAAAGTTACTCTTGAAGCAAATGCAAGAGACAGAAGTAATATTAAGAGAAAAGAACAGTGGATAACAATATAAAGGGGAAAGCCACTGAATATGTTGTACAAGAAGAAGAGAATATCAAAAGGAGAGAATATTTTGAGCAAGAGTTCAGAGGAACTATACAATTGAACCAAGTAAGCAATGAAGTAGGTCAAAGCAAGCTGATCTATAATTGGCCAAGAGAGAGAGACTATTGAATAATAGTGTCTTCCCGGGATATGCAGGAGATAGCAACCATGATTCTATAACTTGTTAAAGATCCCCAAAAGGGGCTCCCAAGGTGAAGGGAATACTCCAGACTGCATTTGAAGAGTTTCAGAAACTGATCCAAGAAGTCACGGGAGACTATTTGAGGATTACATATTGGTAAAGAATCTTATAGACTGGTACTAGAAGTACCCACAGGAGAATGAAGTCATTCTTACCGATATAAGTTGATTTTTTTAGTGGTAGGGTCAGTTAGGGTAGATTTGGACATTCACGACTGACTGATGAGCACCTCATTTAGAAACATAGACAGGGACCACCCATGGAGATAGTGCAGGTTAGGTCTTATATTTTACTTTAATAAAAAATAAAACGCGAACCATATCCACAAAGTGTCTGCATCCTTCTTCTGACTCACCACCCACCCCTTCCAGCTAATTAATGGCTTGGACTGACACTGGTCTGAGCCTAACATTCACATAAACCATTGTATGTATTTTAGGTACCTACCCTCTGTTAGAAAACAAAGTGTCTCAGTCGCTAGTCCTCTGGGATTTGTCATCCAAGTGGCCAGGACATGGACATCACTTTTGAATCCAGTTCCTGGGGGTGGACCAGTAAGGGAGGATCACCTGGGTGAGGAGTCTTCAGGGAGTGGAGGTGGGGCAACAGATGGTGAGACACGGTATTCCTTCCCCCCCTTTCCTGTACACATGGCCCATTATATTCTATTAGGGTTCTCCAGTGTCCCAACTCCCCCCCTTTCCACACAAACACTGGGCAGAGGAAGAGGGTGACTGAGAGTAGCAATGCTAACTCTTACACATCCCATTGGACATGTCCCCTTAGTTGGGGCAGGCAAAGTCAGGCACTTGACTCTAAGTGAATACATTTGATACCAGTTAGCTCTCCTCACACGGATAAAAGGTGGAACATAGAGACACACTCTGAACAAGGTGGAACACAAGTAATAGCAGAACTTCTGGGGCAAAGGTGAACCTACTGTAGCATGGCAACAGACTGAGAGATGAGAGCCATGGGTGGAGCACCCCAGGAGTTCCCTGCAGGAGGATGTTTCCTCCAAAAGGCAGCGAAAGACACATGGAGAAGGCCAAATCCCAAACAAGAAGGCTACATTGTGCTTCAAGGACATCAGCAATGCTCCTGGGTGAACAGTAGAGTTGGGGAGTCGAGGCCACGCTTGTGGTATTAACCTTGACTCGTAAAACTGGAACAGAATAATGACAAGAAAGAAACGCACAGAGCCGGTAACTTGGCAAGCGACATGAGAGACCGGTGTGTGATAAAGAAAGATTGAAGTGGCAACATTATATTGCACAATTGAAGGCTGCATGCATGTGGATGAGACGCGAAAAAAGGCAAATAAACCATGCAAATGAACCTTTAAGTAACGATAGCTGTAAAGTAAGCGATACTGAGTAACGGAGTGGTCCAGCGAAAGGAAGTAACCTACTCAAAAGTCTCAGTGAACAGTGAAAAGTTTGTAACGATATCGTGAATGAACTGTAAAAGCGCTGTGATCAAAATTTAACCTGATAAAGGGGAGAGTAAAAAGGTGAACGTTGAACTTTGGTGCATAATAAAGCGAACTACCCAGACCAGGAAGCACGGGGGCAAATACCATAGAGTGTGAGTTGAAAGATGGAGAGTCGAATGGAGTTCTGCGGAGGTCTGTAAAAGAACACACACATTTGAAAGTCTTCGACATCAGGAAACGGTCCAAGCCTGACTGAGAAAAACAGGTAGTGTAACAAGTTAGGGGAAGGGAACCCATAAAGGAGGTGAATTAAGCTTCTGGAGGGGTACCCTTACACATGTTTTGTTTTGCTGTGAAAGGTCTGAGCCCAACTGAGGGAGACTGACGTGAACGTGTGCTTTAAGAGGTCTGAGCCCAACAGAGGGGGACTGAAGTGAACTTTTGCTTTAAAAGGTCTGAGCCTGACAGAGGGGGACCGATGTGAACTTTTTAATGAACTGTGTTTTGGAAGTTGGAAAGAAAGACTTTGACATGGAGGCCAGGGGGACCTCAATCCACATTTTGAACCTACTTTGTGTTAAGAACCTGACCAAGAGTGTGTCATCTTGCCTACATGGACTGCCATACTCTGTGCTGTCCAACGTGGGGAGGAGAGCTGACTCAGCCACATTTATTCTTTATATTTGAACACACACATTTCTTTTCCATACATATTCTCCTTTTCACACTTTTTGTACAAGATATAGGGCAGGCATTAGGTTTTGTTAGCATAGTCCATTTTGATTTGACTGACTCAACTAAGACTGTTTTATTTATTATTTGATGGTCGAGACTATTCCCATTCTAGTTATAGGGCAAAGTAGGTGTTTCTCCAAACCCATTGAAACTTCAATAAAGGTTTTCAAATTGTACCTTTTGTATCAGTGTCATACCTGTTTTACCATACCTCCCTTACACCTCCCAGAATCCTTATCACTGGCAGGAACACCCTCTGTGGCAATATAGAATGTCTTGATGACATCCGATCTTGACCAGCATCAGTTGTTCACTCGAGTTTAGAGCCAGTAGATGCAGTTTGATCTTAATCCACCTTTGGTGAAGCTATCCAGTGTTGGTTTATTTGGCCATTTTAATCTTCCTTTGGATTTGCTGACCCCTGTACCTCATGTTGCATCGTATGTGTCAGTGGAGTGCAATAAGTCCCCCATCTCGACTCCAGGGTTCGCTTTCATTTTGTGAACTCTGTGTGCCTTCTACCTATCATTGCAAGTCGGGTTGTGGTGATATCTCCACCAAGTCCAACTGAGAGGCCACCAGCATGTTGAGATGTTTCCCACATATAGTTTCTTCAGCCTGTTTTTTGTGCATCAACGGTTCTTGTCTAGCATGCTCAGCAACACTTTGCGGCCCTCAGGTTCTAGAGAAGTTGAGCAGTCCAAGCTATCATTTCCTGGGTTTGTCTGTCAGATAATAGATCCCCTGAGCATTCTGCACACATGCCTAATTCCACTGCAGGACTTCCAGACCGTAGTGCGGGCACTTGTGGTCTTGCACATCAATGGGGCAAAAGCCCTCCCGATATGGCTTCCAAACTGCTCACTTTGCTCCCCCAAAAGCAATCCACGACACTGGAGCACGTCCAATTATGGGGATGCAGACATTTGACCGATCTAGGTATCAGTTCGGAACCCCCCCATTCCTCAATTTTGCAAACCTCTCAAAACATGGCACCTGACCAAGGACTAATCCCAATGGACACACAGACTAATGAACAGGCTGTGCTACTGTTAAAAGGTATTAGCCAAAACGCTGGGCACCCACACCCTGTACAGTGCTCTGCTGCTCTCAAGCTAGGTCAGCGCTTTAAACAATAAAACAAAATAAATGCCCATTGGTGCTACATTTGTAGTAGGTACTGCTTGGCATTCGGTCTGGTCTCTGCTCCAATACATTTGTTCAGTCTTGTCCAACGTAGGCGTAACTGCATCCTTTTTGATTGGCCTGTCCACATCTGCCAGTGTCCCCAATTCTTCTACGTTGTGGACGATGAGGCACAAAATGTGCTCTCGCCACTAGCAATTGTCGAATGATAGTAGAATCCTGACAGGTGCAAAATCGTGTGTGTGTACATGTGCTAATAGCTTCCCCGTTAAAGCGGCTAAACTATGGAATTCCCTTCCCCCTACACTGAGACTAGACCAACCCTATCTCAACTTTAGAACCAATACCATCCTGTGGCTGAAAGTTAATGACTATTAAATCACATGATGTCAATTGAACTATAACTAAACGCTCATCCCTAGCTGCAACCGCTATCTGGTGCTCATAGCATATGACAGTTCAAAATATTTATAAATACTTGTAAATTTTGCCATTGTAAGAAATGTATTTCACTTTAAGACTCAACATATGTTATCCCGTGGGGATCACTACAACTTTGTAAATAATGCCTGTAATTTCTGTAAATTGCAACTTATCCTGCTCTGTAACCCATGCCTCACACCTTGACGCCCTGTAACTAAGCTTTGCATTATCTTGTAACTGTTGCGCCCTGATACCTCTGGGTCCGGCGCACATTATAAATAATAAACATAACATAACATGTGGGGAACTGAGGGGGCAACTCATATCTTTACCAGTGGGGCTATGCCGATGGCCTCTTCCAACGATGGCTTCTTTTTCTGGATGAACATCTTTGTTCAGTAGCTTCTGCAGCCTATTCGGATCATGCATCTTAGCGTGTGGTCTGAGGTGCCTCTTGTCAGGGTCTCTTCCGCACCCCCGCCTCTTGCTTCATGTTGCAGACCTTCAGGCAGAGCCGCCTGACATTTTGGTTGGTGTCGAACTTCTTTGCTACCTTTTTGTAGGCGTCTGAATATCTAAGTCACACTATCAGCCTCATTACGAGGTTGCCGGTAAGTGATCTTAATCCCCATTCCATGCAGTCCCATCGGACTCCAGGGGGAGGGGGTGGTGTGCCTGTAATACCAGCACCGGCAATGCCAGTGCCGGTAGTACTGGCTATTTTTGCTGGTCGGGTGACCGAATTATCCCCAGTTCTGAGCTGGAGGTAATTCCGGCCACCCCACTGGCAAACTTGGACTTTGCCAGTGGGGTAACATGCAGGTAAACAGAATGACTGGCACATTATTAGTACACTGGCAGATTCCTAATGAGGCCTATGTCAACTCAAGCCACTCAGCCATATATGTGGTGACGATTCAATGTAGCTGCACCCTCCTCATTCCCGACACGATTGCATCGCTGGTTACACACCCCATTGCAACATGCACAACGTAACCACAGCATTACCATGTTCATAATTACCAGTCAGGGTGAGCCTATCACTCTTCTCCAAGTAATGTTGCAGTAATGCTAATTTACAATCTATATAGGTTCCAAATGCTTACCATTCTGCATTGGCTTACTCGGTACCATGCATTACTGTACATTGTAGCCCCAGGTAGAGGGAAGGCACCCGTGCAGCACCTCGTCCCCTCTCACAGGCCAGAGCCAATTCTACCTCCCAAGGAACCTTTCAGAAACTCACCCAAAGTGACACCACATCCCTGCACAGAGATAAAACACTACAACACCACAACCTTAAAGCACATGACAGGGATTATTGCATGACCCCCACCTGGCCACCACACGAGCCCCTGCACCAGGGGTGTTATTAGGTCTGGAAAAGACCAGGGGCTGAGCTAATCTTGGGACTGGCGGGACTCAGGGCTAGCTAACCTTTTGGGTGTAGCCCAAGAGCTTCTATCCGTGGCTACAACCGAAAGACCTGGGGCTATAGCCCCCTGAGCCGCCCCGCCCCCCAGCAACGCCTCTGTCCTGCACCATTCCAAACATAACCACTTCAAGGTACATGGAAGCTGCGGCTTAGTGGACTTTGGCCTCCAGAAACAACTATAAGTTTACCCACACGCCGAGCCCAGCACTCCCATCGGGGTGCACCCCCAGCGCGGAAACCTCAGAAGAAGAAGCTGCTGAGGGTGAGCGCTGAGGATTCTGGGTGAAGGAGACCAAGGGGGAAACAGCTCAGGAGTTCTTAGGTGGGATTAGGAAGGGCAATTACGTACATGGAGGGGTTAAGTCTTAGATCTCATCCAGATGCTCTCGTTTAATCTTATTGGCGTTTTTTTTTCCTTTCTTCCTCTCGGTATTTCTGGGCCCTCATGATACACGCCTTCTAAGTGGGGTGGCAGCCTGGCCGTGCGGAGGGTGGTTTCACATTGTCACCTTTGATTAACACTCTGCCCATCCCAAGGGGTGTCCCCTCTCTCATGAGACTGCGGGCGTGGGAGCTTTTGGGAGTTTTGATTAGTGAGGCATAGCAATGTTAGATGAATGTAATGGGGCACTGGCGTAATAAACGCCAGTGCCCCTGCACTAAACTCTGGAATCTCCATCCCGCCTTGCTTGGCTCAGCACCCCCTCTTTGTTGCTTTCTTCTTTGTTTTTTTCCCTTGCTTTACCTAGCGCATTTTCTTGAATTCAATGTCTAATGATTCGTCTTCAATTCATTTTTATTTTGCTAACACAAATGTGCATCTCACTATGAAACAGGTGTTCCTGCATGGTCCACTGTAAAGCGTTTTGGTGAAGGTGGTCTGTGAATGCAATCATTTATCAGCAATTAGTAGCCGGCCAGTGGTCGGCCTCCTAGCCAATCTGGAGGCTCAAAATGGGGGCATTAGCACATGGTAATCCTGCCATCCGAGTCTCCTTATAGCGGGAGGTTGCCATCTTCCCCCTGCCAGGATCTCAGGTAAGTGCTGCCCCGTGGCCTGCATCCATGTGTCCCCTTCCCCCACCCCCTTTTCCACAAATGGTTCCCTCTCCCATCCCTGCCCCACTTACCTTCCACGGTCTAGTCCCTCACAGAAGCAAGGAACCACAGTGTTCCCGGCTCGTCACCTCAGCCTCGTGAATGACCGTCATGGAAAGGGAGAAAGGACTATGTAGTCTCTTCTCCCGATCCATAGCGGCCAACTTTTAAACAATCTATAAGAATCTGGTACACTGTGCCGGATTCTCCTATCAATATTACCCTTGTGGTGGGTGGGGGGAATTTGCTCTGGCTTCTACCTGGCCCGTGGCATTATCTGGCCCGGTAATCCCCCCCAGCTCGGGTAATATTGCTTAAATACAGTCAATTGGCACCCTTCTTGGGCCCATCAACATGGGTTAAAGAAGGACTAACACCAACACAAGCATGGTATATTTTCTTGAATGTTTGGCTCTTGCATCCATTTAATTCCAACTCTTCATGGCTGCTGGTGCCCACATTTTGGTAGTGGGTATGGAACAGTGGGTGACGTCCCCTTGATGGGAGTTGGTGAAGGGCTTAGTTTGCGGCATAATTCTCTATATCAAACATTAGAACGAAAGGAATTGTGTCTATGCATATATGTAAGTATGTATGCATGCATGCATGTATCTATGCATGTAGCTGTATGTGCTATTTTATATAGCACACAGCTAGCTGTGAATCAAGGGCTTGACGGACAACAAAGGTATTTAACAATAGGGTGCAATAATGTGGATAGAGTTAGAAGGATGTTAAGGGTGAAGTTAGACGGGCAGGATAAAGAGGATTACATGCCAGTGGTACAGATTGGAGATGGGAAGGAGGACCCTGTGTTTGACGTGTGGCTATTTGGTGGTGTTAAAGCGCTACCTATGAACCAAAAATGTTGCATTGGAGTACAGCTAGGAGGGATATGGAATATGAGGAGTGTAAGGAAGTCATGGTATCAAGAATAGACAGACACAAGTGATCACAGTTCAAGGGTGTTTATTAAACTGTAGAGGTAGGGTGGATAGGACCATCAAATAAAAATAAGGCAGTCCTAGTGGCGTCTTGTCAAATAAAAGGGGCTATACTAAGATAAACCTATTGCCGATCCTTACGCTAAATAAAAGAGTGTGAGATAGGTTTCACAAGAAAGATAAGTCAGGATGCGGTAATCGTTCGACTGTACAGAGGCTTTTACTTGACCCCCGTATGACCACTTCGTCCCTCTTCCCACCTGTCCCTAGGCTTTCTGGTAACAGTAGGTTTCAACAATCGGGTAATCGCACAGAGTTTCTCGAGTGAGCACCCACGTGGTGCCTGGCTCATTTGCAGCTGGCTTTCCCCTTTCACATGAACAGTTCTTTGTACTTTCTGCAATCAACCGTGTGCTCCTTTTGTTCAACACAGTTCGGTTTCTTTATCGGTTCTCCCCTCGACTCACCGGCTGTGATGAACCCTTTAGATTTCTTCGTATTGGGAGTCACCGGTACCATGGTGGCAGGCGTCTCCCTCTGCCCTGCTTATCAGCATAGACCTGCTCTGTGTACCATTGACATCTGATGCAACATACTTGGGCTATTGTATGCAGTTTTATGATTTCTTCTGCTGAGGTTTCGCGGGCTTGGTTTGGAAAGGGCAAGGTCGATTCTCTCCTTGTCAGCCTTTCCGTCCCGCCGTTCTCCTCCTCTTGAACTGCCATGTTTGGATAGCTCTGTCATTGTGCACTCTGCCTTGCTCATATTGTGCTCCACCTTTTATCCCAGTGGGGAAGGGAAAGGGCTGTCAGGTGTGTATGATTTTGGTCAACTGCCTGACTTTGCCTGACCCTGGTGTTGGGACCTATCAGGAAACGACTCTGGTGTTTGTCCCTCGTCTCTCGTGGTGTGCAAAGTGTTTGTGTCAGAAAAGGGGGCAGGGGTAGAGTGTTTGAATATCCTACGGGGTAGGATGGGGAAAAGGTGTTATAAGAAGGGGGATACCGCGTCTCACCCCTCGGTGTCCCACTTCCACTCCCTGAAGTCCCCCCATCTAGGTGATCCTCCCTCACTGGTCCACCTCCAGGAACTGGATCCAATAGTGATGGCCGTGTCCTGGCAACCTGGATGATAGATCCCTGGGGATTAGTCAGGGAGACGCTTTCATGTTTCTCATAGGAGGGACACAAAACCTGTAGGTGTTGTTTGATTATTTACCCACCCATTGACTGTCCATGGCCACACTA
This sequence comes from Ambystoma mexicanum, assembly GCF_040938575.1. Taxonomy (NCBI): domain Eukaryota; kingdom Metazoa; phylum Chordata; class Amphibia; order Caudata; family Ambystomatidae; genus Ambystoma; species Ambystoma mexicanum. The sequence continues at coordinate 109,968,105 of NC_090931.1, forward strand.
ATCCCTATAGTCACTCTCATACATTTCCTGCCTCTCTTCAACCAAAACACATCCTCCTGGGATCTCTTTTTGCTAGCTTTCTCAAGCAGTAAAATGAGCGTGTGTGTAGTAAGGGCCTGCCAGTGTTATTTCTAATCAGTCTTTTTAATTGGAGCGTAATGTGCTACTTGTCAATCAAGTGTGCCTTCAGCCTTTTGATTTATAAGCAGTATGTGCATGGTTCACTGATTAAAAACAAGCATTGGCAACGCCATCAATTAGATTGGCATTTGCCAGACACTGCTATTTTATGCCCAGGTACTCGTACCATTTTGCAGCTGCTACCACTGGCGTAACAGGGGCCCCCGCAGCCCCTGCGGTGCGGGGGGGCCCGCGGTGTGGGGGGCCCCACCAGCACATGGCTGGGAGGGGGCCCCAGTAAAAAAAAAAAATTTCTAAAAAAAAAAAAAGTTTCTTTTGAAATTCACTCTGCATTCATAAAGAACATTTCTGTAACAGAAATAATTTCTTTATGAAGGCAGAGTGACTACAAAAAGAAACTTTCTTTTTGAAGTCTGAGGGCCCCCGTACCCCATGACATGGAAGACCCTAGGCTGGAGGCCTCCATGTCATGGGGTAGGGGGTGGGGGAACCCTATGCCTTCAAAAAGAAATTGTTTGTTTTTGAAGCAACTCAGCCATCATAAAGAAATTATTTTGATTATGGTTCGGTCCTTAACTAAAATAATTTCTTAATGAAGTTATAGTGACTTAAAAAAGAAACATTCTGACCATGCCGGTCCGGAAACAACGGTGCTGGTAAGCTTACAGGCACTGTTGTTTCCGGACCGGCATATTACAGGTCTGCCTAGTGGGGCTGCCGTGCCCGACAGGTCTGACCCTGCCAGGCACAGCAGCCACGGTAGGCAGACCTGTCACGGAAGCACCGGCACCGTTAACAATGGTGCAGGTGCTTCTGTGTCCCCATGCCCGTGGAGTCTGGGGTTTAACGAAATTACCGGCACCTGATTTCCCAGCCGCCGGACTTGAAATAGCATGGTGGCACCGGGAAGTCAGGCCATAGTAATTTTTTATGGGTCTGGCGGCAACCCGCCGGTAGCACCGGCACGGTTACCGCTGGACCCGTAATGAGCCCCAATTTCTTTTTTAAGTAATAGGGCCCCCCCTCAACTCCATGAGGTGTGCGTGTATGAGTCTATGGTGAAAGGGTGCACACTCAAATGTATAGCCGGCTGCCTGTGTGTGTATGGTGAAAGGGTGCACACTTAAATGTATGGGTGGCTGTGGGGGTGTGCCTGCATGGTGAAAGGGTGCACACATAAATGTATAGGTGGCTACCTGTGTGAGTGTATGGTGAAAGGGTGCACACTTAAATGTGTGGATGACTGGGTGTGTATAAGGTGAATGGTGTGTGTGCTTGTGTACAGGGGCACAAGAAAACCTTCATTTCGGGGGGCTAACCCTTCAAATGTTGGGAGAGGCGCTAACTTCACATGCGGTGGGGAGGGGGAAACTTATTTGTGTGGGCGCATCCAAATTATTTACGCATTTTAATGAGACTATTCTAGTGCAGATTCAATGTTACAAGCAGTTAACTCTCTCCTATAAGTCTCCTATTCTCTCTCTACCCTTCCAATCACTCCCCTGGCATGCAAGTACTAAACCCACATCACGATTTCAATCGCCTAAACAATGTGGCATTTGAATGCAGGTACTAACAGTGAAATGCTTTACGTTGGTAATTGCTGGGTTCTTGTTAACAGCAAAAACCAGGTGCCGTTTAAAATCTGTGTCCTGTTCGGTCTGGCAACTGCTCTAAAGGTTAGCCAAGTTGAGTCAATATAGCCCAAAATGTCAGGGGGGGTAGTGCTGAAGCCCAGTCAACTCAATGGTGTTGCGCTACTACTTGTGTTTAATGCCTTGCTTACTCCTAGCCCTATTCTTCCTCGTCCCAGTACTTATATACGAGGCAGTACGTGTGTTTGAGGCACTCTGCCTCATACAAAAGTACTGGGAAGAGGTAGAGGTACATGGAGGTAATGCCTGATTTAGCTACCTGTAATCTTCATCACTCCTAGTCCCACTGTTCCTCATCCCAGTACTTACCTATGAGGCAAGGAGCCTCATACGAAAGCTCTGGGACAAGGAAGAGGGACGCAGAGGTAATTCTGGGCCAAGGAGCTGATTGTGGAGGTTGGGGTGGTGGGTGGGAGGGAGAGTGGATGTGTGGGGGGGCAGGATTGTGTGATAAATCATAATGGTTGTCCATGTCCAGGCTAAGCAGGCATGATATGTGGTATTAGTGGCTAGAGAGGCATTTTGATTTAGCCAGTCTAGTCATTCCTCAGTTTGGTATGACTTTCTTTTAACTGGACATTTCTGATAAAGTAGTCCTGCTAACTTTAATTACCTGGCTAGATTGGCATTTGGGTGCTGCCAGTCTAGCCATTTCTTACTGCGGCATTGTATATTTTTTTGGGCATCTGTGATAAAATGATATGATGTGATTCAAGTCATTTATAATGCGCCTGTACACAAGTGTACACAAGGGAGGGATGATAGAGGGAGGACAAGACAAACGATCTCACTAGGCCTTGTGTCATTGTGAGAACGAGAAGTGCAAGGGAAAAGGGAGCAGGGAAGTGCAAGTGAGAGGGGAGGGGAAAACAGGGCAGCAATGCTCTCAGTAAGTGCAGCCAGGGCAGAGCAGCTATTGGTTGTGCAAGGAGAACAATGGACTTCAGGGTTACAGTTACAGCCCCTAAGTGCATGGTAGGCCCGGAGGCAGTGCAAGGGTGACCAATCAAGAAAGAGCCTGGACTCAGAGAGACTCTGAGGGTAGCCAAGCAGCCAGTCAGTACAGCAGACAGGTAGGTCAGGTAGGTCAGCAGGGGGGGAGAGAGAGCGAAAGCAGCAGAGAAGAGGAAAGGTTTTAGCTGCTTCCGAAACTTCAGGTTGTCCGCCTCAAGTTTGAGAGGGGCAGGGAGGCCAGTCCAGTTGGAGGCACCAGCAGAGGAGAGAGGTCTACCCCCACTCTCTGCCTGGAGAAATGTCCAAGCCTTAGAGAGTTGGAGGTAGCTGAGTGAAGGGTTAGAGAAAGAAGGTATTTTGGAAGAGAGCATTGGATTTAGTGTTGGCACTGGCCCCAGAAAGCCTTGTGGGCAATGCAAAGGTTCTTGAACTTGATCCTTGCAGCCAGTGGAGAGATTTCAGGGCTGGAGAAATACAATCCCAGGGCTTGAGGCCAAGGCTAAATCTTGCAGTCCTGTTCTGGATTATTTGCAGATGACGGAGACTAGAGGAAGACAGATTGAGAAAGTGGCTGTTACAGTAGTCCAGCTTAGAGACAGTGAGCTTCTGGTGGAGAGTGAGAAAGGGAAGAGTCCCTTTGAGGAGGAGCAGCTGGTAGTGGGACTTCTTGGTGATGTCCGAGATGTTAGGAGAGAAAGAGAGTGTGGCGTTGAAGATGACACCAAGGTTTTTTGCCTCGCAGGAAGGCAAAGGAAGAGGGCCCAAGGTGGTCTGCTATAGTGAGAGAGGAAACACAGTGGCAAGGGTCCCAATGAGAAGGATCTCTGTTTTACTGGCATTAAGGCAGAGATTGTTGGAGGCGCACCAATCCTGAATCGTGGATAGACAGTCAGGAATGAGCAAGAGAGGAGAGGAGGATGAGGGGAGCCTGAAGGAAAGCTGAGTCATCCGCACAACACTGAAAGTTAGAGGATAAGGTAGAGATCAGGGAGGCCAAAGTGGCCAAGTAGAGGTTGAAAAACCAGCGTGAGAGGATAGAGCCCTGGGGAATGCCACAGGTAGAGAGAGGTGGCGGAGGGAATGGGACCACGATCGACCTGGGAGCGGAGTGGCGGTCCAAGTGGAAGTAGGTCAGTCACTCTAGGGTCTGATCTGTGATGCCCAGGTTCTCACAGAGTCGATTGATCAGGATGGCGATGTTGACCCTGTCGAAAGCAGAGGAAAGATGAAGGATGAGAATAGAAGGATTGCTGGAATCAAGGTTAGAGAGCAGCACAGGTGTTAAGGAGAGCAGTTTCCATGCCTCTGGCAGCTCTGAAGCCAGACTGATGGTCATGGAGACAACCAACAGATTCAGTGTGGAGAGTAAGCTGGGAGATGGCAAGCTTTTCCAAGAGTTTGCTCAGGAAAGGTGGAGATTGAGCGATAGTTTTCCAGCAGGTAGGATCAGCAGACTGCTTCTTGAGGAGTGGGTGCACAAGGGAGTGCTCAAAGGGAGAGGGGAACATTGCAGTGGCGAAAAAGTGATTACAGAAATCGGCCAAGGCTGGAATGAGGGTGTCAATATGGGCTTTGATGGTTCTGGAGGAGCAGCGGAGCACCTGTTTGGACGACACTTTCATAGATCGGACTTGTCTAGAAACCTTGTCAGGTGTTGTCAGAGAGAAAGAGGAAAAAGGAGGAGGAGAGAAGAGATGGCCAAAATGGGCCGAGAGAGGAAGAGGACATAGAGGACAGGATGTCCTGAGATTTAGCAGAGAAATGAGAGGCCAGAGCTGTACAGAGGGCATGGGAGGGAACAGAAGAGGTATAGACCACAACAGGATTGACCAGTTCCTTGCAGATTTTAAAGAGTTTGGCCGTGTTGTTCGAGGCCATGGAGACACATGCTTTATTGTGCTCTCTTCTTGATGAGTGTTATTGCTTTGACTGGCATTTTGCTGAAAACAGTCTAGGTATGTCTAAATGTGGCCTGGCATTCTGTACTATAATGTTATTACGTGTTTACACTGGTCTACATTGTGCAGCCAGTTGGAAGCATTAATGTTCCTGTGCACTGTTGGTGACTTGCATGTATTGGATTGTGTTACCCTACAAAACAATTGCAAACACTCTGGCTTTATAGCCAATTTATCTCAGAAAGTGTGCTGTTTTTTGCATTAAAACACATATTTATATCTTTTTCCTAGTGCAGTGTGCGGCATACCCCTTCAGCAGCACGTTCATGCGTATTGTGCAAGCGTGACAGTCTAGGCCGGCCCAGAGTGTGGCGCAACCCGTGATTTGTTGCCGAGTTGGGGGGCCCCCTCAGCATGGCTCGCAGGGGGGGCCCCCACATTTTGTGTTACGCCACTGGCTGCTACCATTCACAGCCAGTTAGAGCCATTGTGGCAGTGCCTAGCAAATGCCTGTCTCCCGCCTACACAACACCCCAACACGGTTGGCATTGCCAATGCTTTTTTTGGAAAGTACACATCCACTATTTTTCACCAAGAGAGATGCAGGCTGAAGTATTCCCCGCAGGCAGGCTAGAGGAATGGATAACGTTTCTCAGCACATGTCCCACAGTCCTCTCCTGCACAACCTGGCAATAAATCCTGCAACCATTCCACGCTGTTTGTTGAAATGAAGGCCCCCGAGTCCAACGAACACATTGTGTGTGTTTTTTTGCGGAGCAAACAAGAATAAAGCCTCTTTGTTTTCTAGCGCTTGCCAACAAACACAGGCCTCTCTCATCAAAAAATAACAACAAGAGTTAAATAGTTCCAATTAAAATTGAACTATCAGACTGGCTTAACTACATACATCCCATCAGACACGGTTCAGACAAACTAAAACAAAAGGTTTTCTGTTAAACAAGAATCCTGCCCCACTGGTTCTGCTGGGAGGGGCAACATGTAGTTATGCTTTTATGTGAATGGGACCAATTTTCCCCCCAGCCTCGCCCAGCTCTCAGCCCCCACTGCCCCCAGCACAACGGACCAATTCACAATGTACACCCAGATGAGAATAATGCACAGGCAGATGCCACTGGAAAGGCAGTCACTTGCCTAGAAGCAAAGGATGCACTGGCTATGAAACTCGCCACAGTTGGGAGTGGCTGAGAACAGCCCGGGCAGAAGAAGCCACATGCGAGGATGCTTGAAATGTGACGGGCGCTTCCCCATGCCAGCCTGGCAATCTCTCACTGTCGCTTCCCCATGCCAGCCTGCCTCTTCTCATGCTCTCTGACAATCTCTTACTGTCGCTTCCCCATGCCAGCCTGCCTCTTCTCATGCTCTCTGGCAATCTCTTACTGTCGCTTCCCCATGCCAGCCTGCCTCTTCTCATGCTCTCTGGCAATCTCTCACTGTCGCTTCCCCATGCCAGCCTGCTTCTTCTCATGCTCTCTGGCAATCTCTTACTGTCGCTTCCCCATGCCAGCCTGCTTCTCCTCATGCTCTGGCAATCTCTCACTGTCGCTTCCCCATGCCAGCCTGCCTCTTCTCAGGCTCTCAGGCAATCTCTCACTGTCGCTTCCCCATGCCAGCCTGCCTCTTCTCATGCTCTCTGACAATCTCTTACTGTCGCTTCCCCATGCCAGCCTGCCTCTTCTCATGCTCTCTGGCAATCTCTCACTGTCGCTTCCCCATGCCAGCCTGCCTCTTCTCATGCTCTCTGACAATCTCTCACTGTCGCTTCCCCATGCCAGCCTGCCTCTTCTCATGCTCTCTGGCAATCTCTTACTGTCGCTTCCCCATGCCAGCCTGCTTCTTCTCATGCTCTCTGGCAATCTCTCACTGTCGCTTCCCCATGCCAGCCTGCCTCTTCTCATGCTCTCTGACAATCTCTCACTGTCGCTTCCCCATGCCAGCCTGCCTCTTCTCATGCTCTCTGGCAATCTCTTACTGTCGCTTCCCCATGCCAGCCTGCCTCTTCTCATGCTCTCTGGCAATCTCTCACTGTCGCTTCCCCATGCCAGCCTGCTTCTTCTCATGCTCTCTGGCAATCTCTTACTGTCGCTTCCCCATGCCAGCCTGCTTCTCCTCATGCTCTGGCAATCTCTCACTGTCGCTTCCCCATGCCAGCCTGCCTCTTCTCAGGCTCTCAGGCAATCTCTCACTGTCGCTTCCCCATGCCAGCCTGCCTCTTCTCATGCTCTCTGACAATCTCTTACTGTCGCTTCCCCATGCCAGCCTGCCTCTTCTCATGCTCTCTGGCAATCTCTCACTGTCGCTTCCCCATGCCAGCCTGCCTCTTCTCATGCTCTCTGATAATCTCTCACTGTCGCTTCCCCATGCCAGCCTGCCTCTTCTCATGCTCTCTGGCAATCTCTTACTGTCGCTTCCCCATGCCAGCCTGCTTCTTCTCATGCTCTCTGGCAATCTCTCACTGTCGCTTCCCCATGCCAGCCTGCCTCTTCTCATGCTCTCTGGCAATCTCTCACTGTCGCTTCCCCATGCCAGCCTGCCTCTTCTCATGCTCTCTGGCAATCTCTTACTGTCGCTTCCCCATGGCAGCCTGCTTCTCATGCTCTCTGGCAATCTCTTATTGTCGCTTCCCCATGCCAGCCTGCCTCTTCTCATGCTCTCTGGCAATCACTTACTGTCGCTTCCCCATGCCAGCCTGCCTCTTCTCATGCTCTCTGGCAATCTCTTACTGTCGCTTCCCCATGCCAGCCTGCCTCTTCTCATGCTCTCTGGAAATCTCTTACTGTCGCTTCCCCATGCCAGCCTGCCTCTTCTCATGCTCTCTGGCAATCTCTTACTGTCGCTTCCCCATGCCAGCCTGCCTCTTCTCATGCTCTCTGGCAATCTCTTACTGTCGCTTCCCCATGCCAACCTGCTTCTTCTCATACTCTCTGGCAATCTCTTACTGTCGCTTCCCCATGCCAGCGTGCTTCTTCTCATGTTCTCTGAGAATCTCTTACTGTCGCCTCCCCATGCCAGCCTGTTTCTTCTCATGCTCTCTGGCAATCTCTTACTGTCACTTCCCCATGCCAGCCTGCTTCTCCTCATGCTCTCGCAATCTCTTAGTGTCGCTTCACCATGCCAGCCTGCCTCTTCTCATGCTCTCTGGCAATCTCTTACTGTCACTTCCCCATGCCAGCCTGCTTCTCCTCATGCTCTGGCAATCTCTTATTGTCGCTTCACCATGCCAGCCTGCCTCTTCTCATGCTCTCTGGCAATCTCTTACTGTCGCTTCCCCAGGCCAGCCTGCCTCTTCTCATGCTATCTGGCAATCTCTTACTGTTGCTTCCCCACGCCAGCCTGCTTCTTCTCATGCTCTCTGGCAATCTCTTACTGTCGCTTCCCCAGGCCAGCCTGCCTCTTCTCATGCTATCTGGCAATCTCTTACTGTCGCTTCCCCACGCCAGCCTGCTTCTTCTCATGCTCTCTGGCAATCTCTTACTGTCGCTTCCCCACGCCAGCCTGCCTCTTCTCATGCTCTCTGGCAATCTCTTACTGTCGCTTCCCCATGCCAGCCTGCTTCTTCTCATGCTCTCTGGCAATCTCTTACTGTCGCTTCACCATGCCAGCCTGCTTCGTCTCATGCTCTCTGGCAATCTCTCACTGTCGCTTCCCCATGCCATCCTGCCTCTTCTCATGCTCTCTGGAAATCTCTGCCAGCCTGCTTCTTCTCATGCTCTCTGGCAATCTCTTACTGTCGCTTCCCCATGCCAGCCTGCCTCTTCTCATGTTCTCTGGCAATCTCTTACTGTCGCTTCTCCACGCCAGCCTGCTTCTTCTCATGCTCTCTGGCAATCTCTTACTGTCGCTTCCCCACGCCAGCCTGCTTCTTCTCATGCTCTCTGGCAATCTCTTACTGTCGCTTCCCCACGCCAGCCTGCCTCTTCTCATGCTCTCTGGCAATCTCTTACTGTCGCTTCCCCACACCAGCCTGCCTCTTCTCATGCTCTCTGGCAATCTCTTACTGTCGATTCCCCACGCCAGCCTGCCTCTTCTCATGCTTTCTGGCAATCTCTTACTGTCACTTCCCCACGCCAGCCTGCCTCTTCTCATGCTCTCTGGCAAACTCTTACTGTCGCTTCCCCACGCCAGCCTGCCTCTTCTCATGCTCTCTGGCAATCTCTTACTGTCGCTTCCCCACGCCAACCTGCCTCTTCTCATGCTCTCTGGCAATCTCTTACTGTCGCTTCCCCACGCCAGCCTGCCTCTTCTCATGCTCTCTGGCAATCTCTTACTGTCGCTTCCTCATGCCAGCTGCTTCTTCTCATGCTCTCTTACTGTCGCTTCCCCACGCCAGCCTGCTTTTTCTCCAGCTCTCTGGCAATCTCTTACTGTTGCTTCCCCATGCCAGCTGCTTCTTCTCATGTTCTCTGGCAATCTCTTACTGTCGCTTCCCCATGCCAGCCTGCTTCTTCTCATGCTCTCTGGCAATCTCTTACTGTCGCTTCCCCATGCCAGCCTGCTTCTGCTCATGTTCTCTGGCAATCTCTTACTGTCGCTTCCCCATGCCAGCTGCTTCTTCTCATGTTCTCTGGCAATCTCTTACTGTCACTTCCCCATGCCAGCCTGCTTCTTCTCATGCTCTCTGGCAATCTCTTACTGTTGCTTCCCCATGCCAGCCTGCTTCTTCTCATGTTCTCTGGCAATCTCTTACTGTCGCTTCCCCAATCCAGCCTGTCTCTTCTCATGCTCTCTGGCAATCTCTTACTGTTGCTTCCCCATGCCATCCTGCCTCTTCTCATGTTCTCTGACAATCTCTTACTGTCACTTCCCCATGCTATCCTGCCTCTTCTCATGTTCTCTGGCCATCTCTTACTGTCACTTCCCCATGCCAGCCTGCTTCTTCTCATGTTCTCTGGCAATCTCTTACTGTCGCTTCCCCATGTCAGCCTGCTTCTTTTCATGCTCTCTGGCAATCTCTCACTTTCGCTTCCCCATGCCAGCCTGCTTTTTCTCATGCTCTCTGGCAATCTCTTACTGTTGCTTCCCCATGCCAGTCTGCTTCTTCTTATGCTCTCTGAAAATCTTACTGTCGCTTCCCCATGCCAGCCTGCATCTTCTCATGTTCTCTGGGAATCTCTTACTGTCGCCTCCCTATGCCAGCCTGTTTCTTCTCATGCTCTCTGGCAATCTCTTACTGTCGCCTCCCCATGCCAGCCTGCTTCTTCTCATGCTCTCTGACAATCTCTGACTGTCGCTTCCTCATGCCAGTCTGCCTCTTCTGATGTTCTCTGGCAATCTTACTGTTGCTTCCCCATGCCAGCCTGCTTCTTCTCTTGTTCTCTGGCAATCTCTTACTGTCACTTCCCCATGCCAGCCTGCTTCTTCTCATGTTCTCTGGCAATCTCTTACTGTCGCTTCCCCATGTCAGCCTGCTTCTTTTCATGCTCTCTGGCAATCTCTCACTTTCGCTTCCCCATGCCAGCCTGCTTTTTCTCATGCTCTCTGGCAATCTCTTACTGTTGCTTCCCCATGCCAGTCTGCTTCTTCTCATGCTCTCTGAAAATCTTACTGTCGCTTCCCCATGCCAGCCTGCATCTTCTCATGTTCTCTGGGAATCTCTTACTGTCGCCTCCCTATGCCAGCCTGTTTCTTCTCATGCTCTCTGGCAATCTCTTACTGTCGCCTCCCCATGCCAGCCTGCTTCTTCTCATGCTCTCTGACAATCTCTGACTGTCGCTTCCCCGTGCCAGTCTGCCTCTTCTGATGTTCTCTGGCAATCTCTTACTGTTGCTTCCCCATGCCAGCCTGCTTCTTCTCTTGTTCTCTGGCAATCTCTTACTGTCGCTTCACCATGCCAGCCTGCTTCTTCTCATGTTCTCTGGCAATCTCTTACTGTCGCTTCACCATGCCAGCCTGCGTCTTCTCATGCTCTCTGGCAATCTCTTACTGTCGCTTCACCACGCCAGCCTGCCCCTTCTCATGCTTTATGGAAATCTCTTACTGTCGCTTCCCCACGCCAGCCTGCTTCTTCTCCTGCTCTCTGGCAATCTTTTACTGTCGCTTCCCCACGCCAGCCTGCTTCTTCTAATGCTCTCTGGCAATCTCTTACTGTCGCTTACAAAACACGCTGAAGACCAGAGCTGGATATGCGAAGATGAACGACATTTCCTCAACAAAACCCACCCAAGGATACCAGCCTTCTATATACTTCCGAAGATTCACAAACATGCCACTCAACCACCCGGACGTCCCATCGTCTCAGCCTGTGACTCACTTTTGGAGCCTCTATCTCTGTACACTGACTTCTTCATGAAGCCATTTATCGGACGTATGAAGTCATACATAAAAGACAGTACCGACACTATGAAGGTCCTACAGAATATACACTTATCCGCCGACTCCATCCTGGCTACCATGGATGTACAGGCTCTTTACACCTCTATCCCCCAACAGGAAGGACTGGAAGCTTTAAAAATCTGCCTCAACAGAAGAACTGACATCACGTCCACTCCCACCAACTTCATCCTGGAGTGTATCAGACTAGCCATGACCGAGAACTTCTTTCTTTTTCAAAACCAGATTTACCAGCAGGTGAAAGGCGTCAGCATGGGGGCTACCTTTGCCCCTGACGTAGCCAACCTATACATGGCCCAACATGAGGACGACAACATCTACCATGATGACAACCCCTACAAAGCTCACATCTTGCTTTGGCGCCGATACATCGACGATGTTCTCCTAATATGGGAAGGGAGCAAAGAACTTTTGCTTGAGTTCCACAAATGGCTGTATCAGAGAGACTCCCACATACAATTCACCATTGAATGGGACCATCAAGCGGTAAATTTCCTGGACCTGCACATCTACCGCTCTGGAGACTCTGTGAAAACAGAACTATACAGGAAACCAACCGACAGGAACAGCCTACTCCATTTCACTAGTTTCCATCCACTAGGACTCAAATACAACCTACCGTATGGACAATTTCTTCGTGCATGCAGGAACTGTAAGGATAAAGACAAATTCGAACATCATGCCCAACAACTCCAAAAACGCCTAAGCGAAAGAGGCTATCCCAAAAAATCCATCAAAATGGCCCGCAAAAGAGCAGCCAACACCGACCGCACTATCTGTCTGACAAACAACACCAAGGAACCCATAGACCGGACGGTCTGTGTCACCACGTTCAACCCTATCAGCAACTTGTTAAAAACCACCATAAACAAGCATTAGCACCTGATAAAAAACAAAGGCACCTTGGACAAAAAACCTTTATTTGCCTTTAAAAAGAACAGGAACCTTAGAGATATGTTGGTACATACATTTCTCGAACCGGAAAAACAACAAGACACACTATGGGGCCTACCGCCCATAGTAGGACACTACTCATGTGGAAAGTGCGTTGCATGTCGCTACACCAAGACCAGCAAGACATTCACGCATAAAAATTTCATCTGGACAATGCGAAGCCATACGAATTGCGAGAGCAAAAACGTAATCTATGTGATAAAGTGTCCATGCGAGCTCATTTACATTGGGAAAACAACCAGACCCATTAAACAAAGGATAAGTGAACATCGATCGTGCATCAAGAACTCCATACAGGATAAACCACTAGTGGAGCATTACAGCAAAAAAGGCCACACCAATGAGCAATTTACCTGGACCATCTTACAACAACTACAACAACAAAGAAGAAGAGGTGATATCAATCTAGCACTCACGAGGCTCGAACAGAAATGGGTCCACAGACTGGACACAGTAAGAACTGGACTTAATATCACCGTAGAGTGGAAACACTTCTGGGACTAAGTGACCCCCGTAAATTCCACTGGCGTGTGTCCAGTACAGGTCGTTCCCGAGTACTGGTTCACATCCTGCTGTCCTCTGTCTGACACTGTATGTTTACATGTTTTTCTTGCAGTTTTTAACATCAACATATATGCCATTGAACAACCGTGTATATACAGCATTGTATGGTCCTTCTTTACAAACTATACTGCGTATACTGTCTGGCGTATATGTGGATTGTTCCACACTAGCTATCGACCAGGACCACAATACTGATTTATGTATATCGAGCCTTCATCACACAACATTGTGTCTACCCCCGAAGGACAATTTTGTGCATAGTCAGGACTTTGTATGACACCATGCTAAATCCTTTGATTGACTTCATTTCATTTTAAGCCATCCTCATCTTATAGTGTCCATTTATCTGCAGCAGTTTACTTCCTGCCGCACCCCCGTTGTACTGAGTCCACAATAGTCCAGCCCGTTTTTTAAGTCATCCATGACAGGAACCTTCTGTGCCCCCTCGCTAGCTCACACATACGGGTTATATCTGTTGCTTGTCATGCCTCCTCTCTATTGGCCCAATGTCGAAAACCAATCACCACGGCCATTACTCAATCCTCTTTGCCCTACCCTACTCTCCTTTGGCCACCCCATTGGCTGGCCGGCCTCGCTGGGCTGCTTTTAACCTATGGTGTCTGCACTCCTCAGTAGCTTCCATTACCGCGAGGAGCGCAGACATTGCCACAACAGGCTTCGGTAAGTCACATTGTTGATTTTTGCTCTTTCTCTCATTTAGACAGTTCGGAACAGACAGCCTAGGTACCTCCAGCATTTCCTACCTAATTCACTGTCCTTTCATAGTCCCACTCGTGCACTGTGAAAACCTTTTTAGCCTTCGGGTAGACATCTTTTAAACGCGCACGACAGCACCATGCTTGCAAAAATATTGGAAAACTTTATATACCTAAAAAAACACGGCGATGGCTCCACCCTGATCCTGAACAAGCACTCCGGACTTTGCACCCACCACAAAATCATATCTCCTCTTGCATGCTCGCATCACCTTTAATCACAGTAAACTGGGTTTACAGCCCATAGTTCACCGTGGCTTTTTAACTTGATTCCTGCCACCGACAGGATACCAAATCGATAGGCATCACCTGATTGTTTTGCTGACAACCACCACTCTCACGAGACGCCCACACCACCGGTGTTCATCATTCCGGGTCCAATACTCACCACTCCAACACATCCCATGCTGGATGTACATTGGCTTTGTGTTGTGCTTGAAATACACTGACTCCCCCACACGCGGGGATAACGGTATACTTACCTTTGTCTCTACAGCTCCCAGAGACCATAGGCATTAATTAATAGCCTGAGTGACCCGAGTCATACGAGTCTTCCCATGTCCCCAAGAGTCCGGCAACCATAACAGGACTCCAGCGCAGCGTCCCCGCTGCACCACAGCAGACGGTAAGCTGTTCTATGGCAATACACTCCGAGTGTATTTTTAGGCACCAATCAGCCATTATTTATTAATACGTAAATTAAACCTTAACTACCCGAGATCCTGACAGTTCTCCCCTTCCCCCACAGATTTCTTTTACGGACAGAACCTGTAGTAAGAAACCATCCTGATGAAGGCCACCACAACCTCGGGCTTAATCCCAGCCCAGCTTGGCCGAAACACCGTCGTGTCGATTTTCTGTGGCACAACCCCTGTTTATATGTGTTTGTAGAATAGTGTTGTGTTCACTATTGTTGTTCTAGTACCCCCGGACCTATCACAGTCCTGGGTTGCACACTGTTGACACCTTCTGTCACCAATCACTTGTACTGTATACTCGTGCATCACTGTGAAAATTGTTCCTCCGCAAGAAAAGAGGACTATACTCATTTGTATTTCGCAAAAAAAAGAAATATCTGTCCACCTAACCTTTTGTGCTTATCAAAAGTTGTGTAAATGTTTAAAAATACTAATCTGTGCAAAATCTTTTTTTGAAGGCAAAATAAAATAGCTTCAAAAACTTGACAGCTGCTCTCGGATCTCTCACCCTGATTTCTATCTATTTACCTACAAGCTTCCCCATGCCAGCATGCTTCTTCTCATGTTCTCTGGGAATCTCTTACTGTCGCCTCCCTTTTCCAGCCTGTTTCTTCTCATGCTCTCTGGCAATCTCTTACTGTCACTTCCCCATGCCAGCCTGCTTCTTCTCATGCTCTCTGGCAATCTCTTACTGTCGCTTCCCTATGCCAGCCTGCTTCTTCTCATGCTCTCTGGCAATCTCTTACTGTCGCTTCCCCATGCCAGCCTGCTCCTCCTCATGCTCTCTGGCAATCTTTTACTGTCGCTTCCCCACGACAGCCTGCTTCTTTTCATGCTCTCTTGCAATCTCTTACTGCCACTTCCCCTGCCAGCCTGCTTCTTCTCATGCCCTCTGGCAATGTCTTACTGTCGCTTCCCCATGCCAGCCTGCTTCTCCTCCTGCTCTGGCAATCTCTTACTGTCGCTTCCCCATGGCAGCCTGCTTCTCATGCTCTCTGGCAATCTCTTACTGTCGCTTCCCCATGCCAGCCTGCTTCTCCTCATGCTCTGGCAATCTCTTACTGTCGCTTCCCCATGGCAGCCTGCTTCTCATGTTCTCTGGCAATCTCTTACTGTCGCTTCCCCATGGCAGCCTGCTTCTCATGCTCTCTGGCAATCTCTTACTGTCGCTTCCCCATGCCAGCCTGCCTCTTCTCATGCTCTCAGGCAATCTCTTACTGTCGCTTCCCCATGCCAGCCTGCCTCTTCTCATGCTCTCTGGCAATCTCTTACTGTCGCTTCCCCATGCCAGCCTGCCTCTTCTCATGCTCTCTGGCAATCTCTTACTGTCGCTTCCCCATGGCAGCCTGCTTCTCATGCTCTCTGGCAATCTCTTATTGTCGCTTCCCCATGCCAGCCTGCCTCTTCTCATGCTCTCTGGCAATCTCTTACTGTCGCTTCCCCATGCCAGCCTGCCTCTTCTCATGCTCTCTGGCAATCTCTTACTGTCGCTTCCCCATGCCAGCCTGCTTCTCCTTATGTTCTCTGGCAATCTCTTACTGTCGCTTCCCCATGCCAGCCTGCTTCTTCTCATGCTCTCTGGCAATCTCTTACTGTCGCTTCCCCATGCCAGCCTGCTTCTCCTCATGCTCTGGCAATCTCTTACTGTCGCTTCCCCATGGCAGCCTGCTTCTAATGCTCTCTGGCAATCTCTTACTCTCGCTTCCCCATGCCAGCCTGCTTCTCCTCATGCTCTGGCAATCTCTTACTGTCGCTTCCCCATGGCAGCCTGCTTCTCATGTTCTCTGGCAATCTCTTACTGTCGCTTCCCCATGGCAGCCTGCTTCTCATGCTCTCTGGCAATCTCTTACTGTCGCTTCCCCATGCCAGCCTGCCTCTTCTCATGCTCTCAGGCAATCTCTTACTGTCGCTTCCCCATGCCAGCCTGCCTCTTCTCATGCTCTCTGGCAATCTCTTACTGTCGCTTCCCCATGCCAGCCTGCCTCTTCTCATGCTCTCTGGCAATCTCTTACTGTCGCTTCCCCATGCCAGCCTGCCTCTTCTCATGCTCTCTGGCAATCTCTTACTGTCGCTTCCCCATGCCAGCCTGCTTCTTCTTATGTTCTCTGGCAATCTCTTACTGTCGCTTCCCCATGCCAGCCTGCTTCTTCTCATGCTCTCTGGCAATCTCTTACTGTCGCTTCCCCATGCCAGCCTGCTTCTTCTCATGTTCTCTGGCAATCTCTTACTGTCGCTTCCCCATGCCAGCCTGTCTCTTCTCATGCTCTCAGGCAATCTCTTACTGTCACTTCCCCATGCTATCCTGCATCTTCTCATGTTCTCTGGCAATCTCTTACTGTCGCTTCCCCATGCCAGCCTGCTTCTTCTCATGTTCTCTGGCAATCTCTTACTGTCGCTTCCCCATGCCAGCCTGCTTCTTCTCATGCTCTCTGGCAATCTCTCACTTTCGCTTCCCCATGCCAGCCTGCTTCTTCTCATGCTCTCTGGCAATCTCTTACTGTCGCTTCCCCATGCCAGCCTGCTTCTTCTCATGCTCTCTAGCAATCTTACTGTAGCTTCCCCATGCCAGCATGCTTCTTCTCATGTTCTCTGGGAATCTCTTACTGTCGCCTCCCTATGCCAGCCTGCTTCTTCTCATGCTCTCTGGCAATCTTTTACTGTCGCCTCCCCATGCCAGCCTGCTTCTTCTCATGCTCTCTGACAATCTCTGACTGTTGCTTCCCCATGCCAGCCTGCCTCTTCTCATGCTCTCTGGCAATCTCTTACTGTCACTTCCCCATGCCAGCCTGCTTCTTCTCATGCTCTCTGGCAATCTCTTATTGTCGGTTCCCTATGCCAGCCTGCTTCTTCTCATGCTCTCTGGCAATCTCTCACTGTCGCTTCCCCATGCCAGCCTGCTTCTTCTGATGTTCTCTGGCAATCTCTTACTGTCGCTTCCCCATGGCAGCCTGCTTCTCATGCTCTCTGGCAATCTCTTACTGTCGCTTCCCCATGCCAGCCTGCTTCTCCTCATGCTCTGGCAATCTCTTACTGTCGCTTCCCCATGGCAGCCTGCTTCTCATGTTCTCTGGCAATCTCTTACTGTCGCTTCCCCATGGCAGCCTGCTTCTCATGCTCTCTGGCAATCTCTTACTGTCGCTTCCCCATGCCAGCCTGCATCTTCTCATGCTCTCTGGCAATCTCTTACTGTCGCTTCCCCATGCCAGCCTGCCTCTTCTCATGCTCTCTGGCAATCTCTTACTGTCGCTTCCCCATGCCAGCCTGCCTCTTCTCATGCTCTCTGGCAATCTCTTATTGTCGCTTCCCCATGCCAGCCTGCCTCTTCTCATGCTCTCTGGCAATCTCTTACTGTCGTTCCCCATGGCAGCCTTCTTCTCATGCTCTCTGGCAATCTCTTACTGTCGCTTCCCCATGCCAGCCTGCCTCTTCTCATGCTCTCTGGCAATCTCTTACTGTCGCTTCCCCATGCCAGCCTGCCTCTTCTCATGCTCTCTGGCAATCTCTTACTGTCGCTTCCCCTTACCGTGTACCTCTGAGCCGCACCCCCTGTGCTGCTGAAGGAGCCAGGCGTGCGCTTCTGGCAGCCCGTGCTGTGAGCATGGAGAGGGTGACTCTGTGAACTATATGAATTCATGTGCATACAGCTGCAGCAGCCGCAGTGCCAGTCTGTTGCACCTTCACCTGTGGATGCCAGACCTGGAGAACCCCAGCAATTATTTGCATTGCAGATACGGCTGTTTAGGCAAAATGACCCCCTGTAGCATTTGCAGCATCAATTTGGTGAACATTTATTGCAGGTAATGTAGAACTTTTGCCGGAACCGCAGACCAGACCCAGACCGCTGTGAGCAGAACCAGAGATCCGGATCGCTGTGAGCAGAACCAGTGCCTGATTGACCCGCCGAGCAGAGAGAACCGCCGCTGGACGTGTTGACCAGATCCGTGACGAGGCCTATTTCAAATTTATATTGTGAGTACCTAGCAGAACTGTGCAGAACCAATCTCTTAGTTAAAATAATCTAATCCAAACTATTTTAACCTAACTAGACTGCCTCCTAGTAATCCTGTCATCTGTCATTCTAAAGCTGCGAGCTGTCATCTGTCATTCTAAAGCTGCAAACTGTCACCTGTCATTTTGAGTTTTACTTTAAATCCGAAAATCTACCTTTATTAAATCGTCTGTATCTCTTGAACGTTTGGGCTAGGAACGTGGTTTAACTTTCATATTAAAGCTGTGATTCTAGGGTTTCCAACGAACCTAGAAACGACTTCCTACTCCCTAGCAATCTCTTACTGTCGCTTCCCCATGCCAGCCTGCCTCTTCTCATGCCCTCTGGCAATCTCTTACTGTTGCTTCCCCATGCCAGCCTGCCTCTTCTCATGCTCTCTGGCAATCTCTTACTGTTGCTTCCCCATGCCAGCCTGCCTCTTCTCATGCTCTCTGGCA
The DNA here is from genome assembly GCF_040938575.1 of Ambystoma mexicanum. Taxonomy (NCBI): domain Eukaryota; kingdom Metazoa; phylum Chordata; class Amphibia; order Caudata; family Ambystomatidae; genus Ambystoma; species Ambystoma mexicanum. The sequence continues at coordinate 109,986,539 of NC_090931.1, forward strand.
ATCTCTTACTGTCGCTCCCCATGGCAGCCTGCTTCTCATGCTCTCTGGCAATCTCTTACTGTCGCTTCCCCATGCCAGCCTGCCTCTTCTCATGCTCTCTGGCAATCTCTTACTGTCGCTTCCCCATGCTAGCCTGCCTCTTCTCATGCTCTCTGGCAATCTCTTACTATCACTTCCCCATGCCAGCCTGCCTCTTCTCATGCTCTCTGGCAATCTCTTACTGTCGCTTCCCCTTACCGTGTACCTCTGAGCCGCACCCCCTGTGCTGCTGAAGGAGCCAGGCGTGCGCTTCTGGCAGCCCGTGCTGTGAGCATGGACAGGGCGACTCTGTGAACTATATGAATTCATGTGCATTTGTTAACATGAGCATTTCATGCAATATTAAACGGGTTTGTTATAAGACAACAAAAGCATTTCACCATGTTTTAGCTTTCTCTTTTGTGTGTCAAATAAGATGTTGCAGCAAAAAAAACTCCTCCAAGAGAGGATGCGTCTTGCTGAAAAGAATCTTGCCTGGACATTGCATTGTTGTTTCCCTGTCTGCTTTTGAAGACACAATGTTCAGAATGCCTTCAATACCCGTACACCTTACTTCACCTTTTTAAACTTGAGAACTAGACTCTGCACTTTATATGCACTAATACAACATTTCTAGCCAATGTAAACGTGGGCGGCACAATCATTTTTCTTGGACAGCGAATGTCCCATAAGACCTACAATAGGAAAGGTATGCATGTTTGTTGTATGTTGGTGTTTAGGACCCCCCAAAGCTACTTACACCCTTGATCACTCACTCTCTGGAACTTCTCCCAGAGGGGAGCCCTTCCATGTGAGGCTAGGGTGGTGAGCCCACTATGCAACATTCCCACTAGGGGTGGAAGTAAGCAGGACCCCACAGGGAGACATTCTCCCTTGGGGATAGGGACTCCCGTTCTGTGCAGGAACTCTGTAATCCTCTTCCCCATGAGACCCTGAGGCCCTCAATGTTACAAGAAGTCTAACCTGAAGAAAATACCATTTGCTATTGTAAGATCTCTTCTTTTTCTTAACCAAGATCTGAAACCACTGAGAAGCGGAAGAGTACAAGAGACATGAAGAATGCCAATAGGTTGGATCCCAATGGTACTGAGAAGAAGAAGAGTGAAGGAATAATAACACCACTCCATCAGTGAAGATAGCCAGTACTGGGAAGAGTTGGGCCCAAGGAGGCATAAGGAATACCACTTGGAAACAAAGAAACAAAGAAAAGACTCTGATCCTCCACTGGGGAGGACCCAACCACATGACATAAAAGGAGAGGAAGGACTGGCTGAAGAGAGAAGCTGGCATTAAGTCAGCAAAGTCCTGAAAGCAAACCCGAGGAAGAGAATTCCACAAAAGAAAGTTGGTCTTCAGTCCAAGGGTCGATGTAGAGCTGATGGAGAAGCAATCTGGGAGTCGGCAAAGAGCTGACTCACTTGAAGCTTGGGATAATCCTGACGGTGGCATCACCTCAAGGAGGTGGATCGTGTGCATGGGTGTAGGACATGGGGGGAATAGGTGAGACAAATACCCCCACAATTTTAAGTGGGGGATATAATGGCATTTATCCCCCCCAGAACATGTCTGTGTTGTGCGCAGTGCACTGTGTCTCTGCCACTGTCTGCACATTCCAATTGCATCACGCATTGTGTAAAAATACTTGGATGAGCCATGAAGGTAAGTTCTGTATGAGCAGAGAGCTCTGTCTTGCCTCCACAGGTGGTGCAGCTTTGCCAAGGCGCAATTCTCTCCGTCAGAGATGACAGCTTCAGCCACACGCAAAGTCATCCTGCATGGAATATTCCCACTCCTCGGTGCAACCTGTTGGAAAAGTTGTAAGTGTCTCTCTCTGACTTGACCCCAGACTCTGCCCCCCACTGCAGCGCACCAATTAATCTCACTTCTCCAGCAGGTGTCGGTGGCATGGGTAGCGCTCTTGCAGCAGCTTTGTAAGCCATTAGCAGTTGTTTCCGTTCGCCTGAGACTAGAGCCCGACATCATTTAACAGCTCCATGAATGCTCTTTCTTCACCCTCACAGGAAGATGTTTCTTTCTATTTTTCGGTGGAGTTGCGTAAAGAAACACTGCGTAGCAACAACGTTGGGCCCCTTTCAAAGCGGAGCTTCCTGCTTTATATTTCTGTTCTCTCCTTGCCTCATACCATTGCAGGGAGCCAGTCCCAGTCACATACATTTCGCACCCACCACCCACAGCGCAGCCATATGAGCGGGGGAAAAGGGGATTTAAAAGGCTGAACCTAGGAGAGAATCAAATACACCACTGGGATACACTGGCATTTAACCTGCTGTTGGAAAGAAACCACATTCACTGTGCAAAGTAAACCGTCTTTCAAACATATTTACGTAACCTGACTTGAGTGGCTGACTATATATGTTCTGCGCACAATGAGTGTGTGCGAGGGTGTATTGACTTCTGAGATAAAACAAAAACACTCTGCTAGCTTTGTCTACCTTATTGGTATTTCATGAATGTGTGTGGTACACCCCACACTGTTTACATGGCCATGTCCCCGACATGAGTTGCTACAGCCTTTGACTGGGAACTATGTTTTGTGCATTTTCTGTGATACAAGACTTGGTACGTTCTATGAACCAGTCCGGAATGGCGATTTCTCTAGTTGCAGTAGGACGTGTTTTACACAATTGAACATTAAATCCACCCTTCAATGCTTATTAAAAGTTATAGTTTATAAAAGATTTGTAAGTGTTAAAGTGAAAGTATATCAGACATCAATCTGTGATATACACAAACATTCACATTACGATTACACCTGCACCTTTGGTACGTCGAGGTGCCTGGGCAACAAACTGCACGTGCCCTGGTGCAGCCTGCATTTGTGCAGTCACTGTGACTCATCGTCGACTCGTAGTGAAGTGGAGCAGCCAGGCAGCGACGTGTGCTGAGATTGAGCAGGCAGCCTGGGTCGGCCTCTGCGACAATGGCATTTGATTAACGAGGGAGACTGGGAGAGAGACTCCATCTCGACTCGAGCAAAGGTAAGCGAGTTGAGAGTACTAGTGTGTGATGCATTTCGTGTGGAGGACAGCAAGTGTGAGTGTGTGATGGTATATAGGTTAAGGGCTCCCGTGGAACCTTAGTGGAGGCAAGCATTGGCCGTTTGCATTTGTATTGTATGCAGCGGGTGTATCTTGCTCTTGAATGCAGTGCTGCTGCAGCGCTGCATCCAAAAGCAAGGTACGTAATTGCACTTGTGCACGTTCAGCATCTCCCGCCTAGGATTATTCGGGTAGGCACAGTGGTGCAGTGTGTCCACGGCTGCCCCTGCCCCTCCCTGCCTCTGTTTCATTTATGAACCATAATTGTTTGGATAATGAACGTAAACATGCCATGTCACATGAACGCATTCTTTCTCTTACTCCCCGACATAAAATTAGCAAGCAACAAATCATTATGTACCATTGGATCCAATTCCATCGTCTATTATTACTCCCGCAAGACTGTCCCACTCGCCGGCATTACATGCTTCAGACTATGAAGCATGTAACGGTGGTGAGTGGGACATACATTCTAGCGCTCGGGCCCGGCTTATTCTCACCAATTGCCCATGCACAGAGAAGCAGCTACTCTTCCCCGCCTTCACCTGCTGCCGCAAACACAGCCCTCCAGTGTTGTATGCCCTGAATTTCACTATGACTGATCTGGAGAGATCCTATGAAACTTTTCATGCGGACAATAAGGACTTACATGACACTTTGGCAAGTTTTATTAAAGGTTTCATTTTTGCATTTTCTAAGGACAAGTGGGTCCGTTAACATGCAGAATGTTTGGAACAAAGCTTTTATACTTCCTGCAAGCGTGTTAAATGTACACGCAACCTCTTAAAAGCAAGTAAGTGTGGGGCAGGATCTTTCACACATCAGGCGTGCCTGACTCCGATTTTCATCCTTCTAAGGACGAGGACGTGAGTAAAAGTGAGATGAGTAAATATTAAAAGGTGAGATTTAATATAACAAGTCAGAACCTCTATGACTCTGGAAGGGCAGGGGAAGAGTTTGCCACGCGTAAGGATTTGCATTGCTCAGGCTTTCATAATGTTAAAGTATGATATGATATGATTTGACATTTATTACATGTCTGTAGACAAGTGTTTCTACTGGCGTGACAAGACAAGGTAAGGAAGACGGAGGGAGGACAAAACCATGGTCTTACTAGGCCTTGCGTCATTCACACCATGGAAGTGTGGGGAAGAGGGAGGGGAGAAATGCCAGAGTGGGGGATCACATGACAACATTAAAATCAGCACTTCTGAAGTGAGACACCAAATTGAAGGATTTCATACTCTGAACTGCTTTTCTTTTTCTTCATTATCTTCTGTTTTATTTTCTTCTTTTCTCTTGTTTTGTACAGTGATATATAATTTAATACATACTGCTATTTTAATTTTGTGATTTTGTGAAAAGTTGAATTCTTTGACTAAAACACAATAAAGAAAAAGCAAAGTCACCAAGGTTTTTCCAATGTTTCTCAGATTTTATGTGTCTACTACGCCCCTGACTGTGTGGTCCATAAAAAGCGGCAGAAACGCTAAACTAGTTGCTCTGCAGAGCCATAGATTGAGTCGAGAATCTGGGAAGAGAAACGCTGAAGGCATTTACAGGAGAGAAGCCAGAATGTGACCCCAGGAAGAGCCGGTGATGCGAACCCGCCGAATCAGAGGTAACTGGAGTGTCGGGAGACCCCGGAGAGAAAACCTTACGAAAGCTCACAAGTGTTATGGGAGTGACCTCCCTCATGACAGTAATTGTGAAGACCATAAGAAAAGTCAAGAGAACTATGGGAGTAATCTCCCTCATCACAGTGATCGTAAAAATCCGAAGAAAAGTAAAGAGTGGTAATGGAGCAATATTCCTCGTCACAGTAATTGTGAAACCCCTAAGAAAAGTCAAGAGAACTACAGGAGCAATCTCCCTCTACACAGTAACTGTGAAAACCGTAAGAAAAACCAAGACAGCTATGAGTGTAATCTCCCACATCATAGAGAGTTGAGAAACCTTAAGAAAAGCCAAGAGTATTGGGGAAAAGCCTTTGTTGTCATAGTAGTGGGAAGAACAGTTTGCATAAACCAGAATCAGGAAACTGGAAGAGAGAGAATATATGAACAACAGTTAAAGAAAGAACCATTCTAGACATTGAGAGGCAATAAACACTTGTCTATAGGCGTGTTGTAAATGCCACATCATATCATATATCATATATCATATCAATAGTCATTGGGTAATTGAGAAAGGCCCAAGAATCCCCCCTGAGGAATTGCAAGGGCTAATCATAACTATTACAAGAGACTATAGAAGATCAGTCATTGAGGCTGAGCTAGCCAGGCCACAAGAAGGGAGATATTCTCCTGAATCCCTTTTTGTTTGCCAAATCCTTTTTGCTTAGTGATAGGGTAAGACTATGATAGCATTTTTGGGCAGAGGACACATTATTCTGCTAACTAAAAATGACCCTGATGATGAGCAACCTAGTTAGAGCTCTATTAGGTAGGGCAAACCCTTGTAGTACAAGGAAAGGAAGGTCTTTTTCTCATTATTTCAATGAGAGCTTTGTGTAAAATGCCACTGCGTTGTCTGATTCCTTCTTCTGACTGGCCACATATGTTGTCAGTACTGGGATCAGGCCCAATTGATAGAAGTGAAGGAACCCTTAAATACAGAAAACCTGCTCCAAGAGCCTCAGCCCCAACAGCTTCTACTACCAAATCCATTGGCTTTGACCTTCATAGTATTATTGACATCACTACTGAAGAAGGAGAGGGCCGATTAGTCCCTGCAGGCCTAATCTTATCTACTCCACAAGAGACATATATAAGATTGTTTCCAAGTCAGGATTAGCCTGGAAATATGGCCTTGATGTCATGGCCGGTGTAATAGATCCCGACTATCAAGGCAACATAAAGGTTAATTCATAACCATGGGAAACAGGCATACCAGATTAAGGTAGGTGAGAATATTGAGGGGGTTATGGGGAAAGCTTTATTTATACTACCCATGAAGTTCAGGAACAAGAACTAACTGAAAGGGGTACGCGAGGATTCAGCGAAGCAGACCAACCCATACCTTAGAAATTAAACCCATAGGTTAAAGAAACAGAGCTTATGCCAGATTTAGCCTTCTTCGCTCAGCATAACAATCTACTATTAGCAGAAGATTTTTCAAAAGTAGTTTCCAAGGCTGAAGGTAGCGATCAAGGTGCACCTTTCTTTTTTTTTAAATGTGGGCTTCTATATTCGGGAGATACCACTACTGATGGTCTGTCGAGAACCCAATTAGTGATCCCATGTAGCCATCACTGAGTCATTTTAGAATTGGCCCATGCACATCTAACCTCTGGCCACCAAGGGATCATGATAACTCGGGGACAGGTCATCCCAAGTTTCTACTGGCCAGGGGTACACGCAGATGTAAAGAATTGTGTAAACACTTGTGCCTTATGCCACAAAACTATGCTATTGACCTAGAATGCTAAATGTGTGAAAATTACATCTTTGTGCTGTGAGCAGCAACAAAGAAGCGAGAAGGTTTGGAGAGAAAGGTGTTTATGGACAGAATCAATGCAATAAAGGGAAATAGAAATGCATAATACCAGGCTCTATACCCTGCCATCAAATCCTAAACGTTTTTAGAGAAGACATGTTGGCATCCTAAATATAGGATGGCTTGTCCTCATCTTAGACGCCTTTTCTCTCTCTCTGCATATGTCCTACTGTAGCTTTCAATGCTGAATTTGTGTCGATTTGGTAAGGTCACCATAGAGCTGTATAGCCCTACTCTGGGAGTGAATTGTGTAGTATGTCTCCTTTTATCAGTGACATCTTCAGAATGTCTTCCTCTGTAGAGTCCTGGGGTTGGATAGGCTGAACATACCATTCAAGCACAAATCAATTTAGGATACCAGAATGGGCAAGTGGGACCCCCACAAGCTCAGATCCCTCGGTGTCAGGGGCAGACCTGGGGGGGCACGCAAAAAGCATGCAGCAAGGCATGCGGTGGCACCTGTAGTGAAGAAACTGGTGGGTGTCCTGCACTATGGGCCACGTGTAGTGAATGTGTGTGGTGTTCAGGTGGGATGGGGAAGGGTGCTGCCATACAGGAGACTGCTTTGTCCTCCCTGTAGGCTGCAGGCGTTGCAAGTGCATCGAGACTACACTTCCCAGCATGCCTCGCGCACAGACAGCCAATCAGGAAGCAGATCGGGCGTGGTACGCCCCAACGCGCATGCGCGAGAACACCGACACGGGGCTTGTGCTCGAGCTCGCTGTGGAGGAGGACGTGAGACACCGAGCTCCGTAGGAAAACCCGTGCGAGGGGCCCCGCCCCGCCTGATTGAGAGTCTGGCCCCTCGCCGAAACTCAGATAAGTGTGGGACGCATACCCGGGGAACCCAAGCCACGCAATACTCTATCCTAAGAGAGCCCGTAGAGAGAGTTTTGGGAAGCGCAGGGGGCACAGTCTCCCAGTCCATAACGCTCGCCCCTGCGCCGGCATACGAGATAAGTACAGACCCCGGGGACAAAAGTATTTAGCAGCGCGAGTCATGCAGGAATGAGGAGCGCAACATTGGCACCATAAAAAGGAGAATACCCGCGCCCCAAGTCACGCGCGGCGAAGTTTACCCACGCCCCAAGCCACGCGCGGCGAAGCTCGCGCTGATGCGTTTCTAACGACCTGTTAGGCGCCTGGGGAAGAAAGTATGAATGCGGCATGGAGTGAATGACCGTGCGTATGTGTGACCTGGAATAACACATACCTTTTCTTTGTAGCGGAAGACGTGACCAGTTCACACCGTTTTCGGAGACGCAGCACAGACTGACAGCTTCCCAAGGACCGAGCACTCGGACCGGACAATGAACCCAAGCTAAGTGTTGCATGCTAGTTTACCTGTGACAGTGGTTACCCACTGCCAATTGAACCGCTCAAAGGGGTCAAATGTTGCTTATGTGATTCACACTTTAGAAAGTGTACTGAGTGGTCTAGCCTGCAGACTCTGCAGGAATTATCATGTGGTGTGTTATGACAATGAAGGTGTGCAGCAGTTGAACCTCACCCAATTTCCCTCTACCTACCCATTACCTCGCCCTACTCCTTTTCCCGGTTTTCCCACAATCCCCCAACCTATCCAATCAACGAGACCCTAACCCTCTTTCCCTGCCCTGGTCGCGAAGGCCTGCGTAAGCTTCGTCTTGCAGGTATCAAGACCAGTGTGGGGGTAGTTGGTACATCCACTCCTGCGCCAGGTATCGGTGTGCAACCCTGACAGAAGCACAAGCCCACGAATAATCACGGCGCCTGAGTGGGTTTGATACCCTCCCCCGTTTCTTGCAACATGGAGGAGATTGCTAAGGTCCTGCAGGACCTGCAGAACGAATTGGCAGCATCTCGACAGGAATACGCTGCCTTATCGGTCCAAGTCCGAAGTCTGGCAGCACAGACCTCGCCCTTACCTGGTTCAGCCCCGATCCCCATCCAAGTGCAAGTGTCACCAGAGCCCACCGTTCCTCTTGCACCCCCAGAGCGTTATGCTGGGGACCCCCAGAAGTTTACTACTTTCATCACTCAGTGCCGCCTCCAGTTTCTTACTAAACCCATGGCCTTCCGGTCCACCCAGTCTAGGACGGCCTTCGTCATTTCGTACCTCACCGGGGATGCTGCTGCATGGGCCAATCCTTTGGTGCATAAGGACGACCCACTACTCTATGATTGGGATGGGTTTCTGGGTGAGTTTGAAAAGATATTCAATCGTCGGGCAGCCACCCTGTATAAGGATAGAGAGCTTTTGACGCTCAGGCAGGGCAACAAGGAATTGGTAACTTACGTTACAAACTTCAACCGCTTAGTAGCGGAAGCGGAGTGGCCTGCCGACAAGCGAATGTCTCTATTCTATCAAGGCCTGCGGGACGATCTGAAGGATCTAATTGCCCAGGTTGATCCACAGCCGGTGGAATGCTCCGACATGATCGATCTTGCCTTACGGTTGGATCATCGTCAGGCTGAGAGACGGGGCGATAAAAGAAAAGGTGAACCTCGCCCGATGGTCCGGTTAGATCAGTCTCGTGGACCTCGTGGGCAAGTAGAAAGGTCTGGTGGGGATGAACCCATGCAAATAGGTTCTGTCCGAGGACCCTTATCCACGGAAGAAAAGGAGCGACTGAGGAAAGAAGGTGTTTGCCTTTATTGTGGTTTAGCCGGGCATTTCGTGCGAGAGTGCCCCACAAAGCCTAAGAGTCAGGGAAACGTATCCGCTCGGCGGTAGTGGGGGTCACCCGACCGAGCTTACTGGAGGTTAGGGCCCCAGTCACGGACAATCCCAATTATGCTCCCCATATTAAGATATTGGGTCAATTGGGCTATTCAGGGCACCAGAGGATGGTATCCATGCTGGTGGACTCGGGTGCAACGGGAAATTTCATTGATACCAAGTGTGTGGTAGCATTAGGGATCTCCGTTTACCCGAAAGAAACACCAGAGCCGGTTCAGGCGGTTGATGGCTCCCCTCTCAGTTCAGGTCCTATTACTCATTGTACCCAAACATTAACCCTACAATGTGGGGAATCACATTGGGAAGAGATCATCTTTGACGTGATTGCCGCCCCACAGTTCGGGATCATTCTTGGATTACCTTGGTTACGTAAACATGATCCAGATATTCGTTGGCTTACTGGTCGGGTCGCATTGAACTCCACTTATTGCCAAACACATTGTAAACCAAAACCCCTCATAGTTCCGTGCATCATTGGTACTGAAAAGGACCAGCCGGCCAAGACATGTTTCACAGACCTACCCGAAGAATACTCCGACTTTGCGGATGTGTTCAATAAAAAGGCTGCAGAGACTCTGCCTCCGCACAGATCGTTCGACTGCAGAATAGATCTTGAACCGGGAGCTGTTCTTCTGTGCAGTCGTATCTATGCACTGACAGAGGCTGAAAATGAGCATCTTCGCGAGTATATTGCTACAAACCTGCAGAGCGGTTTTATCCGTCATTCCAACTCGCCAGTCTCTTCCCCCTTATTCTTCGTTCCTAAGAAGTCCGGGGAGCTCCGGACTTGTATCGATTACCGCGGGGTAAACCGGATTACCATCAAAAATCGTTACCCCCTTCCTCTCATACCAGTTCTGTTAGACCAGGTACGAGATGCGGTCATCTACACTAAGTTGGATCTTAGAGGCGCTTACCACCTAGTGCGGGTGCGTGAGGGGGACGAATGGAAAACCGCCTTCCGTACAAAATTCGGATTGTACGAATACCAGGTTATGCCATTCGGCCTCTGTAATGCACCCGCAGCCTTCCAACACTTCTTGGACGAAGTTCTCCGAGAGTTTCTAGACATCTGTGCAGTTGTCTATATAGATGACATTCTGATTTACTCTCGTAGCCCTCAGGAACACGCCCAACACGTTCGCGCCATATTATCTAAATTGCGGGAACATCAACTCTATGCCAAGTTAGAAAAGTGCGAGTTTCATCGTACCACCGTTGAATTTTTGGGGTATTTCCTGACACCCACCGGGGTACAAATGGACCAGAAAAAGGTGCAAGCGATACTAAGTTGGCCATCCCCTACTAACGTAAAAGAGGTACAATCCTTCTTGGGGTTTGCCAACTTCTATCGACGCTTCGTAAAAAACTTCTCGGAATTGGTAACACCAATCACCAAACTGCTACGTAAGGGATGCACCTTTGTGTGGGATCAAACCGCAGAACGAGGTTTTCGGCTACTTAAGAGCGCTTTTACTAACGCACCTGTCCTGAGACACCCCGACCTTGCTCAACCATTTATAGTGGAGACTGATGCCTCCAGCTATGCACTAGGGGCCATATTGTCTCAAAGGAATCCAGAAACAGGCCTACTCCATCCGGTGGCCTACTATTCGCGAAAACTGTTACCAGCTGAGGCAAATTACACCATTGCAGACCGTGAATTACTTGCCATCAAAGCCGCCTTTGATGAATGGCGACATTATCTGATGGGGGCTCGGCACACAGTGACTGTAATAACCGATCACCGGAATTTACAATTTATCCGGACTGCTAAAAACTTGAGCCCACGGCAATTGCGTTGGGCCTTGTTCTTCGCGGAATTTGATTTTATAATTACATATAGGCCGGGGACTAATAACCGGAAGGCCGACATACTGTCACGGTACCCTGAACCTGTCAGTAAATCAGAAAATGTTCTACAGACTATAGTTCCACTAGCACGTATAGTGGGTGCTACGACTGGACTATTTGAGATGATTCAGCAAGAATTATCCATGCAGGATTTGCACAAGTGGTGTGCAGAAGACCCGCAACACCAGGTAATTGCTGGACTCCCGTATCACGGCCAGCAACTCTTCTTACCCGCTACCAAACTCCAAAAAAAGGCCATGTCTTGGTGCCACGATTCCCCTCTTGCGGGCCATCCAGGTAGAACCAAGACCCAAGAACTGGTATCACGGTATTTCTGGTGGCCTCAGTGGCGGCGAGACGTACAACAGTATGTGAGTAACTGCGATACGTGTGCACGCAATAAATCCGACCACGGTAAACCAGCAGGGTTGTTGTGCCCATTGCCAACACCCTCGGCACCCTGGCGCTCCATCACTATGGATCTCATAGTAGACTTACCAGCAGTACAGGGGTTTACCTCCATCATGGTGGTGGTTGATACGTTTTCTAAAATGGCACACTTTATCCCTTGTATGGGAGTACCAACCGCAGGTCAAGTCGCAGAGCTATTTCTTCAACATATAGTACGCCTCCATGGACTGCCCTCCCACATAACAACGGATAGGGGACCACAATTCACCTCCCGCTTCTGGCGTGAATTCTGCAAAATCATAGGAATGGATGTGAGCCTGACATCGGGCTATCATCCGGAAACAGACGGCCAAACGGAGAGGGTCAATCAGGGGCTAGAACAGTACCTACGCTGTTTTATTGCCAGTCGGGAAGCAACTTGGTTGCAACATGTATGGTTGGCAGAGTTAGCATACAACAACGCCAACCATACTTCCACAAAGCAATCACCCTTTTACTGCCTTTATGGCTACCACCCCAAGGTACTCCCTGTTGCATTGGCAGAATCCAAGCCAACCCTTCCAACCATAATAGGACGGAGGAAATGCATGGAACAGGTGTGGAAAGAGGCACAGGATAATCTTGTACAATCCAAGACCATCTACAAGAAATATGCTGACAAGCATCGTCGAGCCTGCCCTCAATATCGAGTGGGAGACATGGTTTGGCTCTCCACTCGTAATATAACTTTACATGGACCACGTAAATTACAACCACGATATCTGGGCCCTTTCCCCATAGAACGAATCATCAATCCCGTAGCCGTGCGTTTAAAACTGCCCCCTCAAATGAGAATACATCCAACGTTCCATACCGCATTATTGAAGCCAGCCCCTAAGGCTACCACGACCCAAAAACCACCACCTGTCCTAGTCCAAGGAGAACCTGAGTATGAGGTCCAAGCAATCCTGAATTCTAAAAGGGATAGGGCAGGACGGGTTCTGTATCTGGTAGATTGGGTCGGGTATGGGCCTGAAGATCGCTCTTGGGAGCCCTCAGCTCATGTACATGCCCCAAGACTGCTGCGCACCTTCCATCGCAACTTCCCAGATAAACCTCGGCCTCCACCGGCCTTCCGTGGGGGGGGGAGTGATGTCAGGGGCAGACCTGGGGGGGCACGCAAAAAGCATGCAGCAAGGCATGCGGTGGCACCTGTAGTGAAGAAACTGGTGGGTGTCCTGCACTATGGGCCACGTGTAGTGAATGTGTGTGGTGTTCAGGTGGGATGGGGAAGGGTGCTGCCATACAGGAGACTGCTTTGTCCTCCCTGTAGGCTGCAGGCGTTGCAAGTGCATCGAGACTACACTTCCCAGCATGCCTCGCGCACAGACAGCCAATCAGGAAGCAGATCGGGCGTGGTACGCCCCAACGCGCATGCGCGAGAACACCGACACGGGGCTTGTGCTCGAGATCGCTGTGGAGGAGGACGTGAGACACCGAGCTCCGTAGGAAAACCCGTGCGAGGGGCCCCGCCCCGCCTGATTGAGAGTCTGGCCCCTCGCCGAAACTCAGATAAGTGTGGGACGCATACCCGGGGAACCCAAGCCACGCAATACTCTATCCTAAGAGAGCCCGTAGAGAGAGTTTTGGGAAGCGCAGGGGGCACAGTCTCCCAGTCCATAACGCTCGCCCCTGCGCCGGCATACGAGATAAGTACAGACCCCGGGGACAAAAGTATTTAGCAGCGCGAGTCATGCAGGAATGAGGAGCGCAACATTGGCACCATAAAAAGGAGAATACCCGCGCCCCAAGTCACGCGCGGCGAAGTTTACCCACGCCCCAAGCCACGCGCGGCGAAGCTCGCGCTGATGCGTTTCTAACGACCTGTTAGGCGCCTGGGGAAGAAAGTATGAATGCGGCATGGAGTGAATGACCGTGCGTATGTGTGACCTGGAATAACACATACCTTTTCTTTGTAGCGGAAGACGTGACCAGTTCACACCGTTTTCGGAGACGCAGCACAGACTGACAGCTTCCCAAGGACCGAGCACTCGGACCGGACAATGAACCCAAGCTAAGTGTTGCATGCTAGTTTACCTGTGACAGTGGTTACCCACTGCCAATTGAACCGCTCAAAGGGGTCAAATGTTGCTTATGTGATTCACACTTTAGAAAGTGTACTGAGTGGTCTAGCCTGCAGACTCTGCAGGAATTATCATGTGGTGTGTTATGACAATGAAGGTGTGCAGCAGTTGAACCTCACCCAATTTCCCTCTACCTACCCATTACCTCGCCCTACTCCTTTTCCCGGTTTTCCCACAATCCCCCAACCTATCCAATCAACGAGACCCTAACCCTCTTTCCCTGCCCTGGTCGCGAAGGCCTGCGTAAGCTTCGTCTTGCAGGTATCAAGACCAGTGTGGGGGTAGTTGGTACATCCACTCCTGCGCCAGGTATCGGTGTGCAACCCTGACACTCTGGTCCTCCAAGATACTCACTCAATATATCAGTAGTATTAGACGTGGTCTATGTTGTTTCATCAAATTCAGCTTTCTTCCCATCCCTCTTCTTTGAAGTTGCCTTTTTTTGTCCCCTCTTTTTCTTCGATTACAGGGGTACCGCCACATACCTCCATCACTTACACACCCTAATTGTTCCCTTCTCTTACCCTCCGCATATGTATTTAAGTTCTTCCAAAATGGGATTTCGTCAGAACATTTCAAACAGGGAGTTGTCCTCACTTTTCCTTTTATTTATTCATTTATTTATTTATTTATCTATTTATTTATTTATTTATTTATTTATGTAGCGCACAGACAAAGCCCATGGGTATAGGGGAGCTAAATAGGACATACATACATAAACAAGAAGGAGAGAAGCAGGAAATGGTGGCTGTGAGATTTCTAGTTCATAGTGGGCTCAGCAAAAAAGTGCTGTCTTCAAGCCGTTCTTGAAGGCAGGAAAGGATGTGCACGCTCGCAAAATGAGGGGAAACTAATTCCAGAGACTCGGGGCTGCATGTATAAATGACCCTCTTGTCACACAGGAGTGTTTGGAGCATGGTGTCACCAGGAGAGATGTGTTGTTAGAATGCAATATCCTGTGTTAAGGCAACCAACAAAGATGTTGGGCTAGATATTCTGGGCCCAAGCCATAACGGCATTGATATGTTATGCAATGCACACAAACAGTACACGACTATTCACTAGAAACCAGTGCAAAGCTCTTCTGTCCAAGGAAACATGGTCTGGCCTGCCCATCCCCATTACAATGCGCACAGCATTATTTTGAACCACTCCGAATAGTTCCCCTTTAGTTGCCCCCAGCAGAAGGCTAGCGCAATAGTCCGATTTGGCCCCTATTATGTCACAGTCAATCATGGCACAGTTGGTAATGCTCAAAAAGGGGCGAAGCTGGGCTAATAATTTAAGGTAATAGGAGGAGCAGGAGACTAAGCTGCTTACATGTGCCTTCATTGACAAGTTTTGATCAAGAGTAACTCCCAAAGTCCTGACCTTCGGTTGGGTTTTAATCAGGCATCTGGCTATGTTGAACTGGCAGTACCCTTGACCAATTTTCTGCCGTTGAGGGGCTATGCCCACAACCATCAGTTCAGTCTTTGAGTTGTTTAGTGCTAACCTGTTCACCTGCATCCATGCTTGTATCCTCCCATAGATACAATTTAGGGCAATGGAATCGGTGATATAGTCACCTGATAGTGGCATAAAACACTGAGTATCATCAGTGTAATTAGCATAAATTATCTCTGCTGCATTCAGTTGTTGGAACAAAGGGAGCAAGAAGATATTAAATAGCGTTGGTGATAGACAGGGGCCGCAGGGGACCCAGAACTCCTCTGCTAGTGAGCCCTGAAAGAAGACTCTTGCAGTACGGTCGGATAGAAATGATTGAACCCAATTTGCCGCTGTGGCAGAAAAGTGTGCCGTGCTACGTAGTCTGTCTGCAAGGATGGCATGATCCACAAGATCAAATGCTGTGGACATATCTAGTAGCACCAGCAGAGCTGAGTTCCCCATGTCAAATATATTAAACATATAGGTCTTCAGGTCAAGAAGAGTTGACTCAGTACTGTGGCCTCGTCGAAAACATGATTGCTTTGGCCCTTCATCCCCATTAGATGAAAAAACATATTCACGTGGAATTGTGCTAATTTAGAACAGCGTGCTCACTGCTTTCACATAAGGCCAACAGCAGCATGTTCTGGCAGCTCCAGTAGTAAGACAAAAAAACTCAAGGGTGGATAAAAAAGCATTAAGGCTTTCACCCATTGTGAGAAGAATAGAATCAGCAAAGCTGCACCATTCAAGGCTATGTCTGAAGCAAGTTAAGACCACACAATCCTGCATTGTGTTTAAGGCCATTATCGAGCATACCGTTTTCAACAGCCTCCAGACACTGCGAGAGGAAAAGGGACAACTGAAATCTGTCAGCGGTAGTCAAGCATAAGTGCTCTGGTGAAAGCAACACGCTGCTGCTGGGAACCTGAGTAGGTTGCTCCAGTATGTTGTGATGCTGGAAATGCATTGGAGGGACAGGGCCTCCGTGTCCTTGTCCTGTACTCCCTTATCATGTGTGTTCTGTGTTGATTTCTGCACAGGAGTCCAGTTGGGACTCCTGACAGTGCAGCCTTCCTCTTTTTGGTTGTGGTGATCAGAGATCCTTGGGTTACCCTTATGGCGCCCATGGGTGGGGGTACAACCCTGTACTCCTAGTGTATGTTTTTGGACACCTGTGTGGCCCACAGTGCAGGGTATGGGCTGGTGGCAGCTCCATGCTGAATTTGACAGTTGCTCTGAGTATTCTTCATTTTGGGATACCCAGGCTCTGCCATAAGGATCTGTGGATTCCTGATAGAAGGCAAGATTGCCCTTGGTGCCTCTTGGTTCTATTACCTGTTACCTTGTTTTTCCCAAAGTCCTGGGAAGCCCTGACTCTATCCCTTTCCCTTACAGGCTGATGTGCGGAAGAACCATACATGGTATTGTTGGGAAGCCCAGGCCAGACAGGCTGGAGCCTTCCTAGTGACTGTATGTTGTGGGTACACCCTTGGGGTGGGACCTGGGTGAATGGAGTGTGTGACCAATATGCATTCCATGTTATGGGTGTCTGGCTTCTGTGTGTGTGAGACACAATGAATGAGACAGCCCTGCCTGAAACTGACATGAATGCAATGTGGTATGCTGAAAGGCTGGGTGCTTCCCCCAATCCACATTCCTTGTTATGGGTGTCTGTGTGGAAGTGAATGGCCTGAATGCACTGCGAGCCTGATGGGCTGCCTGCCTGCATCAATGCACTTCTGTCTGATTGTCTGACTGAGTTTGGCTCAGCAGTGTGAATGAGGGACAGATGTGTATATCTGGGGACCTCTCACTTCCCAATTTGTTCAGAAGCTGAAGTTGAAGCTTGAAGCTGCTTATCCTTGAAGCCCAGCTGGAAGAAGAAGGTTTGCTGCTGCTTTCTGTCAACGAAATCTAAAAGCTTTCGAGTCAGTCAAGGAAAGATCCAAGAGAGGACCTGGATAGGAGAGCTCTTACCGATATACGAGGGAACATCGTGCAGAAGCTGATCTTCATCGATGCACCCTGGAAGCCAGCTCCGAAAAGCTGTTGACCGGAGACGGGGCCCGCAGTAAAGCACCAGGACATCAAGGCCATCGAAGTCCATCATCGTTGACCAGGGTTCAGAGGATTTCTGTGACCACTGGAAGCCCGTCCTGTCATGTTGCCTAGATGCGGGTACAGCTTGACACCATGCTGCTCAATAACCGGAGCCGCAATGCTCGCCCTTTGCCTAAGAACTTTGAAAGAAGAGCTCCCTTGCCCTTCGTCGACCGCTTTGTGCCGCTGGAGAAAGTCAAGGTCGTCGACAACCGAGGAGAATTCGCCGGTGGGTTTCCTGCCACCCAAAGTCCGCAAAGACACTGACAAGTGAAGATCTGAAATCCAGCCGTGGTCGAGACCCGATCATTGACACTGACTCCTGACGCCCGCTGCTGGACCTACGTTCTTCATTGAGTCTTCTTTTCGGCACTGAACTCTTTGCATGGACATGCACCGCATGTCTCATCTTTGCAAGACATCCATGATCGATCGTTGATGAGCACTGCGAAGGTCAAATCTACTGTCTCGATGCCAGGGTTCACATTTCTTCGAGGAATCTCAACACCCTGTGGCTCCTGCTTTAAAGGGAATTCATTCACGAGGGACTCGTCGATGCACTGTTGAGTACCCTCTTCTAACGCAGGTACATTGGGGTAGTTGAACAGTTTAACCAGGAAACAAGACTACTTTAACGGACTGGGCTTGTTAATACCCTTTATTACAGGTTAACCAGATGGAGGGATCCTCACTCAGAACTGCCTCTAGGTAGTGGGGGACAGCATTCTGCCATTGTTTAAACCAACTTGCCTTTCTTCCTATACTCTATGCTTATACACATTGTTATAGGATTTGTATGCCATTATAACTGTCCGCAGTTGATGTATTTTAAAGGAGTCAATAGCTAGGCAGCAACATGATTGCCTTGGAAGCAAGCCGATGCAGAGCCGCACAGGTTCGATCCGCGGGTCCGCGCTTAGAAACCTCTGGGTATTAAGCGCGTTATAAATAACGGTTCATATCACATCACATAGACATTATATATATTTGCCATATTAGAATTGCCAGGGTACAAAGTGTGTTATTAATTGATGTATGTATCTTGAAACTTATTTATGTATAAAGAACTGTGTTAGCACATAACATAGTGTGTGGACATTCCTTTGTGGGGGGATTGGGGACCACACTTTACTTAAGAACCAGCCTGCATCACCTCCTGAGAGCTTAAGCCTTGGTTACTCGTCCATTGCTACCCTATAGAGAATTTTGGCTGGGGTGCTCTGTCCTTCTACTGTGCCATATAGAGGGCAGGAGTGCAGATAACCCCCTCCAGTTTTTACATCTATCTAAAGTCATCGTGAAGACTATCAAGGCACCAGAAACCATTAGCACCCTGGGCGTGGGAGCCAGCCAATCAGGTGGCTAGGAACGCAGGCTTTAACCGCCCCTACAAGCCCGCGTTCCAATTCACCTGACAGCTAGTTCTCCCTGCTGCCATCTTCCCCATCACCCTCCGTCCCAGATTCTTTTTCTATCTCCAAACCCCCTACGCACCATATTTTGGCAGCATGCCACCGCTGCATCTGCTCCTTCTCTTTGCCTCCCGCAGGCCACCATGGAAAGGGAAGAGAGGCTCTGTACGGAGCCCTGCCTTCCCTTTCCATGGTGGCCATCTTGGTAAAGGATTTACCTTCCTACATCGGGACGCTGCACGTGTGCCGCTGTAGGAAGGAAAATCCTTTTTTTATTAGCACCCCGTGTTACCGCTTTGAGAACCTGGGTTGCTAATGGCCTTCAACCCCCGTTCCAGCCCCTGGAATGGGGGATAACCGCCCAGAGCACTCGGGTCAATAACCTGGGCCACCGGGCCGCTATCCCCTGTTCCAGCCCCTGGAACGGGGGATGAACGCCACATTAAAATTCCCTATGGGATACAATAACGAGTGGGATTCAATGTGACAAATATAGCCCATGCCTGCATCACAAAATGCATGCAGAATTATCAATAGATGAGTGTAGAACCGGGAAGGGGACCGTGGGAGGAAAATTGCATTCCTTCCCTTCGATGGTATGCAGTCCATAAAAGACAAAAAAGGTGAAAAGAAATAATTTTATGAAAAGAATTTCAAAAACTTCGAAACTGAAAACAAATATTTATATAGCGAAAAATCAAGTCCAAAAACACATTTTAATATTAGTAAAGACATTTCTAATTTGGCCTGAAATAATTTTGGCACATTGAAACAGCATTTTCCATAAATGCATAGACGGTAAGGCGAATAGTAGGCAGTAGTGGGTGCGGTACTCCAGATGATGTTTGCAGAGACCCCCACAGCACATACAATCTCCTGTAATGCCAGCGGCGCATGGGCGGCCTTGATTTTTCTTGGATTCACCAGTATCTGGATGGGGATAGAAATGGTATGTTCAGACGCGCATACAAGGCATGGAATGTTTGTAAATGTTTGTTGGAAGGAAAAGGTAGACGGGGAGTCCGGAGAAAGGGCTTCAGAGTGCTGGAAAGGGGATTCCGCCCCATTTTATAAAATGTTTTCCATTCATTAAAGAGTGTACAAGCGCAAAAAAACACATGCATAGTATAACCTTTTTTATTTTTTCCTTGGCAAGCATTTTCTGTTTCATTTTTTTAAAATATTGTCTTTCTTGCATGTTTTCCAACATCAGTCCATGAACTAATTGATGTAGGAGCCAAACAACACCTGCGAGGCAGCACCAAATTGAAAAACATAAAGTTACAAAAGAAAGGCAACAACACCCCTCAGGAATCTGTCCTTGCCAGAGTCTGCTGCAAGGAAATAGACTGACTCCAACCTTGGCACTCCCAGGAGAAATAAACAACCCAGAGCATTCCAGCAAAGGACTCAATGACCTCTTCCCCCGACCAATGAATACCCACCCCAAGACCAAAAGCCCACCCATTGGCTAAGAGCTCAATATGCCTCAGAGCTCAGACATCACAGGAAGACCTGCCAGTATCCTCCTGAACCAAGGAGTACTTGGGGTAGAAACGGAGACGGTGGCCCTCCAGAAATTCATGATCAAATCATCACGTATTTCGGCTGTGTGGCACGCAACCATCACAGTTCCCCCAGCAGCCTCACGCTGTTGAGGCTCGTTCATTGGGATCCTTGATCCCTTCCAATGCCAAGCAAGGTAGCTTTACCAAACCCTCTACCAGAATGCTACAGAGTACTACAGAACTTGCATCCTCACCACGTGCCCCTGGCTTTCACTTCAGTGTCCAGCCGTATACTGTTTTCAACAGCATATCTTTAAACTGGATTCGGTAAAAATGATAGAATCCAAATGGCCTACGCCACCAAATTACCAAAAATAGATGCTACTAAATGTCCTACTGACTAAATGTTCGTAGGACATTTTGTTGTATCTATTTGCTGGTGTAGGTCTTTTTTTTTTTGGGTCGGAACAGCTGTCCTTGAAGCTGACCCGACTCCCCCCCAAAAAAAGGCTGCGGGGGTATCCTCCACAACACCCCCTCGCTATAATATACAGTATAGTGAGCAGGGGTGGCGGGAGACACCCCTGCAGCTGACCCAAACATTTTTTTAACAAAAATAAAAGGACCCTGCAGTGTCGGTTTACGATCACGAAAGTGAAAGGGAACTGGTGTCACAGGGATCAGCGAGACTGAAGGAAAGGTAAGTAGGGGGGTGGGAGTGTGGGCAGGTGGGAGGGGGGTTAGTGTTTCTTTAGATTTGGGGTTGTTTTACCTTGAATGACCGAATGGCAAATGTACGAACAATTTTGCATTACATACATTTCTCATTCGGTCCTTTCCATCGCGGTTATTTCTGCTGCGGTTAAACAACCCCAATTCTTTAAACTGACTCAAACCCCTCCGACTTAGCCACAGAATCGTTAGTTTGGTGATCCAGAGCAGCCACCTTCCACTCCACCTTTTCTGCGGCTTCTTCTGCAATAAAATGATCCAATGGCAGTATGCACAGGCCATATAGAATATAACCAAACAGCCTTTCCTTGGAGTTACTAACAAACAGTCATTAATGTGTCAGTGCTAATTGTAAATGGATCCTCGACCATGGATCTAGGTATTCGTGATTTGGATGACCCCGCGGGGCGGGATCCTCAAAGATTTGAACTGGAGCAAATCAGAGATGCTCTTGTGTATCTCTGATTTGCTCCAGCTGTTTCTACCTGATTCACAAAGCTTGAAATGGAAGCCAATCTGGAGATTTCTGGAGCATCTCTGAGATGCTCTTGCGCAAATCTTGGAGAATAGCTTTTGCACATGAGCATCCCAGAGGTGCCCCAGGCATCTCCAGATTTCCTCCAGTTTTGGATCAGGTGTGAGGTTGGAGGCGCTAATCTGAAATGCTCACCGGCATCTCTGATTTGCTCCAGTTCAAATCTTTGGGAATCTGGGCCCTCGCTTTCAGGAAAGCTTTGAATCCAAGGCTGTTCCCGTCCACGTATTAAGTCTTTGCCCGATTCCCTTTGGTTGCGTTTAGTGCAAGATACTTTAGGGAGAATAATGTACTTTTCACTTAAAAAAAAAATAATAATAGAATGTAATATGATGGATTTGATTCTTACTAAAGTTTATAAACCAGAAGTCTAGGAATTTGTGATCACACATTTTGGAATTTCTGATTGCTCCACCTGCAGCCCGTGTAAGCTAAACTTGCAGCAGAGCTGTGAAAGGCACACTTTTGATCTGCAAGTAACTTGGCTGCAGTGAAAGTTTTAGTCTGTGATTGCTCATCTTGAGATTCTGCCTGCTAAACTTGAGGTCCACTGGCATGGATTCCAGACAGCGCCGATATTCCCGTAAAAAGTTAGGAATGCCATGTCCTTAAACTTGACAACTGCAATTCCTAAACCTGATGATGAATTCGTTCTTTTAGGACACAACTTTATTTTGAAACATCATTGTTTCAAATTAGGTTTTTTCTGAGTTGGGCACAAAAGTCAACTTCAGGTTTGGTCACTGAAGGTTGCTAACTCAATCACCCCTTAGTTTGCCTCCACTCCCTGGGGCGGGGCCGGGGGAGAACCCTGGAAGACAAGCTATACACATGTATGGAAGTAAGAAACTTTCCGGTGGTTTCCCAGAATTTACACTGTCGTTCTTCTAACATTTGTTCATTTGAATTTTTGGCATAAAATCCAATTACATTGTCATTCGAAAAATATGGTTTACATGTTTTTGCTTCAAAACGATTGCTAAATAAATTCAATAGAACTCATATTTTGTCAAAGCACATCCTTATATCAAAAAACAGAAAACAGTATTGCATATATTTGCATCAATGATTCTTCAGCGCAACATGTTTTCTGGTAGATCATGTTCAATCGCTTTAGTTTGCAATGCTAATCAATACCTGCGGTCAGCAGCATTAAAGGAGCCCCACTGGAATTCTAATTAGGGAGGGGCTGTTGAGTCTAGGTCACTTCTAAGATACTTACAGCAGAAAATAAAATGATATATTACAAACTACGATGTTGTGCTGATGACGAAAGTTGTCCTTTAATGTATTAGCAATGGCAAATTGTGTTGCCTTATGCCGGCTTCCTACAGAATTACAAGCACCCAATTCTGGTGTACAAGGGATTCAAGTGAGAAAATACCAGAGTGCAATCGGTAGTAAGAGAATTCATACTAAAGTGGAATGTCATGGTTTGTGGTTCAGAGCTTCGAAGGATCTGATGCTGCGGCACTGAGGAAATGCTAAGCGCCCGTTGCTGGCATGTCTTAGCCCCTGCTTCCTAATATACTTACATTTACCGTGTGGTAACAGAGCATGCTTAGCTATCAACAGCCACAGCGGTACAAGTCCTCAAATTGAATGATAGCTCTGACCATTTAATTTCCCAAGACCTTCGGTAAAGCTCACATTGTGCTTGTCCTCTGCATGCCAAGCTACTGAGAGGTCAGATGGTTTGCACGTTCACCTCACCTGAACACAGATATATGCATAATACTTTCTTGAGAGTACCATACTGTGCATTAGTTAAATCCCTCCTTGTCCAACATGGCTTCAGTCTTGGGTTGGCTTTTATTGGTGGAGTCTGGGATCTGCACACCCAGTCACCAGGTTAACCTCGCCTGACAGTCTGGGGCTGTGAGCCAAACAAAAGCACATATTAACTCAGCACAGAACGCACCGTGTGATCCTGGTCGGGAGCTGCGTAATGTGATGCAAATTAACAAGGGAGTCCTGGGAGTCCCTCTGCCAGACATTAGTCCTGGTTATGAGAGACTTACCCAGAGTCTTTAGCTCACTATCTTTCACAGAGAAGAAATATCCCAAACATATCAGTCTTTGTCCTGCCCTGGGGCAGTCCAGCACGAAATGCTAGGCAATTCTCCTCTGAACAAGAGTACCAACAGAAACCCCAGACACGTGTTTTGGTCTGGTTGGACCTCATCAGCAGGGTGGATCTGTGCCTCTCTAAGAATAGTGAGGAAGGGGTCCACGTCTGCATTCCCCTAGTAACTTAGTGTGAGACCCAAAGTTACTTAAATATGCAAATTAACAAGGGGGTCCTGGGAGTCCCTCTGCCAGACATTAGTCCTGGTTACGAGAGACTTACCCAGAGTCTTTAGCTCACTATCGTTCACAGAGAAGAAATATCCCAAAGATATCAGTCTTTGTCCTGCCCTGGGGCAGTCCAGCACGAAATGCTAGGCAATTCTCCTCTGAACAAGAGTACCAACAGAAACCCCAGACACGTCTTTCGGTCTGGTTGGACCTCATCAGTAGGGTGGATCTGTGCCTCTCTAAGAATAGTGAGCAAGGGGTCCACGTCTGGATTCCCCTAGTAACTTAGGGTGAGACCCAAAGTTACTTAAATATGCAAATTAACAAGGGGGTCCTGGGAGTCCCTCTGCCAGGCATTAGTCCTGGTTACAAGAGACTTACCCAGAGTCTTTAGCTCACTATCTTTCACAGAGAAGAACTATCCCAAACATATCAGTCTTTGTCCTGCCCTGGGGCAGTCCTGCATCGAAATGCTAGGCAATTCTTTTCTGAACAAGAGTACCAACAGAAACCCCAGACACGTGTTTTGGTCTGGTTGGACCTCATCAGCAGGGTGGATCTGTGCCTCTCTAAGAATAGTGAGGAAGGGGTCCACGTCTGCATTCCCCTAGTAACTTAGTGTGAGACCCAAAGTTACTTAAATATGCAAATTAACAAGGGGGTCCTGGGAGTCCCTCTGCCAGACATTAGTCCTGGTTACGAGAGACTTACCCAGAGTCTTTAGCTCACTATCGTTCACAGAGAAGAAATATCCCAAACATATCAGTCTTTGTCCTGCCCTGGGGCAGTCCAGCACGAAATGCTAGGCAATTCTCCTCTGAACAAGAGTACCAACAGAAACCCCAGACACGTGTTTCGGTCTGGTTGGACCTCATCAGTAGGGTGGATCTGTGCCTCTCTAAGAATAGTGAGCAAGGGGTCCACGTCTGGATTCCTGTGCCTGCTGTGCCTAGAGACCCAAGCTACTCCTCACTGATGACGCCCAACAAGGCTGAAACATGTCTGGGGATGCTTGTAGTCTTGTGCAGAAGGGATGTGACCTAGCAGTTCGGGCTGGACTACCCCTTTGGGGGTGTGACCAAGCCTGATTTGCATATGGTCTTTCCCCTTTTGTAATGGCTTGGCAGGTAAAGAACGATGGTCTGGAGGGCTGCCCAGAGCAATGCCAGAGGTTAAGATTAATTCTAAACCTTCCAGCCATCACCTCTTTTGTTTTGCTATTGTCACCCCGAGTGGGACGGGTATGCCCAGACGTGGGTCCCGTGCCTGCTGGGCCTAGAGACCCAAGCTACTCCTCACTGATGACACCCAACAAGGCTGAAAAATGTCTGGGGATGCTTGTGGTCTCATGCAGAAGGGATGTGACCTAGCAGTTCGGGCTAGACTACCCCTTTGGGGGTGTGACCAAGCCTGATTTGCATATGGTCTTTCCCCTTTTGTAATGGCTTGGCAGGTAAAGAACGATGGTCTGGAGGGTTGCCCAGAGCGATGTGAGAGGTTAAGATTCATTCTAAACCTTCCAGCCATCACCTCTTTTGTTTTGCGTAATGTGATGCAGCTGCTCTGGAAACAAGATTCAATTCTGAATATGAAATTGCGGGGTTATTGTTATTATTATCAGGGTACTTATTGAGCGTGGACCTAGCTTCGGGAAGCAACTGAGCGCTTTAGACATCACAGCGGTAGTTGAAAAGTGCAGAATGGGGCAATAACAGAAACAGAATGACAGGTGGAAGTCAGTATTGCCCACCTTCTGAGGAGAACATATGCTCGGTGGGTAGTACCAGGGACACGCGCTCAGGTTTGATCCCCGCTCCGGCACTTCGAAGCTGGTAGAGTCGGCATGAAGTGTGATATAAAAAGCCAACATAAACCCTCACATCTTTCGATGTTGTGTCTTACCTTGTATGCAGAGGCCATGAGGAAGACCAGAGGTGGGCTCTCACTAGGTCTCATTGATCTTTTGGCTGCCAGGTTGTTTTGTTACTTCATCTGCTGCTCCTTGGCTAGTTTCGCTCAACCCTCCTGGTACTTCATCTTTAGACAGGGGAATTGTTCCTGTTGTGTGGTAAAGTCTCGGAGGCCCACAAAAACTCCTATTTTCACTTCCCACTGATTCCCTCTTCATTACCTACGTTTTCTTGCTCTGTCCCAGCCTGGTTTTGCCGGAGCTACATGTCCGTGCAACTGGGCTTCTGGTTGTCCCTAATGGACATTGCTACCGATTGCAGCGCTCCGAAGCCGCTTTCCATGGGACTAGCACCCCACCTTCCAGCTGTTCTGCACGGCGTCCTTTAGCCCCTTTAATTTTCAGGTGTCCTTCTAGATGCTCTGCGCAGGGACGTCATTTAGGGGTCGTCAGAGGTCGCAACTGAGGTCTCCCTTGTGACCTCTGTGGTCACCCTTGCGAGCTCTAGAAAAAAAAAAGAAAAGAAAAGTTTTTTTTTTTTTTGTAATGCAAGCTCATGGGCTGTGGCCAGCACCATGTGGCTCTTTACTTCTGGAGTGGCTGGCTTTCTTGTTAAAGCCCCTTTAAAAAAAAAGAAGTACAAGAAGGAAAGGAGTGACACAAGTCTAACTCTTTCAGCACTGACCCTAAATAAGAAAGATTAGGAATACCAAATAATTTGTCTTTCTGGAATTCTATACAATAATTGCTAGACTTATTAAAGGTTTTTTTCAGGCACTCTTCAGGGGGTGACTCACTGATTTAGTCTGTTCTTAAACGCCTCAACTCAGCCTTTCATCCTTCTGAGGTCAATAAATGAGTACCAACACAGGTTGGGTGATATTGGGTGCATATTTTTTCTATATAAAGCGCTTAAGCGTAAGTGCTATATAATAACACATCATTATCATTTGGTCATGGAGGTCTGCTTGCATTCACAGTCATTTGGTAATAAGGGCCTATACACACTGATCTTAATGATACATATGGCGATCCATTCTTGTATGAAATGTACATCACATTATAGTGATATCGTAACCATATTTTTTGTAGTGTACAATGCTATGTGATAGCACTTCCTGTTTTGTCAATGGGGGAAAGGTCGCGTCCCATCGCATCCCGCAATATCACTTCGGGGTGGGGTCAAATGACATCACTTGCTGTGATGTCACCAAGGGTCAAGGGTCGTGTGATGTCTCTTCCGTTACCCCAGGCATTTTGGTGAAATGACATCCCTGGCTCTGCGTCTGTGTTCTGTGCTTTGCAGCGTATCCTGTTCTCTGGTTTGCAGCGGCTCTAGTGCAGCTCTTTATGTAATTTGCGTCACCCCTGCTAATGACCTTTAGATGCAGCATCTGGGAGCGCCGCTGTCTGATAGATGATGTGGAATCGCTGCTTCCTTTCAGATAAGTCCTCGCTGTCAATGAGTAGGATCTCATTGCGAGTTTGGCGGTGCGGTAAAAAAGTGATGGGTACCTGAACTTTCTTTTGGCAGTAATAGAATTACCACCATTTTTACCACAATGCTGAATTCCGAGTTTGACCTTTAAGTGGAGGATTGACCTCTAGTCTGATAATGGAGGTAAATCCTCCACTTTAAGGTCAACAACCATAGTTTTAGATATATTGGTGAGTTGTTAGTAGCTCTTCTCTACGATTGAAGCTACCAGCAGCTCAGCCTCCTACTGTAACTGCAAATGCTTTGCATCTCATAACAGAAATGGAGTCTTGATACCACCTCTACGAAATGTAAATCTATTCCAAAAAACCAGATTAGCAGCTAGCAGTCAGGTCAATGATTTACATGCCTGAGAGCATATGACTGCAACCTATTGGTGGCCTCCCAATCCCCCTGGACGAGAGAAGCGTCAATCGTCTTGGAGACCCCGCCTCTAATACCGCCTACTGCTTGTGTGCATATCTGTTCTTGCTTCTTGCTTACTTTGCCTGCTTTTATACTTGCTTTGAGAGCCTGTCTCTGTTCTGTTCAGTGCAACCACTGGGTAAACCATACCGAAGACAGCTTGTGACCAGCACTATTTACACCATAGAGGTATATGTCAGGAAGTAAACACCCCCCGCCCCTTGCTCCTGTCTTTTGTGATCATTGCTCTTGCACTACCAGAAAGGTCGTCAGGCCTAGCACGATAGTCTATAGCTTGTTCCTCCATCACTCCCCCTTGCTCCCGTCTTTTGTGATCATTGCTCTTGCACTACCAGAAAGGTCATCAGGCCTAGCACGATAGTCTATAGCTTGTTCCTCCATCACTCCCCCTTGCTCCCGTCTTTTTGTGATCATTGCTCTTGCACTACTAGACATGTCATCAGGCCTAGTACGATAGTCTGTGGCTTGTTCCTCCATCACTCCCCCTTTTTCCCCTTGTCTTTTTGTTATCATTGCTCTTGCACTACTAGACATATCATCAGGCCTAGCACGATAGTCTATAGCTTGTTGCTCCATCACTCCCCCTTGCTCCAGTCTTTTTGTGATCATTGCTCTTGCACTACTAGACATGTCATCAGGCCTAGTATGATAGTCTATAGTTTGTTTCTCCCCTCCCCCCGCTCCCTTTTTTGTGTTCAATGCTCTTGCACTATCTGAAATGTTGTTAGGCCTAGTACGATTATTACTTGCCCATTCATAATGTCTCAGGGCCTTGAAGAATGTCATTGTATTTTCCCTTGCTCCCTTGCCCGCCTTGAAGTGCTTTGAAACACGCTGTATATACGCACTATACAAATAAACTATCATATCATATCATATCTGTGTACAGAGGTCTAATGTGATTAATAGAACAAATACCCCAAAAAGCTGATGCACAAAAGGCCACATCACGTTGCCCGATGCAGTGTATGTTTGTTTTCGGGGAAGCAGCCTTGAGCGAGGCCAGAAGAGGCAGCTCGGGCTGGTAGAGTTAAGTATTGAGGGTGGTGGGAGTGTGGTAGTGAGGGCCGTGCAGCAGCAGCAAAGGTGCAGGGGTGGATCCCACTGTAATGGATAAGGGGAAAGAGGATGGAGGCTAAAATCTTCCTACCGCAAGGGGCTGCCTTCTGCAACATGTGACAAGGATGGCACAGAAAACACTGAGTCTCCGGAATATTCCAGGTTTTTTTAATATATATGTCACCAGGTCGATGGAGTATTCTTGATAACAGTGCTGAGAGACAGTGTTAGGAATTCGACCATCTGCATGGTCGGTGTGAACTCGCCTGGGCTTTTTTGAAATGTTTTATTAAATGGAATGATGGTATATCAACCTCAGGAAAATGTGTGGGGCCAATTCACACACATTTTCCTATGTTCACACCATGACAAATGCATAGACTTGTGTAATCTGGGTGGACACAGCCATATTTAGTTGGAATGCGACAGCCAGGAGTGCGCAATGTCATCTCCAGGAAGGGAGAGCCCAATCTTCTCCTGCCATGGTCAGCCTGATTAACTTACAAAGGATCCATGGAACCGCACAGCTAATTTGTTAAGCCCTGCCGCTGTTGGCAGCGATTAACATACCAACAGAGAGTACTTCAAACAGGCACACATGGGGTCTGGCTGCAGAGGTTAACGAAAGAGACAGGAAACCCAACAACCTTTCATACGTAACTGTGTATACCTGAAACCAGATACTGTTCTCAGTATCAACGACAGTGAACTGTCATGTCAGGGACTGTTGTCTACAGTAGGCCACCCTGCTAGGGGACCCATAAGGTATGAGAATGTGGTTTGCAGGAGCCAGAGAGACACTTTGAACACATCAGACAGGAAGATATGTGGGACTTAGTAGCACAAGGGAGCGATCCCAGAGCTCTTTCTGTTGAGAGAAGGGTTCAGCCATTATGTCGTAGGGCACACCCTATTCCCGTTTCACCCCTTTACCTTTCATGTTGCAAAACACTCTAGACCTCATGCATACAGGAGATTGTTGGTAAGGACCCCAGGATTGGTTCATTAAGGTAGGTTTAGCCTACACCAATCACTGTGGCCCACTTGGCTTTAAATGAAAAACAGAGCCCGTCTGTTTGCAGATTATCTGAAGACTTCACAAGAAGTAAGAAAGGAGAACTGAACCTTGGACCCTGGCTGAAGGTACAGTCTGCCTTACATCTTCCACCAGTGAAGGAAGGCCAGGATATCCAAACAGAGAAGCAGGATCCCTCCCCTAAACATCTCCCAGGGAACGGAGGTAGATACAGAACTCAGAGGACCCTCCAGCAGCTCCAGAACCGGTACCCACCCAGCACACAGCGTGCCCTGCTAGACTCTGCAGGAAGCTTTCTGGATAGGAAGTGCCAGAAAGTCTCTGAACCTACAACCAAGGACAAGGCAGCCACCTGCAACACATTCCACAGCTTTGGGCCGCCGTCCACCTTAATGGACGGCACAAGCCATTGAAAAACTGAGAGAAGTGTCTCGGCAAGCATCTTTTGATGTCCGCCTTAAGGACATTTTCAAGTCAGTCGAGTTCCTCTATCCACAACTGAAGGCAATGCTGACCATTGTCAAGCCTCTGTCACTTAAAGACACCCGAGACGTCTCAACCAGTGTTTCAGAACTGCCGATCAGCACTGAGAGAACTATTCCTGACCCTGAGCCACTGTGAAGTCCAGTCTGCAGCTGTTCGTCCAGCTCCGCTGGCCTGTCGAAATAGAAAGTATATCGTGCCTCCTATTGTAATAAATATATTTAATATTGGCCTACGCCAAGCTGCTCGAAAGTCGCTTGCGAAAGAAATCTGTGTTGCAAGGTCCTGACCTTAAATCCATGTAGGCCGCCATTTTAGGTCAAACCGCCATTTTAGGATTCGTTGTGTAAAAGTCACCCTTTGAGCTAAAATAGTGGACGATGTCATTGCAGAATACAACATGGCCGTCTTGACCTCTGTACATAGCTAATGTGTAATTTGCCTGCAGGCCACTTGTTGAGGTCATGAACTGAGACCTTGTCCTTCACTGACCTATGGAAGGATTACTCGTGCAATGAAAACTAATCCACGAGCATATGTTGAGACAATGTATTCAAATACTGAACAAAGAACATCTGTTTAACTACAATGTATTAATGTTTAAGAAGGCCTGCATGGAAAACTTTAGAATACACAGCTATTGCATAGGCTTGTTGATACATGTATTAAAGGCAAACCAGTTATATGCGGTTATTTGAGACTTGGCACGAACCCTAGATCGGTGATATATTAAAAGGAATATTAACCCGAAGTGGGGCTGGGCATTGTGCCCACTAAATGTATAAAAAGCGAATGCATTCTAATGTACAGCGTCTCACACTGAACACACTGAACCACGCTGGAGTTCGTTGTGTTGTACTGAGGGCCGATAGCTATCTAATTTTGCTCTGTTTTTGTAATTGGATTCAGTATAGAATAAAGTACTTTGTATGTTCCTTTGTAACCCGTGTTCGGTGTATTTCCTTTTAGGGTACTCAGCCTCGATATTCTTTTTCTGTTTTCACAGTTGGCGCCCGAATAGGGACCCTCAAGATTGATGCCGGATTGTTGAAGGTTGACACACGCTATTGGACCGGGATCGGACGGTGTGACATAAAGGGGCCCCTGGATGAGACGCCACACCTCAGCAGCGCTGCACGACCCGATCCCTGGACGATTAGGTTGTGGTCTGAGATGGCATCTTGACGAGGGTCCACTTATCGAGGCAGGCAGATTTGCCGAAATCACCATTCACGAGGTAACATTAGTTAGGTAAGATTCTTAGAAGTACCGATCGGTCCTCCTTAGGTTTGGTCAGGTGAGTCGTGACCCGATTCTTAATTTAACCCTGACAATTTGAATTTTGGCGCATTGTATCTGCAGACACAATTATTGACCAGGTAACACCAAGAATTTGAGATATGCCTGGAAAATTGCCTACCTGCTTTAGGGCATTATTCCGCAGTGATAGACAATTGTTGGAATTTTGCCGTCCCGCACCACAGGAGGGGTCGCCGGCATGTACTATGTACTGTAAGTACAGCATTGGAAGCATAGTATTTAATGATATTTGGCTCACAGACAAACCAGACATGCCTCCGAACTTCAGTAGCCAATCAATGGTAGTTTTGAGATCCCTCTCATTGAATATTTGGAGTCAGTCTTGTTAAAGAAAAAGGCTAGACCTGCAGAATTGGAAAAAGAAGCGTTGCAACAACTTAAAGGTAGAAAGAAACATGCACGTCGTCAGAAAACGAACGCTGAAAAGGCATTGTTATATGACAAAAACAAACAGGCTGAGGTGACTAAAAATATGGATAGGGATTTCTCACTTGGAATTCAGAAAATCTATCCTTCTAAAGATCTTCATATTTCTGATGAGTTTATTGACAAAATATTAAATGAACGAAGGCATGGTGCCTCTGCGCCACCTCCATATGTTCCTCTCCCACTGCTGTACCTCTTCCTGCTGTTTTTCCTGCTCTTCCTGCTCAACCTGTTGTTCCTACTCCTCCGGTTTTTGTCCCTCCACCTGCTCCTCCGCCTCTTTTTATCGAACCAGTTATAGTACCTCCATCGAATTTGCCTGCTCCCTCTCTTCCAAGTGGTCCTGAGCCGCTTGTAATCGATCGAGGTACTGGAACAAAAGTTGTCACTCGCAATACTGTACCGCCGGAGAAGAAACGTGAGTTAATTTCATGGGATAAGCATTGTATGGAGTAGGATGATCAAGCTACTGTTTTTCCCACACTTTGTAATACGGATAATTTTCCTGAGAAAAATGTTTTTATTGAAGGTTTAGGGATTCAGTTATGTATAATGTGGGGAAGATTAAATAATGCGGATGTTCCGCAAGGGTTAAGGGATCTAAATACTTTAGCACTTTCCAGAGACACTGTGGAGAAGGTAAATGAGCATGTCGAGAGTTTATTTGGGTATAGAAAGGAGTTAGAAAAGATACAGAATGAGGATGATGAAGAGGAGAATATGTATGTACAGAAACGGTTCCTTCCGTGTCGTAAAGCGATATCGGAGGAAATGCGAATTTGTAAGAAAGACGCGATTAGATGGATTTCAGACATATCGATAACTCCAGTTGAGGTATAGGACACACATAGTCAATATACGTTGGAAATGCAGAGGAAAGTGATACAGGTAATGGTAGAGTACTTGCAGGATGAGTGTGTAAAAAGGAAAATTAGTTGTCCCACAGAGTTATTGAGCATTTATAAGACATCTTTTTCACTTGACACTTCTTCGACTGCTTTAGCGCTCGACTTGGCTTTGTTGCTTAGTAAGCGTTCGGAGTTGCCTGCATCTCAGTTGCCTATGAGAGAGGTTCCTCCGACATTTTTCCCGAAGGTTGAGGTTGAGGCCGATCCTGTAAATAATATAGTCGCTGTGAACATTCCTGCACATTATGTATCACAGTTTGTTCACGTCCCGTCCCATTCTCAAGACAGGAAGTGACTACTATTAGGCAATCTATCCCCGATATTAGGAAAAATCCGACAGGGTTCTATAAAGAGATGGAATCTGTTTTGCAATCCTCAGTGTTCACCTTAGGTGACATTGATTTGTTGTTTCCTGTACTCCTGCCGTAGATTTATGGAAACAAGTTAGAACTATTGACGTTGGGAGATACATGGGCGAATATAACCAGACTTGATGGGGAAAGGCCAGCTGGCGAAAGACCGCAACAGGTGATATTAACTCTGCCTGATAGAATCATTGCTAAATTAAAAACCATAATTCCCGAAAAGAGAATTATTTGGGACAAGCTTACGGCCTGTGTCCAAGGAAAGTCTGAAGGTGCTACCGAGTTCTTTAATCGGTTTGAACAGGTATTCTCCGATTTCAGTGGACAAGACTTAGG
Source organism: Ambystoma mexicanum (assembly GCF_040938575.1). NCBI lineage: Eukaryota > Metazoa > Chordata > Amphibia > Caudata > Ambystomatidae > Ambystoma > Ambystoma mexicanum. Next base: position 110,020,030 of record NC_090931.1, read on the forward strand.
CACAGAGCCTGGGAAAAGATCATTTGTGGACAAATTGGTACGTGGATTACTGCCTGACATCTAGTTACAGATTATGTCTTCTGAGAGCGCTTGGCAGGCGAAATCACAATCAGAAGTACTGCACATGGCTCAGTACTATGAGAACCGTGTCAATAATGAAAAAGATAGGATTGAAAAACAGAAAGGCGATTTAAAAACTAAAGTGCTATTGCAGCAAATTGTTAGGGGCCCCAGAGGGGGTTATTCTCAGGTTAGAGGTCAGTATGTCCCGCAGGGGAATGTGCCCTTGGGTCCTGTGAATATTATCCAGTGTGCTTATTGTCGTCGAGAGGGTCATTGGTGAGCACAATGCCCCGTCCTTCAACAAAGGTCGAATAATACATTTGGTAATATGGGTAGGCGATCCAGAGGTCGCCCGGGTGTAGGGGGCCCTGGTAGGGGTCAGTTTACACAGGAACCTCAACAACTTTTTTCGCAGGACAATCAGACTCCGAGTGCGGACACTATAATATATTTGATCATCCTTCCGCTGCATATTTATCTGAAGAGCTTCCTTTTTATGATATTCTGTTTCGTTAGGATTGCCCGAAGCAGTGTTTCGAACCTACACCTATTCCCGTCAATCAGAAAGGTCCCTACATTGAAATGGTGGTGGGAAATAGGAAACATCCATTTTTGATAGACACTGGAGCACAGAAGGGTTCCATTGATCATTCGCGGGTTCCAAACATTCCACTGTCAGGGCAAACAAATGTTTCTGTAGGGTTTTCCGGTACACCAGTTGTTTGTCCGGTTTCTATACCGGTACCTATTTCTTTGGGTCCCTTTACGGACCAGTGTCATTTTCTGTTGACTTCGGATTGCGGAGAGAACTTGCTGGGGTTGAATTTGTTAAAAGAATTAAATGCAGTGATTTATTGTTCTTCTGATGGAGTGCGCTTGACGATTTCACCACAGCAATTTTCTGCCTCGCAATTTTTGACTAGACCTTTGCCTCCAGAATTCATTGATGTACCAGAGAGCTTGTGGGCTGTCGACGACAATGATGTCAGTGTTTTACAGATCAAGCCTGTTAAGATAGTTTTGAAACATGGAATTGAGCTGCCACGCATTCCCCAGTATAAGATTTCGGTTGAGGGTGAGCGAGCTTTGAAATGTATTGTTTCCGATTTTGTGCATCGCGGTGTGATTGAAGAAATTTCAGGAAGTTTGTGTAATAGTCCGATTTTTCCCGTGTACAAGAAAGGCGATAATGTAATTCCATTCCGTTTTATAATTGATTTACGTGCCATTAATAAAGTTGTGGCACCACAATTTCCAATTGTGCCTGATGTAGCGACAATCCTAACCATGATTCCAGCTACAGCTACGTACTTTAGTGTTGTGGACTTAAAGAATGCGTTCTTTAGTATTCCTATACACAAGGATAGTAGATATTTGTTCGCGTTCACCTTAGGGGGACGCTCGTTTACATTTACTCCTGCACCTCAAGGGTACACAGAGAGTCCTAGTATTTATAGTAGGGCTTCGAAAGAACAACTTGATACCCTTGAATTGCCCTCTACCTGTACTTTGCTTCAGTACGTTGACGATTTGCTTCTAGCTGCTGACTCTGAGGGTGCCTGTAAGGAGGGCACTGTGTTATTACTTATTCATCTAGCTAAGCATGGTCACAAAGCTTTGCTTAAAAAATGTCAATATTGTTGTCAGGGGGTCGCCTATTTAGGCTATCTCCTGTCAAAAGAGGGAAGAAGATTGACACCTGAAAGAATAAAACAGATTTCTGGCATGTCTGTCCCAAATACACAGAAGGAAGTTAGGGCCTTGATAGGTATGGCTTCTTACTGTAGGTTGTGGATCCCAAATTTCTCACTAGTGATCAAACCGATGGTGGGTTTGACAAAGAAGGGCATTTCTTCGCCATTGCCATGGAACGCGGTACACCAGCAGTCGTTTGACTTGCTTAAGACTGCATTATGCTCTGCATCAGTTTTGGGCACACCAAACTATGAAAAGGCCTTTGTATTGTTTGTGCATGAATGTGATGGATGTGCTTTGGCTGTATTAATGCAGGAGCATGGACGGAAGAATAGGCCATGCGGTTACTATTCTTCCGCCCTTGATCCTGTAGCATGCACTTTGCCAAGATGTTTGTGCGCTGTCGCTGTTGCTGCTTCTGCCGCGTCTGTAAAACAGAGTGAGGGAATGGTCCTAGGCCATGATCTAACCCTGATGGTGCCTCACTCTGTAGATGTTCTTTTGAACCGAACTCAAACGCAACACCTCACTTCTGCATGGTTGACAAGATATGAATTGATATTGTTTGCTCCTCACATTCAAATTAAGAGGTGTGTGTCCTTAATCCGGCTGAACTCCTACCTTTTCCGCAAGATACTACTTGCGGCGATGAAGAGTCACATGATTGTTTGTATACGACCGAACAAGAAACACAGGGCAGAATTGATTTGAAAGATGCTCCTTTGGATAATCTGCAAGGAGAGCTGTTTTTTGATGGCTCTTGCTTTAAACTTCCAGATGGTACATCCACAGCCGCTTATGCAATCACTACATTGAGCACGGTTGTGGAAACTAAGAGAATAACGAATAATTCTGCGCAGGCCGCAGCGATTATAGCATTGACCCGAGCTTGTGAACTCTCTGAAGGGCTTGCAGTAAATATATATACTGATGGTCAGTATGCCTTTGGGGTGGTTCACAACCTTGGGAGACTTTGGTCAGAAAGAGGGTTCCTAACTTCGCATGGTGCCAAGATTCAACATGGCTCCCTAATAGTGCAACTACTCTCAGCGCTTGCGCTCCCTACTCAGTTAGCAGTTATGAAATGTGCAGCACATCGAAAGATTCTGGATGATATTGGAAAAGGGAATGCTTTCGCTGATCAGATAGCTAGACAAACTGCCACAGATCTCTTCACGGAGATGTATGTTTCAAGGGAGACTGTAGATGCCTATGTAATGGATGAGGGTGTTGGGTCTGTATGGGATATCCAAGCTGATGCCACGATGGAAGAGCCTAAGAGGTGGGCTGAAGGCTTGGGGAAACTTGATGATGATGGGTGTTGGGTGGACATGGTCGAAGGAAAATGGCTGTTACCTGACGCCTATGTCATGATGATGGTTGTCATGGCACACGGCCCTACACATGTTTGTGCCCAGCAGGTTACGAAAATGTTAGAAAAAGTTTGGGCAAATGACAAGATTTCGAAAATTGCCCAGCACTACGTCCAGAACTGCATGATTTGCCTACAACACAATGTGGGAAAGGGGACATCAACTCCAAGGGGAAGTTTTGGCCACCTTCTGTCCCCTTCGAAGTTATTCACTTTGATTTCATTGAAATAGAACGATGCAACAATTTAAAGTATGTCCTTGTGGTCATTTGTGCCTTTAGTAAATGGGTTGAGGCTTTCCCTCTTAAAGATGCTACAGCCATGACCACCGTGAAAACCATGTTAAAGGAGTACTTCCCCCGGTTCGGTTTGCCGAGAGTTATCTGGTCGGACAATGGTCCACATTTTGTCACCGCTGTAATCCTACAGATATGTACACCGTTACGAATTGGTTCCATTCGGCCAGACATCCTCAGAGCGCCGGACTAGTAGAAAGACACAACGGAATCATCAAGAACAAGCTCGCTAAGACGTGTGCCGGCACCAAACTAAAATGGCCGGATGCCTTACCGATCGTGTTACTAGCCATGCATACAACCCCTCAAACTAAGACTGGCTCTCTCCATTTGAGGTGGTAATGGGAAGACCTGCCAATATCTGGAATCTTACAAAATGCCGAACTGTAAAGAATGCTGAAAATGTACTACTTTCAGATTATTGTAGCCAATTGACTAAAAACCTGTATTTGATTTACCACCAGGTATGAGAAACTTTACCTGTACGATACGAGGGCTCGGGCCAATGCATACGATCTGGGAGTTGGGTGCTCGTCAAATCATTTGAGCGCACCTCCTGCCTCGCGCCTCGCTGGCTTGGGCCATTCCAGGTCCTGTTGGTCACATAGACAGTGGTGCGGGTAGCTGGACGAAAGAACTGGCTCCACACGTCACACATCAAGAAACTTCCTCGCCCTGTGCCACACGCTACAGAAGAAACAGAACCCCTCGCTCATACTGCAACCAACGATCCCAAAGCAGTAAACCGCACTGAGAGTGTGTCAGAGAATATCTCTGAGCCCAGGAGGCTTGGGGAAGCTGCCATTTTGTCTCCACACTCTCCGCAAATTTTGCACCTGGAAACGGCTGTTTCAAATTCAGCCTCTTCACTTGCCTCCGACACGTTGCTTCCAGTAGGAAGTGACGAAATATTGTTTCCGGATCAATCGGTACCAGGAAAAGTACGATACAACTTGCGACCACGAAGATAGATTTACGGCACGGTTCGGCTGTTCATTCGGAGAAGGAAAAGAGTCATCGAGGGCTTGCTTTTGACCAAATTTTAGAAAGGGGATTCTGTTGGCTAAGGGTTGTGGAAGGACTATGAAGCCGTGCGACCGGGGGGGTCGCCAGCAATGAACATTGGGGTTTCCATCCGAAGACTACAATGCCTGCTACCGCCGCTGCTCGTATGGGACTTGTAAATAAGGGGGTGACCAACCGGGACAATGGACAAAATGCCTGGGCCCCAAAAACGTATTGCTGTATTCTTGTAATGATATTTGTTTTTTTAATCGTCGCTGCCTTAGGATCATGGTACCTTGAGGAAACTCACTCTTTAGAACTTTTGGTGCCTACTGAAAGTGCACCCATTGTTCCTACTCCCTTTGTACATTTGCACACTTTATCCCCTCGGGATTCCCAGCACAGACAGAGGTAGCATAATAACACTGTACTACTTATCATGAATGCTACACATGCCATTTTTAATAAATCCAACTGCTGGGTCTGCCCACATTTACCACAACACGGGGATAAGGGGCTAGGTTGGTATATTCATCCCTTACCGTTGACAACTGCCTGCTATGCTTCTCTTAGTGCACTGTTCTTTGGCCGATGGAATCATAGCATCTCAGGGAACTTTGATGGCACCAATTTGAATAGTTTTGGGAAACGTGTTTTGACTCCCCTGGGATGCTCGCTTTTTGCAAATAGGAGTAAACCGAATGTTGCATCAATTAGGCCTGACAACTGTCTCGACCTTTCCAATCGTTGATTTCCTTTAAAATGGCTCCGATAGGCAATAAGGATGCCATGCCTCCTTCTTACACTGTTAACCATAGCCCCGATTCAGTTTCTTTTTGCATACAGAGGAATGGAATTCAGTCAATGGGAAAATGTTTAGGTTGTGCCAACGTTGCAAATTTGACTGGAGAGAACAGACCTTTGTATGCAGGCGAACCTACTTTGTCTGCGGTAATGTAGCATTCCCATGGTTTCCCAGGGATTGGCAGGGAACCTGTTATTTAGGGATCCTGTTACCTTGGGTGTTTATAGCTAGTACAAAAGAAGTTTCGAAGGCTCGTCCACGGCGGGATGAGAATGGCGACACCCCGGCACAAGTATTGGGAGATATAGCAAAATCATCTGTGCCATTTTGGGGGCAGATAGCGAATTCAGAAGATATCAGAAAACTAGCGAGAGTACTGGAGAGAACCATCAACCGGACCACGGACATACTCTATAATATGACGTTAGAACAAAAGGCGATAAGATTAGTAGCACTTCAAAATCGAATGGCATTAGATGTCATTCTAGCTGAGCGTGGTGGAGTATGCAAATTAGTGGGGTCTGCTTGCTGTATTTTCGTAAAAGATTCCTCCCCAACTATCTTCAAGGCAACACAGAATCTGCACGTCCTTAGTTCGGAAGTGCATATTTCTGAAGGAAACTGGGATCTGAGCGCTTGGTTCTAGGACTTCTTGCGATCTTGGGGTTGAAAGGTGCTTTTGGTCTTATTGATTATTTTGGGAATACTGTTGTTTCTTTGTTGTTGTATTCAGTGTCTGCCTGGTATATGTTCGATACTCAGGGGATGTTGCGCACAAGCGATAGGTTCGATAGGACATAAAGTATATGCCCCAGATAAGACTTCCAAAGAATACGTATTGAAGGATATTTTAGCAAAAGACCTAATGGTAATAGATATTTCTGATAGTGATTCAGGGTGCATGGACAATGATGCATGGAGTTATTTGCAAGGAGATCCAAAGTAGTTGGCATAGGCCAAAAGGAGGGTTTGTCGAAATAGAAAGTATATCGTGCCTCCTATTGTAATAAATATATTTAATATTGGCCTACGCCAAGCTGCTCGAAAGTCGCTTGCGAAAGAAATCTGTGTTGCAAGGTCCTGACCTTAAATCCATGTAGGCTGCCATTTTAGGTCAAACCGCCATTTTAGGATTTGTTGTGTAAAAGTCACCCTGTGAGCTAAAATGGTGGACGATGTCATTGCAGAATACAACATGGCCGTCTTGACCTCTGTACATAGCTAATGTGTAATTTGCCTGCAGGCCACTTGTTGAGGTCATGAACTGAGACCTTGTCCTTCACTGACCTATGTGTAGAAGGATTACTCGTGCAATGAAAACTAATCCACAAGCATATGTTGAGACAATGTATTCAAATACTGAACAAAGAACATCTGTTTAACTACATTGTATTAATGTTTAAGAAGGCCTGCATGGAAAACTTTAGAATACACAGCTATTGCATAGGCTTGTTGATACATGTATTAAAGGCAAACCAGTTAGTTATATGCGGTTATTTGAGACTTGGCACAAACCCTAGATCGGTGATATATTAAAAGGAATATTAACCCGAAGTGGGGCTGGGCATCGCGCCCACTAAATGTATAAAAAGCGAATGCATTCTAATGTACAGCGTCTCTCACTGAACACACTGAACCACGCTGGAGTTTGTTGTGTTGTACTGAGGGCCGATAGCTATCTGATTTTGCTCTGTTTTTGTAATTGGATTCAGTATAGAATAAAGTACTTTGTATGTTCCTTTGTAACCCTTTGTTCCGTGTATTTCCTTTTGGGGTACTCAGCCTCGATATTCTTTTTCTGTTTTCACAGGCCGAACCGTTTTATCGCCTGATACCCGCAGTTGACTCCCATCTCGAACTCTGTCACAGAAACCTGCAAGACACCCTTAGGCCAATTCGACCCTGTAGAGCACCAAGAACACTTACTGCAAAAGGTCTAATGTGGTTCTGTCCACCTGGTCTTCCCAGAAGGTCTTTGGAAGCGTATTAAGTCCCATTGCTCCCCTTGTGCTGAAGCCAAGAAACCTTAAACTGTTATGATTATTAACCATACCGACTACCCTTCTGTCAGTGTCCACAGTGCATTTCTTTTGCTTCTTTGAAAGTGTCTGTCCTCCGCATTCCATTACAGGGTGGGTTGTATTGTGTAATGTTGTTAGACTGTCAGTTGTGATTGATAAAGTCGATATTTTTAATACAACCTTGACTGGACACTCTTTTTATCATTGGGTAAGTTTTGTATTTTCGCTGTGTTGCAACTAACCAAGGATTCACAACCTTTAGAGGAGATAAGCCTGCTGTTTCGTCCACGTTACCAAATATGGACAAGGAGGTTTATAATTTTAATGGTATGCTTGTTTAATCCAATCTGTTCAGATCGATCCAATCTGGTGTATTAGGGGTATTAGGCTGATTGATGGTTTACAAACCGATAGGCACCCTGTGACCACTGGTACTCCGGAATTTGATTCGTCACAGAGAGGTAGCTTGCAATTCGTTTTATCTAATATGAACTGTCCAAGGTTTCTGAAAAATGGCACTTGCACCGCCCCTCCCACTCATCTCCCTGGGGATACCCTTCCTAGCCCGCACGTCTGTACCCCCTAGTTATTAATATGACTCAGTCAGTCCTACTGTCTACTTCCTGGTCTCAGGCTAAGGTGGTTTCCAACTAAGACCAGTCACTCTTACCCTTCCCTTGCCCTCCTACTCTGAGTATTCCTTCCCTTCACAGTTCCTCCCAGCAGCCTCCTGTCTCTCCCATGATTCACTCCACCTCCATCCTGCCTTCACACTTTGATGTTGACCCCTCTCCTTGTCCTCCCACTCTAGTGCTACCCCTCCTCCTACACTGTTACTCTTCCACTCCTACTACTCCTCCTGTCACTTCTGCTCTCCTTTTCCCACTACAGCCGCTCCTCCTCTTACCATGACTACTCCCCGCATTACTCACAAGCAGCCGTCTTTTGTTTGTCGGGTTCGGACCGAAACCGAGAAATGGTAATGTGGGGAGAGTGTATAGAGTTGTAATCCAATCAAAAGCAACAGGTGCATTTGGATTAAAACCTGCCACAGCTCAAATGAATGTACTGCAAAGCTGACGCCTAGTCATGTGCCCTTTGCCAGCCGCAGGACACGTGTATTTTGGCAGAAGGTATCCTGGGAAAACCGTTTGAAAACTCAGACAGAATTACATTAGAACCTGTGGAAACACGCATTAACTTGCGCTAACATTGACCCACTCCCGGGCTAAAAAAAATGCGGCAGGAGTACGAAGTGTATTTGAGTTCATGCATTCAAAATATTTCTAAATACTTCTTTGCTTTACCGGGTTTACAGAGGGAGCAGTCGGGATCATGCCATCTCCTCTGCAGTTGGAGGGAGCTAGCTTTTAATCACCCCAGCATCTCTTCCCCTGTAGTAGTAATAATTATAATAATAACAAAAATCCACGTGACTGTACAACTTGTGCCAATGTAAACCAGAGAGTCAGGTTTGTTCCTTTAGTATAAAAGGCATTTTCTGCCAATGAAGCAAAATTGACGGCTAATGCTTCTTGCATGAAAAGTGCGTATAGTTCATACAGCCGTCATATACAGCACGCGGGTGGAGGTGTCACTTGAACCTCTCATGTACCATTATTACACACTGTCGATAGGTAGGTCGTTTTAGCCAATACTGGAATACAATATTCCTTGGGGGTGTGGGGGCGGGGCTGTGCAGATTGTAATATGGTATGAAAATCATGGCGGTATTTGAAAGGGTAGCTATAATGAATGAATGTATATGTGTGTACACTCCTAGCGTCCTGCCGTGTTCATTGGGTCAGCACTGTCACCTTGCCTTGCTTTAATTATAGGTCCCTATGGATCTACTTAATGAAATGCTTCTCAAAATATTGATGCATTTTATTGATTGATATGTTTTTCTTACAGAGTTTCAGAAGTCTTTCCACCATAGTCAGCGAACAGCTAACAGTGATTCATTGCCAGTGGACGCGGCTTAGGCCAGGAGGCCTTTGTCATCATCCAGCCCCGCAGGAAGATTATACTTGCATCACACAACGGCAAAGCCAATCGAACACTGATTGGGCACCTCACACAACCTCGAAGCCAATTGCACACTGATTGGGCACCTCACACAACTTAGAAGCCAATTGCACACTGATTGGGCACCTCACACAACCGCGAAGCCAATTGCACACTGATTGGGCACCTCACACAACCGCGAAGCCAATCACACACTGATTGGGCACCTCACACAACCGCAAAGCCAACTGCACACTGATTGGGCACCTCACACAAACGTAAAGCCAATTGCACGCTGATTGGGCACCATGGAACATGTGACTGTGCAGAGCCATGGAGCACTTTAAAACCATGGTACCTTTGGGGGAGAGCCATCGTTTCATTACCTATCTAAGGAGGAGGAAGTAGGGGCTAGGCCTTGCATCGTGTCAGTCCCTTAAGAAGAGTCTGTACACTCCTGGCGAATTCCCAAGACTCTCCAAGGATCCTCCACCCCTAAAAAAAGATTGCACCTTGATTGGTTTCTACAGACCACTTGTGAGCACCATGCCGGGGCGATCTTAAAACCCTCCATATCTGGTTCATGCTCTCTTCTCATTACCCATGCTGGTAGCTTGGAGAGGAGGGTGGCTTTTCCATGTGCTATCCTCCTAGAAGATTCTTGTTGCGTCAATCCCAAGCCGATCGCTGCATCCCCACGTGGAAAGTAGATGGCACCCATATTTAACACCACAGACCATATACATTCCCCTCACTGGAATATTGGGAGGGGCGGGGTTAGAGCTTGCAGCCGGACTGCCAATCTAAGGGCAGTTGACAAAAGGTCATGCATGTTTGCCTGTCTTCCTGTTCAGCAGGCTTACTCTCACCAATGCATACACTCTCCCACGCCCCCACTGCTCCCAGCTAACTCTGCTCTCAGAATGTAACCTCTGGATTGCACTGTCTGTCCTCTTCAACTTAAAGCCCTTCTTCTAGAGCCCTTGGCTGTGATCCAGAATGGAGCCTTCTGGCTTATCTGTGGACATCTCCTGAGCTCCCCCTTCCTCTGCATTTACCTCTTGCCCCAGCCATTCTACTACCCTCTCCTCTTCCAGCACCTGCAATGCTCCCTTCTGACCTAGCTGTGGACATCTCCTGAGCTTCTCCTTCCTCTCCACCCACTTCTCCCTGCTGCCCTTCTACTCCCCTCACCTCTTCCAGAGCCTGGCATGCTGCCTTCTGGCTTAGCTGTGGACATCTACTGAGGTGATCTTCCTCACCATATAAATCTTCCCCCACCCCTTCTACTCCCCTCTCCTCTTCCAGAGCCTGGTATGCTGCCTTCTGACTTTGTTGTAGACATCTCCTGAGCTTCTCCTTCCTCACCATCGACCTCTTCTTCCAGCCCTTCTACCCCCCTCTCCTCTTACAGAGCCGGGTATGCTGCCCTCTGGTTTTGCTGTGGACATCTGCTAAGTTTCTCCTTCATCTACCATCGACCTATTCACCCAGCCGTTCTACTACCCTCTCCTCTTACAGGGGCTGATATGCATGTCTTCTGACTTAGCTGTGGATATCTCCTGAGCTTCTCCTTCCTCTCCATCTATCTACTCCCCACCCCTTCTACTCCCTTCTCCTCTTCCAGAGCCTGGTATGCTGTCTTTTGGTTTTGCTGTGGACATCTCCTGAGCTTCTCCTTCCTCTCCATCTATCTACTCCCCCACCCCTTCAGCTCCCCTTTCCTCTTCCAGAGTCTGGTTTGCTGTCTTCTGGCTTAGCTGTAGACATCTCCTGAGCTCCCCCTTCCTCTTCATTTACCTCTTCTCCCAGCCGTTCTACTACCCTCTCCTCTTACAGAGCCTGCAATGCTCCCTTCTGCATTAGCTGTGGACATCTTCTGAGCTTCTCCTTCCTCTGCAGCTATCTACTCCCCCAGCCTTTCAACTCCCCTCTCCTCTTCCAGGGTCTGGTATGCTGCCTTCTGGTTTAGATGTGGACATCTCCTGAGCTTCTCCTTCCTTGACATCTACCCCTTCCCCCTGCGCTTCTACTCTCATCGCCTCTTCCAGAGCCTGGTATGCTGCCCTCTGGCTTTGCTGTGGCTATCTCCCGAGCTTCTCCTTCCTCTCCAGCTATCTACCCACCCAGCCCTTCAACTCCCCTCTCCTCTTCCAGGGCCTGGTATGTTGCCTTCTGGCATAGCTGTGGATATCTCCTGAGCTTCTCCTTTCTCTCCATCTACCTCTTCCCCCAGCTCCTCTTTCCTGTTTCAGAGCCTAGTATGCTACCTTCTGGTTTTGCTGTGGACATATGCTGAGCTTCTCCTTCCTCATCACCTACCTCTTCCCCACCCCTTCTACTCCCCTTTCCTCTTCCAGAGTCTGTTATGCTGCCTTCTGGCTTACCTGTGGACATCTCCTGAGCTCCCCCTTCCTCTCCATTTACCTCTTCCCCCAGCCATTCTACTACCCTCTCCTCTTCCAGAGCCTGCAATGCTCGTTTCTGACCTAGCTGTGGATATCTCTTGAGCTTCTCCTTCCTCTCCACCTACCTCTCCTCCTTGCCCTTCTACTCCCCTCAACTCTTCCAGAGCCTGGTATGCTGCCTTCTGGCTTAGCTGTGGACATCTCATGAGTTTCTCTGTCCTCTGCAGCTATCTACTCCCCCAGAATTTCAACTCCTCTCTCCTCTTCCAGGGCCTGCTATGCTGCGGACATCTCCTGTGCTTCTCCTTCGCCACCATCTACCTCTTCCCCCTGCGCTTCTACTCCCCTCTCCTCTTCCAGAGCCTGGCATGCTGCCTTCTGGCTTTGCTGTGGACATCTCCCGAGCTTCTCCTTCCTCTCCAGCTATCTACTCACACATCCCTTCAACTCCCCTCTCCTCTTCCAGGGACTGATATGTTGCCTTCTGGCTTAGCTGTGAACATCTCCTGAGCTTCTCCTTCCTCACCATCTACCTCTTACCCCAGTCCTTGTACTCCTCTTTCCTGTTCCATAGCCTAGTATGCTACCTTCTGGCTTTGATGTGGACATATGCCGAGCTTCTCCTTCCTCACCATCTACCTCTTCCCTACCCCTTCTACTCCCCTCTCCTCTTCCAGAGCCTGGTATGCTGCCTTCTGGCTTTGCTGTGGACATCTCCTGAGCTTCTCCTTCCTCTGCAGCTATTTACTCCCCCAGCCTTTCAACTCCCCTCTCCTCTTCCAGAGGCTGGTATGCTGCCTTCTGGTTTAGATGTGGACATCTCCTGAGATTCTCTTTCCTCACCATCTACCTCTTCCCCACACCTTCTACTCCCCTGTCCTCTTCCAGAGCCTGGTATGCTGCCGTCTGGCTTTGCTGTCGACATCTCCAGGGCTTCTCCTTCATCCCCATTGACCTATTCGCCCAGCCCTTCTACTCCTCTTTCCTGTTCCAGAACCTAGTATGCTGCCTTCTGGCTTTGCTGTGGACATCTCCCGAGCTTCTCCTTCATCACCATCTAATCAGCTTCAATTGAATGCTGCAAAAACCGAGTTTATTCTGTTTGGACCTGAACATCTCACTCCCATAAAAAAAACAGCCAATCCCTAAACATTTGGGAGTAGAACTTAAATTTGCCATTAAAGTAAAAAACCTTGGTTGCATCTGGCAGGACAACTTGGGCTGTGAAAGCCAGGTTGGAGCCAAGGTGAAAGCAATATTTTACTCATTAAGAATCCTTTGTCAGGTTCTTCCTTATATCCCAGAAGAGGATCATGCTCTGGTGGTGGGAGCACTCACTAATGCCCACCTGGACTATTGTAATAGTCTACTGATGGGCATTAAAAAAAAACAACTGTACAGACTTCGAAAGGCCCAGAATGCAGCAGTTAGATTGGTTGGTGGATTGAGCAAAACGGCCCATGGGTCTCTCTCACGTCAATCATTTCATTGGCAGGAGGTTGAGGATCGCATTAAGTTTAAGGTGGCATGTCTGGTGTTCAAGTGCTTGAAAAATTTGGCACCGGACTATCTGACGGACATGATTAGTCTCTCCTAGCCTTCCAGATGTCTACGCTCACAGGACCAGTCCTTTCTGACCATCCCTCCATCTACTTTGTATCAAAGGTGGACAGAAGATTTGCAGTCTTTGGCCCATGACTCTGGAATAGCATCCCTAGAGAAATTACTACTCTTGACTCACTTTCTCAGTTTCGCAAGGCCCTAAAAACATTTTTGTTTAAATTAAAAATAAGCTCATTTTTGTGACTGCTATGAACCTTGACTGGTTCTGAGGATGGGACCTAACTTAGTCATGCAATCTTGTTTATTGATTCTCTTTGGTGTCATCTGTACCATTATATGGTTCCGAGTGCGGTATACATTTCTCAAAATCAAAATCAAATAAAAATCAAACCATCTACCTCTTCCCCCACCCCTTCTACTCCCCTCTCCTCTTCCAGAGTCTGGTATACTGCCTTCTGGCTTTGCTGTGGACATCTCCTGAGCTTCTCCTTTCTCACCATCAACCTCTTCTTCTAACTCTTCTACTCCCCTCTCCTCTTACAGAGGCCAGTATGCATGCCTTCTGGGTCAGCTGTGGACATCTCCTGAGCTTCCCCTTCCTCACCATTGACCTCTTCTTCCAGCCCTTCTACTGCCCTCTCCTCTTACAGAGGCCAGTATGCATGCCTTCTGGCTCAGCTGTGGACATCTCCTGAGCGTCCCCTTCCTCACCATCGATCTTCTTCCAGCCCTTCTACTCCCCTCTCCTCTTACAGAGGCTGGCATGCATGCCTTCTGGGTCAGCTGTGGACATCTACTGAGCTTCCCCTTCCTCACCATCGACCTCTTCTTCCAGCCCTTCTACTCCCCTCTTCCAGAGCCTGGAATGCTGCCTTCTGACTTTGCTGTGGACATTTCCTGAGCTTCTCCTTTCTCACCATCGACCTCTTCTTCTAGCCCTTCTACTCCCCTCTCCTCTTACAGAGGCCAGTATGCATGCCTTCTGGCTCAGCTGTGGACATCTCCTGAGCTTCCCCTTCCTCACCATCAACCTTCTTCCAGCCCTTCTACTCCCCTCTCCTCTTCCAGAGCCTGGTATGCTGCCGTCTGGCTTTGCTGTCGACATCTCCCGAGCTTCTCCTTCATCCCCATTGACCTATTCGCCCAGCCCTTCTACACCTCTTTCCTGTTCCAGAACCTAGTATGCTGCCTTCTGGCTTTGCTGTGGACATCTCCCGATCTTCTTCTTCCTCACCATCTAATCATCTTCAATTGAATGCTGCAAAAACAGAGTTTATTCTGTTTGGACCTGAACATCTTCTTACTCCCATAAAAAAAACAGCCAATCCCTAAACTTTTGGGAGTAGAACTTAAATTTGCCATTAAAGTAAAAACCTTGGCTGCATCTGGCAGGACAACTTGGGCTGTGAAAGCCAGGTTGGAGTCAAGGTGAAAGCAATCTTCTACTCATTAAGACTCCTTTGTCAGGTTCATCCTTATATCCCAGAAGAGGATCATGCTCTGGTGGTGGGAGCACTCACTAATGCCCACCTGGACTATTGTAATAGTCTACTGATGGGCATTAAAAAAAACAACTGTACAGACTTCGAAAGGCCCAGAATGCAGCAGTTAGATTGGTTGGTGGATTGAGCAAAACGGCCCATGTGTCTCTCTCACGTCAATCACCTCATTGGCAGGAGGTTGAGGATCGCATTAAGTTTAAGGTGGCATGTATGGTGTTCAAGTGCTTGAATAATTTGGCACAGGACTATCTGAGGGACAAGATTAGTCTCTACTAGCCTTCCAGATGTTTACGCTTACAGGACCAATCCTTTCTGACCATCCCTCCATCTACTTTGTATCAAGGGTGGACAGAAGATTTGCAGTCTTTGGCCCATGACTCTGGAATAGCATCCCTAGAGGAATTACTATTCTTGACTCACTTTCTCAGTTTCGCAAGGCCCTAAAAAGATTTTTGTTTAAATGAAAAAAAGCTCATTTTTGTGACTGCTATGAACCCTGACTGGTTCTGAGGATGGGACCTAACTTAGTCATGCAATCTTGTTTATTGATTCTCTTTGGTGTCATCTGTACCATTATGTGGTTCTGAATGCGGTATACATTTCTCAAAATGAAAATCAAATCAAAATCAAACCATCTACCTCTTCCCCCACCCCTTCTACTCCCCTCTCCTCTTCCAGAGTCTGGTATACTGCCTTCTGGCTTTGCTGTGGACATTTCCTGAGCTTCTCCTTTCTCACCATCGACCTCTTCTTCTAGCCCTTCTACTCCCCTCTCCTCTTCCAGAGTCTGGTATACTGCCTTCTGGCTTTGCTGTGGACATCTCCTGAGCTTCTCCTTTCTCACCATCGACCTCTTCTTCCAGCCCTTCTACTCCCCTCTCCTCTTCCAGAGTCTGGCATGCATGCCTTCTGGCTTTGCTGTGGACATCTCCTGAGCTTCTCCTTTCTCACCATCGACCTCTTCTTCTAGCCCTTCTACTCCCCTCTCCTCTTACAGAGGCTGGCATGCATGCCTTCTGGCTTAGCTGTGGACATCTCCTGAATTTGCCTTTCTCACCATTTTCCTTGTAGAGGAGGAGCCAAGTACCCCCACCTCAACCACCTCACCCATATTGCCTATATGTTGGGAGCCCAGATGTGAAAATCGTGCAGTACCAGTGAAGATACTGATATCTAAGGGAATCCTGGAGGCAAGGTTCCCCTTGAGAAAACCATACCTGCATACCAGAAAATATGATGGGCGTTTGAATGAAATCCCGGAAGAGCAGAGCAAATGAATTGTCTTGATGAATGATGATGTCACACAGAGCTAAGCTGACGTGCCTAGAAATTATGCAGAGACCATGGAATGCAGATATTCTATAAGGCATCAAGAAAGTATCAAGGATAAGTGACATCTTGGGATCAAAGTGTAGAAGTTTATGCCATAAAATGGATGAAGATATCTAGTCAGTTTACTCGTGTACAGATGCAAATGAAACGCAAGCAAAGTATTCTTGAGGCTAGCTTCATAGTGAATAGATTGCGGCATTTGTGCCAATATATACACATATGCATGAGGAGTAAATGATGGATGTTTCCACTGCATGTTATAGCAGAATTGGACTAAAAAAGAAAGGCCTCTTCTCAGTGTGTCGCAGTAAGAAAACACATGAATTAAAAGTGAATCTCGAAAAGGCGAGGCTGGATGAGCCACGAAGCCAAGCCGAGAAGCCATGGTCTTATCACGATGAAATTAACTAGCATTGGATACAAATCGTGTGAAAGAACAACAAACTTCTGTTCAAAAGACACGAACAAACAAGGAAGACGCCAGAGGTCTATTAAAAAATAGTATTTTAAAGACAGTGAAAACTCAAAATCATGGTCCTCAGTCACGTGGAAGGATGAAGTTGGACAAGCAAGATGTTCACACATAGGCATGAGGGCAGAGCGTGTCTTCACTCCCCTGATTCTCCACAGTACAGAATAAACTGAAGGCTGAGCTTCAAAGCCTAATTGACTATACTGACCACTGAGGTGATGATAGATTAATATGCTAATTGGTGGGAAGCTGGGGTTAAGACGAGCTCACCAGCACCTGGAAGTCAAATCTGCATGCGGCTAGATGTAGGTGGAAAAGTACTTATGGAAGTTAGAGAGCCAACCAATTGTAGGGGACCGTGTAATTAAGGGTCATATAGTTTGTGCAGCCAATGGGACGTTGTGTATTTAGTGATGTTCATAGTGGCCATTTTGAGGGAAGGTCTTAGTTGCCTCACCTGATGTTAAGAAACCTATCACTTTCACTCACTGTCCCATACTAGTATAGATCATATACTTAGATGCTCACTAAGAGCCTATCACAGTAGCTTTTAGGTTTTTGTAGTTTGCTATGTAGGATGACGTTGGTAGTGACGTAGATGAACGTCAATGATGACGAGTTTTTGATATGTTTTTTATTAATCTCGTTGAGTAAGAGGATCGAGCTAATTCGTTGATGTTCGTTGTGCTCCCTGTTTTAGACAATTGAAAATAAAACAGTTATCCTTTTTACCAACTAACTGAGTCCTTTTGATAATTGATGTTTGAGTAACTTTTGTATCCCCATCCATCTCCAGGGTAATTGCTACTCATCTTAAAGGGCTAAGATTATTCAGTTCGACCTCTTCTTCCATCCCTTCTTCTCCCCTCTCCTCTTCCAGAGCCTGGTATGCTGCCTTCTGGCTTTGCTGTGGACATCTCCAGAGCTTCTTCTTCCTCTCCATCTATCTCCTCCCCCAGCCATTCTACTCCCCTCTCTTCTTCCAGAGCCTGGAATGCTGCCTTCTGGCTTAGCTGTGGACATATCATGAGCTTCTCCTTCCTCGCCATCTACCTCTTTCCCCACCCCTTCTACTCCCCTCTCCTCTACCAGAGCCTGGTATGCTGCCTTCTGACTTAGCTGTGGACATCTCCTGAGTTTCTACTTCCTCACCATCTACCAATTCCCCCACCCCGTCTACTCCCTCTCCTCATCCAGAGCCTGGTGTGCTATCTTCTGGATTAGCTGTCGACATCTCCTGAGCTTCTCCTCCCTCACCATCTACCTCTTCCCCCACCCCTTATACTCCCCTCTCCTCTTCCAGAGCCTGGTGTGCTATCTTCTGGATTAGCTGTGGACATCTCCTGGGCTTCTCCTTTATCACCATCTACCTCTTCCCCCACCCCTTCTACTCCCCTCTCCTTTTCCAGAGCCTGGTATGCTGCTTCCCAGCTTAGCTGTGGACATCCCTGAGCTTCTCCTTCCTCTCCAGCTGTCTACTCCCCCAGCACTTCTACTCTCCATCTACCTCTTCTAGAGCCTGGAACGTGTCCTTCTGGCTTTGCTGTTAACTACCCCTAAGCCTTTCCCCCTCCTCTTTGCCCAGAGCCCTTTCTCCTCTCCTCCGTGCAGTCAGTGTACGGAATGCGGCCATCAGGCATAGCTGTGAATAAATCCGGATCTTCCACCTCCTTTATCTGTTCCTACTCCTGCGCCCTCGAAGCCATATCTTAATGCATGTCATCAGTTACAAAAACATAATCAATTATGAAATGATTGAATAAATAGATGTGTTTAATCCATAGCTGGAAGGCACTGGTTAGTGCCCCCCCCCCTCCCCTGGGAATAGACACACTCTACCCCATTGCACTGCAGGGAAATGCTGCTAAAGGAAAAAATAAGCCATTTCTTCAAATTATGATCGCAAAGCCAAAGAAAATGTAAAAATGCAGAAGAATATCAGAAGAACCAAATGCAGGTCTTGAAAAAGATTAATTTCTAGACACAAAATGCACAGACCTTTTCGATCTATATTAGCACTACACAACTCTTGTACATAATACAAGTGGGTATGATGTTATTATGATGTTTCTATTAAAACACATTCAAATCGATAGGATCTAATTTAGCATTGCATAAAACATGTACTCAATACTAGTACATATAATGCTGATATAATTATATTATGAAAGAGAACTGGACGAATGATAGCAGCAATGCACCCCACTGGAGCTCACCAGTATGGAAAGTGGAACCTGTGGAATCGTGAGCAGCTGGTGTGTGAGTGTAGTCTGCATTGGAAACACGGTTGGTTTAATGAATGAGCAAGTCACAGCACATGGCACCTGGGCAAGTAATAGATAGCTGCTTGTTTTGATTACAAGCCCCCTGGTGACAGTAAAATAGGTCAGCCCTTCAGCAGGACACTCGAGGCCATAGACCATCAGAAGTCAGAGGACAGCCCTGAAGGAGGTGCTGGGGATGGTCGAATCATTCAGCGTGCAGGGAAGAGTGTTGCTGTTTTTCCATCTGCAGGCATATTTTAAGAGGCTGTGGCTAGTGTTTTATTTTATTATTTTACTTCTAGCAGGATCCCAGCTCGAGAGCAGCGGAGTGCTTTACAAGGGATGGGGCCAGCAATGGGCTTGGCTTTTTATACACTAGCGCAGCACTCTAGTAGGAGGGATTTTTATTCCGCCAGCAGGTACTGTTGTAAGAGACATGTTGTTAATGTTTTATGGAACTGGAAGGTGTTGGGAGCATTTCGAGCCTCTGTCGGAAGCAGAAGGACTGCTTGCAAGTCTTTTCTTTTTAGCTCGACTGTAGTACTTCATATGAGTTAGGTTTTCCTCTTCGGTTTTTTATCTTTCATCCCCTGACTTTGCATCCCAATCTAATAATGTGTTTAGGGGAAATTGGCTTAGTTCCTTTTACTACTTGCAATTGGTGTGTTACGAGATGCAGGAGCCTAGTTGTACTTCCAAACTCTGACACAAAATATCGTGTGGAATCGGGTGTTTTCAATAATGTGAATGGAACTACATTTTTTTCCCCAGCTATAATATACGGACCTTGCAACATTATGATATGATGACTTATAACTTGAAGATTGTACAATGTTGGGAAAAAAATTATATATTTAATGCTGGGTGAACGTGGGAGCATTATACCCAATATTGAGAACTAGGGGGTCATTACGACCCTGGAGGTAACCATGCCGCTATTTGCGGCATGGCTACCCCCATTCCGGGTACTGGGTCCGGGTTCCTGAAATGGGGAAATACGGGGCCATTCTGACCTTGGAGGGCCCTGTAGTTCCCCATTCCAGGAACCCAGACCCTGTACATCCCCATTCCCATTCGACCCCCCATAGGGCTCAATGGGAATGGGAAGGATGCAAACAATGGGCCTGTTAATGACGTGCCCGTTGTTTACATCCTGGTCTGCTCGCGGGACCCGCTAAGGACGCCTGGTAAAACCAGGCGTCCTTAGCGGGTCCAGCGAAGAGACCTCGTAATGAGGCGGTAGGGGGTTAACGGGGCCGGCAGCTCTACCAGCCCTGTTAACCCCCTACCGGCAGGGTCGTAATGACCCCCTAGATTTTTTTTGAAAAGATGGTGGCATTTGTTAACCCTGCAGTCAGATCGGGGATGGTAGGTGCGTTGTGATGAATTTTGTGGGTGGCTTCATTGGGCCAACACTTGTCGACACAGATACCGACCATGCCAGGTTTCTTGTTGATAACTAAGGATGATATCCACCGTCTGGGCCCTCTGAAGATGCCAGCTATCACTTTACCTTAGCCGACGGATCAAACTATATTCTCTTGTGCCTCGAAGCTTTGGGTAAGCCAGTCTTGCTCAATAGTTGAAGCTTCATGCGGCCAATACCAGTGAACGTCTTGCAAAATTCCACTAGAAGTTTTTCCATGGAAGATGTTAAAAACAAAGCTGGCGAGGGACAGGCATTCTGCCATGGTGCAACTAAGCAACATCTCGCACATGGTTTTATTTATGTTTGCACCCCACATATGCTTATAATTATTGTTCTTGTTAGTATTGTCATTATTATTAATAATTAATAATTATTTTAGGAGTATTAATAATGCATTATGCATTTGTTTATACTGTGCCATCTCACCACTATAGAATATGCCAGATATTTCAGAATGCATAGAGGTAGTGGGGTCGGGAGGAAAAAAGGAAAAAGGGAAGGGGAAGGAGAGGAGGCAAGGAGGAGGAGAAGGAGAAGAGGGATGGGAAAGGAGAAGAGGGTATGGGACAGGGAAAACAAAAGGAAACTAGGAATATCATCTTACAGGAATAAAGTGCTTCGTGAGCAGCATATTGCCATCTTGATACTTAATAGCATTTATATTGTTAGCAAATAATGAGTGCAGTGAAAAGGCTCACGGAGAGCTTGAGGCAATCATACCATTTCTGGGAAGGACAGAAAATTGTTGATCTTTTTCTGAATTTCAGGGGCTTTGTCTCTAAGCACCATTCAGGCAGAAGAACTTCCATAGAGGGACAGATGGACTTCTCTTCCTGACCCTCTTCAGTCTGTAAACCAAGAGGTCAACTTGCTGCTCTCGCTGCACGTTGAGGCTCGCTGTGGCATGTATTTGGTCAGGAGGATTGGAGAGGTATTTGAGTCCAGAGTTCCATACTACTATTCTGATAATGCAATGAAGCCAATTGATGTGGAATGTGGTTGGTGGTCACAGTTGCTTTTCTTTGGGTTGCGGACCTCCCTGCCCTATTTTGGAAGAGGTTTAGGCAATCTTTTTTTGGGGGGAGACCTCAAAGAAGGCTGTTATAGTAAATCAAGCTATACATACTCAGGCACTCAATTATTTGTCCTTCATTACTAGTGCCGGGATCACATGAGGAGTAAGTTAAGGATGTATTGGCAATTGCTTACAGCAGAGGAAATGTTTTCAGAGAAGGAACAGTCTTGTTTGAACATCAAGCCACGAATTGTGGTTTTCTTTACTGGAGGAGCGGGTCGGTTTATGTCGCTCAGTGATGACATTGGAATGGCCGATGGAGAGGCAGGACCACAAAGAGGGAATTCTGTCTTTCCCGGCTTTACATGAAGCTGCTCTCTGACATCCAGACTTGGATGATGGCGAGACAGACCATGATTTAACAGATTTGGAAGCAGAGTTTATGTCTGCTTGCACTCTAAGCCATGTATCTTCTGTGTACACAGTGGGCCTCATTACGACCCAGGCGCTAATGGGTTAACAGCGCCATAAAAGGCTGCGGCACCGTTAACCTATTAGCGCCTAATTGCGAGGTCCCTTTGAGGGACCCGACCTTAACGGCTGGTGTAGACCAGCCGTTAAAGTAGGGACCCGCAAAGGGACCTTGGTGCTAATTACGGTGCTGCAATTTGCGGCACCGTACTTAGCGCCTTCCCCATTCCCATTGAGCACTATGGGGCAAAAATGGGAATGGGGAAGGGCCATGGAGGAAGGGGGAATTACCGCCCCGCCAACCTTGTAATGGGGTGGTAATTCCCCTTTTCTCCATGGCGTAGTCGGTAACTTACCGGCATGCCATGGTCTTCCGCCAGGGTCGTAATGAGGCCCACTGTAAATTATGTAGAACTAGTTTGCGATCCTCTTAAGGGATGAGTATAAACATCAAAGAGCTGTGAGTAGAATGATGGACCCTGTGATTATCCAGCAGAGACAGCAATAGGTTTGTAAATTGATCTGAGTCTTTGAGGATGGATGTGATTGTGACAAATCAACTTCTGGGGCACCAGTGGCCCAGAACCATCAATCAGCCCCACACCTCTAGGACACCAGAAGGGATTCGAACAGATTGGAAACACAAGTCAATTATAAACCTCCTTGTCCAATTTTGGTAACGTGGACAGAAAGGCAGGCTTATCTCTGCAAAGTCGTGGATCGTTGGTTAGTTGCATCACAGCGAAAATACAATTATTACCCAATGATGAAAGGGACTGTGTAGTCAAGGTTGTATAAAAATATCTACTTTATTATTATCACAAAGACAGTCTAGCACACTGAAAAATACAACCCACCCTGTGAAGGAATGCAGAGGACAGACTGTTTCAAAGAAGGAAAATGGATGCACTCTGGATACTGACAGGAGGGTAGTTGGTAAAGTAATTAATCACAATAGTTCAAGGATACTTGGTTTCAGCACAAAGGGAGCAATGGGTTGTAAAATGTCACTAGGGGCCTTCCGAGAAGGACCAGGGGAACAGAACCACAATGTACCTTGCCCTTGTAGAAGTTCTTGGTGCTCGACGGGGTCAAGTCTGTTTCAGGGCACTTTGCAGCTCCTGCGACAGAGTTCAAGACTGGAGACCTGTGTGGGTATCAGGCGGTACGCAGTTCGGAGTGCGAGGCTGGATGGACGGCTGCAGGTTGGCCTACAGAGCGGCTCAGGGTCAGGAATCGTTGTCTCAGTGCTGGTTGGTGGGTCTGAAGCACTGGTCGAGGCATCTCGGACAACGTTGGCGACTGCGGTGTGACAACAGTCAGCCGTACAATCGATTGTAGCTCGAGGGACTCGACTTGCACAAAAATGCCCTCTAATTTATTTATTTATTCTTAATTTTTATATTGCGCTGCATGCCCATAGGCCTCAGAGCACACAAACATCAGAGGACATGCAAAGAACAACACACAAATGGAAAATCAAGATGGAGGTAAACATGAAGGTGGACAGGGGCAAGTACGATTAGTTTGTAGAATTGAAAAGCAGGGTCTTAAAGGTCTTCTTAAAAATAGCCAAAGTAGAAGAAAATCTCAAAGCAGAAGGATAGAATTCCACTCTTGAGGTACCCGTACTTCAAAGCTGGTGCCCCCAAACTTTCCTAGTCTGAACTGAGGTTGATGTAGTGCATTGGTGTTGTTACATCGTAAAACTCTTGTCGAGTTTTGGTAAGATATTCTCTTGATCAGATACTGTGGGGCTGCAAGGTTCAAGCATTTGTAGGTCAAGGAAAGAATCTTGTGCCTAACTCTACCTTTCACAGGAAGCCAGTGTAGTTTTTGCCTGAATTCAGATACATGATTCATTTTAGCCAAGCCAAAAAGTGCCCTAATAGCACCATTCTGAGTGGTCTGCAAACAGGAAAAGTTGGATTGGGGGATAGCAGAGGGGCAAAGTGCTGGTCTTGGAGGCAAGACCAGGCGGAGCAAGAGAGGTTCAAATCCCAGATCCGCTCTTAGAAACCGAACTCAGGTGCGGTATTAGGTGCAATACAAAAAAACAATCAAATAAATTGAGAAGTGCCACTGTGCAGGTTATTACAAAAGTATAAATGCAAGTTGACCAACTCGGTAGCCAAGAGAGATCTGGTTTTTAGTGTTAAATAAGGTCTAATCTGGTGAAGAAGTTTGATTACATACCCGCAAGATGAGCAAACGCTTGAAACATGCTGCTTCATGGATAATTCACAGTCAAGCTTAATGCCTAATGTTTTTACCAATTTGCTGACGGCAATCTGGTTGTCTGCGATTAAAGGCAGACACTGGTTGATGCTTGTCAATGCACTAGCTTCTTCACTGGGCTCATCTCGTCCTTTAAGGTGGATTGTTTAAAGCTGAGGAGAGTGTTGCAGGCAATGATCTTGTCTTTGGTTTGGTTCAGAGACTCTCTAGTACTTTCCATCTCGGAATCTTGCTTGAAGAGCCTAGCAGGACATGCTGTGTGCTGGTTGGGTACTGGTTCTGGAGCTGCTGGAGGGTCCTCTGGATTCAGTATCCCCTCTGTTTCATGGGAGATGTTTAGGGGAGGGATCGTGCTTCCCTCTTGGAAATCCTGGCCTTCTTTCACTGGTAAAAGCTGTAAGGCAGTCTGTACCTTCAGCCAGGGTCCAAATGAGTTATTCTTGTTACTCCTTGCAAAGTCTTCAGCTGATTTGCCCAAAAAAAGGGGCTCAACCCTTTTTTAAAGCCAAATGGGCCCCAGTGATTGGTGTAGGTTAAACCTACCTTAATGAACCAATTCTGGGTCCCCAAAAACAATCTCCTGTATGCGTGAGGTCATAACCAGAGTGCTTAGCCACAGAAAAGGTAAAGGGGTGAAAACATGGAAAGTCCCACCCGTCTGTTGTGGGTCAAATGGTCTCTCTGGTTACTTGAGCACTCTGTGGTTCCTGATTAAAGCTGCAGGTGTCCCTTGAAGCTGCGACAAGACTAGACTTTCGGTGGCCACCAAACCACATAGTCATACCTTCTGAATAGGGTCTCCCTGTGGGGATGACTACTTTAACACACAGAGTACACGGGTCTATGGGTATGACGTGCGGTGAGCATAATAAAATGTGTGTGGATTAGCCCCACACATTTTCCAGAGGTTGATCTTCCATCATTCAATTTCATTAAAACATTTTTAAAAAGCCCAGGCGAGCGCACACCCACCGTGCGGATGGTTGAATTCTGCACCGTGATCCATTCAATTCCATGCGCCCAATGGCCACGTATCTTTCCACTCTGGGCAATAAGATAGAGTGATTGACTGTGTTGTGAGCTGCAGTGAGATCTATGAAATGATTGCCATCGGTCACGTATAGTCAAGGATCAGCGGGTGATCTTCTTCCTGGCCAGAAATCTGATTACTTATCGTGGAATAGGCTCCTTGAGCCACTGAAGTACTGATGCTGTTTCATTACTGTGCTTTCGATCAGTTTGGTCACAAGTGAAAGGGTTCAGATAGGACTGTAGTCGGATAATTCAGAAGGGTCAGAACACTGTTTCTTAAGGAGAGGAGTGATTATAGCAGATTAGAACGGGGTTGGGGAGCTTTCGTGGTGGGGTCTAACAGGGGGAATGTTCACCTTTTCAATCTTAATTTCTTTCTGACAGTGTTTAGGGTGTCATCCATAGGGATATGTAGAAAGTTAGAGACAAATCAATAGGGTGTCGGGATATGGTGTGCAAGAGAATTGTGTGGCTAGGGTTTGGGACAGAACGTTTGATGTCTTGGACCGAGACAAGGAAAAAGGATGCTACATTGCCAGCTAGTACTTTGGAAGGATCCGTTGAGGCGACAGCCGTGCTTCGGTTGGCTTGCTCTTCGTAGATGGCAAGCAACTCTTTGGGTTCATTGGAGGTTGCAACAATTCATTGGGGCATAAAAGACACTTGTTTGATTATTCCTAATATCCTTTCCCAATGGGGGATAAGCGTTCTGAGCTGTACGCGAAGGATGCTGGGGACCTTAAACATTAGGGGACCTGTAGGGGTAAATCGCTCTTGGGGAACCTTTGAACTGGTATTCCTGAAAGGGGTAAATGTTATTCTGCGAGAGTTGCAGTAGTGAGGGGATTTGGGAAGTTGCTTGCCATTAAGAACGCTGGGGTCTGTGATTTGGCCGAAGGCTTTTTCGACAGTGTGGGCCCCCCTACTTTTAGCTGATGGTGCAAGCGAGCCTCTGGTGTTGGCGTTGCTCTGCGATCTCCTGTATCTTTTGCAGTGAGATGCAAGGTTATCGAAGGCTATGTTTCCCTTGGTGGGCCGTGTCCCATCCCTGAATGACTTGAACATTGCCTCCTGCACTGAGCAACTCGCATGACTTGACCAGAGGACGCATTTTTGCGAGGACGCTGTGCAAAGATTCATGCAGCCTTTGACATCCTGGGTGGAGACGCAATCTCTCAAAGTCAGGGTTTACTTGAACGTGAAATTGATCGGTTAGATCACTGCATCTTAGTCGTCGTCCTCTCCATTGGTCCACAGTAACGGGAGCGACTCATAGACTTCCTCGCCAGGTGCAACAGCACAGACTGCTCTACTCCTGCGTCACTTTCTCGGGTGGCATGAAAATAGCTGTCCAGGCAACCCAACCACATAGTCCAGCATGGCCTACTAGACACTGCACCATTGTGGATATCAACTCATGTTACCTGTGGAAGGCTGACTGCCTGCGTTGATTGCTGTCAGGAACTGCATCTTCATCAGAAAAAGCCAGTGACTGACAGTAGGCCTAGCGGGTACACCAAGACAGACTCTCCTTGTAGCCAGTTGTTAGGGGTACATAAAAGGGGTTCCATGTAAATTCACCAAACCCCTTTTTTTCCGACGGGTGTTTTGCTGCAGGAGTTTTGCCGAAAAACGTAATAAATGATGTTTTTTACATTATTTAATGTGTTTGGGGAGGGGGGCCATGTGGGCCTTACATGTGGTTAAACATCCGTAGGACAGAACACGCAGGTTCTACATGCTATGGCAAACTCTGGCCACAGTTTCCTGCTCGAGCGCGATGGCGGGGTCTGTGGGGTTACACGCCCTTCGTATCCATGGTGCGCGCGTATGTGAGAAGCACCAGCACATTGTTACAGGCGCAGGCGCCGAGTACATGGGGGCAGAGGGGCAGTTGCCTCGGTTCTATTTGAAAAACTGGAGCAGGAGTGTCATTTTGTCCCTATGGAGCTTCTACAACCAACAGCGGAAAAGAACATCTGGATTGAATGCCATGCTCTCCTATGACTGGGCGCAGGAGGGCTTCTGGCTCCTCTCCTGCTGGGCACAAGCTTGGGCCCATGAAAGCTTACAACATATTGCAAAATTAGCAAGTGCTGCTCATTTCAAACTGGAAGCCTCCTTATCGTCACCTCAGCCTTAGTTGGAGGGTGGAGCCAGGCCAAAATTGTTCCCTAAGGTGAAGTAGGCAATCCTAAAGCGGAATGCTGCATAAGACATCTCAGTAGGTTAAGCGACTGTCGCTAAAATGTTATAAGTTTAGACCTCTTTCTAAATCTTATGTCTTTTTCTTCAATTCCTGCTGCAAAATGGGCTCCCTCGCTTCGCTCTGTGTGAGAATTTCTACCACTGCCCCCCCACCCCTCTCCCCCGAGCCACCACAAAGCGAAAATCATAATTTGGTTCCTGTAGCGAAATTTAAAAGCTGGCACCGTGGTTACAGCTTTTCGCATAAGACCTAGGAAGCTAGCATCCCGGACTCGGTACACGTGTGTCTGAGCGTCATGCGAAGGGAATCTCGACTGCAGTGCCTGTGTAGTGTTCCCGCCTGTCGCGTGCTATTTCCAGCCTGCAGAGCCCGCGTTTAGCGAGCATAGCTCAGAAGGCATGACTCTATTCTGTAAATCGTGTGTCGCCATTTAGACTAGATAAGAGCGACACAGCTGCGCCCTGTTAACCCCCCTCATGTCTAAGGCGTCAGCGGCAAGTCTTACAGAGGGGCCTGCGCGCCTTGCCTTCAGCACCCAGTTAATCCTGCTGTTGCTTGTACGTGCACCAGGCATGTCAACAGAGAAAGCTCAAGTTTCAGGGCTTGTGGGGGGTAAGGGGGGCATTCATGCTCCCAAAAGCCAGATGTGTGGACTTCCTCACTGGTTAATACGGTGCTTTGCGGTTAGAGCTTAGTTTATTCTGCCACAGACAGGCTTCATTACGAGTGTATGGCGGTGTGGTAAGAAAGTGACTCTAATGGAATTACCGCCACTTTTCCCGCTCTGCCATAATACGAGTTTGGCCCTGGAATTGGGATTCACGCCCAGCCCCATGCTGGAGGCAAATCCTCTGACGTTCCGCCAAAAGAAATCTGCAAAATCGTCAGAATTACTGTAAAATCCCTAAATTAAGGGTGACTAACACCGCCACCACCACTTGTAATCTAGCGGTAAATCCACCAGGCCAAATGGCGGTAATGGTAATTCCGTTGGGCGGTACTCCAGTGGATTTACCGCTGAAATACCGCCCAATTCGTAATGAGGCCCAAAGAGATATTTTAGCACCCCTTCACTGGAACTGAGGCACATATAAAACTTTGGGGACATTATAGAGCTTCCTGGTATCTACCATTGATCCTATTGTAGAACTGGCCATCGGCAGACTCTGGCAAGTTTCCGCCGATTCCTTAAATTCAACAATGGGTACGTTGTACCACAAATAAGCCATGGAATGTTGTAAAAGCTCCTAATAAAATCACATATGTGTTATTTTTAAATATGGGATCAAGCACTCCCTACCTTATGTTATAAGCATATTGTAAGTCACTGAGGAGTTCTGTGACCAAAATGAGGAACCAGACCAGTGCTATTAGTGCTTGGGTTACAAGTCTAGCACAGTCCATCCAGATGACTGCAGATAGATATCTCTGGGCCTCAGTTGGAAGTATATACTTGGTGGAGGGAGGCAATGATTCAACTCCGTCATGGCGGAGGTACATAAGTGCTACTACGATTCGGGTTTGACATCTAGGGCACTGGCTCTAGATAGTCAGTCGGCGGTAGATATCTCCTGGGGTATCCAGTTAAAATTTCGAATGAATTAATGTCGAAAAAAAAATGTCAATATTTTTTCGAATATATATTTTTTTAATTTTATATTTTTTTGGGGGTTTAGTTAGTAAAAAAAAAGGTCAATTATAAAAACAAAAAATACTTTTTTTTTTCTCCACATTTTTCATTCAACATTAAGGCATTCGAAATTATTACATTCGAAAATGTCACTATAAACCATCTCCTGGCATGAGAGCCCATTGAAGAGCCTGGAATGAAGGGTTACCAAGCCATTTCTTGGACGTGGTAGTAAGGGAGGTCCCTTGAGTTTTAGGGGAAGAGCCAGGTCCCGAGTGCCCTCCAGAAAGCCATGCAATCCTGGCTGTGTCCAATGCATGGAGGCAGCAAGCTCCACAACGTTGGCGCCAGGGTTGAGCACAATGCGTTTGGAATTAAACAAGTTGACATGCACCTTATAATGTCCTGCAGAAAAATAATTAGAGCAGTTTAATAAAATTTATCAAATAAAGTTTTCATGTTGTGCTTTGAAATAAGTAAAAACATGCTGATTGTTGCTCACATGTGTTAAACTCCAGAAGTGCACAAATTAAACAATCTACTATGAACAGTTCCTTGTCAATTATTGTCTAAGTGTCATAGAAAACTATTTTGCAAGCACAGAATTGTAAAAGTTTGTCACGGCTGCAAGTGCAGCAGTGATCGCTGGCGTGCAGCTCTGTGCTAGATCAGGGAGCAGGCTTTGTGACACCACAACTGAAGTGTAACAACCAAGCAGCTGTGATGTAATTTTCTTTTAATCCATGGCAGCCTGCAATATCTGTATAAAAGCCTGGAAATAAGTCCCCTATTACAGGCTACTTATGACATCACAACTGACCTGTAATCAGAAAATGACATCACACCCGTTCTGTAATCAATTATTACGGCTCTTTTGCAAAGTCACAATGCCTCCTGCTTGAGCCAGTAGAGAGAATGTCAGCTGTCGTGCGAAGCTTTTCATATTCCTTGCTTGCAGAGTAGTTTTCTGTGACACATTGCAGCTGGTAACTTCTGCAACACATTAGGAGCTGCATTTTTGCTGTTGTAAATCCAAACAGATTTGTTATTGATTATATGGATCAACAAATGGAAGCTCGATCTCTTACATTATATTAAGCAAGAGATCAGGCATTAAAGGGAATGACAGTGTGTGGAAATGTATTATAAGGATTAAAATACCCCTAGCATACATACAAAGGATATTGCACGTTCTGTGTTCTTAAGAAGGAGCTCGGCCTTCAGCCTTGTTCCTCTGTTGGATGACGAAACTCCTCAGTGACTGGCAATGTAAGGTAGGGGGTATATTATCCCATACATGATGTAATGTAATGGGTTATTTATAATGCGTGCAGAGCCGAAGATCGAACCTGTGTTGCTCTGCGTCCTCTTGCTTCCAAGACGAGCACGTTGCCCCTGAGCTATCCTTCCGTGACCAGACAGTTGTGATGTCCCAACTAGCCTGTAGTAAGAAAATCATTTCCAGGCTTCCCTGGGGATGTTGCAGGCTGCCAGGCATTACAACGCACTTCATGTCGGATTACAACTGCTTGTAGGAACTGGTATAACCAGCGTGTACAATTTACGTTGGGGAAAGTCTGAGCGAGCAAAGCCAGCATGTGTGATCCTGCGGCTGCCATGGGCCCACAGACCTCTGATGCCATTATTTCCCAGGATTTGACTGTGGCCCAACCCGCCTCTACTTAGCGCTATACCCATGCTACTGGAGGGGGCGGAAGTCCTGAGGGACCGGAAGATGAAAGCACTTGCCCCCTCAGCCTGCAGATTACTGCTGCGCCTCCGCAGTGAGCAATAGAGAGCTATTAGCCAGCCTTAAGCAAACAATCCAAACTGCAGCCACTTCCAGGGCACTTCCCTTCCACAGCTGTTGACAGTCCGATAGTCCCAGGAGGCTGCGCAGGCTGTCGCAGGCAGCCTGAACCCAGACCAGATAGGCCCCAGCCAAGTTTTAAGCGAGGAACAGCAGAGGACAGAGTGCGGGGTTACCAAAATAAATGCATGTCCCTTGGGTGCAGAGAATGCCAGGGGGCAAAGGCCAAGTGTTTTTAGCTCCCGGGGAAGGACGCCTGTTGTTTCAGTGGCGCGTGCTTAATGTATCTATAAAAAGTGCATGTGCATTTAAATAGCTCAGAGTACAGGACAAATACAGTGAGAATGAAATAATGGTTGATGTGAATTAAGCTTTGACATTTCATTGTGCGGGTGCTAATACGCGCACGTGAGTAATAGGCCCTACCGTTGGGCGCTAGTGTGCTGACAGGTGTAATAGGGGCCTTTGGGTGCTAGTATGCTGACTGGTGTAATAGGGGCCTTTGGGTGCTAGAGTGCTGACTGGTGTAATAGGGGCCTTTGGGTGCTAGAGTGCTGACTGGTGTAATAGGGGCCTTTGGGCGCTAGTGTGCTGACTGGTGTAATAGAGGCCTTTGGGTGCTAGAGTGCTGACTGGTGTAATAGGGGCCTTTGGGTGCTAGAGTGCTGACTGGTGTAAAAGGGGCCTTTGGGTGCTAGAGTGCTGAGTGGTGTAATAGGGGCCTTTGGGTGCTAGAGTGCTGACAGGTGTAATAGGGGCCTTTGGGTGCTAGTATGCTGACTGGTGTAATAGGGGCCTTTGGGTGCTAGAGTGCTGACTGGTGTAATAGGGGCCTTTGGGTGCTAGAGTGCTGACTGGTGTAATAGGGGCCTTTGGGCGCTAGTGTGCTGACTGGTGTAATAGAGGCCTTTGGGTGCTAGAGTGCTGACTGGTGTAATAGGGGCCTTTGGGTGCTAGAGTGCTGACTGGTGTAAAAGGGGCCTTTGGGTGCTAGAGTGCTGAGTGGTGTAATAGGGGCCTTTGGGTGCTAGAGTGCTGACAGGTGTAATAGGGGCCTTTGGGTGCTAGTATGCTGACTGGTGTAATAGGGGCCTTTGGGTGCTAGAGTGCTGACTGGTGTAATAGGGGCCTTTGGGTGCTAGTGTGCTGACTGGTGTAATAGAGGCCTTTGGGTGATAGAGTGCTGACTGGTGTAATAGGGGCCTTTGGGTGCTAGAGTGCTGATTGGTGTAATAGGGGCCTTTGGGTGCTAGAGTGCTGACTGGTGTAATAGGGGCCTTTGGGTGCTAGAGTGCTGAGTGGTGTAATAGGGGCCTTTGGGTGCTAGAGTGCTGACTGGTGTAATAGGGGCCTTTGGGTGCTAGTGTGCTGACTGGTGTAATAGAGGCCTTTGGGTGCTAGAGTGCTGACTGGTGTAATAGGGGCCTTTGGGTGCTAGAGTGCTGACTGGTGTAATAGGGGCCTTTGGGTGCTAGAGTGCTGACTGGTGTAATAGGGGCCTTTGGGTGCTAGAGTGCTGAGTGGTGTAATAGGGGCCTTTGGGTGCTAGAGTGCTGACTGGTGTAATAGGGGCCTTTGGGTGCTAGAGTGCTGAGTGGTGTAATAGGGGCCTTTGGGTGCTAGTATGCTGACTGGTGTAATAGGGGCCTTTGGGTGCTAGAGTGCAGACTGGTGTAATAGGGGCCTTTGGGTGCTAGTATGCTGACTGGTGTAATAGGGGCCTTTGGGTGCTAGAGTGCTGAGTGGTGTAATAGGGGCCTTTGGGTGCTAGTATGCTGACTGGTGTAATAGGGGCCTTTGGGTGCTAGAGTGCAGACTGGTGTAATAGGGGCCTTTGGGTGCTAGTATGCTGACTGGTGTAATAGGGGCCTTTGGGTGCTAGTGTGCTGACCGGTGTAATAGGGGCCTTTGGGTGCTAGTGTGCTGACCGGTGTAATAGGGGCCTTTGGGTGCTAGTGTGCTGACCGGTGTAATAGGGGCCTTTGGGTGCTAGTGTGCTGACCGGTGTAATAGGGGCCTTTGGGTGCTAGTGTGCTGACCGGTGTAATAGGGGCCTTTGGGTGCTAGTGTGCTGACCGGTGTAATAGGGGCCTTTGGGTGCTAGTGTGCTGACCGGTGTAATAGGGGCCTTTGGGTGCTAGTGTGCTGACTGGTGTAATAGGGGCCTTTGGGTGCTAGTGTGCTGACCGGTGTAATAGGGGCCTTTGGGTGCTAGAGTGCTGACCGGTGTAATGGGGGCCTTTGGGTGCTAGTGCGCTGATCGGTGTAATTGGGGCCTTTAGGTGTTAGTGTGCTGACCAGTGTAATGGGGGCCTTTGGGTGCTAGTGTGCTGACCGGTGTAACAGGGGCCTTTTGGTGTTAGAGTGCTGACTGGTGTAATAGGGGCCTTTTGGTGCTAGTGTGCTGAGCAGTGTAATAGGGGCCTTTGGGTGCTAGTGTGCTGACCGGTGTAATAGGGGCCTTTTGGTGCTAGTGTACTGACCGGTGTAATAGGGGCCTTTGGGTGCTAGTATGCTGACCAGTGTAATAGGGGCCTTTGGGTGCTAGTGTGCTGACCGGTGTAATAGGGGCCTTTAGGTGCTAGTGTGCTGACCAGTGTAACAGGGGCCTTTGGGTGCTAGTGTACTGACCGGTGTTATAGGTGCTGACAGGTGGAATAGGGGCCTTGGCTTTGGGTGCTAGTGTGCTGACCGGTGTAATAGGGGCCTTGGCTTTGGGTGCTAGTGTGCTGACAGGTGTAATATGGGTAATAGGGGCCTTTTGGTGCTAGTATGCTTTCAGGTGTAAATGGGGCCTTTGGGTGCTAGAGTGCTGACCAGTGTAATAGGTGCCTTTGGGTGCTAGTGTGCTGACTGGTGTAATAGGGGCCTTTGGGTGCTAGTGTGATGACGGGTGTAATAGGTTCCTTTTGGTGCTAGTATGCTTTCAGGTGTAATAGGGGCCTTTGGGTGCTAGAGTGCTGACTGGTGCAATAGAGGC
Organism: Ambystoma mexicanum; assembly: GCF_040938575.1. Lineage (NCBI taxonomy): Eukaryota > Metazoa > Chordata > Amphibia > Caudata > Ambystomatidae > Ambystoma > Ambystoma mexicanum. The sequence goes on from NC_090931.1 coordinate 110,053,649, forward strand.
CTTTGGGTGCTAGTATGCATTCAGGTGTAATAGGGGCCTTTGAGTGCTAGAGTGCTGACTGGTGTAATAGAGGCCTTTGGGTGCTAGAGTGCTGACTGGTGTAATAGGGGCCTTTGGGTGCTAGAGTGCTGACTGGTGTAATAGGGGCCTTTGGGTGCTAGAGTGCTGACTGGTGTAATAGAGGCCTTTGGGTGCTAGAGTGCTGACTGGTGTAATAGGGGCCTTTGGGTGCTAGAGTGCTGACTGGTGTAATAGAGGCCTTTGGGTGCTAGAGTGCTGACTGGTGTAATAGAGGCCTTTGGGTGCTAGAGTGCTGACTGGTGTAATAGGGGCCTTTGGGTGCTAGAGTGCTGACTGGTGTAATAGAGGCCTTTGGGTGCTAGTATGCTTTCAGGTGTAATAGGGGCTTTTGGGTGCTAGAGTGCTGACTGGTGTAATAGGGGCCTTTGGGTGCTAGAATGCTGACTGGTGTAATAGGGGCCTTTGGGTGCTAGAGTGCTGACTGGTGTAATAGGGGCCTTTGGGTGCTAGTATGCTGACTGGTGTAATAGGGGCCTTTGGGTGCTAGAGTGCAGACTGGTGTAATAGGGGCCTTTGGGTGCTAGTATGCTGACTGGTGTAATAGGGGCCTTTGGGTGCTAGTGTGCTGACCGGTGTAATAGGGGCCTTTGGGTGCTAGTGTGCTGACCGGTGTAATAGGGGCCTTTGGGTGCTAGTGTGCTGACCGGTGTAATAGGGGCCTTTGGGTGCTAGTGTGCTGACCGATGTAATAGGGGCCTTTGGGTGCTAGTGTGCTGAACAGTGTAATAGGGGCCTTTGGGTGCTAGTGTGCTGACCGGTGTAATAGGGGCCTTTGGGTGCTAGTGTGCTGACCGGTGTAATAGGGGCCTTTTGGTGCTAGTATGCTTTCAGGTGTAAATGGGGCCTTTGGGTGCTAGAGTGCTGACCAGTGTAATAGGTGCCTTTGGGTGCTAGTGTGCTGACTGGTGTAATAGGGGCCTTTGGGTGCTAGTGTGATGACGGGTGTAATAGGTTCCTTTTGGTGCTAGTATGCTTTCAGGTGTAATAGGGGCCTTTGGGTGCTAGAGTGCTGACTGGTGCAATAGAGGCCTTTGGGTGCTAGTATGCATTCAGGTGTAATAGGGGCCTTTGAGTGCTAGAGTGCTGACTGGTGTAATAGAGGCCTTTGGGTGCTAGAGTGCTGACTGGTGTAATAGGGGCCTTTGGGTGCTAGAGTGCTGACTGGTGTAATAGAGGCCTTTGGGTGCTAGAGTGCTGACTGGTGTAATAGGGGCCTTTGGGTGCTAGAGTGCTGACTGGTGAAATAGAGGCCTTTGGGTGCTAGAGTGCTGACTGGTGTAATAGAGGCCTTTGGGTGCTAGAGTGCTGACTGGTGTAATAGGGGCCTTTGGGTGCTAGAGTGCTGACTGGTGTAATAGAGGCCTTTGGGTGCTAGTATGCTTTCAGGTGTAATAGGGGCTTTTGGGTGCTAGAATGCTGACCAGTGTAATAGGGGCCTTTGGGTGCTAGTATGCTGACTGGTGTAATAGGGGCCTTTGGGTGCTAGTGTGCTGACCGGTGTAATAGGGGCCTTTGGGTGCTAGTGTGCTGACCGGTGTAATAGGGGCCTTTGGGTGCTAGTGTGCTGACCGGTGTAATAGGGGCCTTTGGGTGCTAGTGTGCTGACCGATGTAATAGGGGCCTTTGGGTGCTAGTGTGCTGAACGGTGTAATAGGGGCCTTTGGGTGCTAGTCTGCTGACCGGTGTAATAGGGGCCTTTGGGTGCTAGTGTGCTGACCGGTGTAATAGGGGCCTTTGGGTGCTAGTGTGCTGACCGGTGTAATAGGGGCCTTTGGGTGCTAGTGTGCTGACCGGTGTAATAGGGGCCTTTGGGTGCTAGTGTGCTGACCGGTGTAATAGGGGCCTTTGGGTGTTAGAGTGCTGACCGGTGTAATAGGGGCCTTTGGGTGCTAGTGCGCTGATCGGTGTAATAGGGGCCTTTAGGTGTTAATGTGCTGACCGGTGTAATGGGGGCCTTTGGGTGCTAGTGTGCTGACCGGTGTAACAGGGGCCTTTTGGTGCTAGAATGCTGACTGGTGTAATAGGGGCCTTTTGGTGCTAGTGTGCTGACCAGTGTAATAGGGGCCTTTGGGTGCTAGTGTGCTGACCGGTGTAATAGGGGCCTTTTGGTGCTAGTGTACTGACCGGTGTAATAGGGGCCTTTGGGTGCTAGTATGCTGACCAGTGTAATAGGGGCCTTTGGGTGCTAGTGTGCTGACCGGTGTAATAGGGGCCTTTAGGTGCTAGTGTGCTGACCAGTGTAACAGGGGCCTTTGGGTGCTAGTGTACTGACCGGTGTAATAGGTGCTGAAAGGTGGAATAGGGGCCTTGGCTTTGGGTGCTAGTGTGCTGACAGGTGTAATATGGGTAATAGTAGCCTTTTGGTGCTAGTATGCTTTCAGGTGTAAATGGGGCCTTTGGGTGCTAGAGTGCTGACCAGTGTAATAGGTGCCTTTGGGTGCTAGTGTGCTGACTGGTGTAATAGGGGCCTTTGGGTGCTAGTGTGATGACGGGTGTAATAGGTTCCTTTTGGTGCTAGTATGCTTTCAGGTGTAATAGGGGCCTTTGGGTGCTAGAGTGCTGACTGGTGCAATAGAGGCCTTTGGGTGCTAGTATGCATTCAGGTGTAATAGGGGCCTTTGAGTGCTAGAGTGCTGACTGGTGTAATAGAGGCCTTTGGGTGCTAGAGTGCTGACTGGTGTAATAGGGGCCTTTGGGTGCTAGAGTGCTGACTGGTGTAATAGGGGCCTTTGGGTGCTAGAGTGCTGACTGGTGTAATAGAGGCCTTTGGGTGCTAGAGTGCTGACTGGTGTAATAGGGGCCTTTGGGTGCTAGAGTGCTGACTGGTGTAATTGAGGCCTTTGGGTGCTAGAGTGCTGACTGGTGTAATAGAGGCCTTTGGGTGCTAGAGTGCTGACTGGTGTAATAGGGGCCTTTGGGTGCTAGAGTGCTGACTGGTGTAATAGGGGCCTTTGGGTGCTAGAGTGCTGACTGGTGTAATAGAGGCCTTTGGGTGCTAGTATGCTTTCAGGTGTAATAGGGGCTTTTGGGTGCTAGAATGCTGACTGGTGTAATAGGGGCCTTTGGGTGCTAGAGTGCTGACTGGTGTAATAGAGGCCTTTGGGTGCTAGAGTGCTGACTGGTGTAATAGGGGCCTTTGGGTGCTAGAGTGCTGACTGGTGTAATAGGGGCCTTTGGGTGCTAGTGTGATGACAGGTGTAAAACGGACATTTAGGTTTTAGTGTTAAGACAGGGGTAATAGGGGCCTTTAGGTGCTAGTGTGCTGACCAGTGTAATAGGGGCCTTTGGGTGCTAGTGTGCTGACAGGTGTAATAGGGGCCTTTAGGTGCTAATGTGCTGACTGGTGTAGTAGGGGGCCTTTGGGTGCTAGTGTGCTGACTCGTGTAATAGGTTCTGACAGGTACAATAGGGGCCTTTGGGTGCTAGTGTGCTGACCGGTGTAATAGGGGTAATAGGGGCCTTTGGGTGCTAGTATGCTTTCAGGTGTAATAGGGGCCTTTGGGTGCTAGTGTGCTGACCGGTGTAATAGAGGCCTTCGGGTGCTAGTGTGCTGAAAGTTGTTATAGGGGCTTTTGGTTGCTTGTCGGTTTTTAGGTGTAATATGGGCCTTTTGTTACTTGTAGGCTCAGTGGTGAACAGGCCTACAAGTAATTCTGGAGATTTCCCAGTGAGCCTCTGCACCATGGGCCTCGTTTGTGTGGGTACCCTGGTTTTCTGTTCCCCTTATTCGGTCTCCCATGCACACTGCCCTCTTGATTCCATCTCTCTGGAACATCCCCTTCGAAAGGTTTTTGTGGGAGAACCCAAAACTCTAGTGAGGGCTTGGGCTAGCCCGTACAGTGTAATATGGGCCACTTTGAAAAACACTTCCAGAGCTCCAGGGCCATTTTTGGTGATTGCGGTTGGTAGGGTGAGTCGAGCAACCATTGGAACTTCAAACCAGGGGGCTTCGCTTCCTGGCGCTTCCTAAAACAGCAAGTTCAGATTCCAGATAGCTTGGAGTCTAAGTATAAATAATTTTGATTAGTGACTCTGGAACCCAGATAAATCACGTAATATTGCATCACCATGGTGCTTGAGTGCGAGGAATTCGACCATCCGCATGCTGGGCGTGCAATAGTCTGGGCTTCTTTAAATGATGGTAGACCAACCTCAGGAAAATGAGTGGGGCTAAACCACACACATTTTTCTTATGCTCCACGACAAACTCATAGAGCTGTGTACTCTCTCGTGGACACAGCCTACAGGTACAATCCTCCGCTGTCATATTTATTTGGAATGTGACAGCCAGGAATGCACAATGTCATCTCCAGAAAAGGGGAGGACAGACCTTGCCCCTGCCATGGTCAGCCTGATTAAGTAACAAAGGCTTCATGGAATGAAATTGCTTTTTTGGTAGGTCCTGCAGCTGGTGGCAGCGATTAACATACCAATAGAAGGTACTTCAAACAGTCCCACATGGGGTCTGGCTTCAGGGGTTAACAAAGGAGACAGGAAACCCAACAATGTAACTGTGTCAACCTGAAGCCAGTTCCCACCCTCAGTATCAATGACAGCAAACTGTCATGTCTGGGGCTGTTGTTTACAGTAGGCCACCCTGCTAGAGGATGCCATTCACAAGGTACGAAAATGTGGTTTGCAGGAGCCCAAGAGTCTGGTCTTGCCACAGCTTCAAGGGAGACCAGCCGCTTTAACAGGGACCACAGAGGGAGGACCATTAAACAAAGAGACTCTTTGATCACAACAGACAAGAAGATGGGTGGGACTTAGTATCACAAGGGAGTGTGCTCTCAGGGGTCAGAAATGAGAGGTGGACACAAAGTGGTAGTGTTTTCAACATCAGACATCTTTATTGAAATAAAAGTGTTAGATAAAGGTCTATCTGCCCCTATCCTAAAGAGAGTTTCCCGACCTAGGAAACTAAAACTAAAGATCAGCCTGTGTCTCCTTATCAAAATTATATACATTGTCCTTGTGTCTAAAACATTAATCTGACCCTCACACTGAAGATGAACAACTAAAAGTATAAGGAAAATGGCTCTGATGTAAGTTTGGCAAAAAAGTTCAAAACCAAATAGAAAAATCCAACACAATAATCTTTGGATCCAGAGGGAGAATTCCCTTCTCCTGGATGTATCAGGTAGGATGGCAAAAGTGTCTCTTGTAAATAACGATTCCTTATAAATAGCAACACATGTCTCTTCAAATAATCACTTCTCGAGGATAGTAAAAGCGTCTCTTTTAAATAATCACTTTTCGAGGATGGCAAAAGTGTCTCTTTCAAAAAATCACTTCCTAAAGATATCAAAACTGTTGCTTTCAAATAACCACTTCTCAAGAATGACAGACATGTCTCTTTGAAGCAGCTACTTCCTAAGGATAGTGAAGGAAGTTATTTAAGAATGATGAAAGTGTCAGGATCAGGATCCACTTGGGTAGCCGCAGTCTCAAGGGACAATTCGAGCCTCCTAAGACGGCGTGACCTTTCCCCCGAGAGCGCAGCCTGCAGAAGAAGACAATCTGCCAGGCCAGGGGCTCAGGTGAAAAGGCCAGAGCAAAACAGCAGGGCGAAAAGGAAATACATAGATTTTACAAAGTTAATTTCCTTTACTGCCAAATAGGCACATCTACACCACTCTTAGACAAACTCCCACTCCTACGAGTTGTTGTTATGTTGCAATCCCGGAACCTACTTGCACTACTCCGGCCAGAGGAGTTATCCGGAAGGGATGAGTCCAAGCAAGAAGCGCAGCTCCAGGAGAGACCCAGCAGAAACTTTGTAGGAAAAGGAAAGGAGGAACCTAACCCAGGAGGCACTAAGGCACAAAGCAGGAAGCAGGAAGCAGGAAGTGCAAAAACACAACATTTCCACGGGAGAAATCCAAGGAAAAAATGCCCCAGTACAGTTCCACAAGCAAAGTAATTCCAGGAGACACAATGAGCCAGGGAGTCTTTGAAAATCATATAGAAAAAGAGTTTCAAGGAGAGAAAATTCTAGTTCGTGAGCCAGAATAGGGACAAAAAAGGATGAAACGACAAATGCATATTTGAGGAACAAATGCAGAGAGCAACCGTTGGAAGAATAACAGAGTCATTGGAAACAGGTAGCAGCTGAACGGGATCGGATGCCGGAATCCGTGAGGGACAAGGCAGAAGCAATACAATATGAGAAGCGAGGAAGTCAGAATGTACGGGAAAGCAGGATTGCAGGACAAGAACGCGAAGCAGAGCAACCTTGCTGTGTGAACGGGACAGTTAAGGAGCGCCGCCAGCAACCTTGAAACTGGTATATACTGTTGCTTCCGGGTAGAGCCAGGTGCGTGAAGACTTTCAGTAGCTGGGAATGGAAGTCTATTGTGAACGCCGGAGCGTTCGTTTGGTCAAATGCCAGCACCTCTGGTACTTAGTGTTCTAGGCCTGCCTGGCCCTCGGGAGCAGATAAGCCGTGACAGAAAGTGCCAATGCCTCTTTCAAAATAATAACATTTTATGGAGATCCTCGTGGTATAATCCCCTACCAGGAAGCCTTTAGTAGATTTCTCTGATCTCCTGGTATACTCTCTTGCCAGGTACTGGTCCTCAATGTCAATATTCTCTGTATATTTTACATTGATTTCCTGGTATACTCCCCTGCCATAAATCCTTTTCTGTGGTCTGCAGATCCCCTGGTATACTCTCCTGCCAGGTATCTTCACCCCAAATGCTTACTACCTGATGTACTTCTTTGACCCAGGCTTCCTTTCTAATGTTCTCAATGTCTTTCAGTATGGTACAGTTGTATTCCTTTACTGTCTATACTTTTTTTGCTTACAATATCACTTGCTTCAACTTTCACCACATTGACATCTCATTCTACTTGGTCGGTATTCAAATAAAGTTCTAAATGGTTCCCGTGCCTGTGGGTATTCCCCGGTTCCCCAATATCTCTGGGCAGACTCATTGGTGTCTGACAGTTCCTCCGACCCGTGGTACAGTGTTTCAGTGAAGCATTCACCTTGGGATGGAGCCCTCTGCAGACCCTCTCTCAGCTCTTATCCTGTCTTTGTGTGCTTCTCCTGGTGCCTGCAGTATCTTCTACGGCCTTCCGTCATGCTGGTAAGCACTGCCTGCAAGCAGCAGTCCAAGAGCACCTGTTCTTATCAGCATTGTCCGCTCCCATACTTCTGCCTTCTCTGGTGGTTCTGCTTCCTTCCATTCGGCTTCTCGCTCTCTCTGTGTTACAGACGCTGACACCCTTTTATAATGTCCTGCCTAATTGGATTTCATTATAGCCACTAATCTGCATGTTTCCGCTTAGTGTTTCTGTTGATCCATATTAAATCCTTCTTGCTCTTCCTCGTCTCAGTACTTGAGGCTTTATGGGAGTTGAAGTCCATAGGTTTGATAGGGCTTCTAGGGTGATTTTGTTTGGGATTTTTGTTTAGCACAAAAACATCAGAAACAGGAGGTGTTATGCATGTGTTATGTACATATGAGGCGCAAATGTTATCCTGCCTAAAATGTTTGGCAAGAAGGGGTTTTAGGGTTTTACAGCTGGAGGGATTTGTATAATGACAACATGCTATCAGGAATTTAGGAATTATAGGGTCTTCATGGAAGGAAAGAATAACGCGTCTCTCCTGATAGTGTCACCACATCTCCCCGACAGCCATCTCCACCATTATGATCCTAGTTCATAATACTACCCCCAGGATCTGGATCAGGTAGTGGCTGCCGTCCCCTGGCCACATGGGAGGAGATCTCAGTCTGGGGATCAGTGGTGACTCCACTGGATTCATCCCAGTTCCTGGAGCTCTTTCTGTTATGTTAATATTAATGTTAACGGATATTTGTACTGTGCACTATCACGACCGGAGTTGTCCCCTGGCGATCTGGCAGATCTGAAAGAAAAGGGGGGTAGGTTAAGGCGTGTTAGTAGGACAAAGTTTGGAGATGAGCAAGGGAGCTGTGATGTGCTGTTGGCAGCTGCAGTTCGGTTAACACTGCTTGCGGAGCTTTTTGGCGTGGTATATGGTCTGATTCATCGTCTGCTGTTGTGTGTTGGTCTGTGTGGTGTGTTAGTTGTTGCAGTGTGGTCACGTGCGTGCGGGCTGCTGCGGTTGAAGAAGTGTGGTTGTGTTTAGTCAGGGTGTGAGAGGTGTGTGAAGGGGGCTGAGGTTTTTAGAGGATTTTGTAGGGTTGGTTAGTAGCCTTGTTATCCAGAGAAATGCAAACACCTATTGTGTGTCTTTTGGGATTTAGACAAGGTTGTCTTCCTTTAAGTGATCTAGTTTCCACGTGATAAGGCTGTCTCTCACCTCTCAGTCATTATGTTCAGTTAGCTAGTCTTTGCATTTCTATCTTCGTTTTTGGCCATCCCCTTCCATCCCAGTTTGTGGTTGGTGCAAACTAGTCCTCTCGGATCAATCTACTTGCGACCTACACCCGTACCCAACACCCTGTCTGAGTGGGTAAGGTTGGTAGTTGTGCCTTTCTCTGTTAGGCTTGCCTGCTATTGTTCTGTGCTGAAAGGGTTGTCGCTTGTGGTTGGTTCCACCTAGCATTGTCTCGTTCTTGTAGGAGTTTCCCGTAGTCGGTTCTATGTGTTGTCTGTGCCGTCATGGATTCTGTCAGCCTGTTCTTTTGTATTTCCTGTTTGATTGTTTCAGTTGTTTCCATCTGGTTCCAAGGTGTTGAAGAGCCAGGTTTTTATTAGTTTTCTAAATTTTAGGTGGTCTTTGGTATTTCGTATTCCTTTCAGGAGGTTGTTCCAGGTTTTTGCCGATAGTTGGGAGAAAGAGGAGCCCCTTAGTTTCTTCCTGGTGTATGGTTTTGGTTCCAGGTGGATTTCATTGCTTGATCAGAGAAGTCTCGTTGGCTTGTAGATTGTTACTTTCTTTTGTAGGAACTCTGCTCCCTGTCCGTTGATTGCCCTGTGTGTTATGCACATTGTTTTGAATGTGATACGAAGTTTGATTGGAAGCCAGTGTAACATTTTTAGCACTAGAGTGTTGTTATCTCTTCTAGATAGTTTGATGAGGAGTCTAGCTGCTGCATTTTGGATGCATTGTAATTTCTTCAGGCGGTGTTCCGGCATCCCGAGGTAGAGGCTGTTTGCGTAGTCGATTCTTGACAAGATGAGGGCAACGATAGTCAGTGTTTTGTGGGTGAAGGACAGAAAAGGTAGGATTCTTTTTGTTGAGTGAAGGAGGAAGAAGCATTTCTTAATTATCGCATTTACTTGTGGCTCTAAGGTTAGTGCATTGGGAGACGGTTTTAGCCATTTTAGTTCTGGGGCACACCTTGTTGCTGTTTTCACCCCTTTACCTTTCCTGTTGCAAAGCACACTGCTTATGACCTCACACAAACAGGAGATTGTTGGTAGGGACCCCAGATTGGTTCATTAAGGTAGGCTTAGCCTACACCAATCACTGTGGCCCACTTGGCTTTAAAAGAAGGCCAAGCCCCTCTTTAGGCTGATCACCTGAAGACCTCACAAGAAGTAAGAAAGAAGAACTCAACCTTGGATCCAGGCTGAAGGTACAGTCTGCCTTACATATTCTGCCAGCAAAGAAGCAAGCAGGATCCCTCCCTAAACCTCTCCCAGGGAACAGAGGAGGAAAAGACCTCAGAGAACCCTCCAGCCGCTCAGAACCGGTACCCAGCAAGCACACAGCATGCCCTGCTAGGTTCTGCAGCAAGCTTCCAGGACAGGGAATGCCAGAAGGTCTCTGAACCTACAACCAAGGACAAGGCAGCTGCCTGCAACACACTGTCCACCTTAAAAGACAACACAAGCCCATTGAAGAAGCTGGGAGAAGTGCCTCGACAGGCATCTACCATCATCTGCCTTAAAGGGCACTTTTGAGCCAGTCGAGTTTCTCGATCTGCAACCGACTTCAACGCTGACCACTGTCAAGATGCAGCCACTTAAAGAAACCCGAGACATCTCCACCAGTGCTTCAGAACCGCTGATGAGCACTGAGATAATGATTCCTGACCCTGAGGTGCCGTGTAGGCCAGCCTGCAGCCGTTAGACCAGCTTTGTTCGCCAAACTGTCTTGCCGCCTGATACCCGCAGCTATCTCCCATCTTAAACTCTGTCACAGAAGCCTGCCAAGCATCCTGAAGACGACTCGATCCTGTCGAGCACCAAGAACACCTACAGCACAATGTAAATTTTGGTTCTGTTCCTCTAGTCCTTCCCAGAAGGCCCCTAGATACATTTTAAGACCGTTTCCCACTTTGGTGCTAAAGCCAAGAAACATTAACAAACTGTTGTGGTTATAACCATACCGACTACCCTCCTGTCAGTATCCACAGTGGATCCCGTTTCCTTCTTGAAACTGTCTGTCCTCTGCATTCCTTTACAGGGTGAGTTGCATTGTGTAGTGTTGCTAGACTGTTGTGATTAATAAAGTAGATTTTCTAATACAACCTTGACAGAACCCCCCTTTTATCATTGGGTAATAATTTATTTTCGCTGTGTTGCAACTAACCAACAATCCACGACCTTTCAGAGATAAGCCTGCGGTTCCGTCTATGTTACCAGAATTGGACAAGGAGGTTTATCATTTGCTTGTTATTGCATGGCTGGAGAAAGGTGTGCCTTTGCCCTTCTGGAGATGCGTTGATATACCCGTGGCTGTCGCATTCCATCTGAACATGACAGGGGAGGATGGTGCCAGTAGCCGGTGTCCTCCCGGATTACACGTGACTATGCAATTCGTGCGGTGAGCAGGGAAAATGTGTGCATAATGGCCTTTCACATATTCAGAGGTTGATCTCCCATGATTCATTTTCATGATCAAAAAATTAAAAAAGCCCAGGCGAGCACCCACTCCTCGTGTGATTGTCGAATTCCTCACATGCCCCCCAGCCTCAACATGTGAACCACCACCCTACTGAGGGTCTGGTTCGTCATCAAGGTGAAAGTACCGGCTGAGGCCATCTGCATTTCGATGCTGGGAGCCTGGCTTGTGCTGGATGTCCATATGTAACCCCTGTAGGGATATGGTGCAACGTAAAAGCGTAGGGTTCTCCCCCTGCATGGCCATTAACCATCGCAGAGGCCTGTGGTCTGTCTGGATCGTGAAGTGAGCCCCAAAGATGTAGGGTTTCAGCTTCTTTATGGCCCACACGACTGCATACGCCTCTTTGTCTATCACAGCACAGTTCCTTTCCCGTTTTGTCAACCGCATGCTAATGTAAGCAACAGGTTGCTCTACCCGTTCAGAGTTCAGCTGCGCTAATACTGCTCCAATCCCAAAATCACAGACCTCTGTCTGGATAAGGAATTCCTGACCATAGTCTGGCACTTTAAGAACTGGGGCCCTGCACAATCCATCCTTTAAATCCAGAAAGGTTTGACAGGCGGGGGTCCAAGTTACCTTCTTTGGTATCTTCTTGGACGTTACATCATTCAGGGGCATGGCAATGGCCCCATACCCTCTGGTGAACAAACGGTAGTACCTGGTGAGTAGTACCTGGTGAGACCTAGAAAGGCTCTCCTCTGCGTCTGTGTGATGGGGATGTCCCAATCCTTCACAGCCTGTACCATTGCTGTTGTTGTTTACCCCCAAAGACCAGGTGGCCTTGATAGTCAGGCCTGCATTCTGCAGCACCTGAAGCACTTGCTTCAGGTGGGATATATGATTCTCCCAGGTGTGGCTAAACACACCAATGTCATCTGAATAGGTGACACTGAAGTTTTCCAGTGTAGACAAAACTTGGTCAATCATCCTCTGAAAGTGGCAGGGGCATACTTCAGTCCAAAGGGCATCATGGTGAACTGATAATGTCCTTTCGAAGTAGAGAATGCAACCTCTTTCTCATTCCATCTGTCAAGCCGACTTGCCAATACCCTGCTTTGCGGTCAAAAGTACTCATGTACTTGGCAGTGCCGAGCTTGCCAATGAGCTCATCTGCCCGAGGAATGGGGTGAGCATCTGTTCTGGTGACAGAATTGAGCCTGGTGTAGTCCACACAAAAGCGAACTTTAGTCTTCCCACTACTGGTCCTTTTAGGGACCATTATCACTGGACAGCATCTTGGAAACTTCCTCCTTGATGGTGTCCCTGACCTTATCGGACATCCGGTGAATCCTACTCTTCACCGGCTTACTGTCTCCAGAGTCCACATCATGGGTGCAGCAATCTGCGTGACATGGATTCAGAGAAAACAGACCTGCAAACTGTCCCAGCAAACAGCGACAGTCTGACAGTTGCTGTTTTGACAAGTCTGTTGCACGGTTGACACCTTTAACAGACCCATCTCTGGCTACAGTTTGCATGAGGTCTGGGAGGGGATTGGTTTCCTCCTCAGTCTCTCTGTCTGTCACTAATGCCATGACCAAGCCATCCCGGCTAAAATGGGATTTTAGCCGGTTGACGTGAAAGACCCTGCACATCTGTTTACGTCCTTTCACGTCAATAAGATCATTCACCTCACTGACCTTTTCCAGCACACAGTAAGGCCCAGTCCACTTGTCCTGAAGGGCACTGGTTTTGACAGGCTACATAATCCACAGCCACTGGCCTGGAGAATAGACTGTCACTGTGGCCTTCTTGTCATGCCAGTGCTTCATCAGCTCCCGACTGGCCTTTAGGTTCTTTGTTGACTGTTCCATGTACTAGACTGAAGGCCGAGTACATAGCCCACCACATCTCGTGATGGGTTGAGGGTTTGTTTTCCCATCTCTCCTTCACTAGACTGAGGGGACCTCATACAGGGTATCTAAACAGAAGCTCAAAGGGTCTAAACCCTACTCCGTTCTGTGGCACCTCCCTGTAAGCGAACAGAAGGCATGGCAGGAGAATATCCAATTTTCTACTCAGGTGCTCTTCCAAGCATCTATCATGCCTTTCAGGGTCTTGTTGAACCGCTCAAAAAGCCCACTGGTTTGTGGATGGAAGGAGGTGGAGAACCGGTAGGTGACTCCACAGTTTTCCCATATAGCCTTCATATGTGCTGATATGATGTTTGATCCCCTGTCAGAAACAACTTCTTTGGGGAATCCAACATGGGAAAATATCCCAATCAGAGCCTTCATAACCACGGGGGTATTGATGCTCCTCAGAGGGACAGCCTCAGGGTATCTTGTGGCGTGGTCTACCACCACCAAGATATATCTGTTCCCTGAGCTGGTTTGAGGATACAAAGGACCCACAATATCCATGCCTATTCTCTCGAAAGGCTGCCCAACCATCGGTAGTGGAATTAAGGGGGCCGTTGTGGCACCACCTGAATTGCCAGAAGCTTGACAAGTTGGGCAGGACCAGACAAATTCCTAAACTTTTATGCCGAACTGCAGCCAGTAGAAGTGCGCAGACAACTGGTCCAATGTCTAAGTCACTCCCAAGTGACCCGCTAAATGAATTAGGTGAGCCAAATCCAAAAGGAACTTTCTGTGGCATTGGGGAATCACCAACCTTCTGGTGCCCTCGCCCTCAGAGTCTTTTGTCTCACTGTACAGGAGTCCATCCTCCCAGTACACTTTGAACAGTCCATGAGCCTCGCCCTTAGCCTGCTCCTCCGCCTGCTTCTGCAGACCCGCCAGAGTGGGATATTCTTTCTGGGCTGCGAAGAAGTCAGTCTGACCTGGGCCCTCAGCTGATGCAAATTCATTCAGCTTGGGCAGACCCTTCAGATCTGCACCCACCCAGCCCTCCACCTCAGGTTCCTGCACTGTGCCGGGCAACTATGAAGTCACTGAGTCCCCTGCTACCAAAGTAGGGTCCTCAGTGGCCACTAACCCCTCTCCCACAGGAGGCAGTGACTCAGTAATCTCTGGAACTGTTCTAGGGGGCACCGGCCTCACTGGTCCCTCAAACAAGCCCTCTGGAAGCACTCCAGGCTGTAAGGCTCTCAGAGTGTTCAACCTGGCACTCTCTTTGCCCCTCGATCGTGTTGCTGCTGTGACTATTTCGGGATCAGGAAGATCATTACCCAACAGACATGGGACAGGGATGGAGTCTTTCACCGCTACACTGCAGTGGCTCATTACACCTCACCAGCTGAACTTTGCTATTTCCAAGGGGCACTTACTCTTGCTATCAAACCCAATAACACACAAATCAGGTGCATCAATATACTGGCCTGGCTGTACCCACTGCTGACTGACAGTAGTGACGCTCGTCGCGGTGTCTCGGACCGCAGGAGTTTTGTGTCCATTGATATAGACATGTTCTAGATAGAGTTCAGTATTATTGGCAACTGGGATTTCTTCTGGAGATCTGGTGCCGTTCCCACTCAGTGTAACCAATCTACATTCTGCCACTCCCTGGCCTAGTGGGAAGTGCACTTCTGAGAGGCCCACACTAATGATGGCCTCTTCCACGAGTCCGACATTCACTATGGCTTGCTTAGGTAAGCCCTTGCAAGCAGGATCCCCTTTGCTATGGCCCAGATCCTTACACACGAAGCAACCTTTGGGTGGTGAGAACGCAGGTGTCACAGTATTAAGGGTTCCTGCACTCTTCTTTCTGGTGTGCATAGCTGAACTAGAGTTTTGGGATTTACCCTTCTTTCTTTTGGGGTTGGGTTGGACCTTTGTCCTTCCCATACTTGTTTACTTTTGTGTGCACCGATTTCTCTTCTGGTCTGGGTGTGCTCGCCTGAGCCTTTTTCTGGACTTGAGTACTCACAAACCTGTCTGCAGCATTTGCAATCTCCCTAGGGTCTGTGATAGTCTTGTCCACAAGATGCTGGTGTAGGTGAACTTCGCAATTTTTCAATACATGCTTACACGCAATCAAATTGTACATCCCTTTAAATGTGGCAACTTTGTTACCAGTCACCCACCCGCTCAGATATTTCAACAAGTATGTGAATGCTTCAAATGTCTGCCCACTTTTCTTCCAGAGCTCTCTGAAGCTCTTGAGATACTGTTCTGGGGTAATGCTCTCATCAACAGGCCTTTCCCCAGGAGTTAAATGAAGAATTGCCTCAGTCTCCTGGTATCGGTAAGCGACTCATCAGGGCTGCAGTCCACAGTACCTCAGTACCACAGTACCACAGTACCTCATCCACCTCCTGTGGCTGGAAAGCCAGCTCAAGTGCATAAAACCAGTCAAAAATATCCTTCCCACTTGATAAGCCTGTACTAAGTCTTTGGGGATGTACTGTCAGGGTGTATCCTGGGCACTCTGGTTTGAACCACTTCTGCTGCTTTCTCTAGAGACAGATATGTTGGCCTCCTTCTTCTCTTCAAGTGCCAACTTGTGCAGCTCTATGGCGGCCCTGTCCCGCTCTATGGTGACCTTGTCCTGCTGTTTCTGTTCCTCTAGTGCCATTCTCCTCTCCTCAAGCAGGAGCTTTCTAGCCGCTACCTCATTAACAGCCGCAACAATTACTGGGCCTCTTAGAGACTGTGTTGTGGCCTGGGACCTGCGGGATGCCACACTAGCCCATGTCCTCACTGACACTCTGGAGTGTTGAGAAACCACACTTGCCCCCCGACGGGATGATTGGCGAGAAATACTGCTCATACGGTCGTCCTCATCATTTTCCCCCCCTGGAACGTCTTGTCCGTTCAGGTACATGTGGCCTAGCCCATCGCCTGGGGTCTTATCCTCAACCGCCCTCACTTCTACCCATGTTTTGGAGGCTGGTCAGCAACTCAGGTTTATTAACGTTAGTGCTGTGGGGAAGTCACCTCTCTTGACATAAGACACAAAGGACATCCTTGTCACGACTTTTACAGTCTCTGTGTCAAGCTCCATGACTATTACTAATACCTACCAGTGGCTAAACATTGCCTGCAACAGTATTTTTATTGTTGGTTGACTAAGCTGTGTGCACGGCTCCAACTGATCCCACTCTGACACCAATGTGACGAAACAACTTCCAGGGCACCAGTGGTCCAAGGATGAATATCGGTTTCTAAGCCATCAATCAGCCCCACACCTCTAGTACACCAGAAGGGATCCAAACAGATTGGAACATAAGTCAATTATAAACCTCCATTTCCAATTTTGGTAAGGTGGACGGAATGGCAGGCTTATCTCTGCAACGTCGTGGATCATTGGTTAGTTGCAACCCAGCGAAAATACATTTATTACCCAATGATAAAAGGGACTGTCCAGTCAAGGTTTTCTAAGAATACCTAATACTATCATTACTACAACAGACAGTTCTAGCACACTACCGAATACAGCCCACCCTGTAAAGGAACACATAGGACAGACAGTTTCACAAAGGAAAGAGATGCACTCTGGATATCTCGTGCCTTGAAACACTTTTGTATAGGTACGTTATAAATGCCATATCATCTCATCTCATCTCATCTCATCTCATATCATATCATATCATATCATATCATATCATATCATACTGACAGGAGGGTAGTTGGTAAAGTAATCAGTCTTAGTGTTCAAGATTATTTGGTTTCAGCACCAAGGGGCAAAGGGTTGTAACTGTCTCTAGGGGCTTTCGGAGAAGGACCAGGGTGGCCGAACCACAATGTACTTAGTGCTTAAGATGCTCGACAGCGTTGAGGCGGTTCCAGGGCGCTTGGCAGCTCCTATGACAGTGTTCAAGATGGGAGCTATCAGGCAGCCGGCAGTTCGGCAAACGAGGCTGGATGGACAGCTGCAGCCTCGCCTACCTGGTGGCTCTGGGTCAAGAATCGCTGTCTCTGTGCAGTTGGTGGATCTGGAATGTTGGTAGAGGTGTCTCGGATGGCTCTGGCGACTGGAGCGTGAAAACAGTCAGCGGTGCATCTTGTTGAGGTTCAAGGTCTCGACTGTCTCGAAAGTGTCCTTAAAAGATGGACGTTGGTTGATACTTGTGTGGCACTCCTCCTAGCTTCTTCGCAGGGCTTGTGTCATCCTTTCAAGGCAGACGGCCCAAAGCTTAGGAGAGTGTTTGCAGGCAACAGCCTTATCATTGGTTCTGATACTTTCTGCCACTTCCCACCTAGGAAGCTTGCTGGCAGAACCTAGCAGGGCATGCTGTGTGCTGGTTGGGTACTGGTTCTGGAGATGCTGGACGGATCCTCTGAGTCCGGCATCTCACTCTGTTACCTGGGAGATGTTTAAGGGTGGGATCTTGCTTCCCTCTTGGCACTCCGGGCC
The DNA here is from genome assembly GCF_040938575.1 of Ambystoma mexicanum. Taxonomy (NCBI): domain Eukaryota; kingdom Metazoa; phylum Chordata; class Amphibia; order Caudata; family Ambystomatidae; genus Ambystoma; species Ambystoma mexicanum. The sequence goes on from NC_090931.1 coordinate 110,070,783, forward strand.
TTCCTTCACTGGCGGAAGATGTAAGGTAGACTGTACCTTCAGCCTGGTCCAAAATCAGTCCTTCTTACTCCTTTCAATGTCGTAGGATGATCTGCTAAGTGAGGGGTTATGCCCTCTTTTGAAGGCAGATGGGCACCAATGATTGGTGCAGGCTAAACATACCTTAATTAACTAATCCTGGGTCCCCACCAACAATCTTCTGTTATGCAGAGGTCAGGACCAGAGTGCTCTACAACAGAAAAGATAAGTGTAGTAAAACTGATTCCTTGGACACATCAATAAAGTTGCACAGGTGAGCTTTATTCTAGTTACAGCTTAAGATGTTACAGTGAAACACCGGGTCCCATCACCCAGGCTAGCTTCTTCCAACTGCTAAGTCTCGGAACCTTCACGACAGTCATTCCTGCATTCACACACAAACATTCTCTCAGGCACTTCAACATTCTCTCAGCATCATCATGCACCTGCATTCACTCAAAGTACATTACAACAGTAAGGGGTGACAACAAAGACCTAAATCCCACCCATCTTCCTGTTTGTTGTAGATCAAAGTGTCTCTTTGGTTAACTGGGCCATCTGTGACTCTTGATTAAAGCATAGGTCTCCCTTGAAGGTTGCAACAAGAGCAGACTTCTTGTCTCCCTCAATTCACATACTTCTCTCCTCTGAAAAGGGTCCGCTCTGCAGGGGTACCTACAGTGACTGATGGAGCCAGATATGCCATTCACTGCCTTTCATTCAGAGGGCTGGGACCTAGCTTCAAGTTGACACATTGCATACCAAAGGGGTTTTATCACCCCCGTCCTGTTGTCTTGTTCGGCAACCAAGCCCCTTCCAGCCTTGCCTCAATTATCCCTCATTAGTATGCACCGCCACCAGCCGAACTAAACAATGGGAAAGCAGATCCATGGAGCCTTTGATATTTTAATTAGGCTGCCCATGGCTGGAGGAAGGTGTGCCTTCCCCCTTCTTGAGATGCTTTGATGTATCTCTGGCTGTCTCATTCCATCTGAACATGACAGGGGAGGACATCGCCTGTAGGCTGTGTCCTCCCGGATAACACGCAACTATGTGTTTCGTGTGGTGAGCAGAGGAAATGTGTGCAGAATGGCCTCACACATTTTCGGTGGTTGATCTCCCATCATTCAATTTCATTATCAAAAATACAAAAAAGCCAAGGCGCGGTCTCACACCACGTGCAGATGGTCGAATGCCTCACAAGTCCTCTTTGTCATTTTGTATGGGGCACTCCCCACAGTACTTGGGCGCTGAATCATTGTTGAACACTATAAATAAATGTGTTTGAGATCCGTAGCTACCTTGAGATCAATAGTCAGGTATCTATGGGAGATGGGCAAATATTATTCTAGGTTCATGCACAGGGATTTTCTTTTTTTATTTGCAAAAATTGTTTTTGGTTAAGAAAAATGAGTCTTATATGTTCTCATGGAATTTAGATCTTCATTTATATTGAATACATTTTGGTTACTATAATTATGTTTACACTTTTCTACTTTTGTATACGCAAATTGTGTACTATTGGCAAATTTATGTTTATATTTGGACTCTTAAAAAGTTTAAGAAAAAGGGAAACTAATGTTTGGATATCCATTTAAGGGATACCACCAGTAGGAAAATAAATGAAGATTTAACTTAGCTACACAAACTAGTTTTTTGCAGCTCTTGGAAATGTTTGCTCTGTATCAGGGATAAAAGAATGCCACACATGGATATCCCACTTGACAGATTGGTAGCAAAGCTAAAACAAACATAGCTAGCCACATATATGTATAGATAGACTTACAAACACTGATATCAAAACAAGCTGGCAGACAGATATGAAGGTACATAACAACAGAACTTTGTGTCTAAAGAGACTGTTGCATAAGGGCAGATTCACATTTGGAGGTGATTTAATCCTTTTTGGCCCTCCCTAGTTGCCCCTTCTAGGGGGGTGACCTCTAAGAGGGTTAGGCGACATGAGGTCCGCTGCCGTGTGTGGCAAGAGAATGGCGTGCAGGTGAGTACTGTAAAGGGTGCCCAAAACAGCATATAAGCAAATGAGCAAATTTGTCTTCCTAATTTACGAGATGGATCATGGATAGTGGTCTCAGAAGACATGAATCCTTGATGTGGCAGGACACTCACAAGCGAAGAACACCCACCCTCCAACCCTACACCATATAGCAACTAATCGCCAATGAAGTTTAACAACAGACATTTGTAAATACATTTTTAATAAAAGAGGGTTGGGCAGTTCATCGCTGTATTTCGCAGACAATATGCTGGGCACAGAGGGGAAAGGTTGTCATCGAACAGTTGCTGAGACCTGAGACGTTTTTATGTGAAGGCAAAAGGAGGACTTGCCCTGGGCCCCCACTTTGGAGGGGGCCCCACAAGGCTGCTTGATCTGAAGAAGATTCCATTGTTACCCTGACTTAAATAGCACACGTCAGGATATTTTATGGTGTGCTGCTGAGTCTCTAAACCTATTGCCTGTCTGTTTTGACAAGTACATTCTGCCTTGATCACTTCATCTAGTAATGCTTTCTGTGTTCACTGTGGTATACGTAGTTGGTGTGTTCCTTATGGCACAACTCCTGTAGCATTCTTTCCTCCCTGTGGGAATTATGTTGATCATGTGCAATAGCCAAAGGTGAACTGCAAATAGATAAATTGAGTGCCGCAATGGTTCAGAAGTTAGCTCAGTGTGTTAAGCACCAATTGCAGACAAGTGTGTCCATCTGCAAGATTAGAATAGCAGATTCCAGCAAGGCTGGCTGAGCCTTTCTTATGTCTGACGTTTATAAGCCTGTCTGCATATGCACTTGGTTTTGCAGCACAACAGGTGGTATTATCAGCACTACACCTGCACCAGATATGGGTTGCTATAAAAACTAACATGCATGTCATCCGTATGGTGAATGTATAGACATTGGTTTGTTCAGATGGGATGTGGTAAACCCTAGGCAATCACCCCTGACAATGAGGTGAATAAGTATCCAAAGTCAAGACTTTGGAACCACAGTGTTCATGCTTGTATCCTGGCTTTGCCAGCAGATGATACAGTGATCCTGGTCAAATCATCTAATATCTCTTGCATTACTGTGCTGTCTTCTGTGGGTTTGCCTTCTTGCATGCTGGTGGCTTCGTTTAGCCCAATAGTTGATCTTTCTTCTTATGTAGGCCATTTGAGTGGAAGGGGTGGTAGACAGAAGAGAGCAAACCAAATTTTTCATGCCTCTGTCAAGCATAGGTATGCTCGTTTGACGCAAAAAACGTTTTGCTTTTATGTAAAAGTCAATGGTTTTTCTGCACGTTTATAAATGACAATTTCACAAGCCGTGTTTTGGAAGTAGTTAAAGCTTTAAAATACAAAACAAAAACCCATATTAAGGTCCTCATCACGAGTTGGGCGGTAGCCCTTAAATGCGGCGGCCAAACATGGGTCTGGCGTGTTTTCGGGCACAATTAGCGCTGCGCTATTAGCATGCACTAATTGCGCTGAAAATTCCCCATTAGGTCCAATGGACCCAATGGGGAATGGGGAATTACAGTTACCGCCCAATCCTTGATACGGCGCTAATAGCGTTGCACCGGTTGGCGGTAACGCTATTAGCGTAGGTGGTAACCTGGCAGTAATACCGTTGGGATACTGTCCAACTCGTGTTGAAGCCCTAAATCTGTTAAATCACATCGATTGGTAGACTGGCACTTATATACTTCTCTTGATGGTGGAGGGAATGAAGCTAGAATGATTCCTATTTTGCGTATCACCCTTCTATAATATTTAGTTTTTTAGAATTGTCATATTTGGTTATGTTATTTGTGTACTTTCTTACTCAGTTTTATAAAATTAGATTATTTTAGTTCATGTTAAGAACTGGAAAAGAAAGTGTTCAAATGCAGAAATTGCAGATTTGGCATAAATTCCAGCTTCACCCATTAACCAATGTGTGATCCTGGGCATCTCATTTAATCTTGTATTGCCTAACCTCTCCAAATTGCCAGTCTCTAAACCTTTAAAAGTTGTCAGCCCTTCAGACTGATTTCCTTCTCAGGGTATGATCTTCAAAAAAGCCTCAATCATTGTTTCACTGGCTAAAGTGTTGCTTCCTCTATAATCACAATGTGCATTGAAATATTGCACACCACAGGCACTTGGTCCTTTGATCTCTAATGGCAACACTATTTGAAAACCATGTCCCACTTCTAATCTCAGTCGGTCTGGTTACAGACACCTTCCTGTTAGCTCCCTGTGAGCTTCTAATCTGCATGCACTATCCATGCTATCGTATGTGTAGCTTTCTCCTTACTGGTCTCCTCTATCCATGCTTGAGTACTTTTGCATTCTGTGAGGTAGCTAATGTGATCTCTATTCTGGGTAACTTGTACCTTTATCAAACGCCCCTGCATTAATACTACAGGCTGCATACCTTCCTGGATTATATGGATAAAAAGTCTCCTGTATCGCTACTAGAACGGAAGTATCTTAGAGCAAGAATGGAGAGGGTAAAGGGACTCTAAGGGAGTAAACATGCTTATTTTGAATGCTGCGAGGCAGCATATCAACCTATGGGTTGTGATTGCAATGAGGGGGTGTGCGACCAGATATTCTTGAACACTTAATTCCTTTGGTTTGGTGGAGGGGGCCATAAAAGTGCTTACAATGGCCCTGGCTGAGGCTAGCTACCCTGTGCGAGTGTGAACTCCTTGCCCCAAAGCATCAGGCCTTCCGTGTGCACACTCACGGCATTGTGCAGAGGGGGGTGGGGGGATCCAGTCATGTTGGGTTTGCTCTCCTCCAATCAGATTAAAAGCCAGTTAGCAGGATGACTAACCATGACATTGTGGGAGATGTTGCAAAGCAGGACTGTAGTATCCAGATTTACTTTTTGACAGATGATGTTGTTGTTTGCAAATTGTAACTCCTCAAAGGTTGTGTTCCCGGATAACAAAGGGGGAATTGTTCTGGGGAAACTCACATTACCACCAAAGAGCAAACGGGTCTGAGTAGGGATGCTTAGAATAAATGCAGAATACAAACACAAGTTTCTTCCAGGAGAAGGTTGCTGTAAGAAACAGTGGGCCTCATTATGAGTTCAATGGTGTGGTAAAAAACTGTGGTAATGCGATGGTAACAGAGCTATTACTGCATTGCCGCCGCATTACCACACTGCCGAACTACAGGTTTGGAGGTAAGGCAGAGGAAACACCTCCAGCAAAATGCTTGAGGTAATTCCACCACCTTACTGTCCCACCCAAAAAAACATGTGCAGTATTACCGCTGGTGGTAGTACTGCCAGAATCTCCATGGAGTCCTATCGACTCCAATTAATGGGGACTAACACCGCCTACCACCACTTGGAATCCGGTGGTAATACCACCGGTGGTAATAACCACTGAACCAAGTGGTGCTAACGGTAATACTTTTTGGTGGTATTTCAGTGGTATTACCGCCAAGATACCACCAAACTCACAATAAGGCTGAGTGAATGTTTAAGATCCTTTGTGGGTTCTTACACATTTGCAACTTTTACTTTGAGGGAATTACTATGGGAATAAAGTTATCAGCAGGGAAAAAGAATTGATCCTGTAATCCAACTCTCCATCGTATAAACTCAAGCCGGAGCTGTTCTTGACTGAACAAAAAGCTATTAAGTGTTCTCCTTTCATGAAAGAGTTCTTTTCATTTTATGCACAAATTAAGGGAAGAAGTCTGACACGCGTGTATATATAATTCATTTTGAATAAACGTATTCGTTCACAGAAGGTGAAATGCTTTTAATGATTAAGAAGTCCACTTTTTCCACATGTACATATAGCAAATGGGCAACCAAAAGCAGCTAAACGTTGATTTCCCATACACCCAAAAATGTTAATTCCTGTTATCTTCGAGTCCTCTTAGAACGTTTTGCCACTAATAAACTCTGGTAGGTGTTCAAATGGACATTCAAAGGGCAAACAGGCTCACATCAATGCATCATGCCGCCGAGGTACAGATCTTGATTATGGCTTAACCTTTCCACTGATGGGACCTCTACACTTTTCTGTGGGAATTAGGAGCAGTGTGCATCATATGGCCGGTAAAACGTATGTTGCACATCATTTCTTTGAGTGTTTTTGGAACTGTGCTCCTGTGTTTAGGAGTCGGTCGAGCAAAGGGAGATGATGATGCCTGGAGAGATGATAATCCTGTCACAACGCGACCCTGGACACTGTGGAAAAGATGGAGGCTAGTTTAGGCTCCTTGCGGTCCTTACCGTTCTAGTCTTTTTTGGTCCTTTTCCTTTAAAAAGCAGCCACGCCCACAACGCTGTGCGTTGCAACTCGCATTGTCAGCCTTTCGCTAACTTCGCCTGCAGTGCCGCTCCTTGAGCTTGGTCCTTTGATACTTCCTTTCTAGTACTCAGCCCACTTAGGCTTTCCCAGTTTCTAGGCTCTTTCCTTCTGTACGGGTTCCCGTACATAAGGCTGTCCTTTGCTCCCGCTCGCCCTCTCCCTTCCTTGCCCGATCCCGCTTCTGTTCGCTCTCTCATTCTCATCTCTCTCTCTCGCTCTCCGGTGTTGGCTCTCTCTCTCTCTCTCTCTCTCTCTCTCTGGCGCTTGTTCGCCCGCCTTTGCTCCCGCTCGCTCTCTCCCTTCCTTGCCCGATCCCGCTTCTGTTCGCTCTCTCATTCCCCTCTCTCTCCCTGGCGCTTGCTCACCTGCCTTTGCGCCCGCTCGCTCTCTCCCTTCCTTGCTCGATCCTGCGCCTGTTCGCTCTCTCATTCTCCACTCTCTCACTCTTACCTGCAGTATAGACTTACCTTCCTTGCTGACAGCTCTTGTGCAGCCTCCGCTTTGCCCTCCTTGGATCGCAGTGGACTCTCGCCCTATCCTTCTCGACACCAGTCTACCTCGTCTGGAAATACTTGGATTCAAGTACGGTTACCGTATACAAGTCACCAGCCTCTTCCACTTCTGACACACTCCCTGCCAGCAAGGGCTCGCCATCTAGAGGGTTTCTTCTGCCGTCACTGGCTTTTTCCCTGGTGTTACGGGACTGGCTCCCCTGGGTCCACCCGACAGCTTGTTCCTACCACTGTCAGGGTGGCCTCAAGCGGAGCTCGTCCCTATCTCTACGAGCGCAAGAAGGAAAAGAAGGAAAGGAAGAGCACTAAGGCGGACGAAGAACCGCAGGAGATCAAGAAGGAGGGGAGAAGAAGACCAAAGACATCAACCCAGGAGGATTCCTCTAAGGAGTCAGGTGAGGAGCATTCGAGGGTGGTAGCTTCTGATTCTGACAGTTTGGAACGCCAACAAGTCAACATGGCCTCCCTAGAACAGATCCAGGAGATGGTAGCTGCAATCCAAGGCCTTCAGACTGAAGTACAGAATCTCCGAACCGAAAATGTCAGTCTACGGCAACAGATCGCAGTACGAGATGATACTCGGGGCGACTTGCCTCCACAGTCATTCTCTTTTGGAAAATATGATAGCAATCCGAAGCATTTGAAGGAATTCCTGGATGCTTGCATGGTCTATTTCACTTTTAGACCAAAGGCCTACGAACTAGACAGGTCCAAGGTTGGTTTCCTCGTTGCTAATCTCGTCGGAAACGCCTTGGCTTGGGCCACCCCGTTGATATCCCAATCCGATCCAGCAGTCAACGATTATTCCCTGTTTACCCAGCAGATGAGAGTCAGATTCGACAGACCTGAGGTTCTGTTTTCCTCTTATGAAGCCCTCTTGGACATTCGTCAAGGGAATCAAGATGTTCAAACTTTTGCTTCTGCTTTCATCAGACTGGCAAAGGATGCAGGATGGCCTGATTCTGCTCAACAAACCCTCTTTCGCCGGGGACTCATGACGATCTCAAAGACGAACTAGCCAGAGTGGCTCGTCCATCCTCCTTCCAAGAACTAGTGACCCTGACTCTTCAGCTGGAATACCGACTTCAAGAGCGAAGACAAGAAAGGAGGAGGTTCCGAAACCTTCCTTCTGCCAGCACTACTCCGGTTCCTCTTCCAAAACGGAACCAGACTGAAGAACCGATGCAGATCGGGACTACTAGAGGCCCCCTGACTCCAGAGGAGAGAAAGAGACGTAGAGATCTGGGTCTCTGCATGTACTGTGGATCTTCTAAGCATTTGCTCCGGAATTGCCCCGAAGTACCTCCAAGACGTTCGGGAAACGCTTCTCCTCGGTCTTGAGCAGGGATAAGAACCGGGCAGAGACGACCAATCCCTGCAACATTACTTGTCAGAAGACTATCAAAGATGACAATAGATTGCTGGTATTCACCATTCATCTCACTTTCGAGCCCAATCCCACCGTAGAGGTCTTGGCTATGTTGGACTGCGGTGCTGCGGGTAATTTCATCGATGTCCAATGGGCTCAAGATCAGGGGGTGCCATTTTTGCAGAAGAGCAGTTCCTTACCCGTAAAAGGAGTGGATGGAACTCCACTCTCCTCCGGGCCTATTGTACAAGAAACCATACCCGCTACTATGCTTCTTTTTCAACACCAAGAACAGATTGTTGTCGTTGTGATAAGAGCTGCACACGTCCCAATAATACTGGGTATATCATGGCTACGTAAGCATAATCCTACTATAGATTGGTCAGCCAACACTATCAGCTTTTCATCATTATTCTGCACTTCTTCCTGCCTTCTCCAGACCAATCCGGTTCCTGGTAGGGGAATCCCCACTCCCAAGTCCGCCTCAGTGGTGCAGATGGTGCCGCTCTGCTACCAACGATACGCTGAACTTTTTGAAGACGAATTACCACGCTCTTTACCTCCTCATCGGCCTGAAGACTGCTCCATTGAATTAAAACCAGGTGCTTCCGTTCCTTTCGGCCGAATGTATCCCATGTCTCTCCCGGAAAGAAGGGCCCTTAAGGAATATCTGGACGCGAACCTTCAGAACGGTCTCATCAGAGAGTCACGCTCCCCTGCCGGAGCATCTATGTTCTTCATACCCAAGAAAGGGACCTCCGAATTGAGACCATGTATTGATTACCGTGGTTTGAACTGTTTGACAATAAGAGACAGATATCCCATGCCTCTTATAAAGGAAGTGCTGGAAGCTGTTGAGGGGGCAAACATTTTTACCAAACTCGACCTTCGAGGTGCCTACCATCTGTTGAGAATCAAGGAGGGAGATGAGTGGAAAACCGCCTTCAGAACTCCTCTGGGACACTTCGAATATCGAGTGATGCCCTTCGGACTGGTAAACGCTCCGGCGGTTTTCCAACGGTTTGTGGACAAGATTTTCTCAGACCTGCTTTATTCTTTTGTAGTAGTCTATCTTGACGACATTCTTGTCTTCTCTTCCTCTCCGGCTGAACATCACAGACACGTGGAGCAGGTGTTAAGAAGACTACAAGAGAATCATCTATTGTTAAAGCCAGAAAAGTGCATCTTCGAATCCTCGTCTGTTCCCTACCTAGGCTTTATTCTCTCCAAAGAAGGAGTTCAGATGGATTCCGAGAAGGTGAAAGCGGTACTTCTTTGGCCCACTCCCAGCAGCCCTAAGGATGTACAGAGGTTCTTGGGTCTCTCAAATTTCTACAGACGCTTTATCCCAAATTTCTCGGAGATCGTGCTACCTATTACCAATTTATTAAAGAAGGGTCAAGAATTTGTATGGGATTATAAGGCAGAACGAGCCTTTCAAGTACTTAAAGAAGCCTTCACCACTGCGCCCATCCTCGTTCAACCCAATCAGTCCCTTCCCTTTGTGGTCGAAACGGACGCCTCTGGAGGTGCCATAGGGGCAGCCTTATTACAGTCCGGTAAGGATGGTATCGACCACCCGGTGGCGTACTACTCCCGGACTCTCACCCCGAGTGAAAGAAACTACTCGGTGTTGGAACGGGAATTGTTGGCCATCCGCCAGGCTTGTGTTGAGTGGAGGCACCTGTTACAGGGGGCTGCCTATCCGTTTCTGGTGAGAACGGATCATCGGAACCTTAAGGTACTCCAACATATGGAATGTCGCAATTCCAGACATGCCCGGTGGGCCTATTTCTTCTCCCAGTTTGACTTTGACATCACATATCTTCCAGGGAAGGAGAACGTGTTGGCTGATGCCTTATCCCGGAGCCTAGGAGAAGAATGCCCAGTAGACGGAATCAAGTCTGAGGAGATTCTGTCAGGAAAGAAAATATTAGGAGCGGTCAATTCATTTTTACAAGAGGTTGAACGTACAACTGGTTCTACCCAGATACCCAACGACCATCTGTCTTCATTGGAGAAGAGATAACAGTGTACTTTTACAAGGACACCCTGTTCCTTCCGTCTAAAGAGCTTCAAATTCAAGCATTGTCTTGGTGTCACGATCTACCTTCTGCTGGCCACAAGGGGCAAGGAGCCACGACCAATTTGGTATCAAGGTATTTCTGGTGGCCCACTTTGGCCAAGGATGTAAAGGCTTATGTAGCCGCCTGTCCTATTTGCGCCTCCAGTAAGCCCTCTACGCATCGCCCTTTGGGTCTCCTTCAACAAGGACATTTGCCAACACGTCCTTGGGAACACATTTCTACTGATTTTATCGTGGATCTTCCTCTCTCTAGGGGCTCTACCGCCATCATGGTTACCGTAGATTCCCTAAGTAAGATGGCACACTTTTCTCCTCTACCTGGCCTACCATCGGCTCCGGAATTGGCAGAGGTTTTTCTGAGAGATGTAGTTAGGCTTCACGGTCTACCCCAAACTATTGTTTCCGACAGAGGCTCTCAATTCACTTCTCGTTTCTGGTCTACACTGTGCAAGACTCTGGGGATCAGTAGAGCTTTCTCTTCTGGATATCACCCCCAGAGTAACGGACAGACTGAGCGTCTGAACTCCACTTTAGAGCAGTACCATCGTTGTTTCTGTGGTCAAGAACAGGAGAGTTGGAGGTCTTTTCTCTCCACAGCGGCATTCGCCTACAATAACACAGTACACTCTTCCTTAGGAACCAGTCCATTCTTTTTCTCCTATGGCTTTCATCCCATGCATATCCCCTTGGTCGGAATACCATCGACTGCTGTCCCAGCGGTTGACCAAAGGCTTAGTGAACTAAGACGTATACAAGGGGAGGCTAAGAAGAACTTGCAGACTAGCAGGGAGCTCCAAAAGAAGTACGCCGACAGGAAGAGATCTCAGAACCCCAAATGGATGGTCGGCACTAAAGTGTGGTTGTCCACTAAATTCTTGCCATGCTGGTTACACCCAGGGAAGTTTTCTGCCAGATTCATTGGGCCTTTCCCCATTTCCTCACAGATCAATCCGGTGGCCTTTCGCCTGAAACTTCCTCACAGTATGAAGCGCATCCATCCAGTGTTCCACTCGTCCCTTCTTAAGGCCTATCTATTGGACCCGCATGGTCGGACAGTGCCATGCTCATCAATTCCAGATAACCCAGAACCTGAGGAATACGAGGTGGAGAGGCTGGTGGATTCTCGCTACAGACATGGTACTATTCAGTACCTGGTACATTGGAAGGGGTATTCCTCTGCAGAGCGTACCTGGGAACCTAGTAGCCACATCCATGCCCCTCGCTTGTTACGTCTTTTTCACCGCTGTCATCCGGGTAAGCCCGGGGGATCCCGGCTGGGAAGGGGGCATACTGTCACAACGCGACCCTGGACACTGTGGAAAAGATGGAGGCTAGTTTAGGCTCCTTGCGGTCCTTACCGTTCTAGTCTTTTTTGGTCCTTTTCCTTTAAAAGGCAGCCATGCCCACAACGCTGTGCGTTGCAACTCGCATTGTCAGCCTTTCGCTAACTTCGCCTGCAGTGCCGCTCCTTGAGCTTGGTCCTTTGATACTTCCTTTCTAGTACTCAGCCCACTTAGGCTTTCCCAGTTTCTAGGCTCTTTCCTTCTGTACGGGTTCCCGTACATAAGGCTGTCCTTCGCTCCCGCTCGCCCTCTCCCTTCCTTGCCCGATCCCGCTTCTGTTCGCTCTCTCATTCTCCTCTCTCTCTCTCTCGCTCTCCGGTGTTGGCTCTCTCTCTCTCTCTCTCTCTCTCTCTCTGGCGCTTGTTCGCCCGCCTTTGCTCCCGCTCGCTCTCTCCCTTCCTTGCCCGATCCCACTTCTGTTCGCTCTCTCATTCCCCTCTCTCTCCCTGGCGCTTGCTCACCAGCCTTTGCGCCCGCTCGCTCTCTCCCTTCCTTGCTCGATCCTGCGCCTGTTCGCTCTCTCATTCTCCACTCTCTCACTCTTACCTGCAGTATAGACTTACCTTCCTTGCTGACAGCTCTTGTGCAGCCTCCGCTTTGCCCTCCTTGGATCGCAGTGGACTCTCGCCCTATCCTTCTCGACACCAGTCTACCTCGTCTGGAAATACTTGGATTCAAGTACGGTTACCGTATACAAGTCACCAGCCTCTTCCACTTCTGACACACTCCCTGCCAGCAAGGGCTCGCCATCTAGAGGGTTTTTTCTGCCGTCACTGGCTTTTTCCCTGGTGTTACGGGACTGGCTCCCCTGGGTCCACCCGACAGCTTGTTCCTACCACTGTCAGGGTGGCCTCAAGCGGAGCTCGTCCCTATCTCTACGAGCGCAAGAAGGAAAAGAAGGAAAGGAAGAGCACTAAGGCTGACGAAGAACCGCAGAAGATCAAGAAGGAGGGGAGAAGAAGACCAAAGACATCAACCCAGGAGGATTCCTCTAAGGAGTCAGGTGAGGAGCATTCGAGGGTGGTAGCTTCCGATTCTGACAAATCCCTGGAGAGATGATGATGCCTGGAGAGATGATGATGCCTGGAGTGATGATAATGCCCGGAGAGATGAGGATGCCCGGAGAGATGATAATCCCTGGAGAGATGATGATGCCTGGAGAGATGATGATGCCTGGAGAGATGATGATGCCTGGAGAGATGATAATCCCTGGAGAGATGATGATGCATGGAGAGATGATGATGCCTGGAGAGATGATAATGCCCGGAGAGATGAGGATGCCCGGAGAGATGATAATCCCTGGAGAGATGATGATGCCTGGAGAGATGATAATCCCTGGAGAGTTGATGATGCCTGGAGAGATGATGATGCCTGGAGAGATGATAATGCCTGGAGAGATGAGGATGCCCGGAGAGATGATAATCCCTGGAGAGATGATAATGCCTGGAGAGATGATAATCCCTGGAGAGATGATGATGCCTGGAGAGATGATAATGCCCGGAGAGATGAGGATGCCCGGAGAGATGATAATCCCTGGAGAGATGATGATGCCTGGAGAGATGATGATGCCCGGAGAGATGATAGTCCCTGGAGAGATGATGATGCCTGGAGAGATGATAATGCCCGGAGAGATGAGGATGCCCGGAGAGATGATAATCCCTGGAGAGATGATGATGCCTGGAGAGATGATAATCCCTGGAGAGATGAGGATGCCCGGAGAGATGATAATCCCAGGAAAGATGATGATGCCTGGAGAGATGATAATCCCAGGAGAGATGAGGATGCCCGGAGAGATGATAATCCCTGGAGAGATGATGATGCCTGGAGAGATGATAATGCCCGGAGAGATGATGATGCCCGGAGAGATGCTAATCCCTGGAGAGATGATAATCCCTGGAGAGATGATGATGCCTGGTGAGATGATAATCCCTGGAGAGATGAGGATGCCCGGAGAGATGATAATCCCTGGAGAGATGATGATGCCTGGAGAGATGATAATCCCTGGAGAGATGAGGATGCCCGGAGAGATGATAATCCCTGGAGAGATGATGATGCCTGGAGAGATGATAATGCCCGGAGAGATGATGATGCCCGGAGAGATGCTAATCCCTGGAGAGATGATGATGCCTGTAGAGATGATGATGCCTGGAGAGATGATAATGCCCGGAGAGATGATGATGCCCGGAGAGATGATAGTCCCTGGAGAGATGATGATGCCTGGAGAGATGATGATGCCTGGAGAGATGATGATGCCTGGAGAGATGTTGATGCCTGGAGAGATGATGATGCCTGGAGAGATGATGATGCCCGGAGAGATGATGATGCCTGGAGAGATGTTGATGCCTGGAGAGATGATGATGCCTGGAGAAGTCAGCTATGCCTCATCTCAGAATGCTTAAACTGGACAACCCATCTTGGCTGCCGGACTGCAACACTGCATGGACTCTCCTGGGAATAACATTGCCAGGCATCTAATGATGAGTGCAGGCTTCTGGAAAAAGATATATTTTCTTTCTCATCATTCCTCCAGCTTCAGAAGCACTGAGCATGTCATATCCCAAATACGCGTGCCGAAAATCAGGTTGGAGAAACTGTAGATGTGGGGCAAATGTTTCTAGAACGGAAGGCAAGTTAATTAATTCACAGGGCCAGTGCAAATGAAACTGTATGGGTCTGATAAGATACTGAACTGGAGAAAACCAGAGATCCCAGTTAGCCGCTCGGATTCGCACCTGCTACCTTATACCTTTTCTTGCCACATCCTGCTTTGCCAGAGGACTCTGCGCACCATCATAGGGTCCTCCCTGCAAAACGAGGCTCCCTGCACATACAATACCAGGACTCTGCCTGTAAGTGTGTGCAGGTGTGGATGCCACCTGAAGCACTGTGATTGGCTCCCAAAGGGGACATGTGACTGTCTGGAGGTTCCTTTTCAATACTTTTTATTTTCTGGCCACATCCATCTTTGCACCATCCGAGGGTCCCGCCTGCAAAATGAGGCTCCCTTGGCCTACAATACACAGGAATCTGCCTGCCCGTGTGGATGCCATCTGGAGCACTGTGATTGGCTCCCCAAGGGATTTGTGACATACTCCCTCCCTTATTCAGTCTCCCCTGGATATCCAGCCCCGGCGTCTGCAGCCAAGGGCCAAAAGAAGCAAAGGGCAACTTCCTTTTTGGCCCTGTTGGGGCCGGAAAGGGATCAAGCCAGGACTTTGCAAAGCTCACCCTTTACCTGACTTCTGCTTCCACACATAGGGAGCCTTCCACCCGTTGCCTATCCATTCACAGTGGAGCTTCTGGCACCTCACTGTTCCAAGGAACATTGCTGTTTTGGGTCTGTTAACTGTCTTTTGGTTACCTGCAGCCTCATTCTAGCCCAACTCAGAACTTACACCTTCTTCTCAACCGTTGCTCCATTCCTCATTCTACTCACTATTCTCCTTCCTTCCCTCTAGCTTTCAGCCACAACTTGGTGTAACGTCTGCATCATTCTGCCTCCCCATCTTCCTCCTTCCACCTCCCCTAAAATAAGATGCTCCTGTTCTCTCAGGATCTCCATCTATATTCCAACCTATTGCACAAGAACTGTTCCTCTACCCCCCCCCCCCCTCCTATCACCCTAACTTGGCCTCTGGAATGCAGAATCTCTCTGTAAGTCTTCCTGCCTCTCTGACCACTTATCACCCTCAAGTTTCATTTCTTGCTATAACAAAAACCTGGATCTCACCTTATGACTCAGCTACAATAGCAGCTCTCCACACTTAAGGCCTCATCAGGAGTCTGGCGGTATCCTGGCAGTAATACCGCTGGGATACCGCCAATGCAAATAGTGTTACCATTACTCGTGCTGGTGCTATTAGCGCTGGATCACGAGTAGCTGTACAGCGCTAAATTCCCATTCCCCATTGGGTTCATTGACCCAATGGGGTTGGGGGCACTATTACTGCTAGCGGTAATTGCACTAGCGGTAATAGCACTGAAAACATCCAAAACGGGCAGTAAGGGGACATTTCTACCTCCAGCAAAAAATCTGGAGTTAAAACACCCACTTACTGCCTGACTCATGATTGGGCCAACCCGTAAATGTGGTGGTAATGGCGTTACCACCACATTTAAGGGCTAAGGCCTAACTCATGATGAGGCCCTTACTCTGCTACCTCCTCCCACTCTCACAACATGTTCTGTTGGGAAGAGCAGTGGTGTGGGATTCCTTATCAATACTGGCCCTCTACCCTGGCGAATCTCAACTCTCTCTTTTGAAGATGCCACTATGCAACGCCTCCTTCAAACTCCCCTCGCTGTTTATCGACTCCTGGCCCTTTCAACGCCTTATTCCCTGATCTGACTCTTCTTGAATCACTTCCCACTGACATCCCACTGTCATGCTGGGGAACATTAACCTCCCCAAGCCCTCTGCAGCCACCTGCCTTGAACTTAACTCCCTTCTATCTGACCACTTCTCTACTCCCTCTAAGACCAGCCTGTCCACTCTGGTGGGAACTCTCTTGACCTTGACTTTCTCTAAAATTCACTCTCATCTCACCTCTTCATTGACCAATTTATTTATTTATGTGTACATTTATAGCAGTGCTCACAGCACATGTGCATCTAGGTGCTAGTTACAGGTGAGGAGACAGAAATCGGTAGGGAACGGATAGAGGGGAAATGCCTTTAACATCTTGGTCCCTCCAATAACAGCCCCTCGTTTCCCCTCTTCAATGACTAAATGGAAAATCAGGCAGGACTCTACATACATTCTAATCTCCACTCTTGTACTCAGCAAACGTGACTACTGCTCAAGCCTAAACCATGGCCCCACTCTACTCCTTCCTCCCTCTATACAAAGTCCTCCACTTTGCTATGCACGCTTTCTACAACCTACCTAGATCCTCCTTCACTTCCATCTACTGACACCACGCCACTTGGCTCTCCATGCACAACCGCTCTCTTTTCAAGTTCCTTCTCCCAGTCTACATAGCTATCAATGGTCTTGCTGCTCAGTATCTGTCTAATTGTATCTCAGTTTACTCACCCTATCGTTCCCTCCAGTCCTCCTCTGTGCTCAACCTCACTGTCCCATACCCTCCCTGTGCCTCTTCTCACTCCACTGGAAGCCACTGCCCAAAGCAATTAAAGCCAGCCCAGCTGTGCATCTCTTCAAAATTCAGCTTAAACTTCACTTAGTTGCTTAAGAGGGAGCTCCCTCTGCCCACTCCCCCATCCTCTATATTTGACACCACCACTATCTCCAGTGATGTTTAATAATGTACTTGTGCATTTAAATAGTGCTCATCTTTAGTTTGAAGCACTTGCTCCCTTAGGTTAATGTTACCTTTGTAGATCCCCTGTTTTCATTCCTATATTTTTTCACTGTCCCTGCATGTGCTTCCAGATCCTTATGCTGCCTGTTTTCATACCTCATGCACTAAACACTGTCTCTGTGCCTTAAGGTCCTCACTTTGACTGGTGCATGACCCAAGAGCCATTCATGTACCTCACTCTCCTCACTTGGATTGTGCCATGGCTCACATGCTGCATACTGTCCCTGCATGTGCCTCAAGCACCTTACTCTGCCTATTTTCATACCTCAAGTGCCACACACTGTCTCTGTATGTGCCTCAAGCTGCTCACCCTGCCTGTCTTTATTCCTCAAGCACCACACACTGGGCCTCATTACAAGCTTGCCGGTCTGGAAACAACGGTACCAGTAAGCTTGCCGGTACCGTTGTTACCTGACTGGCAAACTACGAGTTCTGCTCGCGGGTGCCTTCTCGCCCGCCAGGTCTGACCAGGTGGGCGTACCAGCACCTGCGGGCAGACCTCGATGGATGCCCTGGCACCATTCATGAATGGTGCCGGTGCATCCGGCCTCCGCATTCCCATTGAGTCCAATAGGACTCAAATGGGAATACCGAGTAATAAATACCGGCACCCGGCAATGGGCAATTACCGGGTCCGCCGGGGTAGGAATGCCCTGGTAATTGCCCATTGCTGGTAAATTCATGACTCCAGCGGCAGCCGTGCCGGTATTTACAGGCATGGCTACCACCAGACTCATAATGAGGCCCACTGTCTTTGGATGGGTCTCAAGCTCCTCTCACTGGCTGTTTTCAAGCTCATGCACTGCACTCTGTCTGTGCATGTGCCTCATGCACCTCACCCTGCTTCTTTTCATGCCTCAAGTGTCACACACTGCCTGTCATGTGCTGCAAGGTTCCCACCCTCCCTATTTCATGTCTCAAGCACAGCACACAGTCTCTGTATGTGTATCATGCTCCTCACGCAGACTCTTTTCATACCTCAAGCCCACACATTGGCCCTCATTATAAGTATGGTGGTCTGGAAATAAGGGTGCCGGTAGCAACATACCAGCACCCTTTCCGGACCGCCATACTACAACAATGCCGGTAGGGGCCACTGATCCCTCGGCAGGTCCCTACTGGCATGTGTGTCAATGAAGCAACAGCACTGTTAGAAATGGTGCCAGTGCTTCAGTGACCGCATTTCCATGGAAATGGGGATTTACCATTACCGTCGCCGCTTGTGATATCTCGGTGGGGAAGAATCCTGCTCCTGTGGCCAGGGTGGTGCAGCCACGGTCCAATAACCCCCTGGGGTGGTGCACTGTGGGTGGATCACAAGGGGAGGGAAAACCCTCTTGGGATGATGGATGTCACCCTAGGAGAGATGCGGTATATTTCTACCCCTGTCCCAACACTCTCACCTTCTTACCTTCTCCAGAATCCTGGCACCTCTCTTACTTCTATGTATGTGAGAAAAGTGGAACTTTGTACTCCCCTAAATCATGCTAAGATGAGGATGCACTGTGATAACATCATAGAAAAATGTACTGAGACGAAGAAGATGCACGGAGTGTGGAAGAACACCTGGTGCAACCACAGTAAGCAGACCAGCCGATTCAATCTAGCCAATCTCGGCTATGCAATAAAAAGGAAAGAAGGACTTCTTACGAGGAACATTCTTCCCTGGAGGAGCGGTGAGGGAAGTCACTGTGTCTGCCGGAGAAGGGGAGAAAGTCAGGACGCCCAGGGAGAAGCTGAGAACTCCGGAGCCGGTCCTGAAACGGAGGAAAGACTGGCAGATGAAGGCGACAAGTGGTCCTGAAGCTTGGGAAGCATGACGGCTTACAGAAGGATGGTTGGTGCTACAGAACCACCGCAGACCAAATCAAAGCCTCTCCAGGCACCACAAGTCCCGCGGCTAACATAGGTAGCTGGAAGAAGGCGCACGCCCTTGCGAACTAAGAAAACAGGTACGCATAGGGGCAGAAAGTCGCTGGGAAGCAGAGAAGGTTGGTGCATGCACAGAAGGGGTAGAAATACACAGAACCTAGGGTCTGAGACTCTGAAAAACAGAGATGGTTGTGGCACGCAGAGAAGGGGGAGAAATACCCAGAACCTAGGGTCTGGGATCCTGAAAAGCAGATAAGGTTGTGACAAGCAGAAAAAGGGGAGAAATACCCCAAACCTAGGGTCTGGGACCCTGAAAAGTAGAGAAAGTGGTGGCAAGCTGAGACGGGGGAGAAATCCCCTGAACCGAGGGTCTGGGGCAGTGAAAGCAAGAAGAAGTGGTGGCAAGCAGAAAAGGGGGAGAAATACCAGAGTGCAGGAGAAACATACCTTTTGGTCGCAATAAACGACTACTCACGATAACCGAAGTGGAAATCATACAATCGGCAGAGGCAGTGATCCCAGCTTTGTAAAAGATGTTCGCCAGACATGGACTGTCATACATCAAGAGCGACAATGGGCCACCCTTCCACGGGAAAGAACTAAGAAAATATATGGACGATCTGCAGATCTGCCATCATCACATTACCCCAAGGTGGTCACAAGCTAATGGCGATGCGGAATGGTTTATGAGGACCATAAACAAGGTGTTACGCATAGTGAAAGCGCAGACCAGCTCATGGAAAGTGGACCTAAATCGGTTCCTGCAAAACTACCGGATGACAACGCACAGCTCAACAGACATGCTCTCGTCAGATCTAATGTACGAAACAATTCTGAACTCATCAATACCGCACCACCATAGCAAATTGGTGAAGAAACCAGATAAGTAGTGCACTCACTCCAAGCCAGTGGCAGCCAAAGAGCACATCAGCACCAAGCAACGTGCAAGAGAATCAAGGCACAAGGTGGGGGACCAGGTACTGGTGTTGAGAAATGCAACGCAGTCCAAGCTATCAACCCGTTATGACATTACACTCTGGAGGGTGATCCGGAGAACCGGGGACAGGAGACCGTCACAAGGAATGTATTGTGGTTCAATGAATGCCCTGAACTCCACCTCTGTCACTATCCAGGCATGGATGGCAACCCACGGCCTCTGTCTTAATGATGAGAAGACTGAACTTCTCCTCGTGGGGTCCTTGTTTGTGCTAAAATAAAACTAGCTCCTGACTTTGTAGCCTTCAACATAGATGGCTCCCTGATCAAAGTCCCACCCGAGGTCAAGACCCTAGGAGTTTACCTAGATGAAACACTATTACTAACCCGGCAAGTAAATGCCATAGCCTCCTCAGCGGCCTACTCATCCAAATTGCTAAATGCTGAGAACCGTTCCTTTCCACAGAAAGCTGCCTAACCATCGCCCAAGCAGTAATTGGAGTGAGATTGGACTACTGTAATGTTCTCTTCACCGGAACCTTGGCTCACAACTTACAAAAACTATAGATCATCCAAAATAACACCCTGCAAGCTGCCCTAAACAGAAAACATCACCGCTGCCTGCAGAGCAGTGCACTGGCTCCCGATCAGAGAAAGAATTGCCTTCAAGACCCTTATCATCACTC
Source organism: Ambystoma mexicanum (assembly GCF_040938575.1). Taxonomy (NCBI): domain Eukaryota; kingdom Metazoa; phylum Chordata; class Amphibia; order Caudata; family Ambystomatidae; genus Ambystoma; species Ambystoma mexicanum. The sequence continues at coordinate 110,091,253 of NC_090931.1, forward strand.
ACAGGTGCCTCTCCAAAACTGCCTGCCTTACCTATCACAAAAAATCACTATGGACCACCTGACCAGGCCTATGGGGACTCCCTACACAGACACACTTTCCCAACCCAAGTACAAACGAGCCAAAGCAGGAGGATCCAGTTTCCCAGTCATGGCAGTCAAGCAATGGAACGCCCTCCCACAAGAGCAGGGCAATCCTACTGGGCATTCCGAAAAGCTCTTAAAACCTGACTGTTTATCTAATGCAACACTATGCTCCTGTAACCTACTTGTACCTGTATCACCTGTGTACCTACCATTCTTGTCCCTGGACTGTGACCAGGATAATTCTCGGTGCACAGATGCCTCAGGGTTTGTTTGCGTTATACAAAATACCATTTAAAAAAAAAAAAAATAAGCAAGTCTCAGACGACATGTGGACGGAAGACCTGAACCAGCCCCTTGTGGAGAGTGAAAATGCACCAACCTCCCTGATGTGACACTGCGAAGGGGAGGCAGAGCTAACCCCTGAGCCTGTTGACCAAGCAAAGGCAGAGGAGACGTCCCCCAGCCCTAAGTGTGAACAAGAAGATTATGAAGACACAGATACTGCACCACGTCAATGCTACAGTGGCTACAACCTGAGGGTGGCCCCCCAGTAAACTGAGAGATTATGGGACTCATTACGAGTGTGGCGGCCGGAAACAAGGGTGCCGGTAACATTACCGGCACCCTTGTTTCCAGACCGCCACTACAAGTGTGCCTGCTGGGGCTGCTGGGCCTGGCAGGTCTGAGTTGTCATGGAAGCACAGGCACCATTAGCAATGGTGGCAATGCTTCTGAGTCCTCATTCCTGGGCTGAGATGAGGTGGATTTTCCCTTTTCTTCTTGTGCGTCCTGACTCGACTGCCGCCGCCAACCCATCATGTTCATTCCTGGATTCCTCCGTGGATGAGTTGTGCCCAGTCACAAACATGTGTCTGCCTGTTTTTTATTATTGGTGTAAGTTTTTGGCGGTTGAGTTTGGTTTCATTGGGGTGGACCCAATGATCAAGATACTCTTGCGTAGTGATCTCAGAGGCCGCATGCACTGCACCTGGTGCCTTGGGCTGGGTAGTTTCTCTTCCCATGGTGCGCACCTCCACACCATCTGTATTCATTCGGCCCAGGTGTCCTTGGTTGCTACCTTGGACTTGTGTGAGGTTTGCTGTTCTCCTCTGTGGCCACTAGACGGTTTGTGATTTGTGCCACAGTGGTTGGTGGGGCGAGTTGTAACTTTTGCAGAGTAGTGCCCATGTGAGCTGCTCTGGAATGTGATAGTTCCCTCTGGCGTCCGTACTCCAGTATTCTTGCAATGGGGATGCCTTTCTCGCTCAGTACTATACGTCGCAACTTTTCAGAGTTCATGCCATTTATGATCTGGTGTCTGATTTCTTTTTCTATGTCCTCGAACTCGCAGGATAGGGCCAAACACTGGAGTCTTGTGCTGTATGCGTCAAGGATTTCATCCTCTGGACTGTGGTGTAAAAGTTAAATGTCTCGTACTCTGGGTTCAGCTGTGTTATGAAATGTGCAATTAGTGCGTCCTTTGCAGAATGGTATACATCTGAGCCATCTTGTATGGCTAAGGAGTTGAAAATGTGCAGTACGTCATCCCCCACATTTAGTAGCAGGTGAGACCTAATTTTCCTTGGTGTCGTTACATCCTCTCAGTCCATTGCCATCTCGAATTTTGTATCCAGATCATCCATCTAGGACCTACTGATGGATGAGAGGTCTGTGTATGGGTCAAACGGGCTTAGTGCTGCAGTGGTGCTGCCTTGACTACGTGCTGGTGAGGTGAGCGATGCCACCATTCTCGTTGAGGTGCCTTGCCCGGGTGTGGAAATGCCCACTGTCATGGTCCTCTTCGTGTTGATTCCCTGTTGCCGTGCAACTGGGTGATGGTTGGGGAAGGTCTCTCTCACCTGATGAGCAGCTGCTTTCAGTGTCTGTTAGGTGTAGATGCAGGTCTTGTGCGCTGTATATCTGGGCCCATGTCGATTTCCCCTAGGTCTGAATGTGCAGGTGTTTCTTGACACTGCGTGACACAGCGTGGTTCCAAAAATTGCTTTTTTTTCTGAAGAGAGAGATGAAATGAATGTATGCGCGTGATTCGTATCACACCCTCGTCGACAGTGTTAGATCTCCTCAGGAACTCCCCGTGAGGTGTGGGAGCTCCAGTGCGCCATAGATAGGCCGCGTGCCCAGGGGCCCATGCAAATACGACACGTCCAGCCAGTACATAAGATGGCTCGGAACTGCCGGGCTTCCAGCTCTTTATTAGCACGTATGCCCCGCGGTGCACGGTGACATGACACATACATAACAGAGAACATTAGACTGCCGGAAGTGGTACAGTTCAGTTTAATAACAGGGATTGTCCAGACATGGTACAGTCTGGTAGGAAGCACTACCTCCAGGACATGGTACAGTCCGTTTGGAGAACATTAGACTGCAAGAAATGTTACAGTTCAGTTTAATATCTGGGATCGTCCATACATGGTGCAGTCTGCTAGAAAGGACCACCTCCAGCCCATCGTAGAGTCCCTTTAAAGAACATTAAACAGCAAGAAATGGTACAGTTCAGTTTAATTACAGGGAAACGTCTATAAATAGTGCAGTCTGATACAAAGCACCACCTCCAGTGCATGGTACGGCCAAGTTTAAGGACAGCAATCTTTAGGGTACGTGCCATCTTGTTTAGGGCAGTGGCTGTTTAGGAAACAGACTTGCTTGAGCTCCAGGATAAATTACTGTAATTTCCAAATGACTTCAGACGCAGCTACCCATATCCTTCCAGACCTGTCAGCGGCCTTTAATAAAGCAGACCACAGAATTCTACTCGACCCATTAAACGGAGAGGTCAACGTGTCAGATGCCGCCGGTAAGACTGGACGTGCTGTATTTCAGCAACTTGATTACTGATAAGGCCTCTTGCCCCCACACATTCCCATAACCACTCCACTGCCACCTCCCCTCACCCCTTTAGTTTTTGTATTAAACCATTCATCTGTTTTATAAGTAAAACCTATCAGTTAAATCTCATAGCAATGGACATTTACTTTTGAAATAAATAATATTCCGCACGCGGTATCTCACGGGATGTGAACATTTAGCGCCCTTTGATCAGACATGTGATAGAAGTATACAGCAGGGCAGAGGTGGGTGTGAATTGGGGGATTTTATTGTATTGCAAACATTACAGAACCCTCAGCCAGGAAGCAGAGAAATGGACCTCTGCCACTGTGCCCCAGGCACGCTCTTTCTGCACGGTACATCTCTTCATGGCACTGGGCACGTGGGCATCAGGGACAGCGGCTTAATGGCACCAACTGTATAACATGGAAGATGCTGGCGGTGGGCTAGGGAGGAGATGCAAGACAGGACGCTACACTCCCTCAATATGTGGTTTTGGGGGAGAGCGGAAATGTTGGGCTCCCTAGTCTGATCTTGCGCCTCCACTCTAGCAACCTGACTTTGGTACCCTTGTTTGTGATATCCTGGGCGGTTGCCTAGTAGTGCCTTGCCCTAGACCCGTGCCAGAGTGTAGTCTCTGTGACTGAACGTATTACCTTGGGGGCTTTACTGCCTTTGGGCCTCATTACGAGTCCGGCGGTAACCGAGGCAGTAAAACCGCCTGGTTACCGCCGGACTCGTATTACCATTCCGCCTCCGTGATTCCCGGAATTACCGGGGCATTGCAACCCCGGTGTCCCGGGAATTCCGGAGGCGGAATGGGGAAGTGGAAACACCGGCACCATCTTGTGATGGTGCTGGTGTTTCCACGTCCGCTTGCAGGCGGGAGTTGTCAAACCCGCCAGGTCAGACCTGGCGGGAACATCACCTCCTGCCTGCAGGACTTGGGATCGGGCAATCCGGAATTAACAGTGGCGGCGGGTTTACCGCCACTGTTATTTCCGGACCGCCCGACCTGTAATGAGGCCCTTTGTTTGCATTTGAAGGATTGATTGCTTAGTTGTTCAGAACCACGCACAGATAATTACAAATAGTTCCTCATATTTTCCATTGCTCCAGGCAAAAAATAAAAATGGACGTTAACACTTTAACCCAGGATGTTTTGGGGATTGTGTAAGGTTTTTTTATGTACTTTACAGGCTTTCTTCGATATAGTCAGGTTGTGTTATATTGAGATGTTTGGCCAAGTAGCTCACGTACAGGCAGTGAAACAGGGAGACTTAGGGCCTGATTCTCACAGATTTGCACTAGAGCAAATGAGGCATGCCCATAATCACTTCTGATTTGCACCCTTTACCTTATACCTAATCTACAAAGCCTAAAACCTGGGCAAACCAGGATATTCCCAGAGCATCGCTAAGATGTTCATGTGTAAATGCCTTTCACAAAGAAGGGCATTGAGTTGCCCCAGTCATTCGAGATTGGCTGAATTTATTGGTTTTGAGGATCAGGTGCAAGGTTTATAAAAGCGGGTTTCCTGTCCTTCCTTACACTTCCAGGTCACTAGTCACTACATAACCTCAGTGCATCCCAATGCGTTCTGTCTTTACGATCGTTGTTATAGCAAAACAAAAGGGGTGATGGACGGAAGGTTCAGAATTAATCTCAAACTCTGGCATTGCTCTGGGCAACCCTCCAGACCATTGTTCACCGCCTGCCAGGCCATTACAAAAGAGGACAGACTATATGCAAATCAGGCTTGGTCCCACCATGTGACGAATCCACTTCCATGAATTAAAAGACTGCCTTGTCCAATTTTGTTAACGTGGGCAGAACAGCAGGTTTATCTCTGAAAGGTCGTGGATCGTTGGTTTAGTTAGAACACAGTGGGAATGCAATTATTACCCAATGTTAAAAGGGACTGTCCAGTCATGGTTGTATACAAGTAGCCACTTTATTATTACTAAAATAGACAGTTCTATCAGACTACAAAATACAAGTCACCATGTAAAGGAACAGAGAGGACAGACAGTTTCACAGGGGAAAGGGATGCACTCTGGATACTGACAGGAGGGTAGTTTGGTAAAGTAATCAGTCCTCCTGTTCAAGGTTATTGGTTTCAGCACCAAAGGGGCAAAGGGTCATAACTTTCTCTAGGGGCCTTCAGAGAAGAACCAAGGGGGCACAAACACAATGTACCTGGTGCTGAGGAAGTTCTTGGTGCTCGACAGTGTCGAGGCGGTTCCCAGGTGCTCTGCAGCACTTGAGACAGAGTTAGTGATGGGAGACAGCTGCGGGTACTGGGCTGCAGGCAGTTCGGCAAGCGAGACTGGACGGACGTCTGCAGGCGCCGCAGCTCCGGGCCAAGAATTGTTGTCTCTGTGCTGGTTAGCAGATCTGGACCCTTGAATCACTCTATCAATTTCATAAACCACTCAATTCGTTTTGTTCAGATAAAGGTAAATACCTCACCATAGATGCTGATCCTGCCGCTGTTCCTGCTATGGGTTAATTTCTTGCTTTGTTTGAATTTGTTGTTCCAGCTCTGCTGCTATACGGTTTAATCCATCATGAGCGCGATATAAATACACAAATACAAATATGGAATGCTGGTCGAGGCAGATGGCTCGACTGTCTCGAAAATGTCCTTAAAAGATGGACGCTGGATGATGCTTGTGTGGCACTCCTTCTAGCTTCTTTGCAAGGCTTGCGTCCTTTCAAGGCGGATGGCCCAAAGCTCAGGAGAGTGATTGCAGGCAACGGCGTTGTCCTTTGTCCAGAGACCCTCGGGGACATCCCAACTTGGAAGCTTTCTGGCAGAATTTAGCAGGGCACAATGTGTGCTGGCTGGGTACTGATTCTGGAGCTGCTGGACCGGTCCTCTGAGTCCAGTATCTCCCTCTGTTTCCTAGGAGATGTTTAGGGGAAGGGATCTTGCTTCCCTCTTGGAACTCCTGGCCTTCCTTCACTGGCAGAAGATCTAAGGTAGACTGCACCTTCAGCTTGGGTTCAAATGAGTCCTTCTTCTTGCTCTTTTAGAAGTCTTCAGTTGATCTGCTAGGTGAGGGGTTCAGCCCTCTTTTAAAGCCAAATGGGTCACAGTGATTGGTGCAGGCTAAGCCTACCTTAATAAAACCAATCCTGGTCCCCATCAACAATATTCTGTTATGCATGAGGTCAGGACCAGAGTGCTCTGCAACAGGACAGACAAGGGGGTGACAACAGATACCCAAGTCCCACCCATCTCCCTGTCTGTTGTAGATCAAAGTGTCTCTATGATTAAATGAGCCCTCTGTGACTCTTGATTAAAGCGCAGGGTTCCCTTGAAGTCTGTGCTGGGAGCAGGCTTCCTCTCTCCACCAAACCACATAATTTTCCCCTCTGAAAGAGGTAAACTCTGCAGGGGTTTGCCTACGGTAAATAGTGGATCCAGACATGCATTTCAATGCCTTTCATACAGAGGGGTGGGAACTAGCTTCAAGTTGACACATTGCATACTAAAGGGGTGTTAGCTCCGACTTTCCTGTTGTCTATTCCTGCAACCAAGCCCCTTCAGGTTTGCTTCAATTATCTCTCATTAGTATGCACTGCCATCAACCTGTGGGATGTATTGACCTACACTGCTATCTATGGTGCGAGAAACAGCAAAATGGCGGCAAAACCCTTGTGCGTGCCAAAACCTTCAAAACCGCGTTCCAACACACAAAAAGATGGCTGCACAACCTCCCACCCATGGTCCATGTGTGGTGGAACAGAGCACATGATGCAGAAAAAGTGCCTGTGGACTCCATGATAAGTAAACATGGAGTACAGAGGGAGACGCAGCACTTGCAAATGAAACTCCAAAATTGTGCCTGTAAATGACATTTATTTTGCTGCTGAAACTCCAAAATGCCTGCACAAAACACTGTCCAACACTCACAATCTTGCTTGGCGCTAAAATTCATTTAATCTAATGAAGCACTGTGAATTTACCAAGTCCTAAAATGTTAAAAGCAAAACATTCTCTCAGCAAAACTGGATTGTCTGTGAATGACAGTTCCTGTCAAAAATCTGTGTGCAGCCAGCCTGGGCTACCTCAGTGACAGCTCCTGTCAAATGGGCTCTCCTGATTAAAGTTTAAAGTTGCCTAAAACTAAAGATCTGCCGGATTAGCAAATATAAAAGGATTGTTGCTGAAAGGAACAGGGATCTCAGCTGTTTTTGATTCCACAGGTTTAAATTTAAGAATGTAATTTATCCATGTCATCTGATGCCACAAGTTTGTTTTAGGCTGGCTGGGCCTGCCACAGATGAAAAACAGGTTTTCACCCAAGGGGATGGCATTCCTCTCAGCAGAAACTCACTGACAAATGATAATTGTGGGTTAGGACAGACTAACAGGAAAGACTGAACAATGGCAGTTCCTCCAGGCCAGGAAATGGACGTGTGAAAGGGTCGTAAACTTGGCATGCAGAAGGAAATCAAAAAAAGGTGGGGGCTAATCCTTGCTCCAGAGACAGTCAAACAGATGACCATTTGCTGCTAAGAATATTTAATGAACATTTCTTTAGAGACTTATAACTTGCTATCAGAAATGGTGAAAAATATAAAAAGGACAGATTTGTTAGTCTAATTTTTGGCTTTACATTTAAAGATATAGTGGAATTGTGTAACATATTCGGAACAGGAAGGGCAATATATGTGGGTTTATGTGAACTGTGTTTATGCTAGAATTGTTAAACTTTGCACACACATGCCTAGGGTAAACATGGATATTTGTGGAAATTTAGAGAAAAATTGGAAAATGTGTTCATGGCGAAATTGACAAAATGCTGCAAAAAGGTGAAACAAGGTTTCACAGCTGTGGGATTTTGAGGAACAGATACTCCATAATATATGTAATCCTTGCATGTGATTTTCATAGAGGTTACAAATGTGTAAATATGTATTTAGGACAAAATTCAATATTGATGCTAGTGGCTAGGGGAGGTTTCTAAGGATTGTAAAAATCAACCCATAAATTTGACATCTGTGCTTGAGCCAATCACCCGAATGGAAGATGGGGATGAGGCTCTGATCCAATGCCAGTTCCGAGGGGCAGGTTTTATTAAGAAATAGCTGACAACACATAGACACGCTCTCTCTTCTGATTCCAGCGAAGAACTTTGTTCCAGCATTCAACATCCTGCCTTTAACATCCTTCCATATCCATATGCCAAGGATCAGGCCAAGCAGTAGCTGAACCATTTTCAGCTAGGTCACAATCCTCAACTTATCCTTACAACCCAGTGAAGCGCTGTGGTGTGGGGAAGCATCCTGAAACTAGCTGGCTTGCTACCATAAGGCTTGCCTGATGAATTCGCAATCCCGCTGATGTGAAACATCCAGAAACAAGAAGGGTAGATCCTGTGCAGTTCCGGTGACCGGCCTAGCTGATCCTAGCTGATCCTGTCCTGTGCCTGATGTGCTGTCTTTCCTTGATAGATCCGATCCATTGACCAGAATCTTGACAGTCCTAAAATCTTAAATCCCAGTGGATTGTGAGAATTAATAGGACGCTAGAGAACTATTGTATACCTTGCATTATCTTGTCCCACCTACATCTCTGAACTATACTTTCTTTCATAACCAGTAACAGTGTCAAAGCCTTAGTGCTATCCTATTCTGTATATTTGCTAAAGCATTATTTTCTTAGTCATTTTTAGTTGTGTAACTCTCATCCAGAAATCCCATTTCGAGTGTGTGGACTGGTTCCACCGGGGAAAGCGCTGGGGGTCTGTTACTGAAGTCAGGAATCGGTCTCAGAGCTCACTGTGTCCCTACTTGGTTGTCAAGCCTGCATGCTCTACTCTTGAGTAAGAGCATAACCCATATTTTCTGATTTCAAACTAAAGTTCTTGTCCAAAACTTGTGTCTTTATTTCCAAAAAACACCTCTCACTAAAACTTCCATAACTCCCTCAGGTTTTTTTTTCCAAACATGTTTTTATTGGTTCTAAACAAGCAAGTTATACATTATGGCATGTAAAATCAGGGTGCTTCAATCGGCACTGTCTCGCTTGAGAATACAAGTCAAAGAAACAAACAGAAAACATAAACAATAACTGTAGGTCAGCGGGGAAGGTATAACTGCATGGGGGGCCATAGTTCGGTGGGGGTGAGCCCCTCGAGGCCCTGCTTCGGATTACGAACTCCTGAAGGTTGATAATGCTTCAGGATCCTGCTGGGTGAAGGGAGAAGGCACCACTCAGTTCAAGGCCTTCGCTATTTCGACTCTGATTTTGCTAGTAGGAGTTGAACTCCCCAGGTGGGTATCCCAGGCAACTCTTCCGTCTTCTATTTCAGTCATATTTGTCCATCCAATGTAGAGAGGGAGGTTGTCGGGCCAGGCCTGGGTATGTCTGTGCTTAGTCAAGGAAGGGAGACCAAGTATGGAAGAACTTGTCTCTGTTCCCGAACCTGAGGGCGGTGATTTGTTTCTGCCGCTATTATGTCCCAACATTTAGTCCACCACATTTGGACCGACGGGCCCTCTGGGTTTTTCCAAAGCCTTGCCACTGAGATCTTGGCAGCAGTCAGCAGGTGGGAGCAAGGTTCTGCTCTGTGGCCTGATCGTGGGAATTGGCCCTTGCCGCTTGCTCCGAGCAGTACGATACCTGGGTCCCATGGGATTGATAAGCCTGTGATCGTGATGATTTGATCTAGCACTGCTTTCCAAAATTGAGTTGCCTTGGGGCATGTCCAGAGCTGATGGTATAGTGTGCCTTTGTCTGGGCAACCTCTCCAGCATGACGGTGGGATCGCCGGGTTGCATTTATTGAGAGATTCTGGGGTTCGGTAACACCTGTAGTATACCTTGAATGCCCCCTCCTTATTGGACACACATTTCGAGCTTCTATTTGCTCTTGTCCAGATCTGGTCCCATTCCTCTGGCTCGATGTGTCTCCCAATGTCTCTATCCCATTTGAGCATATATGGTTCCTTGCGGGTCGGGTCAGTTCTGTCTAGGATCTTGTAGAGGGTAGAAATCTTGCCCTTAGGGGGAGGCGATGTGAGGGTCTGCTCCAGGGCTGTAAGGTCTCTGCTTCCAAGGTTTTTTATGCTCCTGTTTGAGAGCCAATTCCGAAGTTGGGTGTATCTGAACCTCTCGTTTTCAGGAACCTTGAATTTCGCCTTGCAGGCCTCGAAGTCCAGAGGATTTCCCTCCTCGAAAAAGTCTTGCACTTTCTCCAATCCTCCTTCCCTCCACCTCGAGAAGTCCCTGAGGTTGATGCCCGGCGAAAATTCCGGATTCATCCAGATCGGGGTGAGTGGGCCTGTTGTGCTGTGGACTCTCCATAGCCACGCCGCCTTCTTCCAGTTCGCCACTGTGTTTTCGGTTGCCGAGAGAGGCCCCCTGTCTGCATGGTCGATGGAGCGTTTCATATGTGGTAGTGCGTTTATCGGGACTGGACTCCAGGCTTCCTCCAGCTCCAGCCAACGGGGTTTCGGTGTGGCAGGTGGCCATGCAAATGCATGCGAGAGCTGGGCAGCCAGGATATATCTGGCAATGTCATGTGCTCCCAATCCTCCCACCGCCCGTCCCCGTAGCATGAGTTTACTTGGAATACGTGGCTGTTTTCCTTCCCAGATGTACCTCATGATGCTCCTTTGTAGTTTCTGTGTAGCTTGCTTCGGGATAGCAGTTGGTAGGGCTGAGCAGTGGTAAAGTAATCTTGGAATGAGGTTGATTTTCAGAGCCGTAATTCTTCCAAGCCAGGAGATCTCCTGTTTCTGCTAGCGTAGTAGATCGCTCTTGAGTTCTTTAAACAGTGGAGGAAAGTTAGCTGTGTATAGTCCATTGGGTGAGCTTGGCAGCTGGACCCCTAGGAATGACAGGTACTTTTTCGCCCAGGGTATGAGATATTAGTTTTCCAGGTCCGTGGTCAGAGATCGAGGTAGGTTGATGCCCAGCGCCGATGACTTAGAAAGGTTGACCTTGAACTCCGATGCTTCTCCAAATTCTTTCAGTTCCGTCCACAGAGCTTTCATGGATTCCCTAGGCTTGGTTAATGTTAAGAGGACATCGTTGGCATATAAGGCGGCTTTGTATATTTGGGCTTTGATTGCCAGGCCTTGGATTGCTGCGTTTTGCCGTACTCTGGCTCCATGGAGAGGGCAAAGATCAGTGGGGAGAGGGGACATCCTTGCCTTGTGCCTCTTGAAATGTGAATTTTGTCGGATTTGGTTCCGTTAATTCTCAGCCTGGTGGATGGATGCTGGTAGTTAGCTAGTGTCCATTTTATGAAATTGGGGCCGAAGCCATAGTGCCTTAATGTTTTTTGTATATAGCCCCAGTCTAGCATGTCAAAAGCTTTATGAGCGTCGAGCGAGAGCACCATCAACTCCTGACCCTTCCTGCTGGCTGATTCGATAACGTTTATGGTTCTTCTTATATTGTCGTGAGTGCGACGGCCGGGGATGAATCCGGTTTGATCCGGGTGTAGAATGTCCGGGAGTAAGGGAGCCAGCCTGTTCGCTAGGATTTTGGCGAAGATTTTGGCGTCATAATTCAGGAGCGTGATGGGTCTATAAGAGGCACAGAGGCTCCGGTCCCTGCCAGGTTTCAAAAGCAGCACTGTTAGCGACTCTTCCATCGTGGGGCTGGTCGTCCCTGACAAAAGCAAGGAGTTGAAGAGGGCTGCCAGCTGGGGGGCGAGTATGTATGAGAACTTCTTATAAAATGGAGCTGTGAGCCCATCCGGACCAGGACTTGAGTTTTCCAATTTTGCTATGACCTCACTCACTTCTTCTGTCGAGATTGGGGATTCTAGGGCTGCCAGTTGAGGGTGTGGGTCGCACGGCTGTATCCCAGCTAGGTCATTCGAATGTGCGTCTGCTGCCGTAGGGGAACCCGACATGATTACTCTGTGGTGTGCCGTCATGATGTCCATTTTCTCTGGGTTGGCGCAGTTCGGTGTTCCCTATGCATCCTGGAGACATTGGATGGTGTTCCTCGAGTGCAGCTTTTTCAATTTGTGGACCAGGAGGCGGTTTGCTTTGTTGCTGTGCACATAGTAAAATTGTTTGGTGTATGTTAGTGGTCTGGCCGCCTTGTCAGGTAGATGCATTTCTAGAGAGCGTTTTGCTTTCTGGAGCGCTCGGCTCGCCTTCCTGTTCTGATCCTGTTTCAGGATACGTTCCGCCTCAGACACCTCCACTTCGAGTTTGTCCTGCTGTAGTTTGCGTAGACGTCGTAGCCTGGCGGTGCAATCATTAGCCGTGTCCCTGATCACCGGTTTCATGGCATCCCAAATCGTGGATATCGATGTGTCTTTGGTGGTATTTTCCTTGAAGTAGTTCTTGAGGGCTTCTGCCATTTCTGTTCTGATCGCTATGTCTGTCAAGATCTGGTCCTGGAGTTTCCATTGTCGCTGGGTCAGCTCAGGAAAGCTCTGTACCCTCAGTTTCATTATGACCGGATCGTGGTCCAAAAGGGCTCTGTGTCCTATTTGGATGGTTTCAACGCAGGGAAAGAGAGAACTGGAGAGAAGCAGCAGATCGATCCTTGAATGCCCCAGATGGGCGTGGGAGAAGAATGTGTAATCCATAGCCCCCATGTTGGCCCATCTCCAAACATTTATGGAGTCGGTTTCCCTTAAGATTTCTGCCAACTCCCTCAGTTTTTATGATAGAAATGAAATTTCACCCGTTTTTATCAAAAATCAAATAGGAAAAGTTTGCAGCGATTTTCCATTTTGCAAAGTTTTACACGTGTGAATTACCCTTGCCTTAGAGTTTTCAAATGTTTTCTTTTGATTAAATAATTGCTTGTGATTGCTTGCATCTGTTCAAAGCGGCTCCTATATAATTTTATAATAATTTAAGCATTTATTTCCACATTTAGTGTTTTTGCTCAGCCAATTTCAAAGCCATTCTGGCAGTTGAAAAGCCAAATCTGTTTTTCTCTTCTGCTTAAGGTGGAAAAGTGGGAGTGATATTCTGTTTGATCTGTATTATTCCCGAGTACCTGCTCGCTCCTCACATCTATTTAAATTGCCTATTTGTAGGTCAAGGGGTGTTGCAAGGGGAACCTCTAACCATATCGCTATCCGTTCCAAACCAACCCAAAAGCATTCTTTTCTGTGCTGTTACCTATTAAAATATATTGTGATTTAAATTTTAAACAAATAAATAAATATTTACCTTTGCAAACTAGCCTGAGTCCTGGTTCAGTGTGACTAGCGGTGTATCAGGAGAAGGGTGCGATATGAGTGATATGAGTGATATATCGTTCAGAATATTGAACTTATAGATAAAAATAAATAAGGGTTTCATTTGTGCACTACATGCTGGGCGAGACTTGGGTGTGTGCCTGATTGAAATCATTTTACAGCTTGGTGGCTCGTGTCCGGGATCCTGGATTTGATCTACCACTCGTGACAGTCTAACACAGCATACTAGCCGGCAGGGTACATACACCTTGTTGGTTTGGCATACTGTGCTACACTGTACAAGCACCCCTCAAAAGAAATACTCAAATGAATTGGGCATGTTTGAAAAAGTAAATTAACCCTGAGATAAGTCAAAAGGAAATTAATATTTCTGAAATGGCAACCCCAGTGGAAATTAATATTGCTAGGGAACACTTCTTGCACAAACTGTCAGGTGTGAATGGCCAGAAAAGGACAAACAGGTATGGCTGCAGGGAATAAAACAAGTCACTGAAATCGACCTTGATAGCTGGCAGGACAAGGGTCCATTACATCAAGCGCTTAGCGAGCTGTACATGGCCCCAAAAATAAAAGAGGAGCAGTGCAAAATTACCAAAATAGCAGCCTACCTGTACCTCCACATAGGAATTGTACAGGAAAAGCATGCAGACAATATAGATTTGACAAAGAGGCAAGGGGAAGCACTGTGGAAAATCCAGACCAATCTGGACTCTGCAGAGCAAAGGCTCCAGGATAGCAAAGAATCAGAAACAGAGGCTAGGCAGTATAGCACCAAACTCCAAGAAGAGCTGGCTCTCTTGCAGCAAAAGAATGTAGAACAAGATCTCAAAGTACAGACTCTACAAAAAGAATGTCAGGAAAGGCTTGGCTCTTTACAACAGAGTCAACAGAAACTGGCACAGCAATTAACTTTTAACAGAGCATGCGCAGAACAGATAGTCACTTTAGAGAACCACCTGGAATCCTTGAAAGAGGAAAATAATAAATTCATTATTAAAGACATCCACTCTCAAGAGGAATTTGATGAGGAGCGCCAGAAATCTAGTGCATTTAAAAAACAGAGGGATGACCTGGCTGCACAGAGGGACACTCTAACTCAAGAGAGGGACGCCTTAGGCAAGGAAGTCAGCCAATTAAAAACTAAGTTAGAAGAAAGAAAGCTGGCCCTTCAGGAGTTTAGGGAAATCAAAACTGATTATGAAAAGCTACTAGAGCACACCAGGCGGGTGAAGGATGCTCTGGCAAAGAACACTCAGACCAATAATGAACAAACTCAGGAGACAATGATGCTCTCTGTAAAAAGAATGACAGGCTCCACAAACAGATAGCCATGCAGGAGCAAATCATTGAGACCAGTAGGGCCTTAATAGAGGAGCAAAAGGGTCAGATTTTGGCATATCATTAGGGAATAGGGGCTGAAAGAGATGAGGTAAGGGGACCGAGAAACCCCTGAGCATAACCTCCTGACCCCTGTCATCAGGGACTTTAATCCCTTCAGTTCCATGGACTCTGCCACCCACATTTCCACTGGCTCATATGAGCCAAGGGCCACGGGGATGGTAGACTTCAGCACAACGGGAAATATGGGACTGACAGATCAGCGCCTCCCAGAAATGGATGGGCGGGCATCTATGTACAGATTCCCAAATATTAGGGCTAGCCTCTCTGATCAGGAAGATTCCAGTGAGGGGAGATTCAGAGAATTGGATCCTCAAAAACATTGCCTACCAAGGGATCAGTCCGTCAAATTTGGTGGGGAACTTCATGAAACTAGACCCACCAAGAGTGGGCCTCATTACGACCCTGGCGCTAAGGGATTACCGTTACCGGTAAGGGTACCCGTACCGGTAATCCCTTAGCGCCTGATTACGAGGTCCCGTTGCGGGTTGGAGACTTAAACGCCTGCTTTTAACAGGCATTAAAAACCAACCCGCAAAGGGCCCTTAGTGCTAAGTACGGTGCCGCAATTTGCGGTACCGCACTTAGCGCCTTCCCCAGTCCCATTGAGCCCTATGGGGCAAAAATGGGAATGGGGAAGGGCCATGGCGGCATGGGGAATTACCACCCCGCCAACCTCGGAATGGGGCGGTAATTCCCCATTCCGCCATGGCGGAGTCGGTAAGTTACCGGCATGGACCATGGTGCTACTAGCATCATGGTCCAACGCCAGGGTCGTAATGAGGCCCAGTATCTTAAAAACCTCTTCCCAGCTAGGGCAGTGGGGGGCATGGGGGTACTCAGCCAATCCTGGGAGCAAGGGAGAGTCAATCAAAAGAGACTGGGCTCCCACATTCTGCAAGTCATTCCGAAGCTGGCAGAATTAGGGAGAGCCCAGAGGATCAGATAGCCACCTCCTGTAGCAGTGCCTCTGAGTCAGAGGATGAGTGGACACGGGTGACCAAAATTAAAAAGGCCAACAAAATTAAGAGGGCCCTACTGAAAGATCCCCTGAAGCAAGTCAAGGACATTAGGAGCGTCAGGACTCCCTATCATAAAAATGCCAAATATTCAGTTTGAGAGCACCTCGAGTTGTATGAGCAAATGATGGATACCTTCCACCTGAAGGATAGCCGGAATTGTATTCAATATGTCAAGTGGACATTTTCCCCTGAATACTCCAGCTTCTTTGCGGAGCTGGAGGATCAGAACCACTCAAGATGGTCCACCTATAGGGCGGCCATATTAGAGCATTTCTCCATACATAGAAACCCTCAAGAGGCCCGCAAGGCGGCCTTCAATCTGCAATGTGGGGAAGACTAGGCCCGAAAAGAATTTGTACAAGAGTACAGTTTGAGCAGACCACCAGGCGGTGCGCACAGACAGTAGGGAGTTCATCAATACCTTCTTTCATGGACTCCCTAAATACATTATGACCCACCTGGTGAGGGACTTTCATGAGCAGAGATCACTAGACTGGGTCATTGAACAAGCAACTCGCATTTATGAAGTGCAGAAACCGGAAGAAAATAAAAGTATCAACAAAAGCCCCAAACCAACCAACACCTCTGCTGCTGCTAAGGTGGCGGAGGTGAAGGTTCCCCCCATTTTAGATCTGGAGATGGGGGGGCCTAAAAATATTCCTGCGCAAAATCCTCCTAACCAAAGACCCAGAAGGGCCTCAGGCCAATCCCAAACAGGTAGTCAAGGAGTTAACACCACAAATGGGACCCCTAACTCCCCTGAATATATCAACCCCTGTTTCAAGGGCAGCAGACCCATCATGGGCTATGTGTGGACTCCCCCAGCCCAAGGGGGGGGGGGGGTCCAATCAGGTAGCTACCAACCCAGGAAACTTCCCTCCTAACTTTCCCCAGGATGGCAGTAATCCTCCAAATGCCGGGTTGAGTTTCCTTCCCTGGTACCTGCCAAACATCAACCCCCAAAACAACCCTTCTTTCTTTCCCCACTTTCCCGAGCCCAGACAGCCCAATCCGGGAGAGGGGAGGCCAAGTGGGGAGGGGTACCAGAACTATCCCAACCAAGGGTATTATGGAAGAAGGGGCAGTTGCCCTTCCCGTGATCCACCTTGGATGGACCAGGGAACCCAGTACCAGCCAGAGCGGGTGTCCCAACTGGAGCGCCAGGCCCAGAACTTGTCGCAGGATCTGGGTCGCATGTTGAGGGCTCAGCAGAACCCTCAGATGAACATGGCGGCCCAGAACCCCTCAAATCAAGGGTCTGGTACTCCAGAACAATGACGGGGAGAGAACCCCGACAACCCACCGGTTCCCAGGGAGGAGGAACAGGGGGAAGGGGGTGTAAAGCCTTCGAGGAAGTTTCCTTCCCCACTGGTGAAAAGCCCCTGGAAACCCAGGAACCGGAACCAAAATCTCCTGCCCCCGAAAATCTGCAACCTAAGGAACAGAGGGCGGGTAGGAGAAATAAAGGGCCTAAAAAGACCCATTTTGTGGAGGAGGTTAGAATTTTCCAATTGGAAGGAGAGGGGTCCTCAGAGGATTCTGGGAAAAGGATCTTCTCCTTCAGGGATGAGGGAACTCCTCCCAAAGAAAAATGGGTCCTGAAAGATCCTGATCAAGACTGGGTAGATGTGCGGACTGAGTTTAAAAACCGCCCATCATTGAACCCCAGAATGACAAACCAGAGCATCACCTTGCCCAAACCACTTCCGGTGACTGCCTCCAAAAAGGGGGGGCAGCCCAGAATCAGAACCACGGGAGCCTAAAACTCCCCCCATATCCAACTGTCACCTTTTTCTTACAGGTTCCTGAGATCCCAAAAAATCCTGCCCAAATTACCCCTCTGTCCGAATCAAAAGCAAAGATATTAACCCACCTATCGGCCCAAAATGTGCATTATCTTTGCCCCCTTGAGGAAAAGGAGGGAGATTTTATGCCCCGGTACAAATACGGGGGCAATGTGCATTTTTGGCACTGGTGGACACTGGATCCCAAGCCACCCTTCTGTCAAAAGGGGCCTTTGATCAGCTGAATTCGAGAAGGAGGGAGAAATACCAAATCCCTCTCACCCCTCTTCCTGGACAACTTCAGAACTTCGATGGGAATGAAATTCCTGTCGAGGGGACTGCAGAGTTAGACATTAAAATTTGGTGACACAAGGTGAAACACCCGCTATGGGCCTCATTACGAGTAGGGCGGTAAGGGATACTGGGCACCGTTAAGGAGACTGGTGACGGTAATCCCTTACCGCCCTACTATCAATTCCCTTAGCGGGTCCCTCCTTCAATGCCTGGTTTTACCAGGCGTTATGGACGGGACCCACTAAGGGACTTCAGAGCTAATAACGGTACCACAAGTTGCGGTACCGTTATTAGCTAGTTCCTCATTCCCATTGAGCCCTATGGGGGCTCAAATGGGAATGGGGAATGGTTTTCTCAATAGGGACTTACCGGTCCCGCAAAGGTCGGACTACACCGGTAAGTCCCCATTGAATGAAACCAGTGCCGGTACTGTTATTGGTGGCAGTCATGGTGCAAATAGCGCCATGACTACCTCCAATCTCGGAATGAGGCCCATAGTTGTGACTCCAGAGGGCGCACCATGTTTACTAGGGAATGACATCCTGCAGAGATTGTCTCCCCTGATAGATTGTGTAAACAAAGTCCTCTGGACCCAGACTAACCGACCAATAAAATTAAAACATAGTGTCAACCATGTTAGTTTAAATGGCACATGCCACATGGTTGAACAAAAACCTGACCAAATTGAATTCCACTTCCAGAATAATCAAATCTCAGATGTGGCAGTAATTGCAGTAGGACAACAAACTGGTGATGGGAAGTCCTCTCTATTTCTGAAAATCAACCTTCCTTCCAGTCTCAAGTGGCATTCCACACTGGAAGGGAATACTCTGAAATTCTATACAAATTCACAATCAAAAAATCCCACTGCTATAGTCCAAAATGATGAAAAATCAGCTCAAAGCTTGGCTGACATTCCGAAAATTGGAGAACAGTTGTTCATCCATAGTCAGTTAAATGAGGGGAAGGACTCTGTTCTCGCCCGAGTGTGCACAAAGCCATGTTCCGAAAGCTCACAAATGATCCAGCCATTCCCACATTCAAATTGATAGACAAATGGGAAAGGGACCTGGAAACACCCAATTCCAAACATCTCCTGCCTAGCAGGTGTATGCTCAAACTTTCCATAGGCAACAAGAGCATAGTCCATAATTGTTGGTTCGTGCGAGATATCCCTGCTGCATTTTATTTAGGCAGTGACATTCTCAATCGCTTTGCCATTAGTTTGGACCTAATAAACTTCAAAGCCTGGTCCTGATTAGCAGGTAATCCCATGGATTTTGATGATCCGGAGAAAGCATTTTGGTCAGCTCAATTGCTGCCACATGCACATGAAATTCAGATTTGAGAGGAAGTCACTATCCCAGAATGGACCTGACAATTCTCACTCAAAGTAAAAATTAAAAGAGGACGGAAACTGCAAAATCCTGACGCATATGTTCACCTCAATGCCCATTTCCTACAGCAATTGTTGGGGTGAAACCCAACACCACTAATCAATACAGAACACGACACCATTCCAATAGAGGTGGATAACAGCGACCTTAGGAGTATCACTCTGGGCGCAGGCACCATTATTGTAATGGCGGTTGATGACTGACATTTTTCCATAGATTTAGGTAATGAACTCGTAGGACCCATCCCCAATGATTGTTTTGACAGTGATAGCGACAATGACACAACACCAGACATGATCTTCACCCGGCATGGGGGGAATTTCCTGGTGTACTCTTCCTGCCCTTATGGTAAGGAAGAGGTGACTTCAGGAGGGATGAGGTGATCTTTCAAGTCCACCAGGACTGCCTTTCCCACCTGAAGCCATCAGTCCAAGACAGTACCTTAACCAGGGACTTCTCCAGCCAGCTGGAGGAGGCCGCTGAGATAGCCAAACCAGAAGTCTTTCCGGGCTTCAGGCAGATGGTTGAAGAGAGAGTCAACCTAGCTGATGCCTGTGAGACTCTGGAGCAGAAGCAAAAATTGAAACAAGTTTTCTTAGATTTTCAAGATCTCTTTGCGGTGGATTCATATGATTGTGTTCGCACCGAAATCCACACAACAACAATTCCCACAGACCCTGGCATGACTCCAGTGTTTGTGAAGTAATATGGCTTGCCTCTCGCATCAATGGAGTCCCTTACAGAAATAATTAAGAACCTTCAGTCCCGTGGGATAATTCGTCCAGTCCACAGCACCTTCAATAATCCGGTGCTGGGGATTTTGAAACCAAACGGCCAGTGGAGACTCTGTGCTGACCTAAGGGAGCTCAACAAACAGGTCCACACTTCCCGATGGCCTCTTCCCTATAGACCAAGGGCTGGCCCAGATCCAGGGGTCAAAGGTATACACTGCCATTGACCAGACCAATGGGTACTGGACTGTACCTGTCAGTAGGGAGGACCAATACAAGCTGGCCTTTACCTTCGGGGGGTAGCAGTACACTTGGACCCAGACTCCCTTTGGATACATCAACTCTGGCAATTAATTCAATATCTTTTTGCATAAGGCCATGCCCGACTTGGGTGAAAGGGGTAACCTGGCCTATGTGGATGATGTTTTAATCAATAGCTCAACTGTGGAGGAACACGTAGCGGAGATCTGTTATGTTCTGACACAGTTGAGGGTTGATGGAGCAAAACTCTCTTTGCAAAAGGCACAGTGGTGCAGGACCTGTGTCAACTTCTTGGGGCATGAGATAACTCCTGAGGGACTCTGTCCCCAGGAAAAGAAAGTAGAAGCATTCCAGAAACTAAAAGACCCTACAACTCTGCGTGACCTAAGGAGCCTCCTTGGACTGACTAATTACAGCAGAAAGTTAATTAAGGATTACCCAAAGATCACAAGACCCCTGATCCATCTGTTGAAGCGGGGGTCAATGGGAGTGGGGTCCAGAACAAGCTGAAGTAGTAAGACAACTCAAAAGAAGCCACTCACAAGCACATTGCCTTGCTTACCCTGTCAAAAACAAGGAGTTCTTCTTGGAGACAGGGTTCTCAAATACATGCTTGACAGCAGTATTATATCAAAAGCATGACAAGGTCAATAAAGTAATCTCCTATGCGAGTAAGACTTTATCCTCTGTGGAGGAAAAATTCAACGATTATGAGAAGGCACTCCTGGCAACGGTGTGGGCATTGAAAAATTGCCGCCCGTTTATCCAGGGGGATACTCCACACCAGCCTCTGCAATATCTTCAAAGTGACATACTCCGGCCCGGAAATGTGAGTAATTCCCGAATTACTTCCTGGATTCTGTCAATGCAAGGCTTTCCTGTGGAGGTCAGATATGGCCAAAACAAGAAGAGTCCCCTCGCGCAAGGTCTGGCTGACTTGCATGATTGTGCCAGAGACAACTGTCTCGAGGACGAAAGTCTTAAAATCAAGGACAACATGGAGGCATACTTTAATTCCCCACACAAGGTCCATGAAGAAGACAAGTGTGAGGGGATGCCCACTGTCTATGTGGATGGGTGCTCCTACCATGTTGACAACAACAGGAAAAAGGAACTTGTGGCCGGCGTGGAAAATGCATAGGTGAATGATGCCCCAGAACCCTCCACTGGATACAAAAATGGGCCCCGCAGTAGTCAATTGGCAGAGCTGATGGCTGTGCATCAAGCCATCCTCACTACTGTCCAACATCAACTCCACGAACTGGTCATAATCACTGATTCAGATTATGTACGGAACGGGTTCGTGGAGCACCTGGTTAACTGGAAAACCAGAGGCACGCTATGTGCTAACAATAAAACACTAAAACATGGAAAACAAATACAAAATATTGATGATCTGGTCACCTCGAAAGGGATGACCATCTACTGGAAAAAGATCAAGGGTCATTCTAAAGTAGAGGGACCAGACAAAACTGGAAATGACTTAGCTGATCAGCTGGCCAAAACCGGAGCCATCCAAGGGGATCTACTTGAGATTGAGTCCCTGTTGGGGAAAATCCAGGTCACTGCTATCACTAGGTCCCAGACAAATGCTCGCAATGAACTCTCAACTGCCCAATGGAGTAAGGAGAACCCAGATGCTGATTTGATTACGGCTCAAAAAGGGGATCCAATAATTGGTAAATTCTATCAACACATTGAACTTTCCCCTGACAGATACTGATTGCATTGGGAAAGAGGACCTCAGAGTGTTGATGAAATGTCCAAAAATGTTCTGAATCCAAGACGGTTTGTTGGTGAGGAGATCCATATCTGGCCATGACCTGTGGGTGGTCCCTACCTCATTCCGAAGCCTGCTGCTAAGTCATGCCCATGATGCGGCCACAGCCGGTCATCGGGGGTTTCATACGACATTATAAATCTTGTGAGAGGTTGCATACTAGCCACACATGGGGCAGGACCTCGACCAATAACTGAAGGGGTGTATTGTGTGTGCACAATTTCAGCCAACATCACTCACACACCGTGCTCCCCTCCAAAAGAGGGGGATGACACTGCCTTGGTCAGATTTGCAAGTTGATTTTATCGGGCCTGTGATTCGCTCCTCTAGGGGGAACAAATACATGTTCACCGTAACATGCTTGTTTACTAAATGGGTGGAATGTCTCCCGGCCCCAAATTGCAAGGCAGAAACAGTAGCTGCTCTGATGATCAATCACATCTTCTCGTGTTTTGGAGTACCCCAAAGGATCGAGTCAGACAGAGGTAGTCACTTCACTAGCAAAGTGATGACATCTCCTCTCCTCTACAGAACCCAGGAGCAGACCTTGATAAATGCCTCCACAACTCATGAATATTGAGAATCTGAGAAAACACCTTCAACATGCTTTTGTGTATACTCAGCGGAATCTAGAAATATCTGCAGACAGTATGAAGACCCACTATTACCTTAAGACAACTAAAAAGGAATATCAAGTAGGAGACCGGGTCTACTTGTACAATTTCCTTTTGAAATTGTGGACAGAATCTCACCAGTCGCCTTCAGAATCCGCATCCCCAAGGGCAGTTTGACAGAAGGGGAAGACAAGTGGGTCCACATAAACCAGCTAAAGAGTTGCCACCCCAGCCATACATTGCGGCAGATAGAGAGCTTACCGGAAATCCAGAGGATGAAAATACGGACACTTAGTTAATTATTAAATATTCATTGATTACACCCGAGAAAATGAGTAATTAACACTGAATAATAGATGGGGAATATTGCCAATTGTGGGGGAACGCAAGTGTCTTTCCCACTGCTGAGATCTCCCGAAGATGTGTGGGCACAGTAGTGGGAACATGTTCATAACCGTGTTATGTTCTGTTTTCTAGGATTGGCACTAAAATTGCAACAATCACCAAGGAGGACCACTCGGGGACCGGGAGGAAAGGTCCAAGGAATCCACAGTATTGTCCCATCCCAACCGGAACCGACGAGGAGAGCGTGCCGCCTCAATCATTGACTGGAGAAGTAACTGAATTTCTCCACATGGACAGAAAAGAACATCCCAATCGCCAGACTCCACCTCAACTGACGGTCAAAATGAAGTCGGGAGGGGGGATTTGTGGGACGTATTGACCCACTCTGCTATCTATGGTGCGAGAAACAGCAAAATGGCGGCAAAACCCTTGTGCGCTCCAAAACCTTCAAAACCGCATTTCAACACACAAAAAGATGGCTGCATAACCTGCCGCCCATGGTGCATGTGTGGTGGAATAGAGCACATGATGCAGAAAAAGTGCCAGTGGACTCCATGATAAGTTAACATGGAGTACAGAGGGAGAAGCAGCACTTGCAAATGAAACTCCAAAAATGTGCCTGTAAATGACATTTATTTTGCTGCTGAAACTCCAAAATGCCTGCACAAAACACTGTCCAACACTCCCAATCTTGCTTGGCGCTAAAATTAATTTATTCTAATGAAGCACTGTGCATTTACCAAGTTCTAAAATGTTAAAAGCAAAACATTCTCTCAGCAAAACTGGATTGCCTGTGAATGACAGCTCCTGTCAAATGGGCTCTCCTGATTAAAGTTTAAAGTTGCCTAAAACTATAGATCTGCCGGATTAGCAAACATAAAAGGATTGTTGCTGAAAGGAACACAGATCTCAGCTGTTTTTGATTCCACAGGTATACATTTAAGAATGTAATTTAGCCTTGTCATCTGATGCCACAAGATTGTTTTAGGCTGGCTTGGCCTGCCATAGTAGAAAAATAGGACAGGTTTTCACCCAAGGGGAGGACATTCCTCTCAGCAGAAACTCACTGACACATGATAATTGTGGGTTAGGACATACCTTTGTCTGCAGCCAAAGATTGAACAATGGCAAATCCTCCAGGCCAGGAAATGGGCGTGTGAAAGGGTCATAAACTTGGCCTGCAGAAGGAAATCAAAAAAAGGTGGGGGCTACTCCTTGCTCCAGAGACAGACAAAAGGATGACCATTTCCTGCTAAGAATATATAATGAACATTCCTTTAGAGACTTATAACTTGCTATCAGAAATGGTGAAAAATATAAAAAGGACAGATTTGTTAGTCTACTTGTTGGCTTTATATTTAAACATGTAGTGGAATTGTGTAACATATTCGGAACAGGAAGGGCAATATATGTGGGTTTATGTGAACTGTGTTTATGCTAGAATTGTTAAACTTTGCACACACATGCCATGGGTAAACACGCATATGTGTGGAAATTTAGAGAAAAATTGGAAAATGTGTTCATGGCGAAATGGACACAATGCTGCAAAAAGGCGAAACAAGATCTCACAGCTGTGGGATTTTGAGGAACAGATACTTCATAATATATGTAATCCTTGTATGTGATTTTCATAGAGGTTACAAATGTGTAAACATGTATTTAGGACAAAATTCGATTTTGATGCTAGTGGCTATGGGAGGTTTCTAAGGATTGTAAAAATAAAACCATAAATTTGACATCATCTGTGTTTGAGCCAATCACCCGAATGCAAGGCGGAGATGAGGCTCTGATCCAATTCCATTTCACAGGGGCAGGTTTAGTTAAGCCGGCCCATACACCCATTTTTGTGATGTCATTTGAAAGGATAAATAGAGATAGCTGACAACAGATAGACACAGTCTCTCTTCTGATTCCAGCGAAGCACTTTGTTCCAGCATTCAACATCTTGCCCTTTAACATCCCTCCAGATCCAGATGCCAAGGACCAGGCCAAGCAGTAGCTTTTTGTTCGGCTTTTTTTTGCAAATTTGAGTCAGGGTGTCTCCAGACTTGTCGCAGCCAGCTCCATCTGAACTACAGTTTAAATTTCCAGCCTTTATTTTTACATTGACTTTAAGATTTGAAAGATTATCAACCCTGTGGTGCCCACTCATATCTTCGATTGCTCAAGCAGTAGCTGGACCATTTTCAGCTAGGCCACAATCCTCAACTTATCCTTACAACCCAGTGAAGTGCTGTGGTATGGGGAAGCATCCTGAAACTATCTGGCTTGCTACCATAAGGCTTGCCTGATGAATTCGCAATCCCGCTGATCTGAAACATCCAGAAACAAGAAGGGCAGGTCCTGTGCAGTTCTGGTGACCGGCCAAGCTGATCCTAGCTGACCCTTGCTGATCCTGCCCCGTGCCTGATGTGCTGTCTTTCCTTGATAGACCCGATCCATTGACCAGAATCTTGACGGGCCTAAAACCTTAAATCCCAGTGGATTGTGAGTATTAATAGGACGCTAGAGAACTATTGTATACCTCGCATTATCTAGTCCCACCTGTATCTCTGAACTATCCTTTCTTTCATAACCAGTAACAGTGTCAAAGTCTTAGTGCTATCCTATTCTGTATATTTGCTAAAGCATTATTTTCTTAGTGATTTTTAATTGTGTAACTCTGATCCAGAAATCCCATTTTGAGTGTGTGGACTGCTCCCGCTGGGAAAGGCACTGGGGATCTGTTACTGAAGTCAGGAATCAGTCTCAGAGTTTACTGTGTCCCTACTTGGTTGTCTAGCCTGCATGCTCTAGTCTTGAGTGAGGGCATGACCTATATTTTTTTATTTCAAACTGAAGTTCTTGTCTAAAACTTGTGTCTTTATTTCCAAAAAACACCTCTCACTAAAACTTCCATAACTCCCTCAGTTTTTATGATAGAAACCAAATTTCACCCGTTTTTATCAAAAATCGCATGGTAAAAGTTTGCAGCGATTTTCCATTTTTCAAAGTTTTACACGTGTGAATTACCTTTGCCTGTGAGTTTCCAAATGTTTTCTTTTGATTAAATAATTGCTTCTGATTGCTTGCATCTGTTCAAAGCGGCTCCCATATCATTTTATAATAATTTAAGCATTTTTGACCACATATAGTGTT
The DNA here is from genome assembly GCF_040938575.1 of Ambystoma mexicanum. Classification (NCBI taxonomy): domain Eukaryota; kingdom Metazoa; phylum Chordata; class Amphibia; order Caudata; family Ambystomatidae; genus Ambystoma; species Ambystoma mexicanum. The sequence continues at coordinate 110,117,146 of NC_090931.1, forward strand.
TTTGCTCAGCCAATTTCAAAGCCATTCTAGCAGTTGAAAAGTCAAATCCGTTTTTCTCTTTTGTTTAAGGGGGAAAAGTGGGAGTGATATTCTGTTTGATCTGTATTATTCCTGAGTACCTGCTCGCTCCTCACATCTATTTAAATTGCCTATTTGTGGGTCGAGGGGTGTTGCAAGGGGAACCTCTAACCATAGCGCTATCCGTTCCAAACCAACCCAAAAGCAGTTTTTTCTGTGCTGCATTCTTTTTGTGTTCATTACCTGATTCCCAGTACATTAAAGATATTATTCAATGTTCTATCACCCCATTGGTGATTGTTGTTACCTAATAAAATATATTGTGATTTAAATTTTAAACAAATAAATAAATATTTACCTTTGCAAACTAGCCTGAGTCCTGGTTCAGCGTGACTGGGGGTGTATCAGGAGAAGGGTGTGATATGAGTGATATATCGTTCAGAATATTGAACTTATAGATAAAAATAAATAAGGATTTCATTTGCGCACTACATGCTGGGCGAGACTTGGGTGTGTGCCTGATTGAATTGCCTTTACAAGCCAGAGGACAAAGGAAAGCAGATCCATGGGGCCTTTGATATTTAAATTAGGCTGCCCATGCTGGAGGAGGTTGTGCCTTCCCCCTCTTTGAGATGCTTTGATGTACCCGGCGCTGTCACATTCTAGCTGAACGTGACAGGGGAAGATGGGCATCTGCAGGCCGTGTCTTGCCGGAGTACATGCGACTATGAATTCTTTGCAGGAAGCAGATGGGTGCAGAATGGCCGCACTCATTTCTTGGAGGTTGGTCTCCCATCATTTATTTTCTTTTATCAAAAAATCAAAAAGCCCAGGTGAGCGCACTCTCCTCATGCAGATGGTCAAATTCCTCACACACCCCCAAAGGAGCAGTCCAACCCGAACCCTTGGTCACAACCACAGAGAGACACCTCAGGAGCACTAATAGAGACACCTAGTCATCAATTACAGAGGGACACATCAGGGCACTAACAGAGACACCTCATCACCACTTACAGAGAGACAGCTCAGGAGCAATAATTTATTTTTTATTTTTTATTATACAAGTATATAATCACCGTAGTGATTTTTACAAGAAGATGAACAGAAATTTCACAGCATATTTGTCCAGTCAAAAAAATGAAACGAAAAGTCGTGAAGAAATTATAAGGTTTCAAAAGTAAAATGAAGATGAAAATGGAGGTAAAGGTGAAGACGAGAATAGTGAGGGTGAAAGCGGAGGCAAAAGCACAAAGTGAGCACACTCCCCACCATCTGTTTGTATCGGCAAAGATCTGGTCCAAAATTTTAGTGGCTGCTATAGTCCAAGATGGTCTCAAGCCTCCTATTAAACGCTCCCACCAAAGTTCTTCTTCCCTCAGGTAGGCATTATTTAGGTGATGGAATATGTATGGTGATATGAATTTGTCTGTACCTGGACACAGCAATAAGAGGTGCCGTAGTGTTTCGCCTTGTTCGGTGTTGTTGCAAAAGCGGCAAGTATTAGTTGGAGAAAGACCCCTTGTTTGCAGGATTTCATTCGTGGGTAACAGATTTAACCTTGCACGCAGAAGAGTGTTCCGAGTTTTTCTGTTTGGATGTGTTATCAGAAAGGATTGAATTACATTCATTTTTCTGCGTGTTGGAGGTAAGTGACTAGTTAGCTTGTATTCAGATGCCTTATCCAATGTACTTATCCAATCCATTTCTTCGATTCGCAATTTAGTTTTTGTTGGATTGCCCAAGAGTTCTTCCATGGAGCTGCCGCTGATTTCGAGTTGCTGTAGGCACATTAGCTCCCATTTGGACAATAACATGGATTTACTTGAATTCATCTCCGCCTGAACCATCAAAAAAATTGCAGAGGAAGAGGGATCTTTGATCTTCCGGTATAGCATGACTGACGCTCTTTTAACTATTGACTCTAGAGAGGAGAGGGAGAGTTCACGTCTTATCAAGGCGATCGGAGTAGAAGATGGTAGATTCAGTACTGAGCGCCAGAAGAGACTCTCCAGTTTAGCCCATAGAAAATTGGGTAAAGATGGCATAGCATCAGCTCCGTAGGTAATAGCTGGGATAACTTTGCCCCTGTAGAATTTAAGTAGGGCAACAATGAAAAGCGTCCGTATTTATTATCCAATATTTTTGCTTGCGAGGCTAGAATTTTCATTTTTTCCAAGAGATGATGTTGCATCGCTGAGTCTTTAGCCGTGGAGTCAATGAGGACTCCAAGATATTTTAATTCTGTCACTTGTTCGATTTTGTTTCCAGACAGGAACCACGAGTTCTTCTTTTTCTTTTTGGGATTTTTTTCAAACACCATGATCTTCGTTTTTTGCTTGTTTACCTCTAGGTCATTAGCAGCTGTATATGTAGTCAGTGCAGACAGCTGGCGTTGTAAGCCCAATTGGGGTCTGATCCAATTGAATAAGATCATCTGCATACAAGAGTCTTGGGATCTTCTCTTTACCCAATTCTGGGGGAAATGCTCGTGACCTGATTGAAGTTTCTTTGTAGTCCCCAAAATATGACAGGAAGAGGGCTGGAGCTAATGGGCTGCCTTGTTTAACCCCTCTGTCAGTTGTTATGGATGACGAGAGTAGGCCACTGGTATTCAGTCGTACCTGCACTGATGTGGAAGCACGTAGAGCCTTGATAGGATTCAGAATCTCCTGAGGACAGTCCCAACTGGTAAGTTTTTCCCAGAGTTTCCTACGGTTGACTAGGTCAAAGGCCTGGGAGAGGTCTATAAATGCCAGGTATAGGTTCCGATTGGTTTCACGAGCTTTTGCTTTTAGGAGACTGAGGGTAAAGATGTTTATGCTAGTTCCTACTCCCTTTTTAAACCCCGATTGGAGAGGGTCATTACAGGGTGCACTTCTTGCCCACTGATTGAAGTGATCCAGCAAAAGGGAACCATAGACCTTTCCTATCACATCAAGGAGGGCCACCGGGCGAAAGTTCCTGGGGTCATCCTTCCTTCCTTTTTTAAATACGGGGATGATGACTGCTGAGGTCCAAGTAGGGGGGATTGAGCGGAAGGTTGTACATTTGTAGGAAATTAGGCTAAGCATGTTTGCCCATTCTTGTGGGGCAGATTCCAAGTTCTCATTAGACAGACCGTCAGGCCCTGGTGCCCTTGATTTCTTTAGTTTGAATATTTTGTCCAAAATTTCAATTCTATCAGAGAGATCAACCCACCGTGCTGTCGTCTGAGGTGGTGAAGGGCCCTCAGCACAATCCGGAGATCTGAAGAGTGTTGTGTAGAACCCAGTCCATGATGCTTCTGAGATGCTGTTTAGCATCATTGTGGATGCCTCTTTAGCTCGTGGGTTAACCAGGCTCCAAAAGTCTCTAGAATTGGACTTTTTGATTTGTTCCAACATATTTTCAGAGTCGTGTTGATGTAATTTTAGACGATGGGCCCGTAGCCAGCTTTTATAGGCTCATGTTGTCTCCTTTACGTGCGCCCTATTGGAGGGCGTGTTGTTTCTCGAGGCCATCCTTTTCGCTCTACGAAGGATATTTCGCTATGCCACCAAGAGGGCATCGAAATTGTGTGCATGGTGTGTTTGGTTTGTATTTGACCCCTTCAAGATTTTTATCATGGCTCTGTAAGGTTCCAGGAGTGGTCTGTAGTCAACCTTCACAGCCTCCTGCCTGCTTCCATATGAAGAAGTGATTGCTTGAATGTTAGCCCGAGTGATCCTTACCCGGTTGCCTTTTCCTTCCGGTTCAATTCTTCCAGAGTGATGGGCTGGAGCTGGTTTTGTGGAGGCCCATTTAATCGCCAGCAAATGATGGTCGCTTTGGCTGGTCTGGCAAATGCTGAAATCTATCAACCGAGCTAACAGAAATTCAGAAGCAAAGATGTAGTCTGTTGTTGAGTAGGTCGTACCTCGTTTCCATGTTGGTAGAGTAGTAGAATCAGGAAGTGCGGCTGCGGTGTTAAAAAGTTGTCTGGCCATCATCAGCTTATGCCAGGCTAAACCTTGTTTGCAGGGATTACTCTGTGCGGAACCTATGGTGGTCGGACTAGCCGTTGGACATTTGATGTTTAGACCTCCACATACTCTAACATCACATACCCCGAACTCCAAGTAAACTGAGTCCAGTGTAGAAGTCACTATGTCGAACAGTGAGGTCTGTTGAATCGCTTTGTGGTTCCAATAAATGGACATCACCAGCAAGAAGGTGCGCATGTGCTGTTCTTCCGCAGACTCCTTTCGCCGCCAAGAAATGAGTACCGCAATGACGTAAGGGGACTTCAGAATGATTTTAATCATTTCTAGTCCCACGCCCATCCGGACTGCAATGATTAACCCCAAGGAAGGCCTTCCTTTAGATCCTGCTAATGCTTCTGAAAAGGCAATCTCGAAGCCATCCAGTGTTGGTTTAGATTGTAACCAAACTTCTTGGAGACATAGGATATCAAATTCCCCTAAGTTGATATCACCAGGCGTTTTCAAGTTTAAAAACCCTCTTGTGTTCCAGCTCGCCAGAGACAGTGAATGTTGCTCGTGTTCAGTTTTTGTAAATTCTGATGGCTATCTGTGGAGGCGTGTAGACAAATCTTTTGGTAACCAGGCCCATGTAGAAGATTCGAGAGTCGGTCTGGCCTGAGTCACCTTTTGGTTCTCCTCTAATAATGTGGTCGCCTTTGTATTTAGAGGGTTACAAGGGGGGATGTCTTGCCCCTGAGGTGCCGAGTGGACCATGTCGGACCGGAGGGTTGCTGGTGGTTTCCCTGCAGGATCGTCCCTTGAGCTAGTGTGCTGGCGTTCTTCATTTGTAGGTCTGTCCTCCGTTGTACGGTCCTTTGTCTTCTCATGGCCTACTGTAGGTGGTCTGAGTAAAGTTAGCTCGAACCCTTGTTTGAATAATGCCTCCGCTGCTGCTGACAGAGAAGTGGTCACATTGACTGATGGTGTGTATAGCAGACAATATGCCTTGTGACCCTCGTGAAAAGGTTCCACCGTTTTGAGGTCTTCTGATTTTAGGTTTCTTAAGGAGGAGATACTGTGTAGCAGTCTCAACACCGTGCGTCTGTATAGAACCAGATATTTTTGGTTGCCAAACCGTTGCCATATTTTGACTGTTGGATTCAACTTGTGGCTTTTAGGGTCTTGGTACGACTTCTTCTTGTGGTGAAGACTATAATCCCCACTCTCTTGTTGTTTATATTCCTGGAATCCCTTTCTCTGATGTGAATGCATAGAGTCCTTAGATTTGTCCGATAGGTCAAGTTTTGTTTGAGTATGGACTCTTGATCTATATTCCACTTGAGGCCGACGAAGAGGTGAGACTAAGTCTGGATTTTGATCAGTACGCTTTTCCGTAGGCTTTCTGGTTTGATCCCTGTGGTTGCTTCGCAAGGATTTAAAACGATCATCTAGAGAGCTGAAACCTGAGAGGTCCCTAGTAACTGTCTCATGGCTGGATGACGTCTTGGTCAGATGAGAAGTCGCACCTTTCTGTTGACTGTCAGTGCAATCGTCAAGATGTTGACTTAAATCCATCAAGTCTTTGTGTGTAAGAAAATCTTCTATTGATTTTGGTGACTGAGATAGAACTTATCTATGGCGTTTGTTAAAGCTAATTTCTTCCCTCCCAGACTTTGAGTCTTCTTTGGAAGGGGATCCTTCAGTCGGAGATCGGGTTGTTGACTCACAGGGGTTAGCTTAAACAGAGGTGCTGTTTTTAGGCATATATGGGAGTTGAGAGTCTGTTGTTTAGGTCTCGTGTCTAAGTTCCCCTTGAGGGACGTCCCTGCGCCCGATGGTTTTTGGCTTGGGCCTTGGGTGGATTTTGTTCTTGACTGATCATTGTGTGGGAGAATGTCATCTAAACACATCACGTCATTGTCTCCCAGCTTGTTAAATATCAAATTTGATCTAGTTGGTGATGTGCTGAGGAGGCCTAGCAAGGTGCCCGAACCCGATTTTGGCCTTGTCCCACAGTCCATGTTGGAGGCATCACGCCGCAGAGTGTCTAGCACTGTTGTTTGGGAGCTTGCATCCATCCTTGGCCTGTCTTTGTTGGTTTTTCTTAAGCCTGATAGGGCTTCCATAGACTCGACTTGATGTGAATAGGAAGTGCCGACTGGGTCATTTTTTCTTCTCTCCAAAGCATTAATATAACCCTCTAAGTAGATGAGCTTTGAGTTCATCATCGCAAAGATGGATGTGTAATCTTTCAAGGAGCCATTAATTGCCTCGTAAAGCTTGCAAAATGGCGCTAATGCAATTGTTACAGCAGACATGATGTACATAAAGTCTGCTTTTTTTGACGGAGTCTCCTTTGGGATAGTGTAAGAAGACTCACTTGCTCTTCTATTAGATGAGGAGCTCACAGGTGTTGAAGGCGGCCATAACCGCGGCAATTCCTTTGGTTTGTGTTGAGGAGTCGGCAACCTCGGAATAGAACCCTCCCGGGGATCTAGCAAAGCCTCTTTGCTTCCATTTCCCTCGTGTGCTTCACTATCTAAGGGAACCACCGGGGGGATGGACTTAATCACCAAGCTCCTTTTCTCGAAGTTTTGAAGCGTTGGGCTTACGTTGTCGTATAGCCCCGAGCTGTTTGTTTCCGATGACACTAGTAAGGCAGTTGCCGAGCCTATACAGTCTAAATGGGGTAAAGAGTTCCTACTTCCCAGTAAAGGTTGGGTTATCGGATCAGACTCCAAAAAGGTTGGAGCTTCACTGTAAGACTCAGGGGCTTCGCTACAAGACTCGTTGTAAACTGGCGAAGATGATAGGGTTAGCGTTTCCTCTGGCCGAGTTTCTTGTAGTTCCAAAATAATTGGTAAAACCGGTGGCTCAGGATTAAGAGTGTCTTTTGGTTGCTCCTTTTGATGTGCTGGCGGAACAATGGTCCCGCTGCTAGGGTTATTCTTCTGGGAACCAGATGAAGCTGTGAGTAGAGGTTCTAAAAGTGCTTCTAACAAGTCTGCGTCCGAAATTTCCCCAAGCCCTGATTGATGAAGTTTCTTTTTGGCTTGTCTTTGAAAAAGTGTTTTTAGTGAGTTTTCCAGACGCTGGCTCGCCAGTGGAGTTGCTGAGGTAGAGGATCTCAGAGGCTTTTTTGCTGCTGTTCGCTTGGTAGTCGTGGGGAGATCGACATTTTTCTTTGATAGCAGCCTAAATGGAATTCCTTGTAATTGTCGAGTAGGAGCCCCCTGTTTGTTACCTTCTCTCAAATCCATGGATTTGGCGGCTTCAGGTTCAGTAGTCTCAGGGAGTAAGGGGGCCAAGGGAGAAGATGGTGGTGCGGGCGAGATTGGAATCGTCTCGTTTGAATGCCCAGCAATCTTGCCCCCCCCCTCTAGAGACTGCGGGCTGTTTTTTTCATGATGGTCTATTTCGGCACATTCTGCTGGTGGTGAAGTCGATATATTGTGAACTTGAGCCTTTGTTGATTTTGGCAAAGGAGACGCTGTAATAATGTCTGGGCCACCTGGTGGCGCTGTGGGGCAGCTGCGCCAGGAGAAGTCGAGTTCAAAGACTTCTCTACCCCAGAGACTCTGGTTTCATCGTCGGGACGCTGGGCTACATGGCGAGCCTCCAAGGGTGCAGCGGGACCTGCGCAGCCCGGCCGCGGCTCCCCCCGGCCCTCACCCGGGTGGCCCCCCCTCCTCCGAGGGACGGTTCCTCCGCGTCATCTGCCGGGCAAAGGTACCGGGCCTCAGGCTGCCCAATTCCGTGGAAATTTCCCCCGCGTCCGGCCTCGACCTCCGAGGACAGATCAGGTGAGGCTTCCCCACAGCTCCGTTGTCCCGTGGAGCCGCAGTTTGCCCCATTCGTTGACTCGGCACACGCGCAGCCCGACCCCAGCTCCTCCCGGCTTCCGACATGGGAGGCCTCTCCTCCTACGAGGGGGGGTCCCCACGCGCTGTCCACCGTCACAGGCTGGGGCCAGAGCGCCGCGGTTCTTCTGCTACTGCAGCCCGTCTCCGGCTACGGCTCGCAAGCGCTGAGCTCCTCTGTTCGTTTCATCTTGTTAACAGCGTCCACCCCTCTGGTAAGAGTTGTTGTTTGTGCATCTGTGGAAGATGGTTACTTTTTGTAGTATGATGTTGAACTATTAGTTTAGGCAGCTTTCTTGATGGAATATTTTGTAGTTTGCCTCCTGGCCGCTTTAGAGAGCCTGCACAGGATAGGATGTTAGGTTGTAGAGAAGAATGAGCGTCATTGGAGGATGAGAAAGCCAACAAGAGGGCACAGGAGCTGTTGGCACTCCGCAGCCTTCGTGGTTCGTCTTCGCCTTCAGAGATGTTATGTCTCAGGTCCAGGGCATCTCCACCATCCGCCCTAGCCGCCATTAGACTGCCACAGACTGCCCACTCTCACACCACTCCGCTCCGCTTTGCTGCTGCCTTCTGGTTTTGAAGGGAAATGGCGCCAAAAAGAACACTGTAGCCACTGTAGAAAGACTGAGAGGGACTGCCACAGACTGCCCACTCTCACACCGCTCCCAGCACTAATAGAGGCACCTAGTTATCACTTACAGAGAGACACCTCAGGAGCACCAATAGAGACACCTAGTCATCACTTACAGAGAGACACCCCTGGAGCACTAATCGCTTCCCCTCATCATCACTTACAGAGAGACATCTCAGGGAAATAATAGAGACACCTAGTCATCACTTACAGAGAGACACCTCAGGGCACTACTAGAGTAACCTAGTCATCACTTACAGAGAGAATCCTCAGGGCAGTACTAGAGTAACCTAGTCATCACTTACAGAGAGACACCTCAGGAGCACTAATAGAGACACCTAGTGATCACTTACAGAGAGACACCTCAGGGCACTACTGGAGTAACCTAGTCATCACTTACAGAGAGACACCTCGGGAGCACTAATAGAGAAACCTTGTCATCACTTACAGAGAGACACCTCACGAGCACTGATAGAGACACCAAGTCATCACTTACAGAGAGACACCTCAGGAGCACTAATAGAGACACCTAGTGATCACTTACAGAGAGACACCTCAGGGCACTACTGGAGTAACCTAGTCATCACTTACAGAGAGACACCTCGGGAGCACTAATAGAGAAACCTTGTCATCACTTACAGAGAGACACCTCACGAGCACTGATAGAGACACCAAGTCATCACTTATAGAGAGACACGTCAGGAGCACTAATAGAGACACCTAGTCATCACTTACAGAGAGACACCTCAGGGCACTACTAGAGTAACGTAGTCATCACTTACAGAGAGATACCTCACGAGCACTGATAGAGACACCAAGTCATCACTTATAGAGAGACACCTCAGGAGCACTAATAGAGACACCTTATCAACACGTACAGAGAGACACCTCAGGAGCACTAATAGAGACACCTAGTCATCCCTTACAGAGAGACACCCCATGAGCATTAATAAAGGCACCTCATCAATGATTTACAAAGAGACTCCCCAGGAGCATTAATAGAGACAGCTCATCATCACTTTCAGAGAGACACCCCTGGAGCACTACTCGTGTCACCTCATCATCACTTAACTTACAGAGAGACACCTCAGGGCAATAATAGAGACACCTAGACATCAATTACAGAGAGACACCTCAGGGCAATAATAGAGACACCTAGACATCAATTACAGAGAGACACCTCAGGGCACTAATAGAGACACCTAGTCATCACTTACAGAGAGACACCTCGGGGCACTAATAGAGACACCTAGTCATCACTTACAGAGAGACACCTCAGGAGCCCTAATAGAGACACCTAGTCATCACTTACAGAGAGACACCTCAGGCCACTACTAGAGTAACCTAGTCATCACTTACAGAGAGACACCTAGCAGCACTAATAGAGACACCTCATCACAATTTACAGAGATACACCTCAGGAGCACTAATAGAGACACCTAGTCATCACTTACAGAGATACACCTCAGGAGCACTAATAGAGACACCTAGTCATCACTTACAGAGAGACACCTCAGGGCACTAATAGAGACCCCTATTCATCACTTACAGAGAGACACCTCAGGGCACTACTAGAGTAACCTAGTCATCGCTTACAGAGAGACACCTCAGGGCACTAACAGAGACACCTTATCATCATTTACAGAGAGACTCCCCAGGAGCATTAATAGAGACACCTCATCATCACTTACAGAGAGACACCAAAGGAGCACTAATTGAGACACCTCATCATCACTTACAGAGAGACACCTCAGGAGCACTAATAGAGACACCTCGTCATCACTTACAGAGAGACACCTAGGAGCACTAATAGAGACACCTAGTCATCACTTACATAGAGACACCTCAGGGCACTACTAGAGTAACCTAGTCATCACTTAAAGAGAGACACCTCACGAGCACTGATAGAGTGTCATCCGCAACCGCTACCGCGGGTGGCGGCTCCTTCCACGTTGGAGGCTCTCCGGCAGGTAGAGCTATTTAGTCCTTTCTTTGTATCTAGTACCTACCACCACCAATCACAGCACTGCTGGCAGTTTATCCGTCATCCAAGCCCGACAGTCGCGGCGTTTCAACCGTTGCTGGCTCTCACTCCAGCGGCTCTGGTTTTTGCGCTCTCCAGCGTTGCCCTCTGCTAGCCTCGACTTGCAGCGGGTCTCTTTTGCTTGCTCACTCCTCCATTTTGGTATAGGAGTTCTTTTCTTCTTACCTATTTTGCCGTTTGATTGCAGCGGCAGTTTTTTGCTTTTGCAGCATTTTGTACTTGCCGATCCTTCGGCTCTTCTTCGTTTTTTCTCTTTCTAGACTCGCCGCTCCGGCGGCGGGCGTGTTATTTTTATCCTTTCGCTTTGCCGCTCTTTTCTCTCGCGGCTCTCCAGTTTTCCTTTTTTCTCTGTCCATCAGTTTTCTCTTCTGTCTTTTCTCTTTCTCTCACCGCTCCCAACTTATCCTTGGCCTGGTTCCTTCCACCATTCTTTGGAGCATTGGAAATCCCTCCTGAGTTTCTAACCGGTGGATCACGCATCAGCTTCCGGTTCGAACGTCCCACACCTCTTTACCAGAACTTCCTAAGGGTTTTTTCCCACTTGTGGGTTTTTCCCTTTTTGTCCGGCCTGTTCCCGGTCAAGGGGTCCCAGGACGGCTGTCCAGTCAGCGGTCACTGTGGCTTCTCACCGAGACAGGCAAGTGCTACCTAAAAAAGAACGGGATTACCTGAGCCGGCGAAATCTACAGTACACAGGTGACTCTGAGGACTCAGGTGAGGAGAGTGTGGAGGGAAGAAAAGAGAAAGGGGAGACACAGCTTTCACAGCCACATAGATCACAGATTGAAACGCCCATAAGGACCAAGATGTCTGCCGAAGAACAAGTCCAAGAATTATGGAAGGCTTTTCAGGCCATGTCACTGGAATTACAGGGGGTAAAGTCGGAGAATGCCCTTCTAAAGCAAATGGTAGCGGTCCGCGAACCCTCACATCCTCCGGAATTGCCTCCTATGACTCTTTCGTCCGGAAGATTTGATGGCTCACCTAAAAGGGTGAAGGAATTCCTGGAAGCCTGCAATGTATATTTTACTTTCAGACCACACACCTTCTCTACAGATCAAGCCAGAGTAGGTTTTATGATCTCCAATATGACAGGGAATGCTTTAGCCTGGGCTACTCCGCTAGTTACGAGCAGCAATGCCATTCTACAGGATTGCTCAGGTTTCCAGAACCTACTGAAACAGACTTTCGAGCGACCTGAACTATCTTTTACTGCAGGTGAGGACCTGCTGGATGCACGACAGGGTGCACTGGATGTGCTGTCATACATTTCCTCTTTTAAGACACTGGCGGCAGGAGCAGGATGGTCCGAACAAGCACAATACGCTGTATTCCGAAGAGGGTTGAGAGAGGAGATCAAAGATGAGTTAGCCAGATCTCCACGCTCTCCCACATTTCCAGACTTACTTGCTGCCGCGCTCCACATTGAATACCGTCTCCAAGAGAGAAGGACAGAACGCAGGAAACAAAGAGGACCAGGAAATCTCATGAACCCTCCTTCACACTCTCCTTCTGGACGATTCACCTCTACTCAAAGCGAAGAACCGATGCAGATCGGAGCTACCAGAGCACCTCTATCGTCAGCGGAGAGAAGGCGAAGAAGAGAAAATGGGTTGTGCGCCTATTGTGGTTCCGATCAACATGTACTGAAGGATTGCTCTGAAGTACCGGAGAAGAAGGTGGGAAACGATTACCCTCGGCGCCAATAGGGACGGGCAGCCGGGGGTATTCAGATCTTTTTCAGCGTCCCTATGTCACACTTTCGGTATCGGCGTCAGAATCCCAAGAGGATTCCAGACTGATGGTACTATCTGTTACCTTGAATTTAAATGGAAGACTGGTAGAAACATTAGCCTTATTGGATTGTGGAGCGGCCGGAAACTTCGTGGACACTCTGTGGGCAGACAAGATGGGGCTCACACGGATAGTACGGAAGGTGGGTCAGAAGGTAGAAGGAGTGGACGGTACACCTTTGTCGTCCGGATTAATCACTCATACCACTGAACAACTCTCCATGGCCATCAACCAACACACAGAAAACCTGCAGTTCGACATCATTAGAGCCGCACATTTCCCCATAATCTTAGGCATTCCCTGGCTGCGCAGGCATAATCCGTATATCGACTGGACGGAAAATCGACTAAGCTTTTGCTCTACGTACTGTTCGGTACACTGTTTTCCTCCCGATACCAGGGCGGATCAACAGTCTATCAGAGTTCTCTCCAAGGATCATATAGGTATTCACGCGCTTCCTAGTTTCTGTGCTAGATATGTCGGGGTATTCCAAGAGAACCTTCACGCTCAGCTACCTCCCCATAGACCAGAAGACTGTGCAATCGATCTCGAACCTAATGCACTGGTACCATTTGGGCGCATGTTCTCTCTCTCTCAGGCCGAGAAGAAGGCATTAAGAGTCTATCTAGATACCAACTTGGAGAACGGTCTTATTAGACCTTCGAAGTCGCCTGCTGGCGCCTCCCTGTTCTTCATTAAGAAAAAAGACTCGACTGATCTTCGACCCTGTATCGATTACCGGGGCCTCAATAAGGTTACAATCCGTGACCGGTATCCCATGCCACTCATAACCGACATTATTGAGGCAGTACAAGGGGCTCGAATTTTTACAAAATTGGATCTCCGAAATGCTTATCATTTGCTTCGCATCACCGAGGGGGACGAATGGAAGACGGCTTTTCGAACTCCATTCGGTTTGTTTGAGTACAGAGTAATGCCGTTCGGCCTAGTGAATGCACCGGCTATATTCCAAAGGTTCATGGACAGGCTATTCTCTGATCTGCTGTCAGTCTCAGTCATCATCTACCTCGATGACATTCTGGTTTTCTCCCCTACCCAGGAGGAACACGTTCAACATGTCACGCAAGTACTGTCTCGCCTTCAGAAAAACCAGTTGCTAGTCAAGAGCGGGAAGTGTAAATTTGCAGTATCCTCAGTTCACTATCTCGGATTCATTCTTTCAGAGGAAGGGGTGGCCATGGACCAAACCAAGGTGGAAGCGATTCTGGATTGGCCAGCTCCTACTTCAGTCCGAGAAGTCCAGAGATTCCTAGGATTAGCCAACTACTACCGCAGATTCATTTCAGACTTTTCAGAGGTAGTATACCCGATTACGCGCTTACTCAAGAAGGAGGCTATTCCTTTTTCTTGGTCTGAGGAAGCAGAGAAAAGCTTCAATTTTCTCAAAAGATTGTTCTGTACTGCTCCCATTCTCCAGCATCCGGATCAATCAAAACCTTTTGTTCTGGAAACGGACGCGTCAGCGGTAGCTGTAGGAGCGGTGCTTCTCCAGCTTATCCAAGGAGCGGAACACCCCGTAGCCTACATGTCAAAGACCCTTTCACCCAGCCAGCTCAACTATTCGGTACTGGAGAAAGAACTTTTGGCCATGAAACTAGCCTGCGAAGAGTGGCGCCATCTCCTGCTAGGAGCCAGACATCCTTTTCTGATTAGGACCGATCATAAGAACCTCAAGGTATTACAAGAATTGGAATGTTCAAATTCCAGACAGGCCAGGTGGGCACATCACTTCGCACAGTTTGAATTCCAAGTCTCGTATATCCCGGGATCCCAGAACAGTCTGGCGGATGCCTTATCCCGCAAGGACTCTACCAAGGAACACCTGGAAGTAAAGAGGGAATCCATGTTCAAACGCAACCAAATTCTGGCCTTTGTTGGTTCTTTCCTCAAAGAAGTGAAGACTGCCCTCACTCAGGAAAAACCTCAACTACCCCTACGTAACACCTCTCCTTTTCAACAAAGAGGTGACTGGTTATTCTACAAACAGAAATTGTACATCCCCACGGGTCCTCTTCGTTCAAGAATTCTAAAGTGGAGTCACGACTCTCGCTCGGCTGGCCATAGAGGACCTGAGAGTACTTTGGAACTTCTCTCTAGACCATTTCTTTGGCCAAATGCTAGAAAGGAGACATACGAGTATGTCAACACTTGTCCAATTTGTGCCAGAGCCAAGTACCGCCTAGGAAAACCATTGGGTCTGCTCACTCAGGTCGAACTTCCAACGCGCCCTTGGGGTCTTATATCGACCGATTTCATAGTTGATTTGCCGGTTTCGGAATCCTGTACCTGCATCATGGTCACAGTAGACGCTTTTTCAAAGTTGGCTCATTTTTCTCCCCTTCCGGGTCTGCCCACTGCTGCTAAGATGGCAGAGGTTTTTTCTCGGGATATATTCAAGCTACATGGTCTTCCCGATAAGATAATCTCGGATCGGGGAAGTCAGTATATCTCAAAGTTCTGGACCGCCTTCTGCCACCGTTTGGGCATTGAAAGAGCTCTGTCTTCAGGTTTTCACCCAGAGACCAATGGTCAGACGGAACGCCTTAATGCAACGCTGGAACAATACTTAAGGTGTTATATTTCTCAACATCAGGACAACTGGGTATCGCTGCTTCCCACAGCGGAATTCTCATACAACAATACTAGACATTCCTCGACAGAACTCTCTCCTTTCTACTGCACTTACGGGGTTCACCCTCGTGCCGTATTTCCGGAGGTTCCCAGTTATACTAACTCCCCTACGGTGGAAGAGGTATTAGGAAATATCAAGGAGGCCCAAACCTCTGCTATGCGGAGTTTAGAGATTAGCAGAAGACGGACGAAGTCCAGTGCCGATCAACATCGGAAAGAATGTCCTGTTTGGAAGCCAGGGGATCAGGTGTGGTTATCCACCAAGTTTCTACCTAGATGGACAAGGCCTTCTAAACTGTCTCCTCGTTTTCTGGGACCTTTCTCTATTCTCTCTAAAGTGAATCCTGTAGCTTTCCGCCTTCGGCTTCCTTCCTCTCTTCACCGCATTCACCCGGTCTTTCATTCCTCTCTTCTCAAACCTTACCATCCCGATCTTCACCAGAGAACCATCCCCAGATCTATACTAGCACAGTCCTCGGAGCCTGAGGAATATGAGGTATCTAAGATCCGTGATTCCAGGTATTATCGTGGACGTCTTGAGTACCTTCTGTCCTGGAAGGGATACCCGGAGTCGGAGGACTCATGGGAACCGGCTTCTCAGGTTCATGCACCAAGGTTATTGGCTACTTTTCACCGCCGCTATCCAGGGAAGCCTGGGGCGGTTAGGTGGGGAGGGGGTCATACTGTCATCCGCAACCGCTACCGCGGGTGGCGGCTCCTTCCACGTTGGAGGCTCTCCGGCAGGTAGAGCTATTTAGTCCTTTCTTTGTATCTAGTACCTACCACCACCAATCACAGCACTGCTGGCAGTTTATCCGTCATCCAAGCCCGACAGTCGCGGCGTTTCAACCGTTGCTGGCTCTCACTCCAGCGGCTCTGGTTTTTGCGCTCTCCAGCGTTGCCCTCTGCTAGCCTCGACTTGCAGCGGGTCTCTTTTGCTTGCTCACTCCTCCATTTTGGTATAGGAGTTCTTTTCTTCTTACCTATTTTGCCGTTTGATTGCAGCGGCAGTTTTTTGCTTTTGCAGCATTTTGTACTTGCCGATCCTTCGGCTCTTCTTCGTTTTTTCTCTTTCTAGACTCGCCGCTCCGGCGGCGGGCGTGTTATTTTTATCCTTTCGCTTTGCCGCTCTTTTCTCTCGCGGCTCTCCAGTTTTCCTTTTTTCTCTGTCCATCAGTTTTCTCTTCTGTCTTTTCTCTTTCTCTCACCGCTCCCAACTTATCCTTGGCCTGGTTCCTTCCACCATTCTTTGGAGCATTGGAAATCCCTCCTGAGTTTCTAACCGGTGGATCACGCATCAGCTTCCGGTTCGAACGTCCCACACCTCTTTACCAGAACTTCCTAAGGGTTTTTTCCCACTTGTGGGTTTTTCCCTTTTTGTCCGGCCTGTTCCCGGTCAAGGGGTCCCAGGACGGCTGTCCAGTCAGCGGTCACTGTGGCTTCTCACCGAGACAGGCAAGTGCTACCTAAAAAAGAACGGGATTACCTGAGCCGGCGAAATCTACAGTACACAGGTGACTCTGAGGACTCAGGTGAGGAGAGTGTGGAGGGAAGAAAGGAGAAAGGGGAGACACAGCTTTCACAGCCACATAGATCACATAGAGACACGAAGTCATCACTTATAGAGAGACACCTCAGGAGCACTAATAGAGACACCTTATCAACACGTACAGAGAGACACCTCAGGAGCACTAATAGAGACACCTAGTCATCACTTACAGAGAGACACCTCAAGAGCACTAATAGAGACACCTAGTCCTCAATTACAGAGAGACACCTCAGGGCGCTAATAAAGACACCACATCACCACTTATAGAGAGACACCTCAGGAGCTCTAATAGTCACCTAGTCATCACTTCAGAGAGACACCCCAAGAGCATTACTAGATACACCTAGTCATCACTTACAGAAAGACACCTCAGGGCATTACTAGAGTAACCTAGTCATCGCTTACAGAGAGACACCTCAGGGCACTAATAGAGACACCTATTCATCACTTACAGAGAGACACCTCAGGGCACTACTAGAGTAACCTAGTCATCACTTACAGAGAGACACCTCAGGAGCACTAATAGAGACACCTAGTCATCACTTATAGAGAGACACCTCAGGGCACTACTAGAGTAACATAGTCACCAATTACAGAGAGACTCTTCAGGGCACTAATAGAGCCACCTCATCACCACTTATAGCGAGACACCTCAGGAGCACTAATAGAGACACCTAGTTATCCCTTACAGAGAGACACCCCATGAGCATTAATAAAGGCACCTCATCAATGATTTACAGAGAGACACCCCTGGAGCACTACTCACGTCACCTCATCATCACTTACAGAGAGACACCTCAGGGCAATAATAGAGACACCTAGACATCAATTAAAGAGAGACACCTCAGGGCAATAATAGAGACACCTAGACATCAATTACAGAGAGACACCTCAGGGCACTAATAGAGACACATAGTCACCAATTACAGAGAGACTCTTCAGGGCACTAATAGAGACACCTCATCACCACTTATAGCGAGACACCTCAGGAGCACTAATAGAGACACCCAGTTATCCCTTACAGAGAGACACCCCATGAGCATTAATAAAGGCACCTCATCAATGATTTACAGAGAGACACCCATGGAGCACTACTCACGTCACCTCATCATCACTTACAGAGAGACACCTCAGGGCAATAATAGAGACACCTAGACATCAATTAAAGAGAGACACCTCAGGGCAATAATAGAGACACCTAGACATCAATTACAGAGAGACACCTCAGGGCACTAATAGAGACACATAGTCATCAATTACAGAGAGACACCTCAGGGTGCCACCAGAGTAACCTAGTCATCACTTACAGAGAGACACCTCAGGGCACTAATAGAGACACCTAGTCATCACTTACAGAGAGACACCTCGGGGCACTAATAGAGTAACCTAGTCATCACTTACAGAGAGACACCTCAGGAGTCCTAATAGAGACACCTAGTCATCACTTACAGAGAGACACCTCAGGCCACTACTAGAGTAACCTAGTCATCACTTACAGAGAGACACCTAGGAGCACTAATAGAAACACCTCATCACCACTTACAGAGAGACTCCCCAGGAGCACTAATAAAGACACCTAGTCATCACTTACAGAGAGACACCTCAGGGCACTAATAGAGACCCCTATACATCACTTACAGAGAGACACCTCATGGCACTACTAGAGTAACCTAGTCATCGCTTACAGAGAGACACCTCAGGGCACTAACAGAGACACCTTATCATCATTTACAGAGAGACTCCCCAGGAGCATTAATAGAGACACCTCATCATCACTTACAGAGAGACCTAAGGAGCACTAATAGAGTAACCTAGTCATCACTTACAGAGAGACACCAAAGGAGCACTAATTGAGACACCTCATCATCACTTACAGAGAGACACCTCAGGAGCACTAATAGAGACACCTCGTCATCACTTACAGAGAGACACCTAGGAGCACTAATAGAGACACCTAGTCATCACTTACAGAGAGACACCTAGGAGCACTAATAGAGACACCTCATCATCACTTACATAGAGACACCTAGGAGCACTAATAGAGACACCTCATCATCACTTACAGAGAGACACCTAGGAGCACTAATAGAGACACCTCATCATCACTTACAGAGAGACACCAAGGAGCACTAATAGAGACACCTAGTCATCACTTACAGAGAGACACCTAGGAGCACTAATAGAGACACCTTATCATCATTTACAGAGAGACTCCCCAGGAGCATTAATAGAGACACCTCATCATCACTTACAGAGAGACCTAAGGAGCACTAATAGAGTAACCTAGTCATCACTTACAGAGAGACACCAAAGGAGCACTAATTGAGACACCTCATCATCACTTACAGAGAGACACCTCAGGAGCACTAATAGAGACACCTCGTCATCACTTACAGAGAGACACCTAGGAGCACTAATAGAGACACCTAGTCATCACTTACAGAGAGACACCTAGGAGCACTAATAGAGACACCTCATCATCACTTACATAGAGACACCTAGGAGCACTAATAGAGACACCTCATCATCACTTACAGAGAGACACCTAGGAGCACTAATAGAGACACCTCATCATCACTTACAGAGAGACACCAAGGAGCACTAATAGAGACACCTAGTCATCACTTACAGAGAGACACCTAGGAGCACTAATAGAGACACCTTATCATCATTTACAGAGAGACTCCCCAGGAGCACTAATAAAGACACCTAGTCATCACTTACAGAGAGACACCTCAGGGCACTAATAGAGACACCTATTCATCACTTACAGAGAGACACCTCAGGGCACTACTAGAGTAACCTAGTCATCGCTTACAGAGAGACACCTCAGGGCACTAACAGAGACACCTTATCATCATTTACAGAGAGACTCCCCAAGAGCATTAATAGAGACACCTCATCATCACTTACAGAGAGACACCAAAGGAGCACTAATTGAGACACCTCATCATCACTTACAGAGAGACACCTCAGGAGCACTAATAGACACCTGGGGCCTCATTACGAGAATGGAGGTAGCCATGGAGCTATGAGCTCCATGGCTTCCTCTGTTCCGGGCTCCATTACCGGGTACCTGCAATGGGGACTTACTGGGTTACTCCGACATAGGAGGACCCTGTAATTCCTCCTTGCAGGAACCATTCCCCATTCCCATTTGAGCCCCCATAGGGATCAATGGGAATGGGGAGGGAGGTAATAATGGGCAGATTACATCTGGCCCGTTATTGCCTCCCTCTTCCCCTCGCGGGACCCGGAAAGCACGCCTGGTTTTACCAGGCGTGCGATCCGGGTCCTGCAATGGGAAGCTTGTAATCGGCGCTCCCGGAATTAAGGGGGCCAGTGCTTTACCGGCTCCCTTCATTCCGGGAGCGCCAGCCTTATAATGAGGCCCCTAGTCATCACTTACAGAGAGACACCTCAGGAGCACTAATAGAGACACTGAGTCATCACTTACAGAGAGACACCTCAGGAGCACTAATAGAGACACCTGGTCATCACTTACAGAGTGACACCTCAGGGCACTACTAGAGTAACCTAGTTATCACTTACAGAAAGACACCTCAGGGCACTAATAGAGACACCTAGTCATCACTTACAGAGAGACACTTCAGGAGCACTAATAGAGACACCTAGTCATCACTTACAGAGAGACACCTCAGGAGCACTAATAGAGACACCTAGTCATCACTTACAGAGAGACACCTCAGGAGCACTAATAGAGACACCTGGTCATCACGTACAGAGAGACTACTCAGGGCACTACTGGAGTAACCTAGTCATTGCTTACAGAGAGACACCTCAGGAGCACCAATAGAGACACCTCATCACAACTTAACAGGGACACCTCAGGAGCACTAAAAGAGACACCTAGTCATAACTTACAGAAGGACACCTCAGAAGCATTAATAGAGACACCTTTTCATCACTTACAGAGAGACACCCCAGGAGCACTAATAGAGTAACCTAGTCATCACTTACAAAGAGACACCTCAGGAGCACTAATAGAGAAACCTCATCACCACTTACAGAGAGACACCTCAGGAGCACTAATTGAGACACCTCATCATCACTTACAGAGAGACACCCCAGGAGCACCAATAGAGACACCTCATCACCACTTACAGAGAGACACCTCAGGAGCATTAACAGAGACACCTCGTCATCACTTACAGAGAGACACCTCAGGGCACTACTAGAGTAACCTAGTCATCACTTACAGAGAGACACCTCAGGAGCACTAATAGAGACACCTAGTCATCACTTACAGAGAAACACCTCAGGAGCACTAATAGAGTAACCTTGTCATCACTTACATAGAGAGACACCCCAGGAGCATTAATAGACACACCTCATCATTACTTACAGAGAGACAGCTCTGGAGCACTAATAGAGACACCTTATCAACACTAACAGAGAGACACCTCAGGAGAGTGGCACCTGTATGGAGACACTACTTTATTGGAGTACAGCTAGGAGGGAGAGGACCTGTGAGGCAGGGCACCCAGCTTGTAAAAATTGTTTGGTTATTCGCCCACCCACTGACTGGCCTTGGCAATTATAATCCCTGTGGCCATTTCCACTCACAGCCTGCCCCTCACCGCCCAAAACGCATCTGCCTTGGCATCTTTCTGCGGGTGCTCTATCCATTAGGTTATTTTAGCACATATCTAAAATAATCCCTTTGAATGCTCACTGGTGCTATTCCTTAAAGAAAGGTGCTGGACTGTCCCTCCCCGGCATCCATCTTCCCCAGCATGCAGTGGAGTGCCTCCTATCTAAAAGGGATAGAAGGGAGGTGCTGGACTGTCCCTCCTAGGCATGCATCTTCCCCCCGCATGCGGTGGAGTGCCACATATCTAAAAGGGATAGAAGGGAGGTGCTGGACTGTCACTCCCGTGCATGCATCGCCGCCCGCATGCGTTGGAGGGCCAACTATCTAAAAGGGATAGAAGGGAGGTGCTGGACTGTCACTCCCGGGCATGCATCGCCCCCCGCATGCGTTGGAGGGCCGCCTATCTAAAAGGGATAGAAGGGAGGCGCTGGACTGTCACTCCAGGGCATGCATCGCCCCCCGCATGCGGTGGAGCGCCGCCTATCTAAGAGGGATAGAAGGGAGGTGCTGGACTGTCCCTCCCGGGCATGCATCGCCCTCTCATGCGGTGGAGTGCCGCCTATCTAAAAGGGACAGAAGGGAGGTGCTGGACTGTCCCTCCCGGGCATGCATCGCCCTCTCATGCGGTGGAGTGCCGCCTATCTAAAAGGGACAGAAGGGAGGTGCTGGACTGTCCCTCCCGGGCATGCATCGCCCTCTCATGCGGTGGAGTGCCGCCTATATAAGAGGGATAGAAGGGAGGTGCTGGACTGTCTCTCCCGGGCATGCGTCTTCCCCATCATGCTGTAGAGTGTCGCCTATCTAAAAGGGATAGAAGGGAGGTGCTGGACTGTCCCTCCCGGGCATGCGTTTTCCCCATCATGCTGTAGAGTGTCGCATATCTAAAAGGGATAGAAGGGAGGTGCTGGACTGTCCCTCCCGGGCATGCGTCTTCCCCATCATGCTGTAGAGTGCCACCTATCTAAAATGGATAAAAGGGAGGTGCTGGACTGTCCCTCCCGGGCATGCGTCTTCCCCATCATACTGTAGAGTGCCACCTATCTAAAAGGGATAGAAGGGAGGTGCTGGACTGTCCCTCCCGGGCATGCGTCTTCCCCATCATGCTGTAGACTGCCACCTATCTAAAAGGGATAGAAGGGAGGTGCTGGACTGTCCCTCCCGGGCATGCGTCTTCCCCATCATGCTGTAGAGTGCCGCCTATCTAAAAGGGATAGAAGGGAGGTGCTGGACTGTCCCTCCCGGGCATGCGTCTTCCCCATCATGCTGTAGAGTGCCGCCTATCTAAAAGGGATACAAGGGAGGTGCTGGACTGTCCCTCCCGGGCATGCGTCTTCCCCATCATGCTGTAGAGTGCCGCCTATCTAAGAGGGATAGAAGGGAGGTGCTGGACTGTCCCTCCCGGGCATGCGTCTTCCCCAGCATGCTGTAGAGTGTCGCCTATCTAAAAGAGATAGAAGGGAGGTGCTGGACTGTCCCTCCCGGGCATGCGTCTTCCCCAGCATGCGGTGGAGTGCCGCCTATCTAAAAGGGATAGAAGGGAGGTGCTGGAATGTCCCTCCCGGGCATGCGTCTTCCCCATCATGCTGTAGAGTGTCGCCTATCTAAAAGGGATAGAAGGGAGGTGCTGGACTGTCCCTCCCGGGCATGCGTCTTCCCCATCATGCTGTAGAGTGTCGCCTATCTAAAAGGGATAGAAGGGAGGTGCTGGACTGTCCCTCCCGGGCATGCGTCTTCCCCATCATGCTGTAGAGTGTCGCCTATCTAAAAGGGTTAGAAGGGAGGTGCTGGACTGTCCCTCCCGGGCTTGCGTCTTCCCCATCATGCTGTAGAGTGCCGCCTATCTAAAAGGGATAGAAGGGAGGTGCTGGACTGTCCCTCCCGGGCATGCGTCTTCCCCATCATGCTGTAGAGTGTCGCCTATCTAAAAGGGATAGAAGGGAGGTGCTGGACTGTCCCTCCCGGGCATGCGTCTTCCCCATCATGCTGTAGAGTGTCGCCTATCTAAAAGGGATAGAAGGGAGGTGCTGGACTGTCCCTCCCGGGCATGCGTCTTCCCCAGCATGCGGTGGAGTGCCGCCTAGGGAGGTGCTGGACTGTCCCTCCCGGGCATGCGTCTTCCCCATCATGCTGTAGAGTGTCGCCTATCTAAAAGGGATAGAAGGGAGGTGCTGGACTGTCCCTCCCGGGCATGCGTCTTCCCCAGCATGCGGTGGAGTGCCACCTATCTAAAAGAGATAGATGGTAGGTGCTGGACTGTCCCTCCCGGGCATGCGTCTTCCCCATCATGCTGTAGAGTGTCACCTATCTAAAAGGGATAGAAGGGAGGTGCTGGACTGTCCCTCCCGGGCATGCATCTTCCCCATCATGCTGTAGAGTGTCGCCTATCTAAAAGGGATAGAAGGGAGGTGCTGGACTGTCCCTCCCGGGCATGCGTCTTCCCCATCATGCTGTAGAGTGCCACCTATCTAAAAGGGATAGAAGGGAGGTGCTGGACTGTCCCTCCCGGGCATGCGTCTTCCCCATCATGCTGTAGAGTGTCGCCTATCTAAAAGGGATAGAAGGGAGGTGCTGGACTGTCCCTCCCGGGCATGCGTCTTCCCCAGCATGCGGTGGAGTGCCGCCTAGGGAGGTGCTGGACTGTCCCTCCCGGGCATGCGTCTTCCCCATCATGCTGTAGAGTGTCGCCTATCTAAAAGGGATAGAAGGGAGGTGCTGGACTGTCCCTCCCGGGCATGCGTCTTCCCCAGCATGCGGTGGAGTGCCACCTATCTAAAAGAGATAGATGGTAGGTGCTGGACTGTCCCTCCCGGGCATGCGTCTTCCCCATCATGCTGTAGAGTGTCACCTATCTAAAAGGGATAGAAGGGAGGTGCTGGACTGTCCCTCCCGGGCATGCATCTTCCCCATCATGCTGTAGAGTGTCGCCTATCTAAAAGGGATAGAAGGGAGGTGCTGGACTGTCCCTCCCGGGCATGCGTCTTCCCCATCATGCTGTAGAGTGCCACCTATCTAAAAGGGATAGAAGGGAGGTGCTGGACTGTCCCTCCCGGGCATGCGTCTTCCCCATCATGCTGTAGAGTGTCGCCTATCTAAAAGGGATAGTAAATCAACCTAACTACGCTTCAAGCGCCATTAGAGTGATGCATCGAAAGTCTAAGGCTACACTGACTTTACCCAAAGAGTCAACGCTCCGTTTTACCGCTACACCGCTAGGTTTTGATAGCGGCATATCAGCACCAGTAATTAAGATATTGCTACCTTTCTACCCATCAACAGCACAAAAACGATACCTCGACAGTAGCGCAACAGAAGCAAGAGCGACATAGCTGCAGCAATGACAATGGCACGGCATGTCAATAGCAGACACACATTATTAGAAGTAGCACCAGGGCAAGGCACGCCAGCCAATCAGCTCCCAGGGAACACAGGCTTGATCTATAGATCTAAGCCTGCATTCCGTGCTGTTGGCCAGTAACTTATACCCTGGGACCCCCTCTGTTGGCCAGCCTGGAGACCCCAGCTCTCTTTGAAAGCTGCCTGTTATACACACACCCCCTTCCCTGCGTCCCTCTTTACCTGCTGGTGAGCCGCACTCCAGAGGCCCTCTCATCTTTCTGTGGACACCTTCCTGTTGCTCTGCCCTGCTCACCTAGGTCATAGAAATGGAAGGGGGGATCACTGGAGTCCCAGGTTCTATTGCTTTACAGCCATGTTTGTATTCACTTACTGTAGCCATCCATGGTCTGTGCATTTGTAATCATAACAATCCCTTGGGACCCCAGTTGCTCGCTTGCCATGTTCTGTGCATTTGTAATCGTAACAATCCCTTGGGACCCAAGTTGCTCACTTGCCATGGTCTGTGCATTTGTAATCATAACAATTCCTTGAGACCCCAGTTTCTCGCTTGCCATGGTCTGTGCATTTGTAATCGTAACAGTTCCTTGGGACCCCAGTTGCTCGATTGCCATGGTCTGTGCATTTGTAATCGTAACAATTCCTTGGGCCCCCAGTTGCTCGCTTTCCACGGTCTGTGCATTTGTAATCGTAACAATTCCTTGAGACCCCCGTTGCTCGCTTCCCACGGTCTGTGCATTTGTAATCGTAACAATTCCTTGGGACCCCAGTTGCTCGCTTGCCACGGTTTGTGCATTTGTAATCGTAACAATTACTTGGGACCTCAGTTGCTCGCTTGCCATGGTCTGTGCATTTGTAATCGTAACAATTCCTTGGGACCCTAGTTGCTCGCTTTCCATGGTCTATGCATTTGTAATCGTAACAATTCCTTGAGACCCCAGTTGCTCGCTTCCCATGGTCTGTGCATTTGCAATCGTAACAATTCCTTGGGACCCTAGTTGCTCGCTTGCCATGGTGTGAGCATTTGTAATCGTAACAATTCCTTGGGGCCCCGTGGGCTTGCCATGGTCTGTGCATTTGTAATCGTAACAATTCCTCGGGACCCCAGTTGCTTGCTTGTCATGGTCTATGCATTTGTAATCGTAACAATTCCTTTAGACCCCATTTGCTCGCTTGCCATGGTCTGGTCATTTGTAATGGTCTGTGCATTTGTAATCATAACAATCCCTTGGTACCCCGTTGGCTTGCCCCAAGGTGCAAATAGCAATAATGCCCACTTCTAAGGATCATACCTAGTTTGAGGTCATGGGGCCTGCAATAAAGACATTTTCTGTGCTCGGGCCTTTTGACGTAGTCCTTCGGCTGTTACCATCCTACATGCCCCTTAGAACCAGGTATTTTGGCTTAATTAATCCTCATGGCACCTCTGAAGGGATCATGGGGACGCTCTAGCATTGAGTTTCAGGCCCAAGTGAGGTTGCCTTTTCATAGCATGATCCTGCCATGTGGAAGTGCAGACTCACTAGTGTATGTTGATACATTGTGGATTAGAATACTCAGGGGCCACAGCACTGCTACTTGGGAGTGACCTCTAAACATGCTGAAGCATCTCTCTGTGGCTCAGTTGTCCCTAGTGCTGCTTCTGCTGCTGTTGTGTCTTCATTGCGCTACAGGACTGATAGTCCTGTTGGTATGTCTGGATTAGTACTATGCATGTGCCTTTTGTTGTGATAGTGACACAAGCTCCTTAGGCGACTCTCTGCTCTGCAACCATTTTTTCTCTAGAAGTTTTGGACTGCTTGCCCCAGCCAGCATAGTCAATGCTGAGACATCATGAATCATAATCCAAAACATCTGAAGAGCCACAGATTGCAGACCCCTGCTGAGTTGCTGGCATGTAATAATTAATGCTGTTGACTAGTCAGTGGATGGAGTGGTCTCAAATTGTGCTGCAGTGGTTTTTATTGTCATCATGACAGTGGTGCTGATTGTAAATTGTGATTGGTTATTTATAACGCGCTTAATACCCAGAGGTTACTAAGCGTGGACCCTGGGATCGAACCTGTGTTGCTCTGCATCATCTTCCTTCCAAGGCGAGCATGTTGCCCCTGAGCTATTCTCCCGAGATGAGATGTTTCGTATGTGACCTCCTGGATACTGACATGTTTTGAATTTGCGTTGGGGCCAGGGGGATGGAGTCGTTCAGACCCTAAAAGATGAGCCACGGCCAGGCCACTGTCAACACCTTTTCTTTTCAGGTATCTTGGGCCACCCTTGTGCCCTTTCAGAACAAGAAGGCAACGCATGAACATCTGTAAATGACGCTGGAAAAGGGAGGTGGCATTCTAGCAATACAAGGTCCCAGAGCTCCTCTGTGGCTCGCAGTTTCCAGAACACTTATGGTTGCGGTACGTTATCGCATATAAAAATAATGCATTGTATTACTAAACAAAAAGGGGTCTCTCAAAACGAAAAGGCAAACAAAGGGAGGAAGGGAACATAAAAATAGAAAATTGTACAAACATTCATATTTTATTAATAAATTAGAGAAAAATACATTTTAACAATTTTATGACACATACAAAATAAAACATTCCTATTGAACAAAAAGTTGAAATATAAGTGTCCAAACACCAAACTCGGAGATAAACTCTAAATTCAGCAATGGACTCAGTCTATTAGAGAGTAATACAAACAAATGTTCAATTTAGCAAATGCCTACATGTACTTATAGAGAAAATTCTCACTTTGTTCTTCTAAAAACAAGTGAGAATATTGTGCCCTAACCCAAAATGTTTCTGTCCTTAAGCCTTTCAATGATGGGCATTCCTCAGGGGGACACAAACTAGAACGAATCCATATCTCCATTTCCGAGAGCTTTTACATAGGTGACTTAACAAAGCTAGATATGTCTCAGTGCTCCTGACACGCATAACTTAGCTGTCTCACCATGTTCCCTTCTTAAAAACATACCACCATTCAAAGAAGTATTCGATATTTCAATCATGGAGTCCTGTAGACGTCTTCAATCGATGGTAACACCTCTTGACACCAGTTCACGCGTACACAAACTGTACACACTTAATTATTAGACAAACACAATCCCATCAAGATGCTTTGCAGACTCAATAATCTAATTTACGAGTCATTAGATATTCAAATGTTCGGCATCACTACATGGCCGCAATTACAGGCGGGGAACCCAGCAATAATAAGTGCACAAATTAGCTGACTGGTAATACCGTATATGAACAGGAGCCCGAATGCCAGCATAGATACAACGTTCACCAAAGCACTTATGGTTGGGATACTTTATTTCATATATAAACAATGCGTTTGTTTGTTTGTTTATTGATTTGTAATGCGCGCCAAACCCAAAGGTATCTGGGTGCCAATTGTACATGAGAACAAGTATACGTTAGGCTTATGTTACATTATAACAAGTGGCAGGTTTACAGAGTTAGTCTGTACAAGATAAACAGTGTATATACAAGTCATAGTACATTATAAAACAATGGGTAGTGTGGTAGCAAGGAAACACAATATGTTCACAAATGATATAAAGGATTACATTGCAGTAGGCTATACATAGGTATAGAAACAGGAAGAGAGGCAGGTGTAAAAGCCAATAAGGTCGTGGGATTCATGAATCAGATATAGGTGAGGTGTTAGAGTCAAGGATGGTGGTGAAGGTCACTGGTGGGGGACAAGTCAAGTGTCTTTAGAAACAAGCCAGTTTATGATGCTGCCTCTGAAATGTAAGAAAGGTTGGTCCTCTCTGAGTGACGGAGGGAGGTCCGTTCCAGAGTTGTGTCGCCAAGACAGGGAAACTGCTATCTCCTGCCTTTTTTAGTTTGAATCTTGGCACAACCAATCTGGAGGAGTTAGCTATTCTAGACGGGTGGGTGGAAGATTTCTTGACTATTGTTTCTGAGAGGTATCGTGGGGCAGGACCGTTCAGGCATTTGTGGGCAAGGGAGAGCGTTTTAAGGGTGATTTTGTCATTAGTGGAGAGCCATTTGTTCTGTCTCCTAACATGTGAAATGTGCTCTCTCCGCAGGATCCCGCATGCCGATCTGAGCGTGTTGTTTTGTAGAATCTGGACTTTCTTGACAATGCCCTTGTTGGCTTCTAAGTACAGTGCATTGCAGTAATCCAGCTTTGACAAAACGAGGGCCCTTGCCAAAATCAAGCAACTTTCTTTAGAAAGAAAGGGTTTACAAGCTCTAATCAGCTTGCTGAAAGTAGAGTCAAGGTAAAAGCCTAGGGTTTTAACCTCCTTTGCCACTTTGATAGTGTTTCCGTCGATATTGAATGAAGAGTAGTTAGGGTTGGGTTTGCTAAGGTTGGCTGCCGAGCCAAGTATTAAGAGTTCTGTTTTATCATCATTCAGGCATAGACCGTGGGCGCCCATCTATGCCTGAATGATTTAATACATTTTGTTCACTAAAGCCATGTCTTTACCGTAATCACCTGTGAGTGGAATGAGGATCTGGATGTCCTCTGTAAAGTTAGTGTAGGTGACACCCAGATGGTCCAACTTGTCGAACAATGGCTTTGTGAAGATTTTGTACATTGTTGGCGAGACACACGAGCCTTGTGGCACACCACAGGTAATTGGAATGGAGTCAGCAGAGTCCGTGGTAGAGAAGACTCTCGTGGTCCTGTTGTTCAGGAAGGATTTGATCCATGTAATGGCATCCTCAGAGAAGTGGGCAGCGCTGGCAAGGTGTTGACACAATACTTGATGGTCGACCAAGTCGAAAGTGCCTGAGAGGTCAAGGAGAAGTAAAAGGGATGTTTTTCCGAAGTCTTTAAGGGTGTCAATTTGGGTTTTTAAGTCTAATAGCTCTGTTTCAGTGCCATGCTGAGGCCTGAAACCTGATTGGCGGACACCTAGTAAGTAATTAGTCTTGAGGTACTTCTGAATCTGGATGTATGCCACTTTATCAATTATTTTGAGGAGAAATG
Organism: Ambystoma mexicanum; assembly: GCF_040938575.1. Lineage (NCBI taxonomy): Eukaryota > Metazoa > Chordata > Amphibia > Caudata > Ambystomatidae > Ambystoma > Ambystoma mexicanum. The sequence goes on from NC_090931.1 coordinate 110,146,578, forward strand.
GTACGGTGGTGATGGGCTTGTAATTGGTAGGGATAGTGGGATCCAGGGATTGTTTTTTTAGTAGGGGAAGTACCCATGATTCTTTAAAGTTACTAGGGACAGTCCCAGATGAAAATGAGGCATTCATTAATTTCAATATGAAAGGGTCCAGGTCTCGGGCGGCATCCTTGATAAATTGGGCAGGGCGCTGTCTCTCTGGCAATTTGATGGTTTGAGTGAAATGATAGTTTTTTCAACCTCCAGAATAGAGACTTTAGAAAATCTGAAGTTTTGTGCAGGTTTCTGCAGGTTTATTAGCTAGTGTTGTATTGCTAAACATGAACGGGAACATAGAAGACACAAGAATGATTGTGCAACTACCGTCTCACCATGGTACCTGCTCGGTATCTATGTTAGGGTGACCAGATTTTTTTTTTTAATGGGACAGGCCATAGACATAGAAGTAGGACTAAAGTAAACACAAATAAAACTAGTCCTAATTCTATGTCACTGGTCTGTTGCAGGGGATGGGGGGTGGGTGTGTTCAAGGCACACTCATCTCATTGGAGGAGAGCAGCCGGGGGGCGAAAGGGGGAGGAAATGGGGGCGTGAAAAGCATTCACGCCCTATTCACGTGCAGGAAGAGCCACGCCGGTCCGATTTTGGGATTTCAAAATCGGGTCCCGGCAAAAACCAGGACCGTACCCACCCACCCTTCCAATCCCGGGACGGGGTTTATAAAATTACAAAACTCCCAGGACCCTGGGACGGGGGGCGATTTCCCTGGACTGTCCCGGGAAAACCAGGACGTCTGGTCAGCTTCATCTATGTACAATCCTGCCTGTAACTAGCGCCTAGACGCCTCAGGGCTAAGTGCACTCATACAAGTGCAAAAATAAATAAATAAATGTAGTCTTACAATTTGTCGAACATCCTATTAGATATTTCTATTGAGGGGGCGGGGGGCCTAGCTGGGATTAGAGGTGAAGGAGGGAGGCGTGGGCAGGGTGTGCTGTTGACATTTTTTGTATTGGTTTCTGACTTTGTTGTACAACTTTGAAAATGGCCCAATGATAGAATCAGAGAAAGAAAACAAGAGCAACTCTAACTTGGAAAGCTGGATGGTAGCATTCACAAAGCATCGCATCAGACACACTCATTTCGAGATAAATGCAGGGGCTATCTTGCAGTTAGCAGACAGAGTGACAGACTGTCCCTGTCATTATGTCTAAACACAGGGGGGGACACACATCGCAAGCACTCCCGCAGGAGGAGAGGGGCAGCGTGTGTTACACGCCTGCGCCACAGGCTGGGACGCATCGGGCACTGTGGGAGCCGGCGAGCAAGTGCACAGCACGAGCAGCAGGGCGGAAAACAGGCGCTTCCAGACGGCGCTATGAATAAGAGCCTGTCACTTTGCTAAGATTAGGCCTGACTCATTATTAAGCAGAAGTTCGCTGCAAAATCACAGCCCTACACACTTAAACACAAGAAAAGCTCATCAACAGCCTTCAACCACAGGACCTACCAGTACGAGCACTTGCTGTTAAATATTTGCCAAGCACACGGTACATTTTCTTTCTGAACACAAAGCACTGACGTGGACATCACGCTCTCAGTACTATTTACTAAGGAGTTTCTCGGGTGAGGGCCGGACCTGTTATGCAGGAAAGTGGGTTCATACTTGCCAACGTTCTGTGACCAAAAAGATGTAGGATTTTTTAAGTTTCAAAATAGTAATTAGAATAATGATATCGTAAGAAATCACTTGTCACCTGTGACCTGATGACACTCCAGAAAATACCACCTGAAATATGGCCCTAAACAGATCACAATGAAGTGCTGTCTGCCATGGACTAACCTCGAGCAACATGAGAAATCATATTACTAAATGAGTGGCCTCTGAACACTGGTCAGATTTGATCAGTTATTTATTTCTGTGCAGTCTGCACTACAGCACGAAACGCACAGAGCCCTCATGTTTTCAGTGACCATGGTGACAAGGCCATCTAGTCCCAATGTTTCCCTTGTGATCCTGGGATAGGTAGTGTTTTCTTACCTATTTGGATTTTGTGAAAACTGCAAGTCCAAGAATTTCAAGCAAAAACAGGACTGGATGCTTTGTCACACCAGGATAAACTTGAGAGCACAGATATTTTAAGTTTATTTTTGACGTTTTTACCTAACCTTTTGGGTTATGGCAACTATTATTAACATCAATGGAGCTTACAATCCACACAAGGTTTGACGCAGAGTATATGGGGGCAAAGATGCCAAATGCCCTATTGTTCTGGAGCAATGGGGATAAGAACATAATTTTGCCCTCAAGCAGATATTGAAAGTTTCGGGGAGAATTCTGCCCAGGTGCCACTGTGTCGAGAAATTAGCCATTTTGGAGCTGTATATGGAGTTTTCAGTATTAGCTTTTAGGTGGCACTGCCCACATACAAATAAAGTATAGCACTTGAGAACAGCTAGGAGAGAGATGGGATGTGAGGAGGGACACAACGCTTGTTTAAACTGTTTGTATTATAGAACAGAAAGGAAATTTGGCTCATTAATAAAAAGGAATTCTAGGTTACTTTTGGTACTTAAAAGTAATTAAGGCAATGGGCGGGGACTGGCGCACTATGTGCTTATATAAGGTGCGGCAAAACGGCGGATGCGTTTACAAAGCTGGAGCACCGACCCGAGGGAGATTATCGCCACAAAACGGATAAATCCATCTGATTAATGTACAGGGGATTTTGTGGCACAGACAGAAATACGCATTACACCGTAGGTTTGAACGCGGGATATGTGAGAAGTGGAGGGGAGATCACGAGCATGTAGCAGGGAGAAGTGAGGAGGGGTGATGGAACAGCTATAGGCATTTATTTTCTATATTCTGCGGCGGTATCGCCATTGTTGAGGGAGATTGAATGAATAAACGTGGGAAAGCTTGGCTGTGAACCCCACGCTGCATAGGACTTTGGGCCTCATTACACTGTATGCGGTAAACATGGCGCTATTAGAGCCATGGTTGCCGCCGGTATTTTACCGTGTCCGCCTTGGTGGATGGCGGAACTACTGCCCTACTCCAAGGTGAGCGGGGGTGGTAATTCCCCATTCACCAAGGCACTTCCCCATTCCCATTTTTGCCCCCATAGGGCTCAATGGGAATGGGGAAGGAACTAATTAGGGTACCGCAAATTGCGGTACCGTAATTTGCACCAAGGTCCCTTTGCGGGCCCGTTCCTTAACGGCTGGAGGCCGTTGAGGCCGTTGAGGTCAGGTCCCGCAAAGGGACCTCGTGGTAAGGCAGTAAGGGTTTACCGGTACCGGTGCCCTTACCGGTACCGGTAAACCCTTACTGCATTCTGTGTAATGAGGCCCTTAGTTTTAGATGACACATGGGAGAATTATTAAACCAACATGAGTGGAGTCGTACTCAGACACAGTGACAGACTCAACTTACCTGAGGCACCGCCACGGGATCACACGGCACGTCACGCTGACCTGGCTCTGACACTAGTACCAAGGGCACTGCGCAGGGCAGAGCCGGAGTCACGTGATGGCCCATCTCAGGTTTTGATTAATGACAGAGGCACCAATCAAAATCTGAGATGGGCCATCACGCCCCTTGGATGCTGCAGTGCTCCGGGCCTCAGGCAGGCAGGCCTGAAAATCCGTAGTGCTGCCTGGAAAGTCGGTAAGCGGTAGGACTGCTTAAAAAGCGGTATCCTACTGCCTAAATTGGTAGGGTTGGCAAGTATGTGGGTTGTTTCAGTCAGGCAGTCGCAGACGTTTACACAAACAGCCTGCTTCTAACAGTATGATCAGGGGTGTCATTTCACCAAAATGCAGAGGGTAGCGGAAGTGAAATCACATGACCATTGACCTCGGATGACATCACATGAAGTGTTGTCATTTGACCCTCCAACCCGAAGTGATATCAAGGCAAGTGATGGAAAACAACTTTCACCCCTTCACAAAACAGGAAGTGGCATCACATAGCATTGTTCCTACACTACGAAAAATATGGGTACGATATCACTGTAATGTGATATACATTTCATACAACAAAGGATCACCATATGTATCATTAATATCAGTGTGTATAGGCCAATTTGCCATATTACTGTGAATGCAAGCAGACGTCCAAAGCCAAATGATAATGATGTGTTATTATATAGCACTTACACTTAAACGCTTTATATAGAACAAATATACATACGGTATCACCTAAACTATGCTGATTTTCACTTATCAACCTCAGAAGGATGAAAGGCTGAGTTGGCCTTGCCAGGATTCAAACCGGCAACCTGCAGATCACACACACACCGCAGCAGCGAGCGCTCAACCCACTGAATTATCTTACCGACTATAGTAAAATGAGCAGTTTGCTTGTCTGAATGTTCTCAAAGTCAGAAATTAAATGACACTCTGTAGTGGATACAATTAAACTGGTAACTGAGATTTAACAGCAGGCCAGTTCATCTGCAGGTCTGGTGCAAAGTTGGCCACATGTCAAGCCTGCGTGGGTCTACATTTCAGGCTTCAGAGGTTGGCAGAATACATACCATTGGGCAGGATCATAAATGTGTATTAAAGAATTTAGAGTAGTACAGGGAAAGCAGCACACTCACACAGCATCCCGTACTCTGGGCACTCGTTACCTGATACATGCAAACAAACTTCCTGAACAGCATGCCATGGAGATAGGAAAGATAGACACATTACAACAAAGCACTTATTGTGGTAAATGAAACCAAGGGCCACTTTATGGGCTATGGTCAAACATTTCTACACTATACACTAGCTTTAAGGCACAAGGATTTTGTCAAGTGACGGAGGACACCGAGATGGAATGTCTTGTGATGATCCTAACAGAGACAGTGGCAGAATAAAACATGCTATAACTGCAACTTGCGAAAAGCAAAATAAATACTTCGAAATGGATGCTTAGTCTATTCTAAATGCTTTTTGGAAATTTGTGTCTGCATTGTGAATTTGAGGTGTTTAAGCACAGACAAAATCAGTGACTCACCCCCTGAAGTGTGCCTGAAATAAACCTTTAATGAGTCCAGCAATTATTGTATTGAATTCCAGAAAGGCAAATTATGTGTTATTCCTATTCTTTCGTATTTAGTGTCACTGCTCAAAGTGTTACACTTGTGAAACCCCCTGTTTTTTTTAAAAAGAGGCCTGAACAAGAAAGCCAGCCACTCCAGAAACAAAGAGCTACATGGCGCTGGCCACAGCCCAGGAGCTTCTAAAAAAAGCATTTTTTATTTGTTATGTTTTTAGGGGTAGCAATGGAGACCACAGGGGTAGCAAGGGAGACGTCAGGTGATGCAGGTGCAACCCCTGGCGGCCCCCAAATGACGCCCCCGAGTATGATGTTGAGAGGAGCTGCAAGGTCACCACTATCTATGGCTTGCAAAGAACTTTAAACTGTAGCTATGATAGACTAATTCCTGCCCCCGACCCCCACCCCTTCCCTCCACTTAAGATAAAATGAAGGTACTTAAATTGGAAAGACAGGGAGGATTAACAGAAGAAATGTCAAACGCTTCCATATATAATTAAAAAGGCCTGAAAGTCGCCCGCGACACATCGCTACCGGTAAACCTATCAATCTTATATCCACATTATAAAGGGAATTATCATTAAAAATAATTGGCAACGGCAACAGTTTGGTGTTGGCCGTTGTTTATTGCATTTTATGTTTGTAGAAAAGAATGTACTAAATACTTAGCCCCAACATACCCACTACTTCCAAACAAGCCTGAAAGGCAGTCTTGGCAGACACATAACATTGGTAATAGACTTAGTAAAAAGACTTCCATTCACTGCATTGTACAGAAGTCTTTTTACTATGTCGTTTTCTAATGCTATGTGTTCACAAGAGAGGGTTGGGTCAGGGTGAGTGTTAACAGGGTAGAACAAGGATGTTTGAGGGGTCAGCAGGAGTGAAAAGGGGGTTGAACAGGGGAGGACAATGGGCTTTTTGGTCGGGTGAGCTATGGTGAGCAGGGCTGAGCTAGGGTGTGAGCATTTGCTCAGGGGTGCGGGTGAGGGGTAGCACAGCGCAGCAGAGGCGAGCTGGGCTTCATGGGTGGGTGGGGGTGAGCAGTGGTGGGCTAAGATGTCCTATGGTGAGTTGGCTGTGGTGAGCTAGGGTTTCCCAGGCTACTTGGTAGGGGCAACGCTGGTGAGCTAGGGTAGATGGCTTTGAATAGTCATGAGGCATAGGTTGGTGTATCTAGACAGCAGTGAGATAGGGTGGGTGGGTGAGGGTAGGCAAGGGCGAGCTGGGGGTGGGTCAGGGAATGCATTGATGAGCTACAGTGGGTCGGTGCATCTATTACTGCACGACACCACCAGAAAAAGTCTTTCCAAAGAGCAGTGACAATGGCCAGCTGCACCCGCAAAGGTCTCCGGGGCGGCTTCCCATTGATAGCCTACCGCTGGCTAGTCATGGTCAGGTCAGACTCGCCCAGCAGCAGAACTTCACCCATAGAGATCCTCTCTCATGGCTCCGAAGCACCCCATCCTTGCACAGAGGGCTCTGGAAGGGCAACCAACCATATGGGAGGCAAGGAGTCAAGTGCTGGTGGGTTCCATGTAATAATGTCCCTGCAAAAATGTCTCCTGGCAAAAAAGTCAGTTTCTTTTGGAGACATTATTACATTGAACATGCAGAGGGAAACCCCGCATTTTTTATTAACAAGGGGAGAAGAGGGCATCTCTGAAACCTGTCCCCATACATAATGTGACCATATACAATGTCGCCAATGGCTCTTCCCCGCGACATTATGTATAGAGACATTAGTACCCGATACCTTTGGGTGCAAGGACAGGCTGCGTGTTTATGGCAGGCTTCCGGGGCAGGCTTGATTTTCACAGCTCTTGAACAGCAGAGGCCCAGCAAACACCTCATCCCGGATCTCTGGTACTGTGCCTCAGCAGGGGTTTAGCCGGTCACAGAAGACAGAGCCCACTATAGAACACGAGTCCTGCAATGGCTAGAAAGAGACAACTTCCAACCTGCTAACTTTGTGTGCATTGGTGGGAGCTCTAGGACACAGACATGATTGTGGCCCGGGCCCCGATATGCACACCTCCACACACCCGAACTCCTGATTAGAAATATCTATGCAAATCATTGCGTAAGACCCCCCTACTTACTCCCAACTTATCCCAACGACCACATCTTCCAATTTACTGCTTCAGTTACATGTGGATTTAAAGAAACAATAGTATATTTGTACATAATACTTTCTGGAAAAAGTTTATGCAACTGCAAATGTTACAAAAGTACATCCTAAAGTCAAAGAATTCCAAAATACACTCAGCCCAGGAACAACAGCCCATTAAGAATTAGGTCCAGTTCATTGTTCCTTCCATTTGTCTTACAAGGTTGTTTCATTATTTCCTTTCTTTATTTCCTTTCATGTATTCTCTTTCTTGTTGTTTTCTTTATTTATTTGTTTTTATGGCTCATCTGCAAAACCCAACACTTCCTGCCCCTGCCCCTCCCATGGAGAGCCTAGCAGTGCAAGTAAGTAGCCTTCCCTTCACCAGCCTGGGGTTCTCATTACTCTTCATAAAGACTAACTGGAATATCAATCACTCCCTCTTCAAAGGAAGGAAAGGAGAAGGGGAATAAGGGCAAGGGAAAAAAGAAAACCAAGTCCAAACCTGCCCACTTCCTTGCGATTTGCTTGACACATTTCCCTTGAACATCTGTCTGTGGTTAAAACCTGCGAATAGTCTACACTGATTACCATTTGGCTTTTTTTCCAATTAAACAAATAGGGGAAGCTCCTACACAGAGCAAGAGCCGCTGTTCACCCTATAGTAGGGCTGGTCTGGTCATATCCAGAAAGCGTTTGATAGAATTCTGCTACAAGGCAATATACATGTGATATTTTTTATAGAGGTGTGAAATCCTTCCCAAAAAGCCACAAAGTTTTAGATTCTCTGATATTCTTAAGTTTATCCACGTGTCAAGAGCCCTTTCCGGAGAACAGGGTCCGGAGAACAGGATGCACCAGGGAAAGAAATATGAAATGATCTTCGGAAGGAGCAATGGATGTGTTTGTAGGGAAATTGTGCCATTGTGGAAGACAGTGTGAGGCTTGTGAGTGCACAGCTTGGAGTCCACTCAAATATCAATCAAAGGAAATGGCAAATAAAATCGGTACTTTACACAAGAAGGTGGGGAATGCTAGCCTTGCGCATATGATACAACAAATAGGGCCTTCCTGGTACGTTTTTGGATGGCACTCAGTTACGAAACACTGAAAACTAGGACCTTTTCCATTTGATTACAACAACAATAGGCCTCAGTCTGATTGGTCGATAAATACAGCTCTCATTAACTCTTCAGTTAGCCAAGGTGAGGCCACCCAAGCACTTAAACAGGAGGTCAACCTGCCTCTCTAAAAAGCTGCATGCTGATCTGAAGTGGCCGATCAACTTTCCGAACATCTCTGTCTGTTTACTGGATTATCAATCAGGCTTCTGCTCTGAAGGGTTACAAATCCGCTGTCTGCTCGGACTGTGGGGGGCATGTGCACTGATCCTCTTAGACCTTTTGGCCGCTTTCGATACAGTGAGCCGCCTTGAACTATCAATGAGGATCTCCTATCTTTCTTTACAATAGTTCAAATCACTCCTGTCTACTAGAAGTCATTAAGTGGAATTGGCCATTTGTGGCTCCCATAACACGGCAGTTTTATGCGGGATCCCTCAAGGCTCACCATTGTCCCCTATCCTGTTCAATATCTGTATGGCTCTCCTGCCCAACATCTTTGAAAAACAAGGGATGAGGCTCCATATGTATGCTGACGACCCCAAGCTGCACATCACTCTGGAAGAACAGGTTGGAGGCTGCCCGTCATTAAGAGAGCATTTGCTGCATCTTCACGCATGGATGCTGCTAACTAAATCTGCATTATCAGAGCAAAACAGAGGTTCTACTTATAGACATGCCCCCCCCCAGCACCAGTGGGACACTGATGTATTGGCTGGCTCAACTGAGCCCACATCCTTACCCTTCCAAAGAGCCCCAAACCTGTACTTTTTTCCCCAGATATTTTATTCGCCTCCCAATCTTCTAGGGTAAAAAATAAGTCTTCCATTCTCCAGGGCTCTTTCGAGAGGTCTTCCCTTTCTTAAAACCCCCCCAAAGGAGGACGCTAGCAAACACAATAGTCATGTCCAGGCTCAACTATTGAAACATGATCTATGCATACCACCCCACAAACAAATGTCATCTGCTGTGAGGTCCCTCCATTGGCTGCTGGTCAAGCTCAGGATAGACCTCAAGGTTCTCTCTCATGCATACAGCATTCTACAGCCCTGCTCCAGCTTAATCACCAAACTGTGATTATCCTGGAGCAGGGCTGTAGAATGCTAGTGCCTGGGGAAGGGGCTAGTCTCTGAGAAGAAAGTAGCCTGCATTTCACAAGTTTAAATCCAACAGCAGGACCGACTGAGTCGTTAATCCTTTCAAAGTTGATAAATTGAGTACGATTTAAAAAGGCAGCAATACAAAATTATCAGTGCTTAGAAGCTGGAAGAAACCGGTATGAAGCGCTATATCAGAACACAAACTATTATCCTTAAACCCTTCCCTCTCCACACGCTGACTAGACACCTATGACTGGCTGCCCTTAAACTACTGGTGAGCATTGGCATAGATACCATAGTTCTGAATGCAGACCCTTAGAGTGTCCGTCCTTCTCATCTACGCCTGCCGCTGGACCCCCCAAGGTCCAAGGCTCAGACCAGAAGTGAAAGGTCAGCTGTTTCAATCAGCCTATGGCATAGCAGGGCAGCGGGCATTCCTCACTGGCATCATATCCACCTAAGCACATCTGTAATGGCCGTCTACCTGATACCTCACCAGTGCTCTTTGTGTTCTGAAGCGGCCATATGGTGACATGACATGAGATACAATACAAATTCACTCAAATTAAATAAATAAAGAGACGCCTGACTTCTCCTAGAAGGTGCATATGTTCTAGAGGTAGACTCAGGTGTCTGTGCTGCAGCATCCCAAGAGACATGTCACGTTGATCAGTGATGGAAGGTTGCGAAAGGGCTCGATATTGTTAATCCTGGACAGGTGATGTAGAGTGGCAGAACATGGCTCTACCAACAGGGAGAAAAGGTCTGGATACATCATTGCTGCATCACACCCATAATATCAGGATCGCTTTTGCTTTTGATTGCTGCATTTATAGAATAATCTTCACCAGAAGATGAATGGGTCAATAAGCATTAAGAAGCAAGGCTGGCCAGATGATGAAAGGGAATTCCCTTTTAACTTTGATGCCAAATGTCTGGACCCATGCTCTCTGCATTTTTGCATTGCCAGCTATCGCACGTATGTCCAATGTAAGTCTTCCCCAATACAGGAAGATTTGGATGAAACCTGTTCATAGAAAATTGCCAAGATGGCCGAGTGGGCAGTTGCGTTTCATGTCATGCCCTATCCTGGCAGCCCGTTCTCCCCGCATGTAACACACCTTGCAATCTGTTCTAAGAAGGAGATGCAAGGCAATCTCTGGGAGCAGAAGTCCCCTTTCATTGAGCCAAGATATACCTGAAATAGCATCCAGGAGTGTACCTCTCGCCGGAATCCAGAATTTCGACTTTGTAGATGAACCGGTTATTTAATGGTGATTAGATAAGACCTGAACAGGTGCATAGCACTTTATTAACATCCTACCGAAACTCTTGCACTTCGTCAGACTCCTTCCAAGACCTGTAACCTAACTCCGAGCTGATGAGAATAACGCTATCGCTTCTACATTTTATGACAATAGTTATACACCCAGAATTCATATAATTTAAACCAATATGAAAGAACAGGTTGAGCTGACCTAATATCCAGAATACATTCTGTAAATAAATTTTGAGGCTTTTTAGTGATTGGTTGTAGAAGGGATTGGAAAAGCTGTGGTTGTTTATGGACCAATCAGTTATGTCTCGCTTCTTGTGCATAAAACGTTTACCAAATTAAGATGGAAGGAGGCAGCTCATATTGGTGGTACAACGTTTTGGTAATCCAACTTTTAAAACAGACCCCAAAGATGGCAGCCAGGCAGTTGCTCCAAAATTGGGGATTTGTTCCAGGAGGTGTGGCAGAATGCCGTCTGTGAGAGCGGACAGGCTGAACTCTTTGATTTGTAAGACAACAATAATCTGAGTAATTCTGTTTCTAAAAGGAATCCTGCTAATCAGAACACCCCTTTCATAATGCTCCATAACAAAAACATATTGCGCCCACATATTTTCTGGAAAAGTCTCCTGACACCCCCCAATGACTGCCCTGCAGTGGCAGCAGGGCAGATTCAAAGCTCAAATGCATGTTCCTGTACACAAGCATACCAACAGCCGGATATGGCATTTAAAACAGTCTGCACCTGTGGGTCAAAATTGTATAATTGTGTACCTCAGCAGCATGGTGGCATGATGATATCTAAATATTAGCTTTGCTCAGTTATGACATGGTGGCTACTGATATTGCACAATTATACAGTCTCAAGCATTGGATGTCATTATTTTCAGCTTGGTGAGATCACTCATTCATGATAGGGCTGGGTATGTATTGGCCATCTGGCCTGGGTGAACCCACAACAACAATGTGGCCTGAAGCCGAAGAGGTTCCTTCATTCATCCCCTGAGGAGAGTCAACACCTTTCTCCAATGTACAGAAAACATCCCCAGAAGGTGTTCTGGGAGGCTACCAGTCATTTGGTCGACAACCAAATGGTCGAATGACCATTTGGTCGACACCAAATGGTCGAAATCCAAATGGTCGATTTTTTTTTGAACATTTTGAAAAATTATTTTTTTTAACCAAACAAAACAAAAACAAAATATAAATAAATAAAAAAAAAATTTCAACCATTTTTTTTTCGACCATTTGGTTTCGACCAAATGCTCATTCGATCTTTTTTTTTCGACCAAATGAGCGGACATCGTTCTGGGAACCAGTGCTTTAAAGACATTCTTGACAATGGCCTTCTCAAACCAAGATGCTTATTACTTTAGTCCTTTTGAAGTACACATACAGAGGAATGGAACTGAGTTTATTTTCAGATTTGTTTATTGGCATTTATTATCATACATACACACTTGTTTGACTGAATATGTCTTCAGTAACAGGATCAATCGTGTTGCATAATAAACAATAACATTTTACTTTTATAAAGGTAATTTAACAACATTTAACTGTCTCCAAGTCTTAATGTCCATTACTCAGATTTTAGGTGGACGGAAGAGCGGGGCGTCGGCGGTAAAAGGGGGGGGACCCCGGAGCCCCGGGGTCTCGATCATCTCTATGTATGTCTTCTGTTGAGGGTATCGCATTTCTGTAATTCGTTGTAGATAAGTCCGTTTTTGTTCATGGGGGTTTATCATCTGAGTGGTAAAGCATGATGGTGGTTATTTCTTTCCATATCTCCAGAGTTGAGCTAGATTCATCTGTTGACCTGGTAACACTATCTTCCCATGCTCTTGCTCTGCGTTGATCCATCTTTCCAGCTCATTACGCCATGCATTGTAGTTTGGTCCTGCGGGTTTCTTCCAGGCCATGGCAATTTGTCTTTTAGCCAATATACAAGTTAAGTCCATAAGTCTCACCCAGTGTTTGAGCTTAGCTGGCCTGGGGCGCGTTCCCAAGAGGCACTCCTCGGGGGACCACCTGTAGTTGGAGGCGCCCGCTTTTTCAAACGTCTGCTTTATTTTCATCCAGAAGGATTGTATTGTGTTGCATTTCCAGAACATGTGAAGTAGATCTGCGCCATCTGCTTTGCACCGTGGGCAGTGGGCGTTCATTTGTCTATTAATTCTCGCTAGCCTGCAGGGAGTCAGATATGTTCTGTATAGCATGCTTAATTGTATGAACCGAAATCTATGGTTCCTGGACACAACTTTAGGGTATGCTAGCGCCCTGTTCCATTCTCCTTCTGATAGTTCCCATCTCAAGTCTCTCTCTCATTTTGTTTCAGTGTCGCACTTTTTGGATTGAAGGTGTCATTGAGTTGGCTGTATATTTGGGAGACCGCTCTTTGTCCCTCTCCTAGGTTATATAGCAACGTTATGAGAGGGGCTGGTTCCTCTGGCCAAGTGTCCCATATTTTTTTTGCCGTCTCCCGTATTCTATGATACCAGAGGAATTGACCAGGGTGTATGTCGTCTTCCTGTTGGAGCGATTCAAACTCTCTGAAGGAGCCTGCGTCGTATAGGTCCCCCCAGGTGTAAACGCCTTTCCTTTCCCAGTGTCTAAGGTGCGGCAGATCTGTATCTGTTTTGCACATGTCTTGAATCAATGGTATTTCCGGGGAGTATGGGTGTTTCAGCCGGATTATCGACCTCACTCGTTGCCATATTTCCCTTCCCAGGGTAGCTATGAAGGGTATGTCTCTCAGTAGGTGTTGTGGCGCCCAGATGAGTTCACTTAACTGTACGGGGGGCATCGTGAACTGCAGGAGGGGGTTCTCAGAGGTAGTCTCGTCAGCCAACCATTTTGCCACAAAGCTGAGTTGGGCAGCCAAATAATATTTCTCGAAGTTCGGGAGCTGGATTCCACCTTGTGCGTGTGTTAATACCAGGGCAGAATGTGCTATTTTGTGTCTACTCTGCCCCCATAGGAAGTCACAGACAATCGACTTGAGCAGGCGGAAGAACAGGTTTTTGATGCAGTATTGCACGTTTTGGAATTTGTAAAAGAACCGGGGGAGGATGATCATTTTGAGCACCAATGCTCTGCCCATCACAGATAAAGGAAACTTCGCCCAGAAACTCATCGATTTACGCAAGGCAGGTATTGCCGCTTTCGTGTTATGTTTGTGCATCAGTTCCGGGGAATGCATTACTTGGATCCCAAGATAGCGGAACGCCTCGGTCTGCCACTGTATTCCGAGTGCCGGGAGGTCTTCCATGTCTCTGTCCTTTAGTCCTGCTAATGGGAACAGGCAGGATTCTGCTTTGCTAAATTGTATACCTGAGACTTTAGAGAAGTTGTCTAGGACCTCCAGCATGGTTGGAATATTAAGATGTGGGTCCCTGACGTACAGTAGGACATCGTCTGCGTAGAGCGAAATGATGTGGTCTATCCCCCCTAGCTTTATCCCTGCATCGAAGAATTTTCTCCTAAAATAAATGGCAATAGGTTCTAACCCAAGGATATAGAGCATGGGAGACAGTGGGCATCCCTGCCTAGTGCCTCTACGTATGTCCCGTGCCTCTGACACGTATCTCCCAGTTTTTACCCAAGATTTTGGCCAAGTGTATAGTATTTTTACCCATCTAATAAATCCTAGGACAAAGCCAAATTCTTTTAGGACCGCTAACAACCATTCCCAATATATAGAATCAAATGCCTTGATGGCATCTAGTGATAGCAAGACGTATGGTTCTGGACTTGTGTCTCTCTGTTTGATTATGTGTTGAAGTCTGCGCAAATTCATAGTTGTATTACGTCTTGGCACAAATCCGCTTTGGTCTGTGTGAATAATATCTCTGATAATTCTGGACAACCTTTTAGCTAGGATTGTGGTCAGTAGCTTAACATCATAATTAAGCATGGCCAAGGGTCGGTAGGAGTCACATTCTTCAACCGGTTTGTTCGGCTTGAGGACTGGGATCACCAGGGTTTCCCTCATGCTATCAGGTAGAATGCCTCGCTCATATGTTTCAAGGAAGACCTTGTGCAAAAGTGGGACCAGAGAGGGGCCATATGCTTTGTAAAATTCTGGGGGCAGCCCATCGCTGCCTGGGGCCTTACACGTAGCTTGCGCCTTCATTGCTTCAGCTGTATCTTCTGGAGTAATATCAGCATCTAATGCTTCAGCTTGTATAGGGGAGAGCCTGTGTAGTCCTATCTCCTCTAGGGTGTCTGCTATCTGATCTGGGGAGATTGTGGCATTGTGCGAGTACAAGTGTGCGTAGTAGTCTCTGAAAGTGTCGTTTATGTCGTGTTGGGTATGATATATATTACCATCTCTATCCTGCAGTGTGGTAATTGTGTGTCTGGGGTGCTCCCTTCTGCAGAGCCAAGCTAGCACTCTGCTAGGTCTATCAGCCTCTATATGTGCTCTGTTTGTTCTGGTGGCATAATCAAACTTGGCCAGTCTATCCCAGGATATCGTGCATTCATCCTTAAGGGCTTTGAGTCTACCTGCTCGCTGTCTTGGGTCCCAGTGACCAGTATCGAGCCTCTCAATCTCCCTTTCCCTTTGTGTTAATTCGTCTCGCAGCTGTTTTCTCACACCCCCAGCCTTCGCTATGACCTCTCCATGTATCACCACCTTCAAGGCCTCCCATACAGTGCTTACAAGGTCTACACTTCCCGTGTTTAGTCCTATATAGTTGTCTATTGAGTCCTGTAGCTCATCATTGAAGGCTTGGTCTTTCAGGGCTTCAGCTGGCATTCGCCACATGGGAATGGGTGATTTGGGACCAGCGTGGTGCCATTCTACCACTAATGGAGAATGATCAGAGATCGTTCTCCCTAGATATTGTGCCTCTTCCATTTGGGGCAGGTGTTCTCTACTCACACTAATATAATCTAGTCTTGTGTGGAGGCCATGGGGGGATGAGTAGTAAGAGTAGTTACATATCAGCGGGTGTAGTTCTCTCCACACGTCGGCCAGATCTAGTCTGTCCATCATGTTGTTTAGTGCGGCAGTGGCTACCAACGGGGCCTTGGGTAAGGGCAGAGATCTATCCAGTTCTGGGTTATGGGTGCAATTAAAATCTCCTCCCCATATAAATAGGTCATTACTATGCAGTGTGATCTTAGCATACATTAGGTCAAGGTGGGATAGGATGTTATTATTGGGGAGGTAGGAATTCACTATGTATACTTCTTGTTGTTCGATATGACCCCACAACATCACAAATCTACCCTCTGGGTCTTTTACAGCTTTGGTTAGTCGAAATGAAAGCTGGGGATGGATCCATGTATACACCCCTCTAGCGTACTTAGAGTAGGCTGTCCCGTACCCTTGTCCTCCCCAGTGGTCTCGATGTTTGGCCATAGACTCTTCAGTGCAATGTGTTTCCTGCAGGAACGCTATCATTACCCCTTTTCTGTGCAGGTAGGACTTAATTCTATTCCTCCGAAGATAAGTGCCAAGGCCTCTTACATTCCATGTCATTATTTTTATTTTCATCTCCATGTCACTCTATGGGGGGCGTTGTAGTCTTCGTAGTATTCCGGGTGGAGCACCCAGGGTTAGGAGTTTGGAATGAGGGACCTCATCTACATTTCTGGGCTTCGAGAGCCCCCCCACAGCGTCCGCCCCCTCTCACCACCATCGGTATGTAATTTGGAGACTTACCAACTATTTTAACTGCCATTCTAGTGAATGAACTGTCTAAACGGTTTAACTGCGAACTGCCCCCAGCAGTTGCATTTAACTTGCAGCGCTCAGGGATTCCCTGGCCTTCTGGGCCTCTATAGGCCTTCCGGTGTGGGCGGTGTGCGGGTGTGTGACCTGCACTTTTCCGGTGGGGGTGGGTCATCGGAATGTTCGATTGTGATTCCTTAAGCTTCTGCCCGATATTGCTATCTTCTTGTTACAGTCTTAGTTACAGGCCGATTGATCAGAATGTTTCTGTGTGGGATCCGCGATCTGTGTTGATGGTTGTAGTTTCTTGCTTTATCTTTCATCTGCCTTTGGTAGTTCCTCCTCATCGTCTGCTAGGTTATTGTGTTCGAGCCACATGTTTGCTGCAGCTGGGGTCTCTAGAAAAATTGCTTTTCCTTAATAGAGGACTCTGAGGCGAGATGGATAGAGCAGCATATATTTGAGGTTAAGTTTTCGTAGCCTCGCTTTCACCGGTATGAAAGAGTTTCTGGCACGTTGTACAGCAGGGGTATAATCAGGATACATGACTATTGTCGAGTCTTGTCGTCTAATTTCTCCGCCTTCTCTGGAATATCTCAATATTGTCTCTCTGTCGTGAAAATTGAGGATTTTGGCAATGATCGGGCACGGATGCGAACCTGGTGGAGGGCGCCTCTGGAGGGACCTGTGGGCACGTTCCACCTAAAACCCTTGCGAGAGCTTTCCTGTTCCGATTTCCTGCTGTATCAATGTTTCTATGAATTCCGTAGGATTAGGGCCTTCTATGTCTTCAGGGACACCTAAAATCCTTATGTTGTTGCGCCGTGCGCGACCCTCCGCATCCTCAGACCGTGTTTCTAATCTCGCCACTTTTTGTAATAGGTCTAGGATTCGCCTCTTTAGATCTGTGGTGTTCTCTACATTGTCTCGTAGGAGGTTTTCGTTGGTGTTCACTCTCTCGGTCAAGTTGCGTGCATCTTAGCGCATAAGTTGCATGTCTGCTTTCGTTTCATCTATCTTGTTTTCTATAGAAGTGTGGAGCGCCGCGATGGCTTGGAGAACTTGCGTATTGTCGGGTACTGCTCCCGAGTGCAATGATCTGTCATCGGCCATGGATTCGGGTTGTGTTTGTTGTTTAGGCTTGACCGGCGTGTAAGAGTCCATCGTTGTTAGTTTGGGTTTGGTTCTAGGCAGGGAAATTGCTTCTCTCCGTGTTGTCGTGCTGGACTCCTATTAGACGGGTTCTTATGTGATCACTGGGTCTCGGTGGTGTATTGTGGGCAGAACTCTTCTTTGCCGCATGCTTCAGTTGTCAGGTTGGGTTCCGTTCCTGTCGGTACCACAAGTGGTAGCTCAAGCACTTCCCTGGTATATTGGGCTTCGCGTCCAGCCGGGGTCTGGTTGCAATGCGGTTGTGATGGTATGGCGATTTCAGTGGTTAAACTGACCAGAGAGGCAGCTGGCAATTTCCCCTTGTGGTTAGGGAAGGAGGGAACCCCCCGGTCTTTTGAAGCTGCGTGCGGTCGCTTAGTGCTTATTTGTGTATGGCTCCAGCAAGGGTAACTTAGCTTGAGTTCACACTTTGTGGTGTGCGAAAGCTTCGGGTGTCTTGCTTCCGTATCAATCTGCGGCTCTTTGCAGGTTGTATATTGTGAAGTTATGCCAAGATATTTGCTTTGTGGATCATGGCAAGTTCCTGGGCATAGCTTAGCCGTTAGTTCGAAATTTCGTGCCTGCGTGTCATGATAGTTGAGCTGGCGTGTTATAGTACGACCACCATCAATCGACTCGTTGCTCTATAGCCCCACAGGTGTGTTTCGCAGCAGGGGAGGGGGATGATGCAATGCGGCCACTCACTCAGTCGATTGGGGTCCAGTAACAGTTATTGCGCGTGGGTCTGTTAACCATTCAGCCGTGACTCGACCACTGGGACCACTCCTTTGTGCATCCAGCCCTCCGCAGGCAACCAGTGTCGATTCTCCCACGTCTCGACGGTAGTCGCAAGCGGAGGGAGGCTGAGCGCACCCGCGTTCGTGCAGTGGAAGGGGGCCCTCACCCCCACAGGCGGTCGCTGTCTATCCCTCCGTGTCTCGGCGCCGGCCGCAGAGAGGCCCAACATGTTTGTGTTCAGGCAGTGGAGAGAGTCGTCCACCCTCGCAGGCAGCCCAACGGCAATGTTCCTTCGTTTCAGCGCCAGCGGTAGTACGAGGGGGGCCCAGCGCACATACGTTTGGGCGGCGGAGGGAGGCCTCAGTCTCCAAGGCCCCCAGCACAGGCTGTGTGATTTTCCCTTTTTTTCCCCCTTCGGGCTGCCAGCAGTTATTAGTCCGTAGGTCTGAACTCCGCATGGCCCAGCAGAGCCACCTTCGATCTTCTTGGGGCTGTGTTAGTGTCAGGGGCTGATGGTTAGGTCTCCCCTGCACAGACCGGAGAGAGCAGCGTTTTTCAGTCCCACTGCAACTTTGCTGTTCACGCGGCGGCGTCCGGAGCTGCAGCGGTCGCCACCATCTTAGATGCGGAGGGGGCAGCTTTTTGCTTGGCTAGATTTGGGTGTTGGGGACTCTGTTTTTTTCCAGGAGTCAGATCGCTGCAGTGGGGAGAGGTTCTGTTTTCTGCAGAAGCGTTTCTCCTTATGAATTTCGTGGGTTTGCTAACTTAACTCAGTCAGTCGAAGGATCACAGGCAGGAGCTTCGTGAATGCACGTCCTTACGGCATGCGCGCTGGCCACGCCCCCCTGGAACTGAGTTAGAGTACCACATAAGAGCGGTTCGGATCACGGAGAGGTTTTACCATTGTGGATGTTGCTAAAACTCCCCAAAACTCCTGCCTCTACCCACTTCCTGCAGACAAGGCACTTTGGCTATGAAATAAGCAGGCAATGGACATGTGTTACAGCAACCTGGATTGGACCTTTGACAGAGGCTTGCTCTAGACCAATCCACTGTAGCATTTTTCCTATACATATGTTCGAGAACTCCTCCACTTTGTTAATCAATCTTTAGTCTTCAAGTCAAGAAGGATTCAATTGGAATTCTGTTGGGGATACAGTCTATTCCAAAGTCCTTTGCTATAGGGGTGAAAACATAAGGCTCCAAGGAAGATGAAAGCTGTTCTCCCTATCCTTCCGAAGGGCACATTTGGGGTGAAGCTTCTCTGTGGACAAGGCCAACTGCAACTGATGCACTAGTATCAAAGGACCTTGCCACTGGAGGTTGACAGACCTGTAAAGTACTCTCTACAAATTATCCTGGTTGGGAAGGGTAGGAGAAAGGACTCACCTTGCCCAAGTCCCTGCATCTCCCAGCACCCACAGAACCAAGGAAGTGACCCATGTCACTCCCTGTATATTTATTCAAAGTTTCTCAAAGCTAGTTTGGGCAATTTCAACGCAGTTCAAGCGGCTGCAAGTTTCACTTGACGCCAATGCCAAAGCTCCATTTGAGACTTCTAGTATTCTAGCTTCACCAATTGAACACTGCCTCCCTTGTTACTTGGACTATTACCTTATCACTACATTTGTCGCCCTTTCATGAAACCTCACAGTTTTCCAATTGTATGAAGGTGGCAGCCATCTGTCTGGATCAGCAGTGGCAAGTATTACAATCTCAGAGAGGTAGGACAGTTGATGGAGATAAAGATGCTTGTCGTATGGAGTGTGTATCAGGGCCGATCCCTCAGTGACCGCTTTGGTCGGCTGAGCGAGACATTGTACTTATAACTGGGGTACAATTAAAAACGCTGATGCTAGTATCAGAGAGCTGAAAATCATCTCCACACTCAGGTCAGATACAAAGGAGTTGCTTTGCGAACCTCATTTGGAAATGTTTTACAGCTGGAGCTGTCTTGGGATGGGACTTTTTCCAAGCAGAAGTTCAACATTTCCTGGATGAACAGCTTGTAAGCATCCGCAAAGATGTGCAGCATCAGTCCTTGTCATGTGCGCTTGGCAGCAACTCTGCGATTTCTGAAGAGCTTGGGTCCAGGAGGGAGATGTCGAGGCACAGCAGTTGGTGGTGCTGGGGCAAGCTATGCACCTTTCCAGCCAGGTGACCTGTCAGAAGTCTTTAGCCCTCCTACCAGTCACACCCTATCTGGTCCATGTCCTGATTGCAGTAGGGCTGTGAGACCCACCAAGCTGTTTGGGAAGTAAGAGCAATGATATCACCGGCCCATTACCTAAAAGGTGCCCCGGGAGTAACCCCAGATCTCTGGATAGGATTGGGGACAGATTGATTATTGGGGAACCTGCAGCCTCCACAGCTGCAATATCTTGGCAAGTTAGTCAGCAGACAGGTTATACTGGTAGGAAATTGGACATGTTGGGAGGGGTGGGTGCTATGCGCACCTTTCAAGGTTCAGAGTTTTTGAGAGTGAACTATAGCTGTATTTGGATGGCAGGAACACCATCATTAGAAATGCACGGTTTCCTAAGGACTAGCATCCAAACTCTCAATGTATTCTGACCAGTAAAGAGGTTCAGAAATGGGAAGTCTGAAACCCGAGCATATAGAAAATTTAACACAATGGAAACCGCAGACGATTGAGAATCTCTTAGAAATTCTGCCCCAGGTACCGGAAATTGAGGAAGTGAAAAACAGTTACAGCTGTTAGAAATAGTGCTTGACCAAGAAAAGCAAGTTTTTCAAATCACACACTGGTATGCCACCCAATGAACTCCTACTCAAGTCATAAGTATGTACTTGACACAGTACATGAAAAAGGTGCAGCTGCTGCCACTAAAAGCCTGATACTCGTTTCTGTTTTCTTCTCGGTTTCGTTGGCACGCTGCTGTAGATGTAGATGGGAGCCGCGTTCATTTTTACCCCTACAGATCTGCACTCACTGTTGAAAAAGCAATATTTTGTTCCAGTGTTAGAGCAGATGTGGATTTATATCACTCTGATGATGAAATAGAAAAAGAAATTGACACCCTGATGACAACTGAAGTTTAGCAGTATTGAGGGCATTAATAAATGTCTGTCCACTCAGACCCGGCTCCCATGAACCTCTTATACCATGTCTATATACAACAGGTCTAGGCACTAGAAAACTTGATGAACTGTTGTGCTGCGCTTGAGTGCAAAAGTATGGGCATATTACCTCGCCCATCTTTGTTTTTTCTTCTAGAATAGTTGACATCTGATGACATATCAGTATTGCGGTCTCCCCCGTTATTAGCCCTCTTTTTTCTTCATTGGACTTCCTAGTTTGAATTCTGTATTGCTTAACCTTTGGCTTTGACAATGCAGGTTGCCTTCAGGTTACCTTGTTTGACACGAATGAGCAAAGAGCTAACACTGTAGTCTGGAACTTTATCAATGCCAAGGTCTTCTAAGACGTTGTGATGAAAGGAACTGGCTGAATCCTACACATACAAAGAGACAGTTGAAGGAATACGTGTGGTGTCATTGTGGGCTGGGTCGACAAGCCCCTGCGGCGGGAGCGCGCGGAGGAACATGTCCTGTGAGATGCATAGTGGATATGTACATTGATGGCAGACTGTTATGGAAATAGCTTTGTTATATATCTGAAGGCCTTTTTCCTGCCTGATGGAAGAGACTGAGGCTCCTGGATGAGTTGTGGTAGGTTTGTATCGGTCGAATGACAAGTACCTATAGAGCCAGAAGGTAGGACGGCACGTAGAGTGTTAAAATATGTCCGATTTTTGTGGGTGTGCTATGGACTGCCTGCGGCCCATCCCTCGTAAGGCCCACCTTTTCCCTTATTCTTCCCCATTTTCAGAGTTCTGCCCCTTACTCTGCCCTCTGCGCAGGCTTCGCCCACGCTCTGTGTGGTGTCTCGCACAAGGCACCCAACCACTCGCAGAGAAACGTCCTGCGCAGTCGATTCCATGAATCGACGAATGGAGATTTGAGCGCAGAACGGCACGCAAACTGCTGATTTTCCACACAAATAATTCCATGAATCAACCCCATGGGCAGGAGGTGGTTAACAGCTTTGCATTTAGGATATGGGTGGGTCTCTCTGGAGGAGTGTCAATGGGTGGACAGTGAAGGCAAGAGACAAACTTTCAAACAAGTGGGGCATCGGATTCACAGAAAACTAGCAAAGCACCTGCTCCCTTCATCCATCCAGCGTAAGTCACTTTCCAGACATGCTCACACCCGCAGGAACAAATGAGGCTTTTTAAAATAAATATTCCCTGAACGAGAATAATTTCCCCTACAATTTGACACCACTTTCAGTTAAAAATGTAAATTAAAAAAAGAACTTTTTGAGACTTGCTCCCAGTAATTTGCTCGTTTTATGTAAATTACATCCAATTGTGTGTGCAAAGTGTGTAGTGCACAAATATGTCACGGCAGAAATAGGCCTCTTTGGCAAATGGCTATATGTGCGCAAATTCCGGATGGTCGCTGCCTCCGTTTGTGCCCACTGCAAATTGTGCACACAAATGGAGTTCTTTGTGAATTCGACTCAGGCACATGCAGAGTCTGCTCTGTAAAAAAAAACTAAACCACACTAAAACGATGGCTGGCACCAGGTCTTTAAGTGGGCCGGGCCCCAGGAGTCTCCAGAAAGGGCTCCAAAGCCAGGGAAAGTGTGCTGCGCATTAG
This sequence comes from Ambystoma mexicanum, assembly GCF_040938575.1. NCBI lineage: Eukaryota > Metazoa > Chordata > Amphibia > Caudata > Ambystomatidae > Ambystoma > Ambystoma mexicanum. The sequence continues at coordinate 110,169,494 of NC_090931.1, forward strand.
TTCAATATAGAGTTTCCTCGTGAGGTGCGTGTTTCATTCTTAGTGTTCGTTTTCGGTGTGTGCCGCCTGGAAACGTTTTGATCCTTTTAGGTTCCGCGTGTGTGAACAAAAGTATTACAGAGTTGCTGCCTCAGCGATTGCATATTGTTATCTTGCACATTCCTTACAGAATGCTCTGACATTTCCTGGAAAAGGGTTTTCCTTAGTTTTTGGGTGCCTTAAGGCAAAGGTCTTGGAATTGTTATAAAGGTTCCAAACCCTTTACTGGGAAGTGTTTTTCCCTACTGCTACATCCCCTCATTCCCTATGCTGAAGATTGGTTCTTCTCCGCAGATACATGAGTATTTCCCCATTCTGTGCAATTTCCTTTGATAGAAGAGTTGTGTTTACTTCCAAGTTTCCTCACAATTCATTCCTCCTTGTGCACTAGCCTGTTAGGGTGGCTCATAGTTGGGTGTTCTATTCCTTCCAGGTTCATATTTTATCTCTTGCACAATAATTACTTCTAGTTGCACATAGTACACATTCATGGGGTGTCTTCCATCCACTCCCCTCAAGTAGCCTTCTATTCTACTGTCTCCACTCTACAGAACAAGCGCCCCTGCTCAGAAGCAGAATGGAGAGCCCAACATCAAGGAATTAAAGGTAAAGAAAAAGAGAGGGATCAGAAAGAAATAGAGAATCCTAATAGTTAAATTGTTCTTGGAAATCATCATTAAGGAGTTCATTGTGTGTTCCCTAGATGAATGGTGGCAGCATTTTGAAGAATCTTTTGAGAGCAGATAGCAACGCAAACCAAGAAGAGTTCAAGGTTTTATCATTCAGGAGAGGTGATCCCGCAGAGTTTTGCGGTAAGCGTTACACCAGTATAAGAGGCTGCACGGTTACACGAGCTGCCTGAAAAGGCAACGCCTTTTCTTTTTTATAAACCGAAGTACTGACACCTGCAAGCAGCAGGTGTAACCGTGCAGTGCGGGCTGCCTGATGTCTATGTACTCGAAACAGGAGGAGGGCTGGACTACCCAGCTCTCCTTTTGTTTCGAGTAACTAGTCGTCACCCAGATGACCAGTTACTTGGAACAAAAGGAGAGACTGGGCCCGCCAGCCCTCCTCCTGTTTCAAGCACATAGACACCAGCAGCAGGCATAGATTTCATTCAAGGAGCCGTGGTAAAAGCGGGCTCCTTGAATGAAAGGACTGCCTGCTGTGTGCGAGCTGGAGCACACTGGTATCACACAGTTTGTTGCGCCCAACCCCTTCTTTTGTTTAAAAGGAGGGGCTGGGCACTTCAAAGGTAATAATGCCAGTGTACCCTAGCTCCTCCTCTTTTACCAGCCGCCCACCCCCTGCACTTAATCGAGGGGGGCTCTCACTAGGGGGCCTGTCCTTAGGCTGCACCCCCTAACTAGAGCCCCAACCCTCGATTTCCTATCCCACTTAAAGCACCGGCTGGCAATGGAGAGGGATGGGTGTTAGGTGTGCAGCGGATGCAATGGATCACACCCTCCCCACATGCTTGCAAAAAGGAAATTAATAACTGACCTCCGTCACCCATCCTTGCTGACCTCCTTTACCATTCCTCGCTGTCCTCCATCTCCCATCCTAACTGCCCTCCTTCTCCCACCCTAACTGACCTCCTTCACCCATCCTCGCTGACCTTCTTCGCCCATCTTCGCTGACCTCCATCTCCCATTCTAGCTGACCTCCATCTCCCATCCTAGCTGACCTCCGTCTCCCACCCTAACTGACCTCCTTCTCCCATCCAGCTGACTTCCATCACCCATCCTCACTGGCCTCCTTCTCCCATCCTAGCTGACCTCCTTCTCCCATCCTAGCTGACCTCCTTCTCCCATTCTAGCTGACCTCTTTCTCCCATCCTAACTGACCTCCTTCTCCCATCCTAGCTGACCTCCTTCTCCCTTCCTTGCTGACCTCCTTCTCCCACCCTAGCTGACCCCCTTTCCCCACCCTAGCTGACCTCCTTCTTTCACCCTAGCTGACCTCCTTCTCCCATCCACACTGACCTCCTTCTCCCATCATAGCTGACCTCCTTTTCCCACCCTAGCTCACCTTCTCCCGTCCTCGCTGACCTACTTCTCCCATCCTAGCTGGCCTCCTTCACCCATCCTTGCTGACCTCCTTCTCCATCCTAGCTGACCTCCTTCTCCCACCCTAGCTGACCTCCTTCTCCCATCCTCGCTGACCTCCTTCTCCCATCCTCGATGACCTCCTCCCATTTTAGCTGACCGCCTTCTCCCATCCTAGCTGACCTCCTTCTCCCTTCCTTGCTGACTTCTTTCTCCAACCCTAGCTGACCTCCTTCTCCCATCCTAGCTGACCTCTTTCTCCCACCCTAGCTGACCTCCTTCTCCCACCCTAGCCGACCTCCTTCTCCACCGCTAGCTGACCTCCTTCTCCCACCCTCACTGACCTCCTTCTCCCATCCTAACTGACCTCCTTGTCCGACCCTAGATGACCCTGATCTCCTATCCTAGCTGACCTCCTTCTCCCTTCCTCGCTGACCTCCTTCTTCTATCCTAGCTGATCTCCTTCTCCCATCCTAGTTGACCTCTTTCTCCCATCCTAACTGACCTCCTTCTCCCATCCTAGCTGACCTCCTTCTCCCTTCCTTGCTGACCTCCTTCTCCCACCCTAGCTGACCTCCTTTCCCCACCCTAGCTGACCTCCTTCTTTCACCCTATCTGACCTACTTCTCCCACCCTAGCTGACCTCCTTCTCCCATCCACACTGACCTCATTCTCCCATCCTAGCTGACCTCCTTTTCCCACCCTAGCTCACCTTCTCCCACGCAAACTGACCTCCTTCTCCCACCTTCACTGACCTCCTTCTGCCATCCTAGCTGACCTCCTTCTCCCACCCTAGCTGACCTCCTTCTCCCACGCTAGCTGACCTCCTTCTCCCACCCTCGCTGACCTCCTTCTTCCTTCCTAGCTGACCTCCTTCTCCCACCCTAGTTGACCACGTTCTCCCATCCTAGCTGACCTCCTTCTCCCTTCCTCACTGACCTCGTACTCCCACCTTTGCTGACCTCCTTCTTCCATCCTAGCTGACCTACTTCTCCCATCCTTGCTGACCTCCTTCTCCCATCCTAGATGACCTGCTTCTTCAACCCTAGCTGACCTTCTCCCATCCTCGCTGACCTCCTTCACTCATCCTAGATGACCTCCTTCTCACAGCTTAGCTGACCTCCTGCTCTCATCCTAGCTGGCCTTCTTTTCCCATCCTCGCTGACCTTCTTCTCCCATCCTCGCTGACCTCCTTCTCCCACCCTAGCAGATATTCTTCTCCCACCCTTGCTAAGCTCCTTCTCCCACCCTAGCTGACCTGCTTCTCCGACCCTAGCTGACCTCCTTCTCCCATTCTAGCTGATCTCCTTCTCCCATCCTAACATCCTAAAGACCTCCTTCTCACAGCTTAGCTAGCCTCTTTCTCCCATTCTAGATGACCTCCTTCTCTCATACTCGCTGACCTCCTTCTCCCACCCTAGCTGACCTCCTTCTACCATCCTAGCTGACCTCCTTCTCCCTTCCTCGCTGACCTCCTTATCCCATCCTAGCTGACCTCCTTCTCCCATCCTAGCTGACTTTCTTCTCCCACCCTAGCTGACCTCCTTCTTCCATCCTCACTGACCTCCTTCTCCCACCCTAGATGACCTGCTTCTTCAACCCTAGCTGACCTTCTCCCATCCTCGCTGACCTCCTTCACTCATCCTAGATGACCTCCTTCTCACAGCTTAGCTGACCTCCTGCTCTCATCCTAGCTGGCCTTCTTTTCCCATCCTCGCTGACCTTCTTCTCCCATCCTCGCTGACCTCCTTCTCCCACCCTAGCAGATATTCTTCTCCCACCCTTGCTAAGCTCCTTCTCCCACCCTAGCTGACCTGCTTCTCCCACCCTAGCTGACCTCCTTCTCCCATTCTAGCTGATCTCCTTCTCCCATCCTAACATCCTAAAGACCTCCTTCTCACAGCTTAGCTAGCCTCTTTCTCCCATTCTAGATGACCTCCTTCTCTCATACTCGCTGACCTCCTTCTCCCACCCTAGCTGTCCTCCTTCTACCATCCTAGCTGACCTCCTTCTCCCTTCCTCGCTGACCTCCTTATTCCATCCTAGCTGACCTCCTTCTCCCATCCTAGCTGACTTTCTTCTCCCACCCTAGCTGACCTCCTTCTTCCATCCTCACTGACCTCCTTCTCCCATTCTAGCTGACCTCCTTATCCCAGCCTAGCTGACCTCCTTCTCCCACCCTCACTGACCTTCTTCTCCCACCCCGCTGACCTCCTTCTCCCACCCTAGCTGACTTCCTTCTTCCATGCTAGCTGACCTCCTTCTCCTTTCATCGCTGGCCTCATTCTCGCATATTCGCTGACCTCCTTCTCCCATCCTAGCTGACATCCTTCTCCCAGCCTAGCTGACCTCCTTCTCCCATCCTAGTTGACCTCCTTCTTCCATCCAAACTGACCTACTTCTCCCATCCTAGCTGACCTCCTTCTCCCAGCCTAGCTGACCTGCTTCTCCCATCCTCGTTGACCTTCTTCTCCCACCCCGCCGACCTCCTTCTCCCATCCTAGCTGTCCTCCTTCTCCCACCCTAGTTGACTTCGTTCTCCCATCCTAGCTGACCTCCTTCTCTCTTCCTCGCTGACCTCGTTCTCCCACCTTTGCTGACCTCCTTCTTCCATCCTAGCTGACCTACTTCTCCCACCCTAGCAGACCTCCTTCTCCCATCCTAGCTGACCTCCTTCTCCCACCCTAGATGACCTCCTTCTCTCACCCTACCTGACCTTTTTCTCAATCCCAGTCGACCGCTTTCTCCCATGCTAGCTGACTTCCTTCTCCCACCCTAGCTGATCTCCTTCTCCCACCCTAGCTGACCTCCTTCTCCCATCCTAGCTGACCTCCTTCTCCCATCCTAGCGGACCTTCTTCTCCCACCCTAGCTGACCTCCTTCTCCCACGCTAGCTGACCTCCTTCTCCCACCCTCACTGACCTTCTTCTCCCATCCTAGCTGACCTCCTTCTCCCACCCTAGCTGACCTCATTCTCCCATCCGAGCTGACCTCCTACTCCCTTCCTTGCTGACCTCCTTCTCCCACCCTAGTTGACTTCGTTCTCCCATCCTACCTGACCTCCTTCTCTCTTCCTCGCTGACCTCGTTCTCCCACCTTTGCTGACCTCCTTCTTCCATCCTAGCTGACCTACTTCTCCCACCCTAGCAGACCTCCTTCTCCCATCCTAGCTGACCTCCTTCTCCCACCCTAGATGACCTCCTTCTCTCACCCTACCTGACCTTTTTCTCAATCCCAGCCGACCGCTTTCTCCCATGCTAGCTGACTTCCTTCTCCCACCCTAGCTGATCTCCTTCTCCCACCCTAGCTGACCTCCTTCTCCCATCCTAGCTGACCTCCTTCTCCCATCCTAGCGGACCTTCTTCTCCCACCCTAGCTGACCTCCTTCTCCCACGCTAGCTGACCTCCTTCTCCCACCCTCACTGACCTCCTTCTCCCATCCTAGCTGACCTCCTTCTCCCACCCTAGCTGACCTCATTCTCCCATCCGAGCTGACCTCCTACTCCCTTCCTTGCTGACCTCCTTCTCCCTTCCTCGCTGACCTCCTTCTTCCATCCTAGCTGATCTCCTTCTCCCATCCTAGTTGACCTCTTTCTCCCACCCTAACTGACCTCCTTCTCCCATCCTAGCTGATCTCCTTTTCCCTTCCTTGCTGACCTCCTCCTCCCACCCTAGCTGACCTCCCTTCCCCACCCTAGATGACCTCCTTCTTTCACCCTAGCTGACCTACTTCTCCCACCCTAGCTGACCTCTTTCTCCCATCCTCGCTGACCTCCTTCTCCCATCCTAGCTGATGTCCTTTTCCCACCCTAGCTGACCTCCTTCTCCCATGCAAACTGACCTCCTTCTCCCACCCTCACTGACCTCCTTCTGCCATCCTAGCTGATCTCCTTCTCCCACCCTAGCCGACCTCCTTCTCCCACAATAGCTGACCTCCTTCTCCTACCATAGTTGGCCTCTTTCTTCCATCCTTGCTGATCTCCTTCTCCCTTCGTCGCTGACCTCGTTCTCCCACCTTTTCTGACCTGCTTCTTCCATCCTAGTTGACCTTCTTCTCCCACCCCGCTGACCTCCTTCTCCCACCCTCACTGACCTCCTTCTGCCATCCTAGCTGATCTCCTTCTCCCACCCCAGCCGACCTCCTTCTCCCACAATAGCTGACCTCCTTCTCCTACCATAGTTGGCCTCTTTCTTCCATCGTAGCTGACCTCCTTCTCCTTTGGTCGCTGACCTTGTTCTCCCACATTTGCTGACCTCCTTCTTCCATCCTAGCTGACCTTCTTCTCCCACCCCTCTGACCTCCTTCTCCCACCCTAGCTGACCTCCTTCTTCCATGCTAGCTGACCTCCTTCTCCCTTCCTCGCTGGCCTCATTCTCGCATAGTTGCTGACCTCCTTCTCCCATCCTAGCTGACCTCCTTCTCCCAGCCTAACTGACCTCCTTCTCCCATCCTAGCTGACCTCCTTCTTCCATCCACACTGACCTACTTCCCCCATCCTAGCTGACCTCCTTCTCCCACCCTCGCTGACCTTCTTCTCCCACCCCGCCGACCTCCTTCTCCCTTCCTCGCTGACCTCGTTCTCCCACCTTTGCTGACCTCCTTCTTCCATCCTAGCTGATCTACTCCTCCCACCCTAGCTGACCTCCTTCTCCCATCCTAGCTGACCTCCGTCTCCCACCCTAGATGACCTCCTTCTCTCACCCTACCTGACCTTTTGCTCAATCCCAGCCGACCGCTTTCTCCCATGCTAGCTGACTTCCTTCTCCCACCCTAGCTGATCTCCTTCTCCCACCCTAGCTGACCTCCTTCTCCCATCCTAGCTGACCTCCTTCTCCCATCCTAGCTGACCTCCTTCTCCCACCCTAACTGACCTCCTTCTCCCACGCTAGCTGACCTCCTTCTCCCACCCTCACTGACCTCCTTCTCCCATCCTAGCTGACCTCCTTCTCCCACCGTAGCTGACCTCATTCTCCCATCCGAGCTGACCTCCTTCTCCCTTCCTTGCTGACCTCCTTCTCCCTTCCTCGCCGACCTCCTTCTTCCATCCTAGCTGATCTCCTTCTCCCATCCTAGTTGACCTCTTTCTCCCACCCTAACTGACCTCCTTCTCCCATCCTAGCTGATCTCCTTCTCCCTTCCTTGCTGACCTCCTTCTCCCATGCAAACTGACCTCCTTCTCCCACCCTAGCTGACCTCCTTCTGCCAAGCTAGCTGACCTCCTTCTCCCACCCTCACTGACCTCCTTCTCCCATCCTAGCTGACCTCCTTCTCCCACCGTAGCTGACCTCATTCTCCCATCTGAGCTGACCTCCTTCTCCCACCCTAGCTGACCTCCTTTACCCACCCTAGATGACCTCCTTCTTTCACCCTAGCTGACCTACTTCTCCCACCCTAGCTGACCTCTTTCTCCCATCCTCGCTGACCTCCTTCTCCCATCCTAGCTGATGTCCTTTTCCCACCGTAGCTGACCTCCTTCTCCCATGCAAACTGACCTCCTTCTCCCACCCTCACTGACCTCCTTCTGCCATCCTAGCTGACCTCCTTCTCCCACCGTAACCGACCTCCTTCTCCCACACTAGCTGACCTCCTTCTCCTATCATAGTTGGCCTCTTTCTTCCATCCTAGCTGACCTCCTTCTCCCTTCCTCGCTGACCTACTTCTCCCACCCTAGCTGACCTCCTTCTCCCATATTAGCTGACCTCCTCCCATCCTAGCTCACCTCCTTCCATTCTAGCTGACCTCCTTCTCCCATTCTCGCTGACCTCCTTCACCTATCCTTGATGACCTCCTTCTCACAGCTTAGCTGACCTCCTTCTCCCATCCTTGCTGACCTTCTTCTCCCATCCTCGCTGACCTCCTTCTCCCACCCTAGCTGACCTCTTTCTCCCATCCTCGCTGACCTCCTTCTCCCATCCTAGCTGATGTCCTTTTCCCACCCTAGCAGACCTCCTTCTCCCACGCAAACTGACCTCCTTTTCCCACCCTCGCTGACCTCCTTCTGCCATCCTAGCTGACCTCCTTCTCCCACCCTAGCTGACCTCCTTCTCCCACACTAGCTGACCTCCTTCTCCCACCCTCGCTGACCTCCTTCTCCCATCCTAGCTGACCTCCTTCTCCTACCATAGTTGGCCTCTTTCTTCCATCCTAGCTGACCTTCTTCTCCCCTCCTCGCGGACCTCGTTCTCTCACCTTTGCTGACCTCCTTCCATTCTAGCTGACCTCCTTCTCCCACCCTCGCTGACCTCCTTCTCCCACCCTAGATGACCTGCTTCTTCCGCCCTAGCTGACCTTCTCCCATCCTTGCTGACCTCCTTCACCCATCCTTGATTACCTCCTTCTCACAGCTTAGCTGACCTCTTTTTCCCATCCTAGCTGACCTTCTTCTCCCATCCTCACTGACTTCCTTCTCCCACTCTAGCTGACCTCCTTCTCCCACCCTCGCTGACCTCCTTCTCCCACCCTAGATGACCTCCTTCTCCCACCCTCGCTGACCTTCCTCTCCCACCCCGCTGACATCCTTCTCCCACCCTAGCTGACCTCCTTCTTTCATGCTAGCTGACCTCCTTCTCCCTTCCTCGCTGGCCTCATTCTCACATATTCGCTGATCTCCTTCTCCCATCCTAGCTGACCTCCTTCTCCCAGCCTAGCTGACCTCCTTCTCCCATGCTAGCCGACCTCGTTCTCCCACCCTCGCTAGCCTCATTCTCACATATTCACTGTCCTCCTTCTCCCATCCTCACATACCTCCTTCTCCCAACCTAGCTAGCCTCCTTCTCCCATCCTTGTTGACCTCCTTCTCTCATCCCAGATGACCTCCTTCTACCATCCTAGATGACCTCCTTCTCCCATCCTAGCTGACCTCCTTCTCCCTTCCTCGCTGGCCTCCTTCTCCCACCCTTGCTGACCTCCTTCTTCTATCCTAGCTGACCTCCTTCTCCCACCCTAGCAGACATTCTTCTCCCACACTCGCTAACCTTCTTCTCCCACCATAGCTGACCTGCTTCTCCCACCCTAGCTGACCTCCTTCTCGTACCCTAGATGACCTCCTTCTCCCATCCTCACTGACCTCCTTCTCCCAACCTAGCTGACCTCCTTCTCCCACCGTAGCTGACTTCCTTCTCCCACCCTAGCTGACCTCCTTCTCCCACCCTCGCTGACCTTCTTCTCCCACCCCGCCGACCACCTTCTCCCATCCTAGCTGTCTTCCTTCTCCCACCCTAGTTGACTTCGTTCTCCCATCCTAGCTGACCTCCTTCTGCCTTCCTCGCTGACCTCGTTCTCCCACCTTTGCTGACCTCCTTCTTCCATCCTAGCTGACCTACTTCTCCCACCCTAGCTGACCTTCTCCCATCCTAGCTGACCTCCTTCTCCCACCCTAGATGTCCTCCTTCTCTCACCCTACCTGACCTTTTTCTCCATCCCAGCCGACCGCTTTCTCCCATGCTAGCTGACTTCCTTCTCCCACCCTAGCTGATCTCCTTCTCCCACCTTAGCTGACCTCCTTCTCCCATCCTAGCTGACCTCCTTCTCCCATCCTAGCTGACCTCCTTCTCCCACCCTAGCTGACCTCCTTCTCCCACGCTAGCTGACCTCCTTCTCCCACCCTCACTGACCTCCTTCTCCCATCCTAGCTGACCTCCTTCTCCCACCGTAGCTGACCTCATTCTCCCATCCGAGCTGACCTCCTTCTCCCTTCCTTGCTGACCTCCTTCTCCCTTCCTCGCTGACCTCCTTCTTCCATCCTAGCTGATCTCCTTCTCCCATCCTAGTTGACCTCTTTCTCCCACCCTAACTGACCTCCTTCTCCCATCCTAGCTGATCTCCTTCTCCCTTCCTTGCTGACCTCCTTCTCCCATGCAAACTGACCTCCTTCTCCCACCCTAGCTGACCTCCTTCTCCCACGCTAGCTGACCTCCTTCTCCCACCCTCACTGACCTCCTTCTCCCATCCTAGCTGACCTCCTTCTCCCACCGTAGCTGACCTCATTCTCCCATCCGAGCTGACCTCCTTCTCCCACCCTAGCTGACCTCCTTTACCCACCCTAGATGACCTCCTTCTTTCACCCTAGCTGACCTACTTCTCCCACCCTAGCTGACCTCTTTCTCCCATCCTCGCTGACCTCCTTCTCCCATCCTAGCTGATGTCCTTTTCCCACCCTAGCTGACCTCCTTCTCCCATGCAAACTGACCTCCTTCTCCCACCCTCACTGACCTCCTTCTGCCATCCTAGCTGACCTCCTTCTCCCACCCTAACCGACCTCCTTCTCCCACACTAGCTGACCTCCTTCTCCTATCATGGTTGGCCTCTTTCTTCCATCCTAGCTGACCTCCTTCTCCCTTCCTCGCTGACCTCGTTTTCCCACCTTTGCTGACCTCCTTCTTCCATCCCAGCTGACCTACTTCTCCCACCCTAGCTGACCTCCTTCTCCCATATTAGCTGACCTCCTCCCATCCTAGCTCACCTCCTTCCATTCTAGCTGAACTCCTTCTCCCATCCTCGCTGACCTCCTTCACCTATCCTTGATGACCTCCTTCTCACAGCTTAGCTGACCTCCTTCTCCCATCCTTGCTGACCTTCTTCTCCCATCCTCGCTGACCTCCTTCTCCCACCCTAGCATACCTCTTTCTCCCATCCTCGCTGACCTCCTTCTCCCATCCTAGCTGATGTCCTTTTCCCACCCTCGCTGACCTCCTTCTGCCATCCTAGCTGACCTCCTTCTCCCACCCTAGCTGACCTCCTTCTCCCACACTAGCTGACCTCCTTCTCCCACCCTCGCTGACCTCCTTCTCCCATCCTAGCTGACCTCCTTCTCCTACCATAGTTGGCCTCTTTCTTCCATCCTAGCTGACCTTCTTCTCCCTTCCTCGCTGACCTCGGTCTCCCACCTTTGCTGACCTCCTTCTTCCATTCTAGCTGACCTCCTTCTCCCACCCTCGCTGACCTCCTTCTCCCACCCTAGATGGCCTGCTTCTTCCACCCTAGCTGACCTTCTCCCATCCTTGCTGACCTCCTTCACCCATCCTTGATTACCTCCTTCTCACAGCTTAGCTGACCTCTTTCTCCCATCCTAGCTGACCTTCTTCTCCCATCCTCACTGACCTCCTTCTCCCACTCTAGCTGACCTCCTTCTCCCACCCTCGCTGACCTCCTTCTCCCACCCTAGATGAACTCCTTCTCCCACCCTCGCTGACCTTCTTCTCCCACCCTGCTGACCTCCTTCTCCCACCCTAGCTGACCTCCTTCTTCCATGCTAGCTGACCTCCTTCTCCCTTCCTCGCTGGCCTCATTCTCACATATTCCCTGACCTCCTTCTCCCATCCTAGCTGACCTCCTTCTCCCAGCCTAGCTGACCTCCTTCTCCCATGCTAGCTGACCTCCTTCTCCCTCCCTCGCTAGCCTCATTCTCACATATTCACTGACCTCCTTCTCCCATCCTCACATACCTCCTTCTCCCACCCTAGCTAGCCTCCTTCTCCCATCCTTGTTGACCTCCTTCTCTCATCCCAGATGACCTCCTTCTACCATCCTAGATGACCTCCTTCTCCCATCCTAGCTGACCTCCTTCTCCCTTCCTCGCTGGCCTCCTTCTCCCACCCTTGCTGACCTCCTTCTTCTATCCTAGCTGACCTTCTTCTCCCACCCTAGCAGACATTCTTCTCCCACACTCGCTAACCTTCTTCTCCCACCATAGCTGACCTGCTTCTCCCACCCTAGCTGACCTCCTTCTCGTACCCTAGATGACCTCCTTCTCCCATCCTCACTGACCTCCTTCTCCCAACCTAGCTGACCTCCTTCTCCCACCGTAGCTGACTTCCTTCTCCCACCCTAGCTGACCTCCTTCTCCCATCCTCACTGACCTCCTTCTCCCACACTAGCTAACCTCCTTCTCCCATCCTCGCTGACCTCCTTTTACCACCCTAGCTGACCTCCTTCTCCCATCCTCACTGACCTCATTCTTCCACCCTAGCTAACTTCCTTCTCCCATCCTCGCTGACCTCCTTCTCCCATCCTAGCTGACCTCCTTCTCCCACCGTAGCTGACTTCCTTCTCCCACCCTCGCTGATCTCCTTCTCCCATCCTCGCTGACCTCCTTCTCCCACCCTAGCTGACCTCCTTCTCCCACCCTAGCTGACCTCATTCTCCCATCCTCACTGTCCTCCTTCTCCCATCCTCGCTGACCTCCTTCTCCCATCCTCGCTGACCTCCTTCTCCCATCCTCGCCGACCTCATTCTCCCATCCTCGCTGACCTCCTTCTCCCATCCTCGCTGACCTCCTTCTCCCATCCTCGCTGACCTCCTTCTCCCACCCTAGCTGACCTCCTTCTCCCACCCTAGCTGACCTCCTTCTCCCATCCTAGCTGACCTCCTTTTCCCATCCTCGCTGACCTCCTTCTCCCACCCTCGCTGATCTCCTTCTCCCATCCTCGCTGACCTCCTTCTCCCACCCTAGCTGACCTCCTTCTCCCATCCTCACTGACCTCATTCTTCCACCCTAGCTAACTTCCTTCTCCCATCCTCGCTGACCTCCTTCTCCCATCCTAGCTGACCTCCTTCTCCCACCGTAGCTGACTTCCTTCTCCCACCCTCGCTGATCTCCTTCTCCCATCCTCGCTGACCTCCTTCTCCCACCCTAGCTGACCTCCTTCTCCCACCCTAGCTGACGTCATTCTCCCATCCTCACTGACCTCCTTCTCCCATCCTCGCTGACCTCCTTCTCCCACCCTAGCTGACCTCCTTCTCCCACCCTAGCTGACCTCCTTCTCCCATCCTAGCTAACCTCCTTTTCCCATCCTCGCTGACCTCCTTCTCCCATGCTCAATGACCTCCTTCTCCCATCCTAGCTGACCTCCTTCTCCCATCCTCACTGACCTCATTCTTCCACCCTAGCTAACTTCCTTCTCCCATCCTCGCTGACCACCTTCTCACATCCTAGCTGACCTCCTTCTCCCACCGTAGCTGACTTCCTTCTCCCACCCTCGCTGATCTCCTTCTCCCATCCTCGCTGACCTCCTTCTCCCACCCTAGCTGACCTCCTTCTCCCACCCTAGCTGACCTCATTCTCCCATCCTCGCTGACCTCCTTCTCCCATTCTCGCTGACCTCCTTCTCCCATCCTCGCTGACCTCCTTCTCCCATCCTCGCTGACCTCCTTCTCCCATCTTCGCTGACCTCCTTCTCCCATCCTCGCTGACCTCCTTCTCCCACCCTAGCTGACCTCCTTCTCCCATCCTCACTGACCTCCTTCTCCCATCCTCGCTGACCTCCTTCTCCCATCCTCACTGACCTCCTTCTCCCATCCTCGCTGACCTCCTTCTCCCATCCTCGCTGACCTCATTCTCCGATCCTCGCTGACCTCCTTCTCCCACCCTAGCTGACCTCCTTCTCACAGACTTCCCGGAATGTTCCCAGAACCTTTGAACGATGCATCGTTACATGTTTGCTCAGTTAACTTACCTCATCTGCACGTACTGTCCCGACTCTTAAATTGACACACATTTTAAATCAGATAAAACACTTCCTTTTTATTGGACACGCTTCGGCTTCCTTCTGTGCAGCGGGAGGATTGTTTTACACAGGCGCCCATGCCTGACCCTGTCTGCAGGGTCGGGAACGGGAGCACATTACCCACTTGAAGAGAAAGATGGCTCTCTGTGTGGATCAGACGGCAGATGTGTTATTTGTGTGTCTGAGGCGCTCATCTCTAGAAGCTTGAGATCTTCGCCTTGGATGAGGGCATCTGTAATTCTGATTAAGGTTTGCAGATTGATGGACTCATGTAACAATTTCCATTCCCTAGCTCTTTGGTTTGATGGAAGAAATCATGAATGCTGCCCCCACTGGACCGCCCCAACCCCCTCCCCACCCCCACGGAATGTTCCAAGGTTGAGAGATTGGAAGCTTACGTGCAATGTTCCCAAAAACGAATAGATTTTTTCCCCATGTGTGATCCTGCATCACACGACCCGGATCTGCCATTGCGTCTGTGTAAGGGAAGAGGGATTCTTTATCAGAATTGGTGATATTTATTATATTATTTAATGCAATCAGGTTTCCTTAATATTTGCAGAAGTAAGAATTCCTCTGCTGTATTGGAAGAAGTCATCTTAGACCACTCACACAACTATTCAATTGCTGCCTATCCAATAGTAACACTGTCATGAAACGACTACTGCTCTGCCGGACTACCGTGATGCGTAGGGCGTGAAACGGCATTAGCCTACTTGATCGTGGGCCAATTGACATTTTCCAAATGGGCCAAATTTGTTTGTTGGAATTCTTTAGGAATATCTGTCAATTTTAATTGAATATATATATGTGGGGTGGGGTAAGGGAATAGGTTATGGCGGGGTGAGGTGAGAGGGTTGGAGGGGTGCAGAGGGACCCCCCCTGCATTTTTCAAACAAAACAAATGGTGTCAAATTGGAAAGGTCAATTTATTTCAAATAAATAGGCCTAAACCCGTGAAACTCCTACTCGGCGCCATACTACTACTAAACCAGCAGTAATGCCAATCATAATTGTGACACAGGTATAGCCTGACAGGTATACCTCATTTGCCCCCTTGGGTGGCACAAGGCACAAGGAGGCTATGCTCTTCAGAAGGGTTGTGAGTTGGGACAGAAGCAACCCAGGTCATATGAAACTATGAACTTTAATTAAACTAACAAAAATGAGCACTTCTAATAAAAACACCACTGTCCTACCCCTGTAATGGAAAACACAAATACAGCAGACTTTCAGAATAAAGGGTTTGAAGACAGGGGTGCTTAGGGGTCGGTTGGGGGCTTACTAGTCGCTAGGTCCTTAAGGCAAACCAGGGGGACAACCTTATGCTTGTCTTTGGGGCTCAACAGCATCCAGTCAGGCTTCTAGGTGCTTTGCCACGGTGGAGCCACTGCCGAGATGGTTGAGCCACAAGGTTTCAATGGTTAGTCTGCATCAAGAAGACTTCAACATGGTAGTCAAATTGCGTCATGTTGGTATTTTAGATGGGTCGGTTAGTGGCATACCAAAAGGTCGAGTTGGCGTTCGAGTAAGGTTGAAAATATGGTACTGCTGGGTCAAGTCAGCGTTCAAGACACGGCATGTCAATGACTTTCACAGAGTAGATCCGCTGCTCGAGTGGAGATGGGCGAGGCATTTAGATGAGCATCCAAACGGCTCAAAGGCAGGTAAGTGATCAGAGTTCTTTGAGTGACAAAGGCAGCACTTCCAGTCCTGTAGTAGCTTGGAGTGAGTGGAGAATGTTCAAGCTGGCTTGATAAGTGTCCAAATGTGGTGAGCAGTTTTGGGCTGTTTTCACGGCTTTGCAGTTGTTGAGATACCCAGTCCATGGACTCAGGGTCATGGTGAGTACTTTCTTCTATCTTTCCCAGCCAGGAGATTTGTAGAGGGCGCTTGTAAGGGTTGTGTCACCTACAGTGGCAGGGTCCTGAAAACCATTGCCTCGGTTGCAGTACGCCTTGTCCACACTGCAGTTTAACCCCAACTATGCCCCAGGAATGAATGGGTAAAACAGGATGTCTCTTGATTCAAGGTCTCTGTCCTTCATCTCTCTGCCAGAGGACTTTGGAGTAGACTGTACTCCTAACCAGTTTGCTGGTGGATTAAACTTTTTTCAGAGTCCAAAGATAAATCAACTAAGGAATGGCCTTCACCCCCCCCCCTATAAGGTAAAATGCTACTTTGGATTGTTCCACAGCAAGCCAAGAATTAAGGGTCCGATCATGGCTGGTTTAATACATGCCCTTTGCCTTTTGATGTCATACCAAGAGTGCTGTATCTGCAATAAGTCGGGAGAGGGATGGAAAGTTTGGGAGCAGTAGCAAAACCAAAGATGGTAAGACCCCTCTGTGGATTGCAGCTCTTCTCTGTGCTACACCAACTCTGCCCCTTCCTCTGTCGGCCTGCTTTAAAAGGACTACATTAATAAGCAACCTGGCGTGATGTGTCCATTGTCATCTGAGGAATGTCTTTAAAGCACTGGTTCCCATGGGAGTTTTCTGTTCTCTGGAGGAAGTTATTAACCCTCCTCAGGGCAATCAGAGAGAGGCTTCCTTGGATGAACACAGCATGTGTGTTGAGGGTACACCCACATCAGATGTATAATACACAAAAAACATAGTTATGAATGAGTCATTGGGCCTCATTACGGCCCGTGCGGTAACCATGGCGCTAGTAGCGCCATGGTTGCCGCCGGTATTTTACCGATTCCGCCATGGTGAGTGGCGGAATTACCGCCCATTCCAAGGTTGGCGGGGCGGTAATTCCCCATTCACCACTGACCCTTCCCCATTTCCATTTTTGCCCCATAGGGCTCAATGGAAATGGGGAAGGCAGTAGTTACGGTACCGCAAATTACGGTACCGTAATTACCTCTAAGGTCCCTTTGCGGGTCCAATCCTTGACGGCTGGTAAAACCAGCCGTTAAGGTAGGGACCCGCAAAGGGACCTCATAACTAGGCGGTAAGGGGTTAACGGCGCCGCCACCTTTTACGGCGCTGTTAACCCCTTACCGCCTGGGTCGTAATGAGGCCCACTGTCCATGAATCTGACAATAATATGTTATCGATTGACTGTGGCTGTATGTTTGTGTAATCTCAGTAGCCACCATGTTATACCTAGACATGCTTTATATTTAGATATTAATCTGCCACCAGGATGCTGGGGAACACGCATATTTTGCACCAGAAGTGCCAGTTCAAATGTCAACTCTGTCTGTTGGAAATGTATGTACCAGCAGCTGTGTTCAGAAATGCACATGTGACCTTTGAACCTGCCTTGTTGCCACTGCAGTGGAGCTTCTGGTGATGCCAGTAGACAGTCACAGCAATATACATGGTTTTCACTTTGAGCATTATGAAACTGGGGTCTGATTAGCAGAGCTCACTTTCAGAAACAGAATTTCCTGCATCAATGTATCATTAAAAATCCAAGAACTAGCTCAGGTTCTGCAGTCTCACCAGATGGCAGTCTGTCACAGAGGGAACCATACATTGCCATGGTTATTACAGTCAAATGAAAAGCTGTGAAAGCGCGCTTTTCCTGACCTAAAATGTCCCCTGGCTTACTATACTAACCACGTTGCCCATGCAGCCCTGCCAAGACCAGCAATTCTAGTGCAATAGCCATGTGATGACACTAGGACTCCCTTCCTGCTCCCAAGGTTGATACATGGAGCACTACTGAAGTGGGTAGCAACACCTATCACTACACAGTGCTTAGAGGCCTGGCGCAGTTTATAAAGCGTGGGATAGCATTACCATAAAGATTAGTAAAAAGCTATCGTCTAAACTTGCTTCGTATCCCAGGCCCCTCACCCCACCAAAGTCAGGTGTGCAGGATGAAGGCCTTATTATACACGGCTGATTTGAAGGTCTCTGCAACTCATTATAATCAGTGAATATATATAAGTGGTTAGATTGCCCTCTCAGAAAGGTTGAGCGTGTGTGTAGACCGTGAGATTAGTAGCCCCCCCCCCCCCCGAGAGCTGAAGGCCCGCGGGATTCTGTGCTTGGCTGAAACTGGGCCCTGAAGCCCAGCTCAGTGCAGACAGGGTATGAAGGGGTTAAAGCTTGATCGGCGGCAGTGGAAAAAGTAAACATGCGCCGATGTTTACGCTGCGGCCTTTTCGGGTAAACTTTCTAGTGACTGCTTATTTCAGAGCGCATGCGCCCTTGCCGCCTCGTACTGAGTCTGAGTCGAGCATTAATAAGCAGCCCCTTGGGCTAAGTAAATAGACGGAGGCACCACATGCATGACTTTGATCTGAGGTCACATGGTATCACCAGAGAAGGAGCCACCTTTACATTTAAGAAGGACACTTGTATATCAGGACACAAACCTTCTGCCTGTTTCTCAAACGATAGTTCTGCCAAGGAACATATATGCGTAAATAAAGGAATTGGCACAAGGAAAGCAGAAAAAGAGGTGGGAACTCCCTAGACCTCCAGAGAATGGGAGTCTCCCTGCTGCTGGCCGCCATGGAAATGGAAGAGGGGCTCTGCATGGAGCCCCGCTTTCCTGATCCATTGCAGCCATCTTAACAAAGTATTTTCTTTCAATGAACAGGGTGCGCAGCGTCCCATTCATTGAAAGAAAATACATTTCACTTAACACCCTGGGTTTATCGATTGCAAACCCAGGGTGCTAATAGCCATAACCAACTGTTCCACGTGCTGAAACGGATGGTAATGGCACCAGGGCCTTGTTAAAGGCCCTCATTGATTAACTTTGGCCCCAGGGTGTTGCCACCCGTTCCAGCCCGTGCAACGGGTGATTATGATGTAATGAATGCATACATGAATGATAGAAAGTGAATGGTGTCACAAACGGAATGATGCATTTAAGGATCTCCCAACCAACCAAACACATTTTCAGATTCCAGGCTGAGAAAGCAGAGGCTGAACCGGCAAGGTTGGACTTTTGCTCTCAGCCCTCCCCCAGTCCGTTTTGGAGAATGTGATCACTGTGCCACCCGTAATTCCACCAATGAAAAAGTCGACTCCAATTATGGCGCGGCGCAGTGATCAGATAGATCACTTTTGCCCGCATGCCCCTGCCGGCAATATTCCATCCTGCATCCCCCACATACCTTTACTGCGGTGCACCTGTGTGTGCGCTGCCGACTGCCTTGTACCCCTGCAGCGTCAGTTCCTCCCACTTACATGGGGCAGTGCTGACACCGCAGGGTCCTTTTTTTCATCCACTGCTTACCATAATGGTAAGTGGGGGACACACGGATCCCTATTACATTGACTAAGGGGAGCAAGGGACACCCCTGCAATCCCTGCTCACCTTAGTTGGTGTAATGGGGGTCAGGATTTTTGTAGAAGTATTAGTAATGTTGCCACAATTGTGGTGACATTTTGGTATGATTCCCTTTTGAAGGGTGCCCACACCCTTCCCTCAGTGTGTGGCCCTCTATCCCCCAAACTCTCTCAAACCCCCTTATCTGCTGCGGGCTCCATCTGCCTTTGTTTGCGGTCTACAGGCCACGTAGACGGAAGCTTGATGCACAGCACGCCATGCTTCTTTAAGTGACCTTTAGTGCCTCGGGCTTCTGTCCCTGCAGCATGCAGACCACAAACCCCTCAGAACCCTGAACATGTTAGCAGTAAAAATGTCCTGTATGTGTCAGTTGATCCTGTGTGAGCAGAGTGGATGTCCAGTAGGTTGTCCTCTCCTTCACTTAATGATGAGACCTAAGCCTGACTCCTGTAACTTTAGGAACGAAAGAAGAATAAACGTTAATCTTGATTCCTCCATGCATGGCTCCGGCATGGGCTCTTCTGCGCGTCCCTAGACACTACAGCAGGGAAGGTGAAAGCTAGAGCATCTCCAACCTACCCTGCACTAGGAGACACGACTGTCATGCGGATGAGACCTGGATACGTACTTCTTTGGGAGGAGGACGAAATGCAGGAAGACGGTAGAAGAATGCACCAATCGCAGACCAGCCAGAGAGGAAATAGAGGGTGGACCGTAAATGCAAGAGGAAAAGAGCAAAGCAAGGTTTTAAAATATTTTTTGTGGGTATTACTTTTATTAAAAAGAAAATGTTTTTAGTACACAAGGTACTTTAACTAATTATTCTCGAAGTCACCATGGTGGTGTGCTATCACAAAAAAAGTAAAACACGTTTTTTCACAAATTCAAATCATTAGCACACACGGGACTATGCAAATATGCAAAGCAATTCAAGTCATTAACAACATCGGTATGGATACCAGTACTTATGTTTCGTAGTTCAACTTAACTGGAGAATCCCAGGCCCCACTCTCTTGGTCCTAGAGTTCCCATGAAATTGATCTCTATTACCATTTTTAATGACCTACTACCACCACTTCAGTGCCCAAGGCCTGCCCCTCTGGGTGAAACAGGCTCTACCCCATACCCCTGGGCACCTTCCATCAACTCCTCCAGGTTTGAAAAAATAATTATCAAGAACTTGACCAGGGCCAGAGTAAGGGATAGGTGAGTTATAGGTTTTAGTCTATGCCATAGGTCAGGTGCTTTGAGACTTGTCGGGGAATTGATGAAGGGGGTGAAACTAGCAATTCTCTCTTTCATTACCCTTGGGCAATGCATCACTGCACAATCTGCATTTTCTAAGTTCCACAGGAAGCCCCAGTTTGGGTCCTACCACATCCAGAGTGGGCAAACAGTCCAATCTGAATTTCAGATACCAATCTCTGCACTTTGCTGAGGGGGGAATTCTTTTAAGTATAGTCTGAGCTCTCTAGGGGGTAAGTACCAGATTTCCTGACCTGCATATCTTTTTAGGCGGCCCAAGTCTTCCAGGTCTGTTATCCTGTCCAATTTCTTGACCTTAGATTTTAATACGTAATCAGAAACTGGACCCTTCAAATCCAACTGTACTATAAAACCTTTGCATCTCTTCCTTAATTTGTGTAGAAATGAGTTGGACCCCTTACCCATGGTAATTTTTAAGTGATAGGTGATGTGTGGATGGTCCACTATTACCAGT
Organism: Ambystoma mexicanum; assembly: GCF_040938575.1. Taxonomy (NCBI): domain Eukaryota; kingdom Metazoa; phylum Chordata; class Amphibia; order Caudata; family Ambystomatidae; genus Ambystoma; species Ambystoma mexicanum. The sequence goes on from NC_090931.1 coordinate 110,190,071, forward strand.
TTTAAATATAGGGAGAGACATTGCTTCATTACTTTGGCCCACCAAGACACCAGACCCAATTCTAGTCTAATTAGACTCACTGGGACTGAGGTTGGAAGCCCCAAAACTCTTTCTAAAATCCTTCCTTCCTGTATGATTGCGAATTTCCTACTCAAATCTTGGGTCAGTTCGGCCCCATACAAGACAATCGCTGAGATCTTGGCCCTGTAAAACACAATAAGCGGCAGGAGGGAGAATTCACACAGTCTGGCCTTCACTGCTTTGGAGATGGACAAACTGGCCCCCACCTTCTCTTCCATGTTTGCTTCTGCACTAATTGTTTGCGTTTGTAAGATACCGGGAAACCTAGATATTGAAAACACTCCACTTTAGTGATCAACTTCACATGGATTTTCCACCTGTAGCTGATTTGTCTATTCCTCTTGCTACACACCCTCACTATGTATTTAGCAGGGTTGACAGTGAGGTGGTTCTTGGAGAGATACGTCATAAGTCTTGTCAAGCAGCGCTGTAGGCCTGTCGGCGTATAGTCGATCAGGACTACATCCTCCACATAGGTGATATAGTCCACTGATAGGTCCCCCCACTTCGGGGCCAATCCTCCCCAAGTTTTAGCTTGTTCCCAGAGATCTGCTCGAACCATATTGAGGAGAGTGGGAGCAACCACACACCATTGTTGTACGCTCTTGGTGACCGAAATAGCTCTAGAGAGGCCCCCTCTGCTGTTTAGCCTTACTTTGCACGAGCTGTGGCAGCATAACATCTGTATCATGGACAGGAGGCACAGGTCAATACCCTGACTGGCCAGCTTTCCCCATAACACTGGAAGATTCATGTTATCAAAAGAAGCCGAGAGATCCATGGCTGCAACGTACAGATTGATCGGTCCCTTGATGTTGACTTCCAAGAGGCAGCCGTGAAAGACTAACCCACTTTGCAGGGTTCCCACCGCCCCTTCTGAACCCAATTTGGAGTGGGTGTAGGCAATTATTTGCCTCTGCCCAAGACATCCGTTCCTGCAATACTATGGTGGCAAAAACTTTGGAAGAAGTATCTATGAGTGAGATTGGGCGGTAGCTCCCCAGAAGTGCCCTCTCTCCCTTTTTAAAATTCGGGATCAAGATTGAGCTATGCCAAGAATCCGGACACTTGCCATGCTTCGCTATATGCTCAAATAGGTGTCCCAGGATGTCAGCACAAAGAGTAGGATTGGTCTTTAAGACCTTGTTTGTCACCCCATCTGGGCCACTTGCCCGTGAATTGTTGAGGTTGGTCGATGATCAATTCCAGGTCCCCTCTGTCAAATTCGGTGTTCCTAACGGAGTTTGGGATGATTCCAATGGGTCCCCCCGAGCTCTTCCCTGCCCATGCTAAACCTGTCTTTGAAAACACTGAGCAAGTCTTCCTCTGCCAGCCCTGTGGCAAGAAGTGGGGACTGCAGTCTGTTCTTGGAATTTAGAGTCCACCAAATGCCACAAGTATCTTTTTTCACAAGCTCTGACAGCAAACCCTGGTTATTTGTGATGTATTTCTGGATTTTCCTATGTTTACACCAGAGTCTGTTTTTTTGCTTTAATGTGTTAGTTTCTTAATGCAGGCTACCTTTTTATTGATGTGATGTTTTATTTAATTATCCTTAGTTCTCTTTGTACGCAAAGATTTCTTTCTGTAACCTCACTATCAAAAGGGCAGTCTTGAAGGCTAGAGTAGGAGTGGAGGATCTTTCACTGAACAAGGGTGCCCTGCTACCTAGTTTACTAAGTAAGTTGGGAAAAGCGTCTGGGGCAGCTGCCCCCTTCTATCATTCTTACTAAGTTTGTACCACCACAGAGAGAGCCTATTCTTCACATTATTCGCATTGGAACTGTGCTGGGCCAATCTGCCCCCTTCCCCCGTAATTACAATTGGCCTATTGCCCATGGATTCCATTTTTTCCAGAGTTGATGTTACCAAGATCGACAACATGAGTAGGGAGTGGTCGCTCCTCAACGTTTTCAAGATCCGTGAATATATAGTTTATTGTTGGTGATGTAAAGGAATTGGCCCAAGTTGGAATATCTTTGAGTACCTTATCGCCAATCAGATTAGATTGGGTAAAGCCCCATTTTGACAAGGAGAGGAACCACTCCCTCACCATGTTCGTCCTTCTAGAGATCCCTACAATTTGGCCGCTAAATTCTTTGACTTCAAGTTCCACAAACTCCTCTGCTGTTACTGAGAACTTACAATTGAAGACTCCTCCTAGAAAAATGGGGCTACCCTTCTCTCTTTTTGCCATTCATACAGGGCACTTTCAATCTCCTTCCGCTCGAGATGTTAACGGCCACCAGGAGTCCCCCACCCACTGGTCGCTCTTTAGTGCCCTTCTTGGCGTGGAGGCCAAGCGTGGTTTAACCATTTTATGAGGGAGTAGCCTCTCGAGTTCCAGGAGCAGATGAGAATCACTGATTCCTTAGAAGCCTGATCGTGGTTTTGTGCGAACAGGGAGAGAGCTAGAGAGCCATCCCCCACCCTGAGGCTGAGCCTTCTTGGTCTACCTGCCTCCGCTGATCGGGATCGAAGAAGTGCTGAACGGTCAAGTTTGCCCTCCCCTGGTTGCCACCCACCACCCCTTTTATTGAGGGGTAGTAGGTCTTGAACCCATTCAACAGAAGCTCTTCTTGGCAGTCACTGACCAATGTTTCCACGAATTTGGAGTGAAAGAATACTGCACATTTCCCCAGCTGCTTGCGATTGAAAAGGTGCACAAATTGAATGTCGGGTGAGGAAATGTCCTTTAAGAGGAGAATTGAGTCCAGCAGAGCAAGGATGCCTCTATTCAGGGGAATGTTACTATCTTCTACAAAGACTGTTTCAAAAATGATTGGCCAATTGCCTTGGTTTTGTTGATGGTTAGCCTGTGCACTACTGACCACTGCTTTCTGGGGACCGGGGTCTTGCTCTATAGTTGAGTTTGGTGAATCATTCAGATTGCCTTTAAAACTTCTCCTATCCATGGGACCAGCATGACAAATTGCTACTTTCGCCGGGGATAGGCTGGAATCGCTTGTCATAGGTATGGTGGCAGGTGCCAGGCCCATGATGGCCGTAGTCGGTCTCTTTGATGATCTCCATTTTGGTGGTAGTCGATTGCAGCATTTTTTAGGCACTTGTCCAGCCAGTGGAGTAATTCCATTTTTTCTTGCCCTCGTGTCGTCCTTCGCTGACGTTCCCGGAGGTCTTGACGAGATCCCCTAATTTCTAGAATCATCAAGGATCTCAATGGGCTTGCTTGGCCTCCCTCTGTAATTGTATCATTGTTGATCCGGTGTTTCCTTACTTCCCAAAGCCTCATTTGCCAAAGGAATTTCTGAGAGTCCTGTGTGTAGGTCTTTGGTCTAGTCTTGACATTTTTGGTTTCTTGGCAGTTACTTGGTTTTTTCCTGAGTTCATGGCCTTGATTGTTGGGGGGTTCATGTGGTTTCCTACAAGGTTTTTCTGATTGCTGGGGCTTCTTAGCGATATGGCGACTCTGCCTGGTCGAAGAATCTGCCTCCATCGGGGCTAGTTGGTTCTCCATTCCCTCCTCTCCTGTTTCTCTCTGACATGCACAGGGTCTACTCTCTAACAATTGCTTGTTGATTTGAAGGAGAGCTAAGGTGTTGGCTTTCAATTTGATGGCAATAACTACATATTGTCTGATAAATGCCTGCAACACGATATTGAGGGCTTCCAGTGAACTTGGACCCCCGTCTGGGGGAATGCGGCTAGAGGGCTCATCTCCCCTCATAGCCTGATACTCTGGAGTGTGCTCTGCAAAAGGCGACTTTACCTGGCTACTGCCCGGGGAATGCGTGTCTGAATTGGTATTTGACATCTCTTCTTGTGTTTTGAAGAGGGCCGGGGAGCGACTTAGACACTCGTAGGCACTCTCTGCTGCTATGATTTTGTTTTATAAGCTAAGACAGACGTCCATCAGGGGCAAGGTAGCTTCTGCTTCTGCCTGTGAGAGCGCTGTCCCCGAGATGTCTAGATCTTGGAGCGTGCCAGCCCCCACCTCCATCAATGAAGGGTGAAATCACCAAACCTTCTGTTCACTGCAGTTTAGATGGGAAGGGTCGCAAGGCAGGCCACCCTACTACGGAGCAAGGGAGGCACTCCAAGAGCACTGCACAGGGACAGAGAGAGAGAGAGAGAGAGAGAGGGGGGAGAGAGAGAGAGAGAGAGAGAGAGAGAGAGAGAGAGAGAGAGAGAGAGATATGGCGAGATATGGCGAGTATGCCACACCCATACACAAACAGGTAGGAAGAGAGAGCAGCTACGATACTACTCCGAACCTAGAGATGTAACGACCATTCACAGAGATGAGGCGTAGCATAGTTGTTTGGGAGGACATGCAGCAGATGCTGTCCATAGAGTCGCCAGAGAGGAAATGGTCTGCGGTCCCACCAGCGCGGTGTTCCCAAGCATTCACCAATAGTAAGTCCACTTACAGCTTACACCAGACAAGGATGTGACAGAGTCCATCTGGGGGTACAGAAATCAGAATCGTGAGAAGAAGGAGGAATGGAAAGCCCCTTAGAGTTCAGATTGGACAAGGATATGACGAAGAACATCTGGGCCAACAGAAGGCCGAATTGGGAGAAGAAGGAGGAGGACTGGAAAGCCCCTACTGGCAGGAAAGGAGAGACTTTACCGTACATCCTTTATTGTTGAAGAAACAATAAAAAACATTAATCAGCTGTCAGTGAATCCTGCTTCTTCTTCCCAAGCGATGCCCTGCCAGAGGTCTACATCTACACCCTAGCGCGCATATTGACATTTCCCTGTGGGTGCAGCATCAGATATGCAAAGTGCACCATGCATATAGTGCCCACCTTTCCATCCGTGCAGATTCCAGATTTCCCCTCCTGCAGGCATAACCATTGTCAGCATTGCCAGACAACAATCCCCAGAAGCCATGGGACTATAGAACGGTGGCCATCTTGGGCACTCAACGTTCATCTGATACGCGCAGCCCCAGCCGGGGGCTTTCGCTCAACCCCCACCGGATACCTCTGGCCCCTGCTCGGAGTGCAGATAAGTACAGCGGCATACGTGCTAATCGCGCCAGTGATTGCATGCCACAGTCTGATGCTCTGCCTAACTCGCACCACGACAAGTGCATGGAATCTAACCCTTCGTTCGTGCCACAGTAAGAGCACGGAATCTAACCTAAGAACACGGTTCACAGTTCTTAGCCCTACTAATATGTGGACAAGCAACACTTGTGTAAACTCGCATTTGCTGTTTACAGTGAACGCATTCCATGTTTATGAAACTCCTGATCGTGTTTTGCTCTCGCTCACACGGCTCTTTCTTGCAGATATTGTTTGCCGCCGCATCCAGAGGTCCCGGGCAGCATTCTGGAGATAACAAAGGACACTCCTCGAAGCTAAGGCCATATCACTGTATTGATGAGTCTTGCTTGTTTTGTTTGACATTTCGTTTCCGCTGAATGGTAGAAACTGTTAGAGGTGGCATGTGACCCCCGGGACCCCTGCATGCACACACACGCTCGCACGCTTGCATACAGGAACACACACGGGGCGCATGTTGCTGGTACGGGGTCCCGGCTGCAACTGCAGTCGGGACCTCCTTTATTAACAACGCGCATGCGCAGCCCAGAACGAGGCTCGCGCATGCGCACAATGCGTATGCACTACGCAACAGAACACAGCTGTTTTAGGTTGCTGATTTAAACCCAGCATTTGGCCTGAGAGTGTATACTGCAGGATCCCAAGTCTGTGAGACCCTACTAGGGATGATGCTAATGTGTATGATATGTGCATGTCAGTGAGTGCATGCATGTGTGAGGAAACCAGACATGAAAGCAAGAGCCGAGGTGCCGTACTTACCCTAATGACCCCCTTCCTATCCAGAACCTCTCCCTTCACCACTACCCGGTTACCCTAAACTCCCCCTACTCATCCAACCAACAGGCCCTAACCCTCCTAACCCTCATTCCCCACTGGGGTTATGGAGCTCTGTATGTATAGAAACCCCTGCAGGCCCCGAAAGCATAGTGGGGGGGCGAGAGGCTTGTGCTACCCCTGAGCAGCAGAGCAACGTGGATCCTGCCACAGTCACGGAGTCTGCCACTGTGCTAACTTCACGTGCCAGCGTGAGCACATCATGACGCAGGATCTTAAAGGGGACCACGCCACACTAGCCGACTAGGATTTTGCCTGTATTGCTGCTGGTCAGTGCGTCCCTCAGAAGAGGTGCTGGAGTTCTGCTTTCATTACAGGAGCTCTTTACACCCAAATCAATGACTCCTAATAACAGTACTGCATATTAGACCTAAGTCGCCGAGTCGGTGACTTGTTTTGGCGCTGTCTGTTCTGCACAGTTTGGCTATGATCTCAACAACAGCTCGTCAGCATATCCCCGGGCGGCCCACTTCAAAGGTTGCCTCGTGCCTGTGTTCAAGGCGCGCTCTGCTCTCCTCCCGCCTCTGCAGCTGAAAGAATGCTGCTTTGTTGACATTTTTTGCGAGCTGTTCCCAATCTAAGACCTTGGCATTCTGGCGACTTCCCAGAGCGCGAATGCACTAAACACATGCGATAATTAAAATGACTGCTTATTGTAGCTACTGTCAGGGGGAAGATGTTGGCAGTCGCTGACGCCTTGCCTTCTGTTCAGAAGAACCGCCCAGGCCGGTGCCTGCATCCGTGTGTTCCTGTATTTTGTGAAGCCTGCTACTTGAACTGGCCTTGTTCGGACTGCATGACCAATGTGATGAAGCTGGTCCCAACGCCAAGCTTGATGGCGATGGCTGGGCTACCCCTTGGGGAAATGGTCGATGCCCGATCACAGGTCATGGGGCAGAGTCCTGGGAGAAAGGTGGCCAGGCCACGGGGAAATCCATGCACAGAAAAATGCCCCCCTTCCCTGCAACCCCACCTCCTGTCTACCGTGTCAGTTTGATGACTTTTTATCATTTTATATAGACAACACCGAGAGTAAGTGAGGACTAAGTCAGAGTCACTCATACTATTAGTAGCCTGATTTACCCCTGTCTACTCCTAGTAAGTAGGAGTAAGTCAGAGTCACTCATGGTAATTTTTTTGTGAATTGAATAGTCCTCCTTAGAGTGAGTTGGGAGTAAGTCAGTGTTACTCTTTCTATGAGTATTTGTGATTTACTCCTGGCTACCTCCTAGTAAGTAGAAGTAAGTCAGCATTGCGTGTGGTAACTTTTTAATGACCTGAATAGTCCTCCTTAAAGTGAGTTAGGAATAAGTCGGAGTTACTCTTGCTACGAGTATCTGTGACTTACTCCTGACTACCTCCTAGTAAGTAGGAGTAAGTCTTAGTCACTTATGGTAACTTTTTTGTGAATTGAATAGTCCTCCTTAGAGGGAGTTAGGAGTAAGTCGTAGATTCTCTTGCTAGTAAGAAGGAGTAATGCAGAGTTACTCATGGAGCATGGTAGCTTCTTCTGTGAATTCAGTAGCCTGCCTTACTGAGAGTAAGCCAGGAGTAAGTCAGAGTTTCTCTTACTGTGAGCAACTCTGCCCTGCTAGCTTGTCAGACTAGTGCAGTGATGCGGTGCCTGGACCCTGTGCTGAGACCTCCATCAGGGAGCTGGTCTTTCCAGCTGGCCTGGCTCCAGGGTGACGGCATAGACACAAAGGAAGTGACCAGGAAATGAACCGAAGAAGGTTCGCACGCCGCCTGAGACACATAGAAACTGTTTCAGGGTCAGCGCGCGGGCGTTTTCTCGGTACTTGCCCGGGTCGATGCCTTTCCCTACACAAGTCTTTAACCTTGGTGGCAGAGAGGCCCTTTCCACGCTCTGTGCACTTTGACACACTTATCTCTGAGCGCCACGTCGCAGTTAGTCTCTGATGTGCAATGAGAACTTTCACTGAATCGTGTGCGGTAGCTGCCCGCGGCATCTCTGCCAGCATCGTGCCACTTAAACACCGTGCAGCCCAGGTTTATTTACTCTGACTGACCCGCTGAGTGGTCCCACCAGACCAGCACGGGTGGGGGAGGAGAACACTACAGCGCACAACCTATTCCAGCTCAGACAGACAGGAAGTGAAACCTGCATGCACTGAAAGAGGCGAGGGCCACACTGCGCTACAGTGGCAGCAGGCCCGAGTTCTCAAGAATAAATGTGACGCCCCGGTCCTTCCTTTGCAGCATGGTGTGCCATACAGCGTTCTGTGCTAAGTGCAGGGCAGTTAGTTCCCACGGCTGGCTGAACACGGTCTCAACACTCAGAAAGACTTGTATCTCTCTTTCAAACTCAAGCAATAACTCCCAAAACACAATTAAGAACCCGTAAAGAAGCGCTCTGTGCCCTCAGCCACGTGGGCGCTCATGCCAACATGTGCTTGAAGTATTCCCACCACAAGCAGTACGGCAGCATTGCATGCACCTGCGCCCTGTGGCCTGCAAATGCCGTCACACCCCATGCACAGCCCGAGACTTGTTTATGGGAGAGAAAAACCTTCAAGGGGGGGTCCCACAGGGCTGCCTAATCTGAAGACGTCTGTTTCCATTGCTAACCAAATTTTAATGGCACTTGCCAGGATATTATATGGCATGCTGCCGAGGCCCTCAACCTATTGCCTGTCTGCTGCTGACATGCACAACCTGCTCAGATGAATTGTGGTACGCATAGTTTGTGCACGCACTTCGACACAAATCCTGCAGCAGTCTCACCTTTCTGTGGGGATTATTTTGATCATGTGCAATAGCCAAAGTTGAAATGCATATTGATAAGTGTGAGTGCTGCGAAAGATAGCTCAGTGTGTTAAGCACTCTTTGAAGAGGTCTTTGTTCATATGCAAGATCAGAATACCAAATGACAACAAGGTCGACCCAGCCTTTCCTGTGTCTGAAGTTGATAAAGCCGCATGCATATTTTCTTTGTTTTATAGCACAGCAGGTGCTGTTGTCAGCAATGTACCTGCACTGGATAGTGATTGCTATAAAAACGAACTAGCATCATTGTGGGGAAGGTCTAGAAATTGGTTTGTTCAATGGGGAGTTGTAAATCGTACGCAGTCACCTCCAATGATTAGCATAAATTGGTTGTCTGAGAGGTAATTAGGTATCCAAATTCAAGACTGTGGAACTAAACAATTCATGTGTGTAACCTGGCTTTGCCAGCAGATGATGCAGTGATCTTGGACACATCATCTTCTATCACTGACTTTATTGTGCTTTCTTCTGTGGAAGGGTTTGCCTTCTCACATGCTGGTGGCATTGTTTAGCCCATTATCAGGTCTTTCTTGTTATGAAGACCATTTCAGTGGAAGATGTTCTAGTCAGTAGAGCGTGGAACAGATATTGTAGTGTAGGCCTTCCAGCAAGCATATTTCAAAGTCTGCTCATTTGACCCCAAAAACGGTTTGCTTTTTTTTGGTTACTATTCAACGTTTTTTCTGCATTTTTATAAGGAACACTTTAACAAGCCTGTGTTTTTGGCTTATTTAAAGTTTTAAAATACAAAAAAGAAGGCCAGATGAAACTTTTAAGATCACATTGATTAGTATGCTGGTACTTATATACTTTTCTTTTTGATAGAGACAATGATGTACAATCATTCCCATTTTGCATATGTTCCTATACATTTAAAAAATAAAATTGTCATGTTAGGTTATGTGCTATGTGTACTTTCCAATTCAATTGTATAAAATTCGATTTTTTTTAGTTCATAGTATGAACTGGAAAAGAAAGTGGTAAAGTGCATAAATTCCAGAGTTGGCAAAAATCCCAGCTTTACTGCTTAACTGAAGTGTGATCCTGGGAATCTGATTCAGTCTTGTATTGCCTAAATTGTCAACATGTCGAGTCCCTACATCTTTCTAAATTGGTGCCCTTCAGAGTGATTTCGTTCTCAGGGTATGTTCTTCAAAAGCCTCACTCATTGTTTCACTGGCTATGGTGTTGCTCCACTATAATCATAGCGAGCTTTGATATATTGCAGAACACAGCCACTAGTTCATTCACTCTTTAATGGCAACACTACTTGAAACCTTTAATCTCAGTCTGTCTCAATACGGACACCTTCCTGGTGGCTTCAAACCTTCATCCACTATCTATGCTATGGAATGAGCAGCTTTCTCCTGGATTCCAATTGGTCTCCTATATCCGTGCTTGAGCACTTTTGCATTCTGTGAGGCAGCTAAGCTGAGATATCTGTCCATTCTGGGGTATGTATACCCTTTTCATATGATCCATGTCCTGTCTTTATATCATGGACTGTATACCTTCCTCATGTCAGCTATTGATGGAAAGTGACCTACCCCTAGGCTAGACCACAAGTACCCTCACCATGGCCTGCTAATGTTGGCCAGGAAATTCTACTTGTTTATCATCCCGATTACAGCAAGAATGAAGAGGGTAAAGTTGCTGAAAGGGAGTCCCGTGCTTATTTTGATCACTGCGAGGAAGCATATCAACTATCTGTTGGGATCGCAATGAGGGGGCATGACCACATATGATGGATACCTCAATTCCTTTAGTTTGGTGTGGGTGGCCCCCAAAGGTCTCTGTGCCCGGGGCCCCAAAAGCTCTTAAGGTGGCTCAGCGCACATTAAGCAGGGCCTTGAGAGAGCACTGGCTGGATGAGTACTGCAACCTGTGAGACCTCCCTTCAAGGAAAGATGTATACTTTCCCTTCACCCAACAAATTGTGTATAGGTCCATATCGACACTTAGTAGTAGGACAGAACTTTGTTGGCCTGGGTTATAGCCTGTCTCTTGCTGGGGCATTCCCGCCTGTCCCACTCTCATGCCTGGGACTTGAAGAGAGTGCCTGAAACTGGAGGGTAAACACCTCACCTTGGTTCAAATGAGACAACAAACTCATAAAATGTGGGCCACAACTTCCTTATCTCATCACCATATAACAATAAATACTTGGGGCCCCATACACACAGCCACGGCCCTGCCGTGAGGCAGCCCCCAAACACTTCTGCCCACTCCTGAGCCCAGGTTCACACCTACTTCTCTGGTTAGGTCTATAGCAGCATGGTCTGGGGGCCACAGTCCTTCGGACCCCGATGCAGGTGGCATGGAAGGCTCACCTTCACATGCTGGGCCCTTCCACATCCCTCCCCTGAGGCAGCCTTCACCAGCATGGGTTATCGGCGTGGTGGCATCCCGGCACGGGGCCCATTCCATGAATTTTACTATGGCAGTGAGAGGTCTGCATTCGAAAATGGCCACCAGGGAGGGATGCAAAGAGAGCCCAAGCAGCGTAGACATAAATGCGCTCCAAAATACAGCGCACATCTATGGTGAAGGCCTCATCAAGGGTAGCAGCCCAAGTGTGAGGGCGAAAGCTGTTAGCGGTCTCTAACCGCCAAGTCTCAGAGTGGTGCTTCCTCTGGCACAGGAACTGCAGGACACAAACAGCAGTATCCCTGGTAGACTTGGCCTCTGCCTGGCCCACCTCTTCCACGTGTTCCCTCCTGTGAGGCCAAAAGCTGGACGTCAGAAGCGACTCAGCAGCTTTACCAACACCTGAGCAACTTCATGCAGTCCTGATACAGCGACCTGAGCCGGCAATGTGAGAAATCAACTTCCGGGGCACCAGTGGTCCAGAGATGAATATCGGTTTCTAAACCATCAATCAGCCCCACACCTCTAAAACACCAGAAGGGATCCGAAGAGGTTGGAAACAAAAGCAAATGATAAACCTCATTGTCCAATTTGGTAACTTGTACTGAATGGCAGGCATAACTCCGCAAGGTCGTGGATCTTTGGTTAGTTGCAACACAGCAAAAATACAATTATTACCCAATGATAAAAGGGCATGTCCAGTCAAGGTTGTATACAAATATCTACTTTATTATTATCACAACAGACAGTTCTAGCACACTACAAAATACAACCCACCCTGTAAAGGAACACAGTGGAGAGACAGTTTCACAAAGGAAAGGGATGCACTCTGGATACTGACAGGAGGGTAGTCGGTATAGTAAACAAACACAATATTTCAAGGATACTTTGTTTCAGCACAAAGGGAGCAATGGGTAATAACATGTCACTAGGGGCCTTCGGAGAAATACCAGGGGGACAGAACCACAAAATACCTTGTGCTGTAGGAGATCTTGGTGCTCGACAGGGTCGATTAGTTTCAGGGCGCTTTGCAGCTTCTGTGACTGAGTTCAAGATGGGAGACAGCTGTGGGTATCAGGCAGCAGGCAGTTCGGCGAGCGCAGCTGGACGAACGGCTGCAGGCTGCCGTACACGGTGGCTCAGGTTCAGGAAATGTTGGCTCAGTGCTGGTCAGCCGTTCTGAAGCACTGGTTGAGGCGTCTTGTAACAACAGTTAGTGCAGTCGGTTGCAGCTCGCCAAACTCGACTGGCTCGAAAATGCCCTTAAAGGTGGACGTCGATAGATGCTTGTCGATGCACTTCTCCTAGCTTCTTCACTGGGCTTGTGTCATCCTTTAAGGTGGACGGCCCAAAGCTGAGGAGTGTGTTGCAGGCAGCTGCCTTCTCCTTAGTTTAGGGTTCAGAGACTCTCTGGCAGTTCCCACATGTGAAGCTTCCTGCAGAGCCTAGCAGGGCATACTGTGTGCTGGCTGGGTACCAGTTCTGGAGATGCTGTATGGTCCTCTGGATTCAGTATCTCCCTCTGTGCCCTGAGAGATGTTTAAGGAAGGGAACTTGCTTCCCTCTTGGAGGTCCTGGCCTTCCTTCACTGGCGGAAGATGTAAGGCAGACTGTTCCTTCAGCCGGGGACCAATGATGAGTTCTTCCTTCTGCTTCTGGTGAAGCCTTCAGATGATCTGTCAAAAGAGGGGCTCTGCCCTCCTTTAAAGCCAATTGGACCACAGGGATTGATGTAGGCTAAGCCTACCTTAATGAACCAATCCTGGGAGCTCACCAACAATCTCTTGTATGGGCAAGGTCATAACTATAGTGTTTTTCAACAGAAAAGGTAAAGGGGTTAAAATATGTAACACTAAGTCCCACCCATCTTCCTTTCTGTTGTCTGTTGTGGATCAACGGGTACCTCTGGTTAATGGAGTTCTCTGTGGTTCCTGATTAAAGCAGCAGGTCTCCCTTGAAGCTGCGGTTAGACCAAACCTTCTGGCTCCGTCAAACCACATACTTGTACCTTCTGAATGGGGTACCCCTTCAGGGATGACTACTGTAAACACGCAGTCCAAGAGATGACATTTCACTGTCAATTGATACTGAGGGCGGGACCTCTCTTCAGGTTGACACAGTGCATAGGAAAGGGTGTTGGGGTTTCCTGCCTCCTTTGTTAGCCTCTGAAGCCAGGCCCCACGTGGGCCTGTTTCAATTAAACCCGCTGATTAGTATGTGAATACTGCCACGAGCTACAGGGATAGACAAAAGGACAGGGTGGATCCATGGAGCCTTTGTTAGTTAATTGGGCTGGGTATAGCAGGGGGAAGGCTTGGCCCTCCCCCTTCTGGAGATTATTGTGTACTCCACCTGTAAGATCCCATATAAATATAACATGGGGGGGGCACAGAGCCATTAGGCTATGTCCGCCCAGCATACACGTGTCTATGTGTATGTCGTGCGGTGAGCATAAGAAAATGTGTGTGGATTAGCCCCACACGTTTTCCTGGAGGATGTTCTACCATCATTCAATTTCATTTAAAGTTTCAAAAAAATACAGGCAAGCGCACACCCACTGTGCGGATGGTCGAATTCCTCACATGTTCTCTTTTGCTTCTTTCTCCCTTATGAGCATTTCTGTGCTGTCATAGCTGTCATCCAGACTGCTGTCAACAGTGAGAGGAGCCCAGGATTGTGCACAGATCTGGGAGGTGTTCAATCTACGTTCTTCGGCACATGCCTCTTGCTGCTGCTACCGGGCTCTGCAGGAAAATCAGCCTTACCTCACCTAGGCCTCTCCCTCCAGCACGCTGATGTTAGGGCAAGCAGGCAGTCTTCCTCATGATGCTGCAGACGCCCCCCTTCCAGGGGGTCGCCAGGGGTGGCAGCCCCGTTATGCAGGGCAAGCCCACTCCTCTCCCTTCTCTTGATTCATCCTCTTCCCATCTTGTCCTTTGTTTACAACTGTCTTCCTCCAATCATCCCAGCAGGGCGGGTCAATTTCTTCAGGCCAACACAAGGGAAACCAGTTCATTGTGTCATGTCATGGGTTTTGACCCATGTTGAATCAATAGACTGGGTAGATGTGGGGATGAGCTGTCGCCGCCCATTATTCTATCCCAGAACAAACTAAATCAATAGACTGGGTAGATGTGGGGATGAGCTGTCGCCGCCCATTATTCTATCCCAGAACAAACTAAATCAATAGACTGGGTGGATGTGGGGATGAGCTATCGCCGCCCACATTCTATTTGTGAGAGGTGAGTGGACTCATCAGGACCAAACGGTCTGGTTGCAGGCAATCGCGCAACAGGTCACCGAAACAGGGTCAGATATATGGAGAGATCAGGGTCCATTACATGTGGCCCTGAGTGAATTATACATGGCTCCTAAAGTTAAAGATGAACACGACAAGACGGTTAGGATAGCAGCATATTTGTATCTATATATGGGAGCCATGCAGGACAAATGTGCTGAAGGCCAAGATCTGGCAAGTAGGCAACAGCTGGCGTTAGAAAAGGCCCAATCTGACCTGGTCTCTTCTGAGCAGAGGCTGCAGAGGAGCCAGGAGTCAGAAAATGATAGTAGGCAGTATATCATTAAAATAAAAGAGGACATGGATAGACTGCAACATGAGAAGGCTGACCAGGATACCAGATTTCTGGCCTTGCAGAAGGAGTACCAAGAAGGTTTGGACTCCCTTCTGCAGAGCCAGAAAAAGCTGGAGCAACAACTGGACTTCAACAGGGCATGCACAGAGCAGGTAGCCACCCTGCAAATTCGATTAGACAGAGAGAAAGAGGAAAGCAATAAATTGATTCTGAAAGACCTGGATACCCAGGCAGAGTTTGATCAGGAGCGCCAGAAAGCTGGTGCCTTCCAAAGGCAAAGGGACGCCCTGGCGGCACAGGTGCAGGCTCTTAGTCAGGAAAGGGATACCTTAGGCCAGGAAGTCTGCCACTTAAAAAGGAAAATGGAAGAAAATCACCTGGCCCTCCAGGGACTGGGTGACCTCCAAAAAGAACACCAGAACTTGTTAGAGCACACCAGGAGGTTGGAGGATGCTCTGGCAAGAAAGGAGCAGGCCAATAGGGACACAGCTCAGGAGGTAACCCTCCTGCAGTAGAGACTGGCCCAGTACTCCAGGACCAATCAGGAGGCACAGAGAGAAAATGAGGCTCTCTGTCAGCACAATGATAGGCTCCAGCAACAGGTAGCGATGCAGGAGAGACTGATAGAGTCTAGTAAGGCCTTAGCTGAGGAACTGAAAGTGCAGGCTCTTGCATTGCAACAGGAAGCAGGGGCGGATAGAGATGCGGTTCGCTGGGAAAGAGAAACTCCTGAGCATAACCTCAGGAGCCCTAGTACCAGAGGCCTTCAGCTCTCCCAGTCCCTGGACTCTGCCACCCCCATGTCCTCTCGCGCACATGAGCCCAGGGCAACGGGGATGGGAGATTACTATCCAGCTAGAAGTATGGGGCTCATAGGCCAGTACCTCCCAGGAATGGATGGGCGGGTATCCGGGTATGGGCACCCAAGCACAGTGCAATTTAGTGGGGAATCCCAGGAGAGTAGGCCCATTAAGGGCATCCTGAAAACCTCTGCCCAGTTAGGTCAGTGGGGGGGATACCCAGCAAATCCTGGTAGCAAGGAGGGATCTGAAGACTCCTTTGAGTGTCACAGGACACAGGAGACCAGGTCCCCACATTCTGCCAGCTATTCCCAGGCTCGCAGAATCCGGGAAAACCTGGAAGATCAGACGGGCACCTCTGGGAGCAGCGCTTCTGAGCCGGAGGATGAATGGACCAGGGTTACCCGAACCAAAAAGGCCAATAAGGCAAAAAGGGCCTTGCTTAAGGACCCATTGAAACAAATAAAGGCAATAAGGAGTGTCATCACGCCTTATCATAAGAACGCCAAGTATTCTGTTTGGGAACACTTGGAGCTCTATGAGCAAATGATGGAGACTTTCCATTTGAAGGACAGCAGTAGCTGCATCCATTACGTCAAATGGACATTCTCCCCAGAATACTCCAGTTTCGTTGCCGGGCTGGAGGACCAAAATCATTTAAGATGGTCCACCTATAAGGCGGCCATCTTGAAACATTTTTCTGTTCACAGAAATCCTCAAGAGGCTCGCAAGGCAGCCTACAATTTGCAATGTGGGGAGGATCAGGCCCCACAAGAGTTTGTGCAAGAATTAAAGCGTGCTTTTGCGCAGACCACCAGAAGGGTGCGCACGGATAGCAGAGAATTTATCAATACGTTTTCCATGCCTTACCCAAATACATAATGACCCAGCTCGTGAGAGATTTTCATGAGAAAAGATCTTTAGACTGGGTCATTGAACAGGCTACCCGGATCTATGAGGTGCAGAAGCCCATCGAAAATAAAAATAATGCGCCGAAAAACCCCAAAACCAATATCACCCCTGCTGCTGCCAAGGTGGAAGAGGTAAAGGTTGCCCCCGTTTTAGATTTGGAGATGGGGGGCCTAAAAACCTGCCTGCACCAAATAATTCACAGCCCAGAAGGCCCTCGGGCCAGTCACAGACAGGGAGTCGAGGAGGTAGTCCCACAAATGGGGTCCCCCGCCCCCCCTGACTATGTAAGTCCCCGCTACAAGGGAAACAGACCAATCCTGGGTTATGTGTGGACTCCTCCAGCCCAAGGGGGGGGGGATCCAGCCAAGCACCTAACCCAGGGAACTTCCCTCCCAAATTCCCACAGGAGGGCAGAAATTCTCCAAATCCTGGGCAGAACTTTTTCCCCAGGTATCCACCCAATTTCCAGCCCCAAAATCATCCATCCTTCTTTCCCCAATTCCCTGAGCCCAGACAACCTAATCTGGGAGAGGGGAGGCCAAGGGTGGAGGGGTACCCAAATCCTCCCAATCCGGGGTATTACCAGAGAAGAGATAGCTACCCTTCCCGGGATCAGCCCAGGGGAGAAAATAGAGCCCCGTATCAGCCTGAGCGGGTTTTACAACTTGAGCGCCAGGTCCAAAATATGGCACGACATCTGGGTCACATACTGAGGGCTCAACAGAACCCTCAGATGAGTATGCCACCGCAGAATGCCCCAAACTCTGGACCTGGTGCTCCAGAACAATGACGGGGGCAGCACCCCGATAACCCACCGGTTCCCAGGGAGGAGGCACAAGGGGAAGGGGGGTGTAAAGCCTTGGAGGAAACTTCCTTCCCAACTTGTAAACAGCCCCTGGAAAACCAGGAACCGGAAACAAAATCTCCTGCCCCTGAAAGTCTGCCACCCAAGGAGCAGAGAGGAGGTAGGAGAAACAAAGGACCCAAAAAGACCCACTTTGTGGAGGAGGTACAGGTCTTCCAATTTGAGGGAGGGGGATCCTCAGAAGATCCTGGGAAAAGGATCTTCTCCTTCAGAGATGGGGGAACTCCTCCCAAGGAAAAATGGGTCCCAAGGGATTCCAATCCAGACTGGGGAGATGTGGAGACTGAGCTACCGCCGCCCATCATCTCATCCCAGAACCCACAATACCGAAATCCCCTGGGTCAAACCCATCCTGATGACTGCCTCCAAAAAGGGCGGGGCGGCCCAGAACCGGAACCAGGGGAACCCACAATGGCTCTGATCTCCAGTTGCCAACTTTTTCTTTCAGATTCCCAAGGCTCTCCACAGAATTCTGCCCAAATCTCTTCGCTAGCAATGTCCAAAACCAGAAAGTTCGCCCACCAGTTGTCCAAAAATGTGCATTATCTGTGCCCCCTTGAGGAGAAGGAGGGAAGATACTATGCCCCGGTACAAGTACAGGGGCAGGGTACAATTTTGGCACTGGTGGACAGGGATCCCAAGCTACCCTTCTGTCCAAAAGGGCCTTTGAGGAACTAAATGCAGGAAGGGGGGAGAATTACCAAATTCCTCTCACCTCTCTTCCTGGACAACTGCAGAACTTTGACGGGAAGGAAATTCCCGTCGAGGGGACTGCAAATTTGGACATCAAAATTGGGCGACACAAGGTGAAACACCCGGTCATATTAGTGACTCCAGAGGGCACCCCTTGTTTACTAGGGAATGACCTCCTGAGAAGGTTGTCACCCCTAATAGATTGCGTAAACAAGGTCCTCTGAATCCAGACTAGTTGACCAATAAAATTAAAACAGAGTGTCAACCATGTTAGTTTAAATGGCACCTGCCACATGGTTGAACAAAAATCTGACCAAGTAGAATTTCACTTCCAGAACAACCAAATTCCAGACGTGACAGTAATAGCAGTAGGACAACAGACTAGTGATGGGGGGTCCTCTCTATTTCTGAAAATCAACCTTCCTTCCAGTTTAAGGTGGTATTCCACACTGGAAGGAAACACCCTGAAATTCTTTACTAATCCACAATCAGAAACTCCCACTCCTATAGTCCAGAAAGATGTGAAATCAGCTCAGAGCCTGGCTGATCTTCAGCAAATTGGAGAGCAGTTGTTCATCTCTGTTCAGTTAAATGATGGGAAGGACTCTGTTCTCGCTCGAGTGTGTGTGAACAACGGGAAGAGCTTCATCAGCGAAGCCATGTTCCGCCAACTCCCAAAAGATCAAGCCATTCCCACATTCAAACTGATAGACAAATGGGAAATGGACCTGAAAGCACCTAATTCCAAACATCTCCTGCCAAGTAGATGTAAAATCTCCATTGGCAACAAGAGCATAGTCCATAATTGTTGGGTCGTGCGAGACGTCACTGCCGCCTTTTACTTAGGCAGTGACATTCTCAATCGCTTTGCCATTAGTTTGGACCTAATAAACTTCAAAGCTTGGTCCCGATTAGCGGATAATCCCATGGGCTTTGATGATCCAGAAAAAGCATTTAGGTCAGCTCAATTGCTACCTTATGCAGTTGAAATTCAGATCAAAGAGGAAGTCACCATCCCAGAAAGGACCCGACAATTCTCCCTGGAAGTGAAAGTTAAAAGAGGACAAAAATTGAAAAACCCTGATGCTTATATCCATCTAAATGCTTCTCTCCAACAGCAAGGGTTAGGGGTAAACCCAACACCATTAGTCAACATAGAACATGACACCATTCCAATAGAGGTGGATAACAGCGACTTAAAGAGTATTACTCTAGCCGCAGGCACCGTTATTGGAATGGCGATTGATGACCGACATTTCTCCATTGATTTAGGAAATTAACTCTTAGGACCAATCCCCAAGGACTGTTTTGACAGTGACAGTGAGGACAATACAACACCAGACAGGATTTTCACCCGGCATGGGGGGAACTTCCCGGTGTACACTTCTTGCCCTTATGGTAAGGAAGATGTGACTTGTGACTTCAGGAGGGATGAGGTGATTTTCCAGGTCCATGAGGGCTGCCTTTCCCACCTGAAGCATCCAGTCCAAATCAGCACTCTGACCAGGGACTTCTCTACCCAGCTGGAGGAGGCCGCTGAGATAGCCAAACCAGAAGTCTTTCCGGGCTTCAGGCAGATGGTGGAAGAGAGAGTCAACCTAGTTTATGCCTGTGTGACTCTGGAACAGAAGCAAAAGTTGAAACAAGTTTTCTTTGATTTCCAAGATCTCTTTGCGGTAGACTCATATGACTGTGGTCGCACCGACATCCACACCACAACAATTCCCACGGACCCTGGAATGACTCCAGTGTTTGTGAAGCAATATTGTTTGCCTCTCGCGTCCATGGAGTCCCTTACTGAAATAATTAAGAACCTTGAGTCCTGGGGAATAATACATCCAGTACACAGCACCTTCAATAATCCGGTGCTGG
Organism: Ambystoma mexicanum; assembly: GCF_040938575.1. Taxonomy (NCBI): domain Eukaryota; kingdom Metazoa; phylum Chordata; class Amphibia; order Caudata; family Ambystomatidae; genus Ambystoma; species Ambystoma mexicanum. The sequence continues at coordinate 110,209,911 of NC_090931.1, forward strand.
GAATATTGAAGCCAAACGGCCAGTGGAGACTCTGCGCCGACCTTAGGGAGCTCAACAAACGGGTCCATACTTCCCGATGGCCTCTGCCCTACATTGACCAAGGGCTGGCCCAGATTCAAGGGTCACAAGTATTCACTGCAATAGACCTGACCAATGGATACTGGACCGTGCCTGTCAGTAGGGAGGGCCAATACAAACTGGCTTTTACCTTTGGGGGCCAGCAGTACATCTGGACCCGGACTCCCTTCGGATACCTCAACTCCGGCAATGAATTCAACATTTTCCTACATAAGGCCATGCCCGACCTGGGTCCGAGGGGTAACCTGGCTTATGTATATGATGTCCTCATCAAAAGTTCATCTGTGGAGGAACACATAGCGGAGATCCGTTATGTTCTGACACAGTTGAGGGCCGCCGGAGCAAAACTTTCCTTTCAGAAAGCACAGTGGTGTAGAACCCGTGTTAATTTCTTGGGGCATGAGATTACTCCTCAGGGTCTCTGTCCCCAGGAAAAGAAAGTGGAAGCACTTCAGAAACTGAAAGACCCCACAACTCTGCGGGAACTAAGGAGCCTCCTTGACTGACTAATTACAGCAGAAAGTTCATTGAAGGCTACGCAGAGATCACTAGACCCCTGATTCATCTCTTGAAGGGGGGGGGTCAAGTGGGAATGGGGTCCAGAACAATCCGAGGCGGTAAGACAACTCAAAAGAAGCCTCTCACAAGCGCCTTGCCTAGCTTACCCTGTCAGAAACAAGGAGTTCTTCCTGGAGACGGGGTTCTCTAATACGTGCTTGACGGCAGTATTATACCAAAAGCATGACAAGGTCAATAAAGTAATCTCCTATGCGAGCAAAACTTTATCTTCTGTGGAGGAAAAATTCAACGATTGTGAGAAGGCATTCCTGGCAATGGTGTGGGCATTGAAGAATTACCGCCCGTTTATCCAGGGGGAACACATCATAGTGGAGACTCCACACCAGCCTCTGCAATATCTCCAAAGTGACAGAATCCGGGCCGGAAATGTGAGTAATTCCCAAATTGCTTCCTGGATTCTGTCAATGCAAGGCTTTCCTGTGGAGGTCAGATATGGCCAAAACAAGAAGAGTCCCCTCGCGCAAGGTCTGGCTGACTTGCATGATTGTGCCAGAGAAAACTGTCTCGAGGACGAAAGTCTAAAAATCAAGGACAACATGGAGGCATACCTTAATTCCCCACACAAAGTCTTTGAAGAAGACAAGTGTGAGGGAATGCCCACTGTCTATGTGGATGGATGCTCTTACCATGTTGACAACGACGGGGAGAAAGAACTGGTGGCTGGCGTAGGGAATGCATGGGTGAAGGAGTTCCCAGAACCCTCCGCTGGATACAAAATTGGTCCCCGAAGTAGTCAGGTGGCAGAATTGATGGCTGTGCATCAGGCCATCCTCACTGCTGTCCAGCATCAACTCCACAAACTGGTCATAATCACAGATTCGGATTATGTACGGAACGGGTTCGTGGAGCACCTGGTCAACTGGAAAACCAGAGGCATGTTATGCGCTAATAACAAACCCCTGAAACATGGGAAGTTAATACAAAATATTGATGATCTGGTCACTTCGAATGGGATGACAATCTACTGGAAAAAGATCAAGGGTCATTCCAAAGTAGAGGGACCAGACAAAACTGGAAATGACTTAGCTGATCAGCTGGCCAAAACCGGGGCCATCCAAGGGGATCTAATAGAAATAGAGTCCCTGTTGGGGGAAATGCAGGTCACTGCTATCACTAGGTCCCAGACAAAAGCTCACAATGATCTTTCAACTGCACAATGGAGTAAGGAGACCCCTGATGCTGATTTAATTACAGCTCAGAAGGGGGATCCAATTATTGGTAAGTTTTACCAACACCTTGAGGACCCTGAGAACTTTCCCCTGACGGATACCGATTACATTGGGAAAGAGGACCTAAGAGTGTTGATGAAATGTCCAAAAATGTTCTGAATCCAAGACGGTTTGCCGGTAAGGAAATCCAAAGCTGCCCACGATCAGTGGGTGGTTCCTACCTCATTCCGAAACATGATGTTAAGTCACGCCCATGATGCGGCCACCTCCGGCCATAGGTGGTTTCACACAACACTGGAAATCTTAAGAGAGGTTGCATACTGGCCACAAATGGGGAAGGGCCTCGACCAATACTTGAAGGGGTGTCTTGTGTGTGCACAATTTCAGCCATCATCCCTCACACACCGTGCGCCTCTCCAAAAGAGGGGGATGACACTGCCATGGTCAGATTTGCAAATCGACTTTGTAGGCCCTGTAATCCGCTCGTCTAGAGGAAACAAGTACATGTTGACCGTTACATGCTTGTTTACCAAGTGGGTGGAATGTCTCCCGGCACCAAACTGCAAGGCAGAAACAGCAGCTGCCCTGATGATTAACCACATCTTTTCCCGTTTTGGTCTACCTCAAAGGATTGAGTCAGACAGAGGTAGCCACTTCACCAGTGAAGTAATGACAAAGATGTGGGAGATACTGGGGGTCAAAAGAAAGCTACGTATTGCTTACCGTCCAGCTTCTTCTGGGGCAGTAGAGAGATACAACCAAACCATTGTGAGCATCTTAAAAAAGTTTGTGGCAGATTCTGGGCCAAGTTGGGATATCCGATTACCTCTGGTCCTAATGGGCATCAGATCTACCCCTTCATCTGCAACCAAAATGTCACCATTTGAGTTGATGACTGGACGCAAGATGGTGCTTCCCCAGCATTTGCTCTACAGAACCCAAGAGCAAACATTGATAAATGCCTCCACAACTCATGAGTATGTGGAGAATTTAAGGAAACACCTTCAGCATGCTTTTGCCTATGCTCAGCGGAATCTAGAAAGATCAGCCGAGAGCATGAAGACCCACTATGATTTAAAAACTACCCGAAAGGAATATAAGGTGGGTGATCGGGTCTATCTATACAATTTCCAAAGGAACCAGGCCAAACAGCAAAAATTCTTGCCTACATGGAAGGGACCGTTTGAAATTATAGACAAGATCTCCCCTGTTGCCTATAAGATCTGCATCCCCAAAGTCAGCATGGCGGAAGGGGAAGACAAGTGGGTCCATATTAACCAGCTAAAGTGTTGCCATCCCAGGCACACTTTGCAGCAACTGGAGGAGTCTTCTGCAATACCAGAGGGGGCCGCTCCAGAGTAATTCAGTTCCAACCCTAAAATATTCCACATATAGCATATAACATTCTGTGATCCATATATATATATAGATGTTCTTGTCTCCTAATTTAAAAAAGAAAATGTATATGTTCATATCTTCTGATTCATAAAATGTATATGTTCGGCACACCATTAATAGTGGTGGAAAAAATGTCTAGGAATGTGTATTGCCGCTTTGCTTTATCATCCTAGGAGAGATGAAACCATGGAGACTGACCAAGGAGGACGACCGGGGACCGGGAGCAGAGACCGGAGGGGCCCGGGGTACCACCCAATCCTCCCATCAGGACCGGCGAGGAGAACCGATCGATCCAACTGGGTGGAGGAAAAGATGCTGAACTGTGCCACCTACAGGATTGGAAGAAGATAATGGGGACATACCAGCGCAAGGGCTCAAAACCCCCTTTGCACCCGACTTCCCCTCGACTTGAATCAAAGCGCAGTCGGGCGGGGGGATTTGTCATGGGTTTTGACCCATGTTGAATCAATAGACTGGGTAGATGTGGGGATGAGCTGTCGCCGCCCATTATTCTATCCCAGAACAAACTAAATCAATAGACTGGGTAGATGTGGGGATGAGCTGTCGCCGCCCATTATTCTATCCCAGAACAAACTAAATGAATAGACTGGGTGGATGTGGGGATGAGCTATCGCCGCCCACATTCACGCCAGAATAGGAGAACTGCGCAGTTGGCACAAGACCACTCCAAAGATACAACCTTCTTCTGGGGGGTTCCACATCACCACTCTACTGTGAGGATGGCATCAAAACAATGTTAAGCAAGGGTCCTATACTATCAAGCAAAAGACCACTCTATTGAAATGCAGTAGTTCAAGACAACTCAAAAAAATGCATGCAGTACCCGCTTTGGACTCAAGGCGGCGCTAGCGGTCTAAACTCTGACAGGAGAACTGCTACTTCAGAAGCTAATTAGCCTTCTGTGACAATTGGGACTTCAAAGCTAGTTAGGTAATGGAAGATCTAACCACCTGCTGTTCCCAGAGACAATCTGATTTGATTAACAGGCCAAAAGGCTGGGAAACCTTCTCACCTCAGGAAGCCCAGGATATCACATGGTCATGCTAACCAAATGCAAAGTGGCCCCCTGGTCTGTTGACCTCAGCTTGCTGGAGCCCACACAAAAGACCTTTTCCCTTGAATAGGATATGGTGATTTTGACTGTTTCCTGTCAACAAAGATCTGCCAGCCAGGAGAGACATGTGATCACTGTCATCCCCAAACTTTGGGGGCGGACTCAAACACTGCAGTACTTTGAATTGAAAGCAAATATATATTTTACAGAAATACTGATAACTCTTGGTAACCAGATGACAGAAATGTGAAATTTGGGGATCCTTAAAATGAAAACTTCGCCCACAATTCAAGCCCAAACTCCAATTTGTGTGATGTTCTGGGGCAAAACCCTGCTATTATTTGATACTACAGACTCTGTGTTTAAGCTAGAGACATGGGAATTTACTGGAGTATGTATGGACAGGCCGTGTATATGTGTATAATTTTTAATGAAAAAACAATGTTGCATAACCCACTAAAATCGAAAATAAGTTCCCATTTCTTTACCCAAGCTCCTAGAAACGCCAGAGTCGGAACAGCGCATACCTCATGTGATATATGATGTGTGTAGGTGATGTAAAAACAACTTTGTATTTGGGAGAATATGTATTTGGATCAAATATAGATTTGTGTGCAATTTGACAGGGGAGTGTCCTTTCTGCAGGCCATAAAATGACATCACTCTGACACACTATCCTTCCCCCAATCAAGGGAGAAAGGAAAGCTTGGCCAATGATAAATTGAGAGAGGGGCTGGCTTAGTGATGCTGCGCACACACCCATTTTCTAAACACATAAAAGCAGACAGTGCAGGACAAGTGGAGGGATCCCTTTTTCACTTTCCGCGGGACGCTCTGCCGGGAGACTTCAGACTTCAATCCATCAATCTTCAGAGACCAAGACTTTACTTCAGAATTTGTAAAGAACAGGCCTAAGCCACAAGCTGAGTTCTCTTCAGCAGGCCTCAAAATCATTTGCAGACTATTCACAGCCGGGCTGAGCTGTTGATTCTGGCCTGAAACCCTGTGCCAGAAAGATCCAGAAGCAGTGCTGTACCCAGAGAAAGCAGAGACACCCAGAAAGCAGACCAGAGATCCAGAGAACCACAGGCCGCTGTATCCGGGGAGCTGACCCAGACGCTATGAGAAGAACCGGTGCATGACAGACCCAGCAGAGCGGAGCTGACCCAGGCGCTGCACGCAGAGACCATCCGTGGCGAGGGAACCGCAGCCAATCCTGACCCAATCCTGACCCGATCCGTGGCGAGGTCCAGTCCTTTCAAAGCTAGGAGTGAGTACTTAGATCAGATTGTGACAGAAATAAGCTCTTAGTTAAAATAATTTAATCCAACTATTTTAATCTGATTAGAACTGTCTCCTAGAAATCGTGTCACCTGTCATTTTCAAAGCTGTCACCTGTCAATTTGAGTTACTTTAAATCCGAAAAACGACCTTTACAAAATCGTTCATATCTCTGGAACCGTTTAAACTTGGTTTAACTTTCCTCTGAAAGCTTAGAATCTCAGCTTTCCCACGAACCTAGAATCGACTTGCTACTCCTTATACTTCTGCCGTAATCACGATTCACGCACTCACGAATTTTGCCGCAATTTGCGATTTGGCCTGATTTCTTGACCTGTAAAAAGATAGCAGCTTTTTGCTTTCCTTTGCTAAAAATTTGTTTGCCTCTTAATAACCATCCCTGAATCATTGCTAAAGTGAGCCTGAGCTCATCCCAAGTATCTCTCACTCACCCTGAACCTCCTAAAGGGAATTAAAAGCATTTTCAGCATATTTCTCACTTCATTGCCACCACATTCAAAGCACTTGGGCCTGTGTTTTAAAACTCATACCTGTTTTCTCTAAGCTTGCTGGGGTGGAAATTTAATTTCGTATTGTATTTGATTGCATTCCTGAGAACTGTGTGTGTTACTTCCATCTCCTTGCATTGCATATAGGGGGGGGGGGGGGTGAATTGCCACCAGGGGAAAAGTGAACATATGATATCTTGTGAAACCATATTAGTTAGTTTCTGTACTGCATTTTCATTCAACATTGCATCCATTTGAAACCATAAAAGTATTTTCGCTGCCTTATCCATCCTACACCAACTCCTCATTGATTATAAAGAAGTGTGCTAGTGTCAGATTACCCATTGTTGATTAACATTATATTTATAAGGGCGATATCGATTATTAATTTATTATAAAAGCGTGGTATCTATATTTTGTTTTATTTCTCAAATAAACCTTTTAAACTTGCAAAACAGAACTACTTCTTGGCTCAGTGGGGTCAGGGGGATTCTAAGAGAGGGGTGTTATATAGGGGTAGTCATCCAGAACTCATGAACTGGACATAAAGATATATCAATAAGGGTTTCCATTCAGTATCCCAGTCTAGGCATTGACTTAGCTGTAGTGTTGAATTGAATCCTCTTACAGTCAGGGGTGGGACGTTACCACCATAAGTCTCATTGAACACAAACCATGACAAATCACAACCATAAAAGACAGTGCACATACAAAATATGAGCTTCCCCAGAGTGCAAAGCAAGTAAGACCACATATAAGCATACAATATGTAATACATCAATTGAAGTGTAGATGTGATTATTCTGCCAACGACATGTGATAACCCCAAAATGCTCTGACAAATTTGAGCAAGGGCTTAGTATGCAACCCGTGGCTTTCCAGAAGTTTTGGACTATGACACCCATGATCCCTCACTATTGACTTTACTGGCTATGGATGATGGGAGTTGCAGTATGAAACACCTATGGCCAAAGAATGCAGACCCCTGTCCTACATTTACTTTCCACAGCTGAGAGTATTGCACAAATGCACAGTGCAACATATGAACAGTGAATGTTTCTCCCAGGATACACTGGGGGCCCCAGGAGAGTGCTTTGAAGTGTTCCACTGTTCCTGGTTGCCATGCTACATGAAATACCAACTAAAAAACAGATTATGTCATGTAGCAAGGATTTATGTGCATGGTCTACAGATGCTCTGGTGGATCTGAAAGACGTGTGATGGGTTAGGTTAGTGGGAAGAGAGGGAAAATGCAAGATAGCTTTGCTGCTGCTGACGATGCGCATACAGTTCAGAAGTACCTGAGAACTGTGTGCGGGTCTGTTTCTAGCTGGTGTCAATGACATATAGACATTTGTGTTCAGAGAGGAGGCCCTTATGCATTGTACACCGCGTCATCATCAAATAAGTCACACAATCCATTGTCTCCAAAATGCAACACCAAAACCCAACCTGAAGCATTTGATTCTCCTCTGCCAATCCCTTGTGGGCCTAGTTTTTACTATTAAGATGCTCCATGAGTTTGTCTTCAACATGATAAAACATATCAAGGCAATAAAGGCACGCTTAGTTTGTATTTGAATTTATTTGAAGACATGGATGTCAGTTTTGACAAGCAATGATTTACAATAACACATTTACAGATGGTGGAGTAATTCCCATGAAGGGTGCCTATGCAATAGCACAAAGATGAGAACAAGTGGTGAGTATATACATATATATTTTCACTGAATATGTTATATTACATGGCCACGTTAGTGGCCATTTAGTTATGGTTAAGTTGGTGTTTCCATAGGAAGAGCACTTTTTGGGCAGCTTATAACTTCGCTCCCCCTGGACGAATCCACACCAAACTTTCCAAAAAAGTATATGGCCCACTCTGAATGTCTTTGCAAAGTTTGATGAGGATTCGTCCAGGGGGGGAAAAGTTATAGGGGGGGTCCCAAAATTTCTTTTTTCCCATAGACTGAATATGAAAAATGTTTTGCTTGCGCCTACAGCCCAAACCGCTGGACGGATTTTCCCCAAATTTGGACCAGGAGCAGTGGCTTGGTCCCGAAAGCTTGCTTTTGCAAATTTGGTGAAAATCCGTCTAGTAGTTTCTTTTAAAATGACCAAAAAGTAGGTAAAAAAAAATTTGTGATATCTTTGTACGATCCACGGACACACTTCCCTGTTCGCTCCGCGGATAGTGTCCTGATTGGCTGAGTGGCTTATGTCATGTCCGCAGACATATGGCGTGTTCGCTGATTGGACGGTGTTAAGCGTGAAGCGCGTCAGATTTTCAGTGGCGCCCGCCATCTTGGATTCGCGGACGTCCGCGGACAGCGCGGTGAAAGTTTGTTCAAAATGTGTATTTAGTAGGGAGGGTATGAGATAGGTTAAATGTTGTGCTTTTTTATGTGGTAGACGTTCTTTTTGTGTTTGATTTGTCTGCGGACATCACGGGTGTTCTGAAATTTTCTAAATAAACTGAATGGGGGGTGTTCTGAGGACTCAATATGTGTCCGTTTTGTTCGCAAGCCAGCTGAAACTGTTCTAAGAACACTTGCGGTGTCCTGAAATGTTCGCAAATAAACAAAATGAGGGTGTTCTGGGGACACTGTCCGTTTTGTACTGTGGCAAGTTGAATGTGTTCTAAGAACACTCATGGTGTCCTGAAATGTTCGCTAATAAACAAAATGGGGGTGTTCTGAGGACGTTGTCCGTATTGTTTGTTGTCAAGTTGAAAGTGTTCTAAGAACTCTCGCGCTGTCCTGAAATGTTCGTAGGGGGTGTGCTGAAGACGCTGTCCGTATTGTTTCGATGGCAAGTTGAAAGTGTTCTAAGAACTGTCTCGGTATCCTGAAATGTTCGTAAATAAACAAAATGGGGGTGTGTTCTAAGAACTCACACGTTGTCCTGAAATGTTCGTAGGGGGTGTCCTGAGGACGCTGTCCATATTGTTCGTTGTTGAGTTGAAAGTGTTCTAAGAACTCTCGTGGTGTCCTGAAATGTTCGCAGGGGGTGTCCTGAAGACGCTGTTCGTATTGTTCGATGGCAAGTTGAAAGTGTTCTAAGAACACTCAGGGCGTCATGAAATGTTCACAAATAAACAAAATGGGGGTGTTCTGAGGACGCTGTCTGTATTTTTCATTGTCAAGTTGAAAGTGTTCTAAGAACTCTCGCGTTGTCCTGAAATGTTCGCACATAAACAAAATGGGGGTGTGTTCTAAGAACACACGCGTTGTCCTGAAATGTTCATAGGGGGTGTCCTGACGACGCTGTCCGCATTGTTCGTTGTCGAGTTGAAAGTGTTCTAAGAACTCTCGCATTGTCCTGAAATGTTCGCACATAAACAAAATGGGGGTGTGTTCTAAGAACACATGCGTTGTCCTGAAATGTTAGTAGGGGGGGTCCTGAGGACGCTGTCCGTATTGTTCGTTGTCGAGTTGAAAGTGTTCTAAGAACTCTCACGGTGTCCTGAAATGTTCGTAGGGGGTGTCCTGAAGACGCTGTCCGTATTGTTCGATGGCAAGTTGAAAGTGTTCTAAGAACACTCAGGGCGTCATGAAATGTTCACAAATAAACAAAATGGGGGTGTTCTGAAGACGCTGTCTGTATTTTTCATTGTCAAGTTGAAAGTGTTCTAAGAACTCTCGCGTTGTCCTGAAATGTTCGCACATAAACAAAATGGGGGTGTGTTCTAAGAACACACGCGTTGTCCTGAAATTTTCATAGGGGGTGTCCTGAGGACGCTGTCCGCATTGTTCGTTGTCGAGTTGAAAGTGTTCTAAGAACTCTTGCATTGTCCTGAAATGTTCGTAGGGGGTGTTCTGAAGACGCTGTCCGTATTGTTCGCTGGAAAATTGAAAGTGTTCTAAGAACATTGGTAATATCCGTGGACATTAAAAGTTTCCATAGGCTACAGTTGAAATGTTTGACTCTATGGGTGTGATATGCTGCGGTGGTTGTGGCCAGGGCATAGAGTGTTGGGTGCATGACCATCTGGTCATGCACCCAACACTCAATGCCCTGGCCACAACCACCGCAGCATATCACACATATAGTTGCTTATAACTTTGGGTCAAAAACAAATTTATAAGGAACAAAGTATATTATGGGTGTGATATGCTGCGATGGTTGTGGCCATGGCATGGAGTGTATAATATACTTACTGTTTGGTTTAGTAACTGGAGTACATGTATTTCTTGTTAATTTCTGTGATAAAAGAAAATAGCATGTTAGTATTAGTATTTTGTAATGACTTATTACATTGTATAATCAACATTTTTTTTTGGACCCTCATATTTAGTAGATTACAAACCAGAGTACTGTGCAATTTGCTCAGCTTCTGTGTTAGTTGCTAAAATCATTGGGTCTGTGGGAGAAAAAAAAAATCCATGTTGGATTTAAAAAAAAACCTTTTTCTGTTATGCTACAGTTTATTTGTTTGTTTGTTTTTAGTGTTCATTTGTTGTTCCTGGCTAATGCTTTGTACATTGGGTTGTTGCCTTTTTTTTGGAGCAGTAACATATTATTTATTTGTTTGGATATTATGAAATTTTGGAGCAGTAGGCGTATTCTAACTGTCTATTTTCTGATATATTTTAGTGGTATTGATTTATCTGTTTGGATATTGTAAAATTTTGGGACAGTTAGATACCAATTGGCGTATTCTAACTGTCTATTTTTTGCTCTAATTTAGTGGTATTCATTTATCTGATTAATTGTTGTAGAATCTTTGGGCAGTTAGATAGCTTTTGGACTATTCTAACAGTTTATATTTTTTACTACAAGTTTACTTGAGGTTTAAGTACAGTTTAGTTATCAAATTTTGGTTTTAAGAACATTAAATAAGCGTTTGTAAGATTTGCTGGTAATCTCTGCTTTAGAGTAATGGTACTATCATTACATTCAAACCATCCACATTTCTTTTTTATATATGCAGTGTAGTGCCCTGAATTGGTTGTGGCTCCTGCGTGGTAGATTATACCTATTGTTGTGAAGGTTTTCTTACCAAGTGATATTTGACCATGTGTGAATCCAGTCAGCTTGCAGTTGTTTTTGGTACCATCTGCATTGTAACGTAGAAGCATTAGTATTACGTATTTACTATGTGTTTGTATTACTAACGTGGAGCGATTATCTGAATTGCAGGTAGAACATAATCTACCATGGTTTGCATTTTGTACAAGTTGCTGAAATGGAATGGATTCACAATTAGGTATTGCTATATATACGAAGCGTTCATTGGGGATTTCTTCTTGTGTAACATTGTTGCAGAGAGTGCATGTATGTTTCCACATGTATGAAATCTGGAAGATTTCATTCATAGGTATGGTTTTGTTTTCCAGTACTTGTAGTAAGTACATTAGAAATTCTTGTGGATCTTCCTGTGAGTTTATAGTGAATTTCACCATTCCAGCACAGTAATCCAATTGTTGTCTTATTCCATAAACACTATACGTGTTGTCAGGATTGTTTGCTGCATTTCTGTGAAGTACTAACATTTGCATGCACAATGGGTCTGTACTGTGTAAGTTAATGTTGTCAACAATTGGTGGTAATTGAAATAGAATATTCATTGCTACATTTGCGTAGCAACTTAAACCAACTATATTTGAGAGTTTAAATGGACCAGGTAGTTCTGTATCTGAGTGATTTTATTTAGTTTGTCTTCCTTCTTTGATGAAGTACCTGGTTTACTTTCCCTAATTGGTTCTTTTTTGCTTGTGGTACTTGATGAAGTTTTAGTTTCTTTTATTCTCTTTGGAGGATTTGCAGTGACATCCTGTTGCATTTCTGTTTGATTTAGTTTTCTTTTAGAACATTTTCCTTTTTGCGGAACAGGATATGTTTCTAGAGGGGGGTGTATAGTGAACAAAGTCTATTGTATTCTAAAATGCAAGGAATATCAGCGTTTATTTTACTTGCATCAAAGTTGATTAGAAATAGACCGTCAAGTGTACGTAAGCGTGATAGTGCTACGTAGATCATGTCTTCTTTAAAGACTGTGTTATCAATGTCTATCATTGCTTTGTCTAGGGTAAGACCTTGTGATTTATGAATAGTGACTGCGTATGCAAGAGTTAGAGAAATTTGTTCTCTGCGTACATACATGTCTTTGAAGAGAAGGAATCGAGCTCTTGAGCGTCCTATCCTTTTTACTTCTGAAAGTTTGTCAATAGTATATTGACAAACTGAACCAACAACTGTACCCAGTGCTCCATTAACTAGTCCTTGGTCCACGTCAAGGTTACGTTTAAGCATTACTCTGCAATTTAAGGATAATTTTAATATCTTTTCTAAGCCTGCTGTGTTTGAGATTGATTTTTCTAAACTATTTAGTCTTGTTGTGACTTGGTCACACATAGGTAGTGTCATACCATGTACATCTAAGTTGTCTGCGATGCTAATTTCCATTATTGGTTGCATTTCTTTACTTAACATTATTTCATTGAATTTGAAACAGCTTGCAAGAGTTGGCATTAAGGCCATACAATTGACATTTTTGTGGGCTAATTGTTCCATAACATCCGTAGCAGATGCATTATCACAATAAAGTGCATTAATTTGGCGGTTTTTCAATATTTCTTCTGCTTCTTTAGAGAGTATACCAACTCTGATACTTTTTAAAATGTTGGCATAAGTGAGATCTGAAGATTGCCGCATGTTTTCTTTTAATTCTCTGTATTGGAAATGTTGCCAAAGGTTGACATTTCCAATGCTGCCAACAGTTTTATGGCAGAGTTTGTGTCCTAATGTTTTAAAAATAGGCTCACCTTTTACTGGTGTCAATTGAAGAAGATCTCCGAAAACAATAATGTGTTTTCCTGCAAAGAGCTCTTCATAGTTTGTTTTCAGTACTTCTTGTAATCTGAGGTGAATCAAAGCCAACATTAGGTTGGAGACCATGCTCACTTCATCTATTAGTAGCATTTTCATTTGTTTCAATACTCTGCGTAGTTCCATTGCAGCTTCTGCAGAAGGTTTGTAATAGTCTAATTTGTTCTGGTGTTCTACTGGTAATAGTAGTAATCGGTGTAAAGTGACACCACCTATGTTGTAGGCAGCTAAACCTGTGGGGGCAGTGACAACAGCTGACAGTTTGTTGTTTGTCAATTGTTGAAGGAACTTACTGATGATTTTGATTAGGAATGTTTTGCCAGAACCAGATTCACCACTGAAGTACAGTAGTATAGGCTTATAATTATGGCAGGAACATTCTTTATTTTCATGTTGTACACCATGTGCAATTTGTTTTGTTACGTCTTCAAAAATGCTACATTGTTCGTTGTTTAGTTTTGATTGTAGTATAGTTAAGTCTTCTTTACTTTATACTGACACATGGTGTTTTCTACTTCTATCATAGCTAATTCTGCCTCATTTATTATTAGTGGTTCTCCCAGTGGTTCTTGGCTTCCTGTGACAGAAGGTTGACTACTGTCAGGAGTGTCTTTATCTAGTTGGGCCTGGAGTTCTTCTTCGTGTTGCTGTTCATTGTGCAACATTGTTTTGTACTGTGTAAAGTTTACATCAGTTATAGTGCTTTCATTTGCTTTGAAAGCATCTTCATATGAGTCATAGTTTTCTAGTATTTCTTCTTCTTTTCTCCATGGTTTAAAGAGTTGTAGCAGGTACATGTAATATAATTCTTTATGTTGAGGAGTCTTCAATGACAATTTGATATGATTAATTAAATTTGGTTTAGTGAGTTTAACTAAGCTGCCTTTACAGTTTGTCGCTCTGTATTTACTTTTTTTTCATCAGGTTTTATATTATTTTTGTATGCGTAGTTTTGGGCTATGTGGTATAGACACATGGTTTCCAAAGTATTACTTCTGTTTGGGTAATATGTGTTCAATAAATTGTTTTTTAAAATGTCTTGGCTGTTGGGATCATGTTTGGCTATTGTTTCTATATCTTCGTATGTTTTTAGAACTCTTTTTCTAGATTTAGCTGGACCAAGACTTAGCCATACTTTATTTTCAAATTTACCATACAATGCAGTACCAGTTAAACGATCAGCTGCTTCATATGATCCACATTCTCTAAGGGAGAGCATTTTATGCCCAAGCTGTATAATTTCGGAGACACTGTTTTATCTGATGACAGGTCATTCCAGAGGTCTTGGAGCTCTGTTTTTTTCTGCTTTGATTAAGTATGCTGTGACATATCATGCAACTGCAGTAGAATTGTCTGCAATGTACTGCACATCTATGTTTGCATTCCATAAGTGGGCAATGATTGCATTATAATCATTGATATATTTTTCTTCTTCTTTTCTTTTTATGTAATATGTATTTTTAGGTGACATACCTTTAACACTATGTCTAACTGAAGTCATGAGGTTGTTCACTTGACCTGTATTTGTAACTGGTCTAGGGAAACCAAATCGGCATTTGGTGTAGTATTTCCCTTTGTTTTTGTATTTGCGACGACAATATTTGCCACATTTATGTTTTTGCAATTTGTGCATGAAGGTCACTATTTGTGGATTCTGATGGAATTTCACAAGTGACATATTTTTCAATAAACTGTAAAACAGTGGCATCACTGTCTTGACCAAATTTAGGAGCATCTTTAATCCATAAAAGCATGTGGATATGTGGTGCTCCTCTGGCTTGGTATTCTTTTCTCCAAACGAAGTGTTGCACTTCTCCAAGGGGAGGAACAGTTTTATTATAAATAAAATGTAGCATACCAATGAAGCGATGGTGAAAATATCTTGAAACATTAACAGGATCCAAAGAACAAAGTTCTCCTGGTGTTAGTATATCTATGTTTGTTTTGTTTTTATTTGATATGCGTAGGAAATCATTTAAATCTTGCCATGCATATTCTGCACATCTTAATGTAACAAACCAAGTGGGTGGGCCAAGGTTTCTGATGATACAACGTACATCTCCATGACGTCGAAACCAGTACTCTTTAGTACCACGCATATTTGCTAATAGATTTGTAATATTTGATTGTAAAACCTCATCCTTTTGTTGCACTTTTTGTAATAATTGTGTAGCTGTCATATTTCGAAAGTGTGATCCCGATTTGAATATGTGTACAACTCCGTAACATAAAGTTGCTAGCTCACTTTCAAAGAGTAGGTGGAATATGTATTCCACATTTTGTCTAAATCTGGGATCTTCAGAATACATCCGTAATGAGCGGTATTCTGAAGCTGATATTTGAATAGGTCTATCATCATACCTTCCTCCTTTGCCAGTAGGAAAGAGTAGAGGAAAAGCACGTGCTTCTATACTTTTTTCCCATATGCTGATTGGTGATCCTTTTGTTTGACGCATTTGATATGTTTCCAGTGCATCTTCTATGGTGTCATTAGAGTGCAAAGGATGAATTGTATAATGGTCTAAAGTATTTGATATTGTAGCAGGATCTAGTAGCTCAAATTGACCAGCTTCTTGTGTTTCTTGAATTATTTCAGTTGTATCTTTCAAGTTTTCTTCAACATTAATTTATTTGTAATATTCATTATTCTCTTTAAGATATTGTAATGCTTGTCTAACTTTATGTAAATCTACCAGCTGTTGCCATATTTTTTTGTGTTTTGTAGGTACTCCATTTACTAAGCTAATTAAAGATTGCTGCATTGGACTTTGCACTCCTAGAGTATGCACATTTTCTTTTAGATCTAATGGTAAATAAACTACTTTTCCACGAATGCCTTTTACCAATTCAGGGGGAGGTAATTTTGCTGTTTTTGGTCGAAGGCGTATTATTGCTTGAAATGGGTGTACTGTTTGAATTATGATGCTCTCATATAAATTAAGTTGTTGTAGGGGGTTTGGTAGTGGGTATAATTCCAAATTATTTGTGATAGCACGTGAAGGAGTTTGGTTGTTGTCAAGTTTTGTAGTGCAGTAACTGCAAAGTATTAAGGGTTCACTTATTTCGTATTTGTTTTCTGCTACAAAGTAGAGAGCTAATTCAAACCATTTAGAATCTTCATTGTCTTCTATTTTATATGATAGGTCTACAGTTTTTGTGTTACTTTTATAAAAAGTTCTGCAGCAACATACACATACATGGTTTGGTACTTCAGCTGATGTACTTTTAAATTTTAGTTTTTCTTTTTTGTATGTGTTTAGCAAAAGGTTGCCATGTGTAGAATTGTTGCTAATTTGGTTTAAGGCTATTTCATTCTGTGAATGGCTTTCACTTCCAAAATATTTTTTCTGGATATAGTCAATTTTTTCAAGTAGGTCTTTTGCTGTACCATGTAGAAGAATGTTATTTAACTTTGTGAGTGCTAAAGCAGGACTTTTAGCATAGTACAGTTTATAGACTAGATTTCTTATAGTTGAATGATGTGTTGATATTCTTTTGATATCATGGAAGGTGGTTTTACAAGTAGGTCCTGTAATGCAGGCCAATGAATGTCCTTGTAGTCCTGTGTATTTGCGCACTGGACAGGTATCCATATTTTGCAGTAGTTTAATTTTGATTTTGTCTTTGCTTTTTACATATTGATTGAGGAATTGGCGTAAAGACTTGAAAAATTGTTTGGGAATGTTACATATTGACGTGCATGGCCATTTGTACACTAGAGGTTCTGATTCAGTTGAATGGAGGGGTAATTCTAAGTTTTCAGGGCATATTTTTGTAAGGAGTACTTCTTGTTCCATTATGGTATTATTAACTTTTTCATAACCTCGACCACTGCTATGTATGGCTATTGTATTTGTTTGGTTTTGTTTGTACGCTTCTTCATTAAAGTATGGTTCTGTGCTCGTAGTGTGATTCCATTGACCTCCGCAGATACTTAAGAAGTTCTTTCTGTTGACATTTTGTTTATTGAGAAGTCTTTTTTGTAATTTAGTTATTAGTTTTGTTAGGGGTTTCATTTTGTTTAACACTAAAATAAATAACTTTCTTTTGAGAAGAATTGCACTATCTATCAACGCTTCTAAAATTAATTTCCTACGATAGGTTTTAAGAATTGAACCTGATTTCTCTCCTGTTTTTATAAGATTTTGAAGGACTTTGTGACTGAACATTTTGGCTAAAATACTTTTCTTGGTATGCTTACTTTGCACTATATTAAAATTTAAAGAAGCAGTTTTATCTGTAGTGATAGCTGATTTTCTGTTAATTGTTTTTTGGTTTGTTTTACATTTTGATAGAGGAGGCAAAGTTTTTGTACTTGAAACTTCTTGTGTTTCACTAAATGACTGTATTAGCTGTTTTGTTTCAACTTTTTTTTTGACAAATTCTGCTAAAGATGGATGCTTATGTTGGACACTTTTATTTTCATTTGTTCTACCTCTGTGTTGTTTTCTACGGACTTGACTTTTGGTAGGCATTTTTTAGGGTCTGTTGAAAAAAATAAAGAAGGTATGGGTTGGGGTGTTCTGCAATGTATGTGTGCTGTGTGCATGAGTGTTTGAGTAAGATGATATATGTAATGGTGTCTGATTGTGCATTGCGAACTACAACTAGTAGGGATGTGTATTCTTCAATTAATATGTTACTAAACTCAGGTTCAGATGACAGAAAAGAATAAGCTAGTGGTGTGGAGAAGTACAAATAGTAAATCTAATGTATACAATTAAAACAGTTGTTTGTTCTATAATATGAAAATTCTAGCGGTTGAGTTGGGTAATTTTTGTGTCCAAAAGTAGGAATTTGTGCGCCATTCTGGCTGTAAATCGCTGTTTAAGACATGGGGATTTTTGGACAGAATGGTGCACAATCTCTATTTTAGGCACAGAAATAGCATTAATTAACTTTACAGTATGTTTGAGTAATAATACAAATATTATGGTGATATTCTACTTACTTTTTTTCTAAAATAAACAGGTTAATTCTTAGTTCTTCTTTGTTCTTCAAATTCGGCTGCTTCTTTTCAGGAGAATGGTCTTCACTGCAATTGTAAAAGAAACAAATTAGTAATTTTGTTTGTATATAGCATTGTTTTTAATTTAGATATTGATTTTTTTAATTGAAATCCTCAGCGCCTTCCTCAAAACCATTAAAACTATCTTATTCACATAAGATACGTCGCACCAGTTCAATACATATGATATGTTCTTAATGAACAAATCATATTGCAATGAGTAACTGCAGCAAACAAAATATCTTTAGTATGTCTTGTGAAATTCATAATGTACCACTGAACACCACTATTTCTGTAACTAAGCTGTTCTAGGTAATAGTGCCTTAATGTCATGCTTAAATTAAAGTAATCAAATAAATAATTAAATAAAAATATGTAATTGTATAAGTATTATTTTTTGAGATTTGAACATAAAGTGTGCATGCATGCAATTTTGTTTGAATATATGTAGTGTATAAATTTAATTTAAAAAATGTTAGTTTAACATGATTTGATAGTGTGTGTATAAAGAAAGTAAATAGTATAAAGGTTTATAAGTGATAGTTGATTTTAGAAAATTGGAAAAAAGACAGTAGATTCATTTTACAGATTATACAAGCTAAAAGTCAGTTTGAAAATGTGTTCATGTACTGTACAGAAAATATGCATACCTGTAGTTTGTGTTCATGCATATGGATATGCATGGAACTGCAAGTAGAAATCTTGGAAACTTGTACAGTATTTCTTGTAGTTGGTGCTTGCCAATGATGTGACACTTGTACTCAGAGAGATTCACAGTACATTTGCAGTGCTGATCTATGATGATGCAGTTAGATGTAGAGGTCTTGAATGTGATTGGTGGATGGTCATGTGATTTCTTAGCTACATCCAATGAGGGAATGGCACAGAGAGTGAAGTGGAAATGGTAGAAGGGCTGTTCATGTTACGATATGTCCGCGGACATGGCGGTAGTTCGCGGACATCGGGAGTTACATCCGGGGATTTTTGGGTTCAGAAGTCATGCAAATGAGAATGAGCACTGAAAGGGATTGGTCAGGAAAGTTTAGTGGGTGTGTTGTGTCAGGAGAGAGTTTCTCAGATACTCTTTTTGCTGAGAGAACAACAGATAGCTATGGCTGTGTGTTTCAGAAAACAGATTGTTTGGATTTTGGGAAATTTGTGGATACATTGGTTCAAGGTGCATGCAGAAAGCTGTGGAGTAGCTGTAGATCTTGGATTTCCGCATGTGGAAGTACACAGGCATGGAGTACGTGGGATGAAGTGGTTGGACTTGCTACCTCTCTGTGCTACTTTGGAAACAGAGCAACATCCAGACATAATTGTAATTCATTGTGGAGGCAACAGTTTAGGACATGTGTCTGGAATTTCTTTGCAATTTGCTATGAAAGAAGAACTTGGGAAAGTCATGGACATGTTTCCTAATTCTCAAGTAATATTTTCACGGATTGCGCAGACAAATGTGGCTTCGTTCTTCTTCATTTGGTCCACAAATGGAAAAAGCAAGGCGCAATATTAATAAGGCTGTTTGTGCATTTCTAAGAGATTTTGGCAGGTCCTCTTTTCACAATGAAAATATTATGTTTCGTAGTACATACATTTTTCGCAGAGATGGAGTCCATCTTACGTATGCTGGCAATCAGATTTTTCTGAGAAATGTACAAAATGCATTGCAACCTTTTGTTTAGAAATACAGCATCCATTTTGAAGTAGGTGTTAAGTATTTATAATTTTTGACATACAAACACCTACCAAAGGCTCTTTTCAGAGCCACCATTTCCTCCCAGAGAAAAATGCAATGGTTACAATAGGGTAGCACCCCAATTTTTTTGAGGTTCGCAAACTGTCCGCGGACTTTTAAGAAATACAAAGGGCTCCGCTTTATTTATCTTCACTTCTATTTTTTAACTGTGGAAGGCGGCTCTGAAAAGAGCCTTATTTTTTTTTTATTTTTGTTATTTTGTATTTTTTATGGTTTTTTATACACGGCACACTAGGAGAGGAGGGAAAAGGAGGGTAAAGGGGGGACACCAACCGCAGGGATAAGAAAGGGCGAGCTGAGAGAGGAAGATGTAGAGTGGGTTTTACTTGGGTAGTGAGCAGGTCTTCTCGTGCTCTGAGACGATAGTCTCAAAAGCACTTCAAAGTCGCTCCTCCCTGCAGAGTACTGTGTCATAGTACATACATACAACTGTGACCCTCGAAAAGTAAGGGTCATCAGAATTCTGTATGGCCTGTGAGGCTGCTTGAGGAAGACGCTGTCCCACAGAGGTGTCCTTGTGGTGACAGGATCAGAAACGGAGGATGAAGTAGAGGAAATCAACCTACTACGTTCTTCGCAAGGTACAACCTTGCGAATAGCCCCAGAGTGAAATGACCTCAGGTGTCGCTTCATGGTCCCAAAGCTGTACGAACCATGCTTCCCGCGACTGAGTACCATTTTGCACTCATTGCAGGTGACACGGTTCGCACGAGCCTTAGGACCATTCCCATGAATGGTAAACAACCGCCACACCCAAGACTCACGCCTAGTGCGGGTAGTAGGGATTTCCTCTACCTCATTCTCGTCATCCTCTTCTTCCTCCTCTGCATCCTCACTCCTGCTCCCCTCTTCAGGCCCTTGGGAAGGTGGTGGTTGTGGAGGGGGTGGGAGTGGTGCTGAGGCAGATACAGCACCAGGTGGCAGCAGTGGAGCCATGGATGCCATCAAAGATGAGATGGAAATCTGCAGTTCGCAGTTGGCAGCAAAATTCGCTGTGCTCTGTAGAAAATCCAGAAACACAATGAGAATAAGCTCTAGGGCGTGGTCTTTTATAGGGGTGCTTGTACGCGGTTCGCTGACATGCGCGCTGTCCACGGACAGATCGAACACAAAAAAAGGTTCAAAAAGTTTCAAAAAGTATGTAGAAACTCAGGATTAGTATGTGGGACTTGTGCTATGGTGAGATTGTATGGAAAAAATATTGTGGATTACTTGAAAATGTACTTTTTAATTGTTCGGGGACACGAACAGTGTCCGCATTCAGAACACACGATAAGCGTGGGTGCGGTCACATGATCCCTTCGCGAACATGTCCGCGAAGGAAGCGCCTGTCCGCAGGACACCAAATGCATGGACATTGGTTTGCGCATGCGCATTGATGTTCTACGGACACTGTTCGGGTCCTGAAGTAATTTAAAGTGCGTCACACGGCAAACAAACATTTCAGGACACTGCTTGTGTTCTTAGAACAGATTCAACTTGCTAGCGAACAGTACGGACAGGTAGAGTGTTCTTCAGGACATCTCCATTTTCGTTTATTTACGAACATTTCAGAACACCAATTGTGTTCTTAGAACAGTTTCAACTTGCTAGCGAACACCACGGACAGGTATAGTGTTCTTCAGGACACTTTAATTTTCGTTTATTTACGAACATTTCAGAACAGCAATTGTGTTCTTAGAACAGATTCAACTTGCTAGTGAACAATACGGACAGGTATAGTGTTCTTTAGGACACCTCCATTTTGTTTATTTACGAACATATCAGAACACCAATTGTGTTCTTAGAACAGTTTTAACTTGCTAGCGAACACCACGGACAGGTATAGTGTTCTTCAGTACATCTCCATTTTCGTTTATTTACGAACATTTTAGGACAGCAATTGTGTTCTTAGAACAGATTCAACTTGCTAGCGAACAATACATACAGGTATAGTGTTCTTTAGGACACCTCCATTTTGTTTAATTACGAACATATCAGAACACCAATTGTGTTCTTAGAAAAGTTTTAACTTGCTAGCGAACACCACGGACAGGTATAGTGTTCTTCAGGACACCTCCATTTTCGTTTATTTACGAACATTTCAGAACACCTGCGCTGTCCGCGGACACCTACATTGTTTTTTTAAAAAAAAAACAGAAACTAAGTACAACACAATACAAAAATGTAACTTTATTTAACATATATTAATAATTTATGACAAAGAAGGTGAGGCAGAAACGGAAACAAAAACAGGAGAAATAGGGGTTTCAACATGATTGGTATCAGGTGAAGAAGGGATGGAAGTCTCATGAAAACATTTTGGGTCATGGAGAGGGTTTGGGGATAATTGACTGGGATATGGTGAGGGGGGACAGGAACATGTGGGACAATGGTACGAGGTTTTTGTTTTAAAATGATCTTCAACAAAAGTTGTCAAATTATTAAAATTGGTCAACAATAAATCCATTTTTTATTTTATGCTGTCAAGTGTGTTTTCCATAACAGCTTCTTCAGAGGTATTTTCTATTTTGGTATGCTCTGTACAAAAAAATCTATATATGTTAAATGTACATGAAATAATAATAACTAAATGGTTTATATTGTAAAGTGTTTACCATTAGTTTCACTATGTTGTGACATTTCCTCATGTGGGAAATGCTCCTCTAGCCATTCCAGCGTACTAGACATTTCTGTGAGAAAAACAAAATATGCATATTTTTTTTATCTAATACAGAAAGTTTATAAATATATGAGTAAAATGAAGTACACTTACTATTTCAGGTAAGATATGTTCTAAGTACTCTGTAGGTCTGGTCTTGTTCCTAGTTGTGTAGTGTCTGTGAGGTAATTATGTTGGAAGCTAATTTATCTTCTTGTGGTATATTGCATTTAAATGAATGGTTAGTGTGTTACAAATATGGGTTACATTTCTTATGTATTACTACATATAATGTGTATGTGTGCTGCTTTTTGAATTTGTTAAATGTTCATAAATTATGATATAAGAATCAAACATACCCCCCCCCAGAGTTTTTAGGTAGTGATACTGTTCTCTGAACATTAAAAGAGTTCGCGGACATACATCAAGTTCAGTAGAAGAGGTTCAGCATGTTCCATATTACATGTACATAAAGTGAAAGCTATTATTATTAACTTGCGCTACTAAAAACCTATGAAATTCAGTGAAAAAACATCATTAAAGGGACGTTATGGTTAAGTTGCGCTACTAAAAACCTATGAAATTCAGTAAAAAAAACTTTGTTAAATGGGATGTTATGGTTAAGTTGCGCTACTAAAAACCTATGAAATTCAGTGAAAAAAACTTTGTTAAAGGGACGTTATGGTTCCAAGTAAAACCGAAAAACCCTTGAAATTCGCCAGTTATGGTAAGCTAAGCAACCATAACTTGCGCCACCACCGTGCACTGCTAAAACTAACACCCACAACATCAACGATGACATGTCTGGCTCACTCTTTTTTTCTTTTGCTGACATATCTAGGCCACATGGTTTTCTTCAGTAACAGTGTGAAACTAAACATTTTATTTTATTTGTAGACGTATCCTTCAAGTAGGTTCTTACAGTAATTCCCTTAGAGTCCAGTCACATCATATGAAACATATACATAGGGGAAGACACAAGCTTTAAAGACAGCAATCCTTTTTGTGCATAAAGATAATCAATAGAGTTATCAGCACTTTCTGATAGTTCTGTTGTTTTTTTATGGCTGTACTTTCCCTGTATATGGTCATATTTGTATACATTGTACTCACACTACTTTCCTTAGAGTCCACGCACATCAAGTGATGCATATACATAGGGTAAATAGCAGCTTTGAAACAGAGCAATCATTTATTTGCATGAAAATAATCAGTTAGGTTATGAATTGTTTCTGCTACTACTTGTGCTTTTTTGCTAACTTCACTTTCCCTGTATATGCCCATATTAGTATGTGTTCTTGTCTCTTTGTGTTTTGTCTATAGTAATGCAATTATGTAATACATGGGTTTTATTAGCTACTTATTACATATTTCACAGTACACAAAAATCTATTAAGAAAACAATTATCATTTAATTATTCAACATATTAACATTACGTATATTATACCTTCATCTTGTACGCTGCACACAATGCTATGTTTCTGCATTAGTAGCTTAGTATACTAGATAGAACCCCATAATAGAACGCTATTTATATCAATGCATCGTTCAATGCACTAATTAGGGTATATTTATTGCAATGATCCTTGACACTTTTTTCGCAACATTATAATAAGAATCCCGTGTACACATATTTCATGAAAAGTACATACACATGTGATGTCATCAGTGATGTCATCAATGACATTTGTGATGTCATCTTTGATGTTGTGAGTGTTAGTCTTAGCAGTGCACGGTGGTGGCGCGAGTTATGGTTGCTTAGCTTACCATAACTGGTGAATTTCAAGGGTTTTTCGGTTTTACTTGGAACCATAATGTCCCTTTAACAAAGTTTTTTTACTGAATATATATATATACATATATATATATATATACATATCCAGAGAAAAAACGTTGTTAAGGGCACTTTATGCTTAAGTTGCACTAATAAAAACCTATGAAATTCAGGGGAAGAACTTTGTTAAAGGGACGTCATGGTTACAAGCAAAACCGAAAACCCCCAGAAATTCACCAGTTATGGTAAGGTAAGCAACCATAACTCACGCCACCATTGTACACTGATAAGATTAAAACACCCAGAACATCAAAGAAGACATAACAGATGTCGATGATGACATCACTGACATCGCCTACTCAGTGGGTGTCCCACCCCTGCGGTGTGTCAAGCAGTCCACAGATGGTGTCCATGACCGTGGACAGTTTGAAATTGCATTTCGGCCAATCTAGGATGTTTCAAGTTGAACGTATACCCTTCCAGAGCTCCTAGATCCATTCTGAGTTCATCTGTCAACTTTTTACAACTTTCCATGGCCTATTTTCAACTCATTAGTCCACGAACAGTCGCGAGATCCGTGGATGGTTCCTTTGAAGGGACCCACCCATTACTTTTAGTCATTCTCAATCTGGCTATCCAAGAGAGAGCACCTACTTGCAGTTCCTTTAGCATCTGCAATCTACCATCAAACATGTCAGCAGTCATGCTTATCCCTCCTTCCCAAAGGCCACCATCATCACATTCTGGAGGGCCTGGAGAGGGGAACAGGCGCAATGATGCAGAAGAGGATGATGAGGGACAGGAAGATAAGATAGAGGAAGTTCCTACCTCCAGCACCCAGAGAGAGTCATGGGTGTGGCAGTTCTTTACCACCATTGGGGGAGTACCGAATGCTCGGACTGACAAGGTGAAATACACTGATGTTCTACTCAGTCATGGACAACCTGGGCACTACTCCTACAGGACCACCTCCATACACCACCACACCAGATCCAACCATCTGGGTGCTCTAAGAAAGGGGGCTTCTTTCTCAGGAAAAAGCAGGTCAACATCCTCTACCCCATCTTCCTCAATCGCTCCTGCCATCATAGAGGCTACTCCTGGCTGCCTTGCAGTCCATACAGAATGCTGTTGATCCTTACCTTTTGAGGGTCACAGGACTCCATTTGTACTGCAACACACCGATCTGCAGGGGGAGCAGCTTCAAAGGAGCATGAGAAACACTGTCACCTACCTTAAATTTAAGGCACTCACCCATCTTCCCCTGTCCACCTGCCCCTCCGTATCTGTGGTTGGTGTCTCTTCCCTCCTTTCCCTACCTTCCCACCCACACCTTACCATGCCTCTCTGACAAAAAAAACAAAATCCCCAAAAAATATAAAAGACAAAAGACAACAAAAAAGGTTCCTTTAGGAGCTACCTTTCACAGTTAAAAAATAGAACAAAAAATAAAAATCACAGGATATTTTGCAGCGTGCATAGTCCGTGGACAGTACGAAAGTCTGCAGACACTTGAACAATTCCAGGCATGGGGTGGGGGAATTAAAATCAATACACTTGTTTTTTGTTAAAAAATGGCGACTTGTTGGATTAATGATATAATTTGTATCTAATGTGCATGATTGTAGCGCAGATGAGTACCTGGGATTGTAGGTCGAAACACGTGTTGGCAGTAATGAATTAAAGAGAAAAGGCAGCAAACAGTTAAAGAGAAATTACGTGTTTATGATCTCGGAACACTGTTCCTATTATGCATACAACTGACTGATACCTGTAGGATATAGCGCACATGGTCACTTGTGTTTTTTCTTATCACAAACACTGCTTCTAATTTTTTTTGTTTTTGTTTTTTATTTGCTAGAACTACTAAAAAAATACTTTACAAAATATTTCACAAGTTCACAAAAATTGCTTCAGTGCATTTTGGATATTCAAAAGAAAAATCTGATTTCCGACAGAAATCAAATGCACTCTATCTCCTCGAAAAATATTCACAATATCAAACTTGACATTTTCATTGTCAAAAGATGTCAGTCCAACAACTTGCAAAATGCACATACAGCTTTGTTTAAATTGTGCTTTGCTTTCTCGATTTGTGGGAAAAAAACAATTAGAAGGTTTCCAAATTTGTCTTTGAGATATCCGAGAAAACACAATCTTCGAACATGAAAACAGTTCCATTAACTTAACAAATGTATCCTTCGTTGTAAACTATAGCTAACTTCCGGTGCCATAGCCCAAACTATTGCCTCCACAATGAACTCCAATTATGTCTGGATGCTTGAAAGTAACCATACTTTCACAAAATGGGAGCAAGTCCGCCCACTTAATTTCTCAAACTCCATACCAGGAAACATGAAATTCTCCAAATCCAAGATTCACAGGTAATCCACAATGCTGACAATACACCTTTAACCAATGGTTCCAAGAATCGCCCACCATCCAGACACTCTCCTTCCTCAAACCCATATCTATCTTCGCAGCACACAATAAAGATAACTCTTGCAATCTTGTCTTTCTGTACACCACAAACAGGAAACCTGATTGGTTGATTCCCCGATGTCCGTGGACATCTACGACTCTATGCGGTCTCTGCAGTCCTATTTCCATGCCAGGCATCCTTAAAGGACCAGGAAAGCGCGTGTGGTGTCTGCAGACTACCACAGTGTCCGTAGACACCGTAGCACATGGAAGCCCTTCGACCCTTTTTACTTTTATGTTTGTAACACTCTGTTATTGGCTGCTTTCAAACAGTCACACATCCATCCACCAATCACATCCAAGAACTCTACATGTAACTCTGTCACCTAAGTTCAACACTTCAGATATATACTTGAACTCTCAAAGTACATATCTCCTGCTACTCACAGCCACCTGTATCGCCAACTACTGTGAAACTCCCAAAGATTTCTATTTGCAGATTTAACAATATCTACATCTAACAGGACATAGTACAGGTATGCTTATATTTTGAAAAGTAATTGTTTTTAACACCATCATAAATACATATACAGGGTTGCTGCTACTTACCCTGTAATACGCTTCAATAGGCATATTCTCTTTTTTAACCACTCTATCAAATGCCATGTATTGCAGAATTCAGAACCTGCTTTCATCAAGTGGCAGTTACTTACAATGCTGTGTGTTTAAAAAACTGAGCATTTTGATTAAAGTAATAAAATGCATATGTGCATTTAGCAGCACTGTGTGTAACTTTTTTCTAAAATAAAGGAAAGACAGATGGTAAAGATTTGTAGAACATTTTTATGTGGCACTTGGTGTGTGGATGTTTAATATGATGGCAGTACATGCATACGTGCCAACATGATCCAGTACAATCTGTAGGTGCTTATCAAGTCTTGTTTTTTCTTTGCATTCGGTGACGTGTAATTCCACTTCTCCCATTATACAACTTGGACTACAGGTCCCAGAATGCAGAGAAACAACTAGGACTATATAACTCTCTTGAACCTTACAGTGAGACACTCACTTGGGATTTCCAGGAGTATCTGATACAGGGAGTTGTAACAAACAGTCTTAAGACATTTCTCGGACATTGGTGTGAGTGAAGTGCCGAAGACTGAGGTCAAATTTCATCTTACTAAAATTGAGGAGAAAACTCGCTATTAAGGCAGAATATTATCCCTAGACAAACTGGCATTGCAACCCTGATATGTACAATACTCTCATCAAGGCCAGTTTGGGGAGTCACCTCTGAGTTATCTTACTAAGTTGCGCTCTCCTGGGTTGGTCTGTTTCATTCTATACTGAAGGTTCGGTATTCTGCCAGTATTGGGCTATACTGGTGCCTGGGAAAGAATGCCTAGAGAGATGAGACTCTCTAGGTTGTGTGGGTAAGTGGTAGAGATTGCATGAAATATCTCAACGCAATGTCCTAGGCTTCTCAGTCTGTATGGTAAAGGATATGCTAAGTACAGAAATGTTCAACATGACCAATTTTGGAGTCTGCTTTATGGGGCTGAATCGCTTGTTGTAACCTCAGGGGCCATCCATATCTGGAATATTGTGAACCCTAGATTACTGGCATGAGTGAGCCAAATGTTGTTTTTTATGAGACTATCATGTATAATATATTCTGGAATTGCCCTGAAATGTATGAAATTATGAATTACCTTTTATTGGTTTTATGGATGTTTTATATGTAGTGTTTGTTTGTTTGTTTATTTATTCACTTATTATGCGCTCCAGACCCGGAGGTAATAAGGCGCAAACAACATGAAGATGCAAGGCTTACATAGTTATACAATATACAGAAATATTCAAATATAATAGGAATTACAGTAGATACAGAGCGCAGCTCAATGTGCGAATATGGCAGCTATATAGTTACAGTAATATATAATGTACAAATATAGAAATTACTTGATGATTCACTCTGTGGAGCCCTCGGACTCACAGGTAGAATAGAAAAATATACATTTCAACAATATGCAATATTGAAATATACACATTACAGTATGTTGCACTACCATGTAACAGTTAGACTCACAGGTGGAACAGATTCCACATGTGTTTCAATGGTGACATGAAGTTAAGTAAGGATAGAGGGTGAAAAGGCCTGAAGGGGTAGGAGACTATGGGTCGGTCGAGATAATGTGTTTGATAACATTTTTCCTAAAGGATGGGAAAGGTTGGACCCTATGCAGGTCTTGAGGAATTGTGTTCCATAGTTTCGCTGCCTTTACAGGGAAGTTATTGCCACTGATGGTGGTGAGCCTATATCTAGGTATAGTCAGGCAATTGGTATTGCCAGCTCTAGTTGGTCTAGGAGAAATTCTTTTCTGGAATTTATCTGAAAGGTAACTAGGGGCAGCATTGTTAAGGGCTTTGTGAGTCCGAGACAGCGTCTTAAGCTATAAGCTAAATTTTATTGCCTGTAGATAGCCATTTATGTTGGTGTCTAAGGGATGAAATATTAGTTCTTTTGTTAATACCTAGGGCTGCTCTTAAGGCATTATTTTGTAATATCTGGAGCTTCCGGATGGTAGTTGTATTGGCCCCGCTGTATAGGGCATTACAATAGTCAATTCTGGAGAGTATTAAGGCTCTGGCCAGAATCAAACAACTATCATCCGAGAGGAAAGGTTTGCCTGCTCTTAGCAACTTGCAAGTGTAAGCCTTGGATGAGTTTAACGTTTTTATCTGTTTGTCAAAAGACAGTGTGGAATCCAACTGGAAACCAAGTGTTTTTACCTCCTTGGAGACTTTAATGGTATTCCCGTCGATATTAGATGAGGAGAACTCCTGTCCTAGTTTTTTAATGTTGGCCTGTGATCCCAAAATTAACAACTCAGTCTTATCATCGTTCAAGCATAGGCCATAAGTGGCCATCCATGCTTGGATGATAAGATATACCTTGTTCACCAACTCTGTGTCCTTACTGTGATCCTCAGAAAGCGGGAGGAGAATCTGAGTGTCGTCTGCATAATTCGTGTAGGTGACACCCAGAAGGTCCAGATCATCAAACAAGGGTTTGGTGAAAATATTGTAGAGTGTTGGCGAGACACAGGAGCCCTGAAGAACACCGCACAGAATAGAGGTCGGGTCAGCAGCTGCCGAGGGGGGGAAAACTCTCATAGTTCTCTCACTCAGGAAGGATTCAATCCATCTCATAGCCTCCAGGGAGAAATGGGTGGCAGAGTCAAGGTATCTGCAGAGGACCTCATGATCAACCAAATCCAATGCGGCTGGGAGATCAAGTTAGAGCAGAAGTACTGTTCTCCCTTTGTCTCTCAGCTTGTCCATTTGTGATTTTAAATTGATTAGGGCTGTTTCCGTTCCATGTAATGGGCGGAAGACAGATTGTCTATTCCCTAGGAGTTTGTGCAGTTCAAGGTGTTCTTGAATTTGATTATAGACAGCTTTGTCCAAAAGTAGAAATTGAACCATGGTGATGGGGTGGTAATTAGTGGGGATAAGGGGATCTAGTGTCTGTTTCTTGAGGAGAGGGAGCACCCAAGATTGTTTAAGATAGTCAGGGATGGTACAAAAAAGGTAGCAGGCGCCCCTCTCTCGAAAGAACAAGGCATGATAACCTGTTCAGTGGTTATTAACCACATTGAGAGTTCGCAGCCATTGCCTTTTGCTCACTGTACCTTCACAGATGGGAAATATCCATTTGCACATCAGTCTTTGTCCCACCCACAAGGGCAGTCCAGCACCGAAATGCTATGGCAATTCCTCTCTGAACAAGAGTACCATCAGCAACCCCATACACGTGTTTCAGCCTTGTTGGGCATCATCAGTGAGGTGAAGCTGAGCCTCTCTAAGCACAGTGAGCAGGGAGTCCACGTCTGGTTGCCCCCAGGTAACCTAGGGTGACCAACCCCAAGTTCCTTTCAAAAATACAAAAAAGGTAGCAGGCACCCTCTCTCGAAAGAACAAGGCATGATAACCTGTTCAGTGGTTATTAACCACATTGGGAGTTCGCAGCCATTGCCTTTTGCTCACTGTACCTTCACAGATGGGAAATATCCATTTGCACATCAGTCTTTGTCCCACCCACAAGGGCAGTCCAGCACCGAAATGCTATGGCAATTCCTCTCTGAACAAGAGTACCATCAGCAACCCCATACACGTGTTTCAGCCTTGTTGGGCATCATCAGTGAGGTGAAGCTGAGCCTCTCTAAGCACAGTGAGCAGGGAGTCCACGTCTGGTTGCCCCCAGGTAACCTAGGGTGACCAACCCCAAGTTCCTTTCAAAAATACAAAAAAGGTAGCAGGCGCCCCTCTCTCGAAAGAACAAGGCATGATAACCTGTTCAGTGGTTATTAACCACATTGAGAGTTCGCAGCCATTGCCTTTTGCTCACTGTACCTTCACAGATGGGAAATATCCATTTGCACATCAGTCTTTGTCCCACCCACAAGGGCAGTCCAGCACCGAAATGCTATGGCAATTCCTCTCTGAACAAGAGTACCATCAGCAACCCCATACACGTGTTTCAGCCTTGTTGGGCATCATCAGTGAGGTGAAGCTGAGCCTCTCTAAGCACAGTGAGCAGGGAGTCCACGTCTGGTTGCCCCCAGGTAACCTAGGGTGACCAACCCCAAGTTCCTTTCAAAAATACAAAAAAGGTAGCAGGCGCCCCTCTCTCGAAAGAACAAGGCATGATAA
Organism: Ambystoma mexicanum; assembly: GCF_040938575.1. NCBI lineage: Eukaryota > Metazoa > Chordata > Amphibia > Caudata > Ambystomatidae > Ambystoma > Ambystoma mexicanum. The sequence goes on from NC_090931.1 coordinate 110,241,148, forward strand.
CCTGTTCAGTGGTTATTAACCACATTGAGAGTTCGCAGCCATTGCCTTTTGCTCACTGTACCTTCACAGATGGGAAATATCCATTTGCACATCAGTCTTTGTCCCACCCACAAGGGCAGTCCAGCACCGAAATGCTATGGCAATTCCTCTCTGAACAAGAGTACCATCAGCAACCCCATACACGTGTTTCAGCCTTGTTGGGCATCATCAGTGAGGTGAAGCTGAGCCTCTCTAAGCACAGTGAGCAGGGAGTCCACGTCTGGTTGCCCCCAGGTAACCTAGGGTGACCAACCCCAAGTTCCTTTCAAAAATACAAAAAAGGTAGCAGGCGCCCCTCTCTCGAAAGAACAAGGCATGATAACCTGTTCAGTGGTTATTAACCACATTGAGAGTTCGCAGCCATTGCCTTTTGCTCACTGTACCTTCACAGATGGGAAATATCCATTTGCACATCAGTCTTTGTCCCACCCACAAGGGCAGTCCAGCACCGAAATGCTATGGCAATTCCTCTCTGAACAAGAGTACCATCAGCAACCCCATACACGTGTTTCAGCCTTGTTGGGCATCATCAGTGAGGTGAAGCTGAGCCTCTCTAAGCACAGTGAGCAGGGAGTCCACGTCTGGTTGCCCCCAGGTAACCTAGGGTGACCAACCCCAAGTTCCTTTCAAAAATACAAAAAAGGTAGCAGGCGCCCCTCTCTCGAAAGAACAAGGCATGATAACCTGTTCAGTGGTTATTAACCACACTGAGAGTTCGCAGCCATTGCCTTTTGCTCACTGTACCTTCACAGATGGGAAATATCCATTTGCACATCAGTCTTTGTCCCACCCACAAGGGCAGTCCAGCACCGAAATGCTATGGCAATTCCTCTCTGAACAAGAGTACCATCAGCAACCCCATACACGTGTTTCAGCCTTGTTGGGCATCATCAGTGAGGTGAAGCTGAGCCTCTCTAAGCACAGTGAGCAGGGAGTCCACGTCTGGTTGCCCCCAGGTAACCTAGGGTGACCAACCCCAAGTTCCTTTCAAAAATACAAAAAAGGTAGCAGGCGCCCCTCTCTCGAAAGAACAAGGCATGATAACCTGTTCAGTGGTTATTAACCACATTGAGAGTTCGCAGCCATTGCTTTTTGCTCACTGTACCTTCACAGATGGGAAATATCCATTTGCATATCAGTCTTTGTCCCGCCCACAAGGGCAGTCCAGCACCGAAATGCTATGGCAATTCCTCTCTGAACAAGAGTACCATCAGCAACCCCATACACGTGTTTCAGCCTTGTTGGGCATCATCAGTGAGGTGAAGCTGAGCCTCTCTAAGCACAGTGAGCAGGGAGTCCACGTCTGGTTGCCCCCAGGTAACCTAGGGTGACCAACCCCAAGTTCCTTTCAAAAATACAAAAAAGGTAGCAGGCGCCCCTCTCTCGAAAGAACAAGGCATGATAACCTTAATGGTGCCTGTAGCAAAGGAAGCATTGATTTGTTTAGTACTGAATGGAGATATTTCTCTGGCAGCATCTTTTATTAGTTGTGCTGGGCAAATGTCGCCTTTGCAGTTAGAGGGCTTCAGTGACAAGATTATTTTTTCTACTTCCCATGTAGACATTTTGGAGAAGTGGAATGTATTATTGTATGCCGTCACTGATGCACTGGGCAGAGGGTTTTTTGATGAGCACTGTAGATTCAGTGCTTCTTTTTCTGCTGAACTTTATTTTGGAGCGTGTTAATTTTATTAGCTAACGCATGTTGGATGTCTGCACACAAAGTTTTGTCTTTGGTGCAGATATCAGGTATAGCTATTGGAGATTCTAATTCTTTTAGAATGGAGAAAAATTCTGTTATACTGGAGTTTGATTTAGCAATACGCTCATAGTAGGAATTGCGTTTGGCTCGGCAAACTTCCTTCTTGTAATGCGAGGAGAGTGAGGAGAGTGAAGTTAATTTAGCTTTATTCTCATTAGAGGGGCAAGTCTCCAATATGTTTCACTCTTTCTCTTCAAAGTACGAAGTTCTTTAAGTTGTGGCGTAAATCATTTGTTTAAGTGGGCTATTGGTTTGCTGGCACTTAATTTAAAGGGGGCAATTGGTGAGCATAATGTTATTATATTCATGGACTAGAGTTCTAGGATCAAGATTTTCAGACAGTGCGTTAAGAGTAGGGAGGATAGCAGGGATTACCTTTTCAACTGCTATACTTTTTTTATTTCTGGTGATGCACGGTGGCACTAAGGGGGGAGCTGGTGGAGTGGGTTTGTAGTGGATAGGTGGAAGGACACCAGTGAGTGATCTGTCCATGAAAGAGGCAGGATGGACGAGATGGTAACTGAGCAGTTGTAATCCGCAATCCAGTCCAGGATTCTTCCTTTTTGGTGGGTGGGTCTATTTACGTTTTGTGATAGTCCTAGTGAGCTGATTATATTAGCTATATCTGAAGCATTTTTGTCCAATTGGTCATTGAAACCTATGTTAAAATCCCCTAATAGGAGTAATTGGGAGGATGGTTTAAGGTTATTTGTAAGTAGGTTGTGCAGATCTTCCTCGAAGGTGCCAAAAGGACCAGGCGGTCTGTAAATTAGGTGGATAGTGAGAGATTGTGAATTGTTGATCTGGAATTTAGCAGAAAGGATTTCGCATGATTGTGACGTGTGGGTAGGAGCCAATCTTGAGGAGAGACATGTTTTAGAAATGATGGCAATGCCACCACCTCGGGGACCGTCTCGGTCTTGTCTCACTATTGTATATCCATCCGGGATAGCTAGCATAAGTGAAGGTCCTGCTGCATTGTGAAGCCATATTTCTGTAATAGCAAGGAAATCCAGATTACCTTCTGTAATAAGGTCGGCTATGTCAGTGGCATGGACAATGAGCGATCTTGCATTAAGAAGCGCTCCTTAAAGAGGGGGGTCTCACTAGCTTCTTTGACTAGACTGAGGTGGGCTGTATTATTATCGACACATGACTTGTACTTGTAGTTGTTAGTCTGCGGGACATTTATATAAGAGTTGGACAAGGACCGGGATCGCTTAGGATGGCCAGGTTTCAGACTGGGTTTGTAGTTAGTTTTTAGATTGGTGGGTGGTAAAGATCTTCTCAGTGGTTCATGTAATTTAGTTAATCTGGCACGGACTCTAATATTTCTATTGGATGTGGCACATGGTAGAGAAGCATAGGGTACTGCCTCACAGGCACAAGGGGCATTATCTGTGACTGTATTTGTCAATGTAAGCAAACTAGGGTCTGAGATGGGTGCTAACGGAAGCTGAGCAAAGTATACCTGGCTTCTGGTGCCAGTATATGTAGTGGCAGCCATTGTGCAGAGCAGTGCTATTAACGTTAACATCTTTTCCAATTAGAGTATCAGGATAAGGCGTTACTCCCGGGGGTACCTAGGTGAAGTTATGACTAAGTAGCACAAGAAATGTCTTCACTAAGCAACATAAGAATAGAATCCCTATCAGTCAACTAGTCACTTGGGCCTAAACATAATTGGGCAGTGAAGATAAGGCAGTATCGGTAAGGCAGCTAAACACTGGTACAAATATCAATGGCCATTTACACAGCATTACTACAATAGAGCACTCATAGATCATGCGGCGCGACTTGGCTACAGTTTAGTTGGGCCAGTGGTTAGCGGTTGTAGAGCGCTGCTTACCCTGATGGATGACTCAGAAATGTAAAGAGTCTTACGTTCGGTTCTGCGGAGGTGCAGGGGTCCTGGCACTCGGCACTTCCGGCTCCTGACAGGCTCACGACAGGAGGAAGCCTTAGGAAGTGTGCCTTCGGTAGTGGGCCGGCTTAAACGCCTCCCGGCTTACTATTGGCCGGAAATAGTAACTTCAAACCAATCAGGATTAGGAACTGGGCATAGTATGTTTCCTCACGTGGAAACTGCAAACAATAATGCGGGCGGCCATTTTTAAATGGCTAAGGTCCTCGTGGTCATCAAATGGCGGCAATTGCACTCCGGAGTACTGGAGGCAAGCGTAAAGGAAAACGAGTGGCATTAACCACACGTTAGTTGTGGTGGCGAATTATGGATGGGCTCCAATGAATAAAAATGAATTTTTTCGGGAAGTGCAGCAGGCTTCAAGGCGCATCGGCGTGAGGCAGATTGCCTACCTTCAGATGGGGGCAAGCCTCCTGGCAGGGCACTGCTCCTGCAGTGGGAGAAGGGAGTTCCAGTTTCGGCTGTGGTGAGCCAGTAGATGAAAGGTTAATTAACCAAATGCACTTAAGGGGAAAAAACACACACAAAAAACATATCTTTTCTATCTGCTTTTCCTTTATTTTAGAAAAATGTTTCACACAGTCCTGCTATACATGCACATATGCATTTTTTTTTACTTTCAACAAAATGTTCCTAAAAAGAAACATTTTTAAACGTTCAGCATTTTCCATTTTTCATTCCACATAAACGTCATACTTTCCAACTTTTCTCATTACAATCCTCATAGTTCAACCATTCTCCACCTGCTCACACATATGTGTGTACTACCAAAATATCTATATACAACACTTCAACTTACATATAAAGTACTGTTCTTTCCCAAACTCTACTATAAGACACCAAACACTGCTGCAACTACAATCCACCATTGCATTACCACTAGGCCACAGTTCTCCTATTCTTTAGAACACTGGAACACATTACACATATATTGCAACCCAAACAAAGCACTTCTCTTATTAAAATCAGTAGCACAAAAATAACCTAGATATACATCCATTTTTGCACTGTTCCTTGTAATGTTCCAAACAGCACTACTCATACTCCAATTGTTCTAACAACATAGTTAACATACTTTACTACACCACCCATAACCCAACTTTATTAACTGTTTTTCCCAAAAGCTCCTCCTTCCTTCATAAATAACAACCCCTCTTACTAGAAGTACTTCACCATTACCACATATTCCCACTAACTTTCTTTTACAATTACAGGAAAAAAGAAGATTGACGAAGACAGCTCCAGAAAAAAGAACACTCTTCAAATCCTACAAAGTACATTAATATAGCATGTATACTTGTAACAATGTACTTCCACTATGTATTAGCCTAGAGTATTATTTTCAAGTCAACATTTATTTCACTCTTACTCATTATAGTGCAATATTCACACTCTGTTTATTCCCATCTAAACATTGCTCTTTATGCAATACACCACCAGTTCCTTACTGGGTAACATCACATCCATCTCTCATCAATTTATATACCACAATATTACTTCCTTACTATTCCATACCCCCATCCACATGAGGTCCTATTCCAACCCAACAACTTTCACACTCATTGCATTTCAAATCACCATCACACATTACCACACGTACACACACCTCCTCACCTATTTTTCATTACACCCATACAACCCTCATACCTATGCACTAAATCACACCATTATAGCAACCACTGCTTTCCTCAAAACATCATAATGTCCCTACTTATTCAATCCCACCACCACTCCCTTACTCACTAACCCAAGCCCATCATACATGTACAGACTCTTACTCTTACAACCTTCCGAACCAACCACACTTATCAACCCACTACACAATCACACAGCACTCTATTAATGTCTACAATCACACCCACACACCCATGCACAATACATGCATATACGTTCCACAACATTCAAGCCCAAACTTTATTTTTCCCCAACAGACAGAATATGATGCCAACTAAAAACCAAATCTGTAGAAAACAAAGAAAAACCAGAGCAGATAAAAGCAAGCCATATACTCACCCACCTCTAAAACAATGTATAGAAAATATTTAAATAAAACAGCTAGTAACCTCACTCAACCAAACTAAACCAGCCAGCACTAAAAAAGTAAGGCCCCTCTTGCAGAAACTAAAAGTAAAAAAAGATGTACCAACAAAAACAGACCTACTAACGAACCTAACACTATGTGCCTAATTCACAGAGCTTTTTCCAATGGGGTTTGCCATTATAAAATGCTTCTGTGAATTAGGCCCTATATCTACCAATGTCAACAAAGCCACAGTAAAGCATTCTAAAAAATGAATTTTACAAAAAATGTTCCACCCTAGAGTTCTTCACAGTCGTATAAAGACAGCTAAAAGGTCACGGTCTATCATTAAAAACTACTGCAGAAGACTAATCATCGAAGCTCTATTTGACAGGGAGAAACATGTATTAATTTTAAACAGAATGAGACCACTAACTAAATTAATCAATAAATTACAAAAAGTACTTCTAAACATGCACAATGTTAATATAGATACCTTTTTAAACTTCTGTGACGGTGAATGGACTCACAAGCAGCACAGAACCATATTTCAATGAAAAAGCTTATGAACAAGAACAACTAAAAAAGAATTGCCTTAAACAGTAATGGCTGAGGGTATGAAATGATAGGAGACACCATTATGGAAAAAGAAACGCTTATAGAAAAAACATCCCCAACAAACTTTCAACCAATGTTCCTTTCTCCCAAACAAACTGCCCAGTGTACAAATGACATAAAGCTCAATATATAACATACACCAACAATCCTTCAAATCTTTACGACAATTTCTCGATCACTAGGTGAAACTAAAAGACAAAAGTAGAATGAAAACTTTACAAACCATGGACTTCTGCCCAGTGCGCAGCCACACTGGACTGCAAGGACATCCATTAGCCTGCATTTCAGTAACTGCTTGCAAAAGCAACTTCCACCACATCAAAATGTTCGAAACACACCATTCCGTTATACAAAATCTTGTGCATTGCCTGTTCTATGCAAAAACTCCTGCTGTAGAACTGCAAAATTTAAATAACAAAATTTAAATTTAAATAACATTCTCCTACATGAAACAGCCAAAGAACTCCTTCGATAAATAGAGAACATCCAAAGTAAATATTTTGGAACTGAAGTTCACTTGGAAAATTCAGTAATTTCAGAAAGAATTAGCGAAAACCTCACAAACACCAACATCCTAACAAACATATACAAAAAAGAAATCGCTATGTTTCAAAACACATCTGCTTATATACTAGACCACGTATGTGTCTGTTTTCGCAGAACTTTTATAATAAGAGCACAAAAAGAGTTGATATGTCCTACAAAATAGAGAACAATGAGGAATCCCTATGGTTCCAATTAGCTGTATATCTAATAACAGAAAATAAATACAAAACAAGTAGCCCCTCAATAGTTTGCATGTGCTGCAATACAAAGCTTGAAAATAACCATATGCCATTATGTGCTATCACTAATAACTTAGAAATATTCCCACTTCCAAAGGCTCTCAAACAACTTAACTTGTACGAGAGCATTATAATCCAAATGGTACACCCATTTCAAGCTCTAATGTGCTTTCAACCAAAAACAGCCAAGTTGCTTCCAGCTGAGTTACTAAATGGCATTTGTGGCAAAGTAGTATATTTGTCATTACGTCTTAGAGGAAATGTAGAATCTCTAGGAGTACAACGGCCAATAGATCAATCTCTGATTGTACTAGTTAGTGGTGTACCAACAAAAGACAAAAAAATTTGGCAACAAGTAGTCAATGTAAAGTTATACAAGCCCTACAATATCTTACAGAAAACAATGAATAAAGCATAGAGGAAATTTTAAGAGAACCCATCCAAATAATTCAAGATTCACCACAAAATGGGCAATTTGAACATATAGATCCTGTTACTGCAGCCAACATTTTAGACCAGTATACAATTCACACATTACACTCCAAAAAAAACTATAGAAGATGCATTAGAAATATATCAAATGCGCCAAACCAAAGGATCCCCAATGAGCATATGGGAGAAAAGTAAAGGAGCACGTTCTTTTCCTCTGCTCTTTCATACAGGAAAAGGAAGAAGATATGATGAAAGATCCACATAAATTACAGCATCAGAATATCGCTCTTTACTAATGTATTCCAAAGACCCCAGATTCAGACAAAATGTATAATACATTTTCCACCTCCTGTTTCAAAGTGCACTAGCAACTCTATGTTATGGAGTTGCACACACATTAATAACAGGCTCACTTTTTTTTAACATTTCCGCTACCCAACTTCTTTGAAAGATAAAAGACAAAGACAAAGTTTTGCAGTCAAGTATCACAAATCTCTTGGCAAACATGCGTGGTACAAAAGAATACTGGTGTCACACTGATGTACGTTCTATTCTAAGGAACCTATGCCCACCCACATGCTTTGTTACTTTAAGTTGTGCAGAAAACGCATGGGATGACTTACATAACTTCTTACGCACTGCAAACCAAAATAAAGAGGGAAAAAATATTTGAAAAGAACTCTGTTCTCTTGAACCTGTCAATTTATCAAGGTACTTTGACCATTGCTTCATTGCCATGCTGCACTACATCTGCAATAAAACTACCCCTCAACTCAGAGAAGTAGATCACTTCTTTTGGAGAAAAGAATATCAATGTAGAGCAGCACCACACATCCACATGCTTTTATGGATAAAGGATGCTCCCAAATGTGCCCATGGCAGTGATGCCACTGTTTTACAGTTTATTGAAAAATACATTACCTGCAACATCCCTTCAGAAACCACGCATAGAGATCTATGTACACAAATCCTACGCTTTCAAAAACATAGGTGAGGCCAATACTGCCAATGTAGATATAAAAACAAAGGTAAATACCATACTAGATGACACTTTGGTTCCCCCAGACCAGTTTGTGCAAAAGAACATGTAAATAGCTTGAGGTCTTCTGTTAGAAACAGTGTAAATGGCAAATTTCCTAAAAACACATACAACATTTAAAGAGATGAAGCATCCAAGTACATGAGTGATTACAATGCAATAATTGCCCTCTTTTGGAATTCAAATATTGACATACAATACATTGCAGACAATTCCACTGCAGTTCCAGTATGTGTCACAGCCTTTCTCAACAAAGCTGAGAAACAGAGCTAAAAGACCTCTGGGATGACATATCGCCTGACAAACCACTGTCACAAAAATTGTACAGCTTTGGTATAAAAATGCCCCCCCACAGAGAATGCGGGTGCTACAAAGCTGCAGACCGTTTAAAAGGCACAGCCTTATATGGCAAATCTGAAAACATTGTCTGGCTAAACCTTGGTCCAGCTATATCCCGAAAAAGAGTACCAAAATCCTGCCAAGAGATAAAAACAATAGCCACGAATGATCCCAACAGCAAGGACATAGTATCCAACAGAAGTACTGCTTTAGAAAACATGTGCCTGTACGACATAGCTCAAAACTACTACTACAAAAACAATGTCACGCCAGATGAGACAACTAGCAAATATTCAGTCTTGTGAAGGAATCCTAGCAAGAAGTTACTAAACCCAGCCTAATTAATCATATAAAGTTATCATTTCAATCTCTGCAACATGGAAAACGTTATTACATGGCCCTACTACAACGTTTTAAACCTTGAAGAAAAGAAGAATTATGAGCTGACATGACTCATTTGAAGCTGTGTTCAAGGGAAATTAAAGCAGCATAACAAATGTCAATTTCAAACAATAAAACAAATGTCGGACAATGAACGGCAACACAAGGAAGACATTGAAGCTCTGCTAAATACAGACACTCCTGAGGGCAGTAAACCTTCTCTTACAGGAAGCCAAGAACCACTTGGAGAACCACTCATTGTAAATGAAGCAGAAATAGCCATGACAGAGGTAGAACATACCATGTGTGACTCTAAACAATCCAAAGTAGACTGGTCAGTGCTCAAATCACAGCTTAATGATGAGCAACTCCCCATTTATCTAGAAGTCATTGAAGATATTGAAATTGGTTTTAAATATGAAACTAAAACTTGTAGCTGTAAAAATTATAAACCTATGCTCCTGTATGTAAGTGGTGAAGCTAGTTCAGGAAAAATGTTCTTAATTAAAATAATGAGCACATATCTACATGACTTAACAAACAACAACAACCTTCCAGCTATTGTACCAGCCCATGCAGGTTTAGCTGCCTACAACATAGGAGGTGTAACATTACACTGACTACTACTGCTCCCAGTAGAACAACAAAACAAAGAAGAATACTACAAATTATCAGCAGAAGCTGCTACTGAATTAGGCAGAATTCTGAAACAAATGAAAGTGCTCCTGATAGATTAGGTAAGCATGGTTCCGAACCTCATGTTGGCCTTAATTCATCTCAGAATGCAAGACGTCCTAAAAACCAACTACAAAGAACTATTTGGAGGAAAACACGTTATTGTTTTCAGAGACCTCGTACAGTTAACACCAGTAATAGGTCTACCTATTTTCAAAACATTAGGACACAAACAATGCTGTAACACACTAAGCAGCATTGAAAATGTAAATCTCTGGCAACATTTCCGCTACAGAGAACTAACTCAAAACATATGTCAGTCTGTAGATCTCACCTATGCTAACATTTTATAAAGGATTAGAACTGATCTGCTTACTAAAGTTGCAAAATCCATCTTAAATAATAGAATAACCCATGAGCTATATGGATGAAACACATCTGCTCCTGATATCATGGAACAATTAACTCAACAAAATATAAAATGCATGTACTTAATGCCAACCCTTGCAAGCTGTAGTTAATTCAATGATACAATGTTGAAAAAAGAAATGCAACCCATACTGCTGTCAGCTCCACAGACAAAGTAGAAGTGCACACCATGACACTCCCTATGAGTCAACAAACAACAGCACGACTAAATAGAGTAGAAAAATGTATCTCAAACACAGCTGTATTAGAAAAAGTATTAATTCTGTCTCTTAACTTCGGAGTAATTCCAAAGCATAACCTTGACGTAGAACAAGGTTTAGTCAATGGAGCGATTGGTACAGTTATTGGCTTCAAAACATATCCACATGACAACAACCTTCAGTTTGTCAACATCCACTTTGACAAACTTGCAGAAGTTAAAACAATTGCCAGCACAATAGCACATTTCCTTCTTTTCAAAGGCATGTACGCATGCATTGAACAATTCTCTCTATCTCTTGTATATGCTGTCACTATCCACAAATTGCAAGGCCTAAACCTAGATCATGCATTGATTGACATTGGCAGCATAATATTTAAAGAAGGTATCAGTTACATAGCACTTTCACATATGCGTACACTCAGTGGTCTATTCCTAGTTAACTGTAATGCAAAGTCAACGCTGATATTCCTTGCATCCTACAATACAACAGGCTATGAGCACTGTACAGCCCCCATCTAGATATGTACATCTAGATATGTACAATGTACCTCAAAAAGAAAACCTTTATTGTTTTTGTGTACTGAATGTATAAGTGAGCCCACGGTCGAAAACAAAAGTACTTCTAATTTGCAAAGCATAGAGCACTTTAATTTTGAAAGGTGCATTGGACTTTTCATTTGTGAGATTTAATACCACATCCATCCGTGGGTTTAAAGACTGTGATGGAGTACATCTAAGGGTATTATGTGGGGCATAATATTGTTCCGCCATTGTTTCTGTGCACAAATAACAATGTGTTGGGTTATTATGGACAAATTATATGTATTATTTTGCAGTGGCCCATTTAGGGCTATGATTAGCAATTTTTAGATTATGTATAACATATGGTATATAGTACTTCATCTTGACAAGTCGGAAATTCTAGAAGATGGCAATTTGGTATGTGCAGGTGCAATGTACTACCTGTATGTGCATTTTCTAGCATTGTACAGTGCACTGGAATCATTAATTAAAAATAATGGTTATCATGTGCAATATGCATCATATGCTCTGTGTTGGTTTGTATCATGCTGCAGCAAGATGTGCAAACATTCAAAAGATTGGGTCAAGATCTGCCATATTATTGGGGCATGTCTGGGAACACAAGGTGGTCTACATGGCATGTTGTGCTGAAATTTGAAGTACATCTGAAAATATAAAATCACTAAGGAAAATAAATTATTAATTCATATAAGAGCGGCAAAGATTGGGGCATTGCTGTAAATCTGACACCCTTTTGGTTTTCTAAACAAACTGCGCATTCAAGAGATGTTCATATTATCTACATCTATGCAAAATATTCAGCAGTAGACATGCCAATATGGCTGCCATTTTGAGCTACAACAAGGACATGGCCTATATAAGTCTATTAAACACGTGATGTTGAAATGGCAAACAGAGACAAAGGACATCAGATCAGTGATCAGTGGGTTTCTCCTCTATTTAAATACATTTTAGTAAGTGGGCAGGTTATGGGAACAAGCAATGGAATTGTTGTGAAAGGTGTCATCATGCTGCCATATCCTTTGGTCTTTTTGGGATTATGACTTTATGAAACTTTAACAATAAAGATATTTTTATTCTTTATTTGGACTCTGGCAACTACGACTGTTTTTCTAATTTGAGCCGATGGGGAGTATGACTCGAGACTGCCTGTGTTACTACACCAGCTGAAGAGTGGGGGATATATATATATATATATATGCATGTATATATATATATATATATATATATATATATATATATAGGCCCACTCTGATTTTATTTTGCAAAGTTTGGTGAGGTTTGGTCCGGGGGGGCAAAGTTATAGGGGGGTCTGAAAACTTAAAGAAATTTTGCTCATGCCTACAGCACAAACCGCTGGACGGATTTACACCAAATTTGCGGCAGGAGTGGCGTCTTGGTCCCGAAAGCGTGCTTTTGCAAATTTGGTGAAAATCCGTCCAGTAGTTTTTTTTAAAATGACCAAAAATTAGGTCACAAAAAAATTTGTGATATCTATGTCCGGTTCCGCGGACTCACTTCCCTGTTCGGTCCGCGGACTGGCCTCTGATTGGCTGTGCTGTCTGTGGACTGGCCTCTGATTGGCGTAGTCCGCGAACACCAGGACGCGTCCGCTGATTGGATGATGAGAAAGCGTGAAATGCGTCTGTTTTCTTGAAACGCCCGCCATCTTGGATTCGTGGACTTTTTTGGGGTCTGCAAACAGTGCAGTGAATTAATTTATTTAAAAAACAGCATTTCACTTTTTCCAACTCAACAAACAATTTCTGGGGAGGTGGGGAGGTTGAGGATGGGATGGGATATGGCCATAAGAAGCCAAAAAATGGGTTGTTTCACCCCCGAAAGTCTGCGAACACTCCAGATGTCCTGGGGCAGTCCTGTGGTGTTCGTGGACACCTCAGATGTCCTAGGACATCTGTACCTATTTCTGCATTACAGGGTTGGGGAAAAGCAGTTTTTGGATGGCTTATAACGTTTGCGCCACTCAGTAAAACTGCATGTAATTTTGTACTTTTATTCTAGGACTAATCCTTAATGGTTTTGTAATGTTTTGTGGGATTCAGTCAAGAGGGGGCAAAATTAGAGGGGGGTCCCAAAATATTGTAAAGGCATATATATGTGGTATCATTTGACGAATCTGCACAAAAGTTGGCAAAACGACTTTGGATCTAGATATAAATGGTTTTCTAAAGTTTGGTGGGATTTTCTCAAGAGGGGACGAAATTAGAGGGGGGTCTCAACATTTTTAGAGGGCTTATAACTTTGTTGCTATTTGACGAATGTGGACAAAAGTTTTTAGAAAGATTATAGATCCAACCTTCAATGTTTGTGCAAAGACTGAATGGATTTTGTCAAGTGGGAACTAAGTTATATGACTATTGTATGTACATATATTTTGACACTTTTTAAAAAATAAAACATGGGCGGGTTTCGAGCAAACTCGTGAGGAGCATTGGCAAGGACATTAAAGCATGGTTTTGCAAATGTGGCCGTGTTTTATTTTTTGACAAGTGTAATAATGTAGGTACAAAAAATAGTCATATACCTTTGGTGACTGAGGTATAGCCTGGGGCCGTGGGCAGTTGCCAGATTGTCTGGGTCATGGCATAAGGTCATGACGCGGATATCTGGCTACTGACCATGACCGCTAGGGATGAAAAATTGTGTTAGAGTGGCTATGTCTACCTGGGACCGGCTATGTGGTAAAGTTATTCGAAGGTAGGATAGGTTTGAAAGGGAAAAAAGGTGCTTGTGGTAATATGTTCATAGGGTGTTGCAGGCTGCCATGGCAAGGGAAGAGGGGCTGTGTACGGAGCCCTGACTTCTCTTTCCATGTTGGCTGTCTTGGAAAAGGATTTTCCTTCCTACAGCGGGACACCGAGGGTGACCCACTGTAGGAAGAATAATTCTTCCATATTACAGCGGGACGCCGCTATAGGAAGAAAAATCTATGTTTTAGCACCCTGGGTTCCCGCTTTGGGAACAAGAGTTGCTAATGGCCTTTACCCCCCGTTTCAGGGGCAGCAATGGATGATAATGGTCTGTAGCCCTCCTTATTCGTTTATTTATTTATTTATTTATAACACACCAATGCCCGCAGACATCAGGCCGTGTGGTTAGAGTATTTGTTAAAGAAGATGAGGTGGAGGAAGTTCTATTTTTTAACTGTGAAAGGTGGTTCCTTAAGGAACATTAATTTTATTGGTTTTGGATGGGAAATGAGGGAAGAGGCCCCAAACACTAATATGAAGGGGCAGGTGGACAGGGGGAAATGTTGCGCGTGTGTTATTTCTAGGGTAGGGGGCAGTGTTTCTCATGCTCCTGGACTATAGCAGTGGTGGTGTCTCTTGGGGAGGAGGGATGGCATTAGCTGATTCCATTTTAAGAGAAATAGCAGTTTTGCTAAAAGTATGTACTGTGTACTAGATTGTTAATGGATGAGTAGGAATAGGTTTTGGAGCTGTGCAAGGGAAATTGAAAGTTCCTAGATCAGTAGAAAATGCAGTTCCGAACTGTCCGCGAAGGACAGACCTTACTGTGAAGTGCAGGCGGGTTCTTGGACACGTCATCATGCTGCGCGCTAGCGTATGATCATGTGGCACTGTCCTGAAGGTCCACAATGAAGTCAGAGGTTCGTAGACATCTACGGATGCAAAACTAGTTGAAATAGTTGAAGAAAGTGTATAGAAGTGTTAGAAATAATTCTAGAAGGTGGGAAATGGCCGAGTTTTAAGGTGACACTTGGTAAATTGGACACAAATATTGTTATATTTGTTAAGTATGATATTAGTAAGTTGTAGGAAAATAACATGCACTAATAAAAACCTATGAAATTCAATGAAAAAGCTTTGTTAAGGGGATGTTATGGTTAAGTTGCACTAATAAAGACCAATGAAATTCACTGAAAAAACTTTGTTAAAGGGACGTTATGGTTAAGTTGCACTAATAAAAACCTATGGAATTCAATGAAAAAACTTTGTTAAGGGAAAAACAAAAGGTGAGGGAGAGGGGTGCAGAAAGGGAGGGGAGGAACAAAACAAGCGACTATCATACTAGGCCTGACGACATTTCAGATAGTGCTGGAGGGATGGTGGGGAGGAAAAAAACAGTAATGGGAGGGTGGAGGAAACAGACGAGGTTGCTATCATATTAGGTCCAGGGACAATTCTGATAGAGTAAGCGCATAGAAGAAAGTAAGGGAAGGAGATAGGAAAAGGGAGAAGGGAAAGGAGAAGAGAAAAGAGAGTAAGCAGTCAAAAAGAGTGGAGAGCGAATACAATTGCAGAAGCAAGTAGTAACACATAATGTTGCAACTTAACTTATTAGTGCAACTTAACTATAACATCCCTTTAACATTATATACTTACTGTTTCCTTTGTTGAGGCTGTATATAGAGTTTTGGCAGGCCAAGCAGTCAAGATTGTGGGGTTTGGCAACAAGCACTTCAGCATAAGATACCCATGGAAGCAAACATTTTGGATTGTGGTCTGTGGTCAGGTGTTTGCTTGAATTGGTGTGTTATGCTGTGGTGTTTGTGAGTCCAATCATTATATACTTAATTTTTGACGTTTTGTGGTTCTATGCAGTTTTTACATGGTATGGGTAATTGGAGAAGACATTATTTTTCAATCTCTGTGATAAAAGAAAAGATCACATGTTAGTGTAGGTAGTTTATATTGAGTTATTGCATTGCATAGTAGACATTTCTGTATTTTGTCGTCCCTCATAGTTAGTACTTTAGAAGTACTATAGTTCAAACCAGTGTACTGTGCACATTGCTTAGTTTCTTTGTTTGTTTATTAAATCATTGTGTCTGTGGGAAAAAAATCTATGCTGGATTTTAAAAAAAAACGTTCTACGTTGTGGTACAATATATTTATTTCATTGATTTCAGTAGGAGGAATTCATGTGATATGATATGATATGGCATTTGTAACGCACCTATGTTTCAAGGCGCGACGAGGCAGGGGGGGAAACAAGGGGAGACAGACAACGATCCTACTAGGCCAAGTGTCATTCAGATCGCGCAAGGGTAGAGGGGAAGGGAAAAGCCGCCAGTTGATGATACATCTCAATGGGTGGATGACCGTGACGCTGTTTTGGGATGATCGCTCCGGGCCCATATGCCCTTTCGCACTACCGGCAATAAGGAGTAGTTTGATATTGTTTACGGTGGTGTAGCAATAAGCTGATGCCGAAGGCTTGCAAATCACAGTGCCTCCATCCAATGAACTCACACCCAAAGGAACACTGTGTGACTCATGATAAACATTTGTGTATCGAGAACAAAGAAAGAAACAAAACATTTGCTTCAATATGGAAATCGGCAGATGTTGTCGGACCATTTATTGTGAAATAAAAGCACATTTTAAATTGCAGAGTATTGCGGTTTCGTTTAAAGATAGTGTTTTGTATTTAGAATTGGGGCACGCTGTGCTGTGAAAGGATGTGTGTTGATATTCAGTTTTTTTCGTCAACTGACATCTCGATGTAGGTGTTGATTGGCTGCACGCTAGCGTCATGGATATAGGCGGAGAATATAGCTAGGAATGATGATGTCAGCTTCAGGGGAGGGGACTATGCTTTAGTACCAAAAGGGCACTTGAGTTTAGGGCGATGCGGCAACGGATAAGATTAGTACAAAATGGCTGCGCCCTGCTGCCTGATTTTGCATGTGTAAAAGTGAGGAAAACCACTGTAAGGTACATAGGAAAAGTTTTTACGATCAATCAACGTATGCTTAAATACACATGCTCGAACGATTGGGACAATAACATGTTTGGGCAGAGTACACCTGTAATGAAACTGCATGAAATTTTGCAATTTTATCCCCGAGTGACTTCCGAATGAATTTGCAAAGCTTGTTGTGATTCTGTGAAGAGGGAGCAAAATTAGATGGGGGTCCCAAAATAATGTAAAGGCTAATGAATGAGGTGCCATTTGTCAAATCTATTCTTACTTTGGCGAACAGATAACAGATCTAGATATAAATGTTTTTGGAAAGTTTAGTGGGATTTTGCCAAGCAGGGGTGAACTTAGAGGGGGGTCCCAAAATATTGCAAAGGCTTATAAATGTGATGCCATTTGACAATTCTACACAAAGGTTTGCAAAAAGATCACAGATGTAGATGTAAATGTTTTCGTAAAGTCAGAATGTATTTTGTCAAGTGGGGGCTAGGTTATGTGACTATTGTATGTGCATACACTTGACACTTTTGGAAAAATGAAACGTAGGTGAATTTCCAGAAAACTTGTTTAATGAACATTGGCAAGGACTTGAAAGCATGGTTTTGCAAATGTGCCAGTGTTTTATTTTTTGTCACGTGTAACAATGTAGGTACAAAAAATAATTAAATATCTTTGGTGAATGAGGTGTAGCCTATGCCCATGGGTAGTGGCCAGATTGTTAGGACCATGGAATAAGGTTATGATCCGGACAATCTGGCTAGTGGCCATGATCACCAGGGACAACACATGGGCCCTCATTACGACCCTGGCGGAAATTGACTGACCGGACCGCAACAGCGTAAATAGCGTTTCCGCCATTGCACGAAGGAGCAAAGTGCGGCTAATTACGACCCATCGGGCACGAGCATTACGCCATGGCGGAATCCGAAAGGCTGCGATGGCGGAAATGACCCCAAAACGGCCCTTACCGCCGCCGTACGCTGCACCAGGTGCAATACCGCCACCCATCTTAGCGGTCACCGTAATGAGCGGGCACCGTAATGAGCGGGCACCGCAAATTACGGGCACCGTAAATATACGGAAACGGAAGTAAAAGCATGTGGCCGGAACGGGAAACAGCACGCCGCACAACTATAAAATCCGAATCCCAACACAACCATTAAAAATCCGACCCTGACACACATCCCAACCCGTTAGCAACCCCAGTTAAAAAAATAAATATGGGAAAGGTAGCCAAGAAAGCGTGTGATCGCAAGCGGCAGGTCCACTTCTCCCGAGAGGAACTGACCGTGCTGACCGAGACCCTGCAGGAAAATGCCGCCGTCGTCTTCTCCAGTCAAATGACCAGGACGGCCCTTGCCAACAAGAAGGCCATATGGGCCCTTGTGGCACAGCGCGTAAGTGCGGTGGGGACAACACCCCGCACGCCACAGCAATGTCGCAAGCGGTGGGACGACCTGCGGATCCGCGTACGCAGCATACTTTCTGCGAACAGGAACATCGCCACAGCTACCGGGGGGGGATCAGAGTCGCCCATCAAGTTGACCCCCTGGGAGGAGATCTGCGCCTCCACCATAGGAATGGAGAGCATAGAGGGAGTCGGAGGGATGGAGAAAGGAGTGCCGACATCCGGAGAATCAGGTAGGTTGGCCAAGAGAAACAATGCGAAATCCACAAACCACGAACATGTGCAGTACCATGTGACCCCATAGTGCAATACATACTTTGCCCTGACAGCGCCCTCTAAAAGTCAGAATGAATAAACAAATTAATCAAGATGCCATAAACAACCCCTACATGTGCAGCATGCACCCCCTAACTGCAGGCAGCCAAATGAATGCATCCTCAATCCACACGAAAATGAGACCACCTCCAAGGCCCAGTCCCATATCAGCCTCATGTACCACCCCAATGCATTTGATACGTTGCCATTCCAAATCCGACAGACCCATAACTAACGCTCGCCCCTCTTTACTCCACCACAGGGTCCGATACCAACGACGAGCTGCAGGACACCCCTACCAGCACGCCTGCAAAGAGGGCCAGGACCAACGTCCCAAGAGCCTCCACCTCAGGTGCAAGGATCAAGACACGGCAGCAGCAGGAATCAAGTGCCAGCACACTGGAGGGGACTGCAACAGGCACCCCAGCAGCCAGCAAGTCCACAACCCCAGCACCACAGGTCCCCCCAAAGAACGTATCTGATGGCACTGCCTCTGGTGCTAGCAGCACCATAGGTGACACAGCTGTCATGCCAGCATGCTCCGACACGGAAAACAGTGCTGGCGACGTAGGTACCATCCATGACCTTTCCCAATCCCCCTGCATGTCCCATCCCCTACACCATGACGAAACCACGCAGGGGCACCCTGAAGACGACGACTGGCCAACCCCCACAAGTCCTGTGCCAAGGCAACATGTGTTGAGCAGCCCCCCTGTCACACCACCGCAAATGTCCATGGCCCAGCAGAGGCAACAGTCCCTCGACCTGCTGATCGAGCAACAGCAGGAAGTGTCCACGCTACTCAAGGACCATGCGAATGAATGCGGGGGTTCCAGGGCAGCCATGGAAACATCCACCGAGACACTCAGGGCACAAATAGAGAAAAGTAGTGAGAGCCTCAGGGGAGAAATGGAGAGAAGCACCGAGAGCCTGAGAGCACAAATGGAGAAAAGCACCGAGAGCCTGAGGGGGGAACTGAATGCGACGTCCAAAGACGTTTGTGCTGAACTTGCTGCTGTGCGCCGTGTGCTCTCGGAGCTCTCACAAACCCTCAGAGACATGCATGGACGCGAGCAGGCAGAGACGTCATCCGTGGCAAGTTCCGTCCAGGGCAGCCCCCAACGCAGATCTGGCAGGAACCTGCGCTCCACGGGCAGGGGTGCCCCTGATACCCGTAGAGGGGGCTTGCAATAGCGTCTACCCACGGGCAGCATGCATATTTGGACACTGGTGTTGGGGGGGGAGGAAGTAGGGTGGAGGGGGTGTGTTGGGCTTCACTGGGTGGCGGGTCCATAGGGTGTATGAATCAAATCACATTAACAATACAGCACTTCATTATCATCCAATGACATGTGTGGACATTGATATTTGCGTACGAGGCCTTCATAGGCGTACAGTCCACTATGTGCCTGTACTACACACACACAGTGCCACAGGTCCCCTTTCCGTGTAATAGGCACCATGCGTGGTTGCTAGAAGCATGCATCTATGATGCTCTGTCGGATTGCACGTGCATCCTGTGCCTCATGGACTCCTTGGGGTGCCTCCACATCCCCACCCTCATCATCATCATCTTCAGGTGCATGCAGTACAGCGTCAGGGGGCATGGGCACATTCCTACGTATGCACATGTTGTGCAGCATGACACATGCCATGACCATCTTAGAAACCCTCTCATGGCTGTACATGAGTGCCCCGCCAGACCTGCTGAGGCTGCGGAAACGAGCCTTCAGTAGGCCGAATGCCTGTTCAATGACCACACGGCTACGTGAGTGGGCATGGTTGTAGTCCTCCTCATGCTGGTTCTGTGGGTTCCGGATTGGTGTAAGGAGCCATCTCTTCAGTGGATACCCGGCATCACCTGTATGGGACGAATAAAGGGTGTCAGTGGAATGATAGTGCTAAGTAGCCCCCCCCCCCTCCTGCAAGGTCATTGACGCATCAAATGGGCCACGATGTCATGCATGGAATGAGACTCACCGAGTAGCCAGGATCTGTGCCCTGCGTGTCGCTCCATGTAGCGTGGTATTCTTGTGTTCCTCAGGACCATAGAATCATGGGTAGATCCTGGAAATCTGGCACAACAATGCGTAAAGATCTTGTTGGAGTCACACACCATTTGCACATTGATTGAATGAAATTGTTTCCGGTTGCGGTACTGGACCTCCATGGCATGTGGGACAACCAATTCAACATGGGTGCAGTCGATGGCACCAATGCAACCCGGGATGCCGCCAAGTGCATGGAATCCCACCTTTGCGTTGGTAATCTCCTGGTACGTGCGTGGTAGTGTGATGTGGTCGTCGGCGTGCTTCAGGAGGGCATCGTGCACTTGGGAGAGTGTCCGTGAGAACAGTGGCTGTGAAATGCCATGCAACTGTCCCACTGTGTGCTGGTAGGTGCCTGTGGCCAGGAAGTGGAGTACAGACACCACCTTCAGTAGGGGTGGGATGGCGGTTGGGCTATCTATCATGCTCACGAGGTCAGCATGTGTCATGTCCACAATGGCGATTATGGTGTCCCGGTCCAAACGGTAGAGGGTGTGGATCTGCTCAGCAGTGAGGTTGAACGGATCAGCTCGGAGGCGTGGGATTGCGGGCCGCCTGCGTGTTGGTAGTGGCAGTGCTTGTGGGCCTTGCTGACCCTGCCTTGCCCTCCTCCTCCTCCTTCTCCTCCGTCTCCCCTGTGCGCCCGGTTGTTGTACCTGTTGTTGTTCGTCGTCTTCTTGTAGTTGTAGCACTTGCAGTGCTATCTGGTGCCCCAGGCCCAACATCGCTAGTCCTGCCGGTAGCATTTTGGAGTGGGAGTGGTTGTGGGAGGGGTTTGGGTCTGCTATATATGTGCTGTCGGCCTGTATGGCCTCCACCTGTGCTGATTGAATGAATCTGTGGCAGATGCAATCCCTTCTGGCCGAGCACGTCCCGCACGTAAGGCTGCATTTGGCCGCATGGCATCTTGGGATTGGAATCATGTATCAAATCCCGATGGCAGTGTGATGTACTTTGACTGATTTTCATGCTATGCTCCCATTGTTACACATGCTATGATTGCAGCCGCTTACATACCTGTGAAGAGTCAGTGGTATGTAGGGCTCGATCGATGGCCGACCCTCATGCAGCACAGTATCGTACTTCACCGACGGGCGTGGCGTCCCATTTGTGATTGCAGCCAGTTAGCATTATGACACACAGCCGCACTACATTGATGTAATTGTGAATGCAAGCGTTCACAGAAGCCTTTTCGACGTAATGTTGCAAGTGAGGAATTCGAAGGCCAGGATTTTTGGTTGCGAAGTAGCGGTGAGGAGACGCCCACAGGTCTGCCTGGAAATGTAACGTTCTATTGTTGAATGTCCTTGGGACAGGGCCCATAACGAGCAAGCAATGAATGACATGAATTGAATGGGATGCGCAATAGCGTAGTGGACGATAAGGCAGGACGTTCCCAAGTCCATCTAGCTTCACGACACTACAGATCCGGCCAGGAGCACAGTGGTTTTTGCAGACTGCATTACGCACAGACGCGATGGAAGTTTCACATATTATGTGAGTGAATGTTCATGCGTTTTCATTGCGGGATGAGGGAATGATGAATGGATGCACGGACAGATGATTCCATTTAGGGTCTGCCATGTACATGTGTTTTTTGATTCAATCCCCTTCCCCTGCGCTATGTGATGCAAGGCTGCCATAGTGGGACTTACGTCTATCTGCCCTTGTCGGATCCTCCCTGTCTCGACGCGCCTTCATACACTTGTGTCTAGGCACGTTACTAATCCCATGTCATGGGTTCTATCTTGACGGACGCATGCACAGTAACCGACGTTGCCAATGGTGTATTAACCTCGATTGGTTTCGTTATGTATCGATACTGATTTAGGGGTGTGTATATTCCTTTGGAGTGGGCTAGCATGCATATGGGTGTGGATTTGGTGTGTTGAATGAAGATAGTGATGCATCATGTGTCCTGTAGTGCAATCGGTTAATTTGTGTTTCATTTTGGTGACAGGTATCTCCTGCCCTATTGCAGATGCCATCTGTACGCCACTCCTCCAGATGGATTTTACTCTCGACACCTGCAGCTTCGGGTGAATCAGTGGAGCACCATTACGATCTTATGGGACGATCGCCAATGGGCCACATGCCCTTACGCTGTTCTGGTGGCTAGGTGCAACATTTCGGCCTTTCAGCTGGACTAGTGCCTGCCTCATGGGACGGACCTGCGGTTCTTGCCGCTTCCATGTTGCCTTTTGGAACGTTGATGTTGGCCCTGTGTGCCATGATGGTACAGGGCGTCACACAAGTGGAAGCTGGTCAATTATTGCAGATGCAGCCCTCGGTGATGATGGATGTTTTGGTGTTATTTTACAAATTGCTGTGAGGCCTTTGTCATTTGGATGTGCATTTAAATTGTATTCCGATATTTGGCGTGTTGCGTTATTCTTTGCAGGTGATGTGACGATTTTCGATTTGTGGCGGTATGTATTGCGAGATGATCTGCATTGTGTTCCGCCTTCTGAGTTGAGTTGTGTGGTACAGTACTGGCCGCTTTTGCCTACGTAGCACAGTGTGGTCACGGATAGGGGCTGCCATTGTGACTGTTTACATGATGTGCTGTTCAGGGGCGGGGGATTGGCTTTTGGCCGACTGGTGCCTGTCAGCCAGGTCGATTGATGGTATGATGGGATGTTCAGAATGTGGCTGGTCACAGGTGCCTGTGTTTGCGTGCGTTTGTTGGAGGGGGACTGGGGTCATGTCCATTGGAATAGCTTCTGTATTGATGCCATCTGTGCCCTGCAGCTCCCATCGGCCCCTCTTGGGATGTGCCTGGCTGCTCAGTCACTCTGCCAACTTGTGTGGTACATGCTTCTGCTGATGGTTGGTTTGTTTACTGGCAAGAGTACAGGGCTGGTGCAATCCCCCTCAGGATGCTGTTTTGGATGTTGCCTTGAGCTGGTGGCAAGCGATGGGGGACTACTGTTGTTTTGTGTCATGTGTTCTTGATTTCCATTTTGATGTCTTGTACCTTCACATGCCTGTGCTGCATCAGTACGGCTATGGTGACATGCCGTACATGGATGCCCACTCACGGGGCGCTTTGAACACCTGCATGCATTTCTACGTTGGCATGCATGGGTGAATTGTAGATTTCACTGGTTGCATGGTGTGAGTACATTGCGCCTGCCAGGAGTTGTGCAATGTGGCCAGGGAGTGGAGTACAGGCACTCAGTGGGCCATTTACGGTTGGTTCACGATGCCGTATTTCTCGCCATGGCGGGATGGTCCATTCCGCCATGCCTGATGGCGTTAGGTACATGTCCGCTAGGGTCGGAATTGGCGTACCGTTGCACCATGGTGGTGTTTGCGGTTTGGCATGGTGCGCGCGCGCGTGCTTAGTGCAGTTAGCGTTGGCGTTCACTACGGTGTCGCTAATGGCTTCGTACTTTGCGGTGACGGGTCATAGTCGCACCGAGCGCTTTTCGATGGCGGTATTGCTTTTCCGCCATCGTTTTCCCCTTTCAGCCAGGGTCGTAATGAGGGCCATGGGGTTAAAGTGGCCCTGTTCACCTGGGACTGGCTTTGTGGTAAAGTTATTAGAAATTGGGATAGGTTTGAAAGGAAATTAAAATGTGATTGTGGTAATATGATTATAGGGTTCTCTCTTCGCCTTCTGCAGGCTGCCATGGAAAGCGCAGAGGGGCTTGTATGGAACCCCGCTTTCCATTTCCATGGTGGCTATCTTGGAAAAGGAAGGTGTAGGAAGATAAATCTTTGTTTTAGCGGCCCGGGTTTCCGATTTGGGAACGTAGGGTGCTAATGGCCTCCATCCCCCATTGGAGGGGCTGCAATGGGGGGATAATGGTCCAGAGACCTCGTTATCCACCCTCACTTCGCTTGAGCTGATAACTTGGGCTGCCAGGCCGGTATCCTCTGTTCCAGTCTCTGTGAACGGTGGTTTTTTGGCAGGAGACCTAAGAACGAAAGGTGGGGAGGGAAATGAGGGAAGAGGCATCAAACACTAATATGGAGGGGCAGGTGGACAGGGGAAAATGTTGCGCGTGTGTTATTTGTAAGGTAGGGGGCAGTGTTTCTTGAGCTCCTTGAATACAGCAGTGGTGGTGGCTCATGGGGAGGAGGGATGGCAATAGCTGATGCCATTTTAAGATAAATAGCAGTTTTGCTAAAAGTATGTACTGTGTACTAGATTGTTAATGGATAGTGAGTAGGGAAAGGTGTTGGAGCTGTGCAAGGGACATTTTGAAGTTGAAAGTTCCGAAGTGTCCACGAAGCATGGATCTTATCGTGAAGTACGGACGGGTTCTCGGACACGTCATCATACCACGCGCCAGCGCATGGTCATGTGGCACTGTCTGGAAGGTCGGCAATGAAGTCAAATGTTCGTAGACGTCTACAGATGCAAAAGTAGTTGAAATAGTTGAAAAAAGTGTATAGAAGTGTTAAAAATGATTCTAGAAGATGGGGAATGCCAGAGTTTTAAGGTGACACTTTGTAAATTGGACACAAATATTGCTATATTGGGTAAGTATGATATTAGTAAGTTCTAGGAAAATAGTATGCACTGGTAATACCTCATGAAAATCACTGAAAAAACATTGTTAAAGGGACGTTATGGTTAAGGTGCACTAATAAAAACCTTTGAAATTCAATGAAAATACTTTGTTAAGGGGACGTTATGGTTAAGTTGCACTAATAAAAACCTATGAAATTCAATGAAAATCCTTTGGTAAAGGGATGTTATGGTTACAAATAAAACCAAAAAAAACATAAATTCACCAGTTTTGGTAAGGTAAGCAACCATAACTCGCGCCACCACTGTGCACTGCTACGACTAACACCCAGGACATCAAAGATCACATCACAAATGTCATTGATGACATCACTGATGACATCACATGTGAAATAAATGTTGATGAAAAGTCCCTACAAGGAGTTGTGTTTATATTGTTGGTAACAAGATGTCAGGGGTGATCAGGAGAACTATCATGACCTACTTAATCTATTAAAGAATGTACTCATCTAAAATCATTGCACTGGAGTGTTGTTGTTAATGCAGAAACCTAATCATATATAAACACAGGCAATGACTGCAGCATGCACCATAGAAGTACACTATTTATAATCTGGTAATTTTGGATAGTACAATAATGAATGCTACCTTATCAGAGTTTTGAGTCATGTTAAACATGTAATAACTAGCTAACAATTCAAGACTTGTGATGGTACAAACAGTACATATGAAGAACCACAGTGCATATAAATCAGAGGCACATACAGGGAAAGCAAAGTAAGGAAGGAAGAAACAGCATCATCAGAAAATGTTAATGACATTAAAGTTTATCTTCATGTATACAAATTAATTGTGTGTTTGAGGCCTGCTCATTTTCCCATGTAGGTGCACCATGTACTGATACCAAATCATAAGGAAAGTACTTAAAGAAAATATGACAAGGTAAACGTCTAGATATATAGCATCTTTTTCTGTTAGGGAGAATTCTCATTTCATGGCTAAATCCCCTTACCTAGTGAGTCCCTCGGCAGCTTTGCTGGATCTCTGGAGTTATTTCTTTCCACTTGGTAAGAGTGTGAGCTTTTCACCACTCTTACTTGTGTTTTGCTATGTGTTTCTACCTGTATTTATGATTGTGGACTCTAAAGTACACCACTTCAGTAGCCCCCTTCTTTTGTGTGTCACCCAGCACCTTCTGTACAGTGACACAGGGTTGTCTTTCAGACTCCCTCCCGACTCTATTTCTGAGGCTGACTACTGTCCCCCAGAAAAGGGTAAAGTTACAGATCCGGTACAACCCATTTTACATGGAGTACTGGAAGGGTTAACTCTTAGCCCTTTTTATCTGTACCTCGTAGAGCATTGTTTCGCTCTTTTAACATTTAGACATGGCTGGTGGCAGTGGTATCTACCCTATTTTTCTACCGCGGTTATCTTATATAACAGTGGTAATATTGTAGGCTATTATGTTAGCCTCGAATTTAAACCCGCTCAACCAAATACTTTTTCTTTTGCGGTTTATTTGCCATTTCTTTTTGTTAAAATCCTTCTTGAGTTTTACTTTGCGCGGCAACCCAGGTTTGCCTTCTTTGTTCACTGTCTTTTGGTTGGCTTCTGCCAAGAAGCCCTCCTGAAGACGCCTGGGTGTCTAGGTGGGCTGAATGTGATGGAGGCGTGTAGTCACCCTCTGCACAGGGTATCCTAGGAAACCCAAGTCACACTTTTTCATGATTGGCTGAGGTGATTGTCCGGGCTGGACAACCCCCCTGCTGTCTGATTGACAGCCAGGCTGTGTGAATGGGGGATTTTCGCATAAAAGGCAGGTCTCTTGGGCTGGAAGTCAGAGAGTCACCACTGGAACTGCAAGGAACCAAAGAGAAGCGGAGGAGAGGTCGACTGCTGCAACTATCCTGTACCGGTGAAGCCCTGCTGCAGTCCTGAGCTATCTACCCTTCAACTACTAAGAGGCGATCCAGTCCGGAGTCTTCTTCCCTTGAGCCTGGTGGGGATAACCAGCTCGTCTTCTTAAGCCAGAGGTCGCCTACGTGGTCGAAATCATTGCGCACTGCTGTAGTGGTCCGGATAGCCACCTGAAGAGCCTCTCCTGTTTTTTAAGGAGCGCACCTTTTATTCATTGTCGCTGCTGCCGGCCTCATCCCTGTGTGGTGTAGACCCCTTTCATCATCCTTCTTTGTGCCGCAGCCAGGAATCGTGGGTCTACGGGAAACTACCAGGAACAACTGCCGTGGCACCAGCTTCTTCTTTGAAAAGGTACTGTGTCCTGCTTGTGGAGTTTTGGGTGAAATCCCTATTTCTCGCTTATAAGGCTTGCCCTTATTTTTCCCTCCTTCTCATAACTTTTGCTTCCGAACATTTGACAATATCTAAAGTTCTCTTGGCAACTTTGAATCCCAAACTATCAGACGTGTGATCCTCGACACAGGAACCCCGTTCCAATTGACACTGGCTCCGGCCTCTTGACTCTTGTATTTCTGTGAGTGTTCTTCGATTCTGCCTACCTATCTAACATATTGCCTATGATTTTTGCCCCCAACTCTCTCTGGGTATCTCAGGTGCTAAGTGTGTTTTTGCCCCGGTAGCATTTCTTGCCGCGGATACGTGTTTATTTAGTAGACCGAACTGTCAAAAAGTGATTGTAATCGTATTCACGGTAACGTGTATTGTTTCATAATACCGGTTCTCTCAAACACGTACTCTGTGTTTGAGAGAACCGGTATTACCTTGATTTATACCGTACAAAGTGAATTGGTCAGGAGTAGTGTATTTAACGTGTGGTTTTAAATTTTAATAGAAGTGTTGTGTTAATAACAAATGGTTTAAAAATAAATGTACTTATATTTTTTACCTGAAACCTTGAGTCAGTGTTTGCTTGAGCCACAGTAATTGCGTCTCTTTGTGTAATCTCTGCTACTGCTCATATACTCTTGAGATAAGCCTGGCTGCTCCGCTACTGCTACCACTATAACCTAGTAGTACAGGCTTGTACCAAAGGTAAAACTTGTATTGCCACCTGTAGTCTTAATTGTGTGTAGTGGTCCATAAGGGCACTGACCAGGAGTCTGCCTAACACTTTCCATTTTAATATTCTGACTGTCAGTGAACAAAACCACCTGGCCCATATATGTCATTGCACAAAAACAAGTGGCCTAGATATGTGATGTCATCATTGATGTCATCAATGACATTTGTGATGTAATCTTTTATGTCCTGGGTGTTAGTCTTAGCAGTGCGCGGTGGTGGCACAAGTTATGGTTGCTTAGCCTACCATAACTGGCGAATGAAGGAGAGGAGACTGGCACTGGAAGAACAAAATCAGTGTGACGAGGTCATCATAGAGCTGCGCAAGCTGGCATTTGAGGCTCTAGCGACAGAAGCGGTAGTAGCTCAAACCAGGGTGCCCGAGATAAGCCCCAGCCACATCACCAAAGATTTAGTGCAGGCTTACGAAATAGCGAAGGATATTTTTGACTGGTTTGAAGCACTCAAGCTTGCTTTTCAGCTAGAGGAGGTAGAGCAGGTACTGTGGGGTGCAGCCCTGATGAGTCGATTACTGACACCAGGGACTGATGCAATTCTTCAGTTAAGTGTTGAGGAAAGGCCCATTCATGAGAGCATGAAGGCGGTTCTCCTCAGGAATTTCTGTAAAACCCCTGAACCCACTCTCAAGAGACATTTGAAGCCTTCACACATTTGTCGTTGAAATATTTGAGCAGGTGTGTGTCTGGTAACAAAGTTGACACATTTAAAGGGATGTACAATTTGATTGTGTGTCTTGAAGAATGAAGAATTGTGAGGTTAACCTACACCAGCATCTTGTGGACAAGACTGTTACAAACCATAGGCAGCTTGCAAAGGCTGCCGGCCGGCTACTCGAGTCCAGAAAAAGGCTCCGGTGAGCACACCTAAACCAGTAATCAGACATAAATGTTAACAAGGATGGGAAGGACAACGATCCAACGTACTCCTCTTTGAAGTCAGGCCCCCAAAAGACTGAAGGGAAGTCCCAAAATGTTAGTTCAGCCATACACACCAAAAAGAAGAGCGCAGGCTCTCCTAATACTGGGACACCTACTTTCTCACCACCCAAAGGTTGTTTTGTGTGTAAGGAGCTGGGCCATAGGAACAGGGATCCTGCTTGCACGGGCTTATCCAAGCAAGCCATAGTGAATGTTGGACTCATAGAGGAGACCATCATTAGTGTGGGCCTCTTAGAGGAGGACTTCCCACCAGCCCAAGGAGTGGCCAAACGCGTATTGGTTACACTGAGTGGGAATGGTACCGGGTCTCCAGAAGAGATCCTAGTTCCCAATAATATTCAACTCTATTTAGAACATGTGCATATCAATGGACGCAAAACTCCTGCGGTCTGAGTCACTGTGGCTAGCCTCACTGCTGTAACCCAGCAGTGGGTACAGCCAGGGCAGTATATTGATGGGCCAGATTGTAGCGTCAGTGGGTTTAACAGAAAGAGCAAATGCTGCTTGGCGATAGTAGAGTTCAGCTTTCAAGGTGAAACGACCCAGCGCTGTATAGCTATGAAAAGACTCCATCCCTGTTCCATGTATGTTGGGTAATGATCTTCCTGACCCCGAGATAGCGGCAGTGGCTACCCGATTAAGGGACAACGAGGTTGCCAGATTAAACACTCTCAGAGCCTTATGGTCTGGAGTGCTTCCAGATGGCTTGTTGGAGGGAACGGCGTGGACGGTAGCCCTTGGTTCAATTCTGCAGACTGAGTCACCTACCCCTGTGGGAGAGGGTCCAGTAGCCACTGAGGACCCTCCTTTGGTAGCAGAGGACTCAGTCACCTCAGAGTTGCCTGGTGCAGCGCAGGAACCTGGGGTGGAGGACCAGGTGAGTGCACAACTGAATTGTCTGCCCAAGCTGCATCAGCTGGGGGCCCAGATCAGACTGACTTCGTTAAAGCACAGAAAGAGTTTCCCACTCTTGCGGGCATGCAGAAGCAGGTGGAGAAGCAGGCTAAGGGCAAGGCCCCTGGATTGCTCAAAGTGTACTGGGAGGATGGACTTCTGTACCGTGAGCCAAGAGACTCCAAGGGTGAGGGCACCAGAAGGTTGGTGATTCCCCAATGCGACAGAAAGTTCCTTTTGTATTTGGCTCACCAAATACCTTTAGCGGGCCACTTGGGAGTGACTAAGACATCAGACCGGTTGTCTGTGCACTTTTATTGGCCGCAGTTCGGTGTAAAAGTTAAGGAATGCCTCTGGTCCTGCCTGACTTGACAAGCTTCTGGCAAGTCTAGTGGTGCCACAAGGGCCCCTTAATCCCACTACCCGTGGTTTGGTGGCCTTTCCAGTCTATAGGCATGGATATTGTGGGTCCTTTGGATCCTCAAACCAGCTCAGGGAACAGGCATAACTTGGTGGTGGTAGACCACGCCACAAGGTACCCTGAGTCTGTCCCTATGAGGAGCATCAAAGCCCCTGTGGGTGCGAAAGCTTTGATTGGGATATTCTCCCATGTTGGTTTCCCCAAGGAAGTTGTTTCTGACAGGAGATTCAACTTCACATCAGCGTATATGAAGGCTATGTGGGAAGAGTGTGGAGTCACCTACCGGTTCTTTACATCCTTCCATCCACAAACAAACTGGCTTGTTGGGCGATTCAACAAGACCCTGAAAGGCATGATAGGTGGCTTGTAAGAGCACCTGAGGAGAAAATTGGATATTTTCCTGCCATGCCTACTGTTCACATAAAGGGAGGTGCCACAGAACAGAGTAGGGTTTAGCCCCTCCGTCTAGTGAAAGAGGGATTGGAGGGCTTCCCCTCCTCCCCTACGAAAGATGTAGTGGACTATCTACTTGGCCTTCGGTCTAGAATGGCAAAGTACATGGAACAGTCTACGAAGATCCTAAAGGCCAGTCAGGAGGTGATGAAGCACTGGCACGACCAGAAGGCCACAGAGACAGTATATTCTACAGGCCAGTGGGTGTGGATTATGGAACCTGCCAAACCCAGTGCCCTTCAGGACAAGTGGACTGGGCCTTACTATGTGCTGGACAATGTCAGTGAGGTCAATTACCTCATTGACGTGAAAGAATCTACACATAGATGCAGGGTCTTTCAGGTCAATTGGCTAAAACCCCCATTATGTCCGGTATGAATTGGCCATGGCGTTAGTGACAGATGGAGAGACTGAGGGAAAGGCCAATCCCCTCCCAGACCTCCTGCACACTGAAGCCACAGACGGGTCAGTTGAAGGTGTCAACCTTGCAACAGACCTATCAGAACAGCAACTAACAGACTGCCACAGTTTACTTGGACAGTATGCTGGTCTGTGTTTGCTGACTGCAGATCACTGCAGGTCATGCAGATTGGTGCACCCATGATGTGGATACTGGAGACAGTAAGCCTGTGAAGAGCAGGATTCACTGGATGTCGGATAAGGTCAGGGACACCATCAAGGGGGACGTTTCAAAGATGCTGTCCCTAGGAGTGGTAGTGCCATCCCACAGCCCCGGGCTAGCACAGTGGTACTAGTCCCTAAAAAGATAATTGATGGGAAGACTGAAGTTCGCTTTTGTGTGGACTACAAGGGGCTTAATTCTGTCATGCTCATACCATTCCTCAGGCAAATGCGCTCATTGAAAAGCTCAGCACTGCCAAGTACATGAGTACCTTTGACTTCACGGCAGGACTGGCAGGTCGGCTTAACATATGGAGCGAGAGAGAGGTCAGCATTCTCAATCTCAGAAGAACATTATGAGTTCACTGTGATGCCCTTTGGATTGAAGAATGCCCCTGCCACTTTTCAGAGGATGTTAACCAGGTTTTGTGTAGACTGTAAAACTTCAGTGTTGCCTATCTAGACAACATTGCTGTGTTTAGCCACACCTGGGAAGATCACTTATCCCACTTGAAACAAGTGTTTCAGGTGCTGCAGAATGCAGGTCCGACTGTCAAGGCCATGAAGTGCCAGGTAGCGCAGGGCACATTGACTTATCTTGTCCACTGGTCGGTGGAGGAAAGAAACAACCTCTTGTTGCAAAAGTACAGGCTGTGAAGAATTGGCACATCCCCACCACACAGACACAGATGAGAGACTTTCTAGGTTTCACTGGGTTCTACTGGTCGTTCATGAAGAGGACCGTTGCCATGCCCCTGAATGACGTACCTTTCAAGAAAATTCCAAAGAAAGGTAACATGGACCCCGCCTGTCAAACCTCCTTCCAGGATTTAAAGAATTGATTGGTCAGGACTTCAGTTCTGAAAGTGCCAGACTATGGTCAGGAGTTAATTATCCAAACAGACACCTGTGATTTTGGGATTGGAGTAGTGTTAGCGCAGTTGAACACTCAAGATGTAGAACAACCTATCACCTACATTAGCAGTGATTGATAAAAAGGGAAAGGAACTGGGCCGTCAATGAAAAAAGGCTTATGCGGTCGTGTGGGCAGTAAAGAAGCTGAAACCCTACATATTAGGGTCGCAATTTATTATCCAAACTGACCACCTGCCTCTTCGTTGGTTAATGGCTATGCAAGGGGAGAACCCTAAGATTTTGCGTTGGCCCATAACGCTATAGGGATTAGATATGGACATCCAGCATGGAAATGCAGATGGCCTCAGCCGGTATGACGAACCAGACCCGCATTAGGGTGGTGGTTCACATGTTGAGGCTGGGGGGCATGTGAGGAACTCGACTATCTGCACGGAGAGTGTGCGCTCACCTGGACTTTTTGAGATTTTAAATGAAAGAGAAATTGTTGTGGGTTGCAGCTTGAGGAACTTGACTGGCTCTGCGGACGTCAGTAGATGCTCATAGATGCCTTTCTTCTACCCTTTTCACTGGACTCTTGTTGTCCTTTATGGGTGACGGCCCAAAGCTGGGGAGTGTGCTGCCTTGTCCTTGGTTTCGGGTTCAGAGATTCTCTGGCACTTCCCACCTAGAAAGTGTCTAAAGAGCCTAGCAGAACACGCTGTGTGCTGGCTGGGTACCGGTTCTTGAGCTGCTGGAGGGTCCTCTGGATTCGGTATCGCCCTCTGTTCCCTGGGAGATGTTTAGAGGAGGGATCTTGCTTTCCTCTTGGAGGTCCTGGCTTTCCTTCACTGGCGTAAGATGTAAGGCAGACTGTACCTTCAGCCAGCGTCAAATGATGAGTTATTCTTGCTACTCCTTACAAAGTCTTCAGATGATCTGCCAAAAGGAGAGAACTTTGTCTTGCTGACAGTTTTGATCTGTCAGTGGGGGATGTTGGATACCGAAGCTGTGCCTCATTACTCCAATTTCTCTGGTTGAGTGTGTAGTTGTGGTTTGTTATGCTTCTTGATTTGTGTGCTTGTCGCGGTAGAGTTCACTGAGTCAGCGCTGTGATGGGCCGCGGGTAGCGGTCAAAAGGATTTGTAGTAATCGTAGCAAGTTTCTTGATCAGAGGGTTTGCATTTTAATCCATTCCTTGGCAGAAATTCCTTTCAGTTTTGCTAGATGTTCATCCAGCATCTTGACTCCCATGTCCCTGTGCAGGTCGGCTGGTCTTGCAAAAAGTGGGGCTCCAGCCGCTATCTTCAGGGCACTAACTATTTACAACACCCCGCCAACATGCGTACCATTTTTCATAACTGTATTCAGTCCCTGTGAAATCAGTGTGCAGACTAGCGTAAACCGTGGCTGCACCCCACTACTCTGCATATGTGCACCCCTAACTTGGATCGACACCCCAACTCCGTAAACACACCCCTAAAATCCTGATCGGACCTTACCTTTGTGCTGTGATTCTTATGCCATTGGGGCCTTGTACCTGCTTTCACGTGGTGGTGTCACCATGAGCGTTGTGTGCCGATTTCCATGATGTGATTTTGCACGCCAGATCCATGAATACACTTGGTTTCGTGTGGTGCGGGGCATGTGATTCCCTCGCTCAGTCCATCCCTCAACACGCCTACATAATGCTTTGTTCTTTCTGATTCTGTGTGGAGAATCGTTAATATGCTTGTTCTGCCCCCTATTTAAATATCTGAAGTACACTCTATTAGTAAAAGAGCATGGTGGATCCATAGATCCTTTGTTTGTTAATCAGGATGGCCATGGGGGAAGGTTGACCCTCCCCCTTACTGAGATGACTTGGTGTACTCCTGGCTGTCATTTTCCAACTAAATATGACAGGGGGTACTGCGCCTGTAGGCTGTGTCCACCCAGAGTGCACAGGTCTATACGTATGTTGTGCGGTGAGCATAGAAAAATGTCTGCGGATTAACCCCACACAATTTCCAGAGGTTAAGATACCATCATTAAATTTCATTTAAAATCTCAAAAGATTCAGAAAGAAGTCAGATAATTTCTTTCTGGAGTAGGAGCACATGCTCTCTGACTTCAGAAAGCTTGACGGGTCAGTTTAAGGGGTGATGCGGTGCACCCCGGTGCTCTTGGTGCCTCCCTGTGTGGCAGCACCACTCATCGTCCCTTGAGCCAGCCTTGGGAGTAAGGGTGGGGAGTAAAGCATGTACATTGAGAAGTGATGAGGAGGGGGAAGAGTGCAGAGGAACATGCAGTGAGGGGTGGGGATGAGGAGAGAAAAGTGAGGAATTAGCAGGGAGAGTGAGGAGGATTGAGAGGTGGAATTGGGATCATCGAGTGTATGAGAAGAAAGGGATGGAAAGTAAGGAGGCGGAGCAAAGAGTAATGAGGAGGAATGGGCATTGAGGAATGAGAGTGAGATATGAGGAATAAAAGATGAGAAGAGAAACATGGTTTGCTCCTAGACTTGACTTGCCCCATGTTGATTACACAAGCTAAATGATCCTAAGACCCAACAGTGAGTCATCTCAGGTGCCCAAAAACAACACACAATGAGGCCAGTTTTGCTTAGCTTAACCCTCAGAATGAGATGAGCCACAAAAGGAATAATAGCTGGGCAAGAAGGGACCTACGAAATGGCCAGCACTTCTATGTCAGAAACCTTTTTTAAACCTTTTTTAAAGAGCGTTTTACTCCTGATCAGTATTTTCCACAAATAATTAATTATTCTAAAACAATTTCTGATACTTTAATCCACTTATATACATCTGAATCAATAAAGTGCATTGCGTAAAACAATATCAACTGAGGACCTCAGCCTATATTGCAATTCATTCTAGTCACATGCACTCTACCCAATCATGTGCCTATTATATAGCCATTTGTGCCTATATTACCTAACTCGGCTCTACAGTAATTGTTCGCATTATGAAACTAACAAATTGACCCAGTCCCATGCCTGCATAGGCACTACCTAGACATCTTAGATATCCCCTTCTCGCACCGTGTGAGCTTAAAGCGAACCTGGCCTAAAGGCTCTAAACTATACGGAGCAATTGTAACCGCCGGTGACCGCCTCAACCTGGGCATGCGGCCCACAGCCTTCACCTAGTACACTTCTAGTGCATGATTTAACCTGTTTATTAACATGAGTGAAAGTTCCCTATTTATATTGCTGGCACTACTAAGTCATCTTCTGTGAATCACATTAAACTGCACAGTTCTTTGCCTCTTGATCCCTCTAATCTAACAACCAGATATTTAGCCTATTGAGCCCCTTTGCAAAGAGCACCTATGCCTGATCGTTCCTTCCTATACCCAAGGCGGACACCCTCTCATCTGCTTATATACTACAGTGGCCTTACTTCACCTGACTACCTGACATGCACTCCCACTCATTTAGAATCTACTCTAAACTCAATCTAACACAAGCCTTTACCTTTAACCTGCGCTTGGTCACACTATCTCTGTGCAACTCAAACTCCCCAATTCCAGCTCTGTCCCACCTACTCGTTTTCTACCTTCAGCTTACAATATCTACCCTAGCCCACCCTGGCTGAGGAGCACTCCAACCTACCCATCCAATAAGGAGGTAGATACTACCCAGAGCCTGACCCTGCAACCTACTTCTAACCTTAGCCGACCCTGCCCGCTTATCTTTAGAAACTGCATACTGGCTATGCAAACCAGGTTCAGTAAGGTCACTATCCTAACCTTTATCCCAACGACCAGCAGAAGAACCACACATCTTAACTATAGAACAACCAACTTCTCTACCAAGACAGCTAAACCGCACATTACCAGTTCAAATGCCAGGCTCTTCCCAACCTCTACCCAAAACTGCTCTACTTCGAAACCTAGTTTACTTGACACCCTAACATCGTCTCATAGTCCTATGGGGCCCTCATCAATGCTAGGTTTCTCCCTGCACATGCCCTAGACATCACTGACATCACCACCACTAAAAAACTTGACTTCATTGCGATCACTGAATCTTGGCTCCACCCTGCGACAGGCCCTGCCCTATCGTTAGCTGTCCCGGAAAACTACACTATCTTCACGACTGATAGACCCACGGCCAAAGAGGGGGGAACTATTTTTGCCAAAAACACCCTTAACATTATAGAGATACCGAACATCACGTGCCACTCTGGCAAATTACTCCCAGTCGAAACAGCCCTTTCACTTACGGCTACGTTGAACGTTCATTTGGTCTACAGACCCCCTGGCCCAAAACTCTCATTTGAGGATGATTTATCTCAACTCCTCTTGTCTAATACCAAACCCAGTTCCCAAACCCTACTTCTGGTCGACCTCATCTTAGGCTTCAATGATCCCAAGGATAACAGTGCTTTAGCCCTTGCAAACACCATCTTGGCACTAGGTTTCACGCACCGGATTAAGAACTCTACACACATCAAAGGTTGTATACTTGATTGGCTCGCGGACCTTATCCGTAATACCGACATAACCTCCAACTCCCATTGTCCATGGTCAGAATATCACATCACCTTCAATATCACCAAGAACTCAGGGACTGACAATCGCCCACTGGTGGCACCAGCTGCTCTATCCAGAAATAAACGAAATATCACAGCAAACAATATCCTATCACTACTATGCCCTATCATGGCACACCAAGACATAAGAACCAATGACCCCTCCACTATGGTTGATTTATACAACCAAACTGTCCTTGCACCAATTGACAAAGTAGCTCCCTTATCCATGTGTAAAGCTAAACCAGTAGCCCACCTCAACGCATGGTACACGCCAAATGAAAAAACTCTGTGAAGTTCTAAGAGCACGGCTGAGGCCAACAGGAAAAAATTACTGAATTAATAAACAAAGTAAAAATTGCCAAGGCAGCCAAAAATTATAAAAAGGCAGTCCTCCAAATGAAAAGTTCCACATACAATGAGAGAATAACTAACGCCAAATCAGGAACGAAGGAACTCTTCGCTATATTGAGAGAACTAGAGTCCCCAGTACCACCGCTCGAAGTCTGCAACAAAGATGCAAGCTGGGGCACCGGCATCCAAAAAGCCCTTTTCGGTAAAATAGCCCTCCTACAATCCAAAATTGAAATGAAAAAGTCACTATTAAACCTGCCCAACTACTTAAACCGACTCCTATTCACACCGGTAATAACACTGCTCCACGATTCGAACTCACACCCATCCCTAACTCTGAAATTCTAAAATTTATCACCAGTCTCAAACCATCATGGTGTGAAGGTTACTCATGCCCAGCGGCGGTCATCAAAGATTGCACCTCTGATCTAACTCCATTCATCACAAGTCTAATCAACGCTTCCTTTGAAAACAGTACTGTCACAACCAACCTCAAAAATGCGTGGGTACTCTCTTTACTAAAAAAAACCTTGATTGACCCCAACATACTGACAAACTATCGACCCATCACAACAGTACCTTTCCTACTCAAAATACTAGATAGAGTAGCGTACCTCCATGTCCAAAACTACTTGGAAGCTAACAACCTCCTTGGCCTACGACAATCAGGCTTCTGCCCAAGACATGGGACGGAAACAGCACTACTGGACTTGAAAATTCAAATGGATGAGCTCAAAGACAAAGGTAAACTAGCCCTGCTCCTCCCACTCGACCTCTCTACAGCGTTTGATCTAGTCAATCACAAAATACTCTGTAAGCATCTGCCGTCAGCGGCCCACTTCTCACCGAAAGCCATTCAGTGGATACAATCTTTCATTACGGACATAATGATGAGAGCATTACTAAGTGCAGCAGCCAGCCAAATGTGGTCACCTGCGGTGTGCCACAAGGTTCCTGTGTCTCCCCTACAATATAATATTTTTACAAAACCCCTATTTGACCGCCTTGATGACTTGGACGTCACCTACACCAACTATGCAGATGACACCCAAATCCTCATTCCTATCTCTGGTTATCATGACATTGATTTGGCTTCACTCAACGTTATCTATCAAACTATCCAAACCTGGATGGCCCACCACGGATTATGCTTGAATGATGATAAGACCGAACTTCTCCTCCTAGGATCACAATACCGCCTTAACAAACTTCACGCCTCTTTTCAAGCCTTCAATATAGACGGCAACACTATAAAGGTGTCGAAGGTAGTAAAAACCTTAGGTTTTTACCTTGGCTCAGCCCTTACCTTAACCAAACAAGTCAATGCCACTGCATCAGCAGCAGCCCACACATCTAAGCTTATCAATGCTTGCAGACTCTATCTCCCGACAGCTGCATCACACTAGCCAGAGGACTCATCTTGTCCAGATTTGGCTACTGCAATGCCCTCTATGCTGGCACCAAGAACCACAATATCAAAAAACTACAGGTGATCCAAAATAATGCCCTTAGAGCAGCCCTAAACATACCTAAAAACTCACATCTCCACAACGAGAAGGAATTCCCATTGGCTACCTGTCCAAGAGCGCATCCTCTTCAAAACTCTTACTCTGAAACATTGTCTACATAAGACAGCTCCCACGTACCTGGCAGACAAAGTCACTAGATCCCAATCCAACAGGCCCATGTGCTCAGCACACCTACATCTGCTCTCCACACCAAGATTCAAGCTGCAGAAAGCCAGAGGCAGCAGCTTCCCAGTAGTAGCTGCTAGACACTGGAGCACCCTTCCAGCCAAACTAAGGTCAGAAGATTAATTCTGGACCTTCCGAAATCAACTGAAAACGTGGCTCTTCACACAAGAACTACGTAACTAAGACATGCTCAACAGTCAGTACGCTAGCTACATGAGTACCATTCCAATTTAAGATGACGCTATAGCCCAGTTTGTATTATATTACTTGTCATGTTTATGTGCAACCATGTAACCATTGTATTTTCTTGTTTTCTTCCATAAGAACAGCGCCCAGATGCCTCAGAGCTGGGCGCGCTATACAAATTGCTTGATAAATAAATATATGTGTTTTTTTCAAGCTTTATTTTGTCACTGACTTTGGTAGGTGGCTCGAAATAATACTAGACATGTATTTACTTATTTGTCATTACAAACATATTACTAAAAATAATGGTTTGGTTAATTGATCTACATGTTCGACCTTTAGTGCATCAATTTATTTGTATGACATTTAGGTATTACTCAGGATCATGCAATATATCAATTTTAATTTGTAATATTGATAGTGCCGCCATTGATTAATTCATATTTCCATGTAACGGTTATTTCAACATTTTATGCGATTGAAGTCCTAAATGTTCAGGGGAGAAAAGACCAAAGGTTATTTTCGGAAAAATAATCTTCGGTCTTTTCTCCCTCAAACATTTCCGCCACTGGATTCTAACCCCGATCCTTTTCAATAATAAATTGTTGTGTTCACTGCTTGTGATACTTAAAATTTCATAATTTACCATAACGGAATTGCTTTTCTCATGTGAGGTTGATGGCCGATGCCAATTATTCAATGTGTGCTTGTTCTACTTCCTGCAATTTAAATATAATTTGTTCATTTCAGTCCCAAAACTAATAGTCACATTGGAATGTAATATTGATATTAAACTACTCCTTTAAAACATCACTAGAGACACAGACAATCCCACCATCTACTGACCTATCTCAAAAGGACCTTACCCAGCAAAAGATCTGAGCAAGCTATGCAAGCAGCCAAATCCTGGAACACATACAGTCAAATAACATCCTCGATTGTGTGCAAGTAGGTTTAAG
Organism: Ambystoma mexicanum; assembly: GCF_040938575.1. Classification (NCBI taxonomy): domain Eukaryota; kingdom Metazoa; phylum Chordata; class Amphibia; order Caudata; family Ambystomatidae; genus Ambystoma; species Ambystoma mexicanum. Next base: position 110,281,242 of record NC_090931.1, read on the forward strand.
ACCAATGAGAGGAACAGAGACTGCACTTGTATCTATTGGGGACGAATTCAAAATCAATGTAGCTGCAAACATCATCTTGGCCCCCATACTCTGGCAACTCTCAGCGGCTTAATCAAGAGATTATTTGGACTACACAGCACAACCTTCCAGTGTATACAATCTTTTCACATGGATAGAGCAGAAATTACATCCAGCTCCCCAGTTTCATCTCCTTCTAATGAAAAATAACCCATTGAGTCCTGGAAGAATCGAGCCAACCAGCCCTCCTTTTTACCAACTACATGGCACAGCTTTTGAGGCTCATACTAAACCACCATTCCCCTGCTACATGGATGACCATTGCCAACATTACCAGAAATAATTACACCAGCAATGCCCTCACCCACTGCCTTTCACAGGTGAGCACTTGGATGGCAACAAACAACAGAGAACTCAACCCATACCAAATAAATATAATGGTTGCCTCACCGACCGTAGCACCAGAAACACTACTTCCTTGGCATACGGAAATGAACCATATATAAAGAGACAGGGTCAACTAAATACTGACCAACAATAATCCTTAAGTCTACAAAGTACTCAAAAAACACATCAATTTTATTCAATCTTCAATAAAACATGATAAAATCACATACAATAAAAAAGCAAAATACTCGTGACAGAAACAAGGGAGAGAGGAAAAGACCGCCAGTGGTCGCAATTTTTCTGAGTACCAGTCAATGGATCAGATCAGGTACCCCTAGGTTTCTTCAGTCCAACCAATAGGGGTAAACTCCATTCTCTTACAGATGTTTTTGTCTCTCAAGAAAACCAGGTCCTTAAACAATCCTGGTCTTTTGCCTCCGGAAATGAACACCTGGCAGAAAACCCTTAAAAGTAATCAAGAATATTGGTATTTGTATGGACAATGGGCTCACCCGAGAACCACCATTCAATACACTAGTAAAGAAAGGATTCGACCAGCTACATTCAATCAGATGCATTACCTCATTCATCCACATCAATATCAGATGTGTCCCCTCATTCTTACAGTTCAGGAAGGAGCTGAACACTCTCCTATTCAGGGAATGGCTCCTCTCTAGCAAATCAGTCCGCACACCCTCAACTCCTCACCCTATCTGAGATTGGGTGATCTGCTCCCCACTGTTTCCTCTTCTGGTTGCTTGCAGATCCCTCGCTGCCCAATTTCCCGCCCACCCCCATTCTCCGCTGTTAGCTCCCCATTTCCTGTTTCTCTGCTTCCTTCGCCGTGTTCTCCCCTTAATGATTGTAAAGCACTCTGTTGCTCCCCGAAGCTAGGCCGTGCTCAATAAACACCACAACAATAATACTAATAATAATAAGATATAGTTGAACTTATTTCTACAAAAAAGGAGTGCTGTTTTAGCAATGTGGGCTTTACACTTTTTACAAACCTTCATTTGTCTGCTGTGCCTCCGCCCCACAGCCCGGACCTCATCATTCAGTTCCATCTCCCTCTGCTTCAGAAAGTTGGCTCTTGTAATACTTTTCCTGTTTTTCTCTGGATTCTGGAGGGCACTTTCTCATCCCACCAGAACAAAAGTAAAAAGTTACAGTATTGCACCCTCAGAGCCACAGTGTGGGACTTTCATTCTCACAGCATTGGTGGAGATTGGTGGGGATTAACATCTATCCTTTCACCTCTTCCCTTGCTAATATCACCCTTCTTTGCTTACCCTTTATAACTGCTTCATTTATTTTCAACATACTCAGGGCTCTGATTCTCGGTGTTGGCAGCTACTTATCTAGACCATTTAAAAGACCTATTGGGATGACCCGGTAGCCCCTCATATTTGCAATACAGCAAACCATACATATGACACGCTTACACGACTTCTCATGCTCTGCACCAGATCTGACTTCCTCACATCTCTCTCCTCTGAAATCACACCATTTTCCATTGAATGCAGACTAAGATCCTGGACTCGCTGGGCCGGACTTAATAGACCTTATCTTGGACAAGGTTTACACGCTTTGAGATGCATCTAGTGGTGGGATGGTGTATAAACGACAAATAATCATAATTTCCCGCATTGATACTACACAATATTCGAGATTATTCCACTGCTTATTCTACAACACACACACAATCATATAATGAAATGAAATGACAGATGAAATGATATGTTATTTGTATCGAGCTCGTGCATAAGTGTTTCAGAGCGCGGCCAGGCAAAAAGGGAAGGGAACAAGGGAGAACAAAAACAAAAACAGCGATCTTACTAGGCCCAGTGACATCTAAGAAAGCGCAAGTGCATGGAAAAGGGGGAAAGTGCAGTGAGGGGGGGGGGTGGAAAGTGCAGAGCAGAGGAGAGAAAAGAGCATAAATATTAAATTAAATAAATAAATAAGGGCAATATAACCGTGGTAGTGCAGCCAGCAAGTGGCAGGTGAAATTTGGTCAGATAAGGTATATCTGATAAGTGCAGAGGAAAAGTGGGAGGGGGACTTTATGGGAACAGATACAGAACTCTAGTGCAGATGGTGGCCAGGAGGCAGTACAGGAGGCTGGCAGGGTTACGCGTGTAAACACACTCACTCAGAAATACACGAATGCGCCCACACGCACACATACACACACACACACAAACACAGACATGCATCAGTGGCGTGTCTAGGTGGTGCCCTGGGGTGGCTCATGCTACCTCTGGAATCTGAGTGGCCACCCCAGGTGCCACCCCATTTACCTAAATTATGATAATTAAACTTTAAACACAGGAATGCAATACACTAATGTTAGTAATTAAAGTAGATATGGGTAGTGTAGTGGAGACGAATAGTAAATGAATGCTATTCAGACGTGTGCGCGCGCGCTCGTACTTCATGACACCCCTGCATGTCAGGGCCCCACTTGTGCCACCCGAGTCACAAGATTCTGAACGTGCCACCAACACACACACCCTGCCTAGGATACGTTAGCGTGTCGTGGCCACGAGAGTGCCGTGCTTTGAGGAAGAGCATTTCTTTATTTTAAAATGGGAGGCATCAAGCAGATCTCGCATGTGGGTTTGCCGAGGAGCTCATTTAATACTGCCTTGCAGCCCAGCCTGCAGAGGGAGTGTATTAGATTCAGAGAAATGTACTGTAGGGGCGCACAATATAACTCGATATCCCCCGCATGCCGGAAAAGGATAGCGGAAACGCTCTGCACAGCGCACTGCATTATGTTACCCAGCAAATTCATGGCCAATCCAATCCAATCTCTGCACGGTTTACACATGTCTGCCGATTGCATTAATTTAATAACGCAGGGGAGGGCTCTGCTATCTTTCTGCTGCTTTCGATGCCGCTCTGCTGGCGCTCCGTGCTGCTCACTGATGGAGCGCCACTGACAGCTCCTGCTGGGGCCTGCTGATAGCATCTCGACGGGTGGGAGGGGGGCGTGCTCCTGCTGACCCCCCGCTGCTGTGGAACAAGCCGTCGCACACGCCCCTGATTGGGTAGCAGATGTGCCCGGCCTGAAGGCACCTCTGAGAAAAACGTGATGTTCTACAGGTTGACAACAACAGCCAGGGAATCTATTAGCCGAGCTAGCTACCAAACCGTTATTGAATGGAGTGAAATTGAGTTGTTTTGTAATCAAATTTGTTTTCTGTCGCTCCCTTCCCTCTCCATGTTGGTTCTCTCTGTTCCTACAGTATTTCTCGGCACTTCTGTGTCTCTGTCTCCACATAGCCCCCACTCTTTCACGATCTGCATGCCCCTCCCTTTCTGAACTGCCCCCCCTACATTAACCATGTGTATAAACTACCTTGATTGACTAAGAAAATCTCTGCTCTGGATGCAAAACACATGGCGCTAATTTAGAAGCGAAAGGCCGCGTTTCCTCTGCCCTTGAAGGATAGATCAAGAGATACAGAAGAAGGGGTGGCTAGCTCAGAAGGAAATTCAGGGAGGGAGCAAACCTGTTCCATACTTCCACCAGGTGGCAGTTCCACTGTCACTAACAGCGCGTTGGCCCCTGAGGAGATAAAACAAGGAACTTGAGTCTAGTCGCTCATTTTGGGCCTCATTACGACCTTGGCGGTAGCCATGCCGCTTTTGGCGGCATGGCTGCTGCCGAAATCGCGTCCGGGTCCTCAGAATGAGGAATTACCGGGCCATTCCGAGTTCGGAAGACCCGGTAATTCCTCCCTCCAAGGACCCGGACCCATTCCCATTTCAGCCCCCATAGGGCTGAATGAGGATGGGAGAGGGAGCAAACAACTGGCCATTACGAGTTGGCCTGTTGTTTGCTCCCTCTTCCCCTCGCGGGACCCGGTAAGCACGCCTGGTTTGACCAGGCGTTGCTTCCTGGGTCCCGCGAGGGGACTTCGTAATGAGGCGGTTCGGGGTAAACGGCGCCGGCACCTTTTACAGCACCGTTTACCCCGTACCGCCAGGGTCGTAATGAGGCCCTTTATTTCAGCAGTAGAGTGACAGCATGACTGTTCTGCCTAATAGCAGCCTGTACCACCTAAGTAGGCCACATTGATGCACTAGCAGACAGGCAGCCATTTTGTGAGATGCCACTTGCTATTTGGGAATGTTGGTACAACTCTTTTAATTGAATCAAAGTCAGTCAGGGGATTTGATTGGTTGTTAGATTATGAGCCTAGTATAATACCCACAGGTATAATTCAACTGGCTAAAAAGAACATAAGGAGATTTCCTGACGGGTCAGACTTCTGAAGGGGCGCTGATGGAGCTGTACCTGGGTATTTAATACTTCATGGGCGTCATCAGCATCTTGGAGTTCCAACTTCCAGTATACAGGGCATCACAAAAAACAGAGGAGTCACTCTTTAGTGCTGCTTGATGCTTCCAAAGATGCAGCAAAAAGCCACAAAGCTCTAGTTAAATATAAATATTCTTAAATGCACAGAACAACAACCCCACAAGAACCCTTGGTTCCATCTAATAATGTCGCCACAAAAATCTCGCCATGCAAAAATATCACCGAAAAATGGCCGTTTTTTGTGGCAACATTATTGCACGGAACATGCGGGGTACACCCCTGCAACCCCCAAACTTTTCTTTTTTTTAAAACATTTTTTCCCCCATGTCCTCATATATATGGTCACCTAAATAATATTGCCACAACATTTTCACGGTGATATTATTTACGGCGACCATATATATGGCGATATTATTACCTGATAACGAACCCTTTTGCCACAGTCAAACATCACGTGAACCCCCTCTCAAGTTCTCCCGTATGCTATGAACATTGATAAAAGATTTTCTACATTTTGATCTAAGTAAGAAAATAAGTGACATGTGTAGTCCACTAGTATGAGAATCAAGGCCTGCACGGGATAACCTCCTCATAATCTAGAGATAGACTTAATATCCTCTCTATGTACAGATGAACTTAGAAGTGCACCTAACTAATAACTAGTAGCATAACATCATCTGTGTACAATTTAACCTAGAAGTGCACCGAATAGTCTAGTATCGTCTCTGTGCAATTGAACTTGAAGTGTGCCTAAAACCGTGCCCCACGGAACTTAGAGCTACAATTAGAAAGCCCTCCTAAAATCCACCTAAAAGCGCGTACAAAGCATGAGTGCACCCACTTCACCAGAGTTCATCGGAAAAGACCAACGTGGACCGCCCCTACTTCCCGATCTGCCTTCCCTCCCGTCCCCCCCTTCCCAAACCACCCCACCCTCCTTCGCACTCCCTGCCATTCCCCTCTCCAAACACCAAGCCAGAGGGGCACAATGGCGAGCCAACCACCCTAAAACCACTCCTCCCCTGAACACCACCACCGACCAGCCATCGTTAACCATGCCCGCTCCCATCACTATCATACCTGGCACACCCCGCCCTGAAATCACCCACTCCCTGCCTTGTCCTCACACCCCAGCCACCTTCGCCCCCGGTCCGCACCCTTTCCCCTCCCTAAAAACGGCACGCCTAGCCCTTGCTAGAACTGAAGCTGCATCCCTCTCCCCCTCTCACCCCCCTACCCTCTCTCACACCCCAATCGCAACAAGGAAACTAAAGAGGAAATGTTCCTGGTCCCCCTCACTCTCTCAGCACTCTTCGCCTCACCTGTCTCGACCCACCACCTCATTCCCGCAATCACCTCCTTCCCCCGCGGCTTCACCCTTCCTGAAACCCCTCTCCCTCGATTTCTCATCAATTGCAACTGAAACTCCTAACCGCCCACACCCCACCTTCAAATCCCCCGAATCAAACCGAATCATCCTAACACACCCAGCCACCCAACCCCGCCCAAATTTTTCTGCCCGCCCACTATTCCCATTGACCATCACCCACCCTACCCCATCCCTCCTCCACTCTCTTCACCACCACCCCCTCCAACTCCAGCACCGAGACCAACCTCGCCTGCCAATGTGAACTGCATCCTATTTAATGCCCGATCCGTAGCAAAAAACAGACACTGCATCTTCGACCTCCTCTCCTCTGTCAAACCAGACCTTGTTTTCATCACCGAAACTTGGTTCTCAGACGACTACACCCCAATCGCTAATGAAGCCTTTCCCCCTGACTACTCCCTCATCCAACTGAACCGTCCCTCCAGAGGAGGGGGAATAGCATTCGCCGTCAAGTCTCTCTTCCACGCCTCAATCATCGACAACCAACCTTCCATTCCTGCCTGCGAATCTCTCCTCGTTAAACTATCCATCTCCCCATCGTTCTCACACAGCTTCCTAATAATCTACAGGCATCCTGGCTATGATGGACAATTCGCAAACAACCTCTGCGACTCTATTGCCACCCTTCAACTAAACCATCCCAACCTCACCCTTCTTGGAGACTTCAACACATGGCTCGACATCCCCACGAACCCTATGACACACTCTCTGGTTGACGGTTTAGACGCAATTAACCTCCAACCCCCCATAAATGGCCCGTCTCACTATAAAGGACACACTCTTGATGCCATCTTTACCTCCAACACTCTGATTCATCTAAAACCACCCACCCCTATCATCTGGTCCGATCACTTTATCCTCTCATTCACCTTTCGCTCACCCGACCCCCTTCCCGTTCTCGAATCTGAACCTCCGAATCTAGGCAAATGCTGGAAACAACTAATAATCACCCCGGACCTAGCCGAGGCATTCCTCCAGTCTCCACCACCTACCAACCCTCTCATCAAACAACTAACCCCTGACGCCTTTGACTCATGGCTCAACGCATCTCTGATGCCGCTCGCACCCCCGTGCAAACCAGCAGCCCGCCGTGACCTCTTCCCCAAATGGTTCACCCTTGAGTTGAAGATCACTAAACAACTATATAAATACCTAGAACGCAAATGGCAGAAAGACAAAACCCAGGAGAACAGGGCGCCTTGACCCGCCACCTCTATCAGTACAAGGCCGAAATCCGGAAAGCAAAAAAAGCCCACTACAACTCACGAATCCTAAACTGCAAAAACCCAAGCAAAGAACTACACAAAATCATCTCCGAATTCACCAATCCGGCCTGCACCACGACCGTCCCGACCCCCTCACAATCATTGTGCGACTCACTCTCCCTCCACTTTTACACCACGGCTCTCGAAAGAACAAAAACCCTAACCACCAAACTGGCTCTCTTACATCCACCAGGCAATTCTCTGCCCGTACCGCCCAGCCCACCAGCTGCGACCTCTACGCAACCAACATTCAAATCCTTTAGCCCAATATCACCAGAGCAATTTCTCAAACTTCTATCTGCCCGCAAACCATCTGGATCGCCGCTCGACCCTTGCCCAGCCACAACCCTCAAAGAAATGTTCGCATCCACCTGGGCAGGAGAACACGCAAGATCCATCATAAATGCCTCCCTCTCCTCTGGTATCTTTCCCGACGCATTCAAAACGGTTCACGTCAAACCTCTAATAAAAAAACCCTCGCTCGACCCTCTCGAACCCAAAAACTATCGCCCCCTCTCAAACACCAGGTTCCTTGCCAAACTCATTGACCGCACTGCCTACTCCCAACTAAATGCCTTTTTCGAAGCCAACAATCTCCTAGACCCCGCCCAATCAGGTTTCAGAGCCCGTCACGGAACTGAAACCACCCTAACCTCAATCTGGGATGACCTTAAAATGACGGCAGACTCTGCGGGATGCGCCGCGCTAATCCTTCTCTACCTATCTGCCGCCTTTGACACGATTAATCACTCAATCCTCCTAGACCGCCTGCACTCCCTAGGAATTTGTGGAACCGCTCTTAAATGGATTGCTTCATTCCTCAAAGATAGGTACCAAATAACGATACTCTCCACCTATACCTCCCAAGCCCGACCAGTCGACACGGGAGTCCCACAAGGAGCATGCCTATCTGCCCTCCTATTCAATCTCTACCTGACCACCCTCCCACCGATAATCCGTTCACACAACATCCTGTGCTACAACTATGCCGACGACACTCAGCTAATTCTAAAACTCCTGAACTCAAAACTCAATCTCCGACCTGACCTGGCCTCCTGCCTCCTTGATATAGAACTCTGGATGACCCAAAGCCACCTCCTGGTAAACCCCTCCAAAACAGAAATCATGGTATGTGGCAACTCCAAACTCCTTCCGCACCCACTAACATGGCCATCCGCCATGGGCAACTCACCGACCGCCTCCAAATCAGTGAAAAATCTTGGATGCACACTTGACTCTGACCTAACTCTCTCGCGCCAAGTCAACAACAACTCAAAGTCCTGCCACTACCAGCTTAAAACCCGCAGACGCGTCTTTCCATATCTCTCCTTTCCCAACAGACTCTCTGCCGTCCAATCAATCGTAATATCAAGACTGGACTACGGTAACCCCCTTTACCTCGGAATCCACACATACCAACTGAATAAACTCCAAAGGGCACAAAACGCGGCAGCCAAATTACTACTTGCGCTTGGCCCAAGAGACCACGTCTCCCCAGCCCTTAAGACGCTTCACTGGCTTCCAGTAGCCCGAAGGGTGACTTTCAAAACCTTATGCATCTCCCTTCGAGCACTGCATAAAACTGGACCTGAATATCTTCAAGACAAACTAAAACCCTATCAACCCCCACGCACCCTAAGATCGAGTTCAGCCGGCCTCCTAGTCATACCGAAGACAGACTAAGTCAGGCTAGGCGGAGCATCATTCTCAGCCTTGGCCCCCACGCTATGGAATTCACTCCCACCCCACATCCGCCTAACTGAGGATTTAACGTCTTTCCGCAAACTGCTGAAAACCTGGCTCTTCCCATAAAACCAACCTGCACCATACCATCCCAAAACAGACTAACAAAAACTCAATGACATCAATCCAACAAACTAACGATGCGAGAAATTGACAACTAATAACCCTTACTTTAATCTAGAAGGACAAACAGAATTAAACAAATAAAGTAGATCAAATCAGTATAAGAGTAAATCATATGAAAACAGTAAAGAAAGTTAAACTGCTGAAATGGACAGATTGCATGTGGCGTAAACAAAGCGAATGGCTGGGATGATATAGCTAGAATCGATGAAGCCGGTGGAACAGATGAATGTGCTGAGTCGAAGAATACATGAGTGGAAGAACAGAGAGCTATATAGCGAATGAAGGTGGAAATCAAAAGAATAAGTAAACACGCCGATGAGTGTATAGAATGGATTAACACGTTGAACGGATGAGTGTGTAGAGCAGACGGGTATGTGGTGCGAACGAGCGTGTAACACAGATGAGTGCGTAATATAGATGAGTGTGAAGAATAGATGACTGTAAACCGAATGAGTGTGTAGAACAGATGAGTATGTGGAACGGATGAGTTTGTAGAGCATGTGACAGCACCAGGTCATAGTCTGCAGGTTTCTGCAAGAGAGGCAAGTAAAGCACATGATTGAGTGGATAGCAGATGAACTCGGAAGTGCAAAGCGAATGACTGTATGGAACGGATGAGTGTATGGAGCAGATGAGAGTATGGAGCGGATGTGTATATGGAGCGGACGAGTGTATAGAGCGGACGAGTGTATAGAGCGAAGGAGAGTATGGAGCGGAAGAGTGTATGGAGCGGAGGAATGTATGGAGCGGAGGGGTGTATGGAGCGGAGGGGTGTATGGAGCACATGGGTGCATGGAGAGGATGAGTGGGCAGAGCTGTTGAAGACATAGAACAGACAAGTGTGCAAGATTGAATATATAGAATAGGATAGCGCTGTTGGATGCGTGAAAAGCACGAGTGCTTAAAGCGGATGAGTGCGGAGAGGGGATGTGTCCATGGAGCAGAGGAGTTTGTGGAGCAGATGAGTGCATTGGAGCGGATGAGTGCGTTGGAGGGGGTGTGTGTGCAGAAGGGGTGTGTGCCCAGAGGGGGTGTGTGCGCAGAGGGGGTGTGTGCCCAGAGGAGGTGCGTGCCCAGAGGGGGTGCGTGCGCAGAGGGGGTGCGTGCGCAGAGGGGGTGAGTGCGCAGAGGGGGTGTGTGCGCAGAGGGGATGTGTGCGTAGAAGGGGGGAGTGCGTAACGCGGATGAGTGCATACATTTCAGAGAAGCGACTAGTACGCAAGAATGCGCAAACTGGATGAATGTGCAGAACGGATGAGCGAAAACAGGATGAGTGTGTAGAACAGATGAGAATATGGAGCGGATGAATAAGTAGACCCAACGAGTCTGAATAGCTGGTGAATGCGGAGAGTGTGTTTATCGCCTGAGCGGACGATTGTACTGACCTGGCGAATGTATGGAGTGAATGAGTGTAGGAAGCGAATGAGGGTATGGACCGGATGAGTGTAGGGAGTGGATGAGTGTAGGGAGTGGATGTGTGTACAGAGTGGATGAGTGTAGGGAGTGGATCAGTGCATGGAATGGATGAGTGCATGGATCAGATGAGTGTATGGAGCAGATGAGTGTATGGAGAGGATGAGTGTATGGAATGGATGGATGTATGGAGCGGATGGATGCATGGAACGGACGGGTGTATGGAGTGGTTAGGTGTATGCAGCCAGCAGATCGGTGTATGGAGAGGTTAGATTTATGCAGTCAGCAAATTGGTGTATGGAGAGGTTAGGTGTATGAAGCCGAGGGGAGTATGGAGCGGATAGGCGTATGGAACGGATGAATATATGAAGTGGATGTATATTCAGAGTAAATGAAGGTATGAAGCCAGCAGATCGGTGTATGGAGAGGTTGAGTGTATGAAGCCGAATGGAGTATAGAGCGGATAGGCGTATCGAACAGATGAATATATGAAGTGGATGTATACTCAGAGTAAATGAAGGTATAGGACAGATGAGGGTAGAGATGAATATATAGAACAAGATATTACTGCTGGATACGTGAAAATCATGAGTGATTAAAACAGATGAGTGCAGAGAGGATGTGTGCGTGGAACGGTTAAGTGCGTGGAGCGGGTGAGTCCGTAGAGGGGGTGTGTCCATAGAGGGGGCGAGTCCGTAAAGGGGCTGAGTCCGTAGAGGGGGTGAGTCCGTAAAGGGGGTGAATCCGTAGAGGGGCTGAGTCTGTAGAAGAGTTGAGTGCATAGAGGGGGTGAGTGCGTAGAGGGGGTGAGTGCGTAGAGGGCATAAGTGCGTAAAACAGGTAAACGCATAGCACGCGTGAGGGCATAAAGCGGATGAGTACCTGGAGCGATCGAGTGCCCAGAGTGAACTGACGCATCGCGAAGAGCCAACGAGCACGTAGAACAAACGAGCACTGACGCATCCAGTACTGATGAGTGCGTAGAATGGATGAGTATGTTGAGCTACTGGATGCGTAGAGCATGAAGCAGTCAGGAGTGCATGCCTGGGGCAGTCAAGAGTGCATGCCTTGGGCAGTCAAAGTGCATGCGTGAGGCAGACAAGAGGCCATGCGTGGTGCGGACAAGTGGACAGTTGTGTGGTAGACAAGAGCGCATGCGCGGAGCAGACTAGACCACGCAGGGTGGACCAGAGTGTATTTGGACCTGACTGGGGTGCATAGAATGGATAGCTGTCCACGGTACGGACTGGAACGCATAAATATTGCATGACGTATATAGTAGGGTCTAGAATGCAAAGAACGTTTGAAAGAGCATATAACTCATCATATCACACCACCATGCTTACTCTCTCCTTTACATCACCACTCAACTAGAACACAGAGATACTATGACACCATTCGGTATAACTGTTCTCATATCAACATCCTCCGCTCACCCCACATCATTCTAAGTTGACACTGCTGGTCTCACACCCCCCAGCCAGGCGTTCTCCTCAGGCCTAACGCAGCCGCAGCCGTTCTAGATAAATCCTGCCTGAACAAACACATTCTCCTGACCTCTCAACCACCACACCTACCGCTAAGAAGCAGCTACTAAACGGATATCCCATGAGCTGCACACATACCCAGTGCTCACATGCACCTTTTGACTCTCTCTACTCTCTCTACTGATTTGAACTTCGGTTCCCAAGGGCGTTCAACCTACCAGCGCCTTCAGACCATACCAATGGTATATAAGGCGCTATATAAATGCAAAATAACATAACATAACAGAACATAAAGGGAAGTGTAGGGTTTTTGCAGATGTTAATATCTGGGTGCCTTCCTGTGCCCATTATTTGTGGGGTTTCCTGAGGCTCGACTATGGCTAGAACCATTTGACACTCTTGTAGAAGAGCATGGTATGTTTACAGAGCCCAAAACCTGAATTTTTTCATGAGTTTCTTGCCGTAAGAAAACTGCTAAAACTCTTGTTTGCTAAATGCTCTCCTTCAAAGACCAAGTTTCTTCTCAATGTTCAACAACATATTTATCAGACCTTCTTCTTGGCATCCTTCCAAATACCCCTCTATCTGATAGGTTCTTGAAAATAATGGTACAGCCACATCTCTCTCTTCAACAAAATGTGACGAAACATGTAAAAACCTTGTCTTCTCCCTCAAGAAGACGTATAAAAAAAACCATCCAGTTCTTCATCATCACCCTGAAAAAAACCTCTCTGGGCCCATCAAAGGTCACTATTGACAGCTCCTGTAGGGAGGGATAAAGGATTTAAGCACAGGAGTTCAGTTGCATGGTGGTTACACTTTGGAATGTGCTTCAGCCAAGCTGACCGATGTTATAGAGACGTGTAGATCTTTTTTGTCTGCAACTAACTTGAGTTGAAACAATTTCCCAGCAATGCCATCTCAAGGGAGTTCAGCCACATGGGTTTGTCAACATGAGCCGTCTGTTGCACTTAGGGAGTCCCGTGATGGGCCATGGATAGATGAAATCCATTTGAGGCCTCTTGGTCTTTGCTCCCTTTTATACACTGGAAAGAGCGTTGGAGCAAATTATGTTTGGATTGCAATCATTTCCAAGGCCTGATTTCACCATTCAAGGAACTACTGCAGATTACTGTAGCAATCTCGAGAGTAAGTGAACAAACGATGCCAGTCAATTGGTTCATGTAAGTTTACTCGGTAGTTATACGGCTCACAAGATTAACACGTAGTTATTACAGAGGTGAACACTGGGCAACCCACCCGGAAGTTATCGTCTCTCTCAACTGTCACTGCTGGAATCTTCCCCAACACACGTCACACAGTCACCAAGCCACGTGCTCCCACACACACGCGCTTAAGACACAAACGCGCACTAGAGCTAGATCACTAGCTAGATCACTACACTTCTCCTCCCGTACCTTGACAAAAAAACTGTTTGACAGTTCAGAAGGATAAGGCTGAAACCCAAACAAAAACTATGCCCCAACTGAAAGATAGGGTCACATATTCTTGAGTACATTTATTTCCCAGGTATACCGCAGGCCACAGAATGTGTATTATGTGTAAGGCCCACGTCCCTGTTATATGTTATCAACATAAGAAACCAGCCTGCATTCCCAAAACACTTATTCTCACAACTCTGAGGCTTAAAGAGAGCTGGATTTCTTAACATGTCCTTAAAATCTGGATACCCTGTGAAGAGAAAATGTATGTGCAGTTTAAAAGTGATTTATATTCAATGTTATATTTACTGTGTGTTTTGGTGTACATAATGTAAATGGTAAAGCCTTTGGCAGTGATATGTGATATCTTGAGCACCAAGTGCTAAGTACAGAAAATATAAATTACACTTGTGTATCATAGAATAACTGTGTGTAATTTCAGTGACTGTATTTGCATATGTTTAATTTTACCCAAAGTAATGTGATGTAGCGTCATACAGGAAATAACACAAAAGTTCAATTTCGTACTACCATACATATATTTCAATCAGAATCCTTGTATTTGAGATTCAAATCGACCTGCCTGAGTTTTGTGATTGAAGAGGGAGTTTCTAACTGCTTAGAGGGGAACTGTAAACTTTTTGAATATTCCACTTCACAGGTCTAACACAGATCAGGAGTTCACAATCACAAAACATGAAAAGCACTTACAAAAAAAAGGTCCAAATACTATACAAAGAAACACACTGCCAGAAGTCACTTAATGGATTTGGGCTCTCGGCTTCAAAGGAATTGTCATAATTTATCAATGTCCAGGTCTCCCATTAAAAAAATCGATTAGCCCAGGTCAAGGTAAAGGTCATTGATTGCCATGCACAGCAAAAAGACGTTCTGCATTAACGTGCATTGATAGCCTGAAAAAGGAGTATGTAGGGGATGTACCGAGACTGCCACCTGCAGGAGAAAGTCATCAGCTCCACACTACCAACATAATTAGACAGTACCCTGGCATCAATCTTAAATCAAATGTTTAATCATCAAAATAATAACTGCATCGCGAATGCAAGCTCACGTCAACATGACATTTTCAGTTTGTAGCTAGGAGTGATATCTACCAAATTTGTAAAAAATATATATACCGTGCCATGTTAAGAATAGGTGAAAAATATCATATGCACGCAACTTTCTCAAATTTGATCACAGGATGATCATTCAAATATCTAATTGTGCACAATGACATCTACATCACAGTTTTATATGTTCCATTAGGCTGGCATATTTCAGAGTATAATCAGAAATAAGGTCCAAAAATGAAATTGACATTATAATATTAGGAGTGGTTCATCTCCTCCATTTCTATGTGTCATGGGACTTAGGAAACCCCACCTAGTCACAAGGCAGGGGAGGAGTCAGAAAGATATATAATTCCACGCACACAGGACACAAAGGATTATGATTACTATGACATATGGGTAGATGAACATTTTGGATGTTTGGGAGAGAACTGGGCATGGGGGAGCTGAGCTGATATTTGAAGGACTGACCACAGGCAGATTGGAGACCCATCCATTGGGGGAAGGATGACAGGTCTATGTTTGAAAATTGGTGTCCAGATAGCCATGTGAAAAGACGATTTGCCCTAGGAATGATTCCAGGCTGACTGAGTCCCCAGCTAATTCTTCAAAATCTGAAGTCACATTTCAGAAGGTAAATTAAACACTAATTAACCCTAAACTGCCCATATATGTTGACTAGGGTAACCTGGGAAGATAAAGGGCAGGGAACTCTGGAAAATGCAATTTGAGAACAGGAGTGCAGGTGTTGATATTTTAAATTCCCTCTGTCATCCCAGTTAGATGGGACACAATGTGAATTACTTCTTTGAATCCCAATGTATTTTGTATTAAGCATTAAGCAACATAATCTAAAACTGAATGCATTTTGGTGCCACTTTAATGCAGAACTGCCTTTGTAAAATTAAGTACCATTCAAAATATGTTTAGTTGCTTGAGCCGGTCTAGAGTCCTTTCCGGCCATAGTATAATTGCAAAATACTATTGCTTCGGGTGTTATTGTGCATCTTCTCTCCTTGTGAAGGCACAGTCATAAGTCAGATGTTTGCGCAAAATAAATGTGTATAAGGAATTAGTTACATCAAAAAAAATTGTGCAAATTGTTAAACCGCTGCAGTTCCTTATCTTTAAATGGACTCAGGTGTATCAGGGCAGGTTTGACATTGTACATGTTACTGCAGAAGGTTACAACTCAAAACATGCAGGCTGAAAACTACATGCAGACACTCAAAGTTGTGCATGCGCCCATAGATTGACAGTGGCACATGCAAATAGATTGAAAACAGCACCCAGACACATACAAATTAATTTAAAGCTGCATATATGGCTGTATTCAATATCGCACTCTCATATTCTGGGAAGATTGCACATACATGGATTCAGGCCCAAGTTAACAGATCCCTAGCATCATTACTTTGAATTCAAAACTGAAGAAGACTAGTTCAAGTTGACCATTGTCTATATTTAAATAATGTGAACATAACTTGCACATTCACTACCTCACACCTGCATAGGGGGGTCATATTGAATGTCCATGTACACATGTCGTAGGACTGGCAGACTTAAATGATGTGCAGAATCACTTAGAAAGCAGCTGTGTGAATTACATGACGGAGAGACAGTGCGGCTTGACACGAGACAAGCTGGTTTCTAGGGCCTTTCCTCTAACCCCTTTTGGAAATGAGGAAGCGAAGCGAGCAGGCTGGCGCTGGTGTATCGGAGCATTAAAAAAGCACCAGTTCCGCAGCTTTTTAAAGACAAAATAAGCTAAGTTACTGCAGATTGCATGCCCCTAGACACTGGTGGGGCTTTAACGTTATACGGAGCGCATCAACTGTTTGTGCTTATTTGACAATTACACTGTGTGTCTTGGGACCTAGATCGCCTGGTGTTTGGGCGGGTATCTGGCTGCTGGGCGAGTGCACAACGACTGGATTTATTCCAGCACTCAGGCCTGTTGAAGTGACTTTGCCTGTTCCGTTTTTTCTACACCCTGCCTGTCTGCACGACTAAGAATTCTTGCAGCTCGTCACTGATGTGTTCCAACTGGTGACCGTTGATCGTGGGATCTTGGAGCCAGTTGGATCGGAGGATCTCCTGTGGGATCGTGTTGTACGGTCCCAGGTCTGGACTTAACTGCTTGGAGGTCTTTCCTCTTGATTAGAACAAGAGACTGCAAGGACCCCCGAATTATCGGTTACACGTTTCAGTTTAAAAAAAAAAAAAAAAAGTGTATTTTGAATCTTCCCTCTATTAAACAATTCGAGGAGGTTGCAAGAAATACGGTGCCTTTGTGCAATATAAAACATTGCATTCCGAAGGTATCACTGATTAGGGAGTCACTGCGGGTTTCGGCCTTGGAGCTCCCTGGGGCTACGGATTATTTCAGCGTTTTGCTGTTCACTGGATGCAAAAGATCTTAATTGTCACTTGGAAGCCCGCTTAACCACTGACTTTTGCTGCTGCTGCTTGTGTTTGGATTCAATCCACAGCGTTTTTGCTTTCCCTTGCAAAAAGAAAGGATCTCCAAGCCCCAGAAGGCTTTGCTTCGTACGTCCAGTGGGCGTGCATATAAAATTGTGGTTGCGTGCGCACCGCGCACAAGCCCCGTGCAAGTCCCACTTTGCCGCGTTTGTCGCGGTTCGTGGCTAGGTTGTGACACCTTTAGGTTTAATTTGTTGTTCTAAGGGTCTTGTGTGTTGTGGCCTGTGTTATCTAACACTGATAATGAAACGTGGCATTCCAACTCTAAAATCGGGCATGCCCGCTGTGACTGCTATTCACTGCACTAACGGTGAAGGTCCTGCTTTTCCACATTGCCCAACGAAAAGATCCCGGTTAAGCTCTACCCCCATACGGGCACAATTAAACCCAAATTAAGAACTATGGCAGAAATATTACTGGGCATGGATATCCGACCATTTTTCCGTGATGCAACCCATCTGGACTCCTATAATCTGGAACGTGAAAGTAATGCATTTCTGCCTAATTGCCTATCAGAAAATGTAGTTGTCTTAAATGGATTGCCTCAAAACGGCATCCCATATGGTCAATCCATTAAAAAGGACACTATGGACGCGAAAACAACAGACGGACAGGTGAAACATGCGACAGAGGCTGCTCCTACGGTAACCTTTGCTAAAGAAAATGTATCCCTAACAGATAGCATTTTGCTGAAGAATGTGCTTACTGGTTCTGGTCCTATACCTGATAAAGTGCCTGTTTTTTCTGTTTCATCTGATGCTGACATTTCTAATTCAAAATTGTCTAAAATATCTATTTCTGGTGACATGGCTGTAATTGATTTGGATACGAATGCATCATGTTACTCTGCTCATACCTTATCTGAAAATGTATCCAAATGACCGGTTTTATTCACAAACATTAGTGATACAAACTCAGTGGAGCATGTATCCTTTCTTGCCCTAACCCCACGGAAACTTGGGGCTAATCATCTTTCTTCGGTTGAACCGGTTGAAAATTTGCACGGTTTAACCGAAATTGCATTAACCTCAATGAATGCAGCAATTCACTCTTTGGCCAAATTGTTTGAAGCGTTAGCCAATAAGGCTGATGTTCACTCACACCAACTTAATCAGATCTTGTCGTGGCAACTCTCTATCACAGATAAACTCGAAAATTTAGGGGGTGCTTCCATACCGCCCTTTCTGCACACAGATCGGGGAGCCTCCACAGAAATTTCAGAACATTCCTCACATACTGAACCCTATTATTGACTTGGCAGGCATTACAAACGAAACTATGGGTGATCGGCAAAAAAAAGCAAATTATGCACTCTTTGATGTTACAAGGACAAACGTATTTGATTTGCCCGTGAAATTAGGGTTCAAAAAGGGTCACTTGGCCAAGAAATCTAAAAACTGTAGATCTTTGGCCAGGCGAACATCCCAAATCAAATCGTTTGTTAAAAATGTTTCTCTACCGCCAACAGCAACCAACACTGCTTCTAAGGCCATAGCAAAAAAATACTTGTTGCAATCTCAGTTGAAGAAATGTAAATTTTCTTCAGAAAAGAGTATTGTTGGTCAATCGTACAGTCCCTTGAATGCCTTGGTAAATGCAGCTGTGGATGCTGCCAATGAATCTAGCGAAATAAAAACCTGTGAAGCACAACATTCAAATCCTTCAACAGTTTTGGAGGATCAGGGCCTCATTGCTCGTTGTAGAGAAATAAGACAAGCAGTGGACGAATATATGGCCTCTTAACCAGCCCCCAAGAAGCTGACCTTGGCGACAAGCGATACTACAGTACTCACTCCAAAAACACTTTGCGTCAATGCAAATCCAAGTACGAGTGAGTCTGGTCCCCTGGTGGCACAAAAAACTCAAATGGCTCAAACTCAAGTTCCTCATACCACCCAACAAATAACATCATCGACACAGATGCAAGAACGTTGAGCCATCATCCCAGATCTCCTCTTCCTCAGATATTGAAGAAGTGATTAAATCTACCTTACTGAAGTTCTTTGATACTCGCAATCTTAGAAATGGCAGTGACCCTGAAACTAAGAAATCGGATAATTGAAATCTGAATGCCCCTCGCAATCTGACAAAACAAAAAACTTCAATTTCCAGTATAAAGCGACCAGCAGTTCATTCACTGTTCATGAGATGTAGGCCTGCCCCGGCTCCTCAGTACAATCTGAATCGAGCCTCAGTTTTATCCATTTTCAGTGAAATTCCCGAGCTCGATGACATTGCTACGATCGATATTGAGCAAGTAGAATTCACTGACCCGCTGAAATGGTCATCAGTGACCCTATGGATAAACTCGAGGGTCGTAGTCAACACCATCTGGGCAGTCAAGTCCCAGCTTTTTGACCTTGGATTTATTATACAGGCAGGGCTGAGCTCTCCCAAGCATGCGCCCCCTGGAAACTAGGAAGCAAATCCCACAGCAACAACCAAACAAAAAGATAACCATTTGCTCACATAACTGCAATTGCAACCCAAAAGATACACAATGTTAGCATCTGGATGCTCATGAAATTGCTTTATCCTTGATTAGCTGGAACTCTAGAGGGCACAAGCAACTGATGAATAACCAGGCTATTAATCTGCTAGATCACAATGTAATATTAATACAAGAATCTTGGCTCACTTGCACCCCATCGTGGAATAATTACGACATCCTCTTGACTCCAGCGGTTAAGGGCATTTCTGGGCGGCCTGTATCGGGTTTGCTAATAGCAGTTAAGCAAAGTTCTTCTATAAAAGTTGAATCATGGTTTTTGCCAAATCCATTCATACAAATGGCCAGACTTATTGGTGATAACATCCAGTGTGCACTTATTAATGCCTACTGGAATCCGTTGGGGATTACAGATGATAGGTTTCTAGACTCAACGAACAAAGCAATGGATTTTATAACTATGGATGGCAATGTTGACACTATTATTATAGCCAGTGATTTAAACTTGCATTGCCTGGGCCCAAAACGGAAATCTGAAATGGCTCGTCTTACTAAATGGACAAACTTTGTAGAGTCCAGAAGCCTATTCATGCTCAATGGCTCATTCCTCACTGATCTCCCTGCTAAGGCAACTTAGCATCGAGCCTCTAGCAAGGGAATCATTGATTACATATATGTCAATTTAAATATGTTGAATAAAATAAAATCTTTTCAAATAATACACACTGAAGCGAGTGATCATAACATGCTTAACGTGACCTGGACTTCCAAATTTAATATCATCCAACGGCATCCACAACATATTAACGGTTCAATTATAGTAAACACTGCAAGGAACAGGTTAATCTGGACAGAGTTATCCCTGGAAGCGTTCAGGTCCTGTTATGACGCTGAGCTGAAGGGTGAAATTGCTGGAACTCAAGGTTCAACAGTTATTTACCATGAATATATGCAGTTGTTTCAACCTGCTTCTATTAACCACTAACAAAAACAAACACCTTATTTCCATGTCTTCACTCATGAGGTAAAGACTAAGAAATCATTGGTTCGGGCTGAAAGGAGGGAGGCATACAAGCTGCCTGGTGATAAAGGAATGCTGGCCTTGACTCACATCAAAACTAGATATAGGAATTGGATAAGGGCAATGCAGGCTAAACTGTATCAAAGTGATAGTAGCAGTATGCTAAAACTGCTGTCTAGTAAAAACTCTGCAGAATTATGTAAAATTATCAACCAAGCAACTGCAGGTCATCAGATAGCAGTCCAGTCCAATGATGTCACTGAACAGAGATGGGTTCAGTATTATTCTAAACTATATGCTGCATCCATAGAGGAATGCCGTTCATCCAGGCCCTTGTTTCAAACTAATTTCCATCTAAGGTTTGAAAAAGATGATATTCTACACTTCATCAACAAAGCCAGTCGTTCTAGGGCGCCTGGTCTGGCTGGATTGTCAAACATTACAATGAAACAATTTCCAGTCATATGGGCCGAAATACTGTATATCATGTTCAAGAACATACTTTCATCACAAAAAATACCGGTGTCTTGGAAACATTCTATAACTTTTCCAATTTACAAGAAAGGAGACCGGGCTAACCCGGCCAGTTATAGACCTATCTCTTTGCTAGATGCTCCCGGGAAGATCTTCTGCCGTCTAATTTTAAGAGATATGAACAACTGGTCGAAAAATCACCACAAGAGAGATCCCTTCCAATCGGGATTTGTTAGTGGGCTCGGTACTGTACCTAATATTATTGCCATTAACATGCTTAAAGCTCAGTATGCAGCCCGGAAACAATCATTGTATTTTGCATTTATTGATTTCCGGACTGTATTTGATTCAATAAACCCTGAATTACTATTTCAAAAATGAGAACTTCTTGGCTGTCCATCGTCTCTACTAGCACTATTAATCCAGCTGCATACAGAGCCTACCATGCAGGTGAGATTATCCTTGGAGGGACATTTGTCATCGTCTTTCAGCACCCATGTGGGTCTTAAACAAGGTTGTATTCTGGCCTCTATCTTGTTTAATTTATTTATTCTGGACATGGGTAAATCATTCCTCCAAGTTGTCTCTGATGCGCCTGAATTGGGGTGTCAGCGCATAGTGTGGCTATTGTACGCTGACGATCTGCTCTTGATCTCACAAAGCCCTAAAGGTCACCAAAAAATGTGCTGTCTGCTGTATCCTCCTATGCTGAACTGAACCATCTTGTTGTGAAACTGGACAAATCGCAAATACTAGTATGCAAAAATCAAGGTAAAAGCAGAATTAATAATTGCATTTGGTCCATTAGAGATGAACCCTTGAAATTGGTCATAGAATATAAATATTTGGGGCTTATAATTCAGAACACGGTCACGGACAACCTTCATCTAATCATTATACAGTCCAAACATTCTAGCCTGATTTCGCAGGCTAGAATCCTAATCTATAAATATGGGAAATTTACTTTGAAACATCTTCTCCTTTTTTACAAACAAAAGGTAATCCCCATATTAATTTATGGTGTTGAGTCGAAACTTTACATCAATGACAAAATGTGGAATAAACTGGAGGCATGTTTTTGGAAATCAGTATTGCATCTGCCGAATTGTACACCCATGCCAATCTTGCGATTCAAACTAGGCTTGAATTCATTGGCCTGTAGAGTAAAGTGGCGGATGTGTGCTTTCTTTCGTAAGTGTTTGATGGGTCTGGAAAATAACAACATTTTAAGTACTGTTGCACACTATTTGTCTTCATCAAATCATGTTTTTCCGTTAACATGGCGTATTTGTGTGGTAAACTCCTTGGCTGAAGCCGATATAACAGTAACGCTTCTGATTGACAATCCATTGCGTGCTAAAATTAAACTATATCGGTGGGATTGGATAAAAAACAGAGAGTGCTGCCTAAAATATAAAGATTTAACTCTGACAATTTTGGCAATAAAAAACTGGGTCAATTGGCAGGATACTTACTGAAATGTCCATCCTCGATTATACGGAACAGATTCCTATGAGTCAGATTGCATTTATGGCTTACTAGGGAAGTGCTTGTCAGCCGTAATGTCATTCCAGCTGATATGAATTACTGTCGATAATGTGAGCTTCCAACTGAAAAGGAGACACTTCAGCATCTGGTGATATCTTGTAATATGCTAATTGATCAACGAGCCACATTTTCCACTAACCTGTTAAATTTGAATGAGGAATTGGATGAAAACCAGATCTGGAGGTTGTTATTTTCCAACAACAAATTCACTGTGATAAAAGCACTAGTGCAATACCTAGACGTAATTCTGCCTTGTGAAATTAAGCTGTAATGACATCCTGTGATTAATTTGCAAATGTTAAAGGAGAATTATGTATTTAGGAAAGAGATTTCTATAGCTTTTGTTAATGTTTTAATTAATGTTTTTCTTCATTTTATTTTTATTTCCTTTTATACTAACATGTAAATGAAATTTGAAAAAAAAAACTTTGTTTTGACTTTGAAAAGTTGACTTGTTCAGCTATATCAAAATAAAAAAAGAAAAAAAAAAACTCCATGTACTTTAAATGTTATTTGTTCAAGTAACCTTCTCCCATACTTGTCTTGATACCAGAGTAAAAACAAGCATTCTGAAAAGTGGTGGAAATGTTTCCACATGAATATGCATACACTATCTGAGAAGCGGCAATGTTAGCATTGATGTAAAATTGTGTTTCTGAGATCAAAGAATCTATAGAAGGAGTACTTATAATGATTAGTATTTCTTTGAGTACAATATCTCTATAGATTGAACATTAATGCTTGTGTGGACTGATAGAGCGATTCATATAGGCAAGTTACTCATTTTTGTTGACCATTTGGTTTTGGTATCTTCTCATTGTGGTGATTTCTAGGGTAAAATCATTGTAGTTGATTTTACTTAATACTTTTAAATACATTTTGAGATCTGAAAACCATAATGTCTACTCTCTGCCCAGAATTGTGAGGTGGGATTGTATAAATGGGGATGTGAGACTGGTGTTTCACACCAACATGGGCATAGTATAAAAGCCAAATATTCCTACAATTCTATCCGTCAGATCTGCTGACTGGTATCAATACAGAAACAATGGCTCCCGGTAGCCTCACCGTGCACCTCACCGGTGTTCTGGCATGCAGAGGTTGCCTTGTTGAGTGACTTCAGAGCATATGAGTTTGCTGGTCTGAAAACCATAGGACACAAAATCATTTAATCTGTTCATATCCTGCCTATCAATAATGCAATTCTTTGTCTGCCCCTTGCATACCAAAATCTGGAGATGCTGTGCTGTACATCTCCCCTGTACACTGGAATACTTGACTTTCCCTCATTGTCCATACTTGTTGTTAATGTCTCCTTGCCTCCCCTCATCACATCTTGCCCACTCTCAGCTATTCCTCACTGTCATCATCATTTCCCCTCCCACTCTTCCCCTAACAATTTGTAGCAATGTTTATACAATGTAGCACAATAGAAAACACCAACAAAAAAAGAATAATAATATTATATGTTCAAACAATCAGTCGGTTTCTTCTCGTTGGTGGTTTGCACAACACAAAGGTTCTCTGATGAACGTTCCTCCTCTTCTGCCATGGATACACTTGCAACATCCATCGACTCAGAAAGTAGGTTGGTACCATCTGAACAGCTCCTAATCTCTAAATCAATATGCTGAAAGCTGGTCTCCAACTATTCTTGGATCCTGGATGCTGCAAGCACACTTGGAATGACAGGATTGCCCACCAAGACTTCATCATGCTCCATGGTTGTCGCTGATCTGCAATTCTGGGCAATTGATGCACTGCTTTGAGATTTTGAGATTTCCCTCATCATTGTCAGCCTTGAGGCTCAGTAAAGCCGCTCCCTCACTCAGGGCAGAAACTCCTTCAGCATCAACGACTGAAGTCTGATTTAGATGAGGAACATCCCCATTAGTTGCTCTACAACTCCCAACAGTAGTATTGCTTAGTCCATCACCCACTGCACAGATGGTGGGGCTTAATTCCGAATCCTTCAGTTATGCTGCTTTATCCTGGCACAGTGACCGTGTCCACTCTTTCATGGTCTGTGCTCAGCTCCATTGAAAATAGTCTCCTCCCGTGGTACAATGGGCAGGCTGGAAGTACGCTTCCTGGCAATTCTCGCATCTCATCTCTGGATCAATTTACTGTCCACAGCTATGGCATTTCCAACATATTGGGACCACCACCACCCCATCCTTGAAAATGCAGCATAGAACTCCAGTAGGAACTGAGCTGACCACCAGGCAGTGCACATATTAACAATGAAGAAATGCTTCCAGACCCCTTAAAACTATATCCAGGCTTGTAGCAGTTGCAGAGAAACTAATGATATTTGTGAATGGGAGAACAAATTCAGCTTTGGCCCTGACAAAGATGGATGGAGGAATGCAATGAAGCTTAATTTCAGCATGCCTGTTCAAAAGCTTTCATACCTTATGAGACGGGCCTCATTTTTTATGGAGATTAGGGATAATCCGGGAACTCGTAACAACTCTTTAAATGACAAAATCCCTATCTTCATCTAGGTTTCTCAACCAAAACATATATCTACCAGTGAACATATATGTGTGTGCGTGTGATACACCTACCTATGCAAAACTTTAAGCACCTTTTCAAAATGTCTTTTTTAGAAATCTTTATCTATTTGCAAATTTAAATACTCTTTAAAAGTATTTATAAAACAACTGAATCTCATACCCTAACATTAAACTACAATAGATTTTGAATATCAGGAAGATCTGGATGCTGCTTTAACTCTTTCTTTATCTATGGTGAGTGTGGCCTCTCCATCCCATCAGCCAGTGCTGTAGTCCTGCCAGAGTAAACACAGCCTGGGACCAGCGAATTGGGAAAGATCACATAGGGGAAAAGAGCAAGGAAAAAAAAACTCTCTCCCAAGATGTGTAGAAAAATTAACAGGGAAACACTTCTGGGGAAAAAAACAAGAACCCCTCCTACCCCTTAAAAAGGAATCCCTACACCTGGCACTATCATAACACAATAAATGGAAGAAACAAGGGACATAAATGGAAGGGTGGGTGATCCTGAGACTGCTGGGCTTAGAGACCCAAGATACTCCTCACTGATGAGGCCCAACGAGGCTGAAACATGTTTGGGGATGCTTGTGGTCTCATGCAGAAGGTAAGTGATGATGAGCTGTCTCTATTAGTGCTCCTGGGGTGGCTCTCTGTAAGTGATGACTAGGTGTCTCTATTAGTGCCCTGAGGTGTCTCTCTGTAAGTGATGATGATGTGTCTCTATTAGTGCTCCCGAGGTGTCTCTCTGTAAGTGATGACTAGGTTACTCTAGTAGTGCCCTGAGGTGTCTCTCTGTAAGTGATGACTAGGTGTCTCTATTAGTGCTCCTCAGGTGTCTCTCTGTAAGTGATGACTAGGTGTCTCTATTAGTGCTCCTGAGGTGTCTCTCTGTAAGTGATGACTAGGTGTCTCCATTAGTGCCCTGAGGTGTCTCTCTGTAAGTGATGATGAGGTGACGTGAGTAGTGCTCCAGGGTTGTCTCCCTGAAAGTGATGATGAGCTGTCTCTATTAATGCTCCCGGGGTGTCTCTCTGTAAGTCATGACTGGGTTACTCTAGTAGTGCCCTGAGGTGTCTCTCTGTAAGTGATGACTAGGTGTCTCTATTAGTGCTCCTCAGGTGTCTCTCTGTAAGTGATGACTAGGTGTCTCTATTAGTGCTCCTGAGGTGTCTCTCTGTAAGTGATGACTAGGTGTCTCCATTAGTGCCCTGAGGTGTCTCTCTGTAAGTGATGATGAGGTGACGTGAGTAGTGCTCCAGGGTTGTCTCCCTGAAAGTGATGATGAGCTGTCTCTATTAATGCTCCCGGGGTGTCTCTCTGTAAGTCATGACTGGGTTACTCTAGTAGTGCCCTGAGGTGTCTCTCTGTAAGTGATGACTAGGTGTCTCTATTAGTGCTCCTGAGGTGTCTCTTTGTATGTGGTGATGAGGTGTCTCTATTAGTGCTCCTAAGGTGTCCTTCTGTAAGTGGGGATGAGGTGGCTCTATTAGTGATCCTGAGGTGTCTCTCTGTAATTGATGACTAGATGTCTCTATTAGTGCTCCTGAGGTGTCTCTCTGTAAGTGTTGATAAGGTGTCTCTCTTAGTGCTCCTGAAGTGTCTCTCTGTAAGTGATGACTAGGCGTCTCTATTAGTGCCCTGAGGTGTCTCTCTGTAATTGATGACTAGGTGTCTCTATTAGTGCCCTGAGGTGTCTCTCTGTAATTGATGTCTAGGTGTCTCTATTATTGCTCCTGAGGTGTCTCTCTGTAAGTGATGACTAGGTGTCTCTATTAATGCTCCTGAGATGTCTCGCTATAAGTGGTGATGAGGTGTCTCTATTAGTGCTCCTGAGGTGTCTCTCTGTAAGTTTTGATGAGCTGTTTCTATTAGTGCTCCTGAGGTGTCTCTCTGTAAGTGATGACTAGGTGTCTCTATTAGTGCTCTTGAGATGTCTCTCTATAAGTGGTGATGAGGTGTTTCTATTAGTGCCCTGAGGTGTCTCTATGTAAGCGATGACTAGGTTACTCTAGTAGTGCCCTGAGGTGTCTCTCTGTAAGTGATGACTAGGTGTCTCTATTAATGCTCCTGTGGTGTCTCTCTGTAAGTGATGACTAGGTGTCACTATTAGTGCTCCTGGGGTGTCTCTCTATAAGTGGTGATGAGGTGTCTCTATTAGTGCCCTGAGGTGTATCTCTGTAATTGATGACTAGGTGTCTCTATTAGTGCTCCTGAGGTGTGTCTCTGTAAGTGATGACTAGGTGTCTCTAGTAGTGCCCTGTGGTGTCTCTCTGTAAGTGATGAATAGGTGTCTCTATTAGTGCTCTTGAGATGTCTCTCTATAAGTGGTGATGAGGTGTTTCTATTAGTGCCCTGAGGTGTCTCTATGTAAGCGATGACTAGGTTACTCTAGTAGTGCCCTGAGGTGTCTCTCTGTAAGTGATGACTAGGTGTCTCTATTAATGCTCCTGTGGTGTCTCTCTGTAAGTGATGACTAGGTGTCACTATTAGTGCTCCTGGGGTGTCTCTCTATAAGTGGTGATGAGGTGTCTCTATTAGTGCCCTGAGGTGTATCTCTGTAATTGATGACTAGGTGTCTCTATTAGTGCTCCTGAGGTGTGTCTCTGTAAGTGATGACTAGGTGTCTCTATTAGTGCCCTGAGGTGTCTCTCTGTAAGTGATGACTAGGTGTCTCTATTAGTGCTCCTGAGGTGTCTCTCTGTAAGTGATGACTAGGTGTCTCTATTAGTGCTCCTGATGTGTCTCTCTGTAAGTGATGACTAGGTGTCTCTAGTAGTGCCCTGAGGTGTTTCTCTTTGAGTGATGACTAGGTGTCTCTATTAGTGCTCCTGTGGTGTCTCTCTGTAAGTGATGAATGGGTTACTCTAGTAGTGCCCTGAGGTGTTTCTCTGTGAGTGATGAATAGGTGTCTCTATTAGTGCCCTGAGGTGTCTCTCTGTAAATAATGATGATGTGTCTCTATTAGTGCTCCTGAGGTGTCTCTCTGTAAGTGATGACTAGGTGTCTCTATTAGTGCCCTGAGGTGTCTCTCTGTAAGTGATGATGATGTGTCTCTATTAGTGCTCCTGAGGTGCCTCTCTGTAAGTGATGACTAGGTGTCTCTATTAGTGCCCTGAGGTGTCTCTCTGTAAGCGATGACTAGGTTTCTCTAGTAGTGCCCTGAGGTGTCTCTCTGTAGGTGATGACGAGGGTTCTCTATTAGTGCCCCGAGGTATCTCTCTGTAAGTGATGACTAGGTGTCTCTATTAGTGCCCTGAGGTGTCTCTCTGTAAGTGATGAATAGTTGTCTCTATGGTTCTATGTTCTTACATGCCAGGTATATTTTCCCAGAGTTTTTTGCAGAATATTTTCAGCCGAAAAAAATCATCAAATGTCTTTTTTCCATATTTGGGGTGCTGC
Organism: Ambystoma mexicanum; assembly: GCF_040938575.1. Lineage (NCBI taxonomy): Eukaryota > Metazoa > Chordata > Amphibia > Caudata > Ambystomatidae > Ambystoma > Ambystoma mexicanum. Next base: position 110,309,813 of record NC_090931.1, read on the forward strand.
GCCTACATTAGTTTGGCTTAGGTGTCTGCACGTGCCACTGAGGAGACGCTATTGGTGCTCCCGCAGTGACTCTGTTATTGCTGCTTAGGTATTGGCTCTGCTGAGGTGACTCTGATTGTTCTGCTTAGGTGTCTGTGCAGGGTGCGGGGGAGACTCTGTAATTGCTACCTCACTGACCGCAGGTGCTGCTGAGGAGCCATTATTCGTGCTGAAGAGGTGATTTCCTTAGTTTGCTTAGGTATCTGTAGCTGCGTAGCCTGGGGGCACTATTTGTGCTGCTGAGGTGCTGCCGTCAGTTCAGTTTAGGTCTCTGTTCATGCTGCTGAAGAGAAGTGCGGAGGAGGAGACGTTATTGGTGCTGCTGAGGTGACTGTTAGTTCAGTTTAGGTGTCTGTAGGTGCTGAGGGGATGCTATTTGTGCTGCTGAGGTGCCGCCGTCAGTTCAGTTTAGGTCTCTGTTCATGCTGGTGAAGAGAATTTCGGATGAGGAGACGTTATTGGTGCTGCTGAGGTGACTGTCCGTTCAGTTTAGGTGTCTGTAGGTGTTGCTGAGGCATAAACATGTCTGGGGATGCTTGTGGTCTCGTGCAGAAGGGATGTGACCTAGCAGTTCGGGCTGGACTACCCCTTTTGGGGTGGGACCAAGCCTGATTTGCATATGGTCTTTCCCCTTCTGTAATGGCTTGGCAGGCGAAGAACGATGGTCTGGAGGGTTGCCCAGAGCAATGCCAGTGGTTAAGATTCATTTTAAACCTTCCAGCCATCACCTCTTTGTTTTTGCTTTGTCACCCCGAGTGGGACGGGTATGCCCAGACGTGGGTCCTATGCCTGCTGGGCCTAGAGACTCAAGCTACTCCTCACTGATGAGGCCCAACAAGGCCGAAACATGTTTAGGGATGCTTGTGGTCTCGTGCAGAAGGGATGTGACCTAGCATTTCGGGCTGGACTACCCCTTTTGGGGTGGGACCATGCCTGATTTGCATATGGTCTTTCCCCTTCTGTAACGATGTTCTGGAGGGTTGCCCAGAACAATGCCAGTGGTTAAGATTCATTTTAAACCTTCCAGCCATCACCTCTTTGTTTTTGCGTTGTTGCTGTGTAGCCATTATTGGAGCTGCTGAGGTTTCTCTATTAATTCTGCTAAGGTGCCTGGTTCTGCTAAGGAGAGGTTTTTGGTGAGGTTGAGGTAACTGCCAGTTCAGCTTAGGTGTCTTTTCATGCTGATGAGGAGAGGAGACATTCCTGGTGCTGCAGATGGGCCTCCATTAGTTCTGCTTAGGTGTCTGATCATGCTGCTGGGGAGACGTTATTGGTGCTGCTGAGGTGACTCTTAGTTCTGCTTATGTGTCTGTGCTAGTGTTGCTGAGGGGACGTCATTGGTTCTTCTGAGGTGACTCTTATTAGTTCTGCTTAGGGGTCTGCAGGTACTGATGGGGCGATAATGGTGCTGATGAGGTGTATTCAATAGTTCTGATTAGGTGTCTGTTCTAGTGTTGCTGCCAGGATGCGATTGGTGCTTGTGAGGAACTCATGGTCACAACAAGTAAAACATACACACGTGATCACAGTTCAAGGGGGTTATTGAACAATGAATGCTGTATGCAGGTTGGATAAATGTCTAATATAAACCTAAATCTAAGATGGGAGCAAGCGTCAACCATCAAATGAAAAATCAGGCATTCCTAGTGGCGTTGTGTCAAAAGAAAAAGGGCCTATTCTAAGAAACCTATTGCTAAACCTCACAACTAATACAAAAAGGGCTGTGGGATAGTTCTCAAGAAAAGAAAGAAGTGTTCTCAAATAATATGTCAAGATGCAGTAGCCTGGGTCTCCCTTCCCCACGTTTTGGACACTGGGTAAGATGGGAGCTTGGGGCACAGTACAGTCTCGTGCTTCTCCAGCACGAGACGACAGTTTCATTGGCAGTTCTCAGAACCGGTGATGGCCAAGTCACATTTACTTGCAAGTCTCTTGCCTTCAAGGACCTGACGTATTCAACTAACAAAACAAATACACAGTCTCTTTTCCATGGGCTTTGGGTGACGACTTTCACCCCGGGATTCCCCTCTTCTGGCGCAAATCCCTAGAAAGTTATTTTATGATATCAAGACCCCAGATAGCTTTTTCTTCTTGCTTTCAAGACCCTCACTGGTTCCAAAACTAAAGTTCCTTTAACAAATGAAAGTTTGTTTCCAATGTTCACTGGGGGATGTGTTCACCCCTGAGTCCACCTCTTCTGGGCGCTGACCCTTCTCAATTGCTTACTATAGTTTCACGTAGGGTGATGGCTTCACACCTGGGTCCCCGTCTTCTGGGCGCTGACCCTTCTCAATTGCTTACTATAGTTTCACGTAGGGTGGTGGCTTCACCCCAGGGTCCCCCTCTTCTGGGCGCGAACCCCTCTCAATTGCTTGCTATAGTTTCACATAGGGTGATGGCTTCACCCCTGAGTCCCCCTCTGCTGGGCGCTGACCCTTCTCTACTTTCAACCTCCCTTCTCTGGGTTCACTACGACTTCTTTTTTGCTCACAAATCTTGGTGTCTTTTCAAATAGTTGTAGTGGACATCCCTCCGCCGGGTTCATTCTTGTCGACACACTGTTTCTTGGGACTTTAGACTTGCCCCCTTCTCGTTAGCATCCCTCGGTCGGGCTCACTTCTGCCAACTTCACATTTGCGTGTATTTGCAGGATTCACTGCCCTTACTTTCTCATATGGCGGGGGTCAGCTCCCTTTCTTTCACACTGGTGTAGATCAAAGTCTTTTGATTGGGCATAGATTTTACTAGATCCTCTGTATGACCACTTTGACCTATTTCACTGGCCCTGCTACGGCCTTCTGGTATTTGTAGTTTTGCTTTGATGGGGATCGACCAGAGTCTCTTGAGTTAGCACCCACGTGGTGCTGGTTTCCCTCTGCGGCTAGTCTCCCCTCTTACTCTTTACAGTTCTTTCAAAGTTCATTGCACATAGTTCAAACTTGCCACTTCTGCGCTTCTCATTCAACACAGTCCGGTTCTTATCGACTCTCCCCTCGACTCACTGGCTGTGATGAACCGCTTTCCTTTTGGCTTTCCTGGAGTCAAGGCCTGTACCACTGGTGCGGGAACTTTCCTTGAGATCCTGCTTATTGGCATAAGCTTGCCTTGTGTACCGTTGACATCTGCTGCAAGACACTTGTGCTATTGTTTGTGGTCTTAGACTCTCTTCCACAAAGGTTCAGCGGGCCTGGGATGAAAAGTGTAAGGTCACTTCTCTCCTCACCACCCTCTTGATTCATGCCGCCTTCCTCCTTCTCTTGAACTGCCGCGCTTGCGTAGTTGTGCCGTCGTGCTGTATGCTGTGCTCGCCTTGCTCATACTGTGTTCTCTTACTCCACCTTTTATGCCTGTGGGGAAAAGGAAGGGCTGTCAGGTGTGTGTGATTTAAATTAATTGCCTGACTTTGCCTGACCCTTGTGTCGGGACACGTCAGGTAAACAGGTGTATTACAAGTCTGTTGTCTGTCACAATGTGAGGAAGTGTTCAGGGTGGAAAAGGAGGGTAGTAAAGTTTGTGGGTGTCCTACAGAGTAGGATCGGGACAACGTATTGTCAGATTGTCCTACGGGATATGATGGGGAAGGTTTGCGAAATGGACGAGAATGACCAGGGTGTAGAACAGAACATAGGGGATTGTGGGTATGGTAGTATTCTGTCACAGTAGATTGGGATTTTGGGAAATGATAAACAGAAGGACGGGATTGGTAGGGTTTGCGGGGTAAACGGGAATGGCTGGGATCGAGAAATTAAGAAAGGGGATTGTCAGAATCGTAGTATTCTGTCTGAACAGGTTGAGAGAGCGGAAGATAGCAGTCCGAGGGACAGGAAGAAGAATGACTGGGAGTATTCGGATAGGGAACAGGAAAGCAAGGATTCTGCGAGAGGTGGTTTTTGATTCTGATGGGGTTCTTTCTCCGAGGGTATTTTTCAGATGTGAATGGGTTATTGGTTTTACCTTTGGGTAAAGGCGATTCAATGGGTGGCAGAGATGATGAATGGTAATAGCTTATAAAAGCTTCAAGGACTTTGTTCCCCTCACCATCCTCCCTGTGATGGTACTGCGTCTCACGTGGGGCATTCCCCCCGAGCATAACCCGGCGTTCCCCTACACAGGTGATCCTCCCTCGCTGGTCCCCCCCCAGGAACTAGATCCAACAACGATGGCCGTGTCCTGGCCACCTGAATAAGGGATACTGGGAGAATAACCTCAGGTTTCTCACATGCTGCTGAGGTACCTCTGTTAGGTCTGCTTAGGTATCAGTACTGGTGCTGTGGAGGGGGCGTTAATGGTGCTGCCGAGCTGTCTTCCTCGGTTCTGATTAGATGGCTGTGCTAGTGCTGCTGAGGGGATATTATTGGTGCTCCTGAGGTGATTCTATTAGTTCTACTTAGGTGTCTGTAGTTTCTGCTGAGGCTGGGGATGTTAATGGTGCTGATGAGGTGCATTCATTAGTTCTGATTAGGGGTTCTGTACTAATGCTGCTGCCGGGATGTGATTGGTGCTGCTGAGGTACCTCTGTTTGTTCTACTTAGGTGTCAGGACTGGTGCTGCTGAGGGGGCACTATTCGTGCTGTTGAGGTGCCTTCATGAGTTCTGATTAGATGTCTGTATTAGTGCTGCTAAGGAGACATTATTGGTGCTGCTGAGTTGCCTCCGTTAGTTCTGCTTAGTTTTCTGTACGTGCTGCTGAGGAGACGTTATTTGTACTGCTGAAGTGATTCCATAGTTTGTCTTATCTCTCTGTAGGTCCTGAGGGGATTGTATTGATGTTGCTGAGGTGCCTTCCTTAGTTCTGCTTAGATGCCTGTAGGCGCTGCTGAGGAGGAATTATTGGTGCTACTGAGGTGTCTCCCTTAGTTCTGCTTAGATGTCTGTAGGTGCTGCTGAGGAGGCATTACTGGTGCTGCTGAGGTGCCTCCCCCAGTTCTGCTTAGATATCTGTAGGTGCTGCTGAGGTTGAATTATTGGTGCTACTAAGGAGCCTACCTTAGTTCTGCTTAGATGTCTGTAGGTGCTGCTGAGGAGGCATTACTGGTGCTGCTGAGGTGCCTCCCTTAGTTCTGCTTAGATGTCTGTAGGTGCTGCTTATGAGGCATTATTGGTGCTGCTGAGGGTCCTCCCTTAGTTCTGCTTATATGTCTGTAGGTGCTGCTGAGGAAGCATTTGTGGTGCTGTTGAGGTGCCTCTGTTAGTTCTGCTTAGGTGTCTGAAGGTGCTGCTGAGGAGGCATTATTGGTGCTGCTTAGGTGCTTAGGTAGTTTGGCTTAGATGTCTGTAGGTCCTGAGGGGATTGCATTGGTGCTGCTGAGGTGCCTCCCTTAGTTCTGCTTAGATGTCTGTAGGTGCTGCTGAGGAGGCATTATCAGTGCTGCTGAGGTGCCTTCGTTAGTTCTGCTTAGGTGTCTGTATGTGCCGCTGAGGAGATGTTATTGGTACTGCTGAGGTGACTCTGTTAGTTTTGCTTACATGTCTGTAGGTGCTGCTGAGGAGGCATTAATGGTGCTTCTGAGGTGATTCTGTAGTTTGTCTTAGGTGTCTGTAGGTCCTGAGGGGATTGTATTGGTGCTGCGGAGGTGCCTTCCTTATTTCTGCTTAGATGTCTGTAGGTGCTGCTGAGGAGACGTTATTGGTGCTGCTGAGGTGACTCGTTAGTTCTGCTTAGGTGCCTATAGATGCTGCTGAAGAGATGTTATTGGTGCTGCTGATGTAACTCTTAGTTATGTTTACAAGTCTGTAGGTGCTGCTGAGGCGTTATTGGTGCTGCTGAGGTGCCTTCCTTATTTCTGCTTAGATGTCTGTAGCTGCTGCTGAAGAGATGTTATTGGTGCTGCTGAGGTAACTCTTAGTTATGCTTACAAGTCTGTAGGTGCTGCTGAGGCATTATTGGTGCTGCTGAGGCATTATTGGTGCTGCTGGGGTGCCTTCCTTAGTTCTGCTTAGATATCTGTAGGTGCTGCTGAGAAGGCATTGTTGGTTTATGAGGCATTATTGGTCCTGCTGAAGTGCCTCTCTTAGTTCTGCTTAGGTGTTTGTAGGTGCTGCAGAGGAGGCATTATTGATGCTGCTGAGGTGCCTCCCTTAGTTCTGCTTAGGTGTTTGTAGGTGCTGCTGAGGAGGCATTATTTGTGCTGCTGAGTTGACTTCCTTAGTTCCGCTTAGATGTATGTAGGTGCTACTGAGGAGGCATTATTGGTGCTACTGAGGGGCCTTTCTTAGTTCTGCTTAGAAATCCGAAGGTGCTGTTGAGGAGGCGTTATTGGTGCTGTTGAGGTGCCCCCCCTTAGTTCTGTTTAGATGTCTATGTGCTGCTGCTGAGTCATTATTATTGCTGCTGAGGTTCCTCCCTTAGTTCTGCTTATATGTCTGTAGGTGCTGCTGAGGAAGCATTTTTGGTGCTGCTGAGGTGCCTCCCTTGGTTCTGCTTAGGTGTCTGTAGGTGCTGCTGATGAGGCATTATTGGTGCTGCTGAGGTTCCTCCCTTAGTTCTGCTTATATGTCTGTAGGTGCTGCTGAGGAAGCATTTTTGGTGCTGTTGAGGTGCCTGCCTTAGTTCTGCTTAGGTGTCTCTAGGTGCTGCTGATGAGGCATTATTGGTGCTGCTGAGGTTCCTCCCTTAGTTCTGCTTATATGTCTGTAGGTGCTGCTGAGGAAGCATTTTTGGTGCTGTTGAGGTGCCTGCCTTAGTTCTGCTTAGATGTCTCTAGGTGCTGCTGATGATGCATTATTGGTGCTGCTGAGGTGCCTCGTTTATTTCAGCTTCGGTGTCTTCAGGTGCTGCTGAGGAGGCATTGTTGATGCTGCTGAGGTGTTTCAGTAGTTTGGCTTAGATGCCTGTAGGTCCTGAGGGGATTGCATTGGTGTTGCTGATGTGCCTCCCTTAGTTCTTCTTAGATGTCTGAAGGTGCTGCTGAGGAGGCATTATTGGTCCTGCTGAGGTGCCTCCCTTAGTTCTGCTTAGGTGTTTGTAGGTGCTGCTGAGGAGGCATTATTGATACTGCTGAGGTGCAACCCTTAGTTCTTCTTAGATGTCTGAAGGTGCTGCTGAGGAGGCATTATTGGTCCTGCTGAGGTGCCTCCCTTAGTTCTGCGTAGGTGTTTGTAGGTGCTGCTGAGGAGGCATTATTGATGCTGCTGAGGGGCAACCCTTAGTTCTGCTTAGATGTCTGTAGGTGCTGCTGAGGAGGCATTATTGGTGCTGCGGAGGCACCTCCCTTAGTTCTGCTTAGGCATCTGTATGTGCTGCTGAGGAGGAATTATTGGTGCTGCTCAGGTGCTTCCATGGGTTTTGAGTAGTGTCTGTATGTGCTGCTTAGGAAGTATGTTGAGTGCTGCTTACGTGAGCCCATTCGACTGTTTTAGGAGCCTTAAGGCGCTGCTCTGAGGACGTTATTGGTGCTGCCGATGTGCCTCCATTAGTTCTGCTGAGTTGTCTGTTTCGTGCTGCTCTGTCTTCTTTGTTAGCACTGCTGGGCGGCCTCTATTCACACTGCTCGATGGTTTTCTACATTTGTTAAAGGTCTTTCTTGGTGTCCCTGAGTTGCCCTTATTCTGTGGTTCCATGCAGGCTGTTGAGATGTAAGCATTAATGCGGCGTGCTATGCTTGTGCTCTGTAAGTGAGCACACGATGTGGAAGCCGCGGAACGGATAAGGGCAAATGCCATTGAACAATAAGAGCTGACAAGGTATCGCACGGACTAACCCCCAAGAATTCTGCCTCCACCTTTTATTTCTTGTGTGTAGTGACACCCTCCAACACCTTGGGCTAAAAGGAACATTCTTAATGATAGCACCCCACCAAACCACAAACAATAACACATGAACAACATTATTATAATGGTATAGCTTACTGTCGCATCAGTCGCCAGGAGACACGCAGAGTCTGTGGATATTCAGAGACATACAAATACTCCTCTAGACGCTGAGGCCTGGCTCGGGGCAGCCTTCGGGGATACCTTGGATCTGATTCTTGCTAAGACTTCTATTTGGGGTTGAATGTCCCTGCATAGTACAAGTTCAGCCTCTTCCTTGGAATCATGGTTGAGGTTGTCCTAAGGGCTTGCAGTGGCTTTTGGCTTCTTGCTTCTTCTTCTTGCTGACAGATTCTATCCATCACCCGTGATTATTGGATACCGAGGCTTAAGCCTCATTACTCCATCTTCTCGGGTTGAGTTTGTAGTCGTGGGTTAAATTTCTTCATGGTCTGTGTGGACTTGTCACAGTAAGGGTGGTTTCACAGGGTCCTCGCCATGATGGTTGTGGGCAGTGGCTTTTGGGTGACTTCACCTTATCATTTGTGGGGATCCACTGGTTCGAGAATGAGGAATGTCATGATGGGCTGGCAATTCTTGAAGAAGTTGATGTTCTGGGTTGCACTTTGCCTACCATTGGCTGTGGTCACCATTGACCCTTTTTTATTGATCTCATTCCATTGGATAGGCTCATCGCCCAGAGACATCTTGTTGGAGAATTTCCTGGTCTGTATAAGTATGACGTCCCCTACTGAGATCCGTTCCTATCGCAGTCTTCTGTGAGAGCTTTTTTTTCATTGCAAATGTGTCTCCTCTGTGCCACCGAGGGATTGTCAATGGAAAGCCCTGTCTTGAGATGTGGCTGGGGATTGTTTCACGTTTGCACTACACTATGAGACCCTCAGATGGGGCCACTCCCTGTAGATGAGTGAGGCGTAGAGCGATATATGGCTAGAAATTGGCATAAAGCTCTGCAAAAGTCATGTTTCTTACAATTCTAAATCTCTTGTTGAGGCTAAGTATACATCTTTCAGCATCAACAAAGGTGCAAGGCCGTATTGGGGTGATTTACAGATGAGAAATGCCTAGCTCCTGTAGGAAGTGTTGGAATTCATATCCTTGGAATGGTGGGCCATTGTCAAATTGGACTATGTCGCGACTTCACTTGCTGTTATGCTAGCTACACAACCGACCTCTCGATATCTTGCCCTTTGATTGATGACTATGAGGAAGTGATGGTCCAGGCTTGTAAAGCCGAAATCCCCTGGGAGAGGCTCCTATGGCTTATAACTCGTTGCGGGGGATTGGATCTGTGGTGTTCTTTGCAGAGACAGGAAGGCTTGGCACCAAACGGATCTCTGTGATCACTGCGCTGCTCGTAATGGCGACGACCAAAATGGTGACTCCCATTACGGTGCACCACAGTGATCAGATAAATCACTTTGCCAACACCTTCCGGCCCGCATTCCCCTACCCGCTCCAACTTACCTTTACGGCGCCACACTTCTGTGTGCACCGCCGACTCCCCACTATGCTTGCGGCATCAGTTCCTCCCCCTTAGGTGGGAGGAACTGATGCCGCAGGGTCCTTTGACTTAAAACAAAGTCCCCTGCTTGCAACAGTGGTATGCAGAGGACACCCCTGCAACCGCTGCTGCAACCCCCGCTCCCCTTCGTCGCTGTAATGGGAGTTGGATTTTTTTTAAATGCAGACTGCGCAGTAAATGTGCAGTCCGCATTTTAAAGGCGCAGTAATTGTACATTTCCCCTCAAACACACTGTTTAATGTTTTCATCTACCCTTTCCTCTAGCTGGGCAATTGGTACAACGTTCATTTTTCACCAACAATTTTTTCGATGTTTTTTTTGGGCTAATTTATTTTTCTCAAAAAACATCTATCGAACAACAGGGAGGTCTGGGGATGGCTATATAATTGGTGGAAATGGGGATCGGGAATAGAGTTACATTAATAGGGGAAGGGGGAGTTCTGGGGGACCTCCAAAAGAAAAAACACTTTTTCTAAGTTTTTTTTAGAAGAAAAGAAATTGTCAAAAAACCCATCGAAAACAAAATGACTGGCGTAAAATGGATTTAGAACCGAGCAAACCATACCTTTTGCCATAATCAAGCCTTTGTTTTTGCCGTCCCTATACCTTCTTTTTAAGTGTGTAAGATATTACGATGTAACTGCCTCTTAAGGGAAATCCTTCTGATGAAGTGGAAAGTTTGTGTATTATTTTCCAAATCGCTTGAATCGTGGTCCTTGCCTCTTGTGTGGGGTGTTGCATGGCACAGTGCTGAGTAATTTGTTCCATTCCACTGTTCTGGCAGCAATTAGGATGTGTTGGAGGCATTCGTCTTGATTTGATTCCTTTTTTATCTCCTCAAGGAACCTGGACTTTGGGATTGATGCTTCTGTCACGATGTTCACATTTATTTATTTATTTTGGCATGAATAAAGCACGCTAACCTGGGGGCATCAGGAAGCTGGTTTACAAGATGGGAGAGTTGGCACTTGGTTACAACAATGTTGCAGGTTTCTACAAATTACATAGGTACTACATTAGTTACAACTAGTTACAGGTAATGGTTGCAAAGGTTCTGAACATAAGTGATACATACATGTTATTTGGATCAAGGTTTCTGATCAGGGTGGGAGTGGCAGTGCCAATACATGTCAGGTTGTGCAGGTTCAGTTAAATTTGGTGGTCTTGAGAAAAGAGCCAGGTTTGAGGCCTTTGTGGAAGGACCAGAAGGAATCATCAGATATTAGGGCTAGAGGGAGGTGGTTGCAGAGTTTAGCCACTATCACCAGATGCTGCTTCCCCCTGCTTTCTGGCACCTTTGTCGAGGCATGCCAAGTAGGTACAAGTAGGCAGCCAGGGTAGGTCTGGAGGACAGGGCTTTGGACATTTTTCTGGACAGGTAGGCGGGTCAGTGTTTGAGATGCATTTGTGGGTCAATGCTAGCATTTTGAACCTGATGCGTTCTTGGACGGGCAGCCAGTGGATGTTTTGCCTGGCTGTGGAAATGTGCTCTTTTTTAGGGATGTTTAGTGCTGCTCTTTGGAAATGGTGATGGCGTTCCTGTCGATAGAAAAGGATTTGTATGAGTCATTGATTATGTTAGTCGAGATTGTGTGACAATAAGGAGTAGTTCAGTTTTCTAATCGTTAAGGCATAGTCCGTGTTGTGCCACCCAGGTCTGATTTTTGACTCTTTAGTTAGTTTGCATGAGCTCAGCTCTGTGGGAGACAGGTCTGGTGTCTACAATGATTTCAGTAGGTCTGGATGGATCAAAGAACACCATCATAAACTCAGTTGTGAGAGCTGTTTTGATCTGCGAGAATGCAGTTTTTTCGAGCACTCTTCATTACCAAGGCTAATCTCTCCTTGTGAGGTGAAGCAGCCGTTCAGAGATGGTGCCTTCGTTTTTTATGACTCGCCCACAATATGTCACCATACCAAGAAAGCTTCTAACTAAACAAAAAGAAGGAATCCACGCTATTAACAACACAAAATGTGTTGTAAACATTTATGCGTATTCTTAACAAATGTTGTGCTCATAAAGGTCACAGAGAGTATCTCAGAGTACAAAGATTGTTTTAATGTATAAACAAGTGAATGATGCATATTGTTCAAAGCATAAAACCTAAAACTAATGTTCTAGGAAAGTACATATAGTCAAAAGTGACACAAATAATCAAAAAAACAAAACACAATTCAAAATTGAAATTCAACTCATAATGCAAGTTAAACTAAATAATACCCTATCGTAGATAGATGACATGATTATTAATTATTGTGCCAACAAAATTCTCCAGGGTAGTATTTGGTACACCCTGCATTATGAGAAATTGGAACTCTCTTGGTCCTATTTTCATTGCTACTTCGTGTTCCTCTTCGGTGTCGTCAGTTACTGCTAGTACTGGACACACTCAGAGTTTCTGTGGGCCCGCCTATTGCTATGTATTATTCTCTCCTACCACGATGACCCCTGTGTAATGGGGCACCACGTTTTGCCCCAGCACCACTGTGGTTCCTCCTGCTACTGCGGGTGGCTCATCGATCGTGGGGACCTTTACCCAGCTGTCCGTTGTCCTTCCTTGGGGCTGCACTCTTCCCTGTTGTGCTGGCATCTGCACTGGTTGTATCTGCCCTTGAGGACTCTGCATCTGCTGCCAATGGAGCCCCTGCTGTGGTGCAACTTCGGCTGCATGTGTCTGTTGCAAAAATGGAAAGGTGTGTGCCACATGTCCCATGTTCTGAAAATATGTAGCATGGTCTGAAAACCCTGTATCCTGTTCCTCGACATCCCCCTCTTCCCTGTTGTGAAACTCTCTTCCTATAGGGAAGTATCCCCTTGCATGTCATTCCCCTGTGGTGGTGTTCCCCATTGTGGTCCATACTGAGGCTGCATGTACCTTCCTTGTTGTGGTGTTTGTCCTGTGGGAAACCGTCCCTATACCTTCTTTTTAAGTGTGTAAGATATTACGATGCAAGTGCCTCTTAAGGGAAATGCTTCTGATAAAGTGGAAAGTTTGTGTCTTATTTTCCAAATCGCTTGAATCGTGGTCCTTGCCTCTTGTGTGGGGTGTCGCATGGCACAGTGTTGAGTAATGTGTTCCATTCCACCGTTCTGGCAGCCATCAGTATGTGTTGGAGGCATTTGTCTTGATTTGATTCCTGTTTTATCTCCCCAAGGAACCTGGACTTTGGGATTGATGCTTCTGTCACGATGTTCACATTTATTTATTTATTTTGGCATGTATAAAACATGCTAACCCGGGGGCATCTCGGCTCTGGTTTACAAGATGGCAGAGTTGGCACTTGGTTACAACAATGTTGCAGGTTTCTACAAATGACATAGGTACTACATTAGTTACAACTAGTTACAGGTAATGGTTGCAAAGGTTCTGAACATAAGTGATACATACAGTTTATTTGGATCAAGGTTTCTGATCAGGGTGGAGGTGGCAGTGCCAATACATGTCAGGTTGTGCAGGTTCAGTAAATTTTGGGGGTCCTGAGAAAAGAGCCAGGTTTGAGGCCTTTGCGGAAGGACCAGAAGGAATCATCAGATTTTAGGGCTAGAGGGAGGTGGTTGCAGAGTTTAGCCACTATCACCAGATGCTGCTTCCCCCTGCTTTCTGGCACCTTTGTCGAGGCATGCCAAGTAGGTACAAGTAGGCAGCCAGGGTAGGTCTGAAGGACAGGGCTTTGGACATTTTTCTGGACAGGTAGGCGGGGCAGTGTTTGAGATGCATTTGTGGGTCAATGCTAGCATTTTGAACCTGATGCGTTCTTGGACGGGCAGCCAGTGGATGTTTCGTCTGGCTGTGGAAATGTGATCTTTTTTAGGGATGTTATGTGCTGCTCTTTGACAATGGTGATGGTGTTCCTGTCAATAGAAAAGGATTTGTATGTGTCATTGATTATGTTAGTCGAGATTATGTGCCAATAAGGAGTAGTTCAGTTTTCGAATCGTAAAGGCATAATCCGTGTTGTGCCAACCAGGACTGATTTTGCCTCTTTAGTTAGTTTGCAAGAGCTCAGCTCTGTGGGAGACAGGTCTGGTGTCTACAATGATTTCAGTAGGTCTGGCTGGATCGAAGAACCCCATCATAAGCTCAGTTGTGAGAGCTGTTTTGGTCTGCGAGAATGCAGTTTGTTCGAGCACTCTTCATTACCAGGGCTAATCTCTCCTTGTGAGGTGATGCAGCCGTTCAGAGATGGTGCCTTCGTTTTTTATGACTCGCCCACAATATGTCACCATGCCAAGAAAGCTTCTAACTAAACAAAAAGAAAGAATCCACGCTATTAACAACACAAAATGTGTTGTAAACATTTATGCTTATTCTTAACAAATGTTGTGCGCATAAAGGTCACGGAGAGTATCTCAGAGTACAAACATTATTTTAATGTATAAACAAGTTAATGATGCATATTGTTCAAAGCATAAAACCTAAAACAAATGTTCTAGGAAAGTACATATAGTCAAAAGCGACACAAATAATCAAAAAAACAAAACACAATTCAAAATTGAAATTCAAATCATAATGCAAGTTAAACTAAATAATACCCTATCGTAAATAGATGACATGATTATTAATTATTGTGCCAACAAAACTCTCCAGGGTAGTATTTGGTACACCCTGCATTATGAGAAATTGGAACTCTCTTGGTCCCATTCTCATTGCTACTTCGGGTTCCTCTTCGGTGTCGTCAGTTACTGCTAGTACTGGACACACTCAGAGTTTCTGTGGGCCCGCCTATTGCTATGTATTATTCCCTCCTACCACGCTGACCCTTGTGTAGTGGGGCACCATGTTTTGCCCCAGCACCACTGTGGTTCCTCCTGCTACTGCGGGTGGCTCATCGATCGTGGGGACCGTTACCCAGCTGTCCGTTGTCCTTCCTTGGGGCTGCACTCTTCCCTGTCTTGCTGGCATCTGCGCTGGTTGTATCTGCCCTGGAGGACTCTGCATCTGATGCCACTGGAGCCCCTGCTGTTGTGCAACTTGGGTTGCCTGTGCCTGTTGCAAAATTGGACAGGCGTGTGCCACGTGTCCCATGTTCTGACATATGTATCATGGTCTGAAAACCCTGTATCCTGTTCCTTGACATCTCCCTCTTCCCTGTTGTGAAAACTCTCTTCCTACAGGGAAGTATCCCCCATGCATGTAATTCCACTGTGGTGGTGTTCCCCATTGTGGTCCATACTGAGGCTGCATGTACCTTCCTTGTTGTGGTGCTTGTCCTGTGGGAAACCCTCCCAGTGGTGCTGGTGCCACAGCGGCTGAGTCTGGCACTAACAGCACTCCTTCCATGGTGTATTTGGCCAGTTTCTTTTGTAATAATTTATTTTCTACCTTTGCTGCTTCCTCGGCTGCCTACCTCTCGCTTTTCTGCTTTCACCCTCCGAACCACCTTCCTTCAGCCCACGCCACCTCCCTCCCTCCCAAGACTCCCCTCCCACTAAAACGCACACAAACACACACACACAAACACCAAACACACACACACACACGCAAATATTCACTTACCTGTTCTCCGTCGAGACAGCTTCCGAGTCCTGGCGTGCCTGTCAGCCCCTGCGTGTACTCATGTGTGTTGCAGGGGCTGACAGTTCGAATTAGAAAGACCACTCTGTACGGTCACAGAGCAGTCTTTCTGAATCGTTCATTTTCCCGCTTTTTTTTAAAAAAGTTCTCTTGACCTAATACCAAATTCGATTTTGACATTCGTGGATGAGAGGGTATTTGGGCTTTTCTTTCAATGTTCGAAGTGGGTGCACATCATGAAATTGACGGATGCACCTGTGTCGATTAGCATGGGGTTTTTATACTTGCAATCTTCACTAAGCAGAAAACAGGAGATGAAGATGTCTCCATCATCTTCAGGTCCTGGTATTATGTGTACCTGCGGGATGGATCAATTCGCGCAATCTTGGCTTTCTCCTTAGCTGCTGGGAATTTTGGCCTGCTTTTTATGTGGGAAAATAGAGCTCTGCATACATTTCCACAGTGATTTATGCGGCCACTGTGTCCGCAAGTGAGTCTTTTAGCTCGGCATGGACCTGAGTGTGCAGTACCCTTCGTTGTCAGGATGTTTTTCAAGTATCTTTGCGACTGTGATTTGGCGACTACAGTGAATATGATATGATTGGTTATTTATAACTTGCTTAATACCCAGAGGTTTCTAAGCGCGGACCTGGGGATCAAACCTGTTTTGCTCTGTGTCGTCTTGCTTCCAAGACAAGCACGTTGCCCCTGAGCTATCCTCCATAGCACATGCATCATATATTATTTACCACTTGTAGAGTTGAGTTCATTCTGGTGGGTCTTACTTCACCCAGCTCATGTGACCTCCCTAATTGGAGAATGCGGGAGGATTTGTTTCCTTAATTGCATCACTTGTGCACTCATTTCATCCTCTTGGTTGAGGAGAGCACATGTGCATGCCAGATGGCTTAGGTGTGCATGTAAGGCATCTGGCATTTCAGCTTCCTTCTGTTCCTCAGTAAGAAACTTTCATAGTCGGGTTGAACATTGGGGTGAAGCCTCATGAATATGCGATGCACAGTTGGGCCAGCCAACGAGAGGAGATTGGCTAGATTGTCATCTTCTCTTGTGGCTAGGAAGTACATGTCGAAACGTTCAACCCACACCTCGGTCCTTGGCTGGATCAGGTACCAACAACATGGAATTCTGATCGGGGTGACGAGATGCCATGTTGGTGAGCTGAAGGCATGGGTCTTTGTAGTGCACCTGCCTCATTATGCATGATACTAACGTGTTTGTGAGATCGGAGGGCGCCAGAGTTTCAGCGCTTCTTAGTGACTTATTGGGATACAAAAACTTCAAGTATGTCACAAGGCAGTTTAGTGTTTGTTCCCTCCAGTTTCAATCGTCCCTCTTTTCACTTTATTATTTTTGAAACACTGCCGGTGTCTTCGTGCAGAGGGTGGCCAGGCGTGCAGGCGTTTTATTTATATTTTCATGTGCAGAGTTACTTCTCTGTGCGCCCACCCACCGGCACGCGTCGGTGCATCCGGTCACAGAACAGGGCTGGCGAATAGCGTGCTGAGCACGTGGGGGAGCGACTCCTGGACGGGTTCATGGCCGAGTGTGGCAAGGCCGGAAGCTCACTCCTCGCCGCCAGTTACTATGTTTGTGCGCATTGGGCATAATTTAAGGGGGGAACAACGATGTTTGTCCGCCCCAACTTTTGTAGCACACCATGTTGTCCCTTATTTGGCAGGGGCCACTTTCCGATAGATGTCACTCCCCTCCTCCTCCACACCCAACATTTTCAGCGAAGTTACTCCACTGTTTCAACGTCATAAGTGTACACACGGCATCAGGCCATTGAACGCATGACAGGGAATGTCTTTGAACGTTAAGAGCCAACATCTTGAGTATGGAGGTCTCCACAGCCTTCCCTGAGCGTCTTGCGTCCTCCTTTTATTTCTTGTGCGCCGTGACGCACTACAAAGTCTCTAAAAGGCACTGTTCTTAATGATAACACTGCTGAGGCGGCCTTATTAGTGCTGCTGGGATTGCATGGCACATGCTACGCCGGCCTTGCACGTGGCAGCAGGTCCCCAGGGCCTGCCCTCATTTTCTCAGTTTCCCCGAAGCCTCGTTTTGAGTCAGACACGCCTGAGGTTTGTAAAACACAAACATGATCACAGCGGACTCGTTGCTCGGCTTCTGGAAGATTCTGTAGATGCATTCACGTCATATAGAAATAAATGTGCGCCACATCCGTGTTCTCGCGAGGCAACGAGCTGCATCTTGATTTCATAATGTAAGGGGGGGGGAGGGGCGGGAGTGCGGGGACGAAGGGCGATGGCTTCATTTGTTCTGCCATTAAAAGAACATGAAACAGATGTGTAGGACACGGTGCGCGTGAGTTATAGGCAATGCCATTGCATGTTATTTATCTGTTGGAGCAAGCGCTGAAAGCTAGCAGCAAAAAAAACCCACAACAATTTATCTGTTCGTGTCCCGACCATCCGAGGTCACGCGGGGTAACAAAACATGCGAATGATTAAAAAAGGGGAGAGTGCATTGCAGCCACAATATTGAATGACTGCCAGCAGACAATCCAGCTCAAGAGTCAGCCGGGTTATGCATAGTGCCCTAGGATGTGGGGCCCTGGGCGCAAAAGATGTGTGCGGCCCCCTGACTTTGCATTGCAGAAAATGATGTCACAAAATGATTCTTTAATATCCGTGGGGATCAAATATCAAATAAACTGACGATCTGTGTATGAATTATAACTGTTAATAAAACTTATTAAAACAATCAAGGAAGGCCTATTTACTGGGAAGGTATTGAGGTGGTCAGAGTAAGCAATTCCACAAGTCTTCAAATGTTATCAGGGCTCAGGTCCAAAGAAAAGTGGGTCAGGGCTCATTTACATATACGCAGGGACTGAACGTATCTTCAAGTGAAATACGCACAGTTAATTCAACTGGCCTTCCCTAATAGAAGAAAATTCACAATACAAATGAACTTTCCCTTTGAAAAAAATAATAATAATCATCAATAACCGAAAAATAACCAGATAGAGGAGATATTCCTATAGTGCTGCTGGAAAATCTAAAAGGTGAGCACCTTTTAAACTTCTATATTGAAATATTCCATTAAAAGCAAAATACCGATGAAATGCATGTGCTTTGAAGACACGTTAATGGGATCTTGTGGGTAAATGTGTGGCCTGAGAACTTGAGGAGGTGGGTTCAAATCCTGGGGGAGACACACTTCAGCAAACAAGCTTTTTTTGCTTTCCGTCCTCACAAACACACAAGGGGGTGGGTCCGCAGTGTGAAAAATGTGCGAGGATGCTGTCAAGCCACATGTACCCTCAATTTATACCCTGAAAATGAGCAAAGGACCAGGGAGAAGAACCTCTTGAGTCCAGCAAGCCCTCTTCCCACATTGCTGCACCCAGTAAATCATAACATTTAATTTGCCCTCTGATCCTTTTCCCCCCTCGCCCCTACATTTGGCCTTCAGCAATAATCTGTTCTATAAAGATGCATTCATCATTAAAGTACTCCAGAAACGTAGGAATCCTTATAGATAAAAAAGGAAATGACCAGAATGCATTTCAGCAAAAGGATAACAAATGGCTTGTAGGCTTTCTTTCCAGACTTAAAGACTCTGAGCAAAAGATAACGTCAAAAGGTTATTTGGCTGTTTTGCATAGTTCGACAACGGCATCCTTTACATAATGCGAGTGAACTGTGACATTCTACAGACAAAAAACGGATTTGGCACACCAAAAACGGAACACATGAAAACTAGCGAGAAATAGTTTACTCTTTTTTGTTAACATATTTTAATTGTCTTCTTTGAAGACAGATTTGGCAAGCAAAAATGTTTTTGTTTGTGCTTTCAGAATATAATACCTCTTTTGAACGCCTTGTCCAAAACAATGGTTCTTGAATCGACCATTGCTTATAAAAAGCTTCAACTTTAAATGCTCTGCTAAAACAAAGAGTGTAATAAGTCTTAACTGTGAGGCCCCACAGGGTCTGATGGGCTGCTGGGAAGGTGGCTGGAGGGGGGTATTTGTCTCGGGGAAGTGGGGGGGGGGGGAATTGGGAGCATCAAAGCCTCACTTAAAGGCAATAAGTATTATTTGATTCACTTGCTGCAGCTCGTGGCTGCAGAGCCCCCAAGAGCATGGGGGCCGGGTCAAAGGCACACACTGCCCATGCCTCAGTCTAGCCCTGCATATATGACAACATTATTCCTTCCTGTTGGGGGACGTTAGTCCAGCCCTGGGTTTACCTTTGCGTTCTGGGAATTGCAAAAATAAAACCAGGACTGGACTAACTTCTCCCAAATGGATAATGTTGCCATGTATGATAGTTGTATTTTAGAAGTCTCATAATTTCCCATATAAGTAACTCTTGCAAAGTAGTGGAAAAGAAAAGGGAATTTAATACGGAATTATGAAATTATGCAACTTGTTTGCAAAGCGCAGTGTATTTTGGGAGGCATTGTGTATTCTCATCATAAGGGTCTGTCTCATTAAACATTGACATCACACATTCCAGCCTGACATTACATTATACATACATCGGCCTCATGCCGAGTGTGGCGGTGGCTGGTAAGCTTACCGGCACCCTTGTTTCTGGACCGTCACACTACGAGTCTGCCTGCAAGGGCCGTTGCGCCAAGCATGGTCAGACCTGCTCGGCGCAACAGTCCCTGCAAGCACACTTTTCACAGAAGCATCAGCACCGCCAGCAACAGTGCTGGTGCTTTCGTCTCCCCACCCCCCTGGAGTCTTATGGAACTCCACGGGAATGGGGACTTACTGAATCTGCTGCTTGACTTCCTGCACCGCCAGGACTTGTAATGTCCCAGTGGCAGCGGATTTGGTGTTTCCGGGTCGGCGTCAAGGTTACCGCCGACCTCAGAATGAGGCCCATTGTTTAATACTGATATCATGGTGTAATGAGAAGACCAGGAAGAAGTGGAGAGGAACGTGATAGCGTGTGACACAACTGATATATATGGTTTATGCAAAACTATGTGCAGGTACGTGAATTAAGTGGGCATTTAGGGAAGGATTTGATTTGCAGGCACTAAAAGCAGTCCCTGAATGTCAGGCATCAGACTGAGCAAAAGCTATCTGTGAGGAAGCACAAGCTAGCACATAGCGTGCCTGAAGTTGAACAATCACACAAACATGCAACTACAACCACACCGATACATATGACTCGTGAATAAAATTTGGTATAAAGAAATTGGGGTTCTTCTCTCAAGTACAGTGCACGACACCAGGTAGGTAATATGTCAGCTTTATTGTCCAGTTGTACACTTAGCCCAAGTGTAATGCAGGAAGAAACACTGGTCCATCCACTCTGGCTCAGCTCACTCTCTAGGGTGAACAGACGTCTCGGTTTTCCCGAGACAGTCCGGGAAAATCACCCGACATCCCGGGGTCCCGGGAGTTTTTTTATTTTATAAAACCCGTCCGGGGTTTCGCCCACGGTGCTTTTTTTTGCCAGGACCCGATTTAGAAATCCCGAAATCGGGTCCCGGCGCAACTTTTCCTGTGCAAATGGGGGCGTGAAATGCTTTTCACGCCCTCATTTCCTCCCCTTCCCCTGCCTGGCACTCTCCTCCAAAGAGAGGAGTGTGCCTGTTAGCACACATCCCCCCCCCCACCCCAGGCAACAGGCCAGCGCCATAGAAGTAGGACTAAAGTTGTTTGTGTATTTACTTTAGTACTACTTCTATTTCCATGGCCCGTCCCAGATTTGTTTTTTTTAAAAATCTGGTCACCATATCTCTCTCTCTAACTGTCCCCATAGAATCCCCAACTCTCAAAGCACAACATTCCACCCCATCATTCCGCACGCTCACAGTACCGCAGGCACCAGCACATTGCTACAAAATGCTTCTAGAGGTGTTCGAATGCACCTTTATGTGCATTTCCAAACACACAGTTAATGTCACCTATGCAACGTCGTTGCTGATATATAGCTTAGCAAGTTGAGCGCTTGCTGCTGGAATCTATGTGTGATCTGCATGTCGTAGGTGTGAATCCTAGCAAGGCCACCTCAGCCCTCTGTCTTCCAAGGTTGAAAAATAAAAACGTACTATGGTTGGGTAGAAATAATTATATATGATGTGATATTTATAACTCGCTTAATACCCAGAAGTTTCTAAGCACGGACCTGGGTATCGAACCTGTGGTGCTACATGTCGTCTTGCTTCCAAAGCGAGCACATTGCTCCTGAGCTATCCTCCCGGGGAAGGGTTTAAATAGCAAGGTTTAATAGGTATGAAGCCCGGCTGCGGTGTCAAGGGCGGTGCGTTCGTGACAACAGAGCTGTTAAGCTGCTGTTTGGCTCTGGTGGCGAAGTGAAGCGAAGGAGAAGCTTGTTGCGCGCCCCCTAGGTGTCTTGGAAGAACGCATCCTTCCTTTTGCAACGCCATGCACGGTTGGTGAAGCTGCATGAGTCTGAGGCGGTGCTCTGGTGCGCCGAACTGAAGGGTGCAGTGGAGCTTGAATCCGCTATTGTGGGAACCTGCATCAAGACAAAAGGTGAGCGTTACTTGTCCAGAGCTCTACATTTCAACCACTTTGACAATTCCATTTTTGCCTTCTGTGTGCAAACTCATCAAAACCACAAGGGTATTAGTGGCTCCAATTTGTGAATTGCGCGACTGTGACTGTAGGGCATGGCCCTTTGAGCAGTCATGCATACCTATATATTGCACCAAACCAACCGTTTATGCAAGGCAGGTGATCTTTTACTAACCCAACTGGCTTCACTGTGACTGCGGGGCTAGTCCCTTTGAGCAGTCGAGCTAACTGTCGTGTCATCCCAATTTAAAACAGTGCATTTGTGGGAGTCCCGTAAGAGCACCTTTTGGCAACAAAACACTGTAGAATTTGCTGATTTTGCCGGCTTCCTGCTGGGGGCTGACAGGAATATCACTTGTGTCTTGGTGAAGGTCACTTGGCAAACTGTTGGAGGTGACCAAGGACTAAGGGCCTTTGGCGGCTGGACCAGGAGCCTCCATTTTTTTTTGACTGCGTGAATTTAACTTATTATGGCATACAAACTAACAACAAGTATGCCGCCGAACATCCCTCATTTAACATTAGTTAGGAAACCATCAAATCGGGGTTACTCGGAAGTTCTTCAGAAGAAATTTTACTCTGCCACTTCAACCACGCCAACGCGAGTGTCTGCCATTTCCAAAGCGAAATTCACCTTTGACAATCATATGAATGAATCTATTGTTTCTATTTCATCTATGTCAACATCCCATCTAATTGATTACAACAAATCTGGTGGGTCAGAAGCCAATAGTTTGCCATTTCCTGTGAGTATACCATGTGCAAGAGTTAATCCTCAACCACTCTCTAATCACACGATGTTAGCATCCATCAAACACATTCCAAGACTTTCACCCTCCCGCATTGTCACCTCACCCATAAAGTTCCCTCCCTTGTGTAAAGAACATATGTGCTTGTCCATCCATGCAAGCCAATGCGAATCCCCAATATTATGGAGGGATAAGAATTATCCTAGGGAGGATTTCCATGTTGGAGAGGAGGATTCAACCCAAGTAGACTCTCGAGTAGACATTCGTAATTCCATGTTACAGTCCTTTGCTCTTCCCACGCCTAGAGCAATCAAAACAGTTCCAGCTGATTTATTTTTCCAGCATTCAACCATGATTCAACCAGCTCTCACAGCCATTAATACTACTATTATGAGTCTGTGTAAACTCTTTGAGTCACTTGATACAAAGGTCTCACATCAATTGAAACACTTTGATGATCTAACAAAGTGGTTATCGTCATATTTTTCAACTACACAGTCCAAGAGTATGCTTGCGCACAATGAATTGTATGTAGCAAATAATTCAATGGATTGTGTCGATTCTGATATTGATCGTATTGTGCATAACCAGGCCATGACTATTGAACAGAAACATACTGATTATCAGGAGTTGGCTGTAGAGACTTGTGCTTTGCCCCTGATCTCTGGCATAATACGCCCTAGTCTTAGAACACTTTCAGCTTGACAACGAACAATACAGACAACGTCTTCAGCTTGGATCTCCCACTTTTCCTCTTTGTATGCCGACTCTGTTGTCTCAAAAATTGTATATTCACCCATTTCTGTCTCCCCGTGACATTTACAGATTTCTATAGAAAGCATTTGTGCCATCATTATGCAGGCAAGTTCCTCTAAGGCGATGGGTCCAGATGGGCTTTCAAACTTTATGTTCAAAGCCCATCCGGATGAATGGGCTAATATCCTCTACTCCATATTTGAGGAAATATTAACCCTTCGTCCCTATTTTCAAGAAGGGGGATCGCTCTGTGCCCGCCAATTACAGGCCTATCACCTTACTGGATTACTGGATGCGCCAGGAAAAATATTTGCTAAACTGATTCTTTATGAATTTAATGCTTGGACCCTACAATCCCAGCTCCGAGACCCACATCAAACAGGTTTCGTTGCAGGTATGGGAACGACCATAAATCTGTTTGCCCTTAATTCAGTTAAAGCACAATGTCACATGTTTAAACAACAGGTTTTTTTTGCTTTTGTTGATCTCAATGCTGCCTTCGACTCGGTCAGTCGGGTCCTTCTGCTTTCCAAACTTCGAAAAGATAATTGTCCGGCGACACTGTATGACGTTATACATTCATTGCACTCTCAGATCTCCATTAGAGTTCGGTTAACTTTAGACGGTTTATTATCTGAGCAGATCAGTAATTTTCGGGGTCTGAAGCAAGGATGTCTCTTAGCTTCAGCAATTTTCAACTACTTCATTCAAGATGTTAGATCTGTCTTGATAAATGTGATGTCAGATTCTCCAAAACTTAATAATCAACTCATTCAACCACTTATGTATGCAGATGACCTAGTTCTCATCTCAAAAACACAACTAGGTCTCCAGCGCTTATTGGATGCGTTTTACATCTAGACTCAAAAAATGAGTTGAAAATCAATATAAGCAAAACTTAAATTGTTGCCTATTCACCCAAACGTCAAGGCCCATTATCATATGTCTGGACCTTTGATCGCTCTCCCATACAAATGGTACCACAATATACCTATCTTGGAATATTGTTTGAGGGTCAATACCATGCAAAAGCCCATATAGTGCGATTAGAGGCAAAGCTTACATCATCAATTTCACAAGCCAGAATTATAATGTTTAAATATGGCAAATTTTCAATAAAGCCATCACTGTTGCTATGGAATATGAAAACAATTCTGGCACTTTTGTATGGCCTTGAAACATTAAACACTAATTTATTCTTTCAGTTTGATAAATGTTTTTTGACACCCAGGTCGAAATGGACTCTACACGGGAAGAACATAAATATTTGGAGATCAAAGCCAAGAGTAGATTTGACCCACAAATAAACAATCTAACCATCAAAATATTTGAAGAAGAAGTGTTTAAGGATCTGAAAAAAGTTATCTTTACAAAAACTAAGTACTACAACATCAGAAGAAGACAAAGTGACATCATTAAAGATCTAGCTGAGGATCGTAGTTTAACTTTGAAACCTGTTGATAAAGGAGGTGCAATTGTTTTAATGGATACCACATATTATGACATGAAGATCAATGAACTACTTGAGGATGAAAACACCTATATAGAAATGTATCAAGATCCCATTAAGGATATTACTGAACTGTTAACAAAGGTACTCAGCGAAGCTTTTGATAACAATTGGATCTCTGAAAAAACGCATAGATTCCTCACCAATGAATATCCGATCACACCCATCTTCTATGGTTTACCCAAAATTCATAAAGATTTGCAAACACCCCCTATGATACCCATAGTGGGGGGCACAAATAGTATTGTCAACCCGTTAGCAATCTATGTAGATAAAGCTTTACAACCGATAAATCAAGTACCCACACTTACCTGAAAGACACTACAGACTTCCTCAACCATCTCAACACATTAACAACCATCAGAGAGGATGATATACTAGTCTCTTTTGATGTACAAAGTCTATATATATCCATTCCGCATCAGGATGGACTTGAGGCACTTGAGTGGTCACTACTGAATAATAACTGCAAAGCCAATAAAACCTTAATTTTACAATTAAGCAAGATCATACTTGTCAATAATTATTTCAGGAACAAATCACAATTTTACCTACAAGCGTCAGGCACGTCTATGGGCTCATCCATGGCCCCAGCGTATGCAAACCTATTTATGTTTCATCTAGAGAGCATGCATATACTAAATGTGAACGAACGGTAAAAGGATCTGATAACTTGGAAGAGATACATCGATGACATTTTTGTCATCTGGAGAGGAACTAAAGATGATTTAGAAGCCTTTTTGAATTTCATAAACCACATCCATAATCATATTAAATTCACTATGGAGGTAGGAGAACCTAAATTGCATTTCTTGGATGTTGAACTACAGATCGGGCCAGGAGGAAAAATCATCACCAATATTTAAAACACACCTACAGATGTCAATAACTCTCTACAATATTTGAGTCATCATCCTGCCCATTTAAGGAATAATTTACCATACAGCCAATTTTTACAGTTAATAGGAATAACATCAGATACAGAAACACTACAGCAAGAAAATCAAATGTTGGCAGATAAATACAAAATAAGAGGCTATCCAACAGAGATTATTGAAAAGACTAAAGACAAAGTGGAGAGATTTGATAGGAAAGAACTCCTTATTACTATGAACAAATCTAAGGATATTCCTTTTCTCCACGCTTTGAGATATTCTGCACAAAGCCACCCTATCACAAGAATAATCAAAAAGAACTGGAGCATCATTAAGATGGCTCCACAATTGGACAGACTATTCCCAAAACCTCTGATCATTACGTACAAGAGAGGCAAGAATTTTAAAGACCAGTTAGTGAAAGCAGAAAGGACAAAGATCGACAAATAACAAACCTTGAAAAAGAGGAAAACAGGCACATTTTCAACAAAGTTATGAAAGGGAGTTATGTGAGACACCCCCACAATGGCAACAAGATCATACTTAATGATTATACCACATGTGACACTAAATCTGTTATATACGGCCTAAGCTGCCCTTGTGGCATTTTCTATGTGGGTCAGACTATCAGAAAGGCAAAGGAATGATGGAATGAGCATAAGAGCAGTATACGTACTAATAATAAAAAATCACCAGTAGCCCGACACTTTGCCCTAAATAAACACAGCGTAGCGCAACTCAAAGTGATCATTTTAGAAGTGGTCAAAAAATCACAAAGAGGAGGGGATTATGTCAGGCACATGAGTCAGAGGGAACTCTACTGGATTGAGAAACTGAACAGTTTATCTCCAAATGGAATGAACTAGGAGTACAACTTGAGCTCCTACTTGTGGAAGTATCAGCAGCCAGACTGTTTACATGTGTGTTATGATGCCATTTGATAACTAAGTACATCCATGTCTATATATTTACCTGGTGAACTCTGGAATTGACAGGAGTGTCCCCGGTGCACATACCTATCTGAAGGTGAACATAGGATAGACCATCTCTCTTTTTAAATGTTTACACATTGTCAATTGAGCGTTATGTAAATGGGCCCCTCGCATATGTATTTATCAGATTGTGAGTGTACTGGTGAAAGCTATAATCACTGAAAGATGTCAAGGCAGAATAGCCTTGGGATCAGATTTTCGTATTTAAATGAGTCATCTTGAATTAGACAGTGAAGAATTAATGACAATCTTGATAAGTTCCTTTTAAGGTTTGTTTTTGCATAGTTAAACCACATTACAATTTAATATATTCTATAATAGGATTACGTCAGGCACCAACATTGAGAACATGTTCAAATTGCTTCTAACAGCATCACGTAGAAAAGTAAACAAAGTGACGTCATCACGCTTTTACGTGATGACGTCACTGCGTTATGTATATAAAATAACGGCCATTTTGGATATGCCGTTTTCGATCATCCACACACGGAGATTGTGCCAGAGTGTCCCCTTCAAGGTGAGCCTAGTTTGGATTGAATGAAGCTCAGCCCCTGGGAGCTCGCATACATATTTTAATCTTAGTGATACTATCTCACTGACAAACTTTGGTATTAATATCATGCATCTGAATACTATTTTCAGGTGGCAGTGCAGGCACCTATTGGACTAACGATTGAATACTGTTGATAAGAAAAACATAGCGGCCATTTTGGATAACGCTGAATCTAAAGCTGTCAAAATAAAGAGCTTATACTAGAGTGTCCCCCCACAGGTAAGACAATAATATTTAAATAGAATGAATATCCTTCTATTTGACCGAAAGAGGTTATAAACCATAGTAAGACTCTAATATACCTTTTTTAGAGTCTAACAACCACCACTGATATTGGGTTAATTATTATTTTCTAGGAGGGAGTGGAAGATTCATGTACTTACAGGACTCAATCCGGTTTATTGGATTTTGGCAACACAAAGCATTGCACCATGAATGCATGGTAAGAATTATTGACAGTATGTGGAAAATTTCCTCATACTGATTTCTTGAATTACTTTAGTATAATACTAATGTGCATGCAAATGGCTACAGTGGACTCTTTTCTATCCACAGGACAATTAATACAGAGAGATGAATTCTTGTGGTCATACATGTTATGGCTGACTGCATTTACTCACCTAGACTATAGGATTTGTGAAAATCCATATAATACTGCTATAAGGGAGAACCCATCCTGGAACACAGGTAATTACGGGTATCATGTTCTACTGAATAGTTCTTGAGGCAGATTTGCTATCTGTTATAAACAGACCATCCAAGATTGGGACTCTTATGTAGTCTCTTTTTATACTCCTTAGGATTAGCATTATCTAACCAACCAAGAAGACTAAAGAGTCCAAAGTTCATAACAGTGAATGGCACTTTCAGGTCATTATAGATTACGAGTCATCTGGTTATGACAGAGATATATGACTAAATGTCAAGAGTACTAAAATACTTTTTAATTTATTAAATTTTTTAGATACATTGTGAGAAGAAAACATTGGTAGACATCTTCTGAAGAAGGGGATATATTGTCCCTGAAACGCGTAAAGAGCATTGCATCTAAGACCAGTTTTGGATCATATATAGCCTAGGAATATGGACAATTATTTGTTATATATGAACCTACAACATGCAAATGTTTACCTGTGATACATGAATGAATGCTGCAAGATTATTTATGAAATCAGACTATGAAGTAATAGTAGCAATTTTTGTTCATCGCAAAATATAAAAATCTTTAGTATAATTACTATTGTTTATACATACATGTTAAATTGTGTTTTTTTAACAACCTTTTGTTTTAACCTTTTTTGATGTTGAAATCCTCATTACATAAATTTATATATTTTTAACGTACAATAATATGTGAGTGTTTGGTTGTCATTACAACAATAGGGTGTGCAGGGGACGGGAGTGATCCACACAACTGTTCCAAAGGGAGGCACCAGCCGAAGAGAGAGATCTAAGCCAACCCTGATTGGAGAAGCATTTGATAAGCAGAGAGTTGGAACTAGAAGATCGAAGGGATCTAGCACAGAGTCAGTTAGGGAGAGAAAGTTGGATATAGCGGGGCCCCAGAAAGCCTTGTGGATGATGCAGAGTGTCTTGAATTTGATCCTCACGGACACCGGGAGCCAGTGGAGAGAATTTAGAGCTGGAAAGATACAGCCCTTGGGCTTGAGGCCAAGGATAAGTCTCACATCCCTATTCTGGAGTAGTGGAAGGGGGCAAAGGGAGGGAAGGAGCAGATTGAGGAAGAGGCTGTTGCAGTAGTTCAGCCTAGAGACGTCTAGAGCTCTGGAGGCATTGAGCCTCTGGGGGAAGGTGAGGAAAGGGAGAATGCCTCTGAGGAGGTGTAGCAGAAAGTGGGCCGTTCTTGGTAAGGTCCATGATATGAAGGATAAAACAGAGAGAGAGAGAGGAGTCGAAGATGACCCCAAGACTTTTGGCCTCAGTAGAAGGTGATGGCAGAGGGCCCAAGTGGGGAAGCCAGAGGGCTGGAGGAAAACAGGGCGTAGGTGTCTCAATAAGAAGGATCTCAGTCTTACTGGCATTAAGATAGAGTTAATTGGAAGCGCACCATACCTGAATAGAGGTCAGAAAAGCGGGAATGTGAGAGGAGGAAGAGGAGGTCAGTTGGAGGAAGACTCCCTTCTCCAAGAGTTTTCCCAGGAAGGGGGTAGTGGAGATAGGGCGATAGTTAGCTGGGCAGGAAGGGTCTGCATTGTCTAACAAGTGGGGCCTGAAGCTAATGTAGTTGGGCCCACCACAGTGACAGTAACATCTGTAAATGTGAGTGGGTATTTACAGATTTTGGGGGGGGCTTGCTACACCTCTGGCAATTGCAAGAGCCCAGGGGGTCAATGGCATAGCCAGGATGTCTTTCCAGGGCTGGTCTGCACATTATGCACGTGGTCCAGAAGAGGGGCTCTCAGAACAAAAGGAAATATATTTAATTTATGCGAGCACGCTCCCTCAGACCAGGCAAATCTTTGAAACATAATAGGGTATTTTATCCCTTTCATGAACTAAATGACACATATGAAACGATTGCCAACTTCCCTTGTACTAAAGCACAAAGTTATCTGCGCCCAACAAAAATCTCATGTTTTCCAAATGTAATTTTAAGACACACACAAAAGCAACTGAGTGATAAAGGGAGATGCACACAGTCGTTCTTTGACACCGGCATGCAGCTTGTTTTTGTCTGTATTACAAAAGATTTGGACCATTTTTGTAGGTCTAGCAAAAAGATAATGTGGAAATAAACAACTCAATTTACAATCAAGGATTATTCCTTTGTGATTCAGTTTGCTTTCTTGGAAGATCAGATGTCTTACTGCAGTGTGTTTGATCTTAGAGACCATATTCACCCGGTACACTGCAAATCACTCAAACCTTCACACTTACTCCTCAGAAGATGTGTCACAGTCAATGGAGTAAAGTCAATACCTGACAGTGAAGCCGTTTCACAACATTTAAGGTTAACAGATGACTCATAGTCTTCAGTCGCTTCAATAGAATAAAATAGACTTATGGACTATTGTAATGCCCTCTACGTAGGAGCCAGCAAGCAAGTCACCAACAAAATTCAGACGCTACAAAACAACACTCTCAGAGCAGCGCTCAGCATTCCCAGGAGAGAACACATCTCCAACATCAGGAAATCCCATAAATGGCTCAACACCTCAGAAAAAATCCTGCTTAAAGTAGCCTCTCTAACTCACAAATGCCTGAACAACGCTGCCCCACGTTACCTAATAGAAAGAATATGCAAATATACCCCCAACAGACCTACCAGAACTTCCAACGCAAACCTGCTCATAGTTCCCAGGTTCAAACGTACCAAAATGGGTGGCAACAGCTTCCAGGTGAAAGCATCCCAACACTGGAACGCCCTACCTCCATCCCTCAAGATACCCCAAACCTATACACACTTTAGACACAACTATATCCAGTGGATAAAGAACAAGGACCACTAATACTTCTAACCCACCACACTGCTGTAATCCTGTAAAGAATATTTATGTGTAAATGTGTAAAATATCTGCCTTTCTGTAAACCTGTACATTTTTTTCTTTTTTTCTTTTTTTGCCTCCATTGTCATACTGTAACACTGTAATGTATAAGCAACCAATAACCATGCTGCTCATGCGCCCTCATTCCCTCGGGTCTGGTGCGCAATACAAATGAATAAACTAAACTAAACTAAACTTAAGTGAAAATAAAGTAAAAGCAAAGGGCAGCGTTTGAGCAGGATGTTTAAGTGATATGTACTCATCTGGTAATTTTTCATTTCAAATAATACATTGTGATATTATTCAACTAGAAAGTGTTCATTTTATTGACTGCGAAAAGACGAAAGGAAGTCAGCCATGCCCTAGTCTGAGCATATGCATGTTTGTTTTCTTTTTTACGGTACAAAATTAAATTCCTACAAAGTAACTGTTGAATGAGTCATTCTACAGCCTGCTAAAAGCAGCAGTGCAGAAAACTACTATCCACTTTTCTCACCTAACGTCACTACTCAATGCACTCTCACGTTACTTAAAGCTATGCTGAAATAGACCGCTCAAATCATGTGCTATAAGTAATGTTTTTTGTACTGGATGAATGTAGGACAACATCTACCAGAATGCAATTTAATGTAATCATTCAAACCTGGTCTTTAGATTCTCATCGCATTTGAAATGGCACAATTTTGAGATCTATGCAAACTACCATATCGTTGTACTACTTTCAGACTTAACACAACCCATATGGTCCTTAGTGATAGTCATCTGCTTTTAGTCCTTGTTTGCCAAAAAGGTGATGGTCTGTCTGCACCATTGCAAAAGGGGTCCAGTGATATGCAAATCAGTCAGGTACTGCCACCAATGGGAGCGGCCCTGTCCGAACTACTAAGCCAGGTCCCCTCTGCATGAAAACACAAGCAACCCCAGACATGTTCGGCCTTGTTGGGCTTCATCAGTGAGGTGCAACTTGGTTCCCTATGGCGCAGCGAGCAAAGGGCCCACGTCTAAACATACCCTGTCTCACATAGGGAGACAAACTGAAGCCAAAAAAGTGATGGATGAAAGGTTTTGAATTAATCTGAAGCAGTGACACTGCCCCGGGAAACCTTCCACACCACCTTTTTTAGACTGTCTGCACCATTGCAAAAGGGGTCCAGCCATATGCAAATCAGTCAGATACTGCCACCAATGGGAGCGGCTCTGCCCGAACTCTAGGCCCGGTCACCTCTTCATGGGTGTAGTGCTTGTTTGACAGGTGTAAGTATCTTGCTAGTAACTGCAACGTGCATAATGTTAAACATCTTTTTAATAGATGCTTCGGCAATGCCTTCTGCTTGTGTCTGAGTTTGAATATTCGATTATTCATGGGCTTTGTTTGTGTTTATTTTAGCAGTAGAGGCTCACAGTGCTTTACTGTATAATGCAGGGCTCCAGGTGGGAAATGCGCTTTAATATGAATGTGCCAACATTGCAGAATTAAAATCTAACATCCTGCAGTCACAAAACATAAATACTACTTTGCAAGATGTGGGCTAAATCCTGTAACTAGGCACCATTTCCATCCAGTGAAGCCACAGAATTAGGTGCTTTCTATTGTATTTTGTATATTTTATTTGCAGCATGGGGCTCTGTTGGTTTTATTTTTGCCTGTTTCCTGTGTGATTGTGCCTGAACCTTTTAAATGGTTCACGGCCACCTATCAACACGTTGGGAGCAGTATTCCAATACCACATGGAAGGCAACAGCTATCCACTCCACACTAATCCCCTCCCCTGCATGTAATGTGACAGCTTGGACCCTCAGGGAAAGAGGGTGGGCCTTGCCCTTCCAGCCACAGCCGCTCTACGTCACTGTCACCGTTCCATCTGAGGACTCTTTATCCCTCCCCTTTTAATAAGCAAACGTTTATATTGGCTGTGCCCTCTGGCACTCAGGAACTCTGGACACTCCTCAACCGCTGGCATGCAGTGTTTTCTTTCGGTACTACCCAAATTGACCTTTTACAATTGACCTTTTAATTGACCTAATTATAGTGGTCCTAATTGACCTTCTGCACAATTGACCTTTATATTATTTTAGGTTTCAAATGGTTGGAGTTATTGGGGTCGGGACTCCCTGTCCCCTGCGCACCTTCTATTAGTGGATTCGGTTTCAGCCTGCAGCCTCGATCATGATTTGTCTGGGGACCAACTCCAGGGTTCCCAAGTAATTAGATGCTTTTTGGGATGACAAACCTTTGATTGGTTGTAGGCGCTGACTGGATTGGATGGTCCAATTTCTGACAGTTCTGCCTTCTGTTGATGTTAAGTCATGGTCCAGTCTTTGAATTTCTAGTGCATATGTTTTTTTAATTATTGTTATTGGTATACTTTAACCAAAACAGTCAGTATGGCAATTAGTGCCAGACGGTCAAAATTAGTGAGTGCAAACAGCCGACGCGCGTTTCAACCGAAGTCTTTCCCAAGGCAGAATTCAAGTGGTAGCAGACTCGTGGTAGAGTAAGTTGCTGGTCCCCCCTGGTCCGGGTGCCAGGTTGAGGCTGGATAGCCTGGTCTGGTGCTGTGATCGGCAGAGTGTGCCGGTCATATACGAATCCATCGTGCATCCGGCCACACCAAAATTTGAATGGCATTTTGTTTCTCTTTATTTTCCACGTAAAATGATTTTAACTTTCGCAAGCTGAACTTGTGCTTCCTCGTTTCTTCGGCTGACTTTTCTCTCAACACAAAATTGATAACATTTGTTCCCATTATTGACCTGACTCTGTATATTGAGTCAGATATTGTTATGAAACGGCATTGCTAGTCCTTTTTAGGCTCGCTGGAAGCACCACGATTCCCTTTCAAGATGGCGCTTTTTTGCATCCACCGTTGCCCCTTCATACATGGCACCCATATTCTATGTGTGCGTCATGACGCCTAGAAACCAGAACTGCTGCTCCCGCTGCGGGCTACATAAAGAAGCCGGCTTGATGGTAAGCCTTGCGTCGCAACTATTCAAATTCCCTGATTCTGTCCCTGTTTCTCCCTTGTTACTGATGCCTTCCAATCCTGCTGCCTTGCTTACCTTTATTGCCTGTTCTGCTGACACGGTCCTGCCAGTGCCTCTCTCTACCCCTGAACCTGCTTCTCCGTGGCCTCTTGTCTTCTCTGCTTTTTGTTCCTGCATTTTCCGTGGACTTTCTGCATTCATGAAATACCAACCTCTGCCTTGCTGCAATCGAGGGCTATTCCCTTTGGAGTTTCCCCTCGCTTTGGGCTTGCCCTCTGAGGCTACCACCTCGGTCCTCTGTTATACAAGAGAGCAGAGTGGAAGAGCGAAAGTACAGCCCTTACCTCTACCCTGATAGAACCACCAGGAGAGAAAAGGTAACGGGTAAACCTGACATATATGGGCATGCCTTCCTGCCCTCTAATGGCTAATTACCACTGCACTGTATTGAGTCTCCTCGTGAGGGTTTTTTCAGGCACTGCCAACTGATCAACGTATCCACTTTCTCCTCAATTCATTATTCTCTCCTGATTCTATGTCACCATCCTTTCTCTGATTGACTTGCTTGAGCAACCTGTTTTCTGCTACTTTCGTCTGAACAGCTCTAATTTGTCTCATGCTCTTATTTTTGAGCAAGAAGCACCAAGAGAGATAATGTAAGGTGTAAACCTGACATAAATGGGCATGTATTCCTGCCCTCTAATGGCTAATTACCACTGCATTGTATTGAGTTTCCTCCTGAGGGTTTTTTGAGGCACTGACAACTGATCAGCGTATCCACTTTCTTCTCGATTGATTATTGTCTCCTGATTCTATGTCACCATCTTTTCTCTGATTGACTTACTTGATCAACCTGCTTTCTGCTACTTTCGTCTGAAGATCTCTAATTTGTTGTCTCATTTCATATTTTTGACCAGTGGTGTCCCTGCATCAACCATGTCAAGTCGTTATACTTTCCCAGACTCGCATTATTAGTCTCCCATCAGCCAGTCATCTTGCAGGTATTGTAGGTTTACCTTATGGTGTAGTCTGTTATAGCATGAGGTCCTTGGACCATAGTTTCTGTGCACTGCAGTTCAATTGTATTTTCTTAGTCTGCTGTGATCTGGGGGCTTCTGAGAATGGCAGTTGATGAAGGCGCTGCATGGAGAAAGACACCTAACACCGCCTGTGCGGTGCTTTGTTGCTTCCATGTAACATATGACAATAAACACTGAAGAAATCCGACTGCCTCCGTCTCACCCACCCACAGAACAGCAGCCTTATGCTTCCTGTATGAAAAGAGACTTTAGAGAGCTTGCTGAATGTTTTGGAATCTTAAGATGTCCGCCATTTTTCAAACTGGAAAGCGATAGAGGCTCTATAAGATGTTTCACATTCAGTTTACTTCATTAAACTTTCTTTGTCGTTAGTGCTCCTCGGTGGAAATACAGACACAAATACAGACACAATGGATGAAAAGTGGGTATGATTATTCTTGAAGGGCTAAAACACCTCTCAAAATGTTTATTCCGGCAGCTGATCCGTCGAGGCATATTTAGGAAGACAATTCTGCTGGCCAAAACCTGAGGAATGAATTTATGATTAAATCAACCACGTATCTTCAATATTCCACAAACCTAAGCATAACAAAATGATGTCTTTATTACCCTCTGCATTGGTTGCTGCTAAGGGGAAATAGGTTTATTACCTTGTCTATTTCCAATTCACAAACACCTTCAGACGATCCAAGACCTTCTACTGCATGACATTTGTAATTCCTGATAAGAGGAACAAACAAACCACAGTATGTCTTCTGCACCTATTTATCTGGTGTCATGAACATGCAAATCTCTTAATAGTTGTCAAGCATGTTTTTTGCATGACATTAGTCAGATATGACATGTATGCTAATTTAAACACACTGCATGGAGTTTCTTGAGGGACCCATAAATGTAAAATATTGAGTAGAATCTAAGGGTTTATGCTAACAAACTGAAAACCAGTAACCGAAATGCAGTAAAACTCCATAAAAGAGAAAATTGCATAGGTAACTAAATTGAAATAAAAACACTTAAGACAAGTTTTTACTATAAAAGTGTTATTTTTCATGAAATGCTTTGAGAGATAAGTTTATGTGGCGTCGATTGATGTCCGTTGTACTCCCTGTTTTAAAGACTTGTTATTAAAACAGCTTTGACTTTTGCCAACTTCTTGAGTCAGTCTGATTATTGATGTTTAAGTAAGATCTGCATCGCCATCCATCTCAGATACTGTTACCTCATTTTAAAGGACCAGTTGTCCGGGTTCACTTGGTAGCAGAGAGAGTATGTTCAGGCCCATCGACCGATAAAGCTCTTAGTGATTACGGAGCATCGGGCATCCTCCACCATCTAGCTGGAAGAAAGCAAGGTTTCCTATGGAGAGCGGTCGAACATAGACGAACTTGCAAGCGAAGAAGATACAGGTGGGACGGGTCTTTCTTTCATGAAATCCCTCCTTCTTTCCACAGGCGCTGAGCAGACCGAAAGCGAAAGTGGCTGGTTGGAGGAGGAGACGATCCAGAGTGTCAAGAGCTGAAGGCGAATGGTGAGTGGATTGAAGGAAGTGGCAAACACATGTGAGAAATGTGAGTTTGGGGGATTGTGATCATAGCGAAGAGTAACCAGGGTTGATTGAGTAAATAAATATAAATATGTGACAAGGAACGTCAGAGACGAAGAGTGTCTGAGATAAAGCCCAGTGTCCTACACTTAAGAAGTGTCTAGAAGGAGTATTTGCAAAACCCAACTGGGTAAAACTATGCTGCATATAGATAGATCTATACAAGGAGACGATTCACAATTCATAGGAGTAAATTAGGGGCAAGTAATAGCAGCGAAACGCGCTGAGGAAGTATATGTTGGAAAGCTGACTAGTTTGTCTGTTTGTGTATTTTATTTATAAGAGAGGTGAAGTGTCGAAGAACGACAAGGACAGGGTGTGTTGGGTAGAGATCAAAATCTTATAATTTATCTGCTTTAGTTATTATTGGTACCAATTGAAATAATTAGATTGGAGTAAAGTTGTGAATCAGAGGCTTTGAGCAGCGACAGTTGGTGCACGCTCATATTTATTGTTTTCTGAAATGTATTTTATGTAATTGTACCCATTAAGGGAACTAAAAGCAGTGATAGGATTTAGTAGTACGATATCTGAACCACCTGCTTATAGCAGGGATGAGTGTTCAGAAAGAGGAAGGGCTAAAGGAAAGGAGGAGACCTCTAAGGTCCTGTAAGATAAAGAGGAGAACAGTGAATTACCAAACTTATCCTCAGACATAGAACGGGAGATTAAGAGATGGAAAGGAGAAAGGGATAGAGTTGACAAGTTTACGCTCGTACAGAACGAATGGATGGCCGGACAGATATTGCTCAAACTCGATGGAAAGGACATTGAGGGAGTAAGGCAAGGGGAAGATCAAGACAAGCAAGATAGAAAAGATAGGGAAAGAGAGAAACAATTGAAAGCGGATGAGCATAAAAGGAAGAGTAGACAAAGGCGAGAGCAAATGTATCAGGAGAAGCAATTTATAAAGGAAGAAAGGGCAGTAGAACAGAAAGTATGACAACAGGCAAATAGCCCTTGAAGAACAAGATAGGCTAGAAAAGAAGAGAGAAGAACAGGAAGAACAGAAATTATGAGATAAAAGAATGCAAAGTTGAAGAGACAAAGAAGTGTGTAGAGCAAACGAAAGAAGAGAAGAGAAAAGACAAGAAGAAGATAGAGTTAGATGGGAAGCGAGAAAACAAAGGGAATTAGACAAAAAAATAGAACAAAAAAGGAGACAGAGGGAGCGCGATATTGATCACATTGAAAAAGAGCAGATGGAATGTAGTCCAGTAATATCACAAGGCGACATAGAAGAGTTTCTCCCGTCGCAAGGAGGAATGCCAAGACCATCTAGAGTAAACCTAGATGAGAATTTTGAGATAGGTATTATCGGAGATAGAATCGATAAAGCTTACCAAGAGATGAGGACAAAAAATGAGTCGAGAAGAAAGGGAAAGGAAGATCGACTCACAGGTGTCCAGTCACGAGGCAAGGAAGGAAGCCCGTTTAGTCTCGAACATAGGGCCTTGTCTTTGGACAGGCTGACCTTAAACAGAAATGAGAAAGATGAAAGCCACACTTGTTGGGGACTAGACACGTCAGAGGAAGAAAGAGCAATCTCCCTTGGGGAAGAGGGAGAAAGTGCATGCAGTCCTGAGGAATGTCTGCAAACAGATAAGGAAGCAAGATGGTCGGATTTAGACCAACCTAAAGATCAGATGCTAGACCCTTTGGCGTACCCAGAGTGACCTAAAGGGCGATCACACACTGAGAGAGGAGAATCGCCACCATATGTGAGCAGGTTGAGGTAATTGCCAGGTAGAAGCCAATCAGTGACCATTGTTCCCACTATGAGTAGGCAGACGATGGGAGCGGATTGCGGATTTGGGTTTATGTAATTCCCCATACTACAGAAAGGAGGGGCCAGACCGCAGTACAAGCATAATTTAAGATGTAAACTCCCAAGTTTAACAGCGGTGCAGGGAAATTGATTTATGAGTTAGAAAAGATGGCAGGAGGAAACATGTTAGCTATAGGGGACATTAAAGGTCTTCTAACAGCCATTCTTGGGGAAAGAGCTGATGACATTTGGACGAGAGCAGGTTATTCGAGTTTCACAGCACAGAACACAGCTCATGATGGAGCCACATTTAATAATTGTAGGGTGGCTGTCTGGAAAGCGATTAGAGTACAATATCATGATATGTCAGATATGGGTGCAATTATGGCACGTAAGATGCAAGAAAATGAAGATTGCTATATTCAATATTTTCAGGAATGGTGGACCTTGGAAATGAGGGAGCCTTGGGGCAAATCTGTGCCAATATTTTACCACACTTTGTGTCAGGGTGTTATGCTCACCTGGCTCCCACAGAGACGTCGATCTGGACTGGACTGCTGCAGTCTCACCAATGTGACGCATGGGGCCGAGATGACGGACTGGACTGGCCCACCTAGCTTCATTTGCTTGGCCCGTAGGAATTTTCTTCTGCAAATGGAGAAAGGGAATTAACCACCCATGGAGTTGAGCGTAAATCCCCCTACCCCGCTGTTCTCCCCACTGATCACCTTGGATGTCCCCTCTTATAGTCTCACCTCATGATTTGAAAAGATGAGCTCTCCATCCTGCATTGAGCGCAGGGGCCCCTAGATAACCATTTGCTTCACTGGCTCAAAGGAATTGGTGAGTTCCAGGACAATATTGACTCTGATATTCGCAGCAAGACGCCATAAGTATGTAGTTCGTAAGAGTTCAAATGCCTGACTTTCACTCTTGTCCGATTCCTTGCAGGTTGCAGCTTGACCCTACTGAAGAGTTCCTTGTGGCAACCGGTAATGTCCTGGTAAGGATTTGTATTATCCAACACAGTTCGATAACAGTTTGTAACCTGTTGCTTTCTCCCTTATTCAGGCGCTGAGAGAAAGTATGCAGTCTCGGGGAATAATGCCTCCGGCGGTAAAATCAGGTAAGTCTTTTGTGGTGAGGAGGGTTCCCCTTGTTAGTCCCTTGTTTCACCTTGTGGTCCTTTTGTTTCCCCTTCGGGGCCGGGGTTCGGCTAGGATGCAGTGGAAGCTGCGCTGACCTCTGAAGAAGAATAGTATCCCCAGTGGTAAAATCAGGTAAGTCTATGGGGGGTATTCCTCTGTGTATTCCCTTGGCTCACCTTGCTGTTCTTGTCTTCTGCTTAGGTGCCGGAGTGCGGCGGGAACATGCAGGAGGATGCAGTGAAATGTGAAGATGCTGCGAAGGCCGGTGAGTTCAGCGTGGCGCTGCAGCAGGCGAGGCGACACGCATAAAATAACTTCGAATGGATTGTGTCCTCCCACGTATTCCTCATCTTGTGATAATTCGTTATCTCCAGCTTTGCTGCTTCGGAAAAAACATTTCTCGGCAGAGGGCGCTGCGCTCGAGGTCGTGGCGTCGATTGTCCCTCGACGTACTCCGTACGGTGTCGACATCACCGATGGTATAAATACCTCGAGCCGCGCCCGTCACTTCAGTTCCGTTTTTCCGATCACTTCGCTATCGAGAACGGCGTGCTTCTATTTTCTGTGAAGAAAATGTCGTCATCTTCGACACCTTCGACACCCAGGACTGGTTTTAAAAAGTGTGCAGATTGTGGATCTAAGATGTCGATCACCGATCCCCACTGGATTTGTCTCTGGTGTCTCGGTTCCAGTTACCGAACCGACGACTGCGGGTCCTGCCAATCGATGACCAAAAAAGCTCTTCGTGAGAGGAGAGGTAAACTGTCGGTGGGGAGGGAGGCTTCAAAAAAGGTTTTGTCTAAAAGACATAAGAAAACGACTGATTCTAAGGAATCGGATCGACATAGGCACTCAAAGAGATCTCGATCTAGGAGTAGATCGAGACACCCTTCGTCGTCATCGAAGAAAAGACATAGATCTCCCTCATCATCATCTTCTTCTTCAGAGTCGACCGAAGAAATTCATTGTCCGACTAAATCGGATTCTCCCAGTAAGTGGGAAGAATTCCGCAAAAAGATGATGGAGGTTTTCGAGAATGCGGCCCGACCCCCTCGAAAGACCCTCGAAAAAGCCATACCTCTAAAGTCGCTCCATTGGACGACAAAGGGAAGTCCAAGGCTACCATGGCTAAAACCAGTAGTGTTGAGGAATCCATAAAACCTCGAGTCGACGTAAAACCGTCGAAGACTCTTCGAGAGTCGAGCACATCTCCAGTGCCGTATAAGAAACACAAGTCGTCGAAGACTTCGACAATTTCGACGATGCCCTCGACGTCGATAATTTCGATGCAAAGCCAGATGCGTCATCGACGCCATTATCGAAGTCATCTTCGAAAACTTCGAAGACTTCGAAGACAACTTCGAAAACTTCGAGAGATTTACAATTTTCTTCGAAGCAGATGGAAGAGGAAGAAAGGAGATTCACTCCTTTACCCAGATCAGATTTTTTCAAATCTATGTCAGCAATCTATGAAGAGTCTGCTTCAGAAGAAGACAATGCTTTTCCTTTGGGAGTTACTTATGGTACAAGACAAGTTCCCGAAGAACTCATTGACCAGGAATCTAGAATGAGAGACCTGAGTGATACTGTACATTCTGCCAGTGGAGTTGACACATCCCCAGAATTAGAGTTCGCCAAACCTGATCCTGCAGAACATGCAGATGCTGGGTACAGGGGTCTTATGACCAAAGTAGTTGAATATATGGGTTGGGGTAATACTTCACCCATTTCTGAACAAGATGACATGACTGATATAATCGTCAAGGGACCTCAGAAAGATCCTGTTCTCCCTTTTCACAGGGCCCTTCAAAGGACTGTAGAGAAAAACTGGGAGAAACCAGAAACTATTGCTGCTGCAGACAGCACTTTTCCAAGAAAATATAGACCAACTGGAACGGATCCTGAATATTTGAATAAACGTCCGATTCCAGAGAGTTTAATTATTCAGGCAGCATCTACTTCAAAACAAACTGCTTGTCCAACTATTCCTCCAGATAGAGAGGATAAAAGAATTGATGCCTGGGCATGTAAAGTTTTCACGTCAGGCAGTATGGCACTCAAGTCAGCAAATGTCACCTGTACCCTAGCCAGGTTTACCCATACCCTGTGGGACTATATTTCGGCAGCGGCTGATCATATTCCGGAAGGCGAGGAAAGGGAAGGCTTCCTGAATATAGTCAAAGACGGGAAAGAGGCAATGGGGGAATGTCTCCAGTCTGGACTGGATACTGCGGATAGCATCAGCAGATCCATGGCTGCAAGCGTTGTGCTACGCAGATTTGCGTGGTTGAGGAAGTCGGGATTTGCACCAGACGTGCAATCTAGACTCCTCAACATGCCCTTTGATGGCTCGAGGCTCTTTGGCAGAAAGGCTGATGAAAGCCTAGAAAAACTTCAGACCTCGAAAGCTGCAGCTAAATCTCTTAGCGCCTCTTTGCGCCAGTCTCTAAAACCCTATTCCGGCTCATCTTCCTGGAGGGGTTGTTCTTTTCGCTACTACTCTTCTTTTGGTAGAGGAAGAGGACAGGCTTCTCAAAGGGGCAAAAGAAACTTCCCTTGTGGGACACGAGGAAGAGGTGCAAAATCAGCCTCAGGAGCGGCATCTGTACCCTCAGCCACTCCTGCAGCCGCCTCCAATCCCTCTGAGACCTTGTTACAGAAAACACCAGTGGGAGGCAGGATCTCTCAGCATCTGACGGAATGGCGGGGCATTACCTCAGATGCTTGGGCACTGGAAACAGTTGCCCAAGGTTACTGCCTCCCCTTCCAAAAAAGGCCTCAGAATCATCCACCGGGAGTCAACTCCGTCAAAATTCCGGATCTGCTCCTGTTGCAGGAAATTTTAACCCTGCTAGAGAAAGGTGCCATAGAACCAGTACCTGTAGCGGAGAGGAACAGGGGTTGGTACTCCCCATATTTTCTCATCCCAAAAAAGGACAGAGGACTGAGACCCATCTTGGACTTGAGAAACTTGAACAAGTTCCTCAGGAAGGACAAGTTCAAGATGGTGACTCTCTCTCAGATCCTTCAGGCTCTCCAACTCCAAGATTGGTTGGTATCATTGGACCTTCAGGGTGCTTACTTTCATGTGCCAATCCATCCAAAGCACAGAAAGTACCTGAGGTTCGCGATTGGCAATTCTCACTATCAGTTTCGAGTTCTGCCATTCGGGTTGACCTCCGCCCGAGGGTTTTC
The DNA here is from genome assembly GCF_040938575.1 of Ambystoma mexicanum. NCBI lineage: Eukaryota > Metazoa > Chordata > Amphibia > Caudata > Ambystomatidae > Ambystoma > Ambystoma mexicanum. Next base: position 110,351,902 of record NC_090931.1, read on the forward strand.
ACCAAACTGTTGGTGGTTGTGGCAGCAAGTCTCAGGAGAGGAGGTATTCACATATATCCCTACCTGGACGACTGGTTGATCAGAGCAAGTTTGCCAGAACAAGCTCAAGAACATCTGTCGATCACCTGCCACTTACTCCACAAACTGGGCTTCTCCCTCAATTTCAAGAAGTCCCACATGATACCATCCCAGAAACTCCAATTTATCGGAGCAGTCTTGGACGCTTCATCGGGAAAAGCCTCCGCTCCCGAAGCGAGAGCTCTCCACATCCAGCAGATGGTAACGAAGTTTCAGAATGCCCAACATCTACCGGCCTTCGATTTTCTCAAGTTGCTCGGCCTCATGGCATCCTGCATTTTCCTAGTACCAGAGGCCAGGTTAAGAATGAGATCCCTTCAATGGGCTCTCAGACCTCAGTGGTCCCAGTTCTCGGGGAATATGTCAGATCTTCTGCAAGTCCCGAGCGCAGTTGCTCAGGATCTTCTATGGTGGGCTTGCAACGACAACTTTCTCATGGGAAAGTCCTTTTGGCAACCATGGCCGGAGATAACGGTAGTGATGGACGCCTCACTCACGGGGTGGGGAGCACACACCAACGATCTGACAATCAGCGGTCGTTGGTCTCCATTGGAGTCCAAACTACATATCAACCTGTTGGAGCTGAGAGCAATCGGACTAGCTCTGAAGGCCTTTCTGCCCTCTGTACAGGGAAAGAATGTCCTGATAATGACGGACAATACAGTGGCCATGTACTATCTCAACAAGAGAGGAGGTGTAGGGTCACTGCCACTGTGCAGAGAAGCAATGCAGCTCTGGTTCTGGGCAATACGAGAAGGAATCTCTCTGTCGGCTATTCACCTAGCCGGAGGGAAGAACACGGCGGCAGATGCTCTGAGCAGGCAGAGCACGGTCTCTCACGAGTGGGAGCTGGCTCAGGAAGTCCTTCTGGAGATCTTTGCCCTTTGGGGAACCCCTCAAGTGGATCTGTTTGCCACCGCGATCAACCGGAAGTGCGATCAGTACTGCTCAAGGGAATTTCCTCAAAGAGGAGCTCTGGGAGACGCATTCGTAGTGGAGTGGAAGTTTCCACTGCTGTACGCATTTCCCCCAGTCCCCGTGATTCCACAAGTAATCAGGAGGTTGAAAAAGTTCAGGAAAACCATGATCCTAATTGCCCCGGATTGGACCAGGAGAACGTGGTACCAGGACCTTCTAGACATGTCCATCTGCCCTCCAATACGTCTTCCGCAAAGAGAGGATCTTCTCTCGCAAGAGGAAGGTCGGGTTCTCCATCCAGAGGTCAAGACACTCTCACGCATGGTTTCTGAGAGGTTGAGATACAAGGATTGGGATCTTCACGATGACGTAATGGAAATCTTGCTTTCGGCCAGAAGACCAGCAACAAAGTCTTTGTACCGATGTCGCTGGAATAGGTTTAGTAACTGGTGCAAAGACAAGGATGTGGACTCTTTTCAGTGTGGCACCCCAATGGTGCTTTCTTTCCTGTTACATCTAGCCAATCTGGGGTTCCAGATAGGAACAATCAAAGGATACCTTGCGGCGCTGTCCATTTTCAAGCGCTCCTCGGAAGAGGTTTCATATTTCAAAATACCATTAATAATTCAATTCTTAAAGGGGCTTACTAATGTATACCCTCCAATACCTTTTCATGTACCAGCTTGGGACTTACATTCTGTATTAAAATTCTTGACTTGCATACCCTTTGAGCCTCTGCACTCATGTGCATTGAGGCTTCTGACTCTAAAAACTGTCCTCCTTGTGGCCCTATCATCAGCCCGCAGGGTTAGCGAACTTCAGGCAAACCACCATATGCTATTTTTTATAAGGAAAAGGTAGTCCTTAAAGTTAAACCTTCGTTCTTGCCAAAAGTAGTCTCGCACTTCCATTTGTCACAAAAAATAGTACTACCAACTTTTTATCCTCCTCCTCATCTGGGCAAGGAAGAGGAGAGATTACACAGACTAGATCCCAAGAGGGCTCTTAGTTTTTACATCTCAGGATGGCTAAATTGAGACAAGATGACCAACTATTTGTGGGTTATACTGGTCATAAATTAGGCTTATCTGTAACAAAACAGACCATCTCCCGCTGGATCATATTAGCCGTTAATTGAATGCTACAGATTAGCGGGAAAAGAACCACCAGATGGGCTTCGTGCCCATTCTACAAGGGGAATGGCTACTTCTGCGGCTCTAAAGAGGGGAGTTCCGGCAGCAGATATTTGTGCAGCTGCAACCTGGAAAACCATGCATACTTTTGTTAAACATTATTGTTTGGACACTGCCTCCTCTAACGAGGGTTTATTTGCAAAGGCAGTTCTGCATTCTGTCCACAAAAACTGAAATTAGTATTCCCACCTCCAAAAAATTGATACTGCTATGGGAGCCTATCACAAGATGAGGAATACGTGGGAGGACACAATCCATTCGAAGAACAAGTTACTTACCAACTGTAACGTGCTTTCGACTGGATGTTCCTCCCACGTATTCCTCATCGACCCTCCCATCCTACTCCACAGTACAGTTTACGTTTTCTTACACTTTCCTCTCACGAAGAATGTATCGGTCATAGGACACGCCTGGGTGTTCCTCCTATATATATATATATATATATATTTATTTCTTTGAAAAAACAGAACTGAAGCAACGGGCGCGGCTCGAGGGACAATCGACGCCACGACCTCGAGCGCAGCGCCCTCTGCCGAGAATTTTTTTTTCCGAAGCAGCGAAGCTGGAGATAACGAATTATCACAAGATGAGGAATACGTGGGAGGAACATCCAGTCGAAAGAACGTTCCAGTTGGTAAGTAACTTGTTCTTCTTTCTCCCAGCTCGAAGGCGCGATGGATCGGGAATTCAGGTAAGGATCAAAGGTATTGCTCTTGTTCTAACCTTTTCTCCTTCTTTCTCCCTTTTTCTAGGAGCTCCAAACTCGAGGCTGGCGTGGCAGAAGACTGGATTCAGACTTGCAGGCACGGTGAGCGTTACGCTGCTGGATGCAGAATAACGTGAAGCGTGTGCTGCTCTTCGGGCGTGGTTTAAATAGCCTCCAAAGTTGTCCCAGGTAAGTATTCCTCCCCAGCCCCACCCGAGTAAAAAAATAGTCCCTAGGTAAAATAGTCCCTTCCAAGCCTCGTTTGGCTTGGAGCTCTTGCAGCATGGTCTGCATCAGGTACGTTTGCAGCATGGTCTGCATCAGGTAAGTTTTAATCTATGAGCCTGGCGCCTATGGCACCAGGACTGACTCTCCATTTGAGCCTGGCGCCATAGGCGCCAGGACTGCACCCAAATAGCCCCTAGCAGGGGTTGTTGGGCTTGCTTGGGGTAACTTGATGCCTGCTTCCGGGGTTGCTGGACTTGGTCTGGGTCCCCGGGGGTAGGCATCATGACACAGGGGTTGCCAGAAGAGGTACAGAGACAGCTTAAGAAGCTAGTGGGAATGGAAGCGAAGCCATGAGCGGAGATACAGTTGACTATTGCGCATCATTGCCAATTGCTGCAAGAGAAGAATAAGAAGAGGGAGAATGCTAGGAAACTTGAGGAAGCTTAGTTAGTCCAGAAGAAATGATCAAAGTATGCCATAGAAGGAGCAGTATTGAGGGGCTGGGAACGCAGCATATAGCAGGTGTGCAACAGGTGAATAATAAATGCCAGTTGGAGCAAGGAGGAAATGGATTTGCGCCGAGAGGAAGACGTACAGGCTTTAGAGGAAGAGGAGGTTTTCAGAAAAATCAGGACGGTTTTCAAAATAACCAAGGTGGATTTCAGAATTTGCAGAATGATAACCAGACTGTGCAGGGAGGGCAATTGAGGAGATTCCCTCCTATATGTTGGACATGTGGTATGACAGGGCACATTTCCCGAACATACGAGAGCCAAGGGAATGGGCAATTCTCAAGAGTAGGGGAACAGCTTATCCTCCAGCATAAAGCCCACAAGGTAGGGACGGGTTTGCCCAAGATCAGACAGTGTATCAAGCACAAGTGCCACAGACACAACAGGCGTTACAACCACAGCAAGCATCAATGAATCTGCCGCAAGGGCAATCACCGCACACACCCATGCTGATACAACAGAGTGAAAATACTGGACAGTTATTGACACCTAGAGTAGGGGGTGTCACGATTGCAGGAGGAAGTCCTTTCACAGGCTCGGGACTAAGCATGTACCCACAATAGGACAGCTCACTCGGTGACTTTATGTGTTCAGTACTATCAGTGACACCAAATCCTAAAGAGGAACCAAGGGTCAATGTTACCATAGTAGGCAAATCTTTTTCTTCTTTAGTAGACACTGGAGATACTCACTCATGTATCCGAGAGGGAAGGTTTTTGTTATCAGGAAATGCCATGAATGCTCAAAGCTTCTCTGGAGCTACAAGTAGAGTTGCTTTTACTGATGAAATACCAGTCTCTATAGGGGAGTGTGATATGTCTGTACCTTTATTGTATTGAAAACAGACACCAGTTCATATTCTGGGCAGAGACTTAATGACGAAGTTATTATGACAATCTCCTTCACTGATGAGTGAATGGTGTGCTCCACTCCAGGGATTGTTTATTTCAATGTGGGTGAATTTATTATGGCGTTTACTAGGCAGATAGCTCTGCGAGGAGTGCCATTAGAGCCAGAAGGTTTTGTTTATGGGGTACACATTCTGTTAAAATGGTTCCCTGGGAAAGATTATTAGAATACCTGATGAATTTTTGTTCAGGCCACAGATACCTATAGATGAAGAGGAGCGACTGTTACGCTCACCTGGTCTCTGTGGAGGTGTTGAGGCACGGTTGCAGCCCTCCCAGGAATGTGATCATCCCCATCGGATCTCTCCCCCTGCGGATAGGCTGTGGACTACGACAATTGGTGACTCTGCTCTTGCGCGGATATGAGAAAAGGTGAGTGCGCTGCTCAGTGACTATGGTACCTCTCAAACCCTTCTACCCAAGGTGCGATTTCTGTGGGCATGTACTGGCCCATAAGGCTCACCTGATATTTATTGATGGTGAGCTCTCTGTCCTGCTGCTTCTGGAAGGGGCGCTTGTTGATGGGATATATTCCTTCACTGATCCCTGGTGAATAACAGTCCAGTCCAGCTGCGACGATTCTTCTCTTGATTGGTAGCAAGTGTTTCTCAATGTCTCTTGTCTATTCCTCTTTCTGTTTTTCCCCTTTCCGTTTTCTGTCTTGTATTATTGCTCTCGATTTTATTGTTATTTCCTGAATAATGTTTTCTCTTCTGCTTTCTCCCCAATAGATGGAATTGCGGCTCAACAGCAGCTGTGGAGGTGCGTAACGCAGCCGGGAGGAAGATAGATGAAACCGCAATGACGGACAACAGGTTAGTGATGGTTTAAGGGAACATGCGAGATGGGATGGGAGCAGAACCTTAAACTCCATGTCTTTTTAATGTCTAACCTTGCTTTTGGCTTTTTTCTTGCAGGTGCTGCAGTCGCAGATGAAGCGCGTAGTGCTGCTGTGTCAAGAAGAAGAATTCAGCGGCCCTGAAGTCTTGAAGGTGAGCTGCGGTGTCAAAATGAAGAGTACACCGCCCCGGAAGGTTTGAAGGTGAGCTGCGCTGCCAAGATGAGGAGTTCTGCGCTCCGGAAGGTTTGAAGGTGAGCTGCAGTGCCAAGATGAAGAGTTCGACGCCCCGGAAGATGTGAAGAAGACGTGCACAGGTGAGAGCTGATTCCCCAGATGGTAAGTATGGAGGCAGGAAGCAGGATTTCCAAGGTAAGTTCAGATCCCAGGCGCAGTGAGCGTTATGCTGCATGGATGTGCAGAATAACGTGAAGCGTGCTGCATGGATGTGCAGAATAACGCGAAGCATCTGCCTCGTGGATTGGAGTAGCTTATATAGCTGTGAGCGGGGTCACGCCCACTAGGCCTGGCTTGCCTGCCACACCGTGTCACTCCTAGTGAGTCAGCACGTGCAAGGCAACCCAGTGAATAGCGGTCCCACCCCAGAGTACACGTGGGTCTGCTTTAAGTGATGAAAGTGTCCATGTTAAATGCATTTTGCACCCGGAATGAGGTGCTATGCTTACAATAAAAGTATTTTGTCCCCAATAAATGTCTCTTGTTGTCTGTTATTTATGAGCCTGGCTCCAAAGGCGCCAGGACTGTGTCCAACCGGGCCCTGTCTGTGTTCTTGGCCCGATGACCATGACAGCAACATATTTTTCTCTTACAGTTGCAGGCAGCCGTAATATGAGGGGAATTAGCAATGCTTGAAGTATTTGATGATGAAGGTAGGCCATGGAGAACAGTAATTGTCATTGGGGAACGGTATAGAGTGATTAACTTCACAGACGAAGACATGTTTAGGGATGATCCATCAGATCATGAAGTGGTATTTGAGATGAGTATTACATATTGGGTGAGAATAGAAGGAAGGGAGATCCTACAGCGAATGGTGATTGTGCGGCAGCGTCCCGCATTTTTTAATGAGGACATGGAAAAGGTGCCAACCTCCTTATGGCCTACAGGACCTTATGATGTAGGCCTATTGAGGGGGGTGGGAGGAGTTAAGATTAAGCTGAAACCAGGAGCAATTTTACCTTGAGCAAGGTAGTATCCAATGTCTTGAGAGGCAGATGAGGGTATTTTTAAGACTATATCGGCTATGATGGAACAAGGCATTATGGTGATGTCAGCGTCACCGTGTAATACTGCTGTGTATCCTGTGAAAAAATTGAAGGGAGGGTTGTGGCGTTCAATTCAGGACATGAGGCTGCTTAACCAGATTGTAGAGGCAGAGTTTCCTTTAGTTCCGAATCCTGTGATGATTTTATATAGTATTCCTACAGAGGCATGACATTTCACATTGATTGACTTGAAAAATGTTTTTTTCTCAATCCCGTTGCATAAGGACACTCAAGACCTCACGTAATTTACGTTCCGGCACACTAAGCTGAAGAGTACTCGTTTGCCACAAGGCTACTGCCAGTCCCCATCGATCTTTAATAGGATCCTGCACATGGACCTAAGCAATATTGATTTGCCAAGCGTTGTGCTGCAGTACGTAGATGATATTTTAGTTTGTAGCATGACAGAAGATGAGTGTAGGCAAGATTCAATTCGATTGATGACTATTTTGGCAGACAAAGGATACACGGTAGATAAGGAGAAGTTACAATATTGCCAAGAAGAGGTGTTGTACATAGGTCAGTTGATTTCATATGAGGGGAAAGAAGGTTACAACTGAAAGAGCGGAGGCGATTAAGAAAATGTCAAAACCGCACACGATGAAGCAAATGCAGCAGTTTTTGGGATTATGTAACTATGTTAGAGGATGGGTATTTGATTATAGTTCATATACAAGACCTCTTTTGCAGGCTTTAAAGAAAGCCCAAGTGAATAATGAGAAGATAGAATGGACAGAGGAAATGGAGGAAGGATTTGAGGAGTTGAAAATATCAATATATACAGCTCCAGTTAGGAATTCCCAATTATTTTTGTTATTTTGTTCTTGCATACGAATTGAACAGTTATGACAGCAGTGCTTACACAGAGAACCACACTTGGGTATAGAACTTTGGCATATTATAGTGGGATTTTAGATCCAGTTATGAGAGGACACTTTCCTTGCGAACCATCGCCGGCAGCAGCCACATTCGCTATTGAGAAGTCTGCAAGCATTGTGATGGGGTGTTCCATGACTTTATTTGTTGAGCTTGCCTTTTTTGATGTTTTGGTAAAACCTATGGGTACACTAACATCTCAGAGGGCTTCTTCATATGAGGTTGTCATATTGAATCTTTATATCCAGTGATAAAAATAGTTAGGTGTAAAATAGTGAACCCTGCCACGTTTGTAGCAGAACCTGTGACAGAAGACGAGCAAGTGCATGATTGCTTGAATTACGAGGAGTTTTATTATGAAATCCCGAGGGTAAAGGAGAATGCTCTATCAGGGGGAGGTTCTCTTTATTGTCGGGTCTCTGAAAACTGATCAAACTTATGGAGAAAGGCATTCAGGCTCAGCTGTGGTAAGGCACAGAGCTGACAGGGAATTCAAAGGGGTAGCAAGTGCGAGACCACCGTCTCATTTTTCATGCTCAAGAATCACACAGGGCAGGAAGTGACGGCGTACAGTGACTCCGCCTACATGACATCAACAATACACGCAGGGTTAGCATGTTGGAAAAGGAGGGGCTACCTCCAAGCAGACGGCACTCCCGTGCAACACACTGCATTTTTGGACAGGCTTATACTAAGAGAACTGACTTTATTTCATGTGGAAACCAAGCTGCAGATCAAGCCAAAAGGGTTGCACATTCACTGGATATTTTTAGTTTTGATGATATGATATGATATGGCATTTGTAACGCGCCTATACACAAGTGTTTCAAGGCGCGACGAGGCAGGAAGGGGGAACAGGGGGAGGACAGACAACGATCCTACTAGGCCAGGTGTCATTCAGACCGCGCAAGTGCAGAGGTAGGGGGAAGGGAAAAGTGCAGTACAAGGTAAGTAGAATAGAAATAAATAGATAAATAAATAGGCCAGCTGGTGGCAAGTGCAAGGTAAGTGCAGACAAGTGCTGGGAAGGGGGGGCTGTAGGGATACAGAGACAGTCCCGCAGTGCAGGGGTTGCCAGGGAGGCAGTGCAAGTGGAGAGTGGCTGGGCCCAGGACCGAGGTCGGTGAGAGTGGCCAAGTTTCAGATTCAGTGCAGAATTTAGTGAAGGATTAGAAGGGGAGAGGGAGAGAGAAAGCAGAAGCAAAGAGGAAGGTTTTGAGGTGCTTCCGGAACCGGAGATGGTTCTCCTCAAGTTTCAGGGAGGCAGGAAGGCTGTTCCAGAGGGAGGCTTCTGCCGCGGAGAGAGATTTACCCCCAGCTCGTTGCTTCGAGAAGCGGCTGACCCTGAGGGAGTTGGAGACGGATGAGCGAAGGGCTAGGGAAGGAAGATATTTAGGAAGAGAGAGTTGCAGGTATTTAGGCCCCAGGCCCCAGAAGGCCTTGTGGACAATGCAGAGGGTTTTGAACTTAATCCTCGCAGCCACTGGGAGCCAGTGTAGAGATTTCAGTCCTGGAGAGATACGGTCCCTGGGCTTGAGGCCAAGGACAAGTCTCGCAGTTCTGTTCTGGATGAGTTGCAGAGGGCGGAGAGTGGAGGCAGGCAGATTAAGATAGAGACTGTTACAGTAGTCCAGCTTCGAGAGAACCAGGGCTCGGGAGACAGTGAGCTTCTGGGGGAAGGAGAGGAAGGGAAGAATACCTCTAAGGAGGTGCAGCTGGTAGTGTGACTTCTTAGAGACGTCAGATATATGAGGAGAGAAGGAGAGTGTGGAGTCAAAGATGACCCCGAGGTTTTTTGCCTTGCAGGTAGGAGCAGGAAAGGGCCCAAGAGAGGCTGGCCAGAGAGCTGCAGGGAAGGAGGGAGTGGGTGTGCCGATGAGTAGAATCTCGGTTTTACTAGCATTAAGGCGGAGGTTGTTGGCAGCACACCATTCCTGGATAGCAGACAGACAGTCAGAGATGAGGGCAGGAGAGGAGGAGGCCGAGGGTAGCCTGAAAATGAGCTGGGTATTGTCCGCATAGCACTGAAAGTTGGGGCAGAGGGCGGCGATGCGGTGGGCAAGAAGTGCCAGATACTGGTTGAAAAGCCAGGGAGAGAGATTAGATCCCGGGGGAACACCACAGGTGGAGAAAAAGATGTCAGAGAGGAAGGACCCAAGTTGGACCTGGGAGGGTCGATTGGAAAGGAAAGAGGTCAGCCACGCCAGAGCCTGACCAGTAATACCCAGGTTATCGCGGAGACGGTTGAGCAGGATGGCATGGTTGACAGTGTCAAAGGCAGAAGAGAGATCGAGCAGAATGAGAACACACAGAGTGTTGGAGTCGAGGTTCAAGAGCAGGTCATCACGGATGTTCAGGAGAGCAGTTTCCGTGCTTCTGGCTGCTCTGAAGCCGGATTGGTGGTCATGAAGACTACCAACAGCTTCAGCATGGAGGTTAAGCTGGGAGATGGCCAGTTTCTCCAGGAGCTTGCCCAGGAAGGGAGTGATGGAGATTGGGCGATAGTTAGCCGGGCAGGAGGGGTCGGCAGAGGGTTTCTTAAGAAGAGGGTGCACAAGGGAGTGCTTGAGGGGGGATGGGAAGACTCCAGAGGCGAAGGAGAGGTTGCAAAAGTCAGCCAGGGCAGGAGCCAGGGAGTCGATGTGGTCCTTGATAGTTTTGGAGGAACAGGGGTGAACCTGTTTAGACGAGACTTTCATAGATCGGATTTGTCTGGAAACTTCGTCAGCAGAGAAAAGGGGAAAGGCAGAGAAGGAGGGAGGAGGGGTGGCTCCAGAAGGGCCGGAGGAAGAGCAGGGAAGCGATGGAGGGAGGTGATAGGAGGAGAGTGAGGACAGGATGTCCTGAGTTTTAGAGATGAAGTGAGAGGCCAGTGCAGTACAGAGGGCCTGGGAGGGGACAGGAGAGGTAGAGACTGCAGCAGGGGTGGCAAGCTCCTTGCAGATTTTAAAGAGTTCGGCCGAATTGTTAGATGCCGCAGAGATGCGGGCTTGGATAAGGGCTCTCTTCTTGGTGAGAACGGAGAGACGGTATTGCCTTTGGAGCAGGCGGCAGGCCAGTTTGTCAGAGGATGAACAAGAAGCACGCCATTTCCTCTCTGCCACCCTGCACTTGCGGTTTAGGGTGACGAGATCCGAATCATACCAGGAGTTACATTTGGCTTTGGGCTTCAGGCGGATTCTCATGACAGGGGCAAGGATATCAAGAGTATCAGAAATAGCAGAGTGGAGCAAGGAGAGGGCTGTGTCAGGGTGGGAGTCAGCCGAAGGGGGGGGGGAGAAGGTGGCAGCGAAAGCCTCAACTGACACGCGCTTCATGGGTCGGATGACCGAGAAGGTGGGTGGCAATGATGAGGGTGGCTTGGCCTGTGGGGTAGGGAGGGTGAGGTGGGAGGATAGGAGAAAGTGATCACTCCAGGAGAAAGGAGTGGAGAGAGGGACTGAGAGGGGAAGGTCAGAAGAGATCAGAGCATCAAGAGTGTGCCCTGCAGAATGAGTAGGCCCAGATGGGAGAATAGAGAGTGAGAGAGAGTCGCAGAGGTCACGAAAGAGTCCAGTGGGGGGACAGGAGGCATCTAGGTGGATGTTGAAGTCACCAAGAAGGAGGAGTTGAGTGGTAGTGGACGGGAGTGAGGAGGAGAGGTCAGCCCACTCGGAGAGGAAGGAGGAAATTTGACCAGGTGGCCGATAGATAGTAGCCACGGTAAGGGAATGGCTAGGAGAGAGAGAGAGTCGGCAGACAAGACATTCAAAAGAGGAGTAGGTCTGCGTAGGAGTGACAGTGGCAGGAATCCACTCAGGGAAGATAAGGGCAACACCCCCCCTACACGGTTGGGCCTGGGCACGGAGAGGATCTTGTAACCGTCAGGTAGGAGTGTGTCAAAGCTGGTGACAGAGCTGGCTGTGAACCATGTCTCAGTGAGACCAAGGACGTCAAGGTCCAGTTCCTCAAGAAGGTGACAGATATCAGAGGAATGCTTGATGGCAGAGCGAGAGTTAAGAGTGGCAATGTGGAGAAGGTTGCCATCCTTGAAGGACTTCCGGGGAGGGGTACAGATCAGAGGTACGCCCTGCGGAGGTGTAGAAGAAGGAGGTGAAGAAGGAGCAAGAGAGGGGGCAGGGAGGGAGGGTAGAGGCAAGGTAGCCGAGGACAGAGGAGGGGGGACAGCAGGAGAGGAGAGGAAGTTGATGAGGCGAGGGAAGCGTCTATCAAAGAGGTGAAAGTTGGCCTGAGGGCCTTGGACCAAGACGGTCCCAATAGCGTAGACATTAATGATGGCCTTAGAAGAGTGGAAGGGGGCCAAGAGGACATCCCAGCGGGTGCCACCATTAATGGGAGAAGAGGAAAAAGGAGAGAGCACAGAGACCATATGAAGGGTCCATAGGTCAGGCGAAGGCACAAAAAAGAGGATGTCAGTGAGAGTTTCCTTAGAGCAGACACTAGTGTAGGTGTCAGCGATAGGGAGGCCTGGGTTGGAGACCAGGATGTCCTTTTTAAACTTTTTCCTACCGGATTTAGTGAGGAGAGCAGGATAGTCAATAGAGAAGCAGTTAGAGAAGATAGGCGAGATAGAGAGCACCATAGAGTAGGAGGGAGTGGGGGGGAAGACAGACGATGTGAGAGCCTGCAGACAGGAAGAGAGCGGCAAGCACAAGTTTACCACATTTAAGAACAGCAACAGTAATGCGTTTTAGGTACACAGTGGAGAGTCCACCTAAGTTTGAGAATCCTGCGAGGGGAGAAAAAACCCTAGTTTACCACATTTAAGAACAGCAACAGTAATGCGTTTTAGGTACACAGTGGAGAGTCCACCTAAGTTTGAGAATCCTGCGAGGGGAGAAAAACCCTAGTTTACCACATTTAAGAACAGCAACAGTAATGCGTTTTAGGTACACAGTGGAGAGTCCACCTAAGTTTGAGAATCCTGCGAGGGGAGAAAAACCCTAGTTTACCACATTTAAGAACAGCAACAGTAATGCGTTTTAGGTACACAGTGGAGAGTCCACCTAAGTTTGAGAATCCTGCGAGGGGAGAAAAACCCTAGTTTACCACATTTAAGAACAGCAACAGTAATGCGTATTAGGTACACAGTGGAGAGTCCACCTAAGTTTGAGAATCCTGCGAGGGGAGAAAAACCCTAGTTTACCGCAACTGTGGAACACAGTGAGGTGAAGACACCATGCGAATGCAGTGGCCAGGCATAGGTGGGGTGGGCAGGGAGAAGGTGGTGAAGGCAAATTGAACTTGCGTCTTGCGTCCCCTGCGGACACCTGCAGACACACAGGGAGCCGCAACTGTAGGAGTCGCCCTTGGCCTTGGGGCCCTTAGCCGCAGGGGGCTGCCGGGCAGAGGGCTGCCCAGAAGGAGGTAGTTATAGGAAGAGGGAGGAGAGGAAGGGGAGGGGGGTGTGGGCGGGCAGGGAGGCGGGAGGGAGAGGAGAACCAGGAAGTGGGAGGGCAAGGGAGAGCAGGCACAACAACGCGCTCTGAGCGCAGATGTAATTTCACTATTTTTCAAAAAGGAGCACACAATGTACTCACGGATGCCCGCTAGGGTCGGGCAGGGCTTCCAGGGCCTGCAATTACCACGGATGTGAAAGAAAAATAGTCACAATCAATTATGATTGTTAATGAAGGATTTCATTGTTTGTCTAGAACACAATTGATGGAAGTTTAAGGTAGCGTTCCACAAAAAGAAAAAGAGATATGGACACAGAGGGGGTGCTCTTTATCCCTCTCTGGGGCATTGTGGTGACAGGATAGCACTGGTAAAGCTGGTGATGCCTGTAGCCTTATTAAGGGTAGTGTTACAACAGCTACACCACCCAGCACATGTAACGAGGGAGAGTCTCGCTGCAGCTATTGCAGAAGACTGATTCGTACCAAACCTGTTAGAACACATTGCATTTTATGTAGTAAATTGCATCTTATGTCAAAGGTTTACTGCTGGGCACACATTGGAAACAATTGGAGGAGTGATTCCTAGACCTAAAGGTCCTTTTCAGCATTTACATATTGATTGTGTTGATATGCTGCAAGTATGTAATGCATATAGTTATATGATAGTGGTGGTGTGTCCCTTTTCGGGATGGATTGAAGCTGGTTCATGTTCACACCTTGGTGCCACTTGCAATGCAAAGTTTTTAGATTGAGAGATATTTCCTAGATGGGGAGTAGGTGAGTTGCTAAGATACGACAATGGGGCCCATTTTGTAAATGAAGTATTTGAGCAAATTATTCTATTGCTTAGTATTAAACACGCGTTTTCTTCTGCTTATCACCCGCAAGCAAATGGAATATGTGAGAGACTCAATGGTCTTCTCAAAGAGAGAATTATGAAGTTGAAATTGACACTGACGAAAGGATGGCTTTATTGTCTGCCCCTTGCATTATATGCATTGCCAAATCAGCCTGGGTCGGACTACCATCTCACACCCCATGAAGTAGTAACAGGGAAGCAAATGAGAATGCTTCTGACTCCTCCATCACGGACTAGGAGGGATGCCCAGACAACTGCAGAATTGTTAGGAAATATGTTACATGCATATTTAACATGTATGACCGCTAGTATCTCTTGCATTTCAGATCATCTCAGGCGTAAGGTGTGTCGGTCTCAGGACACAGATGAAGACCATTCAACAACCAGATACCAAGAACTATCTGTTCCTAAACTATTTAGTGGAGATCACATATTGATCCGCAATTTCACAATGAAGTGGCATGAGCCTCATTTTAGTGATCATTTTTTAGTGGAGAATATTACTCCATCTGCAATAACAGTTCAAGGAAGACGTGCTTGAATACATCCTAACATTGTAAAGCCATATGTTGGTGAGACCGGAACACCCCCACCCAATTTGGAAGCAAGTCAAGAAGAAGTAGTTCAGCGCGTGCAGACTCGATCAATGACAAGAAAGAAGGACACCAAGATTGTGGAATAAATGAAAGCAAGTGTGCATTTGGACTGTGGCTCCCCTGGACACTCCTTATAGATATTTTAACAGGAAGTGAGAAAGTTACTGTTCTTGAGCCACAGGAACTCATTGAAATCGGACCTTAGAAAGTGTTTAGATAAATTAAGTATGCCAGATCTGGAATTCCTTTTTGATGATTGGAAAAGGGAGCCGTTCCCAGATTCGTTTCTCACTGTGTTTCTTTTTGGATGCATAAATGGTCCTGTCTGATGTTGACATCCATAGACTCCTTCTCGCTGTTTTTGTTTTTATACTCAGAGCTTATCCTGCACTTGTTGGGTGCAGTACTTATGTGCACACTTTTGTGCAGGTTCCTAAAAATGGCCCTGCGATTAGAAAATTATTGGCAGCAATAATCGAGCAGATTCGGCAGCTACCTGAGAATTTCATGAGGCTGCCTGTTTAACAAGGTTTTTTCCTTCCTTAAAAAATAAGTACACAGGCACAATGAGATTTATTGAGCATAATGCGGTTCCAGAAAGTGAGCAAACTCAACGACGTGTGGAGAGACATCAATGGTGGGGCTTTATGTATTGGTGCATAATTTATATATGCACAGCATCTGTTATTGTATTTCTATTCATGTTGATTCATGCTGCATATCTTGATGGTTCCAGAAAGATAGAAGTCCCTTTGACTCTCCCCACTCCAGTGACCTATGCAGAGTTAGAGGTTGTAAGGAAGCCAAGCCCATATGTGATCGTTCCTACGCCAGTGACACATGTAAGGCCACCCATTTCTTTGACAAGTGTTCCTATGATTCCCCCTATAGGAAGAATGTATACTGATGTATTCAATGATATGCTTATAAGAGCTCACCTGGCAAGAAAAAGGCCTAAGAGAAGTACAAGAGAGGATTATTATGAGTTAAATGATTATTTAGACAGCACTGCACATTTGGGGAACAACATGTGGTATCAACACACGAAAGAGGTAGGAAGGAGTACCTCTGAGGGGGATTGCTATGTTTGTGCTCTCCTACCCTATGCTATGGGAAAGTCCAGGATATTCATAGCTATAGAGATAGATGTCCAAACAGCTCATTGATTAACTCACCTTGCACTCTGCCATACAAGAGGTCAATTCCATGGTCGAACAGCATCTTTCGTCTGGGCAACTGAATGGACAGCGCCAGAAGAAGACGACTATGTTCAAGATTTAAAGACAAGAGCAAGAGCACATACCAGAGATCATGTGATAAGATATGAACAGCCAGGCATGACAGGAGCAGGAATCCGCTGGGAGTTAAATAAAATGCTCAATTGCCAAGGAAAGACTGATGAAGAGATACGAAGATGCAAGGAAAGAGGACAGATGCAGATCTGGGGAGCAGTATTTTCTCCAGATGGCTGGGAAGAAGGCATAGTTGTATGCAGAGCTGTGGCAGTAACTGGACATCATAAACCCGTTATAGATTGAGTGGAAAAAGGATGCAAACCTCTCTGGCCGAGGCTTGCGAAATTGCTGGCATGGATCGAAGACCGAGGAGGCCCATTGCAGATCGTGCCTTTGGCCAGTGCAGAACTGTGCTTCAGAAATAATGGCACAAGAAAAGTTGGAGAGAATCAAAAATGTGGGTGAATTTTTGATGTGCCAGGAATGAGCCAGGAATGAAGGATGGGGCAGTAGTGATAATGGATCACTACTGGGCCTGCGGATCCAGAGCATACATGAAGCTGCCCAGAGATTGGGGAGGACTATGTTCTATGGTGATTATTCATGTTCCAGCATTAGTGATTCCAAAGAGTGACCTGAACATTGGTGAGTTTTCAAAAGCAAATGCTCACCTGAGAAAGAAGAGATCTGTTGAACTCCTTGATCGAATGAAGAGGGAAAATGACTTCTCATCTAAGTCCATAGAATCTTTTGATGCTATTCCATATGAGCACAGGCTATTTAGCAAAACTGCTTCAGTTTTTACTATTATCTTTATGCCTGGGATCCAGATAATGGCAAATGCCAAGTGGTTACAAATAACCAGATGGGAGCCTTTGCAGACGATCAACACTACCATAAAGGGATTCAATGCTATCAAGAAAGAGCTGAGAGCCTACGACATATAACTCTTCAGAACAGATATTTTCTGGACATGATTACAGCTATGGATGGAGGTGTTTGTGCCAAAATCAGAGAATCATGTTGCACATTCACACCTTCTCACGATGACGAGAATGGCACCTTGACAGAGGCCATAACGATGCTGACAAACTTGCACGTCGAGATGTAAGATGAAGTGGAAGACATTGCTGATGACAGCTGGTTTGCATCAATCTTCTCATGGTTTCCACAATGGATGGCAAACATTTAAAAGTTCCTTGCAGCCCTGTTAGGGATGATAATGTTTGGATTCTGTGTGTTTAGGATTATAATCGCACAGTGCAAAAAGACTGCAAAGAAAGCTACAGGAATGAAAATCATGAATGATGTTGAAGCTGGATTCAAACCAAAAGAGCTGGCAGAAATCAGAGAATATGTAAAGGTTATTATTCATGTACCTGATGGAACACAATTCCTGTATCTAAGAAACCACAAGAAGTATGTGGGAAAATGGATTTACTGCAGTCCCAATGGACAGTGCCGTCGTATGACTTGGAATATTGATGAGCATGTGAAGCAGGGGTATTGCTAGGTTTGTAAGAGATCTGGGGCTAAGCTAATGTTGGGACTGTCGAGACTGTCGGGACTTGGCGCTAGCTAGCCTTTTGGTTGTAACTCCTGAGCTTCTATCCGGGGCTACAACCAAAAAACCCAGGGCTATAGCCCCCTGAGCCCCCCCCCCAGCAACGCCTCTGATGTGAAGTCAGCAGGATGCCTGAAAGGAGTAATAAAGATGTGGACCCCAAAGAAACATTTCTTCAGACGAGGATGTCTAGATGTGAAGACTGATGGGAGAGTGGTTGTTGAATCGCCCATATGACGGAGTGTAGAGGAGGAGCCAAGTATGTCTACCGGAAGTTCTGCCCCTATTTTGCCTATATGTTGGCAACCGGAGATTGCAACATGTGCAAAACCCAGTGGGAGGGCCAATACCAAGAAAAGTCCTCCCTATATGTATCCACAAAGAAATTATGATGTTTTGGAGGAAGTTCCGGAAGAAGTGTGAAAATGGATGAAAGAAAGAAAAAAAGAACTAGTGATATAACATGAAGCAGAGGTGATGCACACAGAAGAGAAATAATTGAAGTAAGAATATAGACCTTAAAAAGCCTGATGGTGAAGTAATGAAGTATGTAACATTTCGCACCTGAAATGAAGATTGCATGTGCAGAGAAGCACCAGAGAA
Source organism: Ambystoma mexicanum (assembly GCF_040938575.1). Taxonomy (NCBI): domain Eukaryota; kingdom Metazoa; phylum Chordata; class Amphibia; order Caudata; family Ambystomatidae; genus Ambystoma; species Ambystoma mexicanum. The sequence goes on from NC_090931.1 coordinate 110,369,701, forward strand.
CATGCAAAACCATTTTACAATTGTACAGACGCAGTAACGCAAGTAAACAAAATAATCATGAGGCTGGCTGTGTAGGGAATAGATTGCGGCGATGCGCCAATGTATATACATAGGAATATATAGAATTTGGATGTTCCACAATGCACTTTAGCAAACTTGGACCCCGTGAAGGGAAGGATTGGAAGTGTGGCGCAGCAGAATAACAGTTAACGGCGAAGGAAGATTTGAGAATGGCTTGCCTGGCCCACTGTCAAGAGTCTGGCCCACTGAGAGCCTTGCCATGTACTCAAGAAGATACAAAAACGTGAGAAGCAAGCTCAGCTCCTGTTTGAGGTGTAATGAAAACCATTGAGGGTGCCAAGATGCCTTCATTTAAAGGTATTAAAATACAACGAAGAGTTCGAAAATGTGGTCTCCACTCACATGGTCGGATGAGTATAGACTTTCGGTTGAGCTGCACTGAGACCAGAGCCGAGTTCAAAGGTATTACTTGAATGGCAGACTGCAGGAGTGATGATGGATGTTGGGCTTATTGGGTGGGGAGGCATGACCAGGCCAAACCCCCCAGCACCTGTAGTCCCAGTTGCATGCTGCTAGCGTGTGGAATCTTCCAGAAGGGTACAAGTGTGCCAACCAATTATAGAGGGCCACATATTAAGGAGCCCTATAGTTTGAGAAGCCAATAGAATGTCGTATATTTTCATGACACAGAAGATGACTTGCACTTGGGATGGGCTTAGTTGCCCACCTGACCCTAGAGACCCACTCACGTCCCTGTAGCCCATAGAAAGTACATGGAGATGTTCCCCGTTCACTAATCACAGCTCCCCATAGGTTTTTCTTATTTGCCACGTAGTATGACATCACTTATGATGAGTTTTTACTATAAAAGTGTTGTTTTTCATGAAATGCTTCGAGAGATACGTCTGTGTGGTGTCCATTGATTTCCGTTGTACTCCCTGTTTTAAAGACTTGTTATTAAAACAGCTTTGACTTTTGCCAACTTCCTGAGTCGGTCCGATTATTGATGTTTCAGCAAGATCTGCATCCCCATCCATGTCAGATACTGTTACCTCGTCTTAAAGGACTCGCTGTCCGGGTTCATTATTATAAAGGTGCAACGTCAGTCTGCTGCATTTTTTTCTAGCTATGCTGAATTTTTATACTGTGTGGCTCAGAGCACGTTTGGTGGCAGTACTATAATAGGCAATCGGCAGGGATTGTATAATGTGACCTTGGGCATAATGTTTTGTAACATGGTGCCCTATCTCCGTTTGACATAGGACATGGGGTAGGAAGGGAGTTGCCATTCTGGATTTCATAAGAAGCGGGATGTTCATCAAGAGAGTGAGCAAAAGCAACAGAGCTTAGGGGGAAGAACTTACCCTCAATGGTGACGTGGGAGAAAGCCAAGGCGAAGAAGAAAGACGCAAGAAGAAGAATGCTGGCACGTCCCTTTGGAGCACGGAAGGGTGAAGACAGCGAGGAAGAAGGCAAACATCCTCAGTGCGCAGAATAACACTAGCTAGAGGATTAGTAAGTGCCAAGAATGGTGCTAGCATGTGGATTGCACCACCAGATTGCAACTCCAGTACATCAGGCATACCAAGAGTTGATCATGATATTACTTGCAGGTGCCATTTACCAGACTTGCGGCAGACAACAGAATATCCCTGGAATATGGAATGCGTGAGCCTTGATCGTGCTGCATTCTTAGTTTTACTTTCTCCCCCCATATTTTATTGCAGTGGTGTAATGTTTAGGAATGGCCACTAACTGGAAAACCGAAGCTGTAATTCCAATAAAGAGCACGACCGAGGATGCCAATAAACCTGGAGGAAAGTTCTAGAGGTGTCTTGGAAGGGGTTCGGGTGAAGTCTTAACACTGTGAATGATGAGCTGAAAGAAGCCTCATTAGTGTTGGGGAGAAGAGATTCCTATTGGATGATTCATCAGTGCTAATAGTTCACAATAGAACCTGGAAGATTCAATAGGACAGGCTCCAGACAGAAGCAAAAGATTGAAGAGAGGCGGATTTCTGGTGCTGAATAAAAGAGCCAGGTTTCACGAGAACAGAAGAGATGACAGAATATTGAGAACGGTTCAATGATTTGGGGCTGCGAGAGGTGATGCTAGTGCTGAGGTTGGACTGCACTGCACACTAGGTTGGCGAATTCAGTGTCACATAGCTAGAGTTCAGAACAGAGGGTGAACTGAAGTTGAATCGAATAGGTTGCCATGAAGCAGGGCCTTCAGCTCTCCAGATGTGATGGACTAACCACGAGTCCAGTGATCCCTCACTATTGACTATGCTGTGTAGGAATGATGGGTATTTTAGTCTAAAACATCTGGCAAGTCAAAGATTGCATTCATTGAAGCAAGAAATGTCATGACTAGATAATTTCCAGAAGGTGCTACAAGATGTGCGCCCTGAGGCCCATGGGCCCATCGAGATCCAGGTCATAAAAATGAATACCTCCATTCACTAAAAAGTTGCCCACAGTGCCGGTGCTGCTCGAGAAGGGCATTTTGTTTGTGTGGAGTGCCAGCCAGGCCTAGAACATTTTGATACATTCATTTAATGTGTAAAAATAAATGTTTCATGTTACATGGAGTTGATTTTAAGCTAAACACTATTTCGACAAAGGATGTCTGTGCCCGGGACTTAGGTCTGTGCTCACTAAGGTTGAGGATATTGATCTAAAGCAGAGAGCTCTGGCGATGCATGGCAGTCTATGATAGAGTACCTGATCCTAGCATTTGTTCGGGGTCTCAGCATTATGGATCTCGCACCAGACCAGGAACAAAGGTAAACCTTCAGTGCACATCCTCAACAGCATTGCCTCAATCCAGGCAGTAGTGCACATAGCATGTTGGAAGGTGGAAATCAGTGAATATGTCGTTGGATCTAGGAACGAACACGCCTGGTTCTAGGAAGATTACTGATTTGTTTTCACAAATATTACCGAGGTAAGTGAAAGAGAATTTGACAAAGAAGTAATGTGGAGTGAAAGGATTGCAACCGTTTAAGGTTATGATATAAGCAGGTAGGGTCCTTCCCCTCTACCAAGTACCACCCAGGACCAAGTAGAAAAGGTAAGCACCTTTACTGCCAGGCACAGGTTAGCACAGTACACAGGCACGACCACTGGCATTCAGCACTACAGCCGGCTCAGCTTAAAGTGCCACTGAGTAGAACACTCACCCAGGCTAACACTCTACATTCCAAAGACTGCACCACCTGCACACAAACATTCTGACAGGCCGAATACTATAGAATGGATCAAAAAGTGCAAGGGATTGGCTGGATTTAGCCTGTCCTGAGACAGGGTGTTAATGGATCATGTGTGACATGCAAACACAGGTGAGTTGTTCCACTAAAAATGGACAGAGGGAAGATAAAGGAATTGGACCACAAAGGTGACTTGGGTAGGAGACCTGTGAATCAGTGACGAAGAAATACATGTTTGTGGCCAAAGGTGGATATTGCGATAGAAAGGGGTATAGGATAGTCTGATGTTTGTGCCTCAAGTAGTAAAGAGTTAAGACTGGGGCACTCCATTGCAAGCACTGGAGATGCCTGCATGGCACTGGGGAATGTCAGGCCCCGTTGAGCAATGGTCTTATGAGACAAAGGGAGTGCGGCCCATCTCTCTTCCGGGCTTCGTCAGTTACACCATACCATGACTCCCATGAGGACTAGTGGCAGGGAGGATTGAGAGTTGCTGGGCACAAGCAACAGTGCCATGTTCTGTCTCCCAGAGGTTATGACCGCCCTGGCGAAGCAGGCAAAAAGTCATCTGCGAACATTACTGTATACCCATAACGTGAACAGGTGGGGAGCATCCGGTAAAATGGCCGGCATTAGTAAATGGAGTGAAATGGCAAGAAGTGATTGCAGATATGAGGTCATACAAGTTCACACACCGAATGCCATCTAAACTTAATGCAAGGTACGCTCTTGCTCTTGCTAAGCGAGTCTAAGTTTGCAGGAGTGCTACTTATGAAGGGCTTTAAGTGGGGTAAGAATTCGAGGGGGGCTCATTTGGGAGCGTGTCTTGCGGGGTGGGCATGGCCTAAAAAGTACACAAACAGTATGGTACGCAAGAAAATATGCATGTAAGCATTTATATACTTATGTGCGAACCTTTCTATGGTTTGTGTACTATGCAAGCCATTTTTTATAAACATAGAAATATGTAGCATATTTCTATGTTTATAAAAGATGGCTTGAAAAGTACTCAAACCATAGTAAGGTACGCACACAAATATATAACATTTATATATTTGTGTGCGTACCTTATGTTTTTCATACTTTTCAAGCCATCTTGTTTAAACATTTCTATGTTTATAAAAGATGGCTTGAAAAGAACACAATTCAAGCCATCTTTTATGGACACAGGCATCAGCACAGAGTCTTCAGGTTCGCAGAGGGTTAAAGACGGCTCGGTGACCTGGGGAAACAAAGTGACAGTAATTTCCTCTGGTGACCCCTCACGTGAGGGGTCACCAGAGGAATTTACAGTGATTGGCAAAAGTGCCAGCCAGACACCGCAACAACGCTGTGGCTGGCTGGCACACCTGTCAGCTTGCCTGACGTAATGGCGTGTGCATCTCCCATTGCAGCTGCGACCGCGGCTGGATAATGTGTCCCGCCAATGTTGGACACAGGGCCCTGGCTCAGCCCCACTTTTTGGAGACTGCAGAGGCCCCTGCCCACTTAAAGCACTGTAATTTAGGCAACGTGATAGTAAGCAATAGTGTGAGGCTAAGAAGAGGGTTCAACGCAGCAGAGCGGCTGGGTGCAAGCATCTCCAGCATGTCGCTATGGACCTGTGCCTGCATTCAGCACTTCACAGAGCAAAGCCCAGCTGCCCACGTGAAATTAAGCTGATGAATGGTAAAAGCTGGATATGCAGAGCTGTAAAGGTGGCCCATCTTGCTCTGGAAGGATATATGGAGGCTGCCGGTGTTCTGGGGTTTTGGGAACACTAATATAGTTATGATAGCCAACGATAATTTCCTTCAGGGTGAGTGCAGGGCAGAGGACTGAAAGTTATCAACAAGCCCTGGTAATTATTGTTATTATACGGGCTATTTATTTTCCCCCCATTTTTTGTACCCCTTTTTGTAACTTTTTTCCTTTAGGGCTTTGGTGGAGCACTCCCTCGATGTTATGCCCTATGCAAACCCCTCATAGAATAAATAACAGAAGACTGGTGTTGGGAAGCCCCAGAGCGCTGCATAACTAGGGGTTCCAGGCATTCATTAGAAGGTCGCTGGTGGTGCAGTCTAGGGGTTCCAGGCATTCATTAGAAGGTCGCCGGTGGAGCAGTCTAGGGGTTCCAGGCATTCATTAGAAGGTCGCCGGTGGAGCAGTCTAGGGGTTCCAGGCATTCATTAGAAGGTCGCCGGTGGAGCAGTCTAGGGGTTCCAGGCATTCATTAGAAGGTCGCCGGTGGTGCAGTCTAGGGGTTCCAGGCATTCATTAGAAGGGCGCCGGTGGAGCAGTCTAGGGGTTCCAGGCATTCATTAGAAGGGCGCCGGTGGAGCAGTCTAGGGGTTCCAGGCATTCATTAGAAGGTCGCCGGTGGAGCAGTCTAGGGGTTCCAGGCATTCATTAGAAGGGCGCCGGTGGAGCAGTCTAGGGGTTCCGGGCATTCATTAGAAGGGCGCCGGTGGAGCAGTCTAGGGGTTCCGGGCATTCATTAGAAGGTCGCAGGTGGAGCAGTCTAGGGGTTCCGGGCATTCATTAGAAGGTCGCCGGTGGAGCATTCTAGGGGTTCCGGGCATTCATTAGAAGGTCGCCGGTGGTGCAGTCTAGGGGTTCCGGGCATTCATTAGAAAGTCGCCGGTGGAGCAGTCTAGGGGTTCCGGGCATTCATTAGAAGGGCGCCGGTGGAGCAGTCTAGGGGTTCCGGGCATTCATTAGAAGGTCGCCGGTGGAGCAGTCTAGGGGTTCCGGGCATTCATTAGAAGGTCGCCGGTGGAGCAGTCTAGGGGTTCCGGGCATTCATTAGAAGGTCGCCGGTGGAGCAGTCTAGGGGTTCCGGGCATTCATTAGAAGGTCGCCGGTGGAGCAGTCTAGGGGTTCCGGGCATTCATTAGAAGGTCGCCGGTGGAGCAGTCTAGGGGTTCCGGGCATTCATTAGAAGGGCGCCGGTGGAGCAGTCTAGGGGTTCCAGGCATTCATTAGAAGGGCGCCGGTGGAGCAGTCTAGGGGTTCCCGGCATTCATTAGAAGGTCGCCGGTGGAGCAGTCTAGGGGTTCCAGGCATTCATTAGAAGGTCGCCGGAGGAGCAGTCTAGGGGTTCCAGGCATTCATTAGAAGGTCGCCGGTGGAGCAGTCTAGGGGTTCCAGGCATTCATTAGAAGGTCGCCGTTGGAGCAGTCTAGGGGTTCCAGGCATTCATTAGAAGGGCGCCGGTGGAGCAGTCTAGGGGTTCCAGGCATTCATTAGAAGGTCGCCGGTGGAGCAGTCTAGGGGTTCCAGGCATTCATTAGAAGGTCGCCGGTGGAGCAGTCTAGGGGTTCCAGGCATTCATTAGAAGGTCGCCGGTGGAGCAGTCTAGGGGTTCCAGGCATTCATTAGAAGGTCGCCGGTGGAGCAGTCTAGGGGTTCCAGGCATTCATTAGAAGGTCGCCGGTGGAGCAGTCTAGGGGTTCCAGGCATTCATTAGAAGGTCGCCGGTGGAGCAGTCTAGGGGTTCCAGGCATTCATTAGAAGGTCGCCGGTGGAGCAGTCTAGGGGTTCCAGGCATTCATTAGAAGGTCGCCGGTGGAGCAGTCTTGGGGTTCCAGGCATTCATTAGAAGGTCACCGCCGGTGGAGCAGTCTAGGGGTTCCAGGCATTCATTAGAAGGTCACCGCCGGTGGAGCAGTCTAGGGGTTCCAGGCATTCATTAGAAGGGCGCCGGTGGAGCAGTCTAGGGGTTCCAGGCATTCATTAGAAGGTCGCCGCTGGTGGAGCAGTCTAGGGGTTCCAGGAATTCATTAGAAGGGCGCCGGTGGAGCAGTCTAGGGGTTCCAGGCATTCATTAGAAGGGCGCCGGTGGAGCAGTCTAGGGGTTCCAGGCATTCATTAGAAGGTCGCCGGTGGTGCAGTCTAGGGGTTCCAGGCATTCATTAGAAGGTCGCCGGTGGAGCAGTCTAGGGGTTCCAGGCATTCATTAGAAGGTCGCCGGTGGAGCAGTCTAGGGGTTCCAGGCATTCATTAGAAGGTCGCCGGTGGAGCAGTCTAGGGGTTCCAGGCATTCATTAGAAGGTCGCCGGTGGAGCAGTCTAGGGGTTCCAGGCATTCATTAGAAGGTCGCCGGTGAAGCAGTCTAGGGGTTCCAGGCATTCATTAGAAGGTCGCCGGTGGAGCAGTCTAGGGGTTCCAGGCATTCATTAGAAGGTCACCGGTGGAGCAGTCTAGGGGTTCCAGGCATTCATTAGAAGGTCGCCGGTGGAGCAGTCTAGGGGTTCCAGGCATTCATTAGAAGGTCGCCGGTGGAGCAGTCTAGGGGTTCCAGGCATTCATTAGAAGGTCACCACCGGTGGAGCAGTCTAGGGGTTCCAGGCATTCATTAGAAGGGCGCCGGTGGAGCAGTCTAGGGGTTCCAGGCATTCATTAGAAGGGCGCCGGTGGAGCAGTCTAGGGGTTCCAGGCATTCATTAGAAGGTCGCCGGTGGTGCAGTCTAGGGGTTCCAGGCATTCATTAGAAGGTCGCCGGTGGAGAAGTCTAGGGGTTCCTGGCATTCATTAGAAAGTCGCCGGTGGAGCAGCCTAGGGGTTCCAGGCATTCATTAGAAGGTCGCCGGTGGAGCAGTCTAGGGGTTCCAGGCATTCATTAGAAGGTCGCCGGTGGAGCAGTCTGGGGGTTCCAGGCATTCATTAGAAGGTCGCCGGTGGAGCAGTCTGGGGGTTCCAGGCATTCATTAGAAGGTCACCGGTGAAGCAGTCTAGGGGTTCCAGGCATTCATTGGAAGGTCGCCGGTGGAGCAGTCTAGGGGTTCCAGGCATTCATTAGAAGGTCGCCGGTGGAGCAGTCTAGGGGTTCCAGGCATTCATTAGAAGGTCGCCGGTGGAGCAGTCTAGGGGTTCCAGGCATTCATTAGAAGGTCGCCGGTGGAGCAGTCTAGGGGTTCCAGGCATTCATTAGAAGGTCGCTGTTGGAGCAGTCTAGGGGTTCCAGGCATTCATTAGAAGGTCACCACCGGTGGAGCAGTCTGGGGGTTCCAGGCATTCATTAGAAGGTCGCCGGTGAAGCAGTCTGGGGGTTCCAGGCATTCATTAGAAGGTCACCACCGGTGGAGCAGTCTAGGGGTTCCAGGCATTCATTAGAAGGTCGCCGGTGGAGCATTCTTGGGGTTCCAGGCATTCATTAGAAGGTCACCGCCGGTGGAGCAGTCTAGGGGTTCCAGGCATTCATTAGAAGGTCACCGCCGGTGGAGCAGTCTAGGGGTTCCAGGCATTCATTAGAAGGGCGCCGGTGGAGCAGTCTAGGGGTTCCAGGCATTCATTAGAAGGTCGCCGCCGGTGGAGCAGTCTAGGGGTTCCAGGCATTCATTAGAAGGGTGCCGGTGGAGCAGTCTAGGGGTTCCAGGCATTCATTAGAAGGGCGCCGGTGGAGCAGTCTAGGGGTTCCAGGCATTCATTAGAAGGTCGCCGGTGGTGCAGTCTAGGGGTTCCAGGCATTCATTAGAAGGTCGCCGGTGGAGCAGTCTAGGGGTTCCAGGCATTCATTAGAAGGTCGCCGGTGGAGCAGTCTAGGGGTTCCAGGCATTCATTAGAAGGTCGCCGGTGGAGCAGTCTAGGGGTTCCAGGCATTCATTAGAAGGTCGCCGGTGGAGCAGTCTAGGGGTTCCAGGCATTCATTAGAAGGTCGCCGGTGAAGCAGTCTAGGGGTTCCAGGCATTCATTAGAAGGTCGCCGGTGGAGCAGTCTAGGGGTTCCAGGCATTCATTAGAAGGTCGCCGGTGGAGCAGTCTAGGGGTTCCAGGCATTCATTAGAAGGTCGCCGGTGGAGCAGTCTAGGGGTTCCAGGCATTCATTAGAAGGTCGCCGGTGGAGCAGTCTAGGGGTTCCAGGCATTCATTAGAAGGTCACCACCGGTGGAGCAGTCTAGGGGTTCCAGGCATTCATTAGAAGGGCGCCGGTGGAGCAGTCTAGGGGTTCCAGGCATTCATTAGAAGGGCGCCGGTGGAGCAGTCTAGGGGTTCCAGGCATTCATTAGAAGGTCGCCGGTGGTGCAGTCTAGGGGTTCCAGGCATTCATTAGAAGGTCGCCGGTGGAGAAGTCTAGGGGTTCCAGGCATTCATTAGAAAGTCGCCGGTGGAGCAGTCTAGGGGTTCCAGGCATTCATTAGAAGGTCGCCGGTGGAGCAGTCTAGGGGTTCCAGGCATTCATTAGAAGGTCGCCGGTGGAGCAGTCTGGGGGTTCCAGGTATTCATTAGAAGGTCGCCGGTGAAGCAGTCTGGGGGTTCCAGGCATTCATTAGAAGGTCACCGGTGAAGCAGTCTAGGGGTTCCAGGCATTCATTAGAAGGTCGCCGGTGAAGCAGTCTAGGGGTTCCAGGCATTCATTAGAAGGTCGCCGGTGGAGCAGTCTAGGGGTTCCAGGCATTCATTAGAAGGTCGCCGGTGGAGCAGTCTAGGGGTTCCAGGCATTCATTAGAAGGTCGCCGGTGGAGCAGTCTGGGGGTTCCAGGCATTCATTAGAAGGTCGCCGGTGAAGCAGTCTAGGGGTTCCAGGCATTCATTAGAAGGTCACCACCGGTGGAGCAGTCTAGGGGTTCCAGGCATTCATTAGAAGGTCGCCGGTGGAGCAGTCTAGGGATTCCAGGCATTCATTAGAAGGTCGCCGGTGGGGCAGTCTAGGGGTTCCAGGCATTCATTAGAAGGTCGCCGGTGGAGCAGTCTAGGGGTTCCAGGCATTCATTAGAAGGGCGCCGGTGGAGCAGTCTAGGGGTTCCAGGCATTCATTAGAAGGGCGCCGGTGGAGCAGTCTAGGGGTTCCAGGCATTCATTAGAAGGTCGCCGGTGGAGCAGTCTAGGGGTTCCAGGCATTCATTAGAAGGTCGCCGGTGGAGCAGTCTAGGGGTTCCAGGCATTCATTAGAAGGTCGCCGGTGGAGCAGTCTAGGGGTTCCAGGCATTCATTAGAAGGTCGCCGGTGGAGCAGTCTAGGGGTTCCAGGCATTCATTAGAAGGTCACCGGTGGAGCAGTCTAGGGGTTCCAGCCATTCATTAGAAGGTCGCCGGTGGAGCAGTCTAGGGGTTCCAGGCATTCATTAGAAGGTCGCCGGTGGAGCAGTCTAGGGGTTCCAGGCATTCATTAGAAGGTCACCACCGGTGGAGCAGTCTAGGGGTTCCAGGCATTCATTAGAAGGTCGCCGGTGGAGCAGTCTAGGGGTTCCAGGCATTCATTAGAAGGTCGCCGGTGGAGCAGTCTAGGGGTTCCAGGCATTCATTAGAAGGTCACCACCGGTGGAGCAGTCTAGGGGTTCCAGGCATTCATTAGAAGGTCGCCGTTGGAGCAGTCTAGGGGTTCCAGGCATTCATTAGAAGGCCACCACCGGTGGAGCAGTCTAGGGGTTCCAGGCATTCATTAGAAGGTCGCCGGTGGAGCAGTCTAGGGGTTCCAGGCATTCATTAGAAGGTCGCCGGTGGAGCAGTCTAGGGGTTCCAGGCATTCATTAGAAGGTCACCACCGGTGGAGCAGTCTAGGGGTTCCAGGCATTCATTAGAAGGTCACCACCGGTGGAGCAGGCTAGGGGTTCCAGGCATTCATTAGAAGGTCGCCGGTGGAGCAGTCTAGGGGTTCCAGGCATTCATTAGAAGGTCGCCGGTGGAGCAGTCTAGGGGTTCCAGGCATTCATTAGAAGATCGCCGGTGGAGCAGTGTAGGGGTTCCAGGCATTCATTAGAAGGTCGCCGGTGGAGCAGTCTAGGGGTTCCAGGCATTCATTAGAAGGTCACCACCGGTGGAGCAGTCTAGGGGTTCCAGGCATTCATTAGAAGGTCACCACCGGTGGAGCAGTCTAGGGGTTCCAGGCATTCATTAGAAGGTCACCACCGGTGGAGCAGTCTAGGGGTTCCAGGCATTCATTAGAAGATCGCCGGTGGAGCAGTCTAGGGGTTCCAGGCATTCATTAGAAGGTCGCCGGTGGCACAGTCTAGGGGTTCCAGGCATTCATTAGAAGGTCGCCGGTGGAGCAGTCTAGGGGTTCCAGGCATTCATTAGAAGGTCGCCGGTGGAGCAGTCTAGGGGTTCCAGGCATTCATTAGGTCACCACCGGTGGAGCAGTCTAGGGGTTCCAGGCATTCATTAGAAGGACACCACTGGTGGAGCAGTCTAGGGGTTCCAGGCATTCATTAGAAGGGCGCCGGTGGAGCAGTCTAGGGGTTCCAGGCATTCATTAGAAGGTCGCCGGTGGTGCAGTCTAGGGGTTCCAGGCATTCATTAGAAGGTCGCCGGTGGAGCAGTCTAAGGGTTCCAGGCATTCATTAGAAGGTCGCCGGTAGAGCAGTCTAGGGGTTCCAGGCATTCATTAGAAGGTCGCCGGTGGAGCAGTCTAGGGGTTCCAGGCATTCATTAGAAGGTCGCCGGTGAAGCAGTCTAGGGGTTCCAGGCATTCATTAGAAGGTCGCCGGTGGAGCAGTCTAGGGGTTCCAGGCATTCATTAGAAGGTCGCCGGTGGAGCAGTCTAGGGGTTCCAGGCATTCATTTGAAGGTCGCCGGTGGAGCAGTCTAGGGGTTCCAGGCATTCATTAGAAGGGCGCCGTTGGAGCAGTCTAGGGGTTCCAGGCATTCATTAGAAGGTCACCACCGGTGGAGCAGTCTAGGAGTTCCAGGCATTCATTAGAAGGTCACCACCGGTGGAGCAGTCTAGGTGTTCCAGGCATTCATTAGAAGGTCACCACCGGTGGAGCAGTCTAGGGGTTCCAGGCATTCATTAGAAGGGCGCCGGTGGAGCAGTCTAGGGGTTCCAGGCATTCATTAGAAGGTCGCCGGTGGTGCAGTCTAGGGGTTCCAGGCATTCATTAGAAGGTCGCCGGTGGAGCAGACTAGGGGTTCCAGGCATTCATTAGAAGGTCGCCGGTGGAGCAGTCTAGGGGTTCCAGGCATTCATTAGAAGGTTGCCGGTGGAGCAGTCTAGGGGTTCCAGGCATTCATTAGAAGGTCGCCGGTGGAGCAGTCTAGGGGTTCCAGGCATTCATTAGAAGGTCGCTGTTGGAGCTCACCACCGGTGGAGCAGTCTAGGGGTTCCAGGCATTCATTAGAAGGTCGCCGGTGGAGCAGTCTAGGGGTTCCAGGCATTCATTAGAAGGTCACCACCGGTGGAGCAGTCTAGGGGTTCCAGGCATTCATTAGAAGGTCGCCGGTGGAGCAGTCTAGGGATTGCAGGCATTCATTAGAAGGTCGCCGGTGCAGCAGTCTAGGGGTTCCAGGCATTCATTAGAAGGTCGCCGGTGGAGCAGTCTAGGGGTTCCAGGCTTTCATTAGAAGGGCGCCGGTGGAGCAGTCTAGGGGTTCCAGGCATTCATTAGAAGGGCGCCGGTGGAGCAGTCTAGGGGTTCCAGGCATTCATTAGAAGGTCGCCGGTGGAGCAGTCTAGGGGTTCCAGGCATTCATTAGAAGGTCGCCGGTGGAGCAGTCTAGGGGTTCCAGGGATTCATTAGAAGGTCGCCGGTGGAGCAGTCTAGGGGTTCCAGGCATTCATTAGAAGGTCGCCGGTGGAGCAGTCTAGGGGTTCCAGGCATTCATTAGAAGGTCGCTGTTGGAGCTCACCACCGGTGGAGCAGTCTAGGGGTTCCAGGCATTCATTAGAAGGTCGCCGGTGGAGCAGTCTAGGGGTTCCAGGCATTCATTAGAAGGGCGCCGGTGGAGCAGTCTAGGGGTTCCAGGCATTCATTAGAAGGTCGCCGGTGGAGCAGTCTAGGGGTTCCAGGCATTCATTAGAAGGTCGCCGGAGGAGCAGTCTAGGGGTTCCAGGCATTCATTAGAAGGTCGCCGGTGGAGCAGTCTAGGGGTTCCAGGCATTCATTAGAAGGTCGCCGGTGGAGCAGTCTAGGGGTTCCAGGCATTCATTAGAAGGTCGCCGGTGGAGCAGTCTAGGGGTTCCAGGCATTCATTAGAAGGTCGCCAGTGGAGCAGTCTAGGGGTTCCAGGCATTCATTAGAAGGTCGCCGGTGGAGCAGTCTAGGGGTTCCAGGCATTCATTAGAAGGTCACAACCGGTGGAGCAGTCTAGGGGTTCCAGGCATTCATTAGAAGGTCACAACCGGTGGAGCAGTCTAGGGGTTCCAGGCATTCATTAGAAGGTCGCCGGTGGAGCAGTCTAGGGGTTCCAGGCATTCATTAGAAGGTCGCCGGTGGAGCAGTCTAGGTGTTCCAGGCATTCATTAGAAGGACGCCGGTGGAGCAGTCTAGGGGTTCCAGGCATTCATTAGAAGGTCGCCGGTGGAGCAGTCTAGGGGTTCCAGGCATTCATTAGAAAGTCACCACCGGTGGAGCAGTCTAGGGGTTCCAGGCATTCATTAGAAGGTCGCCGGTGGAGCAGTCTAGGGGTTCCAGGCATTCATTAGAAGGTCGCCGGTGGAGCAGTCTAGGGGTTCCAGGCATTCATTAGAAGGTCACCACCAGTGGAGCAGTCTAGGGGTTCCAGGCATTCATTAGAAGGTCACCACCGGTGGAGCAGTCTAGGGGTTCCAGCCATTCATTAGAAGGTCGCCGGTGGAGCAGTCTAGGGGTTCCAGGCATTCATTAGAAGGTCGCCGGTGGAGCAGTCTAGGGGTTCCAGGCATTCATTAGAAGGTCGCCGGTGGAGCAGTCTAGGGGTTCCAGGCATTCATTAGAAGGTCGCCGGTGGAGCAGTCTAGGGGTTCCAGGCATTCATTAGAAGGTCACCACCGGTGGAGCAGTCTAGGGGTTCCAGGCATTCATTAGAAGGTCGCCGTTGGAGCAGTCTAGGGGTTCCAGGCATTCATTAGAAGGCCACCACCGGTGGAGCAGTCTAGGGGTTCCAGGCATTCATTAGAAGGTCGCCGGTGGAGCAGTCTAGGGGTTCCAGGCATTCATTAGAAGGTCGCCGGTGGAGCAGTCTAGGGGTTCCAGGCATTCATTAGAAGGTCACCACCGGTGGAGCAGTCTAGGGGTTCCAGGCATTCATTAGAAGGTCACCACCGGTGGAGCAGGCTAGGGGTTCCAGGCATTCATTAGAAGGTCGCCGGTGGAGCAGTCTAGGGGTTCCAGGCATTCATTAGAAGGTCGCCGGTGGAGCAGTCTAGGGGTTCCAGGCATTCATTAGAAGATCGCCGGTGGAGCAGTGTAGGGGTTCCAGGCATTCATTAGAAGGTCGCCGGTGGAGCAGTCTAGGGGTTCCAGGCATTCATTAGAAGGTCACCACCGGTGGAGCAGTCTAGGGGTTCCAGGCATTCATTAGAAGGTCACCACCGGTGGAGCAGTCTAGGGGTTCCAGGCATTCATTAGAAGGTCACCACCGGTGGAGCAGTCTAGGGGTTCCAGGCATTCATTAGAAGATCGCCGGTGGAGCAGTCTAGGGGTTCCAGGCATTCATTAGAAGGTCGCCGGTGGCGCAGTCTAGGGGTTCCAGGCATTCATTAGAAGGTCGCCGGTGGAGCAGTCTAGGGGTTCCAGGCATTCATTAGAAGGTCGCCGGTGGAGCAGTCTAGGGGTTCCAGGCATTCATTAGAAGGTCACCACCGGTGGAGCAGTCTAGGGGTTCCAGGCATTCATTAGAAGGTCACCACTGGTGGAGCAGTCTAGGGGTTCCAGGCATTCATCAGAAGGGTGCCGGTGGAGCAGTCTAGGGGTTCCAGGCATTCATTAGAAGGTCGCCGGTGGTGCAGTCTAGGGGTTCCAGGCATTCATTAGAAGGTCGCCGGTGGAGCAGTCTAGGGGTTCCAGGCATTCATTAGAAGGTCGCCGGTGGAGCAGTCTAGGGGTTCCAGGCATTCATTAGAAGGTCGCCGGTGGAGCAGTCTAGGGATTGCAGGCATTCATTAGAAGGTCGCCGGTGCAGCAGTCTAGGGGTTCCAGGCATTCATTAGAAGGTCGCCGGTGGAGCAGTCTAGGGGTTCCAGGCTTTCATTAGAAGGGCGCCGGTGGAGCAGTCTAGGGGTTCCAGGCATTCATTAGAAGGGCGCCGGTGGAGCAGTCTAGGGGTTCCAGGCATTCATTAGAAGGTCGCCGGTGGAGCAGTCTAGGGGTTCCAGGCATTCATTAGAAGGTCGCCGGTGGAGCAGTCTAGGGGTTCCAGGGATTCATTAGAAGGTCGCCGGTGGAGCAGTCTAGGGGTTCCAGGCATTCATTAGAAGGTCGCCGGTGGAGCAGTCTAGGGGTTCCAGGCATTCATTAGAAGGTCGCTGTTGGAGCTCACCACCGGTGGAGCAGTCTAGGGGTTCCAGGCATTCATTAGAAGGTCGCCGGTGGAGCAGTCTAGGGGTTCCAGGCATTCATTAGAAGGGCGCCGGTGGAGCAGTCTAGGGGTTCCAGGCATTCATTAGACGGTCGCCGGTGGAGCAGTCTAGGGGTTCCAGGCATTCATTAGAAGGTCGCCGGAGGAGCAGTCTAGGGGTTCCAGGCATTCATTAGAAGGTCGCCGGTGGAGCAGTCTAGGGGTTCCAGGCATTCATTAGAAGGTCGCCGGTGGAGCAGTCTAGGGGTTCCAGGCATTCATTAGAAGGTCGCCGGTGGAGCAGTCTAGGGGTTCCAGGCATTCATTAGAAGGTCGCCAGTGGAGCAGTCTAGGGGTTCCTCGGCATTCATTAGAAGGTCGCCGGTGGAGCAGTCTAGGGGTTCCAGGCATTCATTAGAAGGTCACAACCGGTGGAGCAGTCTAGGGGTTCCAGGCATTCATTAGAAGGTCACAACCGGTGGAGCAGTCTAGGGGTTCCAGGCATTCATTAGAAGGTCGCCGGTGGAGCAGTCTAGGGGTTCCAGGCATTCATTAGAAGGTCGCCGGTGGAGCAGTCTAGGTGTTCCAGGCATTCATTAGAAGGACGCCGGTGGAGCAGTCTAGGGGTTCCAGGCATTCATTAGAAGGTCGCCGGTGGAGCAGTCTAGGGGTTCCAGGCATTCATTAGAAAGTCACCACCGGTGGAGCAGTCTAGGGGTTCCAGGCATTCATTAGAAGGTCGCCGGTGGAGCAGTCTAGGGGTTCCAGGCATTCATTAGAAGGTCGCCGGTGGAGCAGTCTAGGGGTTCCAGGCATTCATTAGAAGGTCACCACCAGTGGAGCAGTCTAGGGGTTCCAGGCATTCATTAGAAGGTCACCACCGGTGGAGCAGTCTAGGGGTTCCAGCCATTCATTAGAAGGTCGCCGGTGGAGCAGTCTAGGGGTTCCAGGCATTCATTAGAAGGTCGCCGGTGGAGCAGTCTAGGGGTTCCAGGCATTCATTAGAAGGTCGCCGGTGGAGCAGTCTAGGGGTTCCAGGCATTCATTAGAAGGTCGCCGGTGGAGCAGTCTAGGGGTTCCAGGCATTCATTAGAAGGTCACCACCGGTGGAGCAGTCTAGGGGTTCCAGGCATTCATTAGAAGGTCGCCGTTGGAGCAGTCTAGGGGTTCCAGGCATTCATTAGAAGGCCACCACCGGTGGAGCAGTCTAGGGGTTCCAGGCATTCATTAGAAGGTCGCCGGTGGAGCAGTCTAGGGGTTCCAGGCATTCATTAGAAGGTCGCCGGTGGAGCAGTCTAGGGGTTCCAGGCATTCATTAGAAGGTCACCACCGGTGGAGCAGTCTAGGGGTTCCAGGCATTCATTAGAAGGTCACCACCGGTGGAGCAGGCTAGGGGTTCCAGGCATTCATTAGAAGGTCGCCGGTGGAGCAGTCTAGGGGTTCCAGGCATTCATTAGAAGGTCGCCGGTGGAGCAGTCTAGGGGTTCCAGGCATTCATTAGAAGATCGCCGGTGGAGCAGTGTAGGGGTTCCAGGCATTCATTAGAAGGTCGCCGGTGGAGCAGTCTAGGGGTTCCAGGCATTCATTAGAAGGTCACCACCGGTGGAGCAGTCTAGGGGTTCCAGGCATTCATTAGAAGGTCACCACCGGTGGAGCAGTCTAGGGGTTCCAGGCATTCATTAGAAGATCGCCGGTGGAGCAGTCTAGGGGTTCCAGGCATTCATTAGAAGGTCGCCGGTGGCGCAGTCTAGGGGTTCCAGGCATTCATTAGAAGGTCGCCGGTGGAGCAGTCTAGGGGTTCCAGGCATTCATTAGAAGGTCGCCGGTGGAGCAGTCTAGGGGTTCCAGGCATTCATTAGAAGGTCACCACCGGTGGAGCAGTCTAGGGGTTCCAGGCATTCATTAGAAGGTCACCACTGGTGGAGCAGTCTAGGGGTTCCAGGCATTCATTAGAAGGGTGCCGGTGGAGCAGTCTAGGGGTTCCAGGCATTCATTAGAAGGTCGCCGGTGGTGCAGTCTAGGGGTTCCAGGCATTCATTAGAAGGTCGCCGGTGGAGCAGTCTAAGGGTTCCAGGCATTCATTAGAAGGTCGCCGGTAGAGCAGTCTAGGGGTTCCAGGCATTCATTAGAAGGTCGCCGGTGGAGCAGTCTAGGGGTTCCAGGCATTCATTAGAAGGTCACCGGTGAAGCAGTCTAGGGGTTCCAGGCATTCATTAGAAGGTCGCCGGTGGAGCAGTCTAGGGGTTCCAGGCATTCATTAGAAGGTCGCCGGTGGAGCAGTCTAGGGGTTCCAGGCATTCATTTGAAGGTCGCCGGTGGAGCAGTCTAGGGGTTCCAGGCATTCATTAGAAGGGCGCCGTTGGAGCAGTCTAGGGGTTCCAGGCATTCATTAGAAGGTCACCACCGGTGGAGCAGTCTAGGAGTTCCAGGCATTCATTAGAAGGTCACCACCGGTGGAGCAGTCTAGGGGTTCCAGGCATTCATTAGAAGGTCACCACCGGTGGAGCAGTCTAGGGGTTCCAGGCATTCATTAGAAGGGCGCCGGTGGAGCAGTCTAGGGGTTCCAGGCATTCATTAGAAGGTCGCCGGTGGTGCAGTCTAGGGGTTCCAGGCATTCATTAGAAGGTCGCCGGTGGAGCAGACTAGGGGTTCCAGGCATTCATTAGAAGGTCGCCGGTGGAGCAGTCTAGGGGTTCCAGGCATTCATTAGAAGGTCGCCGGTGGAGCAGTCTAGGGGTTCCAGGCATTCATTAGAAGGTCGCCGGTGGAGCAGTCTAGGGGTTCCAGGCATTCATTAGAAGGTCGCTGTTGGAGCTCACCACCGGTGGAGCAGTCTAGGGGTTCCAGGCATTCATTAGAAGGTCGCCGGTGGAGCAGTCTAGGGGTTCCAGGCATTCATTAGAAGGTCACCACCGGTGGAGCAGTCTAGGGGTTCCAGGCATTCATTAGAAGGTCGCCGGTGGAGCAGTCTAGGGATGGCAGGCATTCATTAGAAGGTCGCCGGTGCAGCAGTCTAGGGGTTCCAGGCATTCATTAGAAGGTCGCCGGTGGAGCAGTCTAGGGGTTCCAGGCTTTCATTAGAAGGGCGCCGGTGGAGCAGTCTAGGGGTTCCAGGCATTCATTAGAAGGGCGCCGGTGGAGCAGTCTAGGGGTTCCAGGCATTCATTAGAAGGTCGCCGGTGGAGCAGTCTAGGGGTTCCAGGCATTCATTAGAAGGTCGCCGGTGGAGCAGTCTAGGGGTTCCAGGGATTCATTAGAAGGTCGCCGGTGGAGCAGTCTAGGGGTTCCAGGCATTCATTAGAAGGTCGCCGGTGGAGCAGTCTAGGGGTTCCAGGCATTCATTAGAAGGTCGCTGTTGGAGCTCACCACCGGTGGAGCAGTCTAGGGGTTCCAGGCATTCATTAGAAGGTCGCCGGTGGAGCAGTCTAGGGGTTCCAGGCATTCATTAGAAGGGCGCCGGTGGAGCAGTCTAGGGGTTCCAGGCATTCATTAGAAGGTCGCCGGTGAAGCAGTCTAGGGGTTCCAGGCAATCATTAGAAGGTCGCCGGAGGAGCAGTCTAGGGGTTCCAGGCATTCATTAGAAGGTCGCCGGTGGAGCAGTCTAGGGGTTCCAGGCATTCATTAGAAGGTCGCCGGTGGAGCAGTCTAGGGGTTCCAGGCATTCATTAGAAGGTCGCCGGTGGAGCAGTCTAGGGGTTCCAGCCATTCATTAGAAGGTCGCCAGTGGAGCAGTCTAGGGGTTCCAGGCATTCATTAGAAGGTCGCCGGTGGAGCAGTCTAGGGGTTCCAGGCATTCATTAGAAGGTCACAACCGGTGGAGCAGTCTAGGGGTTCCAGGCATTCATTAGAAGGTCGCCGGTGGAGCAGTCTAGGGGTTCCAGGCATTCATTAGAAGGTCGCCGGTGGAGCAGTCTAGGTGTTCCAGGCATTCATTAGAAGGACGCCGGTGGAGCAGTCTAGGGGTTCCAGGCATTCATTAGAAGGTCGCCGGTGGAGCAGTCTAGGGGTTCCAGGCATTCATTAGAAAGTCACCACCGGTGGAGCAGTCTAGGGGTTCCAGGCATTCATTAGAAGGTCGCCGGTGGAGCAGTCTAGGGGTTCCAGGCATTCATTAGAAGGTCGCCGGTGGAGCAGTCTAGGGGTTCCAGGCATTCATTAGAAGGTCACCACCAGTGGAGCAGTCTAGGGGTTCCAGGCATTCATTAGAAGGTCACCACCGGTGGAGCAGTCTAGGGGTTCCAGCCATTCATTAGAAGGTCGCCGGTGGAGCAGTCTAGGGGTTCCAGGCATTCATTAGAAGGTCGCCGGTGGAGCAGTCTAGGGGTTCCAGGCATTCATTAGAAGGTCGCCGGTGGAGCAGTCTAGGGGTTCCAGGCATTCATTAGAAGGTCGCCGGTGGAGCAGTCTAGGGGTTCCAGGCATTCATTAGAAGGTCACCACCGGTGGAGCAGTCTAGGGGTTACAGGCATTCATTAGAAGGTCGCCGGTGGAGCAGTCTAGGGGTTCCAGGCATTCATTAGAAGGTCGCCGGTGGAGCAGTCTAGGGGTTCCAGGCATTCATTAGAAGGTCGCCGGTGGAGCAGTCTAGGTGTTCCAGGCATTCATTAGAAGGACGCCGGTGGAGCAGTCTAGGGGTTCCAGGCATTCATTAGAAGGTCGCCGGTGGAGCAGTCTAGGGGTTCCAGGCATTCATTAGAAAGTCACCACCGGTGGAGCAGTCTAGGGGTTCCAGGCATTCATTAGAAGGTCGCCGGTGGAGCAGTCTAGGGGTTCCATGCATTCATTAGAAGGTCGCCGGTGGAACAGTCTAGGGGTTCCAGGCATTCATTAGAAGGTCACCACCAGTGGAGCAGTCTAGGGGTTCCAGGCATTCATTAGAAGGTCACCACCGGTGGAGCAGTCTAGGGGTTCCAGCCATTCATTAGAAGGTCGCCGGTGGAGCAGTCTAGGGGTTCCAGGCATTCATTAGAAGGTCGCCGGTGGAGCAGTCTAGGGGTTCCAGGCATTCATTAGAAGGTCGCCGGTGGAGCAGTCTAGGGGTTCCAGGCATTCATTAGAAGGTCGCCGGTGGAGCAGTCTAGGGGTTCCAGGCATTCATTAGAAGGTCACCACCGGTGGAGCAGTCTAGGGGTTCCAGGCATTCATTAGAAGGTCGCCGGTGGAGCAGTCTAGGGGTTCCAGGCATCAATTAGAAGGTCGCCGTTGGAGCAGTCTAGGGGTTCCAGGGATTCATTAGAAGGTCACCGGTGGAGCAGTCTAGGGGTTCCAGGCATTCATTAGAAGGTCGCCGGTGGAGCAGTCTAGGGGTTCCAGGCATTCATTAGAAGGTCACCACCGGTGGAGCAGTCTAGGGGTCCCAGGCATTCTTTAGAAGGGGGTGATGGTGACCGCCCCATGCATGTCAATGGAACAGTGGTGAAAATAACATCGTTCAGGTAGCTTAGTAGGATGATGCGCCTGCTGTCAAAATCTGTGGGTCCCACGTCACAGTGGGGATTACTGTGTCTTTCATCCTTTGAATACTGGGAACATAAAGGCCGCTGTTTTGGATAATAATAACACCCAGCTGAAAAGATAACAGCTCCACAAGGCTGGGATCCTAAATGCTATCTGTAAAACATTGTTATAATAATCACAGGGAGGCCAGCTGTTGGCTGACGAGGCTTGTAGTCATGAGGGATGCTGGGTAGGATGCTGGACCCATGTATTTTACGCATTGTGAAGAGGGTGCTCTTTGAAGAAGGGGGGGTCTTGTTTATTTTTCTGTTTTGTTCAGGGTTCGGGCAAATATGAGGCTGATGGTGTGAGTTTCCAGAGACTGGAGGCATTGGGCCTCATTCCGAGTACGGGGCTAACCAATGGCGCTATTAATGCCTTGGTTGACGCCGTACCAGGAACGGCAGCGCCTTGGTGGATGGCGGAATCACCGCCCCATTCCAAGGTTGGCGGGGCGGTAATTCCCCATTCACCAAGGCTCTTCCCCATTCCCAAATGAGCCCCCATAGGGCTCAATGGGAATGGGGAAGATGCAAATAACGGTGACCGTTCATTACGGTCACCGTTATTGGCTTGGAGGCCCCTTTGCGCCCTCGACTTTAACACCTGCTCAAAGCAGGCGTTAAGGGCGAGGGCGCAAAGGGAACTCGGAGTATGGCGGTAAGGGATCACCGCCACCGGTCTCGTTACCGGTGGCCGCTATCCCTTACCGCCATACTCGGAATGAGGCTCATTGACTAAGTTTGCTTGTTGCCTGGTTTGTCCTTTCTTGCATTTCTGCTGCTCTACTCTGACCAGGTCCTGTCTTCCGGTGATGGGCTGATCACCAACTATGGTGACTTCGCCTGCCAACGTGACCGGGCCATGCATGGTGGCAGCTTTGTATATGATGTAGCTGGGTTTGAAGGTGGTGAGTGCTTGTGAGGGAAGCCAGGCATGCACGATGATTTTGAGCATTAGGCTGTCATTTTTGCAGACCTTTGATGAGGCTTGCAGCGGAGTTGAGCTCTGAGCGTGTCTAATAGTAGCCATAGGCCTATCAGAAAATGTCCAGAGTTCCCTATAGGCCAGTCCACACCTGAGACTGATAGTCCAGAGACCAACCAGGAAATCTTCAGTGTTCCAAATAGGCCAGTCCATTCCTGATAGTGATAGTGCAGAGACCTACTGGGAAATCTCCAGAGTCCGCTATAGGCAAGTTCACCCCTGACTGTGAGGCCAGTCCTCCCCTGATTGTGATAGTCACAGTTTCAATGCAACCACGTAGAGCTTTCCAGATAATGAAGGGTTTGGGGCGCCTGCGATCCTTGTGGCTGCCGTGCAACTTGCACTAGGAAGAAAAGGTATACAGTATAGAGGAAATGCCACTGCGAGACATTAGCTCCAGAGTGAGGGACGCACACCAGTCAATTTGAAGGAGCAGGTTGTGTACAGATCTTTTGATGTGAGTATATGTGTCTTTTTGTGCATTGTTTGGTTCCATGGGTGGGGGGCGATGCGGGCTAATGACAATTCTGTTATGCTGATGCTGCTCTTTGTGCATTGCTGCATTTACCACTGATAAGATAGCTCAGCGGTTAATGCATTTGTTGTGGAAAGTCAGTGAAATGAGTAGCAAGTCTGTTGGCGCTGAAGGCGGAGCTTTGTGTGCCACGTAATTAGAACTGTTATTAAAATGGAGCTTAATAGATCAGCCGGAACGTCCTCACCCGAGGCGACACTGTACACAGCTGCGAGATATTCATTCTGTTCGGTGAAGATGCCCCCCCGGCCCCCACCCGCGGAATGGGCGCCTGAGGACAAGGTCTGCTCCACGCCCGGCGCCGCTCCTATAAACAGCAGATGCTGGGCTCCTGCGCGGGTGCTGGGAGATGGACACGCGGGGATTACACAGGAATTCCACTGGCAAACCTTCCCGTGCAGGCGGACAGAACGCCCACCGCCTTCTCCTCCCGGCCAGTACCCGAGCACTTCATCTGTGGCCCTACGTTCTGGGCGCCTCCTGAAGAGCACGGGGCCAGTCCCACTACTAATAAGGAGAATTATAGTCAAGGTGTTTGCCTGGAAGCCATCACCAACTAGTTCCCTTTATGGCTGCTGTGACGTCAAGGAAGAAGATTATGGAATGTGTAGTCCACTGCTATGACGGCACTATTTCTGCCATGTTTGTATTTCATTTTTCAGCTTGCTGTGGGGATGAAGGGAGAGGGATCCTGCCGTTCGTAATGTGTAATAAGTATCCCCCTGCCCAGTGCTTAATTTGTAAAATAATAAGTGCCAGGCCCAAAAAATCTTGGCCCACTAATGCCGGCCTGGGAGGGGCCCCGCCCTCAGGCGCGGGCCGTGCGGCCCGGCTCAGTGCTAGATCGGCCCACCACCAGACCATCACACAGCTGCTGCCTGGTGCCTTCTGCAATAGCCTCCTCTAATAGTGTCTGCTAAACTAATGGCCTTAAAAACCTCCCTTCCAATAAGACATTAGCAAATCCATTCCGCAATGGGACCTTTGACTGTCCTTCCTCTATCCTTACTTCTGCCTCCAAGACCATTCTGATTTCCGGCTGCAGTCCATTGTTGATGTTTATAACATATGGCCATTTAGAACACACAATGCAATCAGGCATCACCATTCTAGGTACCTGCTGGCAGCCTGGGGTTAAACTAAATATGTCTGGCCTGCCTTATTCAGTTACGGTGAAAGCACCCTCTACCAAATTGCCCACCAAGATGGACATCAATGAAACAAAGTATATAGACCCCCGCAAGGTGCAAACTCAGTACATAATAAAGCTGAGTTGAGATAGGGATGTGGAGGCCATAGGATTATATAAACCAGGCAACATTCAAGAGACCGTGTCTCGTTGCTTAAGATTGCAATACAACTCGAATTACCCAAAAGAGTTGCACTTATTATAGCCAGTTTAGGAGATTGAGCAGTTGAATTGCCCCAAGGTGTATTTGAGCTTCTTACCTGTAGATTATACTGTGCAGTAAACGCATACATTCACAGAGCTATCATACAAACTTAAATCTGGCAAATGACCTTAAGGGTCCATAGTTATGGGAACGAGCAAGGGCCCACCACCTCACGCTATACACTCACCCTTCCTTGGTCCCCAGCGACCAGCAAGACAAGACCCTGGGTCCTGAACACTCGGGGAGGAGGAGGCTCACTGACAGGTGGAAAGTTTGCGTGGGTCTGTAGGCTGGGTTTGGCTTTGGTCAGGACCACACTACTCTGCAGGGCACACAGGACTCCTTTGGGTCTCTTGGAAGTATACAACTCCAGGACCACATTATCCCTT
This sequence comes from Ambystoma mexicanum, assembly GCF_040938575.1. Classification (NCBI taxonomy): domain Eukaryota; kingdom Metazoa; phylum Chordata; class Amphibia; order Caudata; family Ambystomatidae; genus Ambystoma; species Ambystoma mexicanum. The sequence goes on from NC_090931.1 coordinate 110,393,903, forward strand.
TTCACTATGTATGCAGAAATGGGTGTTATGCAGAAATGGGTGTTAGGCGGTGTCCGATTAGACCTGTCAGTGAGGAAGGGCGGTGGGATAGGGTAACCGTACAAGAAAATGGTCAGGGAAGTGGTCAATGCAGGAGGTGGGTTATGGGCAGTTAAGACAGTTCAATTGACGGGTGGAGCAAGTGCAGAACAGGTGGAGCAAGTGCAGGATGGGCAGAGAAGTGTAGGTGTGTCTCCGTTACTTGTACCCCAATTAAGGACCTGCAAAGTCTTGCATAGGGCACTTAACAAGCATGTTTTTCCAGCTAATTTTGCAGCGATATGAACCACCTCCTCCTGCAGTGGTCGGGGGGCACATTGAGGGTGGTGTGCGATGCAGATAAACATGGGTAGGTTGGTGTACATTGTAGAAATGTGACTGGTACTTACAACTCCAGGATCCGGTCACCTCAGCGGACTCCAGCCCTGTCGGCAGCCCCCCAGGCAATACAGCGCTGACATGCTGAAGAGGTGCGTACAGCTCCCCACCGATGCTCCGTAGCTGGCCACCCTCGCTCACTTGCCCATGCAAATTAAAGCCGTAGCCCGAGTCCGACTTGAGGATGCGGACAACATGCGGACCACCTCCAACAGGCACCACCGGGCCCTGCCTGTTCCTTTGTGGACCATCCACCTCCTCGTCCGCCATCTTCACCAGAGCGGCGGCGGCAGCGTCATGGGACACATACATGACGCGGGGGCTACCGGGTAGTGTGGTCCAGCCGTCTTCCGTTGCTTCTCGCCTGGCCAAAAGACAGTTCCTGCACTCAAGTGCACTGTATGTGCAAAAAAACAGGTGGCCAGGCAATATGGCGCTGACGTGCTGAAGTGGTGCATACAGCTCCCCGCCGATGCTCCGTAGCTACCACCCTCGCTCACTTGCCCGTGCACATTAAAGCCATAGTAGCCAGAGTCCAACTTGAGGATGCGGACAACACGCGGACCACCTGCAATAGGCACCACTGGTCCCTCCCTGTTCCTTTGCGGACCATCCACCTCCTCAACCACCATCTTTACCAGCGCAGCAGCGGCAGCGTCACGGGACACATGCATGACGCAGGGGCTACTGGGAAGTGTGGTACATGGTTTTACGTTGCTTCTCGCCTGGCCAAAAGTTCCTGCACTCCTCAAGCGCACTGTATGTGTGAAAAAACAGTCAGATTAGGTGAAATATCCGTGACCTGACCTGCAGGTGGCAGCGCACGCAGCATGTTTGCTCTCAAGGCCAGGCAAAAAGAAAAAAAAATATGTTGGTGACCATGCGTGCTGCCCAAGCAGCAGGCTGGAAGCAGCAGAGTGCCGGTGCCCAAAAAAGAGTGCCGGTGTTGCCTACTGGCAAACACCGGTACAAATTAAGCACTGCCCCCGCCCCCTCTTTGTAACCCCTAAGGTGCTGTTCCATATTCCACAGTACATTGGTGGAAAAGGGGTGCACGCAAGGGGGCAAACACAACATCAAATCATAGATTGTTAGCTTGAAACTACTGTTGTATTGCAGCTCATAGTGATATCACAGGGAACTCAAGATTCGCTGGGGTTCTCCATCAGCATATCCAGTCTTTTTATGCAGAAATCTCACTGCAAAGTCTTTTCCCATACTTTTTAAAAAACGGAATTATTGCTGCACACTTGAGGGGGAGGTTTGGGTGAGGTACTATAGGATGGGGTGAGGGTGAGAAATATATTAACTAATAATAGCAAAGGTCAATAATTCAATATTTACCTAAATACCCGCAGAGTCTGTTCTTGTGACATATGATTTTACTGTCCCAAATGTAAAATGGAAGTGACTTTTGTTTTTTGTATCTCTGAATGTTTACAATGAATGGTTTTTATGTTGAAAGTTCATTAGATTTGTAATGCTATTTTAATTCAGTTTGATTTTTTAATTTGTACCATTTTTTCTTTTTATGATGTTTTATATCGTAAAGTTGATTAAGTCAGCTGTAACAATAAAATAAAAAAAATGTGATGTGTATTTTGCATGTGTGAAGTGTGTGTCAGATGTATGTGCTATGGGTTAGTGAGTGGTTGGTGTATGAGATGACATGTGATAGTTTTTGTGGTTGAATGTCCTCTGTGGGAGGGTGTGTGTCTGTGTAGATAATGCAGTGAGAGTGGATGTAAGAGAAGGTGTATGAGTGAGTGACTGGTGTGTGAATGAGTATTAATGTGATTGTGTGTATGAATGTTTTAGGTGAGTGCATGCCTGTGTGGTAAATGCAGTGTGAGTGGGCATGAGAGAAGGTGTACGGGTCAGTGAGTGATGGGTGAATGATTAGGAATGTGATATGGCGTGTTTGAATGTTCTGTGTGGGGGTGTGTGTTTCTGTGTGGAGAATGCAGTGCAACTGGGCGTGAGAGGTTTATGGGTGAGCGAGTAGGAATGTGAGTGTAAATGTTCTGGGTGGGTGGGTGCTATTGTACGTGTATGTGAGAGAATGTATATGGGTGAGTGACTGATGGGTGAATGGGTATGAATCTGATTGCGAATTGTGTGTGTGAATGTTCTGGGTGGGTGCATGACTGTGTGGTGAATGCAGTGTGAATGAATATGAGAGGAGATGCATGGGGGAGTGAAAGGGGGTGCCTATGTGTTGTGTAAGGCACTGGGAGACTGGCGATCACTAGAGCATTTCTTGACACATCCTTTATTGACTTTGCATGTTTTACTGGCATTTTCCAGCAAAGCTAATTTCATGTGTGTCATTAACTGGCTAGACTGACATTTTGGTACAGCCAATCTAGCCATTGCTTACTGTGGCACATGGGCGTAATTATAGAGGGGACAGGGGTTTTGTCCCCCCAACTTTTCTGTCATGCCTTTTTGTCCCCCCCATCTTTTGGAGGCAAGGTAGGGGGGAAGCAACCATCAATTATGTAATTGGACAACGCAAGCCCGGCTGGGGTGCTCAGCAAGGCTTGCACTGTCTCATTACATAATTCTGAGATGCCTGGCAGCTGCGCTGCAACACATTCAGGGCTGGGATGCCCTGCATGGCTCAGTCCCTCACTCTGGCTGGCCTGACTCAAAGTCAGCAGCCAGGGTGCTGAACTGGGTGTTGCAGGGCCTGGCACCTGTGCTGTTACGCTAGCAGCAGCATTTCCGGGGGCCAGCGGCACAGAGCATCGCTTTCCAGCTTCGTGTTCGTGCGACGCACAGACAGGGACTAGGAAGCTCATTCAGCTTCCTGATTTCCATCTGGAGGCGCCTGAGTGCAAAGAGATTAGGTCGGAGTAACATGAGATGTGACTAGTGCAGCATTTGAAAGTAGAGCAGAGGTACTTTTTCTTTTTTTAATAATTTTTCGTTGTGTTTGTGTGTGTTTTTTGGGGAGCTCTGTCCAAGCCCTCTGAGTCAAACTACATACAACCTTCCTCATTCGCATATGGATTGCACCAACAGAAGTGACTTCACAGAAAAGGACATTGCAAGGCGCATCATCAGTCTTTAATCCTTGGAGACACCATGGAAAAGACTTTAGAATAAGTTGCCATAAATAAGTCAAGTGACAAATAACTTTGTGGTGCAAAATACCTAAATTGCACTATTGTTATATGTGGAGCAACTCTATAGTCATTAGGCTTTTCCATTATAATAGCATGACACATTAACATAAGCTGTGAAGTGAACCCGAATCACTTAGAGCTGCAGATTAGGCACAATATGATTGAATCATTTGCTCAGGATCACACACTTGGTTAAATGGTGAAACTGGGATGTGGATAATTTAAGCGACTGTGCACATCTTTCCAGGCTTATATAACATATAATTATTTATAGCAATGCGTTGGAAGCAACCCACATTACATAACAAACATGCCTTTCATAGTAAGGATTTGTGAATGGTGCCAGTGCATCCCACATGCTCTTCTTGCGGGTGCCGCCGGTACGCCCACCAGGTCAGACCTGCGGGCGAAAAGGCACCCGCAAGCAGAACTCGTAGTTTGCTGGTCCGGTAGTAACGGTGCCGGTAGCTTACCGGCGCCATTACTAAAGGACCAGCAAACTTATAATGAGGCCCATTGTCCCAGCAGGACACTTGTGCCATTGGGCACCCTCTTTGAGGTGCCGAATTGAAGAGGTGTCCCAATGATAAATGTCCCGGTCTGGCTGTTAAAAGAGTTATGGGGTGGGCCGCTTCACCACCCGCCTTGAGACTCTCCCGCTCGGTACTCCACTGCTTGGAGCCATTTGAACACAGGAAAACATGCCTTAATTTTAATCAGTCCGAATATTGTATCAGCACGTAGACATATAAGGTGCTGTGCAGAACCCAAGTTTGGAGATATATGGCATGTAAATTCTATACCTATTATACTTGGTCACCGACTGCACTGCATTAACCAATGGTTTCTGCCTTTGAATGAAACGGAAAATCAAAAAAATTGCTGACATTCCAGTGAATCTGGTCCTTTCGGCCATGGCTTTATAGTTCATCTAGGTCAAGTCAACATATCCCAAAATGTCAGGTATCAGGGGGTGATAAAGTCTGGTCTGCTCAATGGACGTTGCACCACTGTTTCCATGTATTATTGTATATGTACATTTAAATGTTGTGTACACACAGTGTATGTCAATGGAGGTGCTGGGTGCATTTGTGTGTGCGAGTGAGAGTGTATGCAAGCATACGTGTGTTGACTTTTGTGTCTGAATGAATGATAAATAATGCATTGTTTGCATGTTCTAGTGAAATTACATATGTGAATGTTATCTTGTGTCACTGGTTGCAAGGCAGGCCGGCTGAAGATGTGTGGGGGCCCAATTGAATTTTAAAGATACGCCACCAGTCTTATGAAAGTTATAAGAGAGCGTCAGCAATGCACTCTTGTGGTGTAGTAGTTTAATGTTATCCCTCAGGGATTTAGGTTGTTTGACCGACGTACAAAATCATGGCGGAATTAACTGTAGTAATTTTTGATGCAAATATGTTTTCAACTCAGTACAAAAAAACAAACCCATGTCCCCTCAAACCACCAGTACACCCATAACCCCCCCACTTACCTTTCTCCATCCACTGCCTCTCCTGTAATCTGCAGCGTCAGATCCATCCCTTTAACGCGTGTCGGATCTGATGCTGCAGCGTCCCTTTTCATCTTTTTTTTTGTTGGGTCCCCTGCCACCAATGCTGAGGAAGCGAAGGACATCCCTGCAACCACTGAAGCCAGAAATACTGAACATGGGCTGAGGGGGCCACCCCTGCAACCACTGCTCTTCACATTCAGTATCTTCGTCTTTAAAGTAATGGTGGTGACCGAATTCAGAAAATCTATTATTCGACCAATTTTTCAAAACAATTTGGCTGAAAATATCCTTCAGAGCCACCATCTGCCCTCCCTTAACCTCACCCCTCTCCTTCAGTTGTCATATCCCCCCCCAACATTTTCAGCAAAGTTACTCCACTGCTGTGGCATGACAGTTATTACTCTGCATCTTTGATAAAGCAAGCATGATAAGAAGCATTACCTCGCTAGACTGATGTTTTGGCGTAGCTGCCTGTATATTTCATACTGTAGCATGACTTTTTGTGAACTGAGCGTCTATGATGAAGCAAGGATGATAAGTGCTCTTATGGTTCTAGATTGACTTACATTGGAATTAGTTTGGACATGTTTTCTTATTGTGACAAGTTACTTTTAATGGGCAAACTAATGGGAGTATTTTCTTGTATACAAGTACTGGCATATACTGGCCGAGCCAACTTTGTGCCTAGTGCTAGTAATGATACTATAAAAAAAAATCTCAGTGTGAACATGAGTATGTTCTTATATGGGATTTGTAGCATCTGTTGGTGGAGCCAGCATGTACATGTATAGGCACAGCCAGCATGAACATGTTTTTTATACAGGCATAGATTGAAGGGACTGGCATGACAATGCATTGGGAAATGCGCTCATGCACTTTTGATGATTTGCATCCATTGTACCTTTTTCCATGAGTTACCCTACATCCAACAAAACCAATTGCAAACAGTCTGGCCTCCTACCCAAATGTTCACAGAAAGTGGGCTGTGTAATGCACCATTTTAACCCATCATTCAAATCATTTTCCGGGAAAGAATCCCATTGGCCCCCCTACCCCGTAAACCCATTTTCATTAGTTTGGGCCCCCTCGCTATGCCCGGTCACAATCGCATATTTATGGCGCATATTTACACCCTCCAATAAAACAACTCATGAGCCACCATTTGTGGCTGGTATATTTTGGGACAATGCACAGCTCCCTTCTTTCTACGCTAGCTTTGATTAAAAACCATATTTACTTCTTTCACTTGCAGTAGTGCATGCCCCTGCAGTGGCATAATCATCATGGACATTGCACAAACGTGGTGGTCCAGGCCGGTCCGGGGTTTGGCGTGCCCTGTGCTTTGTTAAGGAGCTTGGGGGGAGGCCTCCGCATGGCTCACAAGTGGACCCCCAAATTTTGTGCTACTCCACTGATTGGGCTCTGTTCACTTTGAACCCGTTCAAGTGTGATGTGAATGGTTGAGAGGGGTCGCAAACTCATCAAGGACCCTTCTCTGGTGCAACACTGTTTAACAAAATAGCGTTGGACACAGAGGGCCTCATTCCGAGTTTGGAGGTAGCCAGGACCCGGTATTTTCCCATTCAGGGAACCCAGACCCGGTACATCCCCATTCCCATTGAGCCCCCATAGGGCTCAATGGGAATGGGGAGGATGCTAACAACGGGCCCGTTAATGACGGGCCCGTTGTTAGCATCCTGGTACACTCGCGGGACCCGCTAAGGATGTCTGGTAAAACCAGGCATCCTTAGCGGGTCCCCCGAGTGGACCTCGTAATGAGGCGGTAGAGGGTTAACAGCGCCGGCAGCTCTACCGGCACCGTTAACCCTCTACCACATTCCTCGTAATGAAGCCCAGAGTCTCAGAAGTGAGAAAGCCATGGAGTGACCCACCCCACCCCTCCCCACTCAAACTCCTTATTGGAAAGGGCTTTGTGGAAGCTTCATTCACAGGCCAGTCCTGGGAGGGTAATTGAATAACGCACCTTGCACATAGAGCTCTGAAAATCATATATTCATTGAGCCCCTCTTGAAGGAAATGCAGACCCACCCGCACCTCACCCACATTAAAAAAGATTAAGGAAGAGTCTTGTATCAAAGCCTAGGACATTAAGGTGCTATGTTCGGCTCTGAGTTGTGGGGGGACAACATGTGGTTGCTTGTCACATAACTTAAAGATAAATGGACATAGAGGCATATGGCCTCAGTTTACACCGGCACAATAGGTTTCTTCTATCATAGTGGTAGCTGACTCATAGAAATATTTATAAACAGGGAATTTTATTGATACTAAATCCTGGTCAGTGATTCAATTTTCAGGCCTTGCTCGTGCGGCATTTTGCTCCCGTGTAAACAACAGCGCACGCCTCCCCATGTCAGTGTTTTTTGGCTTGTTTAACACATCAATGCCACAGATAACGAGTACTTCTGTGTCCATTGATCTATAGATGTTTCATACACTAGCTGTAGCCTGCGTTAGAGATTTCGGTTACCCTGATACAAGTACTGCATTATGTATGTTTTAAATATAGGCTCCACGTTGAATCTGGAAAATGACATTCCCCAAATGTGTGATCATGGACAAATCTCACCTCCCTCTGTGCCTTGCTTCTTATAACTGGTTGAAATGAGAGCACCTGGATACATGGGTTTTAGATGCATCTGAAGGTCGTGTGCTATCACTTCCTGTACTGTCACTTGGGGGCAGGGTCAAATGACATCACTTCCTGTGATGTCATCAGAGGTCAAGGGCCATTTGATGTCACTTCCGCTACCCCAGGACCTTTGGTGCAATGACATCCCTGAGATGTGGGTGGGGAGAGGTGAAGGTAGGAAGCCCCCCCCATATTTTTCAGCAACAACAATTGATAAAAAAAGTGCAGTAAAAAGGATACAGTGAAATGCCTGCAGTAAAAACACATGGTGCCATCTATCAGATGTCACTTGGAACCCCTCAGTGGAATGTATTCTGCAGTTGAATGCTGCAAACCTACAACTCTATATGTTGTCGGTGAGATAGCTTAGTCGGTTAGCGTTTGCTAAGGAGAGGTATGTCTAAAGAGTTCTTTTCTCTGATGCCTCTGCTCTAGCCTCTCATTTTTAAGAGATCAATAATGTACGTGCCCATTTGAACTGCTCTGTGATGGTTTGGTACTGGGATTAATTGTCTGCATTGCTGCCATTTGGATGGCCTCCACATGCCCTGGTGGTTCTCAAAAAGAGCGACGGGCTGCTTCGTTTAACAGAGAGAAGTAGCTTTGATGCTATGGTGATGTGTGCAGTTTGGAAGTACCTGGGCACTGTGTGTGGGTCTGTTTCTAGGCTAGCAAACTACATTTAGAAAAGGGTCATGGACGAAGGTTCCATGGGATCTAATCCTCTTTTGAAGAATGTGATGTATGATGTATCAGCCTGGTATGTGTTGCCTGCTTGCTTGTTATTCCCTAAGTTTAATTAAATGTATTTTCCAAAATCATTAGCTCCTTTGTGTTCTGCCTGGTACACTGACTGCTTATATTACAACATATTGTTATGCCTGGCATACTGACCGCCTATATTACAGCATGTTGCTATGCCTGGTATACTGACTGCTTATATTAAAGCATTTTCCTATGCCTGGCATACTGACTGCCAATATTATAGCATGTTGCTATGCCTGGTATACTGACTGCTTATATTACAGCATTTTCCTGTGCCTGGCATACGGACTGCCTATATTATAGCATGTTGCTATGCCTGGCATCCCTGGGGGGTGGATATGCGAGGGAGAATAACCTGGGTTGAGGGAACCTGGGTAGTGGGAAGAGGACGTCTTTGAGTGAGACATGGTATCCCCCTTTCCCTTGTCAAAGTGAACCCAAAATTCCCCCTGCCTTTGTAGGGTATCAGTCTTTGTCCCTTCCTTCTGCCCAAAATGTCCCACAGCCATTTCACTTTAAGACTGGGACGTTGGAGGTGTTCCATTGTAATAGCCAGGCATGTCCAGCTAATAGTTTTAACCGGGTTCAGGCAATTGAGGTGAAGGACTTGCACCTGCAATCATTTAACAAGTCCCTGGTGCATAAAAATGTTGACCGGCCAGCAGAAAGAGAGAGACAGCCAGGAGAGAAGGACGCGGCTTGCAGAAGCGGGGCAGGCTGGAGAGGAACCGGCTTGAGGGAAGCCGTGCTGAGCAGGAGAGCGATAGAGACGCTGGGGCCAAGGCTGGCAGTGATAGGGTCAAAAGCCCTGCTGCCCTCCTTGCCCGGTGTTCGCTGCAGGAGCCTGGGGACACCGAAGTCTCCCGATTGCCGCAAGGCTCTGAGAGAGGGATAGGTACTCTCAGTAGCTGCAGGATTCCAGGACGGCCAGCGCTGCTCAATGGTGCTTCGATGGGGCTTCTGCGAGGAGAAGGCAGAGCGAACAGAAGCCGGGAAGCAGAACAGAGAAGCCCGGAGGAGCAGCTGCATACCAGTGAGTGTAAAGAAGGGAACACTTGTATCAGGGCACAACGGGGGTCAGAAACGAGAATGTCTGAATGCCGAAGGAACTTAAAACTGAAAACTATTACAATTGTTATGGAAGGCCAAACCAAGTGTATATTACAGCATGTTGTTATGTCTGGTTAACTGACTGCTTATATTACAGCATGTTGCTATGCCTGCTATACTGACTGCTAATATGTCTGGTATACTGACTGCTTATATTACAGCATGTTGCTATGCCTTCTATACTGACTGCTTATATTACAGCGTGTTGCTATGCCTGGTATACTGACTGCTTATATTACAGCATGTTGCTATGCCTGGCATACCGACTGCTTATATTACAGCATGTTGTTATGCCTGCTTTACTGCTATGCCTACAATACTGATTGGTTGTATTATATAGCAGTTTGTTATGCTTGGTATTCTGGCTTCTTATATGATAAGAATTAAAAAAAGAAAAAGTGCACACAATATAAGGTTGGTTGGGAGAGAGGGAATAATCGAGCAAGCCTTGAGGATGTGTTGATGTGTGTAGTTTGAAAGTACCCTGGGACATTGTGTGGGTCTGGTTCTAGATGGTTTGTCTAGAAGGCATAGAAGAATTTGTGTCCAGATCGGAGCTGGTGCTGCTGTGGTTCTGGGCTGCATTAGCTGGGGTCTTGGTATGGAAATTGGTGGTAAAAATGAGTTCTGTTGTGTGATTCCTATAGGGGGGATTTAAAATTGTTGTGAGTGAGTGACACCATTTTTCAGCTTGTAGTCATTGGGCATGAAGAAGAGAGTGTTAGTGTCGTGTAAACACAGTGAATATGGGGCAAACAATTGAGGATGCTAAGAAATAAAATAGTGTGGGGCAGCAATTAAGCTTCATCAAATAATTTAACTAGAGCAAACGATTCATATAGTGCTAAGGAGCAAAATGCAGTGGAGCAAACAATGAAACTAGTGAACAAATCAGCTTGAGCAAACAATGCAATGCTAAGGAGCAAAATACAGCGGAGCAAACCATGAAACTAGGGAAAAAATTGAGCTCGAGCAAACAATGCAAGGCTAAGGAGCAAAATGCAGTGGAGCAAACAATGAAACTAGGGAAAAAATTCAGCTCGAGCAAATAATGCCATGCTAAGGAGCAAAAAATACAGTGGAGCAAACAATGAAAGTAGGGAAAAAATTCAGCTCAAGCAAGCAATGCTAAGGAGCATAATACAGTGGAGCAAACAATGAAACTAAAGAAATTGAGCTCGGGCAAGCAATGCAATGCAAATTAGCAAAATACAGTGGAGCAAACAATGGAACCAGGGAAACAATTCAGCTCGAGCAAATAATGCAATGCTAAGGAGCAAAATACAGTGGAGCAAACAATGGAACAAGAGAAAACTATTCAGCTCGAGCAAGCAAAGCAATGCTAAAGAGCAAAATACAGCGGGGCAAACAAATAAACTAGGGGAAACAATTCAGCTTGAACAAGCAATGCTAAGGAGCAAAATACAATGGGGCAAACAATGACACTAGATGAAACAATTCAGATTGAACAAGCAATGCAATGCTAAGGAGCAAAATACAGTGGCCCAAACTTTGGAACTAAGGAAAAACGATTCAGCTCGAGCAAGCAATGCAATGCTAAGGAGCAAAATACAGTGGGGCAAACAATGAAACTTGGAAAAAACAATTCAGCTCGAGCAAGCAATGCAATGCTTAGGAGCAAAATACAGTGGGGCAAACAATGAAACTAGGGAAAACAATTCAGCTCGAACAAGCAAGCAAAATAAGGTGGAAAAACAATGAAACTAGGCAAAACAATTCAGCTAGTGCAAGCAATGCAATGCTAAGGAGCAAGATACAGTGGGGCAAACAATGAAACTAGGAAAACAATTCAGCTCAAGCAAGCAATGCAATGCTAAGGAGCAAAATACAATGAAGCAAACATGGAACAAGGGAAGACAATTCAGCTAGAGCAAGTCATGCTAAGGAGCAAAATACAGTGGAGCAAACAATGAAACTAGGGAAAACAATTCAGCTTGAGCAAGCAATGCATTGCAATGCTAAGGAGAAAAATACAGTGGGGCAAACAATGGAACCAGGGAAACAATTCAGCTCAAGCAAGCAATGCAATGCTAAGGAGCAAAATACAGTGGAGCAAACATGGAACAAGGGAAGACAATTCAGCTAGAGCAAGTCATGCTAAGGAGCAAAATACAGTGGAGAAATCAATGAAACTAGGGAAAACAATTCAGCTTGAGCAAGCAATGCATTGCAATGCTAAGGAGAAAAATACAGTGGGGCAAACAATGGAACCAGGGAAACAATTCAGCTCAAGCAAGCAATGCAATGCTAAGGAGCAAAATACAGTGGGGCAAACAATGAAACTAGGGAAAACAATTCAGCTCAAGCAAGAAATGCAATGGTAATGAGCAAAATACAGTGGGGCAAACAATGAAACTAGGGAAAACAATTCAGCTCGAGCAAGTATGCAATGCTAAGGAGCAAAATACAGTGGAGAAAACAATGGAACTAGCTAAATAAATTCAGCTCAAGCAATGCAATGCTAAGGAGCAAAATACAGTGGGGCAAACAATGAAACTAGGGAAAACAATTCAGCTCAAGCAAGAAATGCAATGGTAATGAGCAAAATACAGTGGAGAAAACAATGGAACTAGCTAAATAAATTCAGCTCAAGCAAGCAATGCAATGCTAAGGAGCAAAATACAGTGGAGAAAACAATGGAACTAGCTAAATAAATTCAGCTCAAGCAAGCAATGCACTGCTAAGATGCAGAATACAGAGGCAAAACAATGAAACCATGAAAAACACATCAGCTCTAGCAAGCAATGCAACGCTAAGGAGTAAAACGCAGTGGCAAAACAATGAAACTAGGGAAATCAAGTCAGCCTTGTGAAGCTGAAAACGAACAGTTCCTTACCATGGTCAACCAAGTTGCACTTTTATACACATAATAACGCATATTCTGTTACAAAGTCATCTCTCAAAATCCCATTGGCTAACCCTGCACAAGGAAATCTAATTCCCCTATAATCTCTCATCCCATTGGACACATGAATAAAACACACTCCCCTTCAACATGTGGTTTCTTTGTAATCGGTCATGACATCCTGAATTGTAATTGGTTTATTAATTCAAAACAGTTCAACAGTTAACTTGTCCCATTTGTCAGAGAAACCTTAACCCAGTACGTAATGTGCAAGACTTTTCATACATATTTCAAAACCAAGAGGAGGGAGAGAAACAATCATTCCTTTGAACCAGCAGTAACATTCTTATTGCACTAAATGTGCCTTCGTCTCACATTATTTTTACCTCCATTTCTTCACGTCACCTTATTTGCAAATACCATCTCAGATTGTGTAGCCTCCAGCACACATCCTGCTTATTTTCCTGAGAGCCCCAAAAACACTGGACAAGCTCTGCCATTAAAACACCCCTTGCATGTATTTGATTAACTAACCCCCAATTCAACCCACCATGTAACAACAAGCCTACGTTCTCTCAGGAAGATTGCCCCCTGTATCTACAAATCGAACCGGCCATAAAACCCACCTAGATGGGCTTTCGTTACGTTTTCGCCTTCTGCCCTTCGCAATGCTATCACCAGCTGCCCAAATGCAGTTCGCTACCTACCCCCTTTCATGATCTCGGTCATCCAGCTCTTCAGCCCATGCAGAAACCCTTCCTGCAACCCAAAGGCTCTGTGGTTCACGCAAACCCCAACTAAGCGAAATCCGTGCTCAGCGATGTCTCCATTTACACACAATGTCCTAAAATGTGTCTGCAATTTAAACTGTTGTTGAATCCCCACATTTGCACTGGTCAAGATTTTTTTCCCCTCTGTGAGCTTCTCTCTCTCATGTGCGACGCTCCCCGTTACATGCTTCTAAGCAATACATGTTGTATATCACACATTAGCATTGAATCAATGTTACTGCTAATTATGTTGCTACAGTGAGACAGGCTTGCTATCAAGAGATGACACAGACAACAGATGTAACGGTTTTGAAAACCTTTAATAAAATGTCAGGATGGGTGTAATGCCTAACTTGCCCTATAGCTACGATGGGGATTGCCCTATCTAATGAAACTAAGGAACGTCTATGTCCAGAAGGCCCAAGTTAAATCTGCCTGTGTCAAAACCTATGCCTGCACTCAAGCCTAATACTTAAATTTAGTGCAAGGATATTCTAACTCAAAATTGTGTCTAAAATAAAGTCTGGAGCAATTTCTAGCTTGCTTCCCCAAGTTCAGGGTACAGTTCAAAAAGACAATGGGCCTCATTATGAGTCAGCCGGTCCGGAAAAAACGGTGGTGGTAAATCCGCCGCCACCGTTGTTTTATGACCGGCTGATTCCGAGTTCTGCAGGAGTGAGGTGTCAATCCCACCAAGTCTGACCTGGCGGGAGTTCCGCCACCCACCTGCAGGTGGAAATGGAAACACTGGCTCCGTCATAGACGGAACCAGTGTTTCCATTGTCCCCATGGAGTCCTATGGGACTCAATGGGAATGGGGATTTATGGGATTCCTCCTCCGGAATTAGCGGGTCACCAGGGTTGTAATGCCCAGGTGATTCCGGCAATCACGGAGGCGAAATGGTATTTCAGGTCCGGTGGCAGCCTGCCGTTCTTTCCGGCACGGCTACCGCCGGACTCGTAATGAGGCTCAATGTCTCAAAACGAGCTTGGGGCTCTTTCCCGAAGCTGTAGGTATTGGCTCACCGAAAAACAAAGTTCCAAAAGAACTCGGGGTTCCCTTCCACAAGCTTTAAGCATGTACTCACAACACAATGTTCAAAAGGTAGTGTTCCCAAGAAGCTCAGGATTTCCTTCCCTGAGCTTCAAGCACTGTTCACCACACAATGTTCCAAAAAGGGCTCAGGTTTCTTCCCCCAAGCTGCACGTGCTTTTATACAAAAAAAGTTCCAGAAGATAATGTTCTCAAGAAGCTTAGGTATTCCTTCTCCAAGCTTGTAATCTTGCTTCACCAATAATTTCACAGTGTTCAGTAGGAGCTTAGGTTTCTCTCTCCCCAAGCTTGTTGCCATGATTCAAAAACAATATTCTGCTCTTTCTAGTTTCTCGGTTGCTTGCACAGTTCCGTTTTATTGGTTGGGGCTCCCTAGTCTAAGTGCAGTTGACAGACCGCACAGTCCACCCACTACAGGTCACGCAAGCAGTTGCCCTTACTCAAGCACTTTCTCCTCGTAACTTAGGATGGTTGGGTTATTCACACTTGGGAGGTTCAAATGTAGCTTAAACTGTCAATTTGGCATTTTGCTCACTCTTTACTGCTCTGCTTGACTGCTCACTTGCAGAAAACTCTTTCTCATGATTTCACTAGCTCGCATTGCTTTAGAATTGCCTTTAAACTGTTTAGAGTCTTCTGAACACATATTTGTCCTTAAACGTGACCATTCTGAAACATTATTATTCATTAGCCCACTGTTGGCCTTGCATTCATCTATTTCAACATTCAGTTGTCATCAGAGGCTTTCGATACAATGTAGCTTCACTACTCTTCAAACGCGCACCAGGTTTCTTTCATTCATTGACACTCACCGGTCACGTAACGCTTCTTTCCTAGCTTCTTGGTTTGCACAATCAGGATCTCTCTGTCTGCCCCCAGACACCCTTAGGCTGTTGCTTCCAGTCAGGGAACAAACACCTTTTGGCCACAGGATAGGGACGTCTGCTTCCACGGCTCCTTTCTCTCGCATTCCTCAGCTCCTTGGAGACACGGCTCCATCGCCACGCAATGACACTTTGCTTTACTGTCCCTTTCTCCAGGTCTCAGCATTCCGTTCTCCTCCGGCCTTCCTGTTCCTTCCTCAAACCACAGGATTCTCGTTCTCTCCTTTCTCTGCCTTCTCCTTCCTCTTGCTGTTTGTGGACTCCACCTTTTATATACTTGTGAGTCTCTAACAGGCTGTGGGTGAGAAGTCCCAGGTTCAATTGCCTGAACACAATCAGCCCAATTAACAGGACATGCCTGGCCTTCAGTTCTATTGCCTTCAGGCCCGCTCCTCTTCATCTCAGTACTATAGTGGTGTCTCCTATAGGTAATTGGGATTACTCTTGGGGTTAGTTTCTTCTTGTCAGTACTTGGTCTGACTTCAGGGGGAAAAGTAGGATCTGAATAGCAATATCCTACCAAGTATGAGGAAGGGTAAGATTAATTACTGTCAGGAAATGGGGATACTGTGCCTCACCCTCTGGCACCCTCTCTCCAACCCCGGAGGACCCTCCACCCAGGTGATCCTCCCTCAGTAGTCCACCCCCAGGGTCGGGATCCAAAAGCAATGGCCCTTCCCTGGCCACCTGAACAGAAGATCCCCGGGGAGTAGCTGTGAGAGTGCCTTCAGGTTTCTCACACTACCTATTCCAAATCTAAAATGTAACCAAAACTACACACTAAGTAACACTTACTACAATTCATTTAACCACAAAAAAAACACATATTTAGTTGTAACATTTAATCTAATTCAGCTGCCTCATGGCCTAGTACAACTTGCGTAATGTAAATCTCTTTCCCTCATTGGGGCCTTCAATGCCCACCCCACCAGCTCCCCCTTTAGTAAATGCATTAACTTCTGAATGAATTCCCTGTTCCTTGACCACATTTCTTTGGGCACCCACACCCTGCAAGCATCCTGCAAGCACTTTCTACTTTGAGCATATTCCTCCAATGTGCAAAGAAAAAACAACCATTCCCCATTTCTACCACAATCTACCCAACACTGCACACATTATCTAAATCAAATGGAGGGCACAAAACAGTACCTGGGGGCCCAGTCAACCCTGGATTTACACCTGACAAAGTTTACGTGTCTATATGATTTGAGATGGAAGTGGCCCTACCCGTAGACAGAGTATCTGACATCATGGTGGCTGTTCAAAGTAGTTTGGCAGGACAGCATCTCAAAGGTACCTGGCAGGAACAAAAGAGGACAAGCAAAAAACAAAAATGGGCATCAGCATCTTCACAGTCAGACTGACAGAACCCAGGTGAAAAGCAGATATAGCCAAGTATCATCATTAACTCCAGCCTCTCTCTCTCTATGGCCTCACATAGATTATGCAAAGCTTTGATCATATGGGATAGGGTCCCATTGTCCACATCATTGGGTGGCATGAATGAGCAGCATGAAAGCCCTATCATTTGCATACCCCACCTCCCATTGCGGTCGGAAGGTCTAGAGCAGGGTCTCCAACCTTTTTGTTGGCAAGCGCTACTTGGAGTTATTGGCCAATAGGCAGGAGCTACTAGGGTGGTGATATCTTTGAGTATGAGAATTTCAACCAAGATGTTCTTGGGAAGTTTATTTGCTCTTCATATAAAAAAGGAATACTGTATGTATTTACTGTGATATTCATATATCAATAACTTCAAAAACATATTTATTTTATTATTTTGTATTAGATGCTATTTCCTAAAAATTGTTAAGCAGATCAGAAGTATGAAACTAATCGGGTCATTCAATGTGAAGGCTTAACCTGCATGCTGTCCACCAGTGCTCAGTAATCTGGTGTAAAGCTTGAAACAGCAACAGTACTCAGATGCTGTCAGACGGGATCAAGGTTTTGGTTTCAGGAAGACTGTCTGAAAAAGGCAGATTCACAGAGACCAGCAATCACACTGGCTGATAGTGCAGATACCTTTTTAGCCATAGTGACTGTACACCTGACATGACAGACATACATTCAGGACGGTTTTTAAACTTCCTTACAACAGACTCAGCCATGGGAGTCACTGTGCCCTTCACAACTGCACCATCTGTAAAAGAGCATTTCTTTTGTTTTTCATCAAATAATTAGCCCCTTTTGATGGACGGCTCTGTAAAAGCATTTGGACTGCAGCCTTTAGTTTTCTACTTTTTAGAATCACAAATTTTTTGTATTACTGCAAAAAAACCATCAATGTTATTATTTCATTCCCACTTTAACTTGGGCACCGTAGATTAAAGATGCACATTTTCTTTTTACACTGGAACAAAACAGTTTTATAGTGGTGACTTATAGCATGCACACATGAGACAACATATGAGTCTTTAAATTAACATTTTGAGCAAAGAGTATGGTTGTGGCGACAGGCCATCCTGATCCCTTTTATGAAGGAGGCAGTATCCAAGTGCACAGCTCACAGGATCGCTGCCTCTCCCTGCGTGGCTTGCAAGTGCAACTCTCCGACATATTGGAATTGTTCAGGTTTTAGATCATTACTTGTAAATTATATGTTTTGCTGAATTGTTTAGCGAAAACAGTGCTCATAAATTGTGCCATTTGGGCCCAGTATTGAAAGGCTGGAAATTCTTGCCAGAATTTGAACATGTGTACAAGTTCCCCATAGATCTCCCGATTTGTGCACATAGCCAAAGGGGATCAGCCATGTTAATTGTTCTCCCATCCCATGTCTCGCCTCTATGTTCTCTCCCTGTATTCACCACCCTATTTTGTACAGTGCTTTGTTACTTAGTAACTAGGTTTAAGCTATATTAATCCTATGCATATCGAAATATATATATGCAAACCACTGCTCACATTTCCCACTTAATTCCAACTATCATTTCGTAAAACATCTCACATTATGTTTTTAAGTGCGGGCATTGATAGACATGTCACTTTACATTCTTGTTTAGTTTTATAAATGTAAGTGGACAAGCACCAGAATGCAGTGCAGCTAATAGTTTTCCATGTTTACTTAAATGTAAAACTTCAGTTATGGCTTGAATTCCTGTTTTTGGACCTACATAGAGGTGGGCTCCTCCATATCATGCCATATTTCATCCTAAGCTTTAATACAGTAAGTACTAGAGCTTTAAAACCGGAAACTCAATATCTGAAAATATAAAAAAGAATTCACACAGTTTTACCATAAACACGCAAAGCGAGATGTACCTTTTTTCTTGCAAGCTGGGACTCACACGGATGGTTATTTATCTATGTACACACGCGCACTGAGAAAATGATTGCAGCTGTATCTTTATTTCCCCCATTCTGATTGAAAGTCCAACATTTCCAGCATGCAAAGTAATGCTAGCTGAAATAAATCTAAAGAAACACAGTGAGACTGAAAAAATCACAACCCCAGCTTTCTTTTACACAGCATGCAGATTTATGCACCCAGACCCTTTCTAATCAGCAATCATTTGCACCTCTTGGTGACAATGGCCACAACACACATTTGCCATTTACTTTTGTTATTGATAGTTAACGCCATGTTAGGACGCTGCCCAAGACCATCAAACTCAGGTGCAGCCCCTCCTCTCACTGTGTACACAGCTTTTGACTGTTTGCAGGAAGAGGAGTGGGTGCGGGAAAAGTCCCAGGGACTTCAGACTCCAAAATAAACACAGTGCTCATTTTGGGGTCTGATCAAAGAGCTACTGGGAAACCTCAGGCGAGCTACCGGTAGCTGACGATCTTCTGGTTGGAGACCACTGGTCTAGAGTGTATGGATTCTGAAGTGTCATGAGGTGATGAGGTGCAGGGCCCACATCTCCTCGCATATGACATTTAAAACAGATTCTGAATGATTCAATAACTGAATTAATTGATACCTGGTGACATGGAGCCACTTAGCTTTTGTGATGGCTTGCACACCCGGAGCCAAGAGGCGAAAAACATCTTAGTCTGAGAAAAGAGTCTAAAATGATCAGTGATCCTCTTTAACGCGTATGAAGAAGCCAATGAAAGTAAGTTACTCCAGGTATATCTTCTCAAAAGTTCAACCATTTAATGTCCTTTACCAGTCTCAAGTTCATATGCACTCAAATGAGGGGACGCAGGGTGCACAGAAGTGGCTTGGGGTGGCAAGTTAAAAACAACCAGATGGCCTTCGGGGACAATCATAACAGGGGTGTGCAAGGTAGCAAGGCTGCACACTCCCTTCCAGGCCGGTGCAAGCTGAACGTATGCTAGGATCCCACAGACCCAATGACTATCGAGAATAGCAGATGTCACACTGGCAATGTTTGCAACACATAAAGTCTTGGTACAATTTGCATTCACTCCAGCTGGCATAGTGCCAACACCCCTAAAACATAAGGAGAAATGTGTGATGGACTGAATCTTAACAGGTTTCTCTTGTGACTACAACCACGTCAACTTTTTCACATAGACATTCCAAATCTCCAAGCATTCCTCATTAGTTTTTGCTACTTTCACTTAAGCAAAACGTCTCATTCCTACTGCTTTGCAGCTAATAACCCCCTGTTCCCATGTGTTGTGCATTATGCAGATTACTTGTCCACAAATGTACTGGCACTCTTGAGAGGTCTTTCTACTGCTGCTGTGTCATGTTTGTTTTTTTGTACTAAAAGCATGGTATGAGGCACCTCCCTATTTTGACTTACTGCCTGACGATGTACCTGAATTTAAAAAAAACATTTCACCCACTACACCTCATACCTTTATCTCCTGTGAGAAGGCTCACGCCAAATCATAGCCCACACTGCGACAGTGCACTGGTTCTGGGACTAATTTCTCATGTTCCCCTTCTAAGAATATACTTCCTTGGGCACAATCAACCTTACGATCTGTATTGACTCCACAATCTACTCTGAAAAACTGTCCTGACCTCCACTGAGCCAATACTATTCCTGCTGAATGCCTGTCGCCTTTTCCCTGCTCCTGTTCTTGTCACCTTACTTGTGCCAATTCTTCCTCTGCCTGCTGAAGTGCATCCTCTAATCTTCTACATGCTTGTTTTTCTATCTCTGTTCTCAACTGTTCCCCCATCTTGGCCATTGGAGGCATTATTCTTTCTTCTGCTTCAATTTGTAACCATTCTCCAAGCTTGGCCGTGGGGGGGTGTTGTTAGTTTCCTCCTCGCAACTGCTGCGGTGGAGGATTGAGATGATTGAGTCTCATCCTCGAGATTAGTATATCCCGCAGTGGGTGATAAAGGAAAGCACCCATTAGGTGGCAGAACAGTATAGGTCTCCAAGCCTCCCTGCATTTGCCCTATTTCCCCAGCCTTCTCTCCAGGGGCCTTCCCTGCCTCCACAAACAAAGTGTACAATTCTAGGATGCTTCCCCTCCTGTCAAATGTATGTCCCGTATACTTTGTTGACAAGAATGTATACCTATTTTCCAATTTAGCCTTATCATGCGTTCCCTCCTCGTGCTAAGATTTCAAAATTCTACCTTTATTCTCAAGTATTCCCTGTTTGTGGAACTTCAGAATCTCTTCCTTGTACCTTGGAGGCATTTGGCATATATGATCCAGTGGAGTCTCCATTCTCCAAAATTATCTTTATCTAACAAAACCCCCAGAAAACAATACTTTGACAAAAAAATCCTATAGCCCTCCAAAAATTACTAAAGTTCTAGAACAAAAATCAATACTTTCCCCCAAATGATTTAAAACCTCTAAAAAATTACTCACTGCATTCTCACTCAGACAACCTTACTCAAAACAAATCCACACAAACACTTTTACACATAACACAGCATAATATCAATAAAACACTGTTACCATGGTGCCTCATCAATATATCTCCTTCACTCAAGCAAGATGTGTGATCTATTCCACTACAACACCGCTCTTGCTCTCTTCATCATCACCAGTAGAGTGGTTTTACTACAACACTGTCTTTTCCCGACTATAGGAAGCTCTCCTCTCACTACTTTGACTACCAAAAAATAATAAACAAAGTAAAAAAATGGAAAAGGGACTTACAACCTATAACAAATCACCATACCATCACACTCATAAGTCAAATCTCTTCCTTTCATTTGGTTTTAATTAACCTCCTGACTCCAAACAAAACCCAACAAACTCTCTGGCACCATACACCTCTTGCACAATCCCAATAATTAAAAAACAACATTTTCCCTCTACCCCCGAATTGGTGTTATTGCAAAGTGCACAAAAAAAGCTCTCTGAAGTGGTGCCTCATCAAATAGCCTGCACAGCTAGACCACAGCACCTTGGCTGAGTGAACACGTAAACTGATAATACTTATCGTGCTGAACAAAGTAGCAGCTTTTATACACATTTCAACATTTTACAGTGGGGCAAATAATGAAACTTGGGAAAACAATTCAGATCGAACAAGCAATGCAATGCTAAGTAGCAGAATACAGTGAAGAAACAATGAAACTTGTGAACACAATTCAGCTCTAGCAAGCATTGCAATGCTAAGTAGCAAAATACAGTGGAGGAACAATGAAACTAGGAGAAACAATTAAGCTCGAGTAAGCAATGCAATGCTAAGGTGCAAAATACAGTGGAGGAACAATGAAACTAGGGGAAACAATTCGGAAAACAATTCGGAAAACAATTCTGCTGGACCATGCAATGGAATTCTAAGGTGCAAAAAACAGTGGAGAAATATTGAAACTAGGGAAAACAATTCAGTTTGAGCAAGTGCTGCAAAGCTAAGCTGCAAAATACTGTGGAGAAACAGTGAAACTAGGGAATAAAATTCAGCTCCTCGAGCAAGGAATGCAAAGCAAAGGTGCAGAATACAGCTGAGAAACATTGAAACTAGGGAAAACGATTCATCTCGAGCAAACCATGCAATCTTAAGTAGCAAAATACTATAGAGAAACAATGAAACTAGGGAACACCATTCAGCTCCAGCAAGCAATGAAATACTAAGTAGCAAAATACAGTGGAGAAACAATGACACTAGGAAAAACAATTCAGCTCAAGCAAGCAATGCAATGCTAAGGAGCAAAATAACGTGCAAAAAATAAATGAAACTAGGGAAACAATTCAGCTCGAGGAACAATGCTAAGGTGAAAAATGTAGTGGGGAAAACAATTCAGCTTGAGGAAGCAGTGCTAGAGTGCAAAATGCAGTGGGCAAAACAATGAAACTAGGGAAAACAATTCAGCTCAAGCATGCAATGCAATGCTAAGGTGCCGAATACAGCTGAGAAACATTTGAACTAGGGAAAACAATTCAGCTCGAGCAAGCAATGCAATGCTAAGGTGCAAAATACAGTGGCAAAACAATGAAACTAGGGGAAACAATTCAGCTTGTAGGAATGTGATTCCAAAATTCAATGTGAAGAAAAAACCAGTTCCTACGTAAAATAAATGCACTTTATCATAAAAGCAAGTTTATTACATGTTGTTGGCTGGAAGGGGCTAGTTAGCCTTGTGAAGCTAAAAACTAAAAATTCCTTACGGTGCTCCACGAAGTTACAGTTTGTATACACATATGAACAATTTTCATAATCACACATATTCTGTTACTAGGTCATCCCTCAAAATCCCATTGGCTAACCCTGTACAATGAAATCTAAACCTCCTATAATCTCTAATCTCATTGGCAAAATTAACAAAATGAAATCCCCCTCAACACGTGGTTTCTTTGTAATCAGTCATGACATCCTAATATATAAGTGGTTTAATAACTCAAAACAATTCAACAGTTAACTTGCCCCATTTGCCAGATAACCTTTAACCCAGTATGTGATGTGAAAGGCTTGTCATAAATACTTCAAAACCAAGAGTAGGTAGAGAAACAATAATCATTCCTATAAATCAGCAGTACATTTACTAACGCCCCAAATGCACCGGCGCCTCATATTATTTTTTTCTACATTTCTTCACGTCACCTTATTTGCAACAACCATCTCAGATCATGTAGCCTCCAGCACACATCCTGCTTATCTTCCTGAAAGCCCATAAAACACTGGACAGGTTCTGCCCTTAAAGCACCCCTTGCATGTGTTTTATTAACTATCCTCAAATTCAACCCACCATGTAACAACAAACCTACGTGCTCTCAAGAAGATTGCCCCTTGTATCTACAAATCTAATCCGGCCATAAAACCCACCAGAATGGCCTTTCATTCTGTTCTCACTTTCAGCCCTTTTGTGGTGCTATCACCAGCTGCCCAAATGCAGTTCACTTCTTACCCCCTTCCATGACCTAAGTCATCCAGCTCTTAAAGTCAGGCAAAAACCATACCTGCAAACCAAAGACTTTGCGGCTCACGCAAACCCCCACTAAGCAAAAGCCGCACTCTGCGTTGTCTCCATGTACTCACAATGAACCCCATGTTCCCCAATGTCCTAAAATGTGTCTGCAATTTAAACCATTGTCAGATCCCCACATTTACACTGGTCAAGATGTATTTCCCCTCTGTGAGCTTCTCTCTCATGTGCGAAGCCCTCCATTACATGCTTCTAAGCACTACAACTTCTGCATCACGCAATAGCATTGTATGCATGCTACTGCTAATGAAGTTGCTACCTTTTACAAATCTAAAATGTATCCAAACCTACCCTCGCGTAACATAAACCTCTTTCCCGCATTGGGACCTCAAATGTCCACCCCAAGAAGCTTGAGCATGCAATGTGTAAAATATGGGATAGCTACATTTCACAGTATCCAATTTCACCTAATGATATATCTTCGAATTCTTTTTTTTTTTAATTTGGCTGGGTAAGTGGGTACATTTTAAAACATAGATGGAGGCGGTAAAGGGATAGGATAAGGTAGGGGAAACTGGGTAGCACATAGTAAAAAGAAATTTGAAGAAAAACAAATTTGAAGAGTTCACCTTTAGGGGAAGTAGATTCTGTGAAATCACATAAATACGTAAAATACAGTGGAGAAACAATGAAACTAGAGAAAACAATACAGCTCGAGCAAACAATGTGTTGCTAAGGAGCTGAATACAGTGGGGAAAACAAGTCATACTGTGATGCAATAGGATGCTAAATTACAATGGGGCATCATTTAAACTATTCCAAACAATTCAACTATGGGCCTCATTACACGGTAGGCAGTGAACCATGGCACTATTAGCGCCATGGTTCATGCCGGTAAAATACTGGCACCGCCTTGGTGGAAAGGGGAATTACCGCCCTATTCCAAGGTTGGCGGGGCGGTAATTCCCCCTTCCACCATTGCCCTTCCCCATTCCCATTTTTGCCCCATAGACATAATGGGAATGGGGAAGGTGCTAATTATGGTACCGCAAATTTGCGGTGCCGTAATTAGCACTGAGGTCCCTTTGCGGGTTGGTTTTTAACACCTGCAAAAAGCAGGCGTTAAAGTACCTACCCGCAAAGGGACCTCTTAATAAGGCGGTAAGGGTTAACGGTCACCGGTACCATTACCGGTGACCGTTGACCCTTACCGCCTTCCGTGTAATGAGGCCCTATGACATTATCTGCCAGGCAACAAACTGAACTATCCCTCACTGTTGCAGGACCTAACTCAGTGGCACTCCCTTCACTGCCCTGAGGAAGGTAAAAGGTTGTACCGGGCCTGGAGAAGGCAAACCTTCGATCTAAAGGACACGCAGAGGCCTCTACAGTGGTGCCCAAATCAAGGAACTACCTCTGATGCAGTATCTCTACTTTGGCATGGAAGGTATGCTTCTCACCTACCCACCGGGCGCACGTGTGCAGTTTGCTGGTGTGGCACATCTCCAGCCTCAGTCGATATTTATGAGGCGGGCATGCCCCCTAGAGGGGCATGGGGTGCAGGTACTACACATGGGCTTTGGGAAAGATACAGAGATGGGTGTATCATTCCAAATTGCACGGGCATGTCAACAAAACAGTGGGGAAAACAGCTGAAAATGCTGTTCAGATAGCTAAGTGAGTTGATGTACCTACTCCAAGGATCTGGTGGCGAATGCCCGTGTTGCTCGCCTCAATGGGAATTACATCAGTGGTCGAAGTGTACGAAAAGAAGCAGTGGAACTATGCTCCCTGCTGGTCTGCCCACAAACCCATCGCCATGTCCCCTCCCACACGCAATCCAACACCCCAAACACACCTGATGTTTAAGGGAATGAGCAGTGCAGTGCAGTGAAGTGCAAGTTTCAACTTCTTCTCCTACACTTTTGTTTTAAAACTAAACCATTCTGGAACAGATTATTTTTAAAATAAAAGTATCAGAACAGTAAAACCTTTCTTTTTTTTAAAGTAGAGGAGCACCGCTTCCCACTGCTCCCGCCCACTTCGACCACTGGAATTACTTCATGCTTCAAATGCTAATAAAATGAAGACCCCTGAGCTGGACGAAATAACACGTGGTTACGTTGCTATGGATTTTCAAGGCTGGATGACTAAGCACTATAAATAGAAACATGTCATTATAATAATTATAGAGCTGGGCTTCTGGGATGTGCCGGCCTCTACCTTATGTGGGACATGATTTATAGGGTTTGAACATCAGAGCTGGCATTATACAAACACCCAAAAAGCGCTGGTTTCCGCTTTTACAAACACTAATATGGCATTAAGCAAACTGGTGCTTTGCAAATGTGTTCTGTCGGGAGTGCAACTCTACTGTCTGCAACAGGCTTCCTGTTCTTTGTTGAGGGGCCACCTTCAAATAGCAGGTCCTAGAGGGCCTACGACATTCAAACCCCCTTTCTGTGCAGTGCAGGCAATGCTGCAGGATTTCATCAGCTTAAAGTTGGAAGGAGGTCAGGGACTCGTGGTTCGCACAGGCAGATCAGGAATTCATGGAACACTTCAAAAACTCCATCCTGGAGTCTGTCTCCTTAGAAGCAGGCATGCCTGTTTGAAAAAGGTTTGCAGGCAGGACCCCTCTAGTAAATACTTTGACTGATGGTGTGACCATTGTCTGCGATGAGTTATCATGACAGGTGCTAATGTTTTAGTGAATGTCGCTGCATCTGAGCCCCCCAACAACTCTATTTTGTTACCATATATTCTCTCAAATCAAAATACATTTGAATCACAAAACCCATTGTTTAAGCTCGCTTGGCTGATTTTTTCTAGAATGTAATTTATTCTTCACATCTATAAAGACAAGCAGATTGCCTCTGTACAAGCCGATAACTTTGCCAAATAGTTTACTTTTTGTGTGTGTTGCAGTCTTTAATAAAGAATAAGAGTAAAAATCAGAAGAGATTATTTTGACTATTGCAGGTTTACATTCTGAAACTTGGGGTCTTAGGTTTAAGATAGAGTAAATAAGGACACAGAAAACAATGCTACAATCATACTCCTTATACTTGTCATGTTTGAGGAATTTGACCATCCTCACTGTAGTTGGGCGCTCGCTTGGGTATTTTGGAAATTTTTTATTAAATGGAATGATGGCAGACAAACCTCAGGGCAATGTGTGGGGCTAATTCACACACATTTTCCTATGCTCACACCATGACAAACACATAGACCTGTGTACGCTGGGTGGGCACAGCCTACATGCACAGTCTGCCATGTCATATTTTGTTGTGATATGACTGCCACGAGTACAGCATGTCATCTCCAGAAAGGGGAGGGCCAACCTTCCCCCTGCCATGGCCTGCCTGATTAACTAACAAAGGCTCCAAGGGTCACCATGCTCTTTTGTTTGTCCCGGCAGCTGGTAGCAACGTTTACCATACAAATAGAGTGTATTTCAAACAGACCCACATGGGGCCTGCCTGCAGAGGCTAAAAAAGGAGACAGGAAACCCCAGTGACCTGTCAAATGTAAAGTTGTCAACCTGAAGCAAGCTCCCACCCTCCGTGTCATTGACAGTGCACTGTCGTGTCTGGGACTAGGTGTTCACTGTAAGCCTCCCCAGTAGGGGGACCCCATTCATCAGGTAAGAGAATATGTTTTTCAGGAGCCAGAGAGTCTGGTCTCACTGCAGCTTCAAGGGAGACCTGCCACTTCTTAACAGGAACCACAGAGAGAGCCATTAACCAGAGAGACTCTTTGATCAACAACTGCCAGGAAGATGGGTTGGACTTAGTATCACATGTTGTCACCCCCTTTTACCTTCCCTCTTACAAAGCACTCTGGTTATGACCTCATGCCTACAGGAGATTGTCGGTAGGGACCCCAGGATTGACTCATTAAGTTGGGCTTTGCCTACAAAAATCAATGTGGCCCCCTCAGCGTTCAAAGAGGGCAGAGCCTCTCTTTTGGCAGGTCATCTGAAAACTTCACAAGGAGTAGCAAGAACAACTCTTCTGCCAGTGAAGGAAGGCCAGGACCTCCAAAGAGGGAAGCAAGATCCCTCCCCTAAACATCTCCCAGGGAACAGAGGGAGAACAGAGGAACAGAGGGAGATAAAGACCTCAGAGGACCATATGGCTGCTGAAGAACTGGTACCCAGCCAGCACACAGCATGCCCTGCTGGGCTCTGCAGCAAGTTACCTAGATAGGATGTGCCAGAAGATCTCTGAACCCACAACAAAGGACAAGGCAGATGGCGGCAATACGGTCCTCAGCTTTGGGCCGTCCACCTTAAAGGATGACACAAGCCCTTTGAAGTAACTGGGAGAAGTGCCTCAACGAGCATTTACCGTCCATCTTAATGGTCATTTTCGAGCCAGGCGAGTTCCTCGAGCTGCAACCGACTGCAACGCTGGCCGTTGTCAAGCTGCTGTCGCTGAAAGACATCCAAGACATCTCGACCAGTGCTTCAGAACTGCCGAGCACCACTGAATCTAAGCTGCCGTGTAGGCCAGCCTGCAGCCATTTGTCCAGCTTTGCTCTCCGAGCTGTTTTACTGCCTAATATCCACAGCTGACTCCCTTCTTGAACTCTGTCACAGAAGCCTGCAAGCTGACACGAACCTGTCGAGCATCAAGAACACCAACAGCACAAAGTACATTTTGGTTCTGTCTCCCTGGTACTTCCCAGAAGGCCCGTAGAGACTTATTGAGACCCATAGCTCCCTTCGTGCTGAAGACAAGTAACTTGAAACCTCTCGTCAGTATCCAGAGTGCATCCATTTCCCTTCTTGGAAACTGTCTGTTCTCTGCATTTCTTTACAGAGTGGGAAGTATTTAATAATGTTTCTAGGACTGTCATGATATAAATCAAGTAGATATTTCTGATACAACCTTAAATGGACAGTCCGTTTTATCATTGAGTAATAATTGGATTTTCACCTTGTTGCAACGAACCAACGATCCACAAACCTTCGGAGATAAGCCTGCCGTTCCGTCCATGTTACCAGAATTGGACAAGGAGGTTTATAATTTGCTTGTTATTCCAATCTGTTCAGATTCCTTCTGGTGTAGTAGAGGCGTGGGGCTGATTGATGGTTTAGAAACCGATATTCACCCCTGGACCATTGGTGCCCTGGAAGTTGATTTGTCACATGTTTACATAAGAAGTTAGTTTTCACCGACACATACACACACACACACATACACACACACCCAAAAACGTGCATGCACACACACCCACTCCCCCCCCACACACACACACACACTGTTAGGTTGCTTTATTATGTGTACACCAAAGGGGGCACCATGGCGCTTATCTAACCGTGATTATTGCTCTTAGTTCATTTCGACCTCAGTTAGCTGTGTGTGCATCAGTTGAGGGTGCGGGGGGGTGGCGAAGCCATACATGACCAAAAGTTAACATCAAAGCTCAAAAGGCACTGTAGCATAATCACACTGTATCAGTCTGTCAATTTTCCATTCCATTGATATGGGAAACTATTGATTGATTATATTTATAAGGAATTCATCTCTAAGACTCAAAATGTCCTCATCCAATTGTATATTCAATAACCAAGCAATGTCCCAGCCAACATGTGTTTCGACCCTGAGGGCCCTTTTCAAGGCTGATTAGATAAAGAGCATGAAATAAGATACATAGAAAGTAGTACGGAAGAGAGAACAAACATATTCAGAATAAGACGTGATTACAGTGTATCACATACACATTTCCATTTCGTACAATGTATATTATCATAAGTGATGTCATTGTGCAAATCAATCATAAATTACCACGTGAATTCAACTGGTTCCGTTGTTTTAGGAATAACGAAGTGAAAAAATAAAATTGAAATAGGGATGAAAGAAAACAAAACAAAATGTGTTAATTGATTCCACTGTGTACACTGACATCATTACAGTAAAATAAATCAGTACAATTCATATGCCCTTCTTAAATCTCTCTTACCAACTAAGTGCCTCTGCCCAATGTGTTATCTTGAGAATATTTCTCAAACCATCCATGTCCAATATCTATACCTATGGATTGGTCATAGATAAAGAGAGGTTTTAGTTGAGAAAACATAGTAATAAGTGCTGCTATTTCAAACCCTATAGCATGAAATGCCCCAGTTGTTGTGCTACTTACCAAACTTAATTAATGGATGTTATCATCCTAGCCATGCTCGGCTTAAACTGGCAGTCCGCGTATAGACTTGCGGCCGCCATATTTGACCTTGTTTATATTGACGAAATGATTTCACGCATGAAGTCATTGTTTCAGTCCCAGTAGATAGTATAATCGTGGTTGAAGTTTATATAAAGCGGGCGTCTGGAGGTACTATATATATATATATATATATATATATATATATATATATATTGCAAAAAAAGGGGAAAAAAGAGTCCTTCTTTTCCCCAAGGGGGATGGCACTCGGAACAGTGAAATACTCGCCAGAGTAGAGCTTCGTCCTTGATTTAAAGACAATGAGTTTTTCTTTTTGAAATCCAGTTTTATTGCGGCATCAGCCAAAATAGAAAAAAAGACACGGTACAACACGTTTCACAGCCTGCTTGCTGCTTGTTCACGTACAAGTGAGTGCTCAAAGACATTGTGTATATATTCCCACTGATTCCCAACTCTATGGTTCAACAAACTGTGGTGGTCCCTTTTCAGTTTTTGTTACTGCCCGTACTTAGTACCTTGCGGTTAGTAAACATGGTTGCCATTTTGTAACGGCTATTGCCAATACTTTTTTATATACTAAACTACTAATATACCATAGCCAGGACAGATGAAAACATGATGTGACTCCTAAATGCCTCTGCTAAATTAGCAGTAGTTTTATTGCAATCGAATGGCATATCGTCCTTAGTGGACAAGACAATTATCTAAACTATTTGCAATAAAGTGCATAGTGCTGATAGATTGTAAATGGGTCCCAAAGTACATAAGGTTTATAGCAAGTCGATCAGTGCATAGTGCTTTATTACGCATGGCCATTTTCAAGAGCAGTTTTTATATATATAAAAAAAAATTTTTAAAAAAG
This sequence comes from Ambystoma mexicanum, assembly GCF_040938575.1. Lineage (NCBI taxonomy): Eukaryota > Metazoa > Chordata > Amphibia > Caudata > Ambystomatidae > Ambystoma > Ambystoma mexicanum. The sequence continues at coordinate 110,424,382 of NC_090931.1, forward strand.
GAGAAAAGAAATCTAGCTCAGAATAGATTTGTAAAGTGCTTAATGCAAATGTAATCTCACTAATAATAGATCAATAAAGTGCATAGTGCAGGTATTATCTATAATCAAAAATAACATCTGTAGAAACATAAATCAGAGCTAAACTTTAAATGTCAGAATAAAGGCAGTAAAATTAGCTCCTGCTTAAAACCATTCTTATAAACTTTATACTGGAACCACCACAGAACCAAATTCTTGAATAAATAAAATCACATATGTGTAAAAACACCATTAATAGAACATTCCATATGACCACAGACAGGCACTATTCAAAAAATGTTAAAAAATCTATTATAAGATATAAAAGACAAAGTAAAATAAAACCCTCATACAAGCAAACTTAATTCTCAGCTGTGCTTGTAGATACGCAGAATATCAGATAAAATTTTACTGAAGTCCATACATATTAATGGCCCAAATTATTTACACAAGACAATGGGTATGATGCAAGTGATAGTAATTCTAAATAGGCCAGGTTCTCAGGTTCCTAAGTATGTATGCAATTCTTCTTCAAGATTGTGACCTTTAGCTTTTTTAGATTCAATATCTAAGATGAATCTAGTCTCCGTTTGCCGTAGTGCTAGTTCTCTGTTTCCCCCACGGGGATTTGCTCGGACATGGTGCAAGCCAAAAAATCTTAAGCTGTCCAATTTACTTTCGTGTGTATCTTTAAAGTGGACTGCCATAGGATAGGAGGGGGTCACAGTTTTTTATTGCTCTCATATGTTGCAAGATTCAAAGTTTTAATTTACCGATAGTACTGCCAATATACCAGCGGTTGCACGAGCATAGGAGAGCATAGACCACAAATTCAGTTTTGCATGTAATATGGCTGCCCAATTCCACAAGATGTTTGGTAATAGGATGTATGTAATTTGTTTTATTTTGGGCAAATTTACATGCCTTGCATTTCGAGCATTTAAAAAAACCATTGATGTTTTTATGCAGCCACGTGGGGGTATTTTGACTTTCATTAGCAGGCCACAGAAAACTGCTCACCAGTGAGTGTTTGATGGATGTAGATTTTCTAAAGGTTATATTGACTTTTTCTTTTAGGATTGCTGCTAGGGCTTCATCAGATTGTAAAACATGCCAATGTCGATGTAATATTTTTCTTATAACATCGGCATGTGTCCCAAATGTCAAAATAAGTCTTATTGCATCATCTTGTTCTTCATCTGGTGTTGATTTATTCGTTAAAAGTAGAGTTTTACGATTTAGGTTGCTGGCTTTGATATAGGCTCTCTCGAGGACTGCTTTGGGATATCTTTGTCTTAGGAAATTCGCTGCTGTTTTTTTACATTCTATATCAAAGCTTTTAACAGTGCTGCAATTTCGTCTTATTCTCACAAATTTGCTATATGGAATACTCCACCTCAGAGATGTAGGATGGTTACTTGTGGCAAATAATGGCATATTCGAACTCGTGGGCTTACGATATAGTTCGGTTATAATTTCTTGCTGATTGGTCTTGACTAAGACATCCAAGAAAATTATTTCTTGCAGACTGTGGGTTTCAGTGAATTGTAAGTTTAAATTATTGACATTAACTATGCTTACAAATTCAAGCCAGTCCTTTTCTTCACCTTTCCAAAGGATAAAAAGATCATCAATAAACCTGAGCCATAAAATCACTTTATCGGTAAAATGGTGGTTGCATTCTGCCCAAACATAAAACTTCTCCCACCATCCCATTGTCAGGTTGGCGTAAGATGGAGCGAAACATGTGCCCATAGCTGTCCCTCTCAGCTGGTTGTAGTATTTGTTGTCAAAAAGGAACACATTATTGGTGAGGCACATTCCAATCATTTCTATTATCATTTCTCCATGGGCACGGTAATTTAGAGACCTACTATCAAGATAATACTTACACGCTTTTATACCGTCCTCGTGTCGGATGGACGTGTACAACGATACAACGTCCAATGTGGCAAACATATATTCCTCTTCCCACATTATACCTTCAATCTTACTGAGGAAATCTTTGGTATCCCGAAGGTATGATGGTAGCGTGAGTACAAGCGGTAGTATAGTCTGGTCCACATATTTGGAGATATTCTCGAGGGAGGCTCCATTGAGAGTGACAATGGGTCGACCTGGGGGACGAGTTGGATGTTTATGGACTTTTGGAAGAAAGTATATTGTGGGTATGTTAGGGAACTTTTTATATAGGAACTTACAGTCATCTTCGTCAAGTACATCCACATCGGACCATTTCTTAAGAAGAACATCAACTTTTGCGTTTATTTCTTCTCTAGGGTTAATTTCCATTTCTCATAGCAATGAACATCTTGCAGTTATATATATATGAGATTTTTAGCACAGTTTGAAAAAGCCAGATAATTAATTTCAATATAATGAATACTCTGGTTACTTTTAGTTGGTGCCATGTTTGTAATGACGTAATGACGTCACCTGTGTAACACAAGGTGTCAGAGAGGGAGTCTAAAAACAATGTTTATATCTATAATTTATTAGCACAGATGGAATGGACCAGATACATGGTATTCATTGTGCTAAACTCTCAGCTTGGTTTTAGGAGGATGCAATATTTAGATTCCGGTAAACTGCAGTCAGAGCAATAACAGAATAATGAATCTGCATGTAGCCATTCATTGGGCAATTGGAGACAGTATTGAGGCCAACTATATAGGATAACCAAAGCACCTTTAGTCCAACGTCACATCACTGATATTTGGCACAAGTAAAGATAGAAATGTCAGAAATCAGAATTAATACATTCAGGTAATATACTCTGAAATTAAAATAATGCATGGTGCAAGGATGAACTAATTCTATAATAAAATCACACCGTGGAGATATTAAAACCTTCCCATTTAGCACACCTATTATAACTTGAACACCACCTACAGCCGTAAGCTAGCATTCAATAAATTCTCATGCTACCTTCAATCATAAATTAACCAGTTATGAAATGGCATTGAAAATTATAAAATGTCCCTCTATACTCTAGCTCCTACTAAGAGATAACACAATACATTCTTTAAATGCCCTGAACTAGAAGTATCTAGCATCCTCTGTTCACCAAGAATCGTACGAAGACTAATGATTTTTAGTGGGTCCTTGGATCAAACAACATGAATTATTTCAAACTGTTATTGCTTAAGGCCGGTGTTCGCAAAAAGACATTGCTTTCAGGATCCGTATTGAGTCCATCGTGGACAGTCCAGAATTTGCAAAAATATTTTGCTTCCTGCAGCCGAAGCATCAGTTCCCGGTCTCGTCCTCTGATTCCACATGTTACTGCTTCCGGACCTGCACATTTTATATCCTTATTTTCTTGTTGCTGGTGATATTTGTGCCAGTGAGATTGCAGAGAGAGTTTGGGGTCCTGGCTTCCTGTCATGTTCCGGTGCTCCCGTATCCCTGCTCTAAGTTCCTTTTTAAAGCTTCCAATGTAGGCTTTTTTACATGTACAAATTATTACATGCATCCCATATTTGGCCCGGCAGTTGATGAAATCCCTAATGTCGAAGTAACCATGTTGATTAATCATTACATTTTTCGAATTTAGAGCAAATTGACACATGGAGCAGCTTCCCCATTTATAAAAGCCTGCAGTCTTTGATCTTTGCGAGCAAATTGCATTTTTTGTCATATTGCATCGGTGCAAATGACGGAATTAAAATTGTCCTCAGTGTAGGCACCTTAGTATAAGTAAATGTCCGACGTGGCTTAATATATTGTTTACTAACAATATCCATAAGGAGTAAATTCCATTTTTTGCATCACTTTATGAAGCCTGCAGCTGTGTGAGTTAAATCTAGTAACAAAGCTCACTGTTTCATTCTCATTGGTATTAGTTTGCTTTTTTGGAGTCAGTAGTTCCTGTCTGATTGATGCTTTAACTTTAGTTTTTTTTAAAGAATTGTTATTGTACATCCCCTGTCCTGGAATCTTTTACTCATCATTTGGGGGACATTCTTGTGTAAAACCTGTGTCATTGCTACAACTGCTGCATGCTCTGATGTTTTCTCCCATTGGGATGTTGCCAATTACAGTCCTGTGATGCAGGTGTGTTGCTAGGTCTGGAAAAGATCCGGGGCTATGCTAATTTTGGGACTGTCAGAACTGGGGGCTAGCTAGCCTTTTTGGTTGTAACCCCTTACCTTCCATCCGGGGCTACAACCAAAAGACCCGGGGCTATAGCCCCCTCAGCCCCCCGTAGCAACGCCCCTGCTGCGATGGCAGCTGTTTGCGTGAAGGGTAGAGTTGACCTCAGTGGGTTTTCTAAAGGCATATGATTGAAGTCTCTCTTGTTCCACATGGATGTGCATGTCTAAAAATGCAATCATTGTTTTATTGCTTGCACAGGTCAATTCTATGCCAAATGCAACATCCAAGGCGGGCATCCAAGAAATGCAGTGCTGTGAAGTCTTATTTAACAGTTGTAAACCTACAATACAGTGACCTTGCTTTGCACACAGAGCACATGAACACATTGCACTGTTTAAAAGCATTTTTGCGTTTACATAGTGAAAGCAGTCCAGTCTATTGCGCTTCTCCAGACACGTCAGATGTGCTTTCTTAAAATGAGGCCTAGGGAATTTGAAAATGAGTCAATTTCTGTGCAAGGTAAACATGTCTTGCAGTATGGGTTTGAAAAGACAGAGGAAGCATGTGCTACAGTATATCCATTTAACAAGTACAATTGCAAACACCTGCATCATACTGGGCCGCAAGACTTATCCTTGGACTCAAGCCCTGGGACAGTATCTCTCCAGCTCTAAAATCTCTCCTCTGGCTCTCGGTTGCTGAAAGGATCAATTTCAAGACCCTTTGCATCATCCACAAGGCTGCCTGCGGCCTGGGACCATGCTACCCGCAACTCTCTCTTACTAAATACTCTCCTTCAAGATCCTTTCGCTCTTCTTGCTCCAACTCCTTGCTGATCAAACGCTTCTCCAAGCAGGGAGCTGGGGATAGAGCTCTCTCCTCAGCTGGATCCCTCCTATGGAATAGTCTCCCTCTCTCTCTTCGACTTGAACCGCACCACCTCAAGTTCTGCAAACAACTCAAGACCTTTCTCTTCTCCTTCTTCCTTCTCCCCCTCCTGTGCTAATCATCAGCTCTGTCGCAGCGATTGGCAGCCTGGTCCCTCAAGTGTCCAATAGGGTCCTGGCCTTCTGCCCAATCACCCTCAGCATCCTCCTGCACTGCCCTCTGGGCCCTCACTCGCCTGTCGGGTGGTTGCCTCAACCCTGCACTTACCTTTTGGGTGCAGTAGACCTCCCTCTTTGCCTAGGATGTCTCTGCCCATGCACTTATCCACACCTGACCCCCCCTGTTTTTTTTCTTTTTCTTTTTCTTTTCACTGCACTTGCACGCCCTGAATGTCACAAGGCCCAGTAGGGCCGCTGTTTGTTCGTTTCTATTTATTCATTGTCTTTTTCATTGCTCATTTGCTCCCTTGTTTCCTTCCCTTGTGCCTTGTGGCTCTTTGAAACACTGTCCTGTTGTATAAGCGCCTTATAAACATCCAATAAATAAATAAATCACCATTTTCAAATCCTGTCTATTCATAAGGCCCAATATTGACTGACTGCAGTGGTTCTAACATTTAATATTACATTATTAAAGCACCTTTACAATGCTAAACAAAGTGTCATGAGTTATTTTAGTTATTGGACAACATTGTGTGACCTATGAATGGAAAGGGTGTATAATTGCTAGCCCCTACATGAAACCGAATGCTACATTGCCAGTGTTTACATGGTATGTTGCCTGGTGGGCTATGCTCCAAAGTTCATCATATTGAGGCATGAAAAATCACATCTCTGTTCAAATCTCTCCTCTTTAGTTTAAGTGTCTTTAAAAACCTACGTTCCCATGTTCTTCTGTGTCTTGTATTTAGATCTCCTTCCAAAACCAAAACCGACAGGTCCTTTAGCATGTTCACATCTTGTGTGAAGTGGTGCCCTACTGGTGTTTCTGTTTTATGGTTCACAATGGTATTATGTGTTGGTTTCTTTTTTGAATGGTTCCTGGCAGGTATCAACCAGGTATTTTCCTTGTGGGAATTTTCATTGGATGAGGTGCACAACGTTGAATGATTTGCAGGTGTACGTTTCTTGAATCTGTGTTGTGCGGTTCTGTGGGTTTGTTATAGCAGATTCACTGCATATGCGTTGGCTGATTTTACATCGGGCATGCACAAGGTGTCATTTGTTCGTGATCCATTGCAATGTGCTTCTTGTCGGGGATTTTGCTAGATGTAATGGTTGCTCACGTGTAATCAAGAGGGTTCACTGAAAATGCCTTTCAGTTATTTGACCCGGCTGAATATTGTTTGGCAATTCTGAACAATTCTGTTCAGTTGTGCTAGTGCTGGGTGATTGGTACTCATTCCGTAGTTCAGCTTTCTCTGGATTGTGCCAGGTCTCTCCTGGAATTTTCAATGGATGAGCAACTCCCTGTCAAACTGTCTGGCTGAGTGTCCCTTTTGCAGAAAGGATGTACAGAATGTGGTGAGTTGATTGTCCCATGTCTTCATCTTGTAACATATGCATTGGTACCTGATTGCATGGCTTCATGTGACAGATCTTTTTGTATGGCTTGGATGGTAACCTGCCCTGTGCAGGTACTACTTCTGGTCTGTGGGTTTCTTTTCTACAGCTATTTCCATCTGGCCATTTCTTACCACCAGCATGGTGGTCTTCAGAAAGTGTATACTTTCCATGGAGTAGTCCATAGTGAATTTAAGGCTGAGTTGAGCTGCCAGGATGTATACCTGCCACAGAAGGCTGTGCAAAGATGTCAGGGGTGAGTGCTTAGCTCACTGTGCTATATATATATATATATATATATATATATATATTACATGGCCTACCGTGGCCATGCAGTTATGGTTAAGTTGCTGTTTCCATAGGAAGAGCACTTTTTGGGCGGCTTATAACTTGACTCCCCCTGGACGAATCCTTACCAAAAAAAGTATATGGGCCTCTCTGAATTCTTCACCAAAGTTTGGTAAGGATTCGTTCAGGGGGGGCAAAGTTACAGGCGGGGTCCCAAAACCTCTTTTTTTCCCATAGACTGAATGGACAATTTGTCACCAATTTCTGCGGCAGGGGCAAGGGTTTGTTCCCCAAAGCGTGCTTTTGTCATTTTTGTGAGAAACTGTCAAGTAATTTCCGTTAAAACGATCAAAAAATAGCACTCTAAAAATTTGTGTTATCTATGTTCACTGCGCGGTCCCACTTCCCTGTTTGGTCAGTGGAGAAGATTTCTATTGGCTAATCTGGGGCATGCTGCAGGTCAAGATGTTGCGCTTTCACCGATTGGTTCTGCCGCACCGTCAACTGTGTAGCATTCTTTCGATATGGCCGCCATGGTTATTTCGGTGTCTGTTGAACGCCAACATCGTCATAAACAAACCCTTATGGAACACTGTGTCGAAAGACAAGCGTTACTTATATGTGGCAGTACGCAGTAAAAAAGTGGTTTGTTCTTTTTACCATTATCATACTGTACAGTGAAACTTGGTGGCCAATGTACGACAACCTCTTACTGCGTGTATGTAAGAAGCAATACCCAAAAATACTGCGGTCAGACTGGCATCCTATAGTTTGGAATCTGAGGCAGCCACCTGCACTGTTTCGTAAACACAGCGCTTCTGCACGCTTTCGGGAGTGACGGTCCTCATGAAGGACTGGTGATATGTTGTTGCAAAATGAGAATGTATTTGCGTTCTGAGTGAAGGTCACTTCAATTCTATTTTTCACTAGGCACTCACTATGGTCGCACATGTACCAAAACTCATAAGGGTCAATTGTTTTTCGACCTTGATGTACAGGGAAGAGAGAGAAAGAATGTGGGAGTCACAGTTTGTAAATCATACCTTTGATAAGTTATGCTTCAAAAAGGTTTGTGAAGCACATGAAATATCAGTTCCCGAGGACGTCTTTCTGCAAACAACCTACTGTGTGACTGCGGAGGACAAAATGGAGCCAGTGCACATCATGTAAGCTTACTTTTTAGGCCTGTACACCAGACTGCATTATTTACTTAGTCTGCAAAAACAAAAAACAAAATTTCCGACTAATGTATTAGAACGTTTTTGTGCTGTTGTATTTTCCGAGTGCACATTACCGCCGTCTGTACGATGTAACTACAATTTGCACTATTATCTACGACATTTATGTGACTTTGATATTTTTTTACCTATTATGCAGACTGTACATTGTGGCCATTTGTAGGGAGTCACTACATTTCCCCATATAACATTAATTGTTTGTAGAAATGTTATATGTTACACCTTTCATTTCCACAAAGGCTTCACCGGTGCATATCATGTAAGCTTACTTTTTAGGCCTGTACACCAGACTGCCATTATTTACTTAGTCTGCAAAAAAATAAAAAGAATTACGACGAATGTATTAGAATGTTTTTGTGCCGTTGTATTTTCCGAGTGCACATTTCCGCCGTCTGTACGATATAACTACAATTTGCACTATTATCTATGACATTTATGTGACATTGATATTTTTTTACCTTTTATGCATACTGTACAATGTCGCCGTTTGTAGGGAGTCACTACATTTCCCCATATAACATTAATTGTTTATAGAAATGTTATATGTTACACCTTTCATTTCCGCAAAGGCTTCGTATTGATAGATTTTTTTTTCATTTTCCCCTCAGCTACTTCCTTCCGTATTGTGAATGTCATGGATTGCAGTGACCACATGACGTTTTTTTCAATCGTCAAGTGCAGCTATTCCTCACCGGTTGTATGTGCATTATCATTGAATGGGATGACCGCATCGGACCACTATGTCCGTATGCAGTTGTAACAGTACGAAGCAACATACCATCCTTTTTGGTGTCCTAGTTCACAGCCTTTCACGACGCCTTGTAAATCACTGTGAGAGGAATACGACTACTGTGTGAACAACGCATTTTATTCTGTGTGGTTAAACACCAACGTCACCATTACCACTTACATTTTAAGAAACATACCATGCTTTCTGATGGACTATATCACAGCAATTGTCGCTGTCTTGGCACTGAATGTGAGAGGAAACCTACTACTGTGTTGCCAAGGCATACTGTGTGTGTAATAAAAACTGTGACGCCAACGCATAGTGACTGTGTGGGAAAACATCAACGTGACCGTCAAAATTTCCATTTTCCTTGTGCAGCACAGAGACAAACTTCGCTTTCTTTGCAAATGAGAAAAAGACGATGATTTATCAATGTGGATTGTGAAATAAAAGTACCTTAATAATTTTTACATGTTAGTGTGTTTTTTAACCATTTAATCTTCCACTTCACAATGTTGCATGCTACATTGCACGTTGCAGTATGTTTTTTAGTAGGTGCTGATTCACGGTACGTAAGTCATTATGGAATCATTTCTTTACGCTGCCAAGGTATGTTATCCAGAACGCTATTCCACCCCACTTGGTTTGGCAACGTTAGGCTCAGGCTCATCTAATATGGTTTTGTACCGTTAGGGTACTTTCTGTCACCTACATGCCTCAATTACCAGGAGTACTTCTGCATGAAGACGCTACGTTGTCAGATTTGGTATCGTTCTTCAAGTGGAAAAATGAGATCAGGTGCAGTGAACTGTTTGTTGTACAGACACGTTTGAAAATCAATGCTTCGTTATACCTTCCCACTACACATTTCTTCACCCCTTTCAACTTGTGGCACTTACTCAAAAATGTGTGCACAGGTCAGCGGTAATGCTGGTGCTTGCAAAATTTCTGCCGTTATTGCACTTCACTTCCCAGAGTTTTTTGTGATTTTCTCCAGACGATAGAAGACTGCTCCTTTACCTTCTGTACGCACATTTTTCCCAAACATATTTAATGTATGTTTCACACAATTATATAAAGGTCATTGCGCACGAGCAAACACCTTTATGTTGTACATGTGGTAGTGTTTTCATACTTCACAAGTGTCGTCATGCACATAACAAATCAATGGTACGCCTTTCGTCTTTGAAGGGTAGGCTGTAGGTATGGTTACTGACCACAATGTCGGGGAGGTAAATTCTGCTTTTTACTGGTTGGGACAAAACATTGCATTGAAGTCGCCATGTCCACCAGGCACTACCTTTCTGTTAAAGGTGTTGCTGATAACCACACATTTTAGAACGAATACAAATGTTCTTCAACCACTACAGTCACGCGTTTTCCTTTTTTACTTTCTGGCAGCTGTAATGCTAAGCGCAAAAAGAGTTTCTATGGAACGCCCGCTTTCCCTTTCCATGGTGGCCATCTTGGAAAAGGATTTGTTTTCTTCAAACGGGAACACCGGAGGCGTTCCGGTTGAAGATAAGAAATCCTTTTTTTTGGTCCCCTGTTTTAGTGTCATAAAATCTCTATTGGTAATGGCATTTATCCACCATTTTTTTAGGGTGTAGTGGGGTTTACTGATTCTAAGACCTCGGTATGCACTCTTGCTTCTATTGTGGTGCAAACTTTCCCTGTTGAGATCTGCACGGGAAGTATTGCAGTTACAAGTTCGTAAAACAACATACAATGTTCTTCCGCACTATCAACGACTCACACATGTTATTGTGAAGTGTGTATGAGTTCTGCACCATGTGGCCATGCTGTCCAACAGCATATGCTACTTTGCAATTCGTAGGAAGATGGCCATTGAAGTCAAATGTTCCTTTACAGTATGCGTATGTGTTACTATTGGAATCCTTCTAAATGTTCAACAACAATTTTGATCAACTTGTGTTATCAACCACTTACAGTACTGTAAACCTATGCAAGTCATTGAAAAAACGTTTGTCAAAGGGACATTATGGTTACGTTGCCCTACTAAAAACGTCAAAAATTCACTACAAAAAAAGCTTTGTTAAAGGGATGTTCTGGTTAAGTTGCCCTATTAAAAACCTATGCCATTCAGTACAAACACTTTGTTAAGAGGACATTATCATTTCAAGTAAAATCTAAAAACCCCTGAAATTCGGCAGTTATGGTAGGCTAAGCACCCATTTTTCGCATCAGCACTCTCCACTGCTACCACTACCACCCCGGACATGAAAGATTGATGCCATCACTGCCGCCATCACATCTTTAGCCCCTTTGTTTTATGTCAGCTAAGCACCCATAACTCGCGCCACCACCGTGCACTGCTAAGACTAACACCCAGGATATCAAAGATGACATGACAAATGTCATTGATGACATCACTGACATTTGTAGCTGACATAAAACAAAGGGGCTAAAGATGTGATGGCGGCACTGATGGCATCAATAACATGTGTGATGGCATCTTTCACGTCTGGGCTGGTAATGGTAGAGTGCTGATGGGAAACATGGGTGCTTAGCCTACCATAACTGCCGAATTTCAGGGTTTTTTAGATTTTACTTGTAATGATAACGTCCTCTTAACAAAGTTTTTGTACTGAATGGCATAGGTTTTTAATAGGGCAACTTAACCATAACGTCCCTTTAACAAAGTTTTATTTGTAGTGTATATATATATATATATATTCAGTGAAAAAGCTTTAGTTGAAATGACATTAAGGTGCTGATTTAATGCCACAAAACCCCTGAAATTCGTCAGGTGCTGGAACTTCCACCGTCACTATGGGGCGTGTATTGTGCTGCGCGTAACCACCCGCATGACATCACAAATTATATCACTGATGATATCACATATAACATTAGTTATGACATCATGAGTGTGTCTCCACTGGTACAGCAGATCACACTTTTGTTGACTGTATTTGAACATATAGCACAGGTGCTATATACCATGGCCCTCATTACGACCCTTGAGGAAATCGGAAAACGATGGCGGAAATGCAATACCGCCATCGAATAGCGCTCGGTGCGACTATGACCCGTCACCGCAAAGTACGAAGCCATTAGCGACACCGTAGTGAACGCCAACGCTAACTGCACCAAGCACGCGCGCGCGCGCCATGCGAAACCGCAAACACCACCATGGCGCAACGGTACGCCAATTCCGACCCTAGCGGACATGTACCTAACGCCATCAGGCATGGCGTAATGTACCATTCCGCCATGGTGAGAAGTACGGCATCGCGAATCAACCGTAAACGGCCCCACTGAGTGCCTGTACACCGCTCCCTGCCCACAAAGTACAACTCCCCGTAGGTGCAATGAAGTCACAATGCAACCATTGAAATGTACAAGTCACCCATGCATGGCAACGAACAAAAGAAACACAAGAGGGGCCAATGGGAGCTGCAGGGCACAGATGGCACGAATACAGAAGCCATCCCAATGGACATGACCACAGTCCCCCACCGAGAAACGCACGCAAACACAGGCACCTGTGACCAGCAATATTCCGAGAATCACATCATTCCACCAGTCCACCTGGCTGACCGGCATCTGTTACACAAAACCCAATCCCCCGCCCCTGAGCATGACAACATTCAAACTGTCATATTGGCAGCCCCCATCCCTGACCTCACGGGCTTAGTAGGCAAACGCGCCCAGTACAGTACCACGCAACTAAACTCCGAAGCTGGAACCCAATGCAGATCTCCTCACAATACATCGCCCCCCAAATAGGCATATGCCACATCACTTGCAAAGAAAAACGCTACACGGGCCAAATCAGAATAGAAATTTAATGCACATCAAAGTCACCAAGCCCATACAGCCATCAGGCCATGAACTCCTAAACACTAATCACCATTGTGGGCTGCATCCGCAAGAAATGACCAGCCACTACTTGTGTGTCGCCCTGTTCCCTCATGGTACACAGAGCCACATTCACGTACGAAAAGGCAACATGGAAGCGCACAGAACCGCAGGGCCGTCCCAATGGGGAGGCACTAGTCCAGCTGAAAGGCCGAAATGTTGCTCCGAGCCACCAGTACTGCGTAAGGGCATGTGGGCCATTGGCGATCGTCCCATAAGATCGTAATGCTGCTCCACTGATTAACACGAAGCAGCAGGTGTCGGGAGTAAAACCCATCTGCAGGAGTGGCATACAGATGGCAGTGGCAAAAGGGGAGGAGATACCTGTCAACCAAAAGAAAAGAAAAAGAACAGAATGGCCATCAGAACTACATTCCAACAACTCACTTCAATGATCACACGAAATCCACAGCCATATGCATGCTAGCCCACTCCAAAGGATCATCACCACCCCAAAACCACTTGCGACTCCTAACCATCTATATCAAGGTGCAAACACCATCACAAACGAGTGTACCTGTGCATGCGTCTGTCAAAACAGAATCCATCAGATGGGAATGTTAACGTGCATGGACACAAGTGTCTGAGGGCGCGTCGAGACAGGGAGGGCTCAACAAGGCCAGATAGACGATGGTCCCACTATGGCAGCCCTGCATCACATAGCGCAGGGGAGGCGGATAGATCCCAAGAAGCCCTGTACATGGCAAACTCTGTATCAAATCACCTGCCCATGCATCCATTCATCATTCCCTCATCCCGGAATCAAAACGCCTGAATAATTACTCACATAACATTAGAAACATCCATTGAGTCTGTGCCTTATGCAGCCTGCAAAATCCACAGTGCCCCAGCCCGTAATTCCAGTGTTGTGAAGTAACATGTATTTGGGAACGGCCGGCCTCATCGCCCACGTAGCAATTGCGCATCCCAAACTATTCATATCAATCATTGCTTCCTCGCCATGGGCCCTGTCTCAAGGACATTGAACAATAGAACGTTATATTTGCAGTCAGACCAGTGGGCATCTCCTCGCCGCTAGCTGGAAACCGAAAGCGCCGCCCTTCGAATTCCACATTTGCAACATCACGCCGAAAAGGCATCTGTGGCCGTTTGAAATCACTAATTATTCCATCGAGTGCGGCTGTGTGTGAAAATGGCAACTGCCTTCACCCACAAATGGGACGCCCCGCCCGTCGTTGCAACTCGGTACAGTGATGCATGAGGGCCCACCGTTACTCGAGTACTACGTTCCACTGACCCTTCACAAGTCTGTTCGCGACTGCACAGATAGTATGTGCAACAATGGGACCACAGCAGAATGAACATGTCAACCAATGTTACACGGCCATCGGGTACAAATACATGATTGCAATAGCAAGATGCCATTCCCCGATTTGCAGCGTTGTGCGCGGGACGTGCTCGGCCAAAGGGGAGAGCAGTTTGCACAGGTGGAATTAATCACCACAGGTGGAGGCCATACAGCCTGAAAACACATAAATTGCACAGCCAGTCTCCTCCCACAACCACACCGAAATGCTACCGGCAGGACTCGCGATGTTGGCCCTGGGGGACCTGATAGCACTGCAACTACTCCAACTCCAAGAAGAAGACGAACACCAACTGCAACCGGCCGCACGAAGGAGACGCAGGAGGAGGAGGAGGGCAAGGCAGGGCCAGCAAGGGCCGCCAGCACAGCCACTACCACCACGCAGGCAGCCCGCAATCCCACGCCTCCGAGCACATCCGTTCAACCTCACTGATGACCAGATCCACACCCTCTACCGTCTGGACCGGGACACCATAGCCGCCATTGTGGACATGACACAGGCTGACCTTGTCAGCATGATAGATAGCCCAACCGCCATCCCACCCCTACTGAAGGTGGTGTCTGTACTCCACTTCCTGGCCACAGGCACCTACCAGCACACAGTCGGACAGTTGCATGGCATTTCTCAGCCACTGTTCTCACGGACACTATTGCAAGTGCTCGATGCCCTCCTGCAGCACGCAGACGACTACATCTCTCTACCACGCTCGGAGCAGGAAATTACCAACACAAAAGTGGGATTGCATGCACTTGCCGGCATACCGGGTTGCATTGGTGCCATCGACTGCACCCATGTGGAATTGGTCATCCCACATGCCATGGAGGCCCAGTACCGCAACCGAAAACAATTTCATTCCCTGAATGTAGAAATGGTGTGTGACTCCAACAGGATCATTACACATTGTTGTGCCAGATTCCCTGGATCAACCCATGATTCTATGGTCTTGAGGAACTCTACAATACCACGCTACATGGAGCGACACGCAGGGAACAGATCCTGGCTACTCGGTGAGACTCATTACATGCATGATTATGTGGGGTATGTGATTTGGCAATGACCTGGCAGGAAGGGGGGGGGGTGTGCGTACGTAGCAATGGCATTCCACATCATACGTTTCTCGTCCACATACAGGTGATGCTGGATATCCACTGAAGAGATGGCTCCTCACACCAGTCCGGAACCCACGGGACCAGCATGAGGAGGACTACAACCATGCCCACTCACGTACCCGTGTAGTCATTGAACAGGCATTCGGCCTACTGAAGACTCGTTTCCGCTGCCTCAGCAGGTCTGGCGGGGCACTCCTGTACCGCCATGAGAAGGTTGCAAAGATGGTCATGGCATGTGTCATGCTCCACAACATGTGCGTACGTAGAAATGTGCCCATGCCCCCTGACGCAGAACTGCAAGCACCTGATGATGGTCATGATGAGGGTGGGGATGTGGCAGCACCTCATGGAGTCTGCGAGGCACCGGAGGCCCGTGACATTCGTCAGCATCTCATTGATGTATGCTTCTAGCACTCACGCCTGGTGGCTGATACATGGACACGGGACTCGTGGCACTGCGTGTGTCTGGGACATGCACAATATGGACTGTACGCCTATGATGGCCTAGTACACAAAGATCAATGTCCACACATCTCATTGGTTGATCGTGCACTTTTTATGGCATATGTGATGTCATGTTGAACACCCTATCGACCCGCCACCCAAGTGAGCCCAACACACCCCCTCCACCCTCCTACCTCCCCCCCGAACACCAGTGTCCAAAGATGCTCATTGTCAGTGGGCTGTCGCTATTGCAAGCCCCCTCTGCGGGTATCAGGGGCACCCCTGCCTGTGGAGCGCAGGTTCCTTCCAGATCTACGTTGGGGGCTGCCCTGGACGGAACTTGCAACGGATGATGTGTCTGCCTGCTCACGTCCATGCATGTCCCTAAGGGTTTGCGAGAGCTCAGTGAGCACACGGCGCACTGCGGCAAGTTCGGCACATACGTCTTTGGACGTCGCATGCAGTTCCCCCCTCAGGCTCTCGGTGCTTCTCTCCATTTGGACTCTCAGGCTCTCGGTGCTACTCTCCATTTGTGCCCTTAGCGTCTCTGTACCTCTCTCCATTTCTGCCCTAAGTGTCTCAGTTGATGTTTCTATGTCTGCCTTAGTGCCCCCACATTCATCGGCATGGTCCTTGAGGAGTGTGGCCATTTGCTGCTGTTGCACGATTAACTGGTCGAGGGACTGTTGCCTCTGCTGGGCCATGGCCATTTGCGGGGGTGTCACAGAGGGGCTGTTGTCCTCATGTTGCCTTGCCACAGGGCTTGTGGGGGATGGCCAGTCGTCGTCTTGTGGGTGCCCCTGCGTGGTATCCTCATGTTGTACGGGATGGGACAGACAGGGGGATTGGGACAGGTCATGGATGGATCTGACTTCGGCATCCCCGTTTTCTGTGTCCGAGCATGCTGCCATCAATGGGGTGTCACCTATGGTGCTGCTGCCACCAGAGGCAGTGCCTTCTGTGGCATCCATTGGGGGGACCTGTGGTGGTGGTGTTGTGGGCATGCTGGCTGCTGGGGTGCCTGTTGATGTTCCCTCCTCTGTGCTGCCACCTGATTTGTGCTGCTGCCGTGTCTTGATGCGTGCAGCTGAGGTGGAGGGTCTCTGGCCGTTGGTCTTGGCCCTCTTTGCAGGTGTGCTGGTAGGGGTGTCCTGTAGCTCGTCGTTTGGATCGGACCCTGTGGTGGAGTAAAGGAGGGCGAGGGTTATTGATGGGTCTGTGGGAATTGGAATGGCATTGTATCACATGCATTGGGGTGGTACATGAGGGTGATTTAGGTCGGGTCCTTGGAGGTGCTTTGATTTGTGTGTGGAGTGAGGGTGCAGTTGTTTGGCAGCCTGCAGTTTGGGTGTGCCTGCTGCACGTGTAGTGCGTGTATTAGGGGTTTTTAATTATTTATTTATTTATTGTGGGTTTTAACGTGCGCTATCAGGCCGATGTGTGTGGACGTTCTCCTGGACATGTTTTTCTGTTGCACTATGTGGACGCATGGTACTTCACATGGATGGACTGTGTGGATTTGGCATTGTTTTATCTGGCCCACCTACCTGAATCTTCGGATGTCTGCACTCCTTTCTCCATCCCTCCGACTCCCTCTATGCTCTCCATTCCGATGGTGGAGGCACAGATTTCTTCCCAGGGGGTCAACTTGATGGGTGATTCAGGACCTCCCCCGGTGGCTGTGGCAATGTTGCGGTTGGCAGAGAGTATGCTGCGGACGCGTATCCGCAGGTCGTCCCATCGCTTGCGGCATTGCTGTGGGGTGCGGGGTGCGGTCCCCACCGCACTTACCCGCTGTGCCACCAGAGCCCATATGGTCTTCTTGTTTGCAAGTGCCGTTCTGGTCATTTGCGTGGAGAAGACGACGGCAGCATTCTCCTGGAGGGTCTCTGTTAGCACGGTGAGTTCCTCACGGGAGAAGTGGACCTGCCGCTTGCGGTCACACGCTTTCTTCGCTACTTTTCCCATTTGTCTTGGTTTCGCTAGGGTGGGTGACGGGTTGGGGTGTGTTTCAGGGTAGTGATTTTAGTGGTTGTGTGGTTTTAGTGCTTTTATAGGTGTACGCCGGGATGTTTCCCGTTCCGGGCCCATGTTTTTACTTCCGTTTCCGTATATTTCCGGTCACCGTACTTTCCGGTAGGCGCACACTGCGGTGACCGCTAAGAGGGGTGGCGGTATTGCACCTAGGGCGCCGTACGGCGGCGGTGTGGGCCGTTTTGGGGTCATTTCCGCCATCGCGGACTTTGCACTTCCGCCGTGGCGTGGTGCTCGTGCCCGATGGGTCGGAATGGGCCGCACTTTGCTCCTTCGTGCAATGGCGGAAACGCTATTTACGCTGTGGCGCTCCGGTCAGTCACTTTCCGCCAGGGTCGTAATGAGGGCCCATGTCTTTTGTGAAGATCTGAAAACAGTTGTCAAGCATTGTAAATAATGGTTGGAGAACTACATAAAGTTGCTCATGCATACTGCAATTGACAATTTAGATGCAATATAGGAGAAGTCTGCAAGCTTTGGACCTCTATAGGATTTTTAATTAGCCCTACCAAGCATAGGCAATGGTGAGGAGAAAATTGAGTCATAGTTCAAAACGTGTAGTGGAATGCCAGCTGCAAACCACGGTACTAAACCGATTACAACTTTTGTCTATCCAGTACATTAACTACTATGGTCCTGATTACTCTGTATCCACAGAACATGAAAATGTTGAACATTGTGTACCCTTGCAGGCCACCTGCCCGAGGCTTTACTATTTCACATGGTCAAGGCACACCATTTGATTTGTTACAACGAGAGTAAGGTGTCTGCCATATGTAGATATGTTGACTTCAGAAACTTCTCCTTATTATGTCTGTTGTATTATTTGATGGACCTGTGTAAGGTCATGATTGGAGTACTCAAATGTCTTCTTTGCAGAGGGGACTGCTTTTAGAACAGAGGGATAAAGGGGCTGGAGTATCTCATCATAGCCAGTGCTGAATCAATACAGAGTAACTCTGATGTGTAAGATTACCATGGATGTAATGGGCAGGATTTTAACATTTAAACTCCAACCAAGCTTTGCACCTGGAACCACCCTTATATGCAGAAGAACGCTTTTTAAATGTTCCATATCTCTTTCTTGCACGCATGATCTGCTTTACCACTGATGTCATTCATGATGCCATAAGTGATGTCATATGTGATATCATCAGTGATGTCATGAGGGTGCTTATGGGCTGCGCAATGCAGGCCTCATACTCAAGGTAGCATAGCTCCCAGCACCTGATGCATTTCAGGAGTTTAGTAGCATTACCATCGTCACCTTAACGCCACGTCAACTTACGTTTTTTCACTAAATTTCAAGGGCACTGAACTTATTCACCTTAACTGTGCCTTCCCTAACCTTTTTTCAGAGACGTTCAAGGGTTTTGTTATACTACAGCACCCACCACCTAAAAGTCTGTCTTTTTTCTGACAATATGTCATATCATTTGTTATCATGATCGGTTCTTGAGCTGTGCAACATCGGGTGTATCAAGCGTTTCATCTTTTGTTATGTCCAGTATATAGTATGGGATTAGTAACTGTGCACTGTGATGAGAAGGAGCAAGGTGGGGTTAGTGGGGGACTGCAATGAGGAAGACTGAAGTTGTGTAGTGGGGGACTGTGACCAGGAAGAGTGAGTTGGTGGTAGTGGGGTACTTTACTTTATTATTTGTAACACGCTACATGCCCATAGGCCTCAGAGCACACAAAGTACTGTCATGAGGAAGAGTGAGTTGGCGGTAATGGTGTACTGTGATGAGAATTATTGGTGGTGTGGCAGTGGGGGAATGTGATGAAGAAGAGTGAGATTGTGGTAGTGGGGAACTCTGATGAGGAAGAGTGATGTGGTGGTAGTGGAGGTTTGTGAAGAGGAAGAATGAGGTAGGTGGGTGAGTGGGGGACTGTGATGAGGAAGAATGAAGTTGTGTAGTTGGGGACTGTGACAAGGAAGAGTGAAGTGGGGTATTTGGAAGCTGTGACATGGAAGAGTGAGGTGGTGATAATGGAGTACTGGGACGAGGAAGAGTGAGGTGGCATAGTTGGGAAATATAACGAGGAAGAATGAGGTGGGGTAGTTGGGGACTGTGACCAGGAAGAGTGAGGTGGTGGTATTGGAGCACTGAAACAAGGAACAGTGAGGCGGGGTAGCTGGAGATTGTGACAAGAAAGATTGAGGTGGAGTTAGTGGGGGACTGTGATGAAGAAGAGTGAGGTAGAGTTACTGCAGGACTGTGACAAAGAGGAGTGAGGTGAAGTTAGTGGGGGATGTTGACGAGGAAGGGTGAGGTGGAGTTAGTGGTGGACTACAACGAGGAAGAGTGAGGTGGTGGAAGTGGAAACTACAATGAGGAAGAGCGAGGTGGAGTTAGTGGGGGACTGTGACAAAGAAGAGTGAGGTGGGTAGTTGGGGACCATGACGAGGCAGGGTGAGGTGTAGTTAGTGGGGGACCATAATGAAGAAGAGTGAGGTTGAGTTAGTGGTGGATTGTGATGAAGAACAGTGAGGTGGAGTTAGTGGGGGACTGTGATGAAGAAGAGTGAGGTGGAGTTAGTGGGGGACAGGGATGAAGAAGAGAGAGGTAGAATAAGTGGGGGACTCTGATGTAGAAGAGAGAGGTGGAGTTAGTGGTGAACTGTGATGAAGAACAGTGAGGTGGAGTTAGTGGGGGACTGTGATGAAGAAGAGAGAGGTGGAGTTAGTGGGGGACTGTGACAAAGGAGAGTGAAGTGGGGTAGTTGGGGACTCTGCAGATGAAGAGTGAGGTGAAGTAAGTGGGGTACTGTGATGAGGAACAGAGAGGTGGAGTAGTGAGGTACTGCTACAAGGAAGAGTGAGGTGACATGGTGGGGGTACTGCAACGAGGAAAAGTGAGGTGGAGTTAGTGGAGGAATGTGACGCGGAAAAAAAATGTAAAGTGGTGGCTATAGTAGAAGTGGGATGACAAACCTCGTGCTGCAGACTTTCAGTCACAGGAATTCTGTTATCACGTGGGGGCATGAAGCACTACAAAGGTCACTCACTCCACCACATTCAGGCAATGAGAAACTGGCAGATTAGTCCGCTGCCGAAGCTGAGGACCCGAGCGAGGTGAGGGCACTGCATGCAGGTGGGTCGGACGGACAACGTGCCCAATTTTTATTGCCATCATCAGTTGCAAAGAGTCACAAGTAAAACAGGTATGTGCAAATGCAGATTTACAAACAGAAGGACCTGAAGCCCTGTTTACTTCTCCCTCTCCGTATTCAGGTACTGATATTCGGTTTTCAGTGGCCATTTCTGAGCCATCGGTAACACACGAAATGGATTACAACCAGGGGTCGGAATGGGGCATGTCTTGGACACCAACGAAAAAGTGGCCCCCAGTTGCAAAAGGCAAGTCATTCCTTTTGTGGCAGTACCCAAGGGGGACAAATGTGACGCAAATTGTGCAATTCAAAGAATATTCAGTTACAATGGTCAAAACTACTAGCCGCATAGTGAAATAACTCATCAAAATGGCCCACATTGGCCAAAAAAAGTGGCCCACTTTCATCAATAAACTGGCCCACACTAGCTTTTTGCGTTTTTGATTCGGGCATTGCCCTATAGTGCAGCCCGAGCCTGACTACAGCTTCTTCAGAGCAGCGACGGAGATGTAGAGCTGGGTGGGCTCAGGTAAGGTCCTTTTTTTTTTAATGGCTTATCATCTGATTTTCTCCCTATGCCGGCGCCTGTCTATTGTATTCCGTATTAGGAGACCAAGGGCTGGCAGCGCGTGCTGGTGACACAGCTCTCAGACTGCTCATCACACGACCTTCCTTCCACCCACCCACCAATAATGGCCCAGTTCCGAGCAGCTTGATTCACTGTTCTACCGGCAGTGGGCGCTATTGAGGATTACTTGATGTCCTGGTCTTGGATGACGTCTAGTTGAGTTTGGTGAGCTAGTGTGGCATAACAGGCCTGTGTGCACTTGGACTCCCCTGATGACCTAGTGTGGCATAATGGGCCTATGTGCACTTGGACGCCCCGGATGACTTGGTGGGAATACCAGGCATGTGTGCACTTGGACGCCCCAGATGACCTAGTGTGGCATAACAGGCCTGTGTGCACTTGGACGCCCCGGATGACCTAGTGTGGCATAACAGGCCTGTATGCTCTTGGACGCCACGGATGACCTAGTGTGGCATAATGGGCCTGTGTACACTTGGACGCCCCGGATGAACTAGTGTGGCATAACGGGCCTGTGTGCACTTGGACGCCCAGGATGAGCTAGTGTGGCATAACAGGCCTGTGTGCACTTGGATGCTGCGGATGACCCAGTGTGGCATAACAGGCCTGTGTGCACTTGGGCGCCCTGGAGGACCTAGTGTGGCATAATAGGCCTGTGTGCACTTGGAGGCCCCGGATGACCCAGTGTGGCATACCAGGCCTCTGTGCACCTGGACGCCCCGGATGACTTAGTGGGCATAACAGGCCTGTGTGCACTTGGACCCCCCGGATGATCTAATGTGGCATAACAGGTCTGTGTGCACTTGGACTCCCCGGATGACCTAGTGTGGCATAACAGGCCTGTGTGCACTTAGACGCCCCGGAAGACCTAATGTGGCATAACAGGCCTGTGTGCACTTGGATGCCTCGGATGACCTAGTGTGGCATAACAGGCATGTATGCACTTGGACTCCGCGGATGATCTAGTGTGGCATAACGGCCTGTGTGCACTTGGACAACCCGGATGACCTATTGTGGCATAACGGGTCTGTGTGTACTTGGACGCCCCGGATGACCTAGTGTGGCATAACGGGCCTGTGCGCACTTGGATGCCACGGAGCACCTAGTGTGGTATAACAGGCCTTTATGCACTTGGACTCCCCGGATGACCTAGTGTGGCATAACAGGCCTGTATGCACTTGGACGCCCCAGATGATCTAGTGTGGCATAAAAGGCCTGTGTGCACTTAGATGCCTCGGATGACCTAGTGTGGCATAACAGTCCTGTATGCACTTGGACTCCCTAGATGACCTAGTGTGGCATAACAGGCATGTGTGCACTTGGAAGCCTCAGATAACCTAGTTTGGCATAACAGGCCTGTAGGCATAACAGGCCTGTATGCACTTAGACAGCTTGAATGACCTAGTGTGGCATAACAGGCCTGTGTGCACTTGGAAGCCCCGGATGACCCAGTGTGGCACAACAGGCCTGTATGCACTTAGACGCCCCGGATGACCTAGTGTGGCATAACAGGCCTGTATGCACTTTGATGCCTCAGATTTGTATTTGTATTTGTATTTATTTTATTTATAACGGACCTAGAGTGGCATAACAGGCCTGTATGCACTTAAACAGCTTGAATGACCTAGTGTGGCATAACAGGCCTGTGTGTGCTTGGACACCCCGGATGACCTGGTGTGGCATAACAGGCCTGTATGCACTTAGACGCCCCGGATGACCTAGTGTGGCATAACAGGCCTGTATGCACTTTGATGCCTCGGATGACCTAGAGTGGCTAACAGGCCTGTATGCACTAGGACACCCCAGATGACCTAGTGTGGCTCAACAGATCTGTAAGCACTTGGACACCTTGAATGATAACAGGCCTGTATGCACTTAGATGCCTCAGATGACCTAGTGTGGCATAAAAGGCCTGTGTGCACTTGGACGCCCCGGATGACCTAGTGTGGCATAACAGGCCTGTATGCACTTGGACGCCCCAGATGATCTAGTGTGGCATAACAGGCCTGTGTGCACTTAGATGCCTCGGATGACCTAGTGTGGCATAATAGGCATGTGTGCACTTGGACACCCCGGATGACCTAGTGTGGCATAACAAGCCTGTGTGCACTTAGACACCTTGCATGACCTAGTGTGGCATAACATGCCTGTGTGCACTTGGACACCCCGGATGACCTGGTGTGGCATAACAGGCCTGTATGCACTTAGACGCCCCGGACGAACTAGTGTGGCATAACAGGCCTGTATGCACTTAGACGCCCCGGATGACCTAGTGTGGCATAACAGGCCTGTATGCACTTTGATGCCTCGGATGACCTAGAGTGGCATAGCAGGCCTGTATGCACTAGGACACCCCAGATGACCTAGTGTGGCTCAACAGATCTGTAAGCACTTGGACACCTTGAATGATAACAGGCCTGTATGCACTTAGATGCCTCGGATGATCTATTGTGGCATAAAAGGCCTGTGTGCACTTGGACGCCCCGGATGTCCTAATGTGGCATAACAGGCCTGTGTGCACTTGGAAGCCCCGGATAAACTAGTGTGGCATAACAGACCTATGTGCACTTGCACGACCCGGATGACCTAGTGTGGCATAACGGGCCTGTGTGCACTTGGACACCCCGGATGATCTAGTGTGGCAGTGCACTTGGACGCTCCGGATGACCTAGTGTGGCATAACAGGCCTGTGTGCACTTGGACGACCCAGATGACCTAGTGTGGCATAACAGGCCTGTGTGCGCTTGGACGCCCCTGATGACCTAGTGTGGCATAACAGGCCTGTGTGCACTTGGACGCCACGGATGACCTAGTGTGGCATAACAGGCCTGTATGCACTTGAATGCCTCGGATGACCTAGTTTGGCAGAAGAGGCCTGTATGCACTTGGACTCCTCAGATGACCTAGTGTGCATTAACAGACCTGTATGCACTTGGACGCCCCAGATGACCTAGTGTGGCATAACAGCCATGTGTGCAATTGGAAGCCCCAGATAACCTAGTTTGGCATAACAGGCCTGTAGGCATAACAGGCTTGTGTGCACTTAGGCAGCTTGGATGACCTAGTGTGGCATAACAGGCCTGTATGTACTTAGACGCCTCGGATGACCTAGTGTGGCAAAACCGGCCTGTATGCACTTAGACACCTTGGATGACCTAGTGTGGCATCACAGGCCTGTGTGCACTTGGACGCCCCGGATGACCTAGTGTGGCATAATAGGCCTGCGTGCACTTGGAGGCCTTGGATGACCCAGTGTGGCATACCAGGCCTCTGTGCACCTGGACCCCCCGGATGACTTAGTGGGCATAACAGGCCTGTGTGCACTTGGATGCCCCGGATGATCTAATGTGGCATAACAGGCCTGTGTGCACTTGGACTCCCCGGATGACCTAGTGTGGCATAACAGGCCTGTGTGCACTTAGACGCCCCGGATGACCTAATGTGGCATAACAGGCCTGTGTGCACTTGGATGCCTCGGATGACCTAGTGTGGCATAACAGGCCTGTATGCACTTGGACTCCCCGGATGACCTAGTGTGGCATAACAGGCATGTATGCACTTGGACTCCGCAGATGATCTAGTGTGGCATAACGGGCCTGTGTGCACTTGGACAACCCGGATGACCTATTGTGGCATAACGGGCCTGTGTGCACTTGGACTCCCCGGATGACCTAGTGTGGCATAACAGGCATGTATGCACTTGGAATCCGCAGATGACCTAGTGTGGCATAACAGGCCTGTACGCACTTAGACACCTTGGATGACCTAGTCTGGCATAATAGGCCTGTGTGCACTTGGACACGCCGGATGACCTAGTGTGGCATAACAAGCCTGTGTGCACTTAGACACCTTGCATGACCTAGTGTGGCATAACATGCCTGTGTGCACTTGGACACCCCGGATGACCTGGTGTGGCATAACAGGCCTGTATGCACTTAGACGCCCCGGATGACCTAGTGTGGCATAACAGGCGTGTATGCACTTTGATGCCTCGGATGACCTAGAGTGGCATAATAGGCCTGTATGCACTAGGACACCCCAGATGACCTAGTGTGGCTCAACAGATCCGTAAGCACTTGGACACCTTGAATGATAACAGGCATGTATGCACTTAGATGCCTCGGATGACCTAGTGTGGCATAAAAGGCCTGTGTGCACTTGGACGCCCCGGATGACCTAGTGTGGCATAACAGGCTTGTATGCACTTGGACACCCCAGATGATCTAGTGTGGCATAACAGGCCTGTGTGCACTTAGATGCCTCGGATGACCTAGTGTGGCATAACAGGCATGTGTGCACTTGGAAGCCTTGGATAACCTAGTTTGGCATAACAGGCCTGTAGGCATAACAGGCCTGCATGCACTTAGACAGCTTGAATGACCTAGTGTGGCATAACAGGCCTGTGTGCACTTGGACGCCCCGGATGACCCAGTGTGGCATAACATGCCTGTATGTACTTAGACAGCTTGAATGACCTAGTGTGGCATAACAGGCCTGTATGCACTTGGACTCCCCGGATGACCTAGTGTGGCACACAGGCATGTATGCATTTGGACTCTGCAGATGACCTAGTGCGGCATAACAGGCCTGTACGCACTTCGACACCTTGGATGACCTACTGTGGCATAATAGGCCTGTGTGCACTTGGACACCCCGGATGACCTAGTGTGGCATAACAAGCCTATGTGCACTTAGACACCTTGCATGACCTAGTGTGGCATAACATGCCTGTGTGCACTTGGACATCCCGGATGACCCAGTGTGGCATACCAGGCCTCTGTGCACCTGGACCCCCCGGATGACTTAGTGGGCATAACAGGCCTGTGTGCACTTGGACGCCCCGGATGATCTAATGTGGCATAACAGGCCTGTGTGCACTTGGACTCCCCGGATGACCTAGTGTGGCATAACAGGCCTGTGTGCACTTGGACGCCCCAGATGATCTAGTGTGGCATAACAGGCCTGTGTGCACTTAGATGCCTCGGATGACCTAGTGTGGCATAATAGGCATGTGTGCACTTGGACACCCCGGATGACCTAGTGTGGCATAACAAGCCTGTGTGCACTTAGACACCTTGCATGACCTAGTGTGGCATAACATGCCTGTGTGCACTTGGACACCCCGGATGACCTGGTGTGGCATAACAGGCCTGTATGCACTTAGACGCCCCGGATGAACTAGTGTGGCATAACAGGCCTGTATGCACTTAGACGCCCCGGATGACCTAGTGTGGCATAACAGGCCTGTATGCACTTTGATGCCTCGGATGACCTAGAGTGGCATAGCAGGCCTGTATGCACTAGGACACCCCAGATGACCTAGTGTGGCTCAACAGATCTGTAAGCACTTGGACACCTTGAATGATAACAGGCCTTCTATGCACTTAGATGCCTCGGATGATCTAGTGTGGCATAAAAGGCCTGTGTGCACTTGGACGCCCCGGATGTCCTAATGTGGCATAACAGGCCTGTGTGCACTTGGAAGCCCCGGATAAACTAGTGTGGCATAACAGACCTATGTGCACTTGCACGACCCGGATGACCTAGTGTGGCATAACGGGCCTGTGTGCACTTGGACGCTCCGGATGACCTAGTGTGGCATAACAGGCCTGTGTGCACTTGGATGCCTCGGATGACCTATTGTGGCATAACAGGCCTGTGTGCACTTGGACGACCCAGATGACCTAGTGTGGCATAACAGGCCTGTGTGCGCTTGGACGCCCCTGATGACCTAGTGTGGCATAACAGGCCTGTGTGCACTTGGACGCCACGGATGACCTAGTGTGGCATAACAGGCCTGTAGGCACTTGAATGCCTCGGATGACCTAGTTTGGCAGAAGAGGCCTGTATGCACTTGGACTCCTCAGATGACCTAGTGTGCATTAACAGACCTGTATGCACTTGGACGCCCCAGATGACCTAGTGTGGCATAACAGCCATGTGTGCAATTGGAAGCCCCAGATAACCTAGTTTGGCATAACAGGCCTGTAGGCATAACAGGCTTGTGTGCACTTAGGCAGCTTGGATGACCTAGTGTGGCATAACAGGCCTGTATGTACTTAGACGCCTCGGATGACCTAGTGTGGCAAAACCGGCCTGTATGCACTTAGACACCTTGGATGACCTAGTGTGGCATCACAGGCCTGTGTGCACTTGGACGCCCCGGATGACCTAGTGTGGCATAATAGGCCTGCGTGCACTTGGAGGCCCCGGATGACCCAGTGTGGCATACCAGGCCTCTGTGCACCTGGACCCCCCGGATGACTTAGTGGGCATAACAGGCCTGTGTGCACTTGGACGCCCCGGATGATCTAATGTGGCATAACAGGCCTGTGTGCACTTGGACTCCCCGGATGACCTAGTGTGGCATAACAGGCCTGTGTGCACTTAGACGCCCCGGATGACCTAATGTGGCATAACAGGCCTGTGTGCACTTGGATGCCTCGGATGACCTAGTGTGGCATAACAGGCCTGTATGCACTTGGACTCCCCGGATGACCTAGTGTGGCATAACAGGCATGTATGCACTTGGACTCCGCAGATGATCTAGTGTGGCATAACGGGCCTGTGTGCACTTGGACAACCCGGATGACCTATTGTGGCATAACGGGCCTGTGTGCACTTGGACTCCCCGGATGACCTAGTGTGGCATAACAGGCATGTATGCACTTGGAATCCGCAGATGACCTAGTGTGGCATAACAGGCCTGTACGCACTTAGACACCTTGGATGACCTAGTCTGGCATAATAGGCCTGTGTGCACTTGGACACGCCGGATGACCTAGTGTGGCATAACAAGCCTGTGTGCACTTAGACACCTTGCATGACCTAGTGTGGCATAACATGCCTGTGTGCACTTGGACACCCCGGATGACCTGGTGTGGCATAACAGGCCTGTATGCACTTAGACGCCCCGGATGACCTAGTGTGGCATAACAGGCGTGTATGCACTTTGATGCCTCGGATGACCTAGAGTGGCATAACAGGCCTGTATGCACTAGGACACCCCAGATGACCTAGTGTGGCTCAACAGATCTGTAAGCACTTGGACACCTTGAATGATAACAGGCATGTAAGCACTTAGATGCCTCGGATGACCTAGTGTGGCATAAAAGGCCTGTGTGCACTTGGACGCCCCGGATGACCTAGTGTGGCATAACAGGCCTGTATGCACTTGGACACCCCAGATGATCTAGTGTGGCATAACAGGCCTGTGTGCACTTAGATGCCTTGGATAACCTAGTTTGGCATAACAGGCCTGTAGGCATAACAGGCCTGCATGCACTTAGACAGCTTGAATGACCTAGTGTGGCATAACAGGCCTGTGTGCACTTGGACGCCCCGGATGACCCAGTGTGGCATAACATGCCTGTATGTACTTAGACAGCTTGAATGACCTAGTGTGGCATAACAGGCCTGTATGCACTTGGACTCCCCGGATGACCTAGTGTGGCACACAGGCATGTATGCATTTGGACTCTGCAGATGACCTAGTGCGGCATAACAGGCCTGTACGCACTTCGACACCTTGGATGACCTACTGTGGCATAATAGGCCTGTGTGCACTTGGACACCCCGGATGACCTAGTGTGGCATAACAAGCCTATGTGCACTTAGACACCTTGCATGACCTAGTGTGGCATAACATGCCTGTGTGCACTTGGACATCCCGGATGACCCAGTGTGGCATACCAGGCCTCTGTGCACCTGGACCCCCCGGATGACTTAGTGGGCATAACAGGCCTGTGTGCACTTGGACGCCCCGGATGATCTAATGTGGCATAACAGGCCTGTGTGCACTTGGACTCCCCGGATGACCTAGTGTGGCATAACAGGCCTGTGTGCACTTAGACGCCCCGGATGACCTAGTGTGGCTCAACAGATCTGTGTGCACTTGGATGCCTCGGATGACCTAGTGTGGCATAACAGGCCTGTATGCACTTGGACTCCCCGGATGACCTAGCGTGGCATAACAGGCATGTATGCACTTGGACTCCCCGGATGACCTAGCGTGGCATAACAGGCATGTATGCACTTGGACTCCGCAGATGATCTAGTGTGGCATAACGGGCCTGTGTGCACTTGGACAACCCGGATGACCTATTGTGGCATAATGGGCCTGTGTGCACTTGGACGCCCCGGATGACCTAGTGTGGCATAACGGGCCTGTGTGCACTTGGATGCCACGGAGCACCTAGTGTGGTATAACAGGCCTGTATGCACTTGGACTCCCCGGATGACCTAGTGTGGCATGACAGGCCTGTATGCACTTGGATGCCCCAGATGATCTAGTGTGGCATAACAGGCCTGTGTGCACTTAGATTCCTCGGATGACCTAGTATGGCATAACAGTCCTGTATGCACTTGGACTCCCTAGATGACCTAGTGTGGCATAACAGGCATGTGTGCACTTGGAAGCCTCAGATAACCTAGTTTGGCATAACAGGCCTGTAGGCATAACAAGCCTGTATGCACTTAGACAGCTTGAATGCCCTAGTGTGGCATCACAGGCCTGTATGCACTTGGACTCCCCGGATGACCTAGTGTGGCATAACAGGCATGTATGCACTTGGAATCCGCAGATGACCTAGTGTGGCATAACAGGCCTGTACGCACTTCGACACCTTGGATGACCTAGTGTGGCATAATAGGCCTGTGTGCACTTGGACACGCCGGATGACCTAGTGTGGCATAACAAGCCTGTGTGCACTTAGACACCTTGCATGACCTAGTGTGGCATAACATGCCTGTGTGCACTTGGGCACCCCGGATGACCTGGTGTGGCATAACAGGCCTGTATGCACTTAGACGCCCTGGATGACCTAGTGTGGCATAACAGGCCTGTACGCACTTAGACACCTTGGATGACCTAGTGTGGCATAATAGGCCTGTGTGCACTTGGACACGTCGGATGACCTAGTGTGGCATAACAAGCCTGTGTGCACTTAGACACCTTGCATGACCTAGTGTGGCATAACATGCCTGTGTGCACTAGGACACCCCAGACGACCTAGTGTGGCTCAACAGATCTGTAAGCACTTGGACACCTTGAATGATAACAGGCATGTATGCACTTAGATGCCTCGGATGACCTAGTGTGGCATAAAAGGCCTGTGTGCACTTGGACGCCTCGGATGACGTAGTGTGGCATAACAGGCCTGTATGCACTTGGACGCCCCAGATGATCTAGTGTGGCATAACAGGCCTGTGTGCACTTTGATGCCTCGGATGACCTAGTGTGGCATAACAGGCATGTGTGCACTTGGAAGCCTTGGATAACCTAGTTTGGCATAACAGGCCTGTAGGCATAACAGGCCTATATGCACTTAGACAGCTTGAAAGACCTAGTGTGGCATAACAGGCCTGTGTGCACTTGGACGCCCCGGATGACCCAGTGTGGTATAACAGGCCTGTATGTACTTAGACAGCTTGAAAGACCTAGTGTGGCATAACAGGCCTGTATGCACTTGGACTCCCCGGATGACCTAGTGTGGCATAACAGGCATGTATGCATTTGGACTCTGCAGATGACCTAGTGTGGTATAACAGGCCTGTACGCACTTCGACACCTTGGATGACCTAGTGTGGCATAATAGGCCTGTGTGCACTTGGACACCCCGGATGACCTAGTGTGGCATAACAAGCCTATGTGCACTTAGACACCTTGCATGACCTAGTGTGGCATAACATGCCTGTGTGCACTTGGACACCCCGGATGACCTGGTGTGGCATAACAGGCCTGTATGCACTTAGACGCCCTGGATGAACTAGTGTGGCATAACAAGCCTATGTGCACTTAGACACCTTGCATGACCTAGTGTGGCATAACATGCCTGTGTGCACTTGGACACGCCGGATGACCTAGTGTGGCATAACAAGCCTGTGTGCACTTAGACACCTTGCATGACCTAGTGTGGCATAACATGCCTGTGTACACTTGGACACCCCGGATGACCTGGTGTGGCATAACAGGCCTGTATGCACTTAGACGCCCCGGATGACCTAGTGTGGCATAACAGGCCTGTACGCACTTAGACACCTTGGATGACCTAGTGTGGCATAATAGGCCTGTGTTCACTTGGACACGTCGGATGACCTAGTGTGGCATAACAAGCCTGTGTGCACTTAGACACCTTGCATGACCTAGTGTGGCATAACATGCCTGTGTGCACTAGGACACCCCAGATGACCTAGTGTGGCTCAACAGATCTGTAAGCACTTGGACACCTTGAATGATAACAGGCATGTATGCACTTAGATGCCTCAGATGACCTAGTGTGGCATAAAAGGCCTGTGTGCACTTGGACGCCTCGGATGACCTAGTGTGGCATAACAGGCCTGTATGCACTTGGACGCCCCAGATGATCTAGTGTGGCATAACAGGCCTGTGTGCACTTTGATGCCTCGGATGACCTAGTGTGGCATAACAGGCATGTGTGCACTTGGAAGCCTTGGATAACCTAGTTTGGCATAACAGGCCTGTAGGCATAACAGGCCTATATGCACTTAGACAGCTTGAAAGACCTAGTGTGGCATAACAGGCCTGTGTGCACTTGGACGCCCCGGATGACCCAGTGTGGTATAACAGGCCTGTATGTACTTAGACAGCTTGAATGACCTAGTGTGGCATAACAGGCCTGTATGCACTTGGACTCCCCGGATGACCTAGTGTGGCATAACAGGCATGTATGCATTTGGACTCTGCAGATGACCTAGTGTGGTATAACAGGCCTGTACGCACTTCGACACCTTGGATGACCTAGTGTGGCATAATAGGCCTGTGTGCACTTGGACACCCCGGATGACCTAGTGTGGCATAACAAGCCTATGTGCACTTAGACACCTTGCATGACCTAGTGTGGCATAACATGCCTGTGTGCACTTGGACACCCCGGATGACCTGGTGTGGCATAACAGGCCTGTATGCACTTAGACACCCCGGATGACCTAGTGTGGCATAACAAGCCTATGTGCACTTAGACACCTTGCATGACCTAGTGTGGCATAACATGCCTGTGTGCACTTGGACACCCCGGATGACCTGGTGTGGCATAACAGGCCTGTATGCACTTAGACGCCCCGGATGAACTAGTGTGGCATAACAGGCCTGTGTGCACTTAGATGCCCCGGATGACCTAGTGTGGCATAACAGGCCTGTATGCACTTTGATGCCTCGGATGACCTAGAGTGGCATAACAGGCCTGTATGCACTAGGACAACCCAGATGACCTAGTGTGGCTAAACAGATCTGTAAGCACTTGGACACCTTGAATGATAACAGGCCTGTATGCACTTAGATGCCTCGGATGACCTAGTGTGGCATAAAAGGCCTGTGTGCACTTGGACCCCCCGATGTCCTAATGTGGCATAACAGGCTTGTGTGCACTTGGAAGCCCCGGATAAACTAGTGTGGCATAACAGGCCTATGTGCACTTGCACGACCCGGATGACCTAGTGTGGCATAACGGGCTTGTGTGCACTTGGACACCCCGGATGATCTAGTGTGGCAGTGCACTTGGACGCTCCGGATGACCTAGTGTGGCATAACAGGCCTGTGTGTACTTGGATTCCTCGGATGACCTATTGTGGCATAACAGGCCTGTGTGCACTTGGACGACCCAGATGACCTAGTGTGGCATAACAGGCCTGTGTGCAATTGGACGCCCCAGATGACCTAGTGTGGCATAACAGGCCTGTGTGCACTTGGATGCCACGGATGACCTAGTGTGGCATAACAGGCCTGTATGCACTTGGACCCCCCGATTGATCTAGTGTGGCATAACAGGCCTGTGTGCACTTGGATGCCTCGGATGACCTAGTTTGGCATAAGAGGCCTGTATGCACTTGGACTCCCCAGATGACCTAGTGTGGCATAACAGACCTGTATGCACTTGGACGCCCCAGATGACCTAGTGTAGCATAACAGCCATGTGTGCACTTGGAAGCCCCAGATAACCTAGTTTGGCATAACAGGCCTGTAAGCATAACAGGCTTGTGTGCACTTAGGCAGGTTGGATGACCTAGTGCGGCATAACAGGCCTGTGTGCACTTGGACGCCCGGGATGACCTAGTGTGGCATAACAGGCCTGTATGCACTTAGAAGCCCCGGATAACCTAGTGTGGCATAACAGGCCTGTATGCACTTAGACACCTTGGATAACCTAGTGTGGCATAACAGGCCTGTGTGCACTTGGACACACCGGATGACCTGGTGTGGCATAACAGGCCTGTATGCACTTAGAAGCCCCGGATAACCTAGTGTGGCATAACAGGCCTGTATGCACTTAGACACCTTGGATGACCTAGTGTGGCATAATAGGCCTGTGTGCACTTGGACGCCCTGGATGACCTAGTGTGGCATAACAAGCCTGTGTGCACTTGGACTCCCTAGATGACCTAGTGTGGCATAACAGGCATGTGTGCACTTGGAAGCCTCAGATAACCTAGTTTGGCATAACAGGCCTGTAGGCATAACAGGCCTGTATGCACTTAGACAGCTTGAATGCCCTAGTGTGGCATAACAGGCCTGTGTGCACTTGGACGCCCCGGATGAACCAGTGTGGCATAACAGGCCTGTATGTACTTAGACAGCTTGAATGACCTAGTGTGGCATAACAGGCCTGTGTGCACTTAGACGCCCTGGATGACCTAATGTGGCATAACAGGCCTGTGTGCACTTGGATGCCTGGGATGACCTAGTGTGGCATAACAGGCATGTATGCACTTGGAATCCGCAGATGACCTAGTGTGGCATAACAGGCCTGTAAGCACTTAGACACCTTGATGACCTAGTGTGGCATAATAGGCCTGTGTGCACTTGGACACGCCGGATGACCTAGTGTGGCATAACAAGCCTGTGTGCACTTAGACACCTTGCATGACCTAGTGTGGCATAACATGCCTGTGTGCACTTGGACACCCCGGATGACCTGGTGTGGCATAACAGGCCTGTATGCACTTAGACGCCCCGGATGACCTAGTGTGGCATAACAGGCCTGTATGCACTTTGATGCCTCGGATGACCTAGAGTGGCATAACAGGCCTGTATGCACTAGGACACCCCAGATGACCTAGTGTGGCTCAACAGATCTGTAAGCACTTGGACACCTTGAATGATAACAGGCATGTATGCACTTAGATGCCTCGGATGACCTAGTGTGGCATAAAAGGCCTGTGTGCACTTGGACGCCCCGGATGACCTAGTGTGGCATAACAGGCCTGTATGCACTTGGACGCCCCAGATGATCTAGTTTGGCATAACAGGCCTGTGTGCACTTTGATGCCTCAGATGACCTAGTGTGGCATAACAGGCATGTGTGCACATGGAAGCCTTGGATAACCTAGTTTGGCATAACAGGCCTGTAGGCATAACAGGCCTGTATGCACTTAGACAGCTTGAATGATCTAGTGTGGCATAACAGGCCTGTGTGCACTTGGACGCCCCGGATGACCCAGTGCGGCATAACAGGCCTGTATGTACTTAGACAGCTTGAATGACCTTGTGTGGCATAACAGGCCTGTATGTACTTGGACTCCCCGGATGACCTAGTGTGGCATAACAGGCATGTATCCATTTGGACTCTGCAGATGACCTAGCGTGGCATAACAGGCCTGTACGCACTTCGACACCTTGGATGACCTAGTGTGGCATAATAGGCCTGTGTGCACTTGGACACCCCGGATGACCTAGTGTGGCATAACAAGCCTATGTGCACTTAGACACCTTGCATGACCTAGTGTGGCATAACATGCCTGTGTGCACTTGGACACCCCGGATGACCTGGTGTGGCATAACAGGCCTGTATACACTAAGACGCTCCGGATGAAGTAGTGTGGCATAAAAGGCCTGTATGCACTTAGACGCCCCGGATGACCTAGTGTGGAATAACAGGCCTGTATGCACTTTGATGCCTCGGATGACCTAGAGTGGCATAACAGGCCTGTATGCACTAGGACAACCCAGATGACCTAGTGTGGCTCAACAGATCTGTAAGCACTTGGACACCTTGAATGATAACAGGCCTGTATGCACTTAGATGCCTCGGATGACCTAGTGTGGCATAAAAGGCCTGTGTGCACTTGGACCTCCCGATGTCCTAATGTGGCATAACAGGCCTGTGTGCACTTGGAAGCCCCGGATAAACTAGTGTGGCATAACAGGCCTATGTGCACTTGCACGACCTGGATGACCTAGTGTGGCATAACAGGCTTGTGTGCACTTGGACACCCCGGATGATCTAGTGTGGCAGTGCACTTGGACGCTCCGGTTGACCTAGTGTGGCATAACAGGCCTGTGTGCACTTGGATTCCTCGGATGACCTGTTGTGGCATAACAGGCCTGTGTGCACTTGGACGACCCAGATGACCTAGTGTGGCATAACAGGCCTGTGTGCAATTGGACGCCCCAGATGACCTAGTGTGGCATAACAGGCCTGTGTGCACTTGGATGCCACGGATGACCTAGTGTGGCATAACAGGCCTGTATGCACTTAGATGCCTCGGATGACCTAGTTTGGCATAAGAGGCCTGTATGCACTTGGACTCCCCAGATGACCTAGTGTGGCATAACAGACCTGTATGCACTTGGACGCCCCAGATGACCTAGTGTAGCATAACAGCCATGTGTGCACTTGGAAGCCCCAGATAACCTTGTTTGGCATAACAGGCCTGTAGGCATAACACGCTTGTGTGCACTTAGGCAGCTTGGATGACCTAGTGTGGCATAACAGGCCTGTGTGCACTTGGACGCCCCGGATGACCCAGTGCGGCATAACAGGCCTGTATGTACTTAGACAGCTTGAATGACCTTGTGTGGCATAACAGGCCTGTATGTACTTGGACTCCCCCCCCGGATGACCTAGTGTGGCATAACAGGCATGTATGCATTTGGACTCTGCAGATGACCTAGTGTGGCATAACAGGCCTGTACGCACTTCGACACCTTGGATGACCTAGTGTGGCATAATAGGCCTGTGTGCACTTGGACACCCCGGATGACCTGGTGTGGCATAACAGGCCTGTATACACTAAGACGCTCCGGATGAAGTAGTGTGGCATAAAAGGCCTGTATGCACTTAGACGCCCCGGATGACCTAGTGTGGAATAACAGGCCTGTATGCACTTTGATGCCTCGGATGACCTAGAGTGGCATAACAGGCCTGTATGCACTAGGACAACCCAGATGACCTAGTGTGGCTCAACAGATCTGTAAGCACTTGGACACCTTGAATGATAACAGGCCTGTATGCACTTAGATGCCTCGGATGACCTAGTGTGGCATAAAAGGCCTGTGTGCACTTGGACCTCCCGATGTCCTAATGTGGCATAACAGGCCTGTGTGCACTTGGAAGCCCCGGATAAACTAGTGTGGCATAACAGGCCTATGTGCACTTGCACGACCCGGATGACCTAGTGTGGCATAACAGGCTTGTGTGCACTTGGACACCCCAGATGATCTAGTGTGGCAGTGCACTTGGACGCTCCGGATAACCTAGTGTGGCATAACAGGCCTGTGTGCACTTGGATTCCTCGGATGACCTGTTGTGGCATAACAGGCCTGTGTGCACTTGGACGACCCAGATGACCTAGTGTGGCATAACAGGCCTGTGTGCAATTGGACGCCCCAGATGACCTAGTGTGGCATAACAGGCCTGTGTGCACTTGGATGCCACGGATGACCTAGTGTGGCATAACAGGCCTGTATGCACTTGGACCTCCCGATTGATCTAGTGTGGCATAACAGGCCTGTGTGCACTTGGATGCCTCGCATGACCTAGTTTGGCATAAGAGGCCTGTATGCACTTGGACTCCCCAGATGACCTAGTGTGGCATAACAGACCTGT
The DNA here is from genome assembly GCF_040938575.1 of Ambystoma mexicanum. Lineage (NCBI taxonomy): Eukaryota > Metazoa > Chordata > Amphibia > Caudata > Ambystomatidae > Ambystoma > Ambystoma mexicanum. Next base: position 110,461,546 of record NC_090931.1, read on the forward strand.
ATGCACTTGGACGCCCCAGATGACCTAGTGTAGCATAACAGCCATGTGTGCACTTGGAAGCCCCAGATAACCTTGTTTGGCATAACAGGCCTGTAGGCATAACAGGCTTGTGTGCACTTAGGCAGCTTGGATGACCTAGTGTGGCATAACAGGCCGGTGTGCACTTGGACGCCCGGGATGACCTAGTGTGGCATAACAGGCCTGTATGCACTTAGAAGCCCCGGATAACCTAGTGTGGCATAACAGGCCTGTATGCACTTAGACACCTTGGATAACCTAGTGTGGCATAACAGGCCTGTGTGCACTTGGACACACCGGATGACCTGGTGTGGCATAACAGGCCTGTATGGACTTAGAAGCCCCGGATAACCTAGTGTGGCATAACAGGCCTGTATGCACTTAGACACCTTGGATGACCTAGTGTGGCATAATAGGCCTGTGTGCACTTGGACGCCCTGGATGACCTAGTGTGGCATAACAAGCCTGTGTGCACTTAGACACCTTGCATGACCTAGTGTGGCATAACATGCCTGTTTGCACTTGGACACCCCGGATGACCTGGTGTGGCATAACAGGCCTGAATGCACTTAGACGCCCCGGATGACCTAGTGTGGCATAAAAAGCATGTATGCACTTTGATGCCTCGGATGACCTAGAGTGGCATAACAGGCCTGTATGCACTAGGACAACCCAGATGATCTAGTGTGGCTCAACAGATCTGTATGCACTTGGACACCTTGAATGATAACAGGCCTGTATGCACTTAGATGCCCCGGATGACCTAGTGTGGCATAACGGGCCTGTGTGCACTTGGACGCCCTGGATGATCTAGTGTGGCGGTGCACTTGGACGCTCCGGATGACCTAGTGTGGCATAACAGGCCTGTGTGCACTTGGATGCCTCGGATGACCTATTGTGGCATAACAACCCTGTGTGCACTTGGACGACCCGGATGACCTAGTGTGGCATAACAGGCCTGTGTGCACTTGGACGCCCCGGATGACCTAGTGTGGCATAACAGGCCTGTGTGCACTTGGACGCCACAGATGACCTAGTGTGGCATAACAGGCCTGTATGCACTTGGATTCCCCGGATGACCTAGTGTGGCATAACAGACCTGTATGCACTTGGACGCCCCGATTGATCTAGTGTGGCATAACGGGCCTGTGTGCACTTGGATGCCTCAGATTACCTAGTTTGGCATAAGAGGCCTGTATGCACTTGGACTCCCCGGATGACCTAGTGTGGCATAACAGACCTGTATGCACTTGGACGCCCCAGATGACCTAGTGTGGCATAACAGCCATGTGTGCACTTGGAAGCCCCGGATAACCTAGTTTGCCATAACAGGCCTGTAGGCATAACAGGCTTGTGTGCACTTAGGCAGCTTGGATGACCTAGTGTGGCATAACAGGCCTGTGTGCACTTGGACGCCCGGGATGACCTAGTGTGGCATAACAGGCCTGTATGTACTTAGACGCCCCGGATGACCTAGTGTGGCATAACCGGCCTGTATGCACTTAGACACCTTGGATGACCTAGTCTGGCATCACAGGTCTGTGTGCACTTGGACGCCCCGGATGACCTAGTGTGGCATAACAGGCCTGTATGCACTTAGACGCCCCGGATGGCCTAGTGTGGCATAACAGGCCGGTATGCACTTTGATGCCTCGGATGACCTAGACTGGCATAACAGGCCTGTATGCACTAGGACACCCCAGATGACCTAGTGTGGCTCAACAGATCTGTAAGCACTTGAACACCTTGAATGATAACAGGCCTGTATGCACTTAGATGCCTCGAATGACCTAGTGTGGCATAAAAGGCCTGTATGCACTTGGACGCCCTGGATGTCCTAATGTGGCATAACAGGCCTGTGTGCACTTGGAAGCCCCGGATAAACTAGTGTGGCATAACAGGCCTATGTGCACTTGGACGACCCGGATGACCTAGTGTGGCATAACGGGCCTCTGTGCACTTGGACGCCCCGGATGATCTAGTGTGGCAGTGCACTTGGACGCTCCGGATGACCTAGTGTGGCATAACAGGCCTGTGTGCACTTGGACGCCCCGGATGACCTAGTGTGGCATAACAGGCCTGTGTGCACTTGGACGCCACAGATGACCTAGTGTGGCATAACAGGCCTGTATGCACTTGGACTCCCCGGATGACCTAGTGTGGCATAACAGACCTGCATGCACTTGGACGCCCCGATTGATCTAGTGTGGCATAACAGGCCTGTGTGCACTTGGATGCCTCGGATGACCTAGTTTGGCATAAGAGGCCTGTATGCACTTGGACTCCCCGGATGACCTAGTGTGGCATAACAGACATGTATGCACTTGGACGCCCCAGATGACCTAGTGTGGCTCAACAGATCTGTAAGCACTTGGACACCTTGAATGATAACAGGCCTGTATGCACTTAGATGCCTCGGATGACCTAGTGTGGCATAAAAGGCCTGTGTGCACTTGGACACCCCGGATGTCCTAATGTGGCATAACAGGCCTGTGTGCACTTGGAAGCCCCGGATAAACTAGTGTGGCATAACAGGCCTATGTGCACTTGGACGACCTGGATGACCAAGTGTGGCATAACGGGTCTGTGTGCACTTGGACGCCCCGGATGATCTAGTGTGGCAGTGCACTTGGACGCTCCGGATGACCTAGTGTGGCATAACAGGCCTGTGTGCACTTGGATGCCTCGGATGACCTATTGTGGCATAACAGTCTATGTGCACTTGGACGCCCCAGATGACCTAGTGTGGCATAACAGGCCTGTGTGCACTTGGACGCCACGGATGACCTAGTGTGGCATAACAGGCCTGTATGCACTTGGACTCCCCGGATGACCTAGTGTGGCATAACAGACCTGTATGCACTTGGACGCCCCGATTGATCTAGTGTGGCATAACAGGCCTGTGTGCACTTGGATGCCTCGGATGACCTAGTTTGGCATAAGAGGCCTGTATGCACTTGGACTCCCCGGATGACCTAGTGTGGCATAACAGACCTGTATACACTTGGACGCCCCAGATGACCTAGTGTGGCATAACAGCCATGTGTGCACTTGGATGCCCCAGATAACCTAGTTTGGCATAACAGGCCTGTAGGCATAATAGACTTGTGTGCACTTAGGCAGCTTGGATGACCTAGTGTGGCATAAAAGGCCTGTGTGCACTTGGACGCCCGGGATGACCTAGTGTGGCATACCAGGCCTGTATGTATTTAGACGCCCCGGATGACCTAGTGTGGCATAACCAGCCTGTATGCACTTAGACACCTTGGATGACCTAGTGTGGCATCACAGGCCTGTTTGCACTTGAACGCCTCGGATGACCTAGTGTGGCATAACAGGCCTGTATGCACTTAGACACCTTGGATAACCTAGTGTGGCATAACAGGCCTGTGTGCACTTGGACACCCCGGATGACCTGGCGTGGCATAACAGGCCTGTATGCACTTAGAAGCCCCGGATGACCTAGTGTGGCATAACAGGCCTGTATGCACTTAGACACCTTGGATGACCTAGTGTGGCATAATAGGCCTGTGTGCACTTGGACCCCCTGGATGACCTAGTGTGGCATAACAAGCCTGTGTGCACTTAGACACCTTGCATGACCTAGTGTGGCATAACATGCCTGTGTGCACTTGGACACCCCGGATGACCTGGTGTGGCATAACAGGCCTGCATGCTTTTAGAAGCTCCGGATGACCTAGTGTGGCATAACAGGCCTGTATGCACTTAGACGCCCCGGATGACCTAGTGTGGCATAACAGGCCTGTATGCACTTTGATGCCTCGGATGATCTAGGGTGGCATAACAGCCCTGTATGCACTAGGACACCCCAGATGACCTAGTGTGGCTCAACAGATCTGTATGCACTTGGACACCTTGAATGATAACAGGCCTGTATGCACTTAGATGCCCCGGATGACCTAGTGTGGCAGAAAAGGCCTGTGTGCACTTGGAAGTCCCGGATGTCCTAATGTGGCATAACAGGCCTGTGTGCACTTGGAATCCCCGGATAAACTAGTGTGGCATAACAGGCCTATGTGCACTTGGACGACCCGGATGACCTAGTGTGGCATAACGGGCCTGTGTGCACTTGGACGCCCCGGATCATCTAGTGTGGCAGTGCACGTGGACGCTCCGGATGACCTAGTGTGGCATAACAGGCGTGTGTGCACTTGGATGCCTCGGATGACCTATTGTGGCATAACAGGCCTGTGTGCACTTGGACGACCCGGATGACCTAGTGTGGCATAACAGGCCTGTGTGCACTTGGACGCCCCGGGTGACCTAGTGTGGCATAACAGGCCTGTGTGCACTTGGACGCCACGGATGACCTACTGTGGCATAACAGGCCTGTATGCACTTGGACTCCCCGGATGACCTAGTGTGGCATAACAGACCTGTATGCACTTGGACGCCCTGATTGATCTAGTGTGGCATAACCGGCCTGTGTGCACTTGGATGCCTCGGATGACCTAGTTTGGCATAAGAGGCCTGTATGCACTTGGACTCCCCGGATGACCTAGTGTGGCATAACAGACCTGTATGCACTTGGACGCCCCAGATGACCTAGTGTGGCATAACAGCCATGTGTGCACCTCGAAGCCCCGGATAACCTAGTTTGGCATAACAGGCCTGTAGGCATAATAGGCTTGTGTGCACTTAGGCAGCTTGGATGACCTAGTGTGGCATAACAGGCCTGTGTGCACTTGGATGCCCGGGATGACCTAGTGTGGCATAACAGGCCTGTATGTACTTAGATGCCCCGGATGACCTAGTGTGGCATAACAGGCCTGTATGTACTTAGATGCCCCGGATGACCTAGTGTGGCATAACAGCCCTGTATGCACTAGGACACCCCAGATGACCTAGTGTGGCTCAACAGATCTGTATGCACTTGGACACCTTGAATGATAACAGGCCTGTATGCACTTAGATGCCCCGGATGACCTAGTGTGGCATAAAAGGCCTGTGTGCACTTGGAAGCCCCGGATGTCCTAATGTGGCATAACAGGCCTGTGTGCCCTTGGAATCCCCGGATAAACTAGTGTGGCATAACAGGCCTATGTGCACTTGGACGACCCGGATGACCTAGTGTGGCATAACGGGCCTGTGTGCACTTGGACGCCCCGGATGATCTAGTGTGGCAGTGCACGTGGACGCTCCGGATGACCTAGTGTGGCATAACAGGCCTGTGTGCACGTGGATGCCTCGGATGACCTATTGTGGCATAACAGGCCTGTGTGCACTTGGACGACCCGGATGACCTAGTGTGGCATAACAGGCCTGTGTGCACTTGGACGCCCCTGGTGACCTAGTGTGGCATAACAGGCCTGTGTGCACTTGGACGCCACGGATGACCTACTGTGGCATAACAGGCCTGTATGCACTTGGACTCCCCGGATGACCTAGTGTGGCATAACAGACCTGTATGCACTTGGACGCCCTGATTGATCTAGTGTGGCATAACCGGCCTGTGTGCACTTGGATGCCTCGGATGACCTAGTTTGGCATAAGAGGCCTGTATGCACTTGGACTCCCCGGATGACCTAGTGTGGCATAACAGACCTGTATGCACTTGGACGCCCCAGATGACCTAGTGTGGCATAACAGCCATGTGTGCACCTCGAAGCCCCGGATAACCTAGTTTGGCATAACAGGCCTGTAGGCATAATAGGCTTGTGTGCACTTAGGCAGCTTGGATGACCTAGTGTGGCATAACAGGCCTGTGTGCACTTGGACGCCCGGGATGACCTAGTGTGGCATAACAGGCCTGTATGTACTTAGATGCCCCGGATGACCTAGTGTGGCATAACCGGCCTGTATGCACTTAGACACCTTGGATGACCTAGTGTGGCATCACAGGCCTGTTTGCACTTAGAAGCCCCAGATAACCTAGTGTGGCATAACAGGCCTGCATGCACTTAGACACCTTGGATGACCTAGTGTGGCATAATAGGCATGTATGCACTTGGACGCCCTGGATGACCTAGTGTGGCATAACAAGCCTGTGTGCACTTAGACACCTTGCATGACCTAGTGCCTGTTTGCACTTGGACACTCCGGATGACCTGGTGTGGCATAACAGGCCTGCATGCACTTAGACGCCCCGGATGACCTAGTGTGGCATAACAGGCCTGTATGCACTTAGACGCCCCGGATGACCTAGTGTGGCATAAAAAGCCTGTATGCACTTTGATGCCTCGGATGACCTAGAGTGGCATAACAGGCCTGTATGCACTAGGACACCCCAGATGATCTAGTGTGGCTCAACAGATCTATATGCACTTGGACACCTTGAATGATAACAGGCCTGTATGCACTTAGATGCCCCGGATGACCTATTGTGGCATAACAGGCCTGTGTGCACTTGGACGACCCGGATGACCTAGTGTGGCATAACAGGCCTGTGTGCACTTGGACGCCCCGGGTGACCTAGTGTGGCATAACAGGCCTGTGTGCACTTGGACGCCACGGATGACCTACTGTGGCATAACAGGCCTGTATGCACTTGGACTCCCCGGATGACCTAGTGTGGCATAACAGACCTGTATGCACTTGGACGCCCTGATTGATCTAGTGTGGCATAACCGGCCTGTGTGCACTTGGATGCCTCGGATGACCTAGTTTGGCATAAGAGGCCTGTATGCACTTGGACTCCCCGGATGACCTAGTGTGGCATAACAGACCTGTATGCACTTGGACGCCCCAGATGACCTAGTGTGGCATAACAGCCATGTGTGCACCTCGAAGCCCCGGATAACCTAGTTTGGCATAACCGGGCTGTAGGCATAATAGGCTTGTGTGCACTTAGGCAGCTTGGATGACCTAGTGTGGCATAACAGGCCTGTGTGCACTTGGACGCCCGGGATGACCTAGTGTGGCATAACAGGCCTGTATGTACTTAGATGCCCCGGATGACCTAGTGTGGCATAACCGGCCTGTATGCACTTAGACACCTAGGATGACCTAGTGTGGCATCACAGGCCTGTTTGCACTTAGAAGCCCCAAATAACCTAGTGTGGCATAACAGGCCTGCATGCACTTAGACACCTTGGATGACCTAGTGTGGCATAATAGGCATGTATGCACTTGGACGCCCTGGATGACCTAGTGTGGCATAACAAGCCTGTGTGCACTTAGACACCTTGCATGACCTAGTGCCTGTTTGCACTTGGACACCCCGGATGACCTGGTGTGGCATAACAGGCCTGCATGCACTTAGACGCCCCGGATGACCTAGTGTGGCATAAAAAGCCTGTATGCACTTTGATGCCTCGGATGACCTAGAGTGGCATAACAGGCCTGTATGCACTAGGACACCCCAGATGATCTAGTGTGGCTCAACAGATCTATATGCACTTGGACACCTTGAATGATAACAGGCCTGTATGCACTTAGATGCCCCGGATGACCTAGTGTGGCATAACGGGCCTGTGTGCACTTGGACGCCCTGGATGATCGAGTGTGGCGGTGCACTTGGACGCTCCGGATGACCTAGTGTGGCATAACAGGCCTGTGTGTACTTGGATGCCTCGGATGACCTATTGTGGCATAACAGGCCTGTGTGCACTTGGACGACCCGGATGACCTAGTGTGGCATAACAGGCCTGTGTGCACTTGGACGCCCCGGATGACCTAGTGTGGCATAACAGGCCTGTGTGCACTTGGACGCCACAGATGACCTAGTGTGGCATAAAAGGCCTGTATGCACTTGGATTCCCCCGGATGACCTAGTGTGGCATAACAGACCTGTATGCACTTGGACGCCCCGATTGATCTAGTGTGGCATAACGGGCCTGTGTGCACTTGGATGCCTCAGATGACCTAGTTTGGCATAAGAGGCCTGTATGCACTTGGACTCCCCGGATGACCTAGTGTGGCATAACAGACCTGTATGCACTTGGACGCCCCAGATGACCTAGTGTGGCATAACAGCCATGTGTGCACTTGGAAGCCCCGGATAACCTAGTTTGCCATAACAGGCCTGTAGGCATAACAGGCTTGTGTGCACTTAGGCAGCTTGGATGACCTAGTGTGGCATATCAGGCCTGTGTGCACTTGGACGCCCGGGATGACCTAGTGTGGCATAACAGGCCTATATGTACTTAGACGCCCCGGATGACCTAGTGTGGCATAACCGGCCTGTATGCACTTAGACACCTTGGATGACCTAGTGTGGCATCACAGGCCTGTGTGCACTTGGACGCCCCGGATGACCTAGTGTGGCATAACAGGCCTGTATGCACTTAGACGCCCCGGATGGCCTAGTGTGGCATAACAGCCCTGTATGCACTTTGATGCCTCGGATGACCTAGACTGGCATAACAGGCCTGTATGCACTAGGACACCCCAGATGACCTAGTGTGGCTCAACAGATCTGTAAGCACTTGGACACCTTGAATGATAACAGGCCTGTATGCACTTAGATGCCTCGAATGACCTAGTGTGGCATAAAAGGCCTGTATGCACTTGGACGCCCCGGATGTCCTAATGTGGCATAACAGGCCTGTGTGCACTTGGAAGCCCCGGATAAACTAGTGTGGCATAACAGGCCTATGTGCACTTGGACGACCCGGATGACCTAGTGTGGCATAACGGGCCTCTGTGCACTTGGACGCCCCGGATGATCTAGTGTGGCAGTGCACTTGGACGCTCCGGATGACCTAGTGTGGCATAACAAGCCTGTGTGCACTTGGACGCCCCGGATGACCTAGTGTGGCTTAACAGGCCTGTGTGCACTTGGACGCCACGGATGACCTAGTGTGGCATAACAGGCCTGTATGCACTTGGACACCTTGGATGACCTAGTGTGGCATAATAGGCCTGTGTGCACTTGGACGCCCTGGATGACCTAGTGTGGCATAACAAGCCTGTGTGCACTTGGACTCCCTAGATGACCTAGTGTGGAATAACAGGCATGTGTGCACTTGGAAGCCTCAGATAACCTAGTTTGGCATAACAGGCCTGTAGGCATAACAGGCCTGTATGCACTTAGAAAGCTTGAATGCCCTAGTGTGGCATAACAGGCCTGTGTGCACTTGGACGCCCCGGATGAACCAGTGTGGCATAACAGGCCTGTATGTACTTAGACAGCTTGAATGACCTAGTGTGGCATAACAGGCCTGTGTGCGCTTAGACGCCCTGGATGACCTAATGTTGCATAACAGGCCTGTGTGCACTTGGATGCCTGGGATGACCTAGTGTGGCATAACAGGCCTGTATGCACTTGGACTCCCCGGATGACCTAGTGTGGCATAACAGGCATGTATGCACTTGGAATCCGCAGATGACCTAGTGTGGCATAACAGGCCTGTAAGCACTTAGACACCTTGGATGACCTAGTGTGGCATAATAGGCCTGTGTGCACTTGGACACGCCGGATGACCTAGTGTGGCATAACAAGCCTGTGTGCACTTAGACACCTTGCATGACCTAGTGTGGCATAACATGCCTGTGTGCACTTGGACACCCCGGATGACCTGGTGTGGCATAACAGGCCTGTATGCACTTAGACGCCCCGGATGACCTAGTGTGGCATAACAGGCCTGTATGCACTTTGATGCCTCGGATGACCTAGAGTGGCATAACAGGCCTGTATGCACTAGGACACCCCAGATGACCTAGTGTGGCTCAACAGATCTGTAAGCACGTGGACACCTTGAATGATAACAGGCATGTATGCACTTAGATGCCTCGGATGACCTAGTGTGGCATAACAGGCCTGTATGCACTTGGACGCCCCAGATGATCTAGTTTGGCATAACAGGCCTGTGTGCACTTTGATGCCTCGGATGACCTAGTGTGGCATAACAGGCATGTGTGCACATGGAAGCCTTGGATAACCTAGTTTGGCATAACAGGCCTGTAGGCATAACAGGCCTGTATGCACTTAGACAGCTTGAATGACCTAGTGTGGCATAACAGGCCTGTGTGCACTTGGACGCCCCGGATGACCCAGTGCGGCATAACAGGCCTGTATGTACTTAGACAGCTTGAATGACCTTGTGTGGCATAACAGGCCTGTATGCACTTGGACTCCCCGGATGACCTAGTGTGGCATAACAGGCATGTATGCATTTGGACTCTGCAGATGACCTAGTGTGGCATAACAGGCCTATACGCACTTCGACACCTTGGATGACCTAGTGTGGCATAATAGGCCTGTGTGCACTTGGACACCCCGGATGACCTAGTGTGGCATAACAAGCATATGTGCACTTAGACACCTTGCATGACCTAGTGTGGCATAACATGCCTGTGTGCACTTGGACACCCCGGATGACCTGGTGTGGCATAACAGGCCTGTATACACTAAGACGCTCCGGATGAAGTAGTGTGGCATAACAGGCCTGTATGCACTTAGACGCCCCGGATGACCTAGTGTGGAATAACAGGCCTGTATGCACTTTGATGCCTCGGATGACCTAGAGTGGCATAACAGGCCTGTATGCACTAGGACAACCCAGATGACCTAGTGTGGCTCAACAGATCTGTAAGCACTTGGACACCTTGAATGATAACAGGCCTGTATGCACTTAGATGCCTCGGATGACCTAGGGTGGCATAAAAGGCCTGTGTGCACTTGGACCTCCCGATGTCCTAATGTGGCATAACAGGCCTGTGTGCACTTGGAAGCCCCGGATAAACTAGTGTGGCATAACAGGCCTATGTGCACTTGCACGACCCGGATGACCTAGTGTGGCATAACGGGCTTGTGTGCATTTGGACACCCCGGATGATCTAGTGTGGCAGTGCACTTGGACGCTCCGGATGACCTAGTGTGGCATAACAGGCCTGTGTGCACTTGGATTCCTCGGATGACCTGTTGTGGCATAACAGGCCTGTGTGCACTTGGACGACCCAGATGACCTAGTGTGGCATAACAGGCCTGTGTGCAATTGGACGCCCCAGATGACCTAGTGTGGCATAACAGGCCTGTGTGCACTTGGATGCCACGGATGACCTAGTGTGGCAAAACAGGCCTGTATGCACTTGGACCTCCCGATTGATCTAGTGTGGCATAACAGGCCTGTGTGCACTTGGATGCCTCGGATGACCTAGTTTGGCATAAGAGGCCTGTATGCACTTGGACTCCCCAGATGACCTAGTGTGGCATAACAGACCTGTATGCACTTGGACGCCCCAGATGACCTAGTGTAGCATAACAGCCATGTGTGCACTTGGAAGCCCCAGATAACCTAGTTTGGCATAACAGGCCTGTAGGCATAACAGGCTTGTGTGCACTTAGGCAGCTTGGATGACCTAGTGTGGCATAACAGGCCTGTGTGCACTTGGACGCCCGGGATGACCTAGTGTGGCATAACAGGCCTGTATGCACTTAGAAGCCCCGGATAACCTAGTGTGGCATAACAGGCCTGTATGCACTTAGACACCTTGGATAACCTAGTGTGGCATAACAGGCCTGTGTGCACTTGGACACACCGGATGACCTGGTGTGGCATAACAGGCCTGTATAGACTTAGAAGCCCCGGATAACCTAGTGTGGCATAACAGGCCTGTATGCACTTAGACACCTTGGATGACCTAGTGTGGCATAATAGGCATGTGTGCACTTGGACGCCCTGGATGACCTAGTGTGGCATAACAAGCCTGTGTGCACTTAGACACCTTGCATGACCTAGTGTGGCATAACATGCCTGTTTGCACTTGGACACCCCGGATGACCTGGTGTGGCATAACAGGCCTGCATGCACTTAGACGCCCCGGATGACCTAGTGTGGCATAAAAAGCATGTATGCACTTTGATGCCTCGGATGACCTAGAGTGGCATAACAGGCCTGTATGCACTAGGACACCCCAGATGATCTAGTGTGGCTCAACAGATCTGTATGCACTTGGACACCTTGAATGATAACAGGCCTGTATGCACTTAGATGCCCCGGATGACCTAGTGTGGCATAACGGGCCTGTGTGCACTTGGACGCCCTGGATGATCTAGTGTGGCGGTGCACTTGGACGCTCCGGATGACCTAGTGTGGCATAACAGGCCTGTGTGCACTTGGATGCCTCGGATGACCTATTGTGGCATAACAGGCCTGTGTGCACTTGGACGACCCGGATGACCTAGTGTGGCATAACAGGCCTGTGTGCACTTGGACCCCCCGGATGACCTAGTGTGGCATAACAGGCCTGTGTGCACTTGGACGCCACAGATGACCTAGTGTGGCATAACAGGCCTGTATGCACTTGGATTCCCCGGATGACCTAGTGTGGCATAACAGACCTGTATGCACTTGGACGCCCCGATTGATCTAGTGTGGCATAACGGGCCTGTGTGCACTTGGATGCCTCAGATTACCTAGTTTGGCATAAGAGGCCTGTATGCACTTGGACTCCCCGGATGACCTAGTGTGGCATAACAGACCTGTATGCACTTGGACGCCCCAGATGACCTAGTGTGGCATAACAGCCATGTGTGCACTTGGAAGCCCCGGATAACCTAGTTTGCCATAACAGGCCTGTAGGCATAACAGGCTTGTGTGCACTTAGGCAGCTTGGATGACCTAGTGTGGCATAACAGGCCTGTGTGCACTTGGACGCCCGGGATGACCTAGTGTGGCATAACAGGCCTATATGTACTTAGACGCCCCGGATGACCTAGTGTGGCATAACCGGCCTGTATGCACTTAGACACCTTGGATGACCTAGTGTGGCATCACAGGTCTGTGTGCACTTGGACACCCCGGATGACCTAGTGTGGCATAACAGGCCTGTATGCACTTAGACGCCCCGGATGGCCTAGTGTGGCATAACAGGCCTGTATGCACTTTGATGCCTCGGATGACCTAGACTGGCATAACAGGCCTGCATGCACTAGGACACCCCAGATGACCTAGTGTGGCTCAACAGATCTGTAAGCACTTGAACACCTTGAATGATAACAGGCCTGTATGCACTTAGATGCCTCGAATGACCTAGTGTGGCATAAAAGGCCTGTATGCACTTGGACGCCCTGGATGTCCTAATGTGGCATAACAGGCCTGTGTGCACATGGAAGCCCCGGATAAACTAGTGTGGCATAACAGGCCTATGTGCACTTGGACGACCCGGATGACCTAGTGTGGCATAACGGGCCTCTGTGCACTTGGACGCCCCGGATGATCTAGTGTGGCAGTGCACTTGGACGCTCCGGATGACCTAGTGTGGCATAACAAGCCTGTGTGCACTTGGATGCCTCGATGACCTATTGTGGCATAACAGGCCTGTGTGCACTTGGACGCCCCAGATGACCTAGTGTGGCATAACAGGCCTGTGTGCACTTGGACGCCCCGGATGACCTAGTGTGGCATAACAGGCCTGTGTGCACTTGGACGCCACAGATGACCTAGTGTGGCATAACAGGCCTGTGTGCACTTGGACTCCCGGATGACCTAGTGTGGCATAACAGACCTGCATGCACTTGGACGCCCCGATTGATCTAGTGTGGCATAACAGACCTGTGTGCACTTGGATGCCTCGGATGACCTAGTTTGGCATAAGAGGCCTGTATGCACTTGGACTCCCCGGATGACCTAGTGTGGCATAACAGACATGTATGCACTTGGACGCCCCAGATGACCTAGTGTGGCTCAACAGATCTGTAAGCACTTGGACACCTTGAATGATAACAGGCCTGTATGCACTTAGATGCCTCGGATGACCTAGTGTGGCATAAAAGGCCTGTGTGCACTTGGACACCCCGGATGTCCTAATGTGGCATAACAGGCCTGTGTGCACTTGGAAGCCCCGGATAAACTAGTGTGGCATAACAGGCCTATGTGCACTTGGACGACCCGGATGACCTAGTGTGGCATAACGGGTCTGTGTGCACTTGGACGCCCCGGATGATCTAGTGTGGCAGTGCACTTGGACGCTCCGGATGACCTAGTGTGGCATAACAGGCATGTGTGCACTTGGATGCCTCGGATGACCTATTGTGGCATAACAGGCCTATGTGCACTTGGACGCCCCAGATGACCTAGTGTGGCATAACAGGCCTGTGTGCACTTGGACGCCACGGATGACCTAGTGTGGCATAACAGGCCTGTATGCACTTGGACGCCCCGATTGATCTAGTGTGGCATAACAGGCCTGTGTGCACTTGGATGCCTCGGATGACCTAGTTTGGCATAAGAGGCCTGTATTCACTTGGACTCCCCGGATGACCTAGTGTGGCATAACAGACCTGTATACACTTGGACGCCCCAGATGACCTAGTGTGGCATAACAGCCATGTGTGCACTTGGATGCCCCAGATAACCTAGTTTGGCATAACAGGCCTGTAGGCATAACAGGCTTGTGTGCACTTAGGCAGCTTGGATGACCTAGTGTGGCATAAAAAGCCTGTGTGCACTTGGACGCCCGGGATGACCTAGTGTGGCATAACAGGCCTGTATGTATTTAGACGCCCCGGATGACCTAGTGTGGCATAACCAGCCTGTATGCACTTAGACACCTTGGATGACCTAGTGTGGCATCACAGGCCTGTTTGCACTTGAACGCCTCGGATGACCTAGTGTGGCATAACAGGCCTGTATGCACTTAGACACCTTGGATAACCTAGTGTGGCATAACAGGCCTGTGTGCACTTGGACACCCCGGATGACCTGGCGTGGCATAACAGGCCTGTATGCACTTAGAAGCCCCGGATGACCTAGTGTGGCATAACAGGCCTGTATGCACTTAGACACCTTGGATGACCTAGTGTGGCATAATAGGCCTGTGTGCACTTGGACCCCCTGGATGACCTAGTGTGGCATAACATGCCTGTGTGCACTTAGACACCTTGCATGACCTAGTGTGGCATAACATGCCTGTGCGCACTTGGACACCCCGGATGACCTGGTGTGGCATAACAGGCCTGCATGCACTTAGAAGCTCCGGATGACCTAGTGTGGCATAACAGGCCTGTATGCACTTAGACGCCCCGGATGACCTAGTGTGGCATAACAGGCCTGTATGCACTTTGATGCCTCGGATGATCTAGGGTGGCATAACAGCCCTGTATGCACTAGGACACCCCAGATGCCCTAGTGTGGCTCAACAGATCTGTATGCACTTGGACACCTTGAATGATAACAGGCCTGTATGCACTTAGATGCCCCGGATGACCTAGTGTGGCATAAAAGGCCTGTGTGCACTTGGAAGCCCCGGATGTCCTAATGTGGCATAACAGGCCTGTGTGCACTTGGAATCCCCGGATAAACTAGTGTGGCATAACAGGCCTATGTGCACTTGGATGACCCGGATGACCTAGTGTGGCATAACGGGCCTGTGTGCACTTGGATGCCTCGGGTGACCTATTGTGGCATAACAGGCCTGTGTGCACTTGGACGACCCGGATGACCTAGTGTGGCATAACAGGCCTGTGTGCACTTGGACGCCCCGGGTGACCTAGTGTGGCATAACAGGCCTGTGTGCACTTGAACGCCACGGATGACCTACTGTGGCATAACAGGCCTGTATGCACTTAGACACCTTGGATAACCTAGTGTGGCATAACAGGCCTGTGTGCACTTGGACACCCCGGATGACCTGGCGTGGCATAACAGGCCTGTATGCACTTAGAAGCCCCGGATGACCTAGTGTGGCATAACAGGCCTGTATGCACTTAGATACCTTGGATGACCTAGTGTGGCATAATAGGCCTGTGTGCACTTGGACCCCCTGGATGACCTAGTGTGGCATAACAAGCCTGTGTGCACTTAGACACCTTGCATGACCTAGTGTGGCATAACATGCCTGTGCGCACTTGGACACCCCGGATGACCTGGTGTGGCATAACAGGCCTGCATGCACTTAGAAGCTCCGGATGACCTAGTGTGGCATAACAGGCCTGTATGCACTTAGACGCCCCGGATGACCTAGTGTGGCATAACAGGCCTGTATGCACTTTGATGCCTCGGATGATCTAGGGTGGCATAACAGCCCTGTATGCACTAGGACACCCCAGATGCCCTAGTGTGGCTCAACAGATCTGTATGCACTTGGACACCTTGAATGATAACAGGCCTGTATGCACTTAGATGCCCCGGATGACCTAGTGTGGCATAAAAGGCCTGTGTGCACTTGGAAGCCCCGGATGTCCTAATGTGGCATAACAGGCCTGTGTGCACTTGGAATCCCCGGATAAACTAGTGTGGCATAACAGGCCTATGTGCACTTGGATGACCCGGATGACCTAGTGTGGCATAACGGGCCTGTGTGCACTTGGATGCCTCGGGTGACCTATTGTGGCATAACAGGCCTGTGTGCACTTGGACGACCCGGATGACCTAGTGTGGCATAACAGGCCTGTGTGCACTTGGACGCCCCGGGTGACCTAGTGTGGCATAACAGGCCTGTGTGCACTTGAACGCCACGGATGACCTACTGTGGCATAACAGGCCTGTATGCACTTAGACACCTTGGATAACCTAGTGTGGCATAACAGGCCTGTGTGAACTTGGACACCCCGGATGACCTGGCGTGGCATAACAGGCCTGTATGCACTTAGAAGCCCCGGATGACCTAGTGTGGCATAACAGGCCTGTATGCACTTAGATACCTTGGATGACCTAGTGTGGCATAATAGGCCTGTGTGCACTTGGACCCCCTGGATGACCTAGTGTGGCATAACAAGCCTGTGTGCACTTAGACACCTTGCATGACCTAGT
Organism: Ambystoma mexicanum; assembly: GCF_040938575.1. NCBI lineage: Eukaryota > Metazoa > Chordata > Amphibia > Caudata > Ambystomatidae > Ambystoma > Ambystoma mexicanum. The sequence continues at coordinate 110,478,219 of NC_090931.1, forward strand.
GTGGCATAACATGCCTGTGCGCACTTGGACACCCCGGATGACCTGGTGTGGCATAACAGGCCTGCATGCACTTAGAAGCTCCGGATGACCTAGTGTGGCATAACAGGCCTGTATGCACTTAGACGCCCCGGATGACCTAGTGTGGCATAACAGGCCTGTATGCACTTTGATGCCTCAGATTTGTATTTGTATTTGTATTTATTTTATTTATAACGGACCTAGAGTGGCATAACAGGCCTGTATGCACTTAAACAGCTTGAATGACCTAGTGTGGCATAACAGGCCTGTGTGTGCTTGGACACCCCGGATGACCTGGTGTGGCATAACAGGCCTGTATGCACTTAGACGCCCCGGATGACCTAGTGTGGCATAACAGGCCTGTATGCACTTTGATGCCTCGGATGACCTAGAGTGGCTAACAGGCCTGTATGCACTAGGACACCCCAGATGACCTAGTGTGGCTCAACAGATCTGTAAGCACTTGGACACCTTGAATGATAACAGGCCTGTATGCACTTAGATGCCTCAGATGACCTAGTGTGGCATAAAAGGCCTGTGTGCACTTGGACGCCCCGGATGACCTAGTGTGGCATAACAGGCCTGTATGCACTTGGACGCCCCAGATGATCTAGTGTGGCATAACAGGCCTGTGTGCACTTAGATGCCTCGGATGACCTAGTGTGGCATAATAGGCATGTGTGCACTTGGACACCCCGGATGACCTAGTGTGGCATAACAAGCCTGTGTGCACTTAGACGCCCCGGATGAACTAGTGTGGCATAACAGGCCTGTATGCACTTAGACGCCCCGGATGAACTAGTGTGGCATAACAGGCCTGTATGCACTTAGACGCCCCGGATGACCTAGTGTGGCATAACAGGCCTGTATGCACTTTGATGCCTCGGATGACCTAGAGTGGCATAGCAGGCCTGTATGCACTAGGACACCCCAGATGACCTAGTGTGGCTCAACAGATCTGTAAGCACTTGGACACCTTGAATGATAACAGGCCTGTATGCACTTAGATGCCTCGGATGATCTATTGTGGCATAAAAGGCCTGTGTGCACTTGGACGCCCCGGATGTCCTAATGTGGCATAACAGGCCTGTGTGCACTTGGAAGCCCCCGATAAACTAGTGTGGCATAACAGACCTATGTGCACTTGCACGACCCGGATGACCTAGTGTGGCATAACGGGCCTGTGTGCACTTGGACACCCCGGATGATCTAGTGTGGCAGTGCACTTGGACGCTCCGGATGACCTAGTGTGGCATAACAGGCCTGTGTGCACTTGGACGACCCAGATGACCTAGTGTGGCATAACAGGCCTGTGTGCGCTTGGACGCCCCTGATGACCTAGTGTGGCATAACAGGCCTGTGTGCACTTGGACGCCACGGATGACCTAGTGTGGCATAACAGGCCTGTATGCACTTGAATGCCTCGGATGACCTAGTTTGGCAGAAGAGGCCTGTATGCACTTGGACTCCTCAGATGATCTAGTGTGCATTAACAGACCTGTATGCACTTGGACGCCCCAGATGACCTAGTGTGGCATAACAGCCATGTGTGCAATTGGAAGCCCCAGATAACCTAGTTTGGCATAACAGGCCTGTAGGCATAACAGGCTTGTGTGCACTTAGGCAGCTTGGATGACCTAGTGTGGCATAACAGGCCTGTATGTACTTAGACGCCTCGGATGACCTAGTGTGGCAAAACCGGCCTGTATGCACTTAGACACCTTGGATGACCTAGTGTGGCATCACAGGCCTGTGTGCACTTGGACGCCCCGGATGACCTAGTGTGGCATAATAGGCCTGCGTGCACTTGGAGGCCCCGGATGACCCAGTGTGGCATACCAGGCCTCTGTGCACCTGGACCCCCCGGATGACTTAGTGGGCATAACAGGCCTGTGTGCACTTGGATGCCCCGGATGATCTAATGTGGCATAACAGGCCTGTGTGCACTTGGACTCCCCGGATGACCTAGTGTGGCATAACAGGCCTGTGTGCACTTAGACGCCCCGGATGACCTAATGTGGCATAACAGGCCTGTGTGCACTTGGATGCCTCGGATGACCTAGTGTGGCATAACAGGCCTGTATGCACTTGGACTCCCCGGATGACCTAGTGTGGCATAACAGGCATGTATGCACTTGGACTCCGCAGATGATCTAGTGTGGCATAACGGGCCTGTGTGCACTTGGACAACCCGGATGACCTATTGTGGCATAACGGGCCTGTGTGCACTTGGACTCCCCGGATGACCTAGTGTGGCATAACAGGCATGTATGCACTTGGAATCCGCAGATGACCTAGTGTGGCATAACAGGCCTGTACGCACTTAGACACCTTGGATGACCTAGTCTGGCATAATAGGCCTGTGTGCACTTGGACACGCCGGATGACCTAGTGTGGCATAACAAGCCTGTGTGCACTTAGACACCTTGCATGACCTAGTGTGGCATAACATGCCTGTGTGCACTTGGACACCCCGGATGACCTGGTGTGGCATAACAGGCCTGTATGCACTTAGACGCCCCGGATGACCTAGTGTGGCATAACAGGCGTGTATGCACTTTGATGCCTCGGATGACCTAGAGTGGCATAATAGGCCTGTATGCACTAGGACACCCCAGATGACCTAGTGTGGCTCAACAGATCCGTAAGCACTTGGACACCTTGAATGATAACAGGCATGTATGCACTTAGATGCCTCGGATGACCTAGTGTGGCATAAAAGGCCTGTGTGCACTTGGACGCCCCGGATGACCTAGTGTGGCATAACAGGCTTGTATGCACTTGGACACCCCAGATGATCTAGTGTGGCATAACAGGCCTGTGTGCACTTAGATGCCTCGGATGACCTAGTGTGGCATAACAGGCATGTGTGCACTTGGAAGCCTTGGATAACCTAGTTTGGCATAACAGGCCTGTAGGCATAACAGGCCTGCATGCACTTAGACAGCTTGAATGACCTAGTGTGGCATAACAGGCCTGTGTGCACTTGGACGCCCCGGATGACCCAGTGTGGCATAACATGCCTGTATGTACTTAGACAGCTTGAATGACCTAGTGTGGCATAACAGGCCTGTATGCACTTGGACTCCCCGGATGACCTAGTGTGGCACACAGGCATGTATGCATTTGGACTCTGCAGATGACCTAGTGCGGCATAACAGGCCTGTACGCACTTCGACACCTTGGATGACCTACTGTGGCATAATAGGCCTGTGTGCACTTGGACACCCCGGATGACCTAGTGTGGCATAACAAGCCTATGTGCACTTAGACACCTTGCATGACCTAGTGTGGCATAACATGCCTGTGTGCACTTGGACATCCCGGATGACCCAGTGTGGCATACCAGGCCTCTGTGCACCTGGACCCCCCGGATGACTTAGTGGGCATAACAGGCCTGTGTGCACTTGGACGCCCCGGATGATCTAATGTGGCATAACAGGCCTGTGTGCACTTGGACTCCCCGGATGACCTAGTGTGGCATAACAGGCCTGTGTGCACTTGGACGCCCCAGATGATCTAGTGTGGCATAACAGGCCTGTGTGCACTTAGATGCCTCGGATGACCTAGTGTGGCATAATAGGCATGTGTGCACTTGGACACCCCGGATGACCTAGTGTGGCATAACAAGCCTGTGTGCACTTGGACACCCCGGATGACCTGGTGTGGCATAACAGGCCTGTATGCACTTAGACGCCCCGGATGAACTAGTGTGGCATAACAGGCCTGTGTGCACTTGGACGCCCCAGATGATCTAGTGTGGCATAACAGGCCTGTGTGCACTTAGATGCCTCGGATGACCTAGTGTGGCATAATAGGCATGTGTGCACTTAGACACCTTGCATGACCTAGTGTGGCATAACATGCCTGTGTGCACTTGGACACCCCGGATGACCTGGTGTGGCATAACAGGCCTGTATGCACTTAGACGCCCCGGATGAACTAGTGTGGCATAACAGGCCTGTATGCACTTAGACGCCCCGGATGACCTAGTGTGGCATAACAGGCCTGTATGCACTTTGATGCCTCGGATGACCTAGAGTGGCATAGCAGGCCTGTATGCACTAGGACACCCCAGATGACCTAGTGTGGCTCAACAGATCTGTAAGCACTTGGACACCTTGAATGATAACAGGCCTTCTATGCACTTAGATGCCTCGGATGATCTAGTGTGGCATAAAAGGCCTGTGTGCACTTGGACGCCCCGGATGTCCTAATGTGGCATAACAGGCCTGTGTGCACTTGGAAGCCCCGGATAAACTAGTGTGGCATAACAGACCTATGTGCACTTGCACGACCCGGATGACCTAGTGTGGCATAACGGGCCTGTGTGCACTTGGACACTCCGGATGATCTAGTGTGGCAGTGCACTTGGACGCTCCGGATGACCTAGTGTGGCATAACAGGCCTGTGTGCACTTGGATGCCTCGGATGACCTATTGTGGCATAACATGCCTGTGTGCACTTGGACGACCCAGATGACCTAGTGTGGCATAACAGGCCTGTGTGCGCTTGGACGCCCCTGATGACCTAGTGTGGCATAACAGGCCTGTGAGCACTTGGACGCCACGGATGACCTAGTGTGGCATAACAGGCCTGTAGGCACTTGAATGCCTCGGATGACCTAGTTTGGCAGAAGAGGCCTGTATGCACTTGGACTCCTCAGATGACCTAGTGTGCATTAACAGACCTGTATGCACTTGGACGCCCCAGATGACCTAGTGTGGCATAACAGCCATGTGTGCAATTGGAAGCCCCAGATAACCTAGTTTGGCATAACAGGCCTGTAGGCATAACAGGCTTGTGTGCACTTAGGCAGCTTGGATGACCTAGTGTGGCATAACAGGCCTGTATGTACTTAGACGCCTCGGATGACCTAGTGTGGCAAAACCGGCCTGTATGCACTTAGACACCTTGGATGACCTAGTGTGGCATCACAGGCCTGTGTGCACTTGGACGCCCCGGATGACCTAGTGTGGCATAATAGGCCTGCGTGCACTTGGAGGCCCCGGATGACCCAGTGTGGCATACCAGGCCTCTGTGCACCTGGACCCCCCGGATGACTTAGTGGGCATAACAGGCCTGTGTGCACTTGGACGCCCCGGATGATCTAATGTGGCATAACAGGCCTGTGTGCACTTGGACTCCCCGGATGACCTAGTGTGGCATAACAGGCCTGTGTGCACTTAGACGCCCCGGATGACCTAATGTGGCATAACAGGCCTGTGTGCACTTGGATGCCTCGGATGACCTAGTGTGGCATAACAGGCCTGTATGCACTTGGACTCCCCGGATGACCTAGTGTGGCATAACAGGCATGTATGCACTTGGACTCCGCAGATGATCTAGTGTGGCATAACGGGCCTGTGTGCACTTGGACAACCCGGATGACCTATTGTGGCATAACGGGCCTGTGTGCACTTGGACTCCCCGGATGACCTAGTGTGGCATAACAGGCATGTATGCACTTGGAATCCGCAGATGACCTAGTGTGGCATAACAGGCCTGTACGCACTTAGACACCTTGGATGACCTAGTCTGGCATAATAGGCCTGTGTGCACTTGGACACGCCGGATGACCTAGTGTGGCATAACAAGCCTGTGTGCACTTAGACACCTTGCATGACCTAGTGTGGCATAACATGCCTGTGTGCACTTGGACACCCCGGATGACCTGGTGTGGCATAACAGGCCTGTATGCACTTAGACGCCCCGGATGACCTAGTGTGGCATAACAGGCGTGTATGCACTTTGATGCCTCGGATGACCTAGAGTGGCATAACAGGCCTGTATGCACTAGGACACCCCAGATGACCTAGTGTGGCTCAACAGATCTGTAAGCACTTGGACACCTTGAATGATAACAGGCATGTAAGCACTTAGATGCCTCGGATGACCTAGTGTGGCATAAAAGGCCTGTGTGCACTTGGACGCCCCGGATGACCTAGTGTGGCATAACAGGCCTGTATGCACTTGGACACCCCAGATGATCTAGTGTGGCATAACAGGCCTGTGTGCACTTAGATGCCTTGGATAACCTAGTTTGGCATAACAGGCCTGTAGGCATAACAGGCCTGCATGCACTTAGACAGCTTGAATGACCTAGTGTGGCATAACAGGCCTGTGTGCACTTGGACGCCCCGGATGACCCAGTGTGGCATAACATGCCTGTATGTACTTAGACAGCTTGAATGACCTAGTGTGGCATAACAGGCCTGTATGCACTTGGACTCCCCGGATGACCTAGTGTGGCACACAGGCATGTATGCATTTGGACTCTGCAGATGACCTAGTGCGGCATAACAGGCCTGTACGCACTTCGACACCTTGGATGACCTACTGTGGCATAATAGGCTTGTGTGCACTTGGACACCCCGGATGACCTAGTGTGGCATAACAAGCCTATGTGCACTTAGACACCTTGCATGACCTAGTGTGGCATAACATGCCTGTGTGCACTTGGACATCCCGGATGACCCAGTGTGGCATACCAGGCCTCTGTGCACCTGGACCCCCCAGATGACTTAGTGGGCATAACAGGCCTGTGTGCACTTGGACGCCCCGGATGATCTAATGTGGCATAACAGGCCTGTGTGCACTTGGACTCCCCGGATGACCTAGTGTGGCATAACAGGCCTGTGTGCACTTAGACGCCCCGGATGACCTAGTGTGGCTCAACAGATCTGTGTGCACTTGGATGCCTCGGATGACCTAGTGTGGCATAACAGGCCTGTATGCACTTGGACTCCCCGGATGACCTAGCGTGGCATAACAGGCATGTATGCACTTGGACTCCCCGGATGACCTAGCGTGGCATAACAGGCATGTATGCACTTGGACTCCGCAGATGATCTAGTGTGGCATAACGGGCCTGTGTGCACTTGGACAACCCGGATGACCTATTGTGGCATAATGGGCCTGTGTGCACTTGGACGCCCCGGATGACCTAGTGTGGCATAACGGGCCTGTGTGCACTTGGATGCCACGGAGCACCTAGTGTGGTATAACAGGCCTGTATGCACTTGGACTCCCCGGATGACCTAGTGTGGCATGACAGGCCTGTATGCACTTGGATGCCCCAGATGATCTAGTGTGGCATAACAGGCCTGTGTGCACTTAGATTCCTCGGATGACCTAGTATGGCATAACAGTCCTGTATGCACTTGGACTCCCTAGATGACCTAGTGTGGCATAACAGGCATGTGTGCACTTGGAAGCCTCAGATAACCTAGTTTGGCATAACAGGCCTGTAGGCATAACAAGCCTGTATGCACTTAGACAGCTTGAATGCCCTAGTGTGGCATCACAGGCCTGTATGCACTTGGACTCCCCGGATGACCTAGTGTGGCATAACAGGCATGTATGCACTTGGAATCCGCAGATGACCTAGTGTGGCATAACAGGCCTGTACGCACTTCGACACCTTGGATGACCTAGTGTGGCATAATAGGCCTGTGTGCACTTGGACACGCCGGATGACCTAGTGTGGCATAACAAGCCTGTGTGCACTTAGACACCTTGCATGACCTAGTGTGGCATAACATGCCTGTGTGCACTTGGACACCCCGGATGACCTGGTGTGGCATAACAGGCCTGTATGCACTTAGACGCCCCGGATGACCTAGTGTGGCATAACAGGCCTGTACGCACTTAGACACCTTGGATGACCTAGTGTGGCATAATAGGCCTGTGTGCACTTGGACACGTCGGATGACCTAGTGTGGCATAACAAGCCTGTGTGCACTTAGACACCTTGCATGACCTAGTGTGGCATAACATGCCTGTGTGCACTAGGACACCCCAGACGACCTAGTGTGGCTCAACAGATCTGTAAGCACTTGGACACCTTGAATGATAACAGGCATGTATGCACTTAGATGCCTCGGATGACCTAGTGTGGCATAAAAGGCCTGTGTGCACTTGGACGCCTCGGATGACCTAGTGTGGCATAACAGGCCTGTATGCACTTGGACGCCCCAGATGATCTAGTGTGGCATAACAGGCCTGTGTGCACTTTGATGCCTCGGATGACCTAGTGTGGCATAACAGGCATGTGTGCACTTGGAAGCCTTGGATAACCTAGTTTGGCATAACAGGCCTGTAGGCATAACAGGCCTATATGCACTTAGACAGCTTGAAAGACCTAGTGTGGCATAACAGGCCTGTGTGCACTTGGACGCCCCGGATGACCCAGTGTGGTATAACAGGCCTGTATGTACTTAGACAGCTTGAAAGACCTAGTGTGGCATAACAGGCCTGTATGCACTTGGACTCCCCGGATGACCTAGTGTGGCATAACAGGCATGTATGCATTTGGACTCTGCAGATGACCTAGTGTGGTATAACAGGCCTGTACGCACTTCGACACCTTGGATGACCTAGTGTGGCATAATAGGCCTGTGTGCACTTGGACACCCCGGATGACCTAGTGTGGCATAACAAGCCTATGTGCACTTAGACACCTTGCATGACCTAGTGTGGCATAACATGCCTGTGTGCACTTGGACACCCCGGATGACCTGGTGTGGCATAACAGGCCTGTATGCACTTAGACGCCCTGGATGAACTAGTGTGGCATAACAAGCCTATGTGCACTTAGACACCTTGCATGACCTAGTGTGGCATAACATGCCTGTGTGCACTTGGACACGCCGGATGACCTAGTGTGGCATAACAAGCCTGTGTGCACTTAGACACCTTGCATGACCTAGTGTGGCATAACATGCCTGTGTACACTTGGACACCCCGGATGACCTGGTGTGGCATAACAGGCCTGTATGCACTTAGACGCCCCGGATGACCTAGTGTGGCATAACAGGCCTGTACGCACTTAGACACCTTGGATGACCTAGTGTGGCATAATAGGCCTGTGTTCACTTGGACACGTCGGATGACCTAGTGTGGCATAACAAGCCTGTGTGCACTTAGACACCTTGCATGACCTAGTGTGGCATAACATGCCTGTGTGCACTAGGACACCCCAGATCACCTAGTGTGGCTCAACAGATCTGTAAGCACTTGGACACCTTGAATGATAACAGGCATGTATGCACTTAGATGCCTCAGATGACCTAGTGTGGCATAAAAGGCCTGTGTGCACTTGGACGCCTCGGATGACCTAGTGTGGCATAACAGGCCTGTATGCACTTGGACGCCCCAGATGATCTAGTGTGGCATAACAGGCCTGTGTGCACTTTGATGCCTCGGATGACCTAGTGTGGCATAACAGGCATGTGTGCACTTGGAAGCCTTGGATAACCTAGTTTGGCATAACAGGCCTGTAGGCATAACAGGCCTATATGCACTTAGACAGCTTGAAAGACCTAGTGTGGCATAACAGGCCTGTGTGCACTTGGACGCCCCGGATGACCCAGTGTGGTATAACAGGCCTGTATGTACTTAGACAGCTTGAATGACCTAGTGTGGCATAACAGGCCTGTATGCACTTGGACTCCCCGGATGACCTAGTGTGGCATAACAGGCATGTATGCATTTGGACTCTGCAGATGACCTAGTGTGGTATAACAGGCCTGTACGCACTTCGACACCTTGGATGACCTAGTGTGGCATAATAGGCCTGTGTGCACTTGGACACCCCGGATGACCTAGTGTGGCATAACAAGCCTATGTGCACTTAGACACCTTGCATGACCTAGTGTGGCATAACATGCCTGTGTGCACTTGGACACCCCGGATGACCTGGTGTGGCATAACAGGCCTGTATGCACTTAGACACCCCGGATGACCTAGTGTGGCATAACAAGCCTATGTGCACTTAGACACCTTGCATGACCTAGTGTGGCATAACATGCCTGTGTGCACTTGGACACCCCGGATGACCTGGTGTGGCATAACAGGCCTGTATGCACTTAGACGCCCCGGATGAACTAGTGTGGCATAACAGGCCTGTGTGCACTTAGATGCCCCGGATGACCTAGTGTGGCATAACAGGCCTGTATGCACTTTGATGCCTCGGATGACCTAGAGTGGCATAACAGGCCTGTATGCACTAGGACAACCCAGATGACCTAGTGTGGCTAAACAGATCTGTAAGCACTTGGACACCTTGAATGATAACAGGCCTGTATGCACTTAGATGCCTCGGATGACCTAGTGTGGCATAAAAGGCCTGTGTGCACTTGGACCCCCCGATGTCCTAATGTGGCATAACAGGCCTGTGTGCACTTGGAAGCCCCGGATAAACTAGTGTGGCATAACAGGCCTATGTGCACTTGCACGACCCGGATGACCTAGTGTGGCATAACGGGCTTGTGTGCACTTGGACACCCCGGATGATCTAGTGTGGCAGTGCACTTGGACGCTCCGGATGACCTAGTGTGGCATAACAGGCCTGTGTGTACTTGGATTCCTCGGATGACCTATTGTGGCATAACAGGCCTGTGTGCACTTGGACGACCCAGATGACCTAGTGTGGCATAACAGGCCTGTGTGCAATTGGACGCCCCAGATGACCTAGTGTGGCATAACAGGCCTGTGTGCACTTGGATGCCACGGATGACCTAGTGTGGCATAACAGGCCTGTATGCACTTGGACCCCCCGATTGATCTAGTGTGGCATAACAGGCCTGTGTGCACTTGGATGCCTCGGATGACCTAGTTTGGCATAAGAGGCCTGTATGCACTTGGACTCCCCAGATGACCTAGTGTGGCATAACAGACCTGTATGCACTTGGACGCCCCAGATGACCTAGTGTAGCATAACAGCCATGTGTGCACTTGGAAGCCCCAGATAACCTAGTTTGGCATAACAGGCCTGTAAGCATAACAGGCTTGTGTGCACTTAGGCAGGTTGGATGACCTAGTGTGGCATAACAGGCCTGTGTGCACTTGGACGCCCGGGATGACCTAGTGTGGCATAACAGGCCTGTATGCACTTAGAAGCCCCGGATAACCTAGTGTGGCATAACAGGCCTGTATGCACTTAGACACCTTGGATAACCTAGTGTGGCATAACAGGCCTGTGTGCACTTGGACACACCGGATGACCTGGTGTGGCATAACAGGCCTGTATGCACTTAGAAGCCCCGGATAACCTAGTGTGGCACAACAGGCCTGTATGCACTTAGACACCTTGGATGACCTAGTGTGGCATAATAGGCCTGTGTGCACTTGGACGCCCTGGATGACCTAGTGTGGCATAACAAGCCTGTGTGCACTTGGACTCCCTAGATGACCTAGTGTGGCATAACAGGCATGTGTGCACTTGGAAGCCTCAGATAACCTAGTTTGGCATAACAGGCCTGTAGGCATAACAGGCCTGTATGCACTTAGACAGCTTGAATGCCCTAGTGTGGCATAACAGGCCTGTGTGCACTTGGACGCCCCGGATGAACCAGTGTGGCATAACAGGCCTGTATGTACTTAGACAGCTTGAATGACCTAGTGTGGCATAACAGGCCTGTGTGCACTTAGACGCCCTGGATGACCTAATGTGGCATAACAGGCCTGTGTGCACTTGGATGCCTGGGATGACCTAGTGTGGCATAACAGGCATGTATGCACTTGGAATCCGCAGATGACCTAGTGTGGCATAACAGGCCTGTAAGCACTTAGACACCTTGATGACCTAGTGTGGCATAATAGGCCTGTGTGCACTTGGACACGCCGGATGACCTAGTGTGGCATAACAAGCCTGTGTGCACTTAGACACCTTGCATGACCTAGTGTGGCATAACATGCCTGTGTGCACTTGGACACCCCGGATGACCTGGTGTGGCATAACAGGCCTGTATGCACTTAGACGCCCCGGATGACCTAGTGTGGCATAACAGGCCTGTATGCACTTTGATGCCTCGGATGACCTAGAGTGGCATAACAGGCCTGTATGCACTAGGACACCCCAGATGACCTAGTGTGGCTCAACAGATCTGTAAGCACTTGGACACCTTGAATGATAACAGGCATGTATGCACTTAGATGCCTCGGATGACCTAGTGTGGCATAAAAGGCCTGTGTGCACTTGGACGCCCCGGATGACCTAGTGTGGCATAACAGGCCTGTATGCACTTGGACGCCCCAGATGATCTAGTTTGGCATAACAGGCCTGTGTGCACTTTGATGCCTCAGATGACCTAGTGTGGCATAACAGGCATGTGTGCACATGGAAGCCTTGGATAACCTAGTTTGGCATAACAGGCCTGTAGGCATAACAGGCCTGTATGCACTTAGACAGCTTGAATGATCTAGTGTGGCATAACAGGCCTGTGTGCACTTGGACGCCCCGGATGACCCAGTGCGGCATAACAGGCCTGTATGTACTTAGACAGCTTGAATGACCTTGTGTGGCATAACAGGCCTGTATGTACTTGGACTCCCCGGATGACCTAGTGTGGCATAACAGGCATGTATGCATTTGGACTCTGCAGATGACCTAGTGTGGCATAACAGGCCTGTACGCACTTCGACACCTTGGATGACCTAGTGTGGCATAATAGGCCTGTGTGCACTTGGACACCCCGGATGACCTAGTGTGGCATAACAAGCCTATGTGCACTTAGACACCTTGCATGACCTAGTGTGGCATAACATGCCTGTGTGCACTTGGACACCCCGGATGACCTGGTGTGGCATAACAGGCCTGTATACACTAAGACGCTCCGGATGAAGTAGTGTGGCATAACAGGCCTGTATGCACTTAGACGCCCCGGATGACCTAGTGTGGAATAACAGGCCTGTATGCACTTTGATGCCTCGGATGACCTAGAGTGGCATAACAGGCCTGTATGCACTTGGACAACCCAGATGACCTAGTGTGGCTCAACAGATCTGTAAGCACTTGGACACCTTGAATGATAACAGGCCTGTATGCACTTAGATGCCTCGGATGACCTAGTGTGGCATAAAAGGCCTGTGTGCACTTGGACCTCCCGATGTCCTAATGTGGCATAACAGGCCTGTGTGCACTTGGAAGCCCCGGATAAACTAGTGTGGCATAACAGGCCTATGTGCACTTGCACGACTTGGATGACCTAGTGTGGCATAACAGGCTTGTGTGCACTTGGACACCCCGGATGATCTAGTGTGGCAGTGCACTTGGACGCTCCGGTTGACCTAGTGTGGCATAACAGGCCTGTGTGCACTTGGATTCCTCGGATGACCTGTTGTGGCATAACAGGCCTGTGTGCACTTGGACGACCCAGATGACCTAGTGTGGCATAACAGGCCTGTGTGCAATTGGACGCCCCAGATGACCTAGTGTGGCATAACAGGCCTGTGTGCACTTGGATGCCACGGATGACCTAGTGTGGCATAACAGGCCTGTATGCACTTGGATGCCTCGGATGACCTAGTTTGGCATAAGAGGCCTGTATGCACTTGGACTCCCCAGATGACCTAGTGTGGCATAACAGACCTGTATGCACTTGGACGCCCCAGATGACCTAGTGTAGCATAACAGCCATGTGTGCACTTGGAAGCCCCAGATAACCTTGTTTGGCATAACAGGCCTGTAGGCATAACAGGCTTGTGTGCACTTAGGCAGCTTGGATGACCTAGTGTGGCATAACAGGCCTGTGTGCACTTGGACGCCCCGGATGACCCAGTGCGGCATAACAGGCCTGTATGTACTTAGACAGCTTGAATGACCTTGTGTGGCATAACAGGCCTGTATGTACTTGGACTCCCCCCCCGGATGACCTAGTGTGGCATAACAGGCATGTATGCATTTGGACTCTGCAGATGACCTAGTGTGGCATAACAGGCCTGTACGCACTTCGACACCTTGGATGACCTAGTGTGGCATAATAGGCCTGTGTGCACTTGGACACCCCGGATGACCTAGTGTGGCATAACAAGCATATGTGCACTTAGACACCTTGCATGACCTAGTGTGGCATAACATGCCTGTGTGCACTTGGACACCCCGGATGACCTGGTGTGGCATAACAGGCCTGTATACACTAAGACGCTCCGGATGAAGTAGTGTGGCATAAAAGGCCTGTATGCACTTAGACGCCCCGGATGACCTAGTGTGGAATAACAGGCCTGTATGCACTTTGATGCCTCGGATGACCTAGAGTGGCATAACAGGCCTGTATGCACTAGGACAACCCAGATGACCTAGTGTGGCTCAACAGATCTGTAAGCACTTGGACACCTTGAATGATAACAGGCCTGTATGCACTTAGATGCCTCGGATGACCTAGTGTGGCATAAAAGGCCTGTGTGCACTTGGACCTCCCGATGTCCTAATGTGGCATAACAGGCCTGTGTGCACTTGGAAGCCCCGGATAAACTAGTGTGGCATAACAGGCCTATGTGCACTTGCACGACCCGGATGACCTAGTGTGGCATAACAGGCTTGTGTGCACTTGGACACCCCGGATGATCTAGTGTGGCAGTGCACTTGGACGCTCCGGATAACCTAGTGTGGCATAACAGGCCTGTGTGCACTTGGATTCCTCGGATGACCTGTTGTGGCATAACAGGCCTGTGTGCACTTGGACGACCCAGATGACCTAGTGTGGCATAACAGGCCTGTGTGCAATTGGACGCCCCAGATGACCTAGTGTGGCATAACAGGCCTGTGTGCACTTGGATGCCACGGATGACCTAGTGTGGCATAACAGGCCTGTATGCACTTGGACCTCCCGATTGATCTAGTGTGGCATAACAGGCCTGTGTGCACTTGGATGCCTCGCATGACCTAGTTTGGCATAAGAGGCCTGTATGCACTTGGACTCCCCAGATGACCTAGTGTGGCATAACAGACCTGTATGCACTTGGACGCCCCAGATGACCTAGTGTAGCATAACAGCCATGTGTGCACTTGGAAGCCCCAGATAACCTTGTTTGGCATAACAGGCCTGTAGGCATAACAGGCTTGTGTGCACTTAGGCAGCTTGGATGACCTAGTGTGGCATAACAGGCCGGTGTGCACTTGGACGCCCGGGATGACCTAGTGTGGCATAACAGGCCTGTATGCACTTAGAAGCCCCGGATAACCTAGTGTGGCATAACAGGCCTGTATGCACTTAGACACCTTGGATAACCTAGTGTGGCATAACAGGCCTGTGTGCACTTGGACACACCGGATGACCTGGTGTGGCATAACAGGCCTGTATGGACTTAGAAGCCCCGGATAACCTAGTGTGGCATAACAGGCCTGTATGCACTTAGACACCTTGGATGACCTAGTGTGGCATAATAGGCCTGTGTGCACTTGGACGCCCTGGATGACCTAGTGTGGCATAACAAGCCTGTGTGCACTTAGACACCTTGCATGACCTAGTGTGGCATAACATGCCTGTTTGCACTTGGACACCCCGGATGACCTGGTGTGGCATAACAGGCCTGAATGCACTTAGACGCCCCGGATGACCTAGTGTGGCATAAAAAGCATGTATGCACTTTGATGCCTCGGATGACCTAGAGTGGCATAACAGGCCTGTATGCACTAGGACAACCCAGATGATCTAGTGTGGCTCAACAGATCTGTATGCACTTGGACACCTTGAATGATAACAGGCCTGTATGCACTTAGATGCCCCGGATGACCTAGTGTGGCATAACGGGCCTGTGTGCACTTGGACGCCCTGGATGATCTAGTGTGGCGGTGCACTTGGACGCTCCGGATGACCTAGTGTGGCATAACAGGCCTGTGTGCACTTGGATGCCTCGGATGACCTATTGTGGCATAACAACCCTGTGTGCACTTGGACGACCCGGATGACCTAGTGTGGCATAACAGGCCTGTGTGCACTTGGACGCCCCGGATGACCTAGTGTGGCATAACAGGCCTGTGTGCACTTGGACGCCACAGATGACCTAGTGTGGCATAACAGGCCTGTATGCACTTGGATTCCCCGGATGACCTAGTGTGGCATAACAGACCTGTATGCACTTGGACGCCCCGATTGATCTAGTGTGGCATAACGGGCCTGTGTGCACTTGGATGCCTCAGATTACCTAGTTTGGCATAAGAGGCCTGTATGCACTTGGACTCCCCGGATGACCTAGTGTGGCATAACAGACCTGTATGCACTTGGACGCCCCAGATGACCTAGTGTGGCATAACAGCCATGTGTGCACTTGGAAGCCCCGGATAACCTAGTTTGCCATAACAGGCCTGTAGGCATAACAGGCTTGTGTGCACTTAGGCAGCTTGGATGACCTAGTGTGGCATAACAGGCCTGTGTGCACTTGGACGCCCGGGATGACCTAGTGTGGCATAACAGGCCTGTATGTACTTAGACGCCCCGGATGACCTAGTGTGGCATAACCGGCCTGTATGCACTTAGACACCTTGGATGACCTAGTCTGGCATCACAGGTCTGTGTGCACTTGGACGCCCCGGATGACCTAGTGTGGCATAACAGGCCTGTATGCACTTAGACGCCCCGGATGGCCTAGTGTGGCATAACAGGCCTGTATGCACTTTGATGCCTCGGATGACCTAGACTGGCATAACAGGCCTGTATGCACTAGGACACCCCAGATGACCTAGTGTGGCTCAACAGATCTGTAAGCACTTGAACACCTTGAATGATAACAGGCCTGTATGCACTTAGATGCCTCGAATGACCTAGTGTGGCATAAAAGGCCTGTATGCACTTGGACGCCCTGGATGTCCTAATGTGGCATAACAGGCCTGTGTGCACTTGGAAGCCCCGGATAAACTAGTGTGGCATAACAGGCCTATGTGCACTTGGACGACCCGGATGACCTAGTGTGGCATAACGGGCCTCTGTGCACTTGGACGCCCCGGATGATCTAGTGTGGCAGTGCACTTGGACGCTCCGGATGACCTAGTGTGGCATAACAGGCCTGTGTGCACTTGGACGCCCCGGATGACCTAGTGTGGCATAACAGGCCTGTGTGCACTTGGACGCCACAGATGACCTAGTGTGGCATAACAGGCCTGTATGCACTTGGACTCCCCGGATGACCTAGTGTGGCATAACAGACCTGCATGCACTTGGACGCCCCGATTGATCTAGTGTGGCATAACAGGCCTGTGTGCACTTGGATGCCTCGGATGACCTAGTTTGGCATAAGAGGCCTGTATGCACTTGGACTCCCCGGATGACCTAGTGTGGCATAACAGACATGTATGCACTTGGACGCCCCAGATGACCTAGTGTGGCTCAACAGATCTGTAAGCACTTGGACACCTTGAATGATAACAGGCCTGTATGCACTTAGATGCCTCGGATGACCTAGTGTGGCATAAAAGGCCTGTGTGCACTTGGACACCCCGGATGTCCTAATGTGGCATAACAGGCCTGTGTGCACTTGGAAGCCCCGGATAAACTAGTGTGGCATAACAGGCCTATGTGCACTTGGACGACCTGGATGACCAAGTGTGGCATAACGGGTCTGTGTGCACTTGGACGCCCCGGATGATCTAGTGTGGCAGTGCACTTGGACGCTCCGGATGACCTAGTGTGGCATAACAGGCCTGTGTGCACTTGGATGCCTCGGATGACCTATTGTGGCATAACAGTCTATGTGCACTTGGACGCCCCAGATGACCTAGTGTGGCATAACAGGCCTGTGTGCACTTGGACGCCACGGATGACCTAGTGTGGCATAACAGGCCTGTATGCACTTGGACTCCCCGGATGACCTAGTGTGGCATAACAGACCTGTATGCACTTGGACGCCCCGATTGATCTAGTGTGGCATAACAGGCCTGTGTGCACTTGGATGCCTCGGATGACCTAGTTTGGCATAAGAGGCCTGTATGCACTTGGACTCCCCGGATGACCTAGTGTGGCATAACAGACCTGTATACACTTGGACGCCCCAGATGACCTAGTGTGGCATAACAGCCATGTGTGCACTTGGATGCCCCAGATAACCTAGTTTGGCATAACAGGCCTGTAGGCATAATAGACTTGTGTGCACTTAGGCAGCTTGGATGACCTAGTGTGGCATAAAAGGCCTGTGTGCACTTGGACGCCCGGGATGACCTAGTGTGGCATACCAGGCCTGTATGTATTTAGACGCCCCGGATGACCTAGTGTGGCATAACCAGCCTGTATGCACTTAGACACCTTGGATGACCTAGTGTGGCATCACAGGCCTGTTTGCACTTGAACGCCTCGGATGACCTAGTGTGGCATAACAGGCCTGTATGCACTTAGACACCTTGGATAACCTAGTGTGGCATAACAGGCCTGTGTGCACTTGGACACCCCGGATGACCTGGCGTGGCATAACAGGCCTGTATGCACTTAGAAGCCCCGGATGACCTAGTGTGGCATAACAGGCCTGTATGCACTTAGACACCTTGGATGACCTAGTGTGGCATAATAGGCCTGTGTGCACTTGGACCCCCTGGATGACCTAGTGTGGCATAACAAGCCTGTGTGCACTTAGACACCTTGCATGACCTAGTGTGGCATAACATGCCTGTGTGCACTTGGACACCCCGGATGACCTGGTGTGGCATAACAGGCCTGCATGCTTTTAGAAGCTCCGGATGACCTAGTGTGGCATAACAGGCCTGTATGCACTTAGACGCCCCGGATGACCTAGTGTGGCATAACAGGCCTGTATGCACTTTGATGCCTCGGATGATCTAGGGTGGCATAACAGCCCTGTATGCACTAGGACACCCCAGATGACCTAGTGTGGCTCAACAGATCTGTATGCACTTGGACACCTTGAATGATAACAGGCCTGTATGCACTTAGATGCCCCGGATGACCTAGTGTGGCAGAAAAGGCCTGTGTGCACTTGGAAGTCCCGGATGTCCTAATGTGGCATAACAGGCCTGTGTGCACTTGGAATCCCCGGATAAACTAGTGTGGCATAACAGGCCTATGTGCACTTGGACGACCCGGATGACCTAGTGTGGCATAACGGGCCTGTGTGCACTTGGACGCCCCGGATCATCTAGTGTGGCAGTGCACGTGGACGCTCCGGATGACCTAGTGTGGCATAACAGGCCTGTGTGCACTTGGATGCCTCGGATGACCTATTGTGGCATAACAGGCCTGTGTGCACTTGGACGACCCGGATGACCTATTGTGGCATAACAGGCCTGTGTGCACTTGGACGCCCCGGGTGACCTAGTGTGGCATAACAGGCCTGTGTGCACTTGGACGCCACGGATGACCTACTGTGGCATAACAGGCCTGTATGCACTTGGACTCCCCGGATGACCTAGTGTGGCATAACAGACCTGTATGCACTTGGACGCCCTGATTGATCTAGTGTGGCATAACCGGCCTGTGTGCACTTGGATGCCTCGGATGACCTAGTTTGGCATAAGAGGCCTGTATGCACTTGGACTCCCCGGATGACCTAGTGTGGCATAACAGACCTGTATGCACTTGGACGCCCCAGATGACCTAGTGTGGCATAACAGCCATGTGTGCACCTCGAAGCCCCGGATAACCTAGTTTGGCATAACAGGCCTGTAGGCATAATAGGCTTGTGTGCACTTAGGCAGCTTGGATGACCTAGTGTGGCATAACAGGCCTGTGTGCACTTGGATGCCCGGGATGACCTAGTGTGGCATAACAGGCCTGTATGTACTTAGATGCCCCGGATGACCTAGTGTGGCATAACAGGCCTGTATGTACTTAGATGCCCCGGATGACCTAGTGTGGCATAACAGCCCTGTATGCACTAGGACACCCCAGATGACCTAGTGTGGCTCAACAGATCTGTATGCACTTGGACACCTTGAATGATAACAGGCCTGTATGCACTTAGATGCCCCGGATGACCTAGTGTGGCATAAAAGGCCTGTGTGCACTTGGAAGCCCCGGATGTCCTAATGTGGCATAACAGGCCTGTGTGCCCTTGGAATCCCCGGATAAACTAGTGTGGCATAACAGGCCTATGTGCACTTGGACGACCCGGATGACCTAGTGTGGCATAACGGGCCTGTGTGCACTTGGACGCCCCGGATGATCTAGTGTGGCAGTGCACGTGGACGCTCCGGATGACCTAGTGTGGCATAACAGGCCTGTGTGCACGTGGATGCCTCGGATTACCTATTGTGGCATAACAGGCCTGTGTGCACTTGGACGACCCGGATGACCTAGTGTGGCATAACAGGCCTGTGTGCACTTGGACGCCCCTGGTGACCTAGTGTGGCATAACAGGCCTGTGTGCACTTGGACGCCACGGATGACCTACTGTGGCATAACAGGCCTGTATGCACTTGGACTCCCCGGATGACCTAGTGTGGCATAACAGACCTGTATGCACTTGGACGCCCTGATTGATCTAGAGTGGCATAACCGGCCTGTGTGCACTTGGATGCCTCGGATGACCTAGTTTGGCATAAGAGGCCTGTATGCACTTGGACTCCCCGGATGACCTAGTGTGGCATAACAGACCTGTATGCACTTGGACGCCCCAGATGACCTAGTGTGGCATAACAGCCATGTGTGCACCTCGAAGCCCCGGATAACCTAGTTTGGCATAACAGGCCTGTAGGCATAATAGGCTTGTGTGCACTTAGGCAGCTTGGATGACCTAGTGTGGCATAACAGGCCTGTGTGCACTTGGACGCCCGGGATGACCTAGTGTGGCATAACAGGCCTGTATGTACTTAGATGCCCCGGATGACCTAGTGTGGCATAACCGGCCTGTATGCACTTAGACACCTTGGATGACCTAGTGTGGCATCACAGGCCTGTTTGCACTTAGAAGCCCCAGATAACCTAGTGTGGCATAACAGGCCTGCATGCACTTAGACACCTTGGATGACCTAGTGTGGCATAATAGGCATGTATGCACTTGGACGCCCTGGATGACCTAGTGTGGCATAACAAGCCTGTGTGCACTTAGACACCTTGCATGACCTAGTGCCTGTTTGCACTTGGACACCCCGGATGACCTGGTGTGGCATAACAGGCCTGCATGCACTTAGACGCCCCGGATGACCTAGTGTGGCATAACAGGCCTGTATGCACTTAGACGCCCCGGATGACCTAGTGTGGCATAAAAAGCCTGTATGCACTTTGATGCCTCGGATGACCTAGAGTGGCATAACAGGCCTGTATGCACTAGGACACCCCAGATGATCTAGTGTGGCTCAACAGATCTATATGCACTTGGACACCTTGAATGATAACAGGCCTGTATGCACTTAGATGCCCCGGATGACCTATTGTGGCATAACAGGCCTGTGTGCACTTGG
Source organism: Ambystoma mexicanum (assembly GCF_040938575.1). Taxonomy (NCBI): domain Eukaryota; kingdom Metazoa; phylum Chordata; class Amphibia; order Caudata; family Ambystomatidae; genus Ambystoma; species Ambystoma mexicanum. The sequence goes on from NC_090931.1 coordinate 110,499,361, forward strand.
ACGACCCGGATGACCTAGTGTGGCATAACAGGCCTGTGTGCACTTGGACGCCCCGGGTGACCTAGTGTGGCATAACAGGCCTGTATGCACTTGGACTCCCCAGATGACCTAGTGTGGCATAACAGACCTGTATGCACTTGGACGCCCTGATTGATCTAGTGTGGCATAACCGGCCTGTGTGCACTTGGATGCCTCGGATGACCTAGTTTGGCATAAGAGGCCTGTATGCACTTGGACTCCCCGGATGACCTAGTGTGGCATAACAGACCTGTATGCACTTGGACGCCCCAGATGACCTAGTGTGGCATAACAGCCATGTGTGCACCTCGAAGCCCCGGATAACCTAGTTTGGCATAACAGGCCTGTAGGCATAATAGGCTTGTGTGCACTTAGGCAGCTTGGATGACCTAGTGTGGCATAACAGGCCTGTGCGCACTTGGACGCCCGGGATGACCTAGTGTGGCATAACAGGCCTGTATGTACTTAGATGCCCCGGATGACCTAGTGTGGCATAACAGGCCTGTATGTACTTAGATGCCCCGGATGACCTAGTGTGGCATAACAGCCCTGTATGCACTAGGACACCCCAGATGACCTAGTGTGGCTCAACAGATCTGTATGCACTTGGACACCTTGAATGATAACAGGCCTGTATGCACTTAGATGCCCCGGATGACCTAGTGTGGCATAAAAGGCCTGTGTGCACTTGGAAGCCCCGGATGTCCTAATGTGGCATAACAGGCCTGTGTGCACTTGGAATCCCCGGATAAACTAGTGTGGCATAACAGGCCTATGTGCACTTGGACGACCCGGATGACCTAGTGTGGCATAACGGGCCTGTGTGCACTTGGACGCCCCGGATGATCTAGTGTGGCAGTGCACGTGGACGCTCCGGATGACCTAGTGTGGCATAACAGGCCTGTGTGCACTTGGATGCCTCGGATGACCTATTGTGGCATAACAGGCCTGTGTGCACTTGGACGACCCGGATGACCTAGTGTGGCATAACAGGCCTGTGTGCACTTGGACGCCCCGGGTGACCTAGTGTGGCATAACAGGCCTGTGTGCAGTTGGACGCCACGGATGACCTACTGTGGCATAACAGGCCTGTATGCACTTGGACTCCCCGGATGACCTAGTGTGGCATAACAGACCTGTATGCACTTGAACGCCCTGATTGATCTAGTGTGGCATAACCGGCCTGTGTGCACTTGGATGCCTCGGATGACCTAGTTTGGCATAAGAGGCCTGTATGCACTTGGACTCCCCGGATGACCTAGTGTGGCATAACAGACCTGTATGCACTTGGACGCCCCAGATGACCTAGTGTGGCATAACAGCCATGTGTGCACCTCGAAGCCCCGGATAACCTAGTTTGGCATAACCGGGCTGTAGGCATAATAGGCTTGTGTGCACTTAGGCAGCTTGGATGACCTAGTGTGGCATAACAGGCCTGTGTGCACTTGGACGCCCGGGATGACCTAGTGTGGCATAACAGGCCTGTATGTACTTAGATGCCCCGGATGACCTAGTGTGGCATAACCGGCCTGCATGCACTTAGACACCTTGGATGACCTAGTGTGGCATAATAGGCATGTATGCACTTGGACGCCCTGGATGACCTAGTGTGGCATAACAAGCCTGTGTGCACTTAGACACCTTGCATGACCTAGTGCCTGTTTGCACTTGGACACCCCGGATGACCTGGTGTGGCATAACAGGCCTGCATGCACTTAGACGCCCCGGATGACCTAGTGTGGCATAAAAAGCCTGTATGCACTTTGATGCCTCGGATGACCTAGAGTGGCATAACAGGCCTGTATGCACTAGGACACCCCAGATGATCTAGTGTGGCTCAACAGATCTATATGCACTTGGACACCTTGAATGATAACAGGCCTGTATGCACTTAGATGCCCCGGATGACCTAGTGTGGCATAACGGGCCTGTGTGCACTTGGACGCCCTGGATGATCGAGTGTGGCGGTGCACTTGGACGCTCCGGATGACCTATTGTGGCATAACAGGCCTGTGTGCACTTGGACGACCCGGATGACCTAGTGTGGCATAACAGGCCTGTGTGCACTTGGACGCCCCGGATGACCTAGTGTGGCATAACAGGCCTGTGTGCACTTGGACGCCACAGATGACCTAGTGTGGCATAAAAGGCCTGTATGCACTTGGATTCCCCCGGATGACCTAGTGTGGCATAACAGACCTGTATGCACTTGGACGCCCCGATTGATCTAGTGTGGCATAACGGGCCTGTGTGCACTTGGATGCCTCAGATGACCTAGTTTGGCATAAGAGGCCTCTATGCACTTGGACTCCCCGGATGACCTAGTGTGGCATAACAGACCTGTATGCACTTGGACGCCCCAGATGACCTAGTGTGGCATAACAGCCATGTGTGCACTTGGAAGCCCCGGATAACCTAGTTTGCCATAACAGGCCTGTAGGCATAACAGGCTTGTCTGCACTTAGGCAGCTTGGACGACCTAGTGTGGCATATCAGGCCTGTGTGCACTTGGACGCCCGGGATGACCTAGTGTGGCATAACAGGCCTATATGTACTTAGACGCCCCGGATGACCTAGTGTGGCATAACCGGCCTGTATGCACTTAGACACCTTGGATGACCTAGTGTGGCATCACAGGCCTGTGTGCACTTGGACGCCCCGGATGACCTAGTGTGGCATAACAGGCCTGTATGCACTTAGACGCCCCGGATGGCCTAGTGTGGCATAACAGCCCTGTATGCACTTTGATGCCTCGGATGACCTAGACTGGCATAACAGGCCTGTATGCACTAGGACACCCCAGATGACCTAGTGTGGCTCAACAGATCTGTAAGCACTTGGACACCTTGAATGATAACAGGCCTGTATGCACTTAGATGCCTCGAATGACCTAGTGTGGCATAAAAGGCCTGTATGCACTTGGACGCCCCGGATGTCCTAATGTGGCATAACAGGCCTGTGTGCACTTGGAAGCCCCGGATAAACTAGTGTGGCATAACAGGCCTATGTGCACTTGGACGACCCGGATGACCTAGTGTGGCATAACGGGCCTCTGTGCACTTGGACGCCCCGGATGATCTAGTGTGGCAGTGCACTTGGACGCTCCGGATGACCTAGTGTGGCATAACAAGCCTGTGTGCACTTGGACGCCCCGGATGACCTAGTGTGGCATAACAGGCCTGTGTGCACTTGGACGCCACGGATGACCTAGTGTGGCATAACAGGCCTGTATGCACTTGGACACCTTGGATGACCTAGTGTGGCATAATAGGCCTGTGTGCACTTGGACGCCCTGGATGACCTAGTGTGGCATAACAAGCCTGTGTGCACTTGGACTCCCTAGATGACCTAGTGTGGAATAACAGGCATGTGTGCACTTGGAAGCCTCAGATAACCTAGTTTGGCATAACAGGCCTGTAGGCATAACAGGCCTGTATGCACTTAGAAAGCTTGAATGCCCTAGTGTGGCATAACAGGCCTGTGTGCACTTGGACGCCCCGGATGAACCAGTGTGGCATAACAGGCCTGTATGTACTTAGACAGCTTGAATGACCTAGTGTGGCATAACAGGCCTGTGTGCGCTTAGACGCCCTGGATGACCTAATGTTGCATAACAGGCCTGTGTGCACTTGGATGCCTGGGATGACCTAGTGTGGCATAACAGGCCTGTATGCACTTGGACTCCCCGGATGACCTAGTGTGGCATAACAGGCATGTATGCACTTGGAATCCGCAGATGACCTAGTGTGGCATAACAGGCCTGTAAGCACTTAGACACCTTGGATGACCTAGTGTGGCATAATAGGCCTGTGTGCACTTGGACACGCCGGATGACCTAGTGTGGCATAACAAGCCTGTGTGCACTTAGACACCTTGCATGACCTAGTGTGGCATAACATGCCTGTGTGCACTTGGACACCCCGGATGACCTGGTGTGGCATAACAGGCCTGTATGCACTTAGACGCCCCGGATGACCTAGTGTGGCATAACAGGCCTGTATGCACTTTGATGCCTCGGATGACCTAGAGTGGCATAACAGGCCTGTATGCACTAGGACACCCCAGATGACCTAGTGTGGCTCAACAGATCTGTAAGCACTTGGACACCTTGAATGATAACAGGCATGTATGCACTTAGATGCCTCGGATGACCTAGTGTGGCATAACAGGCCTGTATGCACTTGGACGCCCCAGATGATCTAGTTTGGCATAACAGGCCTGTGTGCACTTTGATGCCTCGGATGACCTAGTGTGGCATAACAGGCATGTGTGCACATGGAAGCCTTGGATAACCTAGTTTGGCATAACAGGCCTGTAGGCATAACAGGCCTGTATGCACTTAGACAGCTTGAATGACCTAGTGTGGCATAACAGGCCTGTGTGCACTTGGACGCCCCGGATGACCCAGTGCGGCATAACAGGCCTGTATGTACTTAGACAGCTTGAATGACCTTGTGTGGCATAACAGGCCTGTATGCACTTGGACTCCCCGGATGACCTAGTGTGGCATAACAGGCATGTATGCATTTGGACTCTGCAGATGACCTAGTGTGGCATAACAGGCCTATACGCACTTCGACACCTTGGATAACCTAGTGTGGCATAATAGGCCTGTGTGCACTTGGACACCCCGGATGACCTAGTGTGGCATAACAAGCATATGTGCACTTAGACACCTTGCATGACCTAGTGTGGCATAACATGCCTGTGTGCACTTGTACACCCCGGATGACCTGGTGTGGCATAACAGGCCTGTATACACTAAGACGCTCCGGATGAAGTAGTGTGGCATAACAGGCCTGTATGCACTTAGACGCCCCGGATGACCTAGTGTGGAATAACAGGCCTGTATGCACTTTGATGCCTCGGATGACCTAGAGTGGCATAACAGGCCTGTATGCACTAGGACAACCCAGATGACCTAGTGTGGCTCAACAGATCTGTAAGCACTTGGACACCTTGAATGATAACAGGCCTGTATGCACTTAGATGCCTCGGATGACCTAGTGTGGCATAAAAGGCCTGTGTGCACTTGGACCTCCCGATGTCCTAATGTGGCATAACAGGCCTGTGTGCACTTGGAAGCCCCGGATAAACTAGTGTGGCATAACAGGCCTATGTGCACTTGCACGACCCGGATGACCTAGTGTGGCATAACGGGCTCGTGTGCATTTGGACACCCCGGATGATCTAGTGTGGCAGTGCACTTGGACGCTCCGGATGACCTAGTGTGGCATAACAGGCCTGTGTGCACTTGGATTCCTCGGATGACCTGTTGTGGCATAACAGGCCTGTGTGCACTTGGACGACCCAGATGACCTAGTGTGGCATAACAGGCCTGTGTGCAATTGGACGCCCCAGATGACCTAGTGTGGCATAACAGGCCTGTGTGCACTTGGATGCCACGGATGACCTAGTGTGGCAAAACAGGCCTGTATGCACTTGGACCTCCCGATTGATCTAGTGTGGCATAACAGGCCTGTGTGCACTTGGATGCCTCGGATGACCTAGTTTGGCATAAGAGGCCTGTATGCACTTGGACTCCCCAGATGACCTAGTGTGGCATAACAGACCTGTATGCACTTGGAAGCCCCAGATAACCTAGTTTGGCATAACAGGCCTGTAGGCATAACAGGCTTGTGTGCACTTAGGCAGCTTGGATGACCTAGTGTGGCATAACAGGCCTGTGTGCACTTGGACGCCCGGGATGACCTAGTGTGGCATAACAGGCCTGTATGCACTTAGAAGCCCCGGATAACCTAGTGTGGCATAACAGGCCTGTATGCACTTAGACACCTTGGATAACCTAGTGGGGCATAACAGGCCTGTGTGCACTTGGACACACCGGATGACCTGGTGTGGCATAACAGGCCTGTATAGACTTAGAAGCCCCGGATAACCTAGTGTGGCATAACAGGCCTGTATGCACTTAGACACCTTGGATGACCTAGTGTGGCATAATAGGCATGTGTGCACTTGGACGCCCTGGATGACCTAGTGTGGCATAACAAGCCTGTGTGCACTTAGACACCTTGCATGACCTAGTGTGGCATAACATGCCTGTTTGCACTTGGACACCCCGGATGACCTGGTGTGGCATAACAGGCCTGCATGCACTTAGACGCCCCGGATGACCTAGTGTGGCATAAAAAGCATGTATGCACTTTGATGCCTCGGATGACCTAGAGTGGCATAACAGGCCTGTATGCACTAGGACACCCCAGATGATCTAGTGTGGCTCAACAGATCTGTATGCACTTGGACACCTTGAATGATAACAGGCCTGTATGCACTTAGATGCCCCGGATGACCTAGTGTGGCATAACGGGCCTGTGTGCACTTGGACGCCCTGGATGATCTAGTGTGGCGGTGCACTTGGACGCTCCGGATGACCTAGTGTGGCATAACAGGCCTGTGTGCACTTGGATGCCTCGGATGACCTATTGTGGCATAACAGGCCTGTGTGCACTTGGACGACCCGGATGACCTAGTGTGGCATAACAGGCCTGTGTGCACTTGGACCCCCCGGATGACCTAGTGTGGCATAACAGGCCTGTGTGCACTTGGACGCCACAGATGACCTAGTGCGGCATAACAGGCCTGTATGCACTTGGATTCCCCGGATGACCTAGTGTGGCATAACAGACCTGTATGCACTTGGACGCCCCGATTGATCTAGTGTGGCATAACGGGCCTGTGTGCACTTGGATGCCTCAGATTACCTAGTTTGGCATAAGAGGCCTGTATGCACTTGGACTCCCCGGATGACCTAGTGTGGCATAACAGACCTGTATGCACTTGGACGCCCCAGATGACCTAGTGTGGCATAACAGCCATGTGTGCACTTGGAAGCCCCGGATAACCTAGTTTGCCATAACAGGCCTGTAGGCATAACAGGCTTGTGTGCACTTAGGCAGCTTGGATGACCTAGTGTGGCATAACAGGCCTGTGTGCACTTGGACGCCCGGGATGACCTAGTGTGGCATAACAGGCCTATATGTACTTAGACGCCCCGGATGACCTAGTGTGGCATAACCGGCCTGTATGCACTTAGACACCTTGGATGACCTAGTGTGGCATCACAGGTCTGTGTGCACTTGGACACCCCGGATGACCTAGTGTGGCATAACAGGCCTGTATGCACTTAGACGCCCCGGATGGCCTAGTGTGGCATAACAGGCCTGTATGCACTTTGATGCCTCGGATGACCTAGACTGGCATAACAGGCCTGCATGCACTAGGACACCCCAGATGACCTAGTGTGGCTCAACAGATCTGTAAGCACTTGAACACCTTGAATGATAACAGGCCTGTATGCACTTAGATGCCTCGAATGACCTAGTGTGGCATAAAAGGCCTGTATGCACTTGGACGCCCTGGATGTCCTAATGTGGCATAACAGGCCTGTGTGCACATGGAAGCCCCGGATAAACTAGTGTGGCATAACAGGCCTATGTGCACTTGGACGACCCGGATGACCTAGTGTGGCATAACGGGCCTCTGTGCACTTGGACGCCCCGGATGATCTAGTGTGGCAGTGCACTTGGACGCTCCGGAATGACCTAGTGTGGCATAACAAGCCTGTGTGCACTTGGATGCCTCGATGACCTATTGTGGCATAACAGGCCTGTGTGCACTTGGACGCCCCGGATGACCTAGTGTGGCATAACAGGCCTGTGTGCACTTGGACGCCCCGGATGACCTAGTGTGGCATAACAGGCCTGTGTGCACTTGGACGCCACAGATGACCTAGTGTGGCATAACAGGCCTGTGTGCACTTGGACTCCCGGATGACCTAGTGTGGCATAACAGACCTGCATGCACTTGGACGCCCCGATTGATCTAGTGTGGCATAACAGACCTGTGTGCACTTGGATGCCTCGGATGACCTAGTTTGGCATAAGAGGCCTGTATGCACTTGGACTCCCCGGATGACCTAGTGTGGCATAACAGACATGTATGCACTTGGACGCCCCAGATGACCTAGTGTGGCTCAACAGATCTGTAAGCACTTGGACACCTTGAATGATAACAGGCCTGTATGCACTTAGATGCCTCGGATGACCTAGTGTGGCATAAAAGGCCTGTGTGCACTTGGACACCCCGGATGTCCTAATGTGGCATAACAGGCCTGTGTGCACTTGGAAGCCCCGGATAAACTAGTGTGGCATAACAGGCCTATGTGCACTTGGACGACCCGGATGACCTAGTGTGGCATAACGGGTCTGTGTGCACTTGGACGCCCCGGATGATCTAGTGTGGCAGTGCACTTGGACGCTCCGGATGACCTAGTGTGGCATAACAGGCATGTGTGCACTTGGATGCCTCGGATGACCTATTGTGGCATAACAGGCCTATGTGCACTTGGACGCCCCAGATGACCTAGTGTGGCATAACAGGCCTGTGTGCACTTGGACGCCACGGATGACCTAGTGTGGCATAACAGGCCTGTATGCACTTGGACGCCCCGATTGATCTAGTGTGGCATAACAGGCCTGTGTGCACTTGGATGCCTCGGATGACCTAGTTTGGCATAAGAGGCCTGTATTCACTTGGACTCCCCGGATGACCTAGTGTGGCATAACAGACCAGTATACACTTGGACGCCCCAGATGACCTAGTGTGGCATAACAGCCATGTGTGCACTTGGATGCCCCAGATAACCTAGTTTGGCATAACAGGCCTGTAGGCATAACAGGCTTGTGTGCACTTAGGCAGCTTGGATGACCTAGTGTGGCATAAAAGGCCTGTGTGCACTTGGACGCCCGGGATGACCTAGTGTGGCATAACAGGCCTGTATGTATTTAGACGCCCCGGATGACCTAGTGTGGCATAACCAGCCTGTATGCACTTAGACACCTTGGATGACCTAGTGTGGCATCACAGGCCTGTTTGCACTTGAACGCCTCGGATGACCTAGTGTGGCATAACAGGCCTGTATGCACTTAGACACCTTGGATAACCTAGTGTGGCATAACAGGCCTGTGTGCACTTGGACACCCCGGATGACCTGGCGTGGCATAACAGGCTGTATGCACTTAGAAGCCCCGGATGACCTAGTGTGGCATAACAGGCCTGTATGCACTTAGACACCTTGGATGACCTAGTGTGGCATAATAGGCCTGTGTGCACTTGGACCCCCTGGATGACCTAGTGTGGCATAACATGCCTGTGTGCACTTAGACACCTTGCATGACCTAGTGTGGCATAACATGCCTGTGCGCACTTGGACACCCCGGATGACCTGGTGTGGCATAACAGGCCTGCATGCACTTAGAAGCTCCGGATGACCTAGTGTGGCATAACAGGCCTGTATGCACTTAGACGCCCCGGATGACCTAGTGTGGCATAACAGGCCTGTATGCACTTTGATGCCTCGGATGATCTAGGGTGGCATAACAGCCCTGTATGCACTAGGACACCCCAGATGCCCTAGTGTGGCTCAACAGATCTGTATGCACTTGGACACCTTGAATGATAACAGGCCTGTATGCACTTAGATGCCCCGGATGACCTAGTGTGGCATAAAAGGCCTGTGTGCACTTGGATGCCCCGGATGTCCTAATGTGGCATAACAGGCCTGTATGCACTAGGACACCCCAGATGATCTAGTGTGGCTCAACAGATCTGTATGCACTTGGACACCTTGAATGATAACAGGCCTGTATGCACTTAGATGCCCCGGATGACCTAGTGTGGCATAACGGGCCTGTGTGCACTTGGACGCCCTGGATGATCTAGTGTGGCGGTGCACTTGGACGCTCCGGATGACCTAGTGTGGCATAACAGGCCTGTGTGCACTTGGATGCCTCGGATGACCTATTGTGGCATAACAGGCCTGTGTGCACTTGGACGACCCGGATGACCTAGTGTGGCATAACAGGCCTGTGTGCACTTGGACCCCCCGGATGACCTAGTGTGGCATAACAGGCCTGTGTGCACTTGGACGCCACAGATGACCTAGTGCGGCATAACAGGCCTGTATGCACTTGGATTCCCCGGATGACCTAGTGTGGCATAACAGACCTGTATGCACTTGGACGCCCCGATTGATCTAGTGTGGCATAACGGGCCTGTGTGCACTTGGATGCCTCAGATTACCTAGTTTGGCATAAGAGGCCTGTATGCACTTGGACTCCCCGGATGACCTAGTGTGGCATAACAGACCTGTATGCACTTGGACGCCCCAGATGACCTAGTGTGGCATAACAGCCATGTGTGCACTTGGAAGCCCCGGATAACCTAGTTTGCCATAACAGGCCTGTAGGCATAACAGGCTTGTGTGCACTTAGGCAGCTTGGATGACCTAGTGTGGCATAACAGGCCTGTGTGCACTTGGACGCCCGGGATGACCTAGTGTGGCATAACAGGCCTATATGTACTTAGACGCCCCGGATGACCTAGTGTGGCATAACCGGCCTGTATGCACTTAGACACCTTGGATGACCTAGTGTGGCATCACAGGTCTGTGTGCACTTGGACACCCCGGATGACCTAGTGTGGCATAACAGGCCTGTATGCACTTAGACGCCCCGGATGGCCTAGTGTGGCATAACAGGCCTGTATGCACTTTGATGCCTCGGATGACCTAGACTGGCATAACAGGCCTGCATGCACTAGGACACCCCAGATGACCTAGTGTGGCTCAACAGATCTGTAAGCACTTGAACACCTTGAATGATAACAGGCCTGTATGCACTTAGATGCCTCGAATGACCTAGTGTGGCATAAAAGGCCTGTATGCACTTGGACGCCCTGGATGTCCTAATGTGGCATAACAGGCCTGTGTGCACATGGAAGCCCCGGATAAACTAGTGTGGCATAACAGGCCTATGTGCACTTGGACGACCCGGATGACCTAGTGTGGCATAACGGGCCTCTGTGCACTTGGACGCCCCGGATGATCTAGTGTGGCAGTGCACTTGGACGCTCCGGAATGACCTAGTGTGGCATAACAAGCCTGTGTGCACTTGGATGCCTCGATGACCTATTGTGGCATAACAGGCCTGTGTGCACTTGGACGCCCCGGATGACCTAGTGTGGCATAACAGGCCTGTGTGCACTTGGACGCCCCGGATGACCTAGTGTGGCATAACAGGCCTGTGTGCACTTGGACGCCACAGATGACCTAGTGTGGCATAACAGGCCTGTGTGCACTTGGACTCCCGGATGACCTAGTGTGGCATAACAGACCTGCATGCACTTGGACGCCCCGATTGATCTAGTGTGGCATAACAGACCTGTGTGCACTTGGATGCCTCGGATGACCTAGTTTGGCATAAGAGGCCTGTATGCACTTGGACTCCCCGGATGACCTAGTGTGGCATAACAGACATGTATGCACTTGGACGCCCCAGATGACCTAGTGTGGCTCAACAGATCTGTAAGCACTTGGACACCTTGAATGATAACAGGCCTGTATGCACTTAGATGCCTCGGATGACCTAGTGTGGCATAAAAGGCCTGTGTGCACTTGGACACCCCGGATGTCCTAATGTGGCATAACAGGCCTGTGTGCACTTGGAAGCCCCGGATAAACTAGTGTGGCATAACAGGCCTATGTGCACTTGGACGACCCGGATGACCTAGTGTGGCATAACGGGTCTGTGTGCACTTGGACGCCCCGGATGATCTAGTGTGGCAGTGCACTTGGACGCTCCGGATGACCTAGTGTGGCATAACAGGCATGTGTGCACTTGGATGCCTCGGATGACCTATTGTGGCATAACAGGCCTATGTGCACTTGGACGCCCCAGATGACCTAGTGTGGCATAACAGGCCTGTGTGCACTTGGACGCCACGGATGACCTAGTGTGGCATAACAGGCCTGTATGCACTTGGACGCCCCGATTGATCTAGTGTGGCATAACAGGCCTGTGTGCACTTGGATGCCTCGGATGACCTAGTTTGGCATAAGAGGCCTGTATTCACTTGGACTCCCCGGATGACCTAGTGTGGCATAACAGACCAGTATACACTTGGACGCCCCAGATGACCTAGTGTGGCATAACAGCCATGTGTGCACTTGGATGCCCCAGATAACCTAGTTTGGCATAACAGGCCTGTAGGCATAACAGGCTTGTGTGCACTTAGGCAGCTTGGATGACCTAGTGTGGCATAAAAGGCCTGTGTGCACTTGGACGCCCGGGATGACCTAGTGTGGCATAACAGGCCTGTATGTATTTAGACGCCCCGGATGACCTAGTGTGGCATAACCAGCCTGTATGCACTTAGACACCTTGGATGACCTAGTGTGGCATCACAGGCCTGTTTGCACTTGAACGCCTCGGATGACCTAGTGTGGCATAACAGGCCTGTATGCACTTAGACACCTTGGATAACCTAGTGTGGCATAACAGGCCTGTGTGCACTTGGACACCCCGGATGACCTGGCGTGGCATAACAGGCTGTATGCACTTAGAAGCCCCGGATGACCTAGTGTGGCATAACAGGCCTGTATGCACTTAGACACCTTGGATGACCTAGTGTGGCATAATAGGCCTGTGTGCACTTGGACCCCCTGGATGACCTAGTGTGGCATAACATGCCTGTGTGCACTTAGACACCTTGCATGACCTAGTGTGGCATAACATGCCTGTGCGCACTTGGACACCCCGGATGACCTGGTGTGGCATAACAGGCCTGCATGCACTTAGAAGCTCCGGATGACCTAGTGTGGCATAACAGGCCTGTATGCACTTAGACGCCCCGGATGACCTAGTGTGGCATAACAGGCCTGTATGCACTTTGATGCCTCGGATGATCTAGGGTGGCATAACAGCCCTGTATGCACTAGGACACCCCAGATGCCCTAGTGTGGCTCAACAGATCTGTATGCACTTGGACACCTTGAATGATAACAGGCCTGTATGCACTTAGATGCCCCGGATGACCTAGTGTGGCATAAAAGGCCTGTGTGCACTTGGATGCCCCGGATGTCCTAATGTGGCATAACAGGCCTGTGTGCACTTGGAATCCCCGGATAAACTAGTGTGGCATAACAGGCCTATGTGCACTTGGATGACCCGGATGACCTAGTGTGGCATAACGGGCCTGTGTGCACTTGGATGCCTCGGGTGACCTATTGTGGCATAACAGGCCTGTGTGCACTTGGACGACCCGGATGACCTAGTGTGGCATAACAGGCCTGTGTGCACTTGGACGCCCCGGGTGACCTAGTGTGGCATAACAGGCCTGTGTGCACTTGAACGCCACGGATGACCTACTGTGGCATAACAGGCCTGTATGCACTTAGACACCTTGGATAACCTAGTGTGGCATAACAGGCCTGTGTGCACTTGGACACCCCGGATGACCTGGCGTGGCATAACAGGCCTGTATGCACTTAGAAGCCCCGGATGACCTAGTGTGGCATAACAGGCCTGTATGCACTTAGATACCTTGGATGACCTAGTGTGGCATAATAGGCCTGTGTGCACTTGGACCCCCTGGATGACCTAGTGTGGCATAACAAGCCTGTGTGCACTTAGACACCTTGCATGACCTAGTGTGGCATAACATGCCTGTGCGCACTTGGATACCCCGGATGACCTGGTGTGGCATAACAGGCCTGCATGCACTTAGAAGCTCCGGATGACCTAGTGTGGCATAACAGGCCTGTATGCACTTAGACGCCCCGGATGACCTAGTGTGGCATAACAGGCCTGTATGCACTTTGATGCCTCGGATGATCTAGGGTGGCATAACAGCCCTGTATGCACTAGGACACCCCAGATGCCCTAGTGTGGCTCAACAGATCTGTATGCACTTGGACACCTTGAATGATAACAGGCCTGTATGCACTTAGATGCCCCGGATGACCTAGTGTGGCATAAAAGGCCTGTGTGCACTTGGAAGCCCCGGATGTCCTAATGTGGCATAACAGGCCTGTGTGCACTTGGAATCCCCGGATAAACTAGTGTGGCATAACAGGCCTATGTGCACTTGGATGACCCGGATGACCTAGTGTGGCATAACGGGCCTGTGTGCACTTGGATGCCTCGGGTGACCTATTGTGGCATAACAGGCCTGTGTGCACTTGGACGACCCGGATGACCTAGTGTGGCATAACAGGCCTGTGTGCACTTGGACGCCCCGGGTGACCTAGTGTGGCATAACAGGCCTGTGTGCACTTGAACGCCACGGATGACCTACTGTGGCATAACAGGCCTGTATGCACTTAGACACCTTGGATAACCTAGTGTGGCATAACAGGCCTGTGTGCACTTGGACACCCCGGATGACCTGGCGTGGCATAACAGGCCTGTATGCACTTAGAAGCCCCGGATGACCTAGTGTGGCATAACAGGCCTGTATGCACTTAGATACCTTGGATGACCTAGTGTGGCATAATAGGCCTGTGTGCACTTGGACCCCCTGGATGACCTAGTGTGGCATAACAAGCCTGTGTGCACTTAGACACCTTGCATGACCTAGTGTGGCATAACATGCCTGTGCGCACTTGGACACCCCGGATGACCTGGTGTGGCATAACAGGCCTGCATGCACTTAGAAGCTCCGGATGACCTAGTGTGGCATAACAGGCCTGTATGCACTTAGACACCCCGGATGACCTAGTGTGGCATAACAGGCCTGTATGCACTTTGATGCCTCGGATGATCTAGGGTGGCATAACAGCCCTGTATGCACTAGGACACCCCAGATGCCCTAGTGTGGCTCAACAGATCTGTATGCACTTGGACACCTTGAATGATAACAGGCCTGTATGCACTTAGATGCCCCGGATGACCTAGTGTGGCATAAAAGGCCTGTGTGCACTTGGAAGCCCCGGATGTCCTAATGTGGCATAACAGGCCTGTGTGCACTTGGAATCCCCGGATAAACTAGTGTGGCATAACAGGCCTATGTGCACTTGGACGACCCGGATGACCTAGTGTGGCATAACGGGCCTGTGTGCACTTGGACGCCCCGGATGATCTAGTGTGGCAGTGCACGTGGACGCTCCGGATGACCTAGTGTGGCATAACAGGCCTGTGTGCACTTGGATGCCTCGGGTGACCTATTGTGGCATAACAGGCCTGTGTGCACTTGGACGACCCGAATGACCTAGTGTGGCATAACAGGCCTGTGTGCACTTGGACGCCCCGGGTGACCTAGTGTGGCATAACAGGCCTGTGTGCACTTGGACGCCACGGATGACCTACTGTGGCATAACAGGCCTGTATGCACTTGGACTCCCCGGATGACCTAGTGTGGCATAACAGACCTGTATGCACTTGGACGCCCTGATTGATCTGGTGTGGCATAACCGGCCTGTGTGCACTTGGATGCCTCGGATGACCTAGTTTGGCATAAGAGGCCTGTATGCACTTGGACTCCCCGGATGAACTAGTGTGGCATAACAGACCTGTATGCACTTGGACGCCCCAGATGACCTAGTGTGGCATAACAGCCATGTGTGCACCTCGAAGCCCCGGATAACCTAGTTTGGCATAACAGGCCTGTGTGCACTTGGACGCCCGGGGTGACCTAGTGTGGCATAACAGGCCTGTATGTACTTAGATGCCCCGGATGACCTAGTGTGGCATAACAGGCCTGTATGTACTTAGATGCCCCGGATGACCTAGTGTGGCATAACAGCCCTGTATGCACTAGGACACCCCAGATGACCTAGTGTGGCTCAACAGATCTGTATGCACTTGGACACCTTGAATGATAACAGGCCTGTATGCACTTAGATGCCCCGGATGACCTAGTGTGGCATAAAAGGCCTGTGTGCACTTGGAAGCCCCGGATGTCCTAATGTGGCATAACAGGCCTGTGTGCACTTGGAATCCCCGGATAAACTAGTGTGGCATAACAGGCCTATGTGCACTTGGACAACCCGGATGACCTAGTGTGGCATAACGGGCCTGTGTGCACTTGGACGCCCCGGATGATCTAGTGTGGCAGTGCACGTGGACGCTCCGGATGACCTAGTGTGGCATAACAGGCCTGTGTGCACTTGGATGTCTCGGATGACCTATTGTGGCATAACAGGCCTGTGTGCACTTGGACGACCCGGATGACCTAGTGTGGCATAACAGGCCTGTGTGCACTTGGACGCCCAGGGTGACCTAGTGTGGCATAACAGGCCTGTGTGCACTTGGACGCCACGGATGACCTACTGTGGCATAACAGGCCTGTATGCACTTGGACTCCCCGGATGACCTAGTGTGGCATAACAGACCTGTATGCACTTGGACGCCCTGATTGATCTAGTGTGGCATAACCGGCCTTTGTGCACTTGGATGCCTCGGATAACCTAGTTTGGCATAAGAGGCCTGTATGCACTTGGACTCCCCGGATGACCTAGTGTGGCATAACAGACGTGTATGCACTTGGACGCCCCGATGACCTAGTGTGGCATAACAGCCATGTGTGCACCTCGAAGCCCCAGATAACCTAGTTTGGCATAACAGGCCTGTAGGCATAATAGGCTTGTGTGCACTTAGGCAGTTTGGATGACCTAGTGTGGCATAACAGGCCTGTATGTACTTAGATGCCCCGGATGACCTAGTGTGGCATAACCGGCCTGTATGCACTTAGACACCTTGGATGACCTAGTGTGGCATCACAGGCCTGTATGCACTTAGAAGCCCCAGATAACCTAGTGTATCATAACAGGCCTGCATGCACTTGGACGCCCTGGATGACCTAGTGTGGCATAACAAGCCTGTGTGCACTTAGACACCTTGCATGACCTAGTGCCTGTTTGCACTTGGACACCCCGGATGACCTGGTGTGGCATAACAGGCCTGCATGCACTTAGACGCCCCGGATGACCTAGTGTGGCATAACAGGCCTGTATGCACTTAGACGCCCCGGATGACCTAGTGTGGCATAAAAAGCCTGTATGCACTTTGATGCCTCGGATGACCTAGAGTGGCATAACAGGCCTGTATGCACTAGGACACCCCAGATGATCTAGTGTGGCTCAACAGATCTATATGCTCTTGGACACCTTGAATGATAACAGGCCTGTATGCACTTAGATGCCCCGGATGACCTAGTGTGGCATAACGGGCCTGTGTGCACTTGGACGCCCTGGATGATCTAGTGTGGCGGTGCACTTGGACGCTCCGGATGACCTAGTGTGGCATAACAGGCCTGTGTGCACTTGGATGCCTCGGATGACCTATTGTGGCATAACAGGCCTGTGTGCACTTGGACGACCCGGATGACCTAGTGTGGCATAACAGGCCTGTGTGCACTTGGACGCCCCGGATGACCTAGTGTGGCATAACAGGGCTGTGTGCACTTGGACGCCACAGATGACCTAGTGTGGCATAAAAGGCCTGTATGCACTTGGATTCCCCCGGATGACCTAGTGTGGCATAACAGACCTGTATGCACTTGGACGCCCCGATTGATCTAGTGTGGCATAACGGGCCTGTGTGCACTTGGATGCCTCAGATGACCTAGTTTGGCATAAGAGGCCTGTATGCACTTGGACTCCCCGGATGACCTAGTGTGGCATAACAGACCTGTATGCACTTGGACGCCCCAGATGACCTAGTGTGGCATAACAGCCATGTGTGCACTTGGAAGCCCCGGATAACCTAGTTTGCCATAACAGGCCTGTAGGCATAACAGGCTTGTGTGCACTTAGGCAGCTTCGATGACCTATTGTGGCATATCAGGCCTGTGTGCACTTGGACGCCCGGGATGACCTAGTGTGGCATAACAGGCCTGTATGCACTTAGACACCTTGGATGACCTAGTGTGGCATCACAGGTCTGTGTGCACTTGGACGCCCCGGATGACCTAGTGTGGCATAACAGGCCTGTATGCACTTAGACGCCCCGGATGGCCTAGTGTGGCATAACAGCCCTGTATGCACTTTGATGCCTCGGATGACCTAGACTGGCATAACAGGCCTGTATGCACTAGGACACCCCAGATGACCTAATGTGGCTCAACAGATCTGTAAGCACTTGGACACCTTGAATGATAACAGGCCTGCATGCACTTAGATGCCTCGAATGACCTAGTGTGGCATAAAAGGCCTGTATGCACTTGGACGCCCCGGATGTCCTAATGTGGCATAACAGGCCTGTGTGCACTTGGAAGCCCCGGATAAACTAGTGTGGCATAGCAGGCCTATGTGCACTTGGACGCCCCGGATGATCTAGTGTGGCAGTGCACTTGGACGCTCCGGATGACCTAGTGTGGCATAACAAGCCTGTGTGCACTTGGACGCCCCGGATGACCTAGTGTGGCATAACAGGCCTGTGTGCACTTGGACGCCACGGATGACCTAGTGTGGCATAACAGGCCTGTATGCACTTGGACTCCCCGGATGACCTAGTGTGGCATAACAGACCTGTATGCACTTGGACGCCCCGATTGATCTAGTGTGGCATAACAGGCCTGTGTGCACTTGGATGCCTCGATGACCTATTGTGGCATAACAGGCCTGTGTGCACTTGGACGCCCCGGATGACCTAGTGTGGCATAACAGGCCTGTGTGCACTTGGACGCACCGGATGACCTAGTGTGGCATAACAGGCCTGTGTGCACTTGGACGCCACGGATGACCTAGTGTGGCATATCAGGCCTGTATGCACTTGGACTCCCCGGATGACCTAGTGTGGCATAACAGACCTGTATGCACTTGGACGCCCCGATTGATCTAGTGTGGCATAACAGGCCTGTGTGCACTTGGATGCCTCGGATGACCTAGTTTGGCATAAGAGGCCTGTATGCACTTGGACTCCCCGGATGACCTAGTGTGGCATAACAGACATGTATGCACTTGGACGCCCCAGATGACCTAGTGTGGCTCAACAGATCTGTAAGCACTTGGACACCTTGAATGATAACAGGCCTGTATGCACTTAGATGCCTCGGATGACCTAGTGTGGCATAAAAGGCCTGTGTGCACTTGGACACCCCGGATGTCCTAATGTGGCATAACAGGTGTGTGCACTTGGAAGCCCCGGATAAACTAGTGTGGCATAACAGGCCTATGTGCACTTGGACGACCCGGATGACCTAGTGTGGCATAACGGGTCTGTGTGCACTTGGACGCCCCGGATGATCTAGTGTGGCAGTACACTTGGACGCTCCGGATGACCTAGTGTGGCATAACAGGCCTGTGTGCACTTGGATGCCTCGGATGACCTATTGTGGCATAACAGGCCTATGTGCACTTGGACGCCCCGGATGACCTAGTGTGGCATAACAGGCCTGTGTGCACTTGGACGCCACGGATGACCTAGTGTGGCATAACAGGCCTGTATTCACTTGGACTCCCCGGATGACCTAGTGTGGCATAACAGACCTGTATGCACTTGGACGCCCCGATTGATCTAGTGTGGCATAACAGGCCTGTGTGCACTTGGATGCCTCGGATGACCTAGTTTGGCATAAGAGGCCTGTATGCACTTGGACTCCCCGGATGACCTAGTGTGGCATAACAGACCTGTATACACTTGGACGCCCCAGATGACCTAGTGTGGCATAACAGCCATGTGTGCACTTGGAAGCCCCGGATAACCTAGTTTGGCATAACAGGCCTGTAGGCATAACAGGCTTGTGTGCACTTAGGCAGCTTGGATGACCTAGTGTGGCATAAAAGGCCTGTGTGCACTTGGACGCCGGGATGACCTAGTGTGGCATAACAGGCCTGTATGTATTTAGACGCCCCGGATGACCTAGTGTGGCATAACCAGCCTGTATGCACTTAGACACCTTGGATGACCTAGTGTGGCATCACAGGCCTGTTTGCACTTGGACGCCTCGGATGACCTAGTGTGGCATAACAGGCCTGTATGCACTTAGACACCTTGGATAACCTAGTGTGGCATAACAGGCCTGTGTGCACTTGGACACCCCGGATGACCTGGCGTGGCATAACAGGCCTGTATGCACTTAGAAGCCCCGGATGCCCTAGTGTGGCGTAACAGGCCTGTGTGCACTTAGACACCTTGCATGACCTAGTGTGGCATAACATGCCTGTGTGCACTTGGACACCCCGGATGACCTGGTGTGGCATAACAGGCCTGCATGCACTTAAAAGCTCCGGATGACCTAGTGTGGCATAACAGGCCTGTATGCACTTAGATGCCCTAGATGACCTAGTGTGGCATAACAGGCCTGTATGCACTTTGATGCCTCGGATGATCTAGGGTGGCATAACAGCCCTGTATGCACTAGGACACCCCAGATGACCTAGTGTGGCTCAACAGATCTGTATGCACTTGGACACCTTGAATGATAACAGGCCTGTATGCACTTAGATGCCCCGGATGACCTAGTGTGGCATGAAATGCCTGTGTGCACTTGGAAGCCCTGGATGTCCTAATGTGGCATAACAGGCCTGTGTGCACTTGGAATCCCCGGATAAAGTAGTGTGGCATAACAGGCCTATTTGCACTTGGACGACCCGGATGACCTAGTGTGGCATAACGGGCCTGTGTGCACTTGGACGCCCCGGGTGATCTAGTGTGGCATAACAGGCCTGTGTGCACTTGGACGCCACGGATGACCTACTGTGGCATAACAGGCCTGTATGCACTTGGACTCCCCGGATGACCTAGTGTGGCATAACAGACCTGTATGCACTTGGACGCCCTGATTGATCTAGTGCGGCATAACCGGCCTGTGTGCACTTGGATGCCTCGGATGACCTAGTTTGGCATAAGAGGCCTGTATGCACTTGGACTCCCCGGATGACCTAGTGTGGCATAACAGACCTGTATGCACTTGGACGCCCCAGATGACCTAGTGTGGCATAACCGCCATGTGTGCACCTCGAAGCCCCGGATAACCTAGTTTGGCATAACAGGCCTGTAGGCATAATAGGCTTGTGTGCACTTAGGCAGCTTGGATGACCTAGTGTGGCATAACAGGCCTGTGTGCACTTGGACGCCCGGGATGACCTAGTGTGGCATAACAGGCCTGTATGTACTTAGATGCCCCGGATGACCTAGTGTGGCATAACCGGCCTGTATGCACTTAGACACCTTGGATGACCTAGTGTGGCATCACAAGCCTGTGTGCACTTGGGCACCCCGGATGAGCTGGTGTGGCATAACAGGCCTGTATGCACTTAGAAGCCCCGGATAACCTAGTGTGGCATAACAGGCCTGTATGCACTTAGACACCTTGGATGACCTAGTGTGGCATCACAGGCCTGTGTGCACTTGGACGCCCCGGATGACCTAGTGTGGCATAATAGGCCTGTATTCACTTAGACACCTTGGATAACCTAGTGTGGCATAACAGGCCTGTGTGCACTTGGACACACCGGATGACCTGGTGTGGCATAACAGGCCTGTATGCACTTAGAAGCCCCGGATAACCTAGTGTGGCATAACAGGCCTGTATGCACTTAGACACCTTGGGTGACCTAGTGTGGCATAATAGGCCTGTGTGCACTTAGACACCTTGCATGACCTAGTGCCTGTTTGCACTTGGACACCCCGGATGACCTGGTGTGGCATAACAGGCCTGCATGCACTTAGACGCCCCGGATGACCTAGTGTGGCATAACAGGCCTGTATGCACTTAGACGCCCCGGATGACCTAGTGTGGCATAAAAAGCCTGTATGCACTTTGATGCCTCGGATGACCTAGAGTGGCATAACAGGCCTGTATGCACTAGGACACCCCAGATGATCTAGTGTGGCTCAACAGATCTATATGCACTTGGACACCTTGAATGATAACAGGCCTGTATGCACTTAGATGCCCCGGATGACCTAGTGTGGCATAACGGGCCTGTGTGCACTTGGACGCCCTGGATGATCGAGTGTGGCGGTGCACTTGGACGCTCCGGATGACCTAGTGTGGCATAACAGGCCTGTGTGTACTTGGATGCCTCGGATGACCTATTGTGGCATAACAGGCCTGTGTGCACTTGGACGACCCGGATGACCTAGTGTGGCATAACAGGCCTGTGTGCACTTGGACGCCCCGGATGACCTAGTGTGGCATAACAGGCCTGTGTGCACTTGGACGCCACAGATGACCTAGTGTGGCATAAAAGGCCTGTATGCACTTGGATTCCCCCGGATGACCTAGTGTGGCATAACAGACCTGTATGCACTTGGACGCCCCGATTGATCTAGTGTGGCATAACGGGCCTGTGTGCACTTGGATGCCTCAGATGACCTAGTTTGGCATAAGAGGCCTGTATGCACTTGGACTCCCCAGATGACCTAGTGTGGCATAACAGACCTGTATGCACTTGGACGCCCCAGATGACCTAGTGTGGCATAACAGCCATGTGTGCACTTGGAAGCCCCGGATAACCTAGTTTGCCATAACAGGCCTGTAGGCATAACAGGCTTGTGTGCACTTAGGCAGCTTGGATGACCTAGTGTGGCATATCAGGCCTGTGTGCACTTGGACGCCCGGGATGACCTAGTGTGGCATAACAGGCCTATATGTACTTAGACGCCCCGGATGACCTAGTGTGGCATAACCGGCCTGTATGCACTTAGACACCTTGGATGACCTAGTGTGGCATCACAGGCCTGTGTGCACTTGGACGCCCCGGATGACCTAGTGTGGCATAACAGGCCTGTATGCACTTAGACGCCCCGGATGGCCTAGTGTGGCATAACAGCCCTGTATGCACTTTGATGCCTCGGATGACCTAGACTGGCATAACAGGCCTGTATGCACTAGGACACCCCAGATGACCTAGTGTGGCTCAACAGATCTGTAAGCACTTGGACACCTTGAATGATAACAGGCCTGTATGCACTTAGATGCCTCGAATGACCTAGTGTGGCATAAAAGGCCTGTATGCACTTGGACGCCCCGGATGTCCTAATGTGGCATAACAGGCCTGTGTGCACTTGGAAGCCCCGGATAAACTATTGTGGCATAACAGGCCTATGTGCACTTGGACGACCCGGATGACCTAGTGTGGCATAACGGGCCTCTGTGCACTTGGACGCCCCGGATGATCTAGTGTGGCAGTGCACTTGGACGCTCCGGATGACCTAGTGTGGCATAACAAGCCTGTGTGCACTTGGACGCCCCGGATGACCTAGTGTGGCATAACAGGCCTGTGTGCACTTGGACGCCACGGATGACCTAGTGTGGCATAACAGGCCTGTATGCACTTGGACACCTTGGATGACCTAGTGTGGCATAATAGGCCTGTGTGCACTTGGACGCCCTGGATGACCTAGTGTGGCATAACAAGCCTGTGTGCACTTGGACTCCCTAGATGACCTAGTGTGGAATAACAGGCATGTGTGCACTTGGAAGCCTCAGATAACCTAGTTTGGCATAACAGGCCTGTAGGCATAACAGGCCTGTATGCACTTAGAAAGCTTGAATGCCCTAGTGTGGCATAACAGGCCTGTGTGCACTTGGACGCCCCGGATGAACCAGTGTGGCATAACAGGCCTGTATGTACTTAGACAGCTTGAATGACCTAGTGTGGCATAACAGGCCTGTGTGCGCTTAGACGCCCTGGATGACCTAATGTTGCATAACAGGCCTGTGTGCACTTGGATGCCTGGGATGACCTAGTGTGGCATAACAGGCCTGTATGCACTTGGACTCCCCGGATGACCTAGTGTGGCATAACAGGCATGTATGCACTTGGAATCCGCAGATGACCTAGTGTGGCATAACAGGCCTGTAAGCACTTAGACACCTTGGATGACCTAGTGTGGGATAATAGGCCTGTGTGCACTTGGACACGCCGGATGACCTAGTGTGGCATAACAAGCCTGTGTGCACTTAGACACCTTGCATGACCTAGTGTGGCATAACATGCCTGTGTGCACTTGGACACCCCGGATGACCTGGTGTGGCATAACAGGCCTGTATGCACTTAGACGCCCCGGATGACCTAGTGTGGCATAACAGGCCTGTATGCACTTTGATGCCTCGGATGACCTAGAGTGGCATAACAGGCCTGTATGCACTAGGACACCCCAGATGACCTAGTGTGGCTCAACAGATCTGTAAGCACTTGGACACCTTGAATGATAACAGGCATGTATGCACTTAGATGCCTCGGATGACCTAGTGTGGCATAACAGGCCTGTATGCACTTGGACGCCCCAGATGATCTAGTTTGGCATAACAGGCCTGTGTGCACTTTGATGCCTCGGATGACCTAGTGTGACATAACAGGCATGTGTGCACATGGAAGCCTTGGATAACCTAGTTTGGCATAACAGGCCTGTAGGCATAACAGGCCTGTATGCACTTAGACAGCTTGAATGACCTAGTGTGGCATAACAGGCCTGTGTGCACTTGGATGCCCCGGATGACCCAGTGCGGCATAACAGGCCTGTATGTACTTAGACAGCTTGAATGACCTTGTGTGGCATAACAGGCCTGTATGCACTTGGACTCCCCGGATGACCTAGTGTGGCATAACAGGCATGTATGCATTTGGACTCTGCAGATGACCTAGTGTGGCATAACAGGCCTGTACGCACTTCGACACCTTGGATGACCTAGTGTGGCATAATAGGCCTGTGTGCACTTGGACACCCCGGATGACCTAGTGTGGCATAACAAGCATATGTGCACTTAGACACCTTGCATGACCTAGTGTGGGATAACATGCTTGTGTGCACTTGGACACCACGGATGACCTGGTGTGGCATAACAGGCCTGTATACACTAAGACGCTCCGGATGAAGTAGTGTGGCATAACAGGCCTGTATGCACTTAGACGCCCCGGATGACCTAGTGTGGAATAACAGGCCTGTATGCACTTTGATGCCTCGGATGACCTAGAGTGGCATAACAGGCCTGTATGCACTAGGACAACCCAGATGACCTAGTGTGGCTCAACAGATCTGTAAGCACTTGGACACCTTGAATGATAACAGGCCTGTATGCACTTAGATGCCTCGGATGACCTAGTGTGGCATAAAAGGCCTGTGTGCACTTGGACCTCCCGATGTCCTAATGTGGCATAACAGGCCTGTGTGCACTTGGAAGCCCCGGATAAACTAGTGTGGCATAACAGGCCTATGTGCACTTGCACGACCCGGATGACCTAGTGTGGCATAACGGGCTTGTGTGCATTTGGACACCCCGGATGATCTAGTGTGGCAGTGCACTTGGACGCTCCGGATGACCTAGTGTGGCATAACAGGCCTGTGTGCACTTGGATTCCTCGGATGACCTGTTGTCGCATAACAGGCCTGTGTGCACTTGGACGACCCAGATGACCTAGTGTGGCATAACAGGCCTGTGTGCAATTGGACGCCCCAGATGACCTAGTGTGGCATAACAGGCCTGTGTGCACTTGGATGCCACGGATGACCTAGTGTGGCAAAACAGGCCTGTATGCACTTGGACCTCCCGATTGATCTAGTGTGGCATAACAGGCCTGTGTGCACTTGGATGCCTCGGATGACCTAGTTTGGCATAAGAGGCCTGTATGCACTTGGACTCCCCAGATGACCTAGTGTGGCATAACAGACCTGTATGCACTTGGACGCCCCAGATGACCTAGTGTAGCATAACAGCCATGTGTGCACTTGGAAGCCCCAGATAACCTAGTTTGGCATAACAGGCCTGTAGGCATAACAGGCTTGTGTGCACTTAGGCAGCTTGGATGACCTAGTGTGGCATAACAGGCCTGTGTGCACTTGGACGCCCGGGATGACCTAGTGTGGCATAACAGGCCTGTATGCACTTAGAAGCCCCGGATAACCTAGTGTGGCATAACAGGCCTGTATGCACTTAGACACCTTGGATAACCTAGTGTGGCATAACAGGCCTGTGTGCACTTGGACACACCGGATGACCTGGTGTGGCATAACAGGCCTGTATAGACTTAGAAGCCCCGGATAACCTAGTGTGGCATAACAGGCCTGTATGCACTTAGACACCTTGGATGACCTAGTGTGGCATAATAGGCATGTGTGCACTTGGACGCCCTGGATGACCTAGTGTGGCATAACAAGCCTGTGTGCACTTAGACACCTTGCATGACCTAGTGTGGCATAACATGCCTGTTTGCACTTGGACACCCCGGATGACCTGGTGTGGCATAACAGGCCTGCATGCACTTAGACGCCCCGGATGACCTAGTGTGGCATAAAAAGCATGTATGCACTTTGATGCCTCGGATGACCTAGAGTGGCATAACAGGCCTGTATGCACTAGGACACCCCAGATGATCTAGTGTGGCTCAACAGATCTGTATGCACTTGGACACCTTGAATGATAACAGGCCTGTATGCACTTAGATGCCCCGGATGACCTAGTGTGGCATAACGGGCCTGTGTGCACTTGGACGCCCTGGATGATCTAGTGTGGCGGTGCACTTGGACGCTCCGGATGACCTAGTGTGGCATAACAGGCCTGTGTGCACTTGGATGCCTCGGATGACCTATTGTGGCATAACAGGCCTGTGTGCACTTGGACGACCCGGATGACCTAGTGTGGCATAACAGGCCTGTGTGCACTTGGACCCCCCGGATGACCTAGTGTGGCATAACAGGCCTGTGTGCACTTGGACGCCACAGATGACCTAGTGTGGCATAACAGGCCTGTATGCACTTGGATTCCCCGGATGACCTAGTGTGGCATAACAGACCTGTATGCACTTGGACGCCCCGATTGATCTAGTGTGGCATAACGGGCCTGTGTGCACTTGGATGCCTCAGATTACCTAGTTTGGCATAAGAGGCCTGTATGCACTTGGACTCCCCGGATGACCTAGTGTGGCATAACAGACCTGTATGCACTTGGACGCCCCAGATGACCTAGTGTGGCATAACAGCCATGTGTGCACTTGGAAGCCCCGGATAACCTAGTTTGCCATAACAGGCCTGTAGGCATAACAGGCTTGTGTGCACTTAGGCAGCTTGGATGACCTAGTGTGGCATAACAGGCCTGTGTGCACTTGGACGCCCGGGATGACCTAGTGTGGCATAACAGGCCTGTATGTACTTAGACGCCCCGGATGACCTAGTGTGGCATAACCGGCCTGTATGCACTTAGACACCTTGGATGACCTAGTGTGGCATCACAGGTCTGTGTGCACGTGGACACCCCGGATGACCTAGTGTGGCATAACAGGCCTGTATGCACTTAGACGCCCCGGATGGCCTAGTGTGGCATAACAGCCCTGTATGCACTTTGATGCCTCGGATGACCTAGACTGGCATAACAGGCCTGTATGCACTAGGACACCCCAGATGACCTAATGTGGCTCAACAGATCTGTAAGCACTTGGACACCTTGAATGATAACAGGCCTGTATGCACTTAGATGCCTCGAATGACCTAGTGTGGCATAAAAGGCCTGTATGCACTTGGACGCCCCGGATGTCCTAATGTGGCATAACAGGCCTGTGTGCACTTGGAAGCCCCGGATAAACTAGTGTGGCATAGCAGGCCTATGTGCACTTGGACGCCCCGGATGATCTAGTGTGGCAGTGCACTTGGACGCTCCGGATGACCTAGTGTGGCATAACAAGCCTGTGTGCACTTGGACGCCCCGGATGACCTAGTGTGGCATTACAGGCCTGTGTGCACTTGGACGCCACGGATGACCTAGTGTGGCATAACAGGCCTGTATGCACTTGGACTCCCCGGATGACCTAGTGTGGCATAACAGACCTGTATGCACTTGGACGCCCCGATTGATCTAGTGTGGCATAACAGGCCTGTGTGCACTTGGATGCCTCGGATGACCTATTGTGGCATAACAGGCCTGTGTGCACTTGGACGCCCCGGATGACCTAGTGTGGCATAACAGGCCTGTGTGCACTTGGACGCCCCGGATGACCTAGTGTGGCATAACAGGCCTGTGTGCACTTGGACGCCACGGATGACCTAGTGTGGCATATCAGGCCTGTATGCACTTGGACTCCCCGGATGACCTAGTGTGGCATAACAGACCTGTATGCACTTGGACGCCCCGATTGATCTAGTGTGGCATAACAGGCCTGTGTGCACTTGGATGCCTCGGATGACCTAGTTTGGCATAAGAGGCCTGTATGCACTTGGACTCCCCGGATGACCTAGTGTGGCATAACAGACATGTATGCACTTGGACGCCCCAGATGACCTAGTGTGGCTCAACAGATCTGTAAGCACTTGGACACCTTGAATGATAACAGGCCTGTATGCACTTAGATGCCTCCGATGACCTAGTGTGGCATAAAAGGCCTGTGTGCACTTGGACACCCCGGATGTCCTAATGTGGCATAACAGGCCTGTGTGCACTTGGAAGCCCCGGATGACCTATTGTGGCATAACAGGCCTATGTGCACTTGGACGACCCGGATGACCTAGTGTGGCATAACAGGCCTGTGTGCACTTGGACGCCACGGATGACCTAGTGTGGCATAACAGGCCTGTATTCACTTGGACTCCCCGGATGACCTAGTGTGGCATAACAGACCTGTATGCACTTGGACGCCCCGATTGATCTAGTGTGGCATAACAGGCCTGTGTGCACTTGGATGCCTCGGATGACCTAGTTTGGCATAAGAGGCCTGTATGCACTTGGACTCCCCGGATGACCTAGTGTGGCATAACAGACCTGTATACACTTGGACGCCCCAGATGACCTAGTGTGGCATAACAGCCATGTGTGCACTTGGAAGCCCCGGATAACCTAGTTTGGCATAACAGGCCTGTAGGCATAACAGGCTTGTGTGCACTTAGGCAGCTTGGATGACCTAGTGTGGCATAAAAGGCCTGTGTGCACTTGGACGCCCGGGATGACCTAGTGTGGCATAACAGGCCTGTATGTATTTAGACGCCCCGGATGACCTAGTGTGGCATAACCAGCCTGTATGCACTTAGACACCTTGGATGACCTAGTGTGGCATCACAGGCCTGTTTGCACTTGGACGCCTCGGATGACCTAGTGTGGCATAACAGGCCTGTATGCACTTAGACACCTTGGATAACCTAGTGTGGCATAACAGGCCTGTGTGCACTTGGACACCCCGGATGACCTGGCGTGGCATAACAGGCCTGTATGCACTTAGAAGCCCCGGATGCCCTAGTGTGGCGTAACAGGCCTGTGTGCACTTAGACACCTTGCATGACCTAGTGTGGCATAACATGCCTGTGTGCACTTGGACACCCCGGATGACCTGGTGTGGCATAACAGGCCTGCATGCACTTAAAAGCTCCGGATGACCTAGTGTGGCATAACAGGCCTGTATGCACTTAGATGCCCTAGATGACCTAGTGTGGCATAACAGGCCTGTATGCACTTTGATGCCTCGGATGATCTAGGGTGGCATAACAGCCCTGTATGCACTAGGACACCCCAGATGACCTAGTGTGGCTCAACAGATCTGTATGCACTTGGACACCTTGAATGATAACAGGCCTGTATGCACTTAGATGCCCCGGATGACCTAGTGTGGCATGAAATGCCTGTGTGCACTTGGAAGCCCTGGATGTCCTAATGTGGCATAACAGGCCTGTGTGCACTTGGAATCCCCGGATAAAGTAGTGTGGCATAACAGGCCTATTTGCACTTGGACGACCCGGATGACCTAGTGTGGCATAACGGGCCTGTGTGCACTTGGACGCCCCGGGTGACCTAGTGTGGCATAACAGGCCTGTGTGCACTTGGACGCCACGGATGACCTACTGTGGCATAAGAGGCCTGTATGCACTTGGACTCCCCGGATGACCTAGTGTGGCATAACAGACCTGTATGCACTTGGACGCCCTGATTGATCTAGTGCGGCATAACCGGCCTGTGTGCACTTGGATGCCTCGGATGACCTAGTTTGGCATAAGAGGCCTGTATGCACTTGGACTCCCCGGATGACCTAGTGTGGCATAACAGACCTGTATGCACTTGGACGCCCCAGATGACCTAGTGTGGCATAACCGCCATGTGTGCACCTCGAAGCCCCGGATAACATAGTTTGGCATAACAGGCCTGTAGGCATAATAGGCTTGTGTGCACTTAGGCAGCTTGGATGACCTAGTGTGGCATAACAGGCCTGTGTGCACTTGGACGCCCGGGATGACCTAGTGTGGCATAACAGGCCTGTATGTACTTAGATGCCCCGGATGACCTAGTGTGGCATAACCGGCCTGTATGCACTTAGACACCTTGGATGACCTAGTGTGGCATCACAAGCCTGTGTGCAGTTGGGCACCCCGGATGAGCTGGTGTGGCATAACAGGCCTGTATGCACTTAGAAGCCCCGGATAACCTAGTGTGGCATAACAGGCCTGTATGCACTTAGACACCTTGGATGACCTAGTGTGGCATCACAGGCCTGTGTGCACTTGGACGCCCCGGATGACCTAGCGTGGCATAACAGGCCTGTATTCACTTAGACACCTTGGATAACCTAGTGTGGCATAACAGGCCTGTGTGCACTTGGACACACCGGATGACCTGGTGTGGCATAACAGGCCTGTATGCACTTAGAAGCCCCGGATAACCTAGTGTGGCATAACAGGCCTGTATGCACTTAGACACCTTGGGTGACCTAGTGTGGCATAATAGGCCTGTGTGCACTTAGACACCTTGCATGACCTAGTGCCTGTTTGCACTTGGACACCCCGGATGACCTGGTGTGGCATAACAGGCCTGCATGCACTTAGACGCCCCGGATGACCTAGTGTGGCATAACAGGCCTGTATGCACTTAGACGCCCCGGATGACCTAGTGTGGCATAAAAAGCCTGTATGCACTTTGATGCCTCGGATGACCTAGAGTGGCATAACAGGCCTGTATGCACTAGGACACCCCAGATGATCTAGTGTGGCTCAACAGATCTATATGCACTTGGACACCTTGAATGATAACAGGCCTGTATGCACTTAGATGCCCCGGATGACCTAGTGTGGCATAACGGGCCTGTGTGCACTTGGACGCCCTGGATGATCGAGTGTGGCGGTGCACTTGGACGCTCCGGATGACCTAGTGTGGCATAACAGGCCTGTGTGTACTTGGATGCCTCGGATGACCTATTGTGGCATAACAGGCCTGTGTGCACTTGGACGACCCGGATGACCTAGTGTGGCATAACAGGCCTGTGTGCACTTGGATGCCCCGGATGACCTAGTGTGGCATAACAGGCCTGTGTGCACTTGGACGCCACAGATGACCTAGTGTGGCATAAAAGGCCTGTATGCACTTGGATTCCCCCGGATGACCTAGTGTGGCATAACAGACCTGTATGCACTTGGACGCCCCGATTGATCTAGTGTGGCATAACGGGCCTGTGTGCACTTGGATGCCTCAGATGACCTAGTTTGGCATAAGAGGCCTGTATGCACTTGGACTCCCCGGATGACCTAGTGTGGCATAACAGACCTGTATGCACTTGGACGCCCCAGATGACCTAGTGTGGCATAACAGCCATGTGTGCACTTGGAAGCCCCGGATAACCTAGTTTGCCATAACAGGCATGTAGGCATAACAGGCTTGTGTGCACTTAGGCAGCTTGGATGACCTAGTGTGGCATATCAGGCCTGTGTGCACTTGGACGCCCGGGATGACCTAGTGTGGCATAACAGGCCTATATGTACTTAGACGCCCCGGATGACCTAGTGTGGCATAACCGGCCTGTATGCACTTAGACACCTTGGATGACCTAGTGTGGCATCACAGGCCTGTGTGCACTTGGACGCCCCGGATGACCTAGTGTGGCATAACAGGCCTGTATGCACTTAGACGCCCCGGATGGCCTAGTGTGGCATAACAGCCCTGTATGCACTTTGATGCCTCGGATGACCTAGACTGGCATAACAGGCCTGTATGCACTAGGACACCCCAGATGACCTAGTGTGGCTCAACAGATCTGTAAGCACTTGGACACCTTGAATGATAACAGGCCTGTATGCACTTAGATGCCTCGAATGACCTAGTGTGGCATAAAAGGCCTGTATTCACTTGGACGCCCCGGATGTCCTAATGTGGCATAACAGGCCTGTGTGCACTTGGAAGCCCCGGATAAACTAGTGTGGCATAACAGGCCTATGTGCACTTGGACGACCCGGATGACCTAGTGTGGCATAACGGGCCTCTGTGCACTTGGACGCCCCGGATGATCTAGTGTGGCAGTGCACTTGGACGCTCCGGATGACCTAGTGTGGCATAACAAGCCTGTGTGCACTTGGACGCCCCGGATGACCTAGTGTGGCATAACAGGCCTGTGTGCACTTGGACGCCACGGATGACCTAGTGTGGCATAACAGGCCTGTATGCACTTGGACACCTTGGATGACCTAGTGTGGCATAATAGGCCTGTGTGCACTTGGACGCCCTGGATGACCTAGTGTGGCATAACAAGCCTGTGTGCACTTGGACTCCCTAGATGACCTAGTGTGGAATAACAGGCATGTGTGCACTTGGAAGCCTCAGATAACCTAGTTTGGCATAACAGGCCTGTAGGCATAACAGGCCTGTATGCACTTAGAAAGCTTGAATGCCCTAGTGTGGCATAACAGGCCTGTGTGCACTTGGACGCCCCGGATGAACCAGTGTGGCATAACAGGCCTGTATGTACTTAGACAGCTTGAAGGACCTAGTGTGGCATAACAGGCCTGTGTGCGCTTAGGCGCCCTGGATGACCTAATGTTGCATAACAGGCCTGTGTGCACTTGGATGCCTGGGATGACCTAGTGTGGCATAACAGGCCTGTATGCACTTGGACTCCCCGGATGACCTAGTGTGGCATAACAGGCATGTATGCACTTGGAATCCGCAGATGACCTAGTGTGGCATAACAGGCCTGTAAGCACTTAGACACCTTGGATGACCTAGTGTGGCATAATAGGCCTGTGTGCACTTGGACACGCCGGATGACCTAGTGTGGCATAACAAGCCTGTGTGCACTTAGACACCTTGCATGACCTAGTGTGGCATAACATGCCTGTGTGCACTTGGACACCCCGGATGACCTGGTGTGGCATAACAGGCCTGTATGCACTTAGACGCCCCGGATGACCTAGTGTGGCATAACAGGCCTGTATGCACTTTGATGCCTCGGATGACCTAGAGTGGCATAACAGGCCTGTATGCACTAGGACACCCCAGATGACCTAGTGTGGCTCAACAGATCTGTAAGCACTTGGACACCTTGAATGATAACAGGCATGTATGCACTTAGATGCCTCGGATGACCTAGTGTGGCATAACAGGCCTGTATGCACTTGGACGCCCCAGATGATCTAGTTTGGCATAACAGGCCTGTGTGCACTTTGATGCCTCGGATGACCTAGTGTGGCATAACAGGCATGTGTGCACATGGAAGCCTTGGATAACCTAGTTTGGCATAACAGGCCTGTAGGCATAACAGGCCTGTATGCACTTAGACAGCTTGAATGACCTAGTGTGGCATAACAGGCCTGTGTGCACTTGGACGCCCCGGATGACCCAGTGCGGCATAACAGGCCTGTATGTACTTAGACAGCTTGAATGACCTTGTGTGGCATAACAGGCCTGTATGCACTTGGACTCCCCGGATGACCTAGTGTGGCATAACAGGCATGTATGCATTTGGACTCTGCAGATGACCTAGTGTGGCATAACAGGCCTGTACGCACTTCGACACCTTGGATGACCTAGTGTGGCATAATAGGCCTGTGTGCACTTGGACACCCCGGATGACCTAGTGTGGCATAACAAGCATATGTGCACTTAGACACCTTGCATGACCTAGTGTGGCATAACATGCCTGTGTGCACTTGGACACCCCGGATGACCTGGTGTGGCATAACAGGCCTGTATACACTAAGACGCTCCGGATGAAGTAGTGTGGCATAACAGGCCTGTATGCACTTAGACGCCCCGGATGACCTAGTGTGGAATAACAGGCCTGTATGCACTTTGATGCCTCGGATGACCTAGAGTGGCATAACAGGCCTGTATGCACTAGGACAACCCAGATTACCTAGTGTGGCTCAACAGATCTGTAAGCACTTGGACACCTTGAATGATAACAGGCCTGTATGCACTTAGATGCCTCGGATGACCTAGTGTGGCATAAAAGGCCTGTGTGCACTTGGACCTCCCGATGTCCTAATGTGGCATAACAGGCCTGTGTGCACTTGGAAGCCCCGGATAAACTAGTGTGGCATAACAGGCCTATGTGCACTTGCACGACCCGGATGACCTAGTGTGGCATAACGGGCTTGTGTGCATTTGGACACCCCGGATGATCTAGTGTGGCAGTGCACTTGGACGCTCCGGATGACCTAGTGTGGCATAACAGGCCTGTGTGCACTTGGATTCCTCGGATGACCTGTTGTGGCATAACAGGCCTGTGTGCACTTGGACGACCCAGATGACCTAGTGTGGCATAACAGGCCTGTGTGCAATTGGACGCCCCAGATGACCTAGTGTGGCATAACAGGCCTGTGTGCACTTGGATGCCACGGATGACCTAGTGTGGCAAAACAGGCCTGTATGCACTTGGACCTCCCGATTGATCTAGTGTGGCATAACAGGCCTGTGTGCACTTGGATGCCTCGGATGACCTAGTTTGGCATAAGAAGCCTGTATGCACTTGGACTCCCCAGATGACCTAGTGTGGCATAACAGACCTGTATGCACTTGGACGCCCCAGATGACCTAGTGTAGCATAACAGCCATGTGTGCACTTGGAAGCCCCAGATAACCTAGTTTGGCATAACAGGCCTGTAGGCATAACAGGCTTGTGTGCACTTAGGCAGCTTGGATGACCTAGTGTGGCATAACAGGCCTGTGTGCACTTGGACGCCCGGGATGACCTAGTGTGGCATAACAGGCCTGTATGCACTTAGAAGCCCCGGATAACCTAGTGTGGCATAACAGGCCTGTATGCACTTAGACACCTTGGATAACCTAGTGTGGCATAACAGGCCTGTGTGCACTTGGACACACCGGATGACCTGGTGTGGCATAACAGGCCTTTATAGACTTAGAAGCCCCGGATAACCTAGTGTGGCATAACAGGCCTGTATGCACTTAGACACCTTGGATGACCTAGTGTGGCATAATAGGCATGTGTGCACTTGGACGCCCTGGATGACCTAGTGTGGCATAACAAGCCTGTGTGCACTTAGACACCTTGCATGACCTAGTGTGGCATAACATGCCTGTTTGCACTTGGACACCCCGGATGACCTGGTGTGGCATAACAGGCCTGCATGCACGTAGACGCCCCGGATGACCTAGTGTGGCATAAAAAGCATGTATGCACTTTGATGCCTCGGATGACCTAGAGTGGCATAACAGGCCTGTATGCACTAGGACACCCCAGATGATCTAGTGTGGCTCAACAGATCTGTATGCACTTGGACACCTTGAATGATAACAGGCCTGTATGCACTTAGATGCCCCGGATGACCTAGTGTGGCATAACGGGCCTGTGTGCACTTGGACGCCCTGGATGATCTAGTGTGGCGGTGCACTTGGACGCTCCGGATGACCTAGTGTGGCATAACAGGCCTGTGTGCACTTGGATGCCTCGGATGACCTATTGTGGCATAACAGGCCTGTGTGCACTTGGACGACCCGGATGACCTAGTGTGGCATAACAGGCCTGTGTGCACTTGGACCCCCCGGATGACCTAGTGTGGCATAACAGGCCTGTGTGCACTTGGACGCCACAGATGACCTAGTGTGGCATAACAGGCCTGTATGCACTTGGATTCCCCGGATGACCTAGTGTGGCATAACAGACCTGTATGCACTTGGACGCCCCGATTGATCTAGTGTGGCATAACGGGCCTGTGTGCACTTGGATGCCTCAGATTACCTAGTTTGGCATAAGAGGCCTGTATGCACTTGGACTCCCCGGATGACCTAGTGTGGCATAACAGACCTGTATGCACTTGGACGCCCCAGATGACCTAGTGTGGCATAACAGCCATGTGTGCACTTGGAAGCCCCGGATAACCTAGTTTGCCATAACAGGCCTGTAGGCATAACAGGCTTGTGTGCACTTAGGCAGCTTGGATGACCTAGTGTGGCATAACAGGCCTGTGTGCACTTGGACGCCCGGGATGACCTAGTGTGGCATAACAGGCCTGTATGTACTTAGACGCCCCGGATGACCTAGTGTGGCATAACCGGCCTGTATGCACTTAGACACCTTGGATGACCTAGTGTGGCATCACAGGTCTGTGTGCACTTGGACACCCCGGATGACCTAGTGTGGCATAACAGGCCTGTATGCACTTAGACGCCCCGGATGGCCTAGTGTGGCATAACAGCCCTGTATGCACTTTGATGCCTCGGATGACCTAGACTGGCATAACAGGCCTGTATGCACTAGGACACCCCAGATGACCTAATGTGGCTCAACAGATCTGTAAGCACTTGGACACCTTGAATGATAACAGGCCTGTATGCACTTAGATGCCTCGAATGACCTAGTGTGGCATAAAAGGCCTGTATGCACTTGGACGCCCCGGATGTCCTAATGTGGCATAACAGGCCTGTGTGCACTTGGAAGCCCCGGATAAACTAGTGTGGCATAGCAGGCCTATGTGCACTTGGACGCCCCTGATGATCTAGTGTGGCAGTGCACTTGGACGCTCCGGATGACCTAGTGTGGCATAACAAGCCTGTGTGCACTTGGACGCCCCGGATGACCTAGTGTGGCATAACAGGCCTGTGTGCACTTGGACGCCACGGATGACCTAGTGTGGCATAACAGGCCTGTATGCACTTGGACTCCCCGGATGACCTAGTGTGGCATAACAGACCTGTATGCACTTGGACGCCCCGATTGATCTAGTGTGGCATAACAGGCCTGTGTGCACTTGGATGCCTCGGATGACCTATTGTGGCATAACAGGCCTGTGTGCACTTGGACGCCCCGGATGACCTAGTGTGGCATAACAGGCCTGTGTGCACTTGGACGCCCCGGATGACCTAGTGTGGCATAACAGGCCTGTGTGCACTTGGACGCCACGGATGACCTAGTGTGGCATATCAGGCCTGTATGCACTTGGACTCCCCGGATGACCTAGTGTGGCATAACAGACCTGTATGCACTTGGACGCCCCGATTGATCTAGTGTGGCATAACAGGCCTGTGTGCACTTGGATGCCTCGGATGACCTAGTTTGGCATAAGAGGCCTGTATGCACTTGGACTCCCCGGATGACCTAGTGTGGCATAACAGACATGTATGCACTTGGACGCCCCAGATGACCTAGTGTGGCTCAACAGATCTGTAAGCACTTGGACACCTTGAATGATAACAGGCCTGTATGCACTTAGATGCCTCGGATGACCTAGTGTGGCATAACAGGCCTGTGTGCACTTGGACGCCACGGATGACCTAGTGTGGCATAACAGGCCTGTATTCACTTGGACTCCCCGGATGACCTAGTGTGGCATAACAGACCTGTATGCACTTGGACGCCCCGATTGATCTAGTGTGGCATAACAGGCCTGTGTGCACTTGGATGCCTCGGATGACCTAGTTTGGCATAAGAGGCCTGTATGCACTTGGACTCCCCGGATGACCTAGTGTGGCATAACAGACCTGTATACACTTGGACGCCCCAGATGACCTAGTGTGGCATAACAGCCATGTGTGCACTTGGAAGCCCCGGATAACCTAGTTTGGCATAACAGGCCTGTAGGCATAACAGGCTTGTGTGCACTTAGGCAGCTTGGATGACCTAGTGTGGCATAAAAGGCCTGTGTGCACTTGGACGCCCGGGATGACCTAGTGTGGCATAACAGGCCTGTATGTATTTAGACGCCCCGGATGACCTAGTGTGGCATAACCAGCCTGTATGCACTTAGACACCTTGGATGACCTAGTGTGGCATCACAGGCCTGTTTGCACTTGGACGCCTCGGATGACCTAGTGTGGCATAACAGGCCTGTATGCACTTAGACACCTTGGATAACCTAGTGTGGCATAACAGGCCTGTGTGCACTTGGACACCCCGGATGACCTGGCGTGGCATAACAGGCCTGTATGCACTTAGAAGCCCCGGATGCCCTAGTGTGGCGTAACAGGCCTGTGTGCACTTAGACACCTTGCATGACCTAGTGTGGCATAACATGCCTGTGTGCACTTGGACACCCCGGATGACCTGGTGTGGCATAACAGGCCTGCATGCACTTAAAAGCTCCGGATGACCTAGTGTGGCATAACAGGCCTGTATGCACTTAGATGCCCTAGATGACCTAGTGTGGCATAACAGGCCTGTATGCACTTTGATGCCTCGGATGATCTAGGGTGGCATAACAGCCCTGTATGCACTAGGACACCCCAGATGACCTAGTGTGGCTCAACAGATCTGTATGCACTTGGACACCTTGAATGATAACAGGCCTGTATGCACTTAGATGCCCCGGATGACCTAGTGTGGCATGAAATGCCTGTGTGCACTTGGAAGCCCTGGATGTCCTAATGTGGCATAACAGGCCTGTGTGCACTTGGAATCCCCGGATAAAGTAGTGTGGCATAACAGGCCTATTTGCACTTGGACGACCCGGATGACCTAGTGTGGCATAACGGGCCTGTGTGCACTTGGATGCCCCGGGTGACCTAGTGTGGCATAACAGGCCTGTGTGCACTTGGACGCCACGGATGACCTACTGTGGCATAACAGGCCTGTATGCACTTGGACTCCCCGGATGACCTAGTGTGGCATAACAGACCTGTATGCACTTGGACGCCCTGATTGATCTAGTGCGGCATAACCGGCCTGTGTGCACTTGGATGCCTCGGATGACCTAGTTTGGCATAAGAGGCCTGTATGCACTTGGACTCCCCGGATGACCTAGTGTGGCATAACAGACCTGTATGCACTTGGACGCCCCAGATGACCTAGTGTGGCATAACCGCCATGTGTGCACCTCGAAGCCCCGGATAACCTAGTTTGGCATAACAGGCCTGTAGGCATAATAGGCTTGTGTGCACTTAGGCAGCTTGGATGACCTAGTGTGGCATAACAGGCCTGTGTGCACTTGGACGCCCGGGATGACCTAGTGTGGCATAACAGGCCTGTATGTACTTAGATGCCCCGGATGACCTAGTGTGGCATAACCGGCCTGTATGCACTTAGACACCTTGGATGACCTAGTGTGGCATCACAAGCCTGTGTGCACTTGGGCACCCCGGATGAGCTGGTGTGGCATAACAGGCCTGTATGCACTTAGAAGCCCCGGATAACCTAGTGTGGCATAACAGGCCTGTATGCACTTAGACACCTTGGATGACCTAGTGTGGCATCACAGGCCTGTGTGCACTTGGACGCCCCGGATGACCTAGTGTGGCATAACAGGCCTGTATTCACTTAGACACCTTGGATAACCTAGTGTGGCATAACAGGCCTGTGTGCACTTGGACACACCGGATGACCTGGTGTGGCATAACAGGCCTGTATGCACTTAGAAGCCCCGGATAACCTAGTGTGGCATAACAGGCCTGTATGCACTTAGACACCTTGGGTGACCTAGTGTGGCATAATAGGCCTGTGTGCAATTGGACGCCCCGGATGACCTAGTGTGGCATAAAAAGCCTGTGTGCACTTAGATACCTTGCATGACCTAGTGTGGCATAACATGCCTGTTTGCACTTGGACATCCCGGATGACCTGGTGTGGCATAACAGGCCTGCATGCACTTAGACGCCCCGGATGACCTAGTGTGGCATAACAGGCCTATATGCACTTAGACGCCCCGGATGACCTAGTGTGGCATAAAAAGCCTGTATGCACTTTGATGCCTCGGATGACCTAGAGTGGCATAACAGGCCTGTATGCACTAGGACACCCCAGATGATCTAGTGTGGCTCAACAGATCTGTATGCACTTGGACACCTTGAATGATAACAGGCCTGTATGCACTTAGATGCCCCGGATGACCTAGTGTGGCATAAAAGGCCTGTGTGCACTTGGACGCCCCGGATGTCCTAATGTGGCATAACAGGCCTGTGTGCACTTGGAATCCCCGGATAAACTAGTGTGGCATAACAGGCCTATGTGCACTTGGACGACCCGGATGACCTAGTGTGGCATAACGGGCCTGTGTGCACTTGGATGCCTCAGATGACCTAGTTTGGCATAAGAGGCCTGTATGCACTTGGACTCCCCGGATGACCTAGTGTGGCATAACAGACCTGTATGCACTTGGACGCCCCAGATGACCTAGTGTGGCATAACAGCCATGTGTGCACTTGGAAGCCCCGGATAACCTAGTTTGCCATAACAGGCCTGTAGGCATAACAGGCTTGTGTGCACTTAGGCAGCTTGGATGACCTAGTGTGGCATAACAGGCCTGTATGTACTTAGGCGCCCCGGATGACCTAGTGTGGCATAACCGGCCTGTATGCATTTAGACACCTTGGATGACCTAGTGTGGCATCACAGGCCTGTGTGCACTTGGACGCCCCGGATGACCTAGTGTGGCATAACAGGCCTGTATGCACTTAGACGCCCCGGATGGCCTAGTGTGGCATAACAGGCCTGTATGCACTTTGATGCCTCGGATGACCTAGAGTGGCATAACAGGCCTGTATGCACTAGGACACCCCAGATGACCTAGTGTGGCTCAACAGATCTGTAAGCACTTGGACACCTTGAATGATAACAGGCCTGTATGCACTTAGATGCCTCGGATGACCTAGTGTGGCATAAAAGGCCTGTGTGCACTTGGACGCCCCGGATGTCCTAATGTGGCATAACAGGCCTGTGTGCACTTGGAAGCCCCGGATAAACTAGTGTGGCATAACAGGCCTATGTGCACTTGGACGACCCGGATGACCTAGTGTGGCATAACGGGCCTCTGTGCACTTGGACGCCCCGGATGATCTAGTGTGGCAGTGCACTTGGACGCTCCGGATGACCTAGTGTGGCATAACTGGCCTGTGTGCACTTGTACGCCCCGGATGACCTAGTGTGGCATAACAGGCCTGTGTGCACTTGGATGCCATGGATGACCTAGTGTGGCATAACAGGCCTGTATGCACTTGGACTCCCCGGATGACCTAGTGTGGCATAACAGACCTGTATGCACTTGGACGCCCCGATTGATCTATTGTGGCATAACAGGCCTGTGTGCACTTGGATGCCTCAGATGACCTAGTTTGGCATAAGAGGCCTGCATGCACTTGGACTCCCCGGATGACCTAGTGTGGCATAACAGACATGTATGCACTTGGACGCCCCAGATGACCTAGTGTGGCTCAACAGATCTGTAAGCACTTGGACACCTTGAATGATAACAGGCCTGTATGCACTTAGATGCCTCGGATGACCTAGTGTGGCATAAAAGGCCTGTGTGCACTTGGACACCCCGGATGTCCTAATGTGGCATAACAGGCCTGTGTGCACTTGGAAGCCCCGGATAAACTAGGGTGGCATAACAGGCCTATGTGCACTTGGACGACCCGGATGACCTAGTGTGGCATAACGGGTCTGTGTGCACTTGGACACCCCGGATGACCTAGTGTGGCATAACAGGCCTCTGTCCACTTGGACGCCTCGGATGACCTATTGTGGCATAACAGGCCTATGTGCACTTGGACGACCCGGATGACCTAGTGTGGCATAACAGGCCTGTGTGCACTTGGACGCCCCGGATGACCTAGTGTGGCATAACAGGCCTCTGTGCACTTGGACGCCACGGATGACCTAGTGTGGCATAACAGGCCTGTATGCACTTGGACTCCCCGGATGACCTAGTGTGACATAACAGACCTGTATGCACTTGGACGCCCCGATTGATCTAGTGTGGCATAACAGGCCTGTGTGCACTTGGATGCCCCGGATGTCCTAATGTGGCATAACAGGCCTGTGTGTACTTGGATGCCTCGGATGACCTAGTTTGGCATAAGAGGCCTGTATGCACTTGGACTCCCCGGATGACCTAGTGTGGCATAACAGACCTGTATACACTTGGACGCCCCAGATGACCTAGTGTGGCATAACAGCCATGTGTGCACTTGGAAGCCCCGGATAACCTAGTTTGGCATAACAGGCCTGTAGGCACCACATGCTTGTGTGCACTTAGGCAGCTTGGATGACCTAGTGTGGCATAAAAGGCCTGTGTGCACTTGGACGCCCGGAATGACCTAGTGTGGCATAACAGGCCTGTATGTATTTAGACGCCCCGGATGACCTAGTGTGGCATAACCAGCCTGTATGCACTTAGACACCTTGGATGACCTAGTGTGGCATCACAGGCCTGTGTGCACTAGGACACCCCAGATGACCTAGTG
Organism: Ambystoma mexicanum; assembly: GCF_040938575.1. Lineage (NCBI taxonomy): Eukaryota > Metazoa > Chordata > Amphibia > Caudata > Ambystomatidae > Ambystoma > Ambystoma mexicanum. The sequence goes on from NC_090931.1 coordinate 110,541,496, forward strand.
TGGCTCAACAGATCTGTATGCACTTGGACACCTTGAATGATAACAGGCCTGTGTGCACTTAGATGCCCCGGATGACCTAGTGTGGCATAAAAGGCCTGTGTGCACTTGGACGCCCCAATTGATCTAGTGTGGCATAACAGGCCTGTGTGCACTTGGACGCCCCGATTGATCTAGTGTGGCATAACAGGCCTGTGTGCACTTGGATGCCTCGGATGACCTAGTTTGGCATAAGAGGCCTGTATGCACTTGGACTCCCCTGATGACCTAGTGTGGCATAACAGACCTGTATACACTTGGACGCCCCAGATGACCTAGTGTGGCATAACAGCCATGTGTGCACTTGGAAGCCCTGGATAACCTAGTTTGGCATAACAGGCCTGTAGGCATAACAGGCTTGTGTGCACTTAGGCAGCTTGGATGACCTAGTGTGGCATAAAAGGCCTGTGTGCACTTGGACGCCCAGAATGACCTAGTGTGGCATAACAGGCCTGTATGCATTTAAACGCCCCGGATGACCTAGTGTGGCATAACCAGCCTGTATGCACTTAGACACCTTGGATGACCTAGTGTGGCATCACAGGCCTGTGTGCGCTTGGACGCCTCGGATGACCTAGTGTGGCATAACAGGCCTGTATGCTCTTAGACACCTTGGATAACCTACTGTGGCATAACAGGCCTGTGTGCACTTGGACACCCCGGATGACCTGGCGTGGCATAACAGGCCTGTATGCACTCAGAAGCCCCGGATGACCTAGTGTGGCATAACAGGCCTGTATGCACTTAGACACCTTGGATGACCTAGTGTGGCATAATAGGCCTGTGTGCACTTGGACCCCTTGTGGTATAACAAGCCTGTGTGCACTTAGACACCTTGCATGACCTAGTGTGGCATAACATGCCTGTGTGCACTTGGACACCCCGGATGACCTGGTGTGGCATAACAGGCCTGCATCCACTTAGACGCCCCGGATGACCTAATGTGGCATAACAGGCCTGTATGCACTTGGACGCCCCAGATGACCTAGTGTGGCATAACAGCCATGTGTGCACTTGGAAGCCCTGGATAACCTAGTTTGGCATAACAGGCCTGTAGGCATAACAGGCTTGTGTGCACTTAGGCAGCTTGGATGACCTAGTGTGGCATAAAAGGCCTGTGTGCACTTGGACGCCCCGATTGATCTAGTGTGGCATAACAGGCCTGTGTGCACTTGGATGCCTCGGATGACCTAGTTTGGCATAAGAGGCCTATGTGCTCTTGGACGACCTGGATGATCTAGTGTGGTATAACCGGCCTGTGTGCACTTGGATGCCTCGGATGACCGAGTTTGGCATAAGAGGCCTGTATGCACTTGGACTCCCCGATGACCTAGTGCGGCATAACAGACCTGTATACACTTGGACGCCCCAGATGACCTAGTGTGGCATAACAGCCATGTGTGCACTTGGAAGCCCCGGATAACCTAGTTTGGCATAACAGGCCTGTAGGCATAACAGGCTTGTGTGCACTTAGGCAGCTTGGATGACCTAGTGTGGCATAAAAGGCCTGTGTGCACTTGGACGCCCGGAATGACCTAGTGTGGCATAACAGGCCTGTATGTATTTAGACGCCCCGGATGACCTAGTGTGGCATAACCAGCCTGTATGCACTAGGACACCCCAGATGACCTAGTGTGGCTCAACAGATCTGTATGCACTTGGACACCTTGAATGATAACAGGCCTGTGTGCACTTAGATGCCCCGGATGACCTAGTGTGGCATAAAAGGCCTGTGTGCACTTGGACGCCCCGATTGATCTAGTGTGGCATAACAGGCCTGTGTGCACTTGGACGCCCCGATTGATCTAGTGTGGCATAACAGGCCTGTGTGCACTTGGATGCCTCGGATGACCTAGTTTGGCATAAGAGGCCTGTATGCACTTGGACTCCCCTGATGACCTAGTGTGGCATAACAGACCTGTGTACACTTGGACGCCCCAGATGACCTAGTGTGGCATAACAGCCATGTGTGCACTTGGAAGCCCTGGATAACCTAGTTTGGCATAACAGGCCTGTAGGCATAACAGGCTTGTGTGCACTTAGGCAGCTTGGATGACCTAGTGTGGCATAAAAGGCCTGTGTGCACTTGGACGCCCAGAATGACCTAGTGTGGCATAACAGGCCTGTATGCATTTAAACGCCCCGGATGACCTAGTGTGGCATAACCAGCCTGTATGCACTTAGACACCTTGGATGACCTAGTGTGGCATCACAGGCCTGTGTGCGCTTGGACGCCTCGGATGACCTAGTGTGGCATAACAGGCCTGTATGCTCTTAGACACCTTGGATAACCTAGTGTGGCATAACAGGCCTGTGTGCACTTGGACACCCCGGATGACCTGGCGTGGCATAACAGGCCTGTATGCACTCAGAAGCCCCGGATGACCTAGTGTGGCATAACAGGCCTGTATGCACTTAGACACCTTGGATGACCTAGTGTGGCATAATAGGCCTGTGTGCACTTGGACCCCTTGTGGCATAACAAGCCTGTGTGCACTTAGACACCTTGCATGACCTAGTGTGGCATAACATGCCTGTGTGCACTTGGACACCCCGGATGACCTGGTGTGGCATAACAGGCCTGCATCCACTTAGACGCCCCGGATGACCTAATGTGGCATAACAGGCCTGTATGCACTTAGACGCCCCAGATGACCTAGTGTGGCATAACAGCCATGTGTGCACTTGGAAGCCCTGGATAACCTAGTTTGGCATAACAGGCCTGTAGGCATAACAGGCTTGTGTGCACTTAGGCAGCTTGGATGACCTAGTGTGGCATAAAAGGCCTGTGTGCACTTGGACGCCCGGAATGACCTAGTGTGGCATAACAGGCCTGTATGTATTTAGACGCCCCAGATGACCTAGTGTGGCATAACCAGCCTGTATGCACTTAGACACCTTGGATGACCTGGTGTGGCATCACAGGCCTGTGTGCACTAGGACACCCCAGATGACCTAGTGTGGCTCAACAGATCTGTATGCACTTGGACACCTTGAATGATAACAGGCCTGTATGCACTTAGATGCCCCGGATGACCTAGTGTGGCATAAAAGGCCTGTGTGCACTTGGAAGCCCCGGATGTCCTAATGTGGCATAACAGGCCTGTGTGCACTTGGAATCCCCGGATAAACTAGTGTGGCATAACAGGCCTATGTGCACTTGGACACCCCGGATGACCTGGTGTGGCATAACAGGCCTGCATCCACTTAGACGCCCCGGATGACCTAATGTGGCATAACAGGCCTGTATGCACTTGGACGCCCCAGATGACCTAGTGTGGCATAATAGCCATGTGTGCACTTGGAAGCCCTGGATAACCTAGTTTGGCATAACAGGCCTGTAGGCATAACAGGCTTGTGTGCACTTAGGCAGCTTGGATGACCTAGTGTGGCATAAAAGGCCTGTGTGCACTTGGACGCCCCGATTGATCTAGTGTGGCATAACAGGCCTGTGTGCACTTGGATGCCTCGGATGACCTAGTTTGGCATAAGAGGCCTATGTGCTCTTGGACGACCTGGATGATCTAGTGTGGTATAACCGGCCTGTGTGCACTTGGATGCCTCGGATGACCGAGTTTGGCATAAGAGGCCTGTATGCACTTGGACTCCCCGATGACCTAGTGCGGCATAACAGACCTGTATACACTTGGACGCCCCAGATGACCTAGTGTGGCATAACAGCCATGTGTGCACTTGGAAGCCCCGGATAACCTAGTTTGGCATAACAGGCCTGTAGGCATAACAGGCTTGTGTGCACTTAGGCAGCTTGGATGACCTAGTGTGGCATAAAAGGCCTGTGTGCACTTGGACGCCCGGAATGACCTAGTGTGGCATAACAGGCCTGTATGTATTTAGACGCCCCGGATGACCTAGTGTGGCATAACCAGCCTGTATGCACTAGGACACCCCAGATGACCTAGTGTGGCTCAACAGATCTGTATGCACTTGGACACCTTGAATGATAACAGGCCTGTGTGCACTTAGATGCCCCGGATGACCTAGTGTGGCATAAAAGGCCTGTGTGCACTTGGACGCCCCGATTGATCTAGTGTGGCATAACAGGCCTGTGTGCACTTGGACGCCCCGATTGATCTAGTGTGGCATAACAGGCCTGTGTGCACTTGGATGCCTCGGATGACCTAGTTTGGCATAAGAGGCCTGTATGCACTTGGACTCCCCTGATGACCTAGTGTGGCATAACAGACCTGTGTACACTTGGACGCCCCAGATGACCTAGTGTGGCATAACAGCCATGTGTGCACTTGGAAGCCCTGGATAACCTAGTTTGGCATAACAGGCCTGTAGGCATAACAGGCTTGTGTGCACTTAGGCAGCTTGGATGACCTAGTGTGGCATAAAAGGCCTGTGTGCACTTGGACGCCCAGAATGACCTAGTGTGGCATAACAGGCCTGTATGCATTTAAACGCCCCGGATGACCTAGTGTGGCATAACCAGCCTGTATGCACTTAGACACCTTGGATGACCTAGTGTGGCATCACAGGCCTGTGTGCGCTTGGACGCCTCGGATGACCTAGTGTGGCATAACAGGCCTGTATGCTCTTAGACACCTTGGATAACCTAGTGTGGCATAACAGGCCTGTGTGCACTTGGACACCCCGGATGACCTGGCGTGGCATAACAGGCCTGTATGCACTCAGAAGCCCCGGATGACCTAGTGTGGCATAACAGGCCTGTATGCACTTAGACACCTTGGATGACCTAGTGTGGCATAATAGGCCTGTGTGCACTTGGACCCCTTGTGGCATAACAAGCCTGTGTGCACTTAGACACCTTGCATGACCTAGTGTGGCATAACATGCCTGTGTGCACTTGGACACCCCGGATGACCTGGTGTGGCATAACAGGCCTGCATCCACTTAGACGCCCCGGATGACCTAATGTGGCATAACAGGCCTGTATGCACTTGGACGCCCCAGATGACCTAGTGTGGCATAACAGCCATGTGTGCACTTGGAAGCCCTGGATAACCTAGTTTGGCATAACAGGCCTGTAGGCATAACAGGCTTGTGTGCACTTAGGCAGCTTGGATGACCTAGTGTGGCATAAAAGGCCTGTGTGCACTTGGACGCCCGGAATGACCTAGTGTGGCATAACAGGCCTGTATGTATTTAGACGCCCCAGATGACCTAGTGTGGCATAACCAGCCTGTATGCACTTAGACACCTTGGATGACCTGGTGTGGCATCACAGGCCTGTGTGCACTAGGACACCCCAGATGACCTAGTGTGGCTCAACAGATCTGTATGCACTTGGACACCTTGAATGATAACAGGCCTGTATGCACTTAGATGCCCCGGATGACCTAGTGTGGCATAAAAGGCCTGTGTGCACTTGGACGCCCCGATTGATCTAGTGTGGCATAACAGGCCTGTGTGCACTTGGATGCCTCGGATGACCTAGTTTGGCATAAGAGGCCTATGTGCTCTTGGACGACCTGGATGATCTAGTGTGGTATAACCGGCCTGTGTGCACTTGGATGCCTCGGATGACCTAGTTTGGCATAAGAGGCCTGTATGCACTTGGACTCCCCGGATGACCTAGTGCGGCATAACAGACCTGTATACACTTGGACGCCCCAGATGACCTAGTGTGGCATAACAGCCATGTGTGCACTTGGATGCCCCAGATAACCTAGTTTGGCATAACAGGCCTGTAGGCATAACAGGCTTGTGTGCACTTAGGCAGCTTGGATGACCTAGTGTGGCATAAAAGGCCTGTGTGCACTTGGACGCCCGGAATGACCTAGTGTGGCATAACAGGCCTGTATGCATTTAAACGCCCCGGATGACCTAGTGTGGCATAACCAGCCTGTGTGCACTTAGGCAGCTTGGATGACCTAGTGTGGCATAACAGGCCTGTGTGCACTTGGACGCCCGGGATGACCTAGTGTGGCATAACAGGCCTGTATGTACTTAGATGCCCCGGATGACCTAGTGTGGCATAACAGGCCTGTATGTACTTAGATGCCCCGGATGACCTAGTGTGGCATAACAGCCCTGTATGCACTAGGACACCCCAGATGACCTAGTGTGGCTCAACAGATCTGTATGCACTTGGACACCTTGAATGATAACAGGCCTGTATGCACTTAGATGCCCCGGATGACCTAGTGTGGCATAAAAGGCCTGTGTGCACTTGGAAGCCCCGGATGTCCTAATGTGGCATAACAGGCCTGTGTGCACTTGGAATCCCCGGATAAACTAGTGTGGCATAACAGGCCTATGTGCACTTGGACAACCCGGATGACCTAGTGTGGCATAACGGGCCTGTGTGCACTTGGACGCCCCGGATGATCTAGTGTGGCAGTGCACGTGGACGCTCCGGATGACCTAGTGTGGCATAACAGGCCTGTGTGCACTTGGATGTCTCGGATGACCTATTGTGGCATAACAGGCCTGTGTGCACTTGGACGACCCGGATGACCTAGTGTGGCATAACAGGCCTGTGTGCACTTGGACGCCCCGGGTGACCTAGTGTGGCATAACAGGCCTGTGTGCACTTGGACGCCACGGATGACCTACTGTGGCATAACAGGCCTGTATGCACTTGGACTCCCCGGATGACCTAGTGTGGCATAACAGACCTGTATGCACTTGGACGCCCTGATTGATCTAGTGTGGCATAACCGGCCTTTGTGCACTTGGATGCCTCGGATGACCTAGTTTGGCATAAGAGGCCTGTATGCACTTGGACTCCCCGGATGACCTAGTGTGGCATAACAGACCTGTATGCACTTGGACGCCCCGATGACCTAGTGTGGCATAACAGCCATGTGTGCACCTCGAAGCCCCAGATAACCTAGTTTGGCATAACAGGCCTGTAGGCATAATAGGCTTGTGTGCACTTAGGCAGCTTGGATGACCTAGTGTGGCATAACAGGCCTGTGTGCACTTGGACGCCCGGGATGACCTAGTGTGGCATAACAGGCCTGTATGTACTTAGATGCCCCGGATGACCTAGTGTGGCATAACCGGCCTGTATGCACTTAGACACCTTGGATGACCTAGTGTGGCATCACAGGCCTGTATGCACTTAGAAGCCCCAGATAACCTAGTGTGGCATAACAGGCCTGCATGCACTTGGACGCCCTGGATGACCTAGTGTGGCATAACAAGCCTGTGTGCACTTAGACACCTTGCATGACCTAGTGCCTGTTTGCACTTGGACACCCCGGATGACCTGGTGTGGCATAACAGGCCTGCATGCACTTAGACGCCCCGGATGACCTAGTGTGGCATAACAGGCCTGTATGCACTTAGACGCCTCGGATGACCTAGTGTGGCATAAAAAGCCTGTATGCACTTTGATGCCTCGGATGACCTAGAGTGGCATAACAGGCCTGTATGCACTAGGACACCCCAGATGATCTAGTGTGGCTCAACAGATCTATATGCACTTGGACACCTTGAATGATAACAGGCCTGTATGCACTTAGATGCCCCGGATGACCTAGTGTGGCATAACGGGCCTGTGTGCACTTGGACGCCCTGGATGATCTAGTGTGGCGGTGCACTTGGACGCTCCGGATGACCTAGTGTGGCATAAAAGGCCTGTGTGCACTTGGATGCCTCGGATGACCTATTGTGGCATAACAGGCCTGTGTGCACTTGGACGACCCGGATGACCTAGTGTGGCATAACAGGCCTGTGTGCACTTGGACGCCCCGGATGACCTAGTGTGGCATAACAGGCCTGTGTGCACTTGGACGCCACAGATGACCTAGTGTGGCATAAAAGGCCTGTATGCACTTGGATTCCCCCGGATGACCTAGTGTGGCATAACAGACCTGTATGCACTTGGACGCCCCGATTGATCTAGTGTGGCATAACGGGCCTGTGTGCACTTGGATGCCTCAGATGACCTAGTTTGGCATAAGAGGCCTGTATGCACTTGGACTCCCCGGATGACCTAGTGTGGCATAACAGACCTGTATGCACTTGGACGCCCCAGATGACCTAGTGTGGCATAACAGCCATGTGTGCACTTGGAAGCCCCGGATAACCTAGTTTGCCATAACAGGCCTGTAGGCATAACAGGCTTGTGTGCACTTAGGCAGCTTCGATGACCTAGTGTGGCATATCAGGCCTGTGTGCACTTGGACGCCCGGGATGACCTAGTGTGGCATAACAGGCCTATATGTACTTAGACGCCCCGGATGACCTAGTGTGGCATAACCGGCCTGTATGCACTTAGACACCTTGGATGACCTAGTGTGGCATCACAGGCCTGTGTGCACTTGGACGCCCCGGATGACCTAGTGTGGCATAACAGGCCTGTATGCACTTAGACGCCCCGGATGGCCTAGTGTGGCATAACAGCCCTGTATGCACTTTGATGCCTCGGATGACCTAGACTGGCATAACAGGCCTGTATGCACTAGGACACCCCAGATGACCTAATGTGGCTCAACAGATCTGTAAGCACTTGGACACCTTGAATGATAACAGGCCTGTATGCACTTAGATGCCTCGAATGACCTAGTGTGGCATAAAAGGCCTGTATGCACTTGGACGCCCCGGATGTCCTAATGTGGCATAACAGGCCTGTGTGCACTTGGAAGCCCCGGATAAACTAGTGTGGCATAGCAGGCCTATGTGCACTTGGACGACCCGGATGACCTAGTGTGGCATAACGGGCCTCTGTGCACTTGGACGCCCCGGATGATCTAGTGTGGCAGTGCACTTGGACGCTCCAGATGACCTAGTGTGGCAGTGCACTTGGACGCTCCGGATGACCTAGTGTGGCATAACAAGCCTGTGTGCACTTGGACGCCCCGGATGACCTAGTGTGGCATAACAGGCCTGTGTGCACTTGGACGCCACGGATGACCTAGTGTGGCATAACAGGCCTGTATGCACTTGGACTCCCCGGATGACCTAGTGTGGCATAACAGACCTGTATGCACTTGGACGCCCCGATTGATCTAGTGTGGCATAACAGGCCTGTGTGCACTTGGATGCCTCGGATGACCTATTGTGGCATAACAGGCCTGTGTGCACTTGGACGCCCCGGATGACCTAGTGTGGCATAACAGGCCTGTGTGCACTTGGACGCCCCGGATGACCTAGTGTGGCATAACAGGCCTGTGTGCACTTGGACGCCACGGATGACCTAGTGTGGCATAACAGGCCTGTATGCACTTGGACTCCCCGGATGACCTAGTGTGGCATAACAGACCTGTATGCACTTGGACGCCCCGATTGATCTAGTGTGGCATAACAGGCCTGTGTGCACTTGGATGCCTCGGATGACCTAGTTTGGCATAAGAGGCCTGTATGCACTTGGACTCCCCGGATGACCTAGTGTGGCATAACAGACATGTATGCACTTGGACGCCCCAGATGACCTAGTGTGGCTCAACAGATCTGTAAGCACTTGGACACCTTGAATGATAACAGGCCTGTATGCACTTAGATGCCTCGGATGACCTAGTGTGGCATAAAAGGCCTGTGTGCACTTGGACACCCCGGATGTCCTAATGTGGCATAACAGGCCTGTGTGCACTTGGAAGCCCCGGATAAACTAGTGTGGCATAACAGGCCTATGTGTACTTGGACGTCCCGGATGACCTAGTGTGGCATAACGGGTCTGTGTGCACTTGGACGCCCCGGATGATCTAGTGTGGCAGTGCACTTGGACGCTCCGGATGACCTAGTGTGGCATAACAGGCCTGTGTGCACTTGGATGCCTCGGATGACCTATTGTGGCATAACAGGCCTATGTGCACTTGGACGCCCCGGATGACCTAGTGTGGCATAACAGGCCTGTGTGCACTTGGACGCCACTGATGACCTAGTGTGGCATAACAGGCCTGTATGCACTTGGACTCCCCGGATGACCTAGTGTGGCATAACAGACCTGTATGCACTTGGACGCCCCGATTGATCTAGTGTGGCATAACAGGCCTGTGTGCACTTGGATGCCTCGGATGACCTAGTTTGGCATAAGAGGCCTGTATGCACTTGGACTCCCCGGATGACCTAGTGTGGCATAACAGACCTGTATACACTTGGACGCCCCAGATGACCTAGTGTGGCATAACAGCCATGTGTGCACTTGGAAGCCCCGGATAACCTAGTTTGGCATAACAGGCCTGTAGGCATAACAGGCTTGTGTGCACTTAGGCAGCTTGGATGACCTAGTGTGGCATAAAAGGCCTGTGTGCACTTGGACGCCCGGGATGACCTAGTGTGGCATAACAGGCCTGTATGTATTTAGACGCCCCGGATGACCTAGTGTGGCATAACCAGCCTGTATGCACTTAGACACCTTGGGTGACCTAGTGTGGCATCACAGGCCTGTTTGCACTTGGACGCCTCGGATGACCTAGTGTGGCATAACAGGCCTGTATGCACTTAGACACCTTGGATAACCTAGTGTGGCATAACAGGCCTGTGTGCACTTGGACACCCCGGATGACCTGGCGTGGCATAACAGGCCTGTATGCACTTAGAAGCCCCGGATGCCCTAGTGTGGCGTAACAGGCCTGTGTGCACTTAGACACCTTGCATGACCTAGTGTGGCATAACATGCCTGTGTGCACTTGGACACCCCGGATGACCTGGTGTGGCATAACAGGCCTGCATGCACTTAAAAGCTCCGGATGACCTAGTGTGGCATAACAGGCCTGTATGCACTTAGATGCCCTAGATGACCTAGTGTGGCATAACAGGCCTGTATGCACTTTGATGCCTCGGATGATCTAGGGTGGCATAACAGCCCTGTATGCACTAGGACACCCCAGATGACCTAGTGTGGCTCAACAGATCTGTATGCACTTGGACACCTTGAATGATAACAGGCCTGTATGCACTTAGATGCCCCGGATGACCTAGTGTGGCATGAAATGCCTGTGTGCACTTGGAAGCCCTGGATGTCCTAATGTGGCATAACAGGCCTGTGTGCACTTGGAATCCCCGGATAAAGTAGTGTGGCATAACAGGCCTATTTGCACTTGGACGACCCGGATGACCTAGTGTGGCATAACGGGCCTGTGTGCACTTGGACGCCCCAGATGATCTAGTGTGGCAGTGCACGTGGATGCTCCGGATGACCTAGTGTGGCATAACAGGCCTGTGTGCACTTGGACGCCCCGGGTGACCTAGTGTGGCATAACAGGCCTGTGTGCACTTGGACGCCACGGATGACCTACTGTGGCATAACAGGCCTGTATGCACTTGGACTCCCTGGATGACCTCTTGTGGCATAACAGACCTGTATGCACTTGGACGCCCTGATTGATCTAGTGCGGCATAACCGGCCTGTGTGCACTTGGATGCCTCGGATGACCTAGTTTGGCATAAGAGGCCTGTATGCACTTGGACTCCCCGGATGACCTAGTGTGGCATAACAGACCTGTATGCACTTGGACGCCCCAGATGACCTAGTGTGGCATAACCGCCATGTGTGCACCTCGAAGCCCCGGATAACCTAGTTTGGCATAACAGGCCTGTAGGCATAATAGGCTTGTGTGCACTTAGGCAGCTTGGATGACCTAGTGTGGCATAACAGGCCTGTGTGCACTTGGACGCCCGGGATGACCTAGTGTGGCATAACAGGCCTGTATGTACTTAGATGCCCCGGATGACCTAGTGTGGCATAACCGGCCTGTATGCACTTAGACACCTTGGATGACCTAGTGTGGCATCACAGGCCTGTGTGCACTTGGGCACCCCGGATGAGCTGGTGTGGCATAACAGGCCTGTATGCACTTAGAAGCCCCGGATAACCTAGTGTGGCATAACAGGCCTGTATGCACTTAGACACCTTGGATGACCTAGTGTGGCATCACAGGCCTGTGTGCACTTGGACGCCCCGGATGACCTAGTGTGGCATAACAGGCCTGTATGCACTTAGACACCTTGGATAACCTAGTGTGGCATAACAGGCCTGTGTGCACTTGGACACACCGGATGACCTGGTGTGGCATAACAGGCCTGTATGCACTTAGAAGCCCCGGATAACCTAGTGTGGCATAACAGGCCTGTATGCACTTAGACACCTTGGGTGACCTAGTGTGGCATAATAGGCCTGTGTGCAATTGGACGCCCCGGATGACCTAGTGTGGCATAAAAAGCCTGTGTGCACTTAGATACCTTGCATGACCTAGTGTGGCATAACATGCCTGTTTGCACTTGGACATCCCGGATGACCTGGTGTGGCATAACAGGCCTGCATGCACTTAGACGCCCCGGATGACCTAGTGTGGCATAACAGGCCTGTATGCACTTAGACGCCCTGGATGACCTAGTGTGGCATAAAAAGCCTGTATGCACTTTGATGCCTCGGATGACCTAGAGTGGCATAACAGGCCTGTATGCACTAGGACACCCCAGATGATCTAGTGTGGCTCAACAGATCTGTATGCACTTGGACACCTTGAATGATAACAGGCCTGTATGCACTTAGATGCCCCGGATGACCTAGTGTGGCATAAAAGGCCTGTGTGCACTTGGACGCCCCGGATGTCCTAATGTGGCATAACAGGCCTGTGTGCACTTGGAATCCCCGGATAAACTAGTGTGGCATAACAGGCCTATGTGCACTTGGACGACCCGGATGACCTAGTGTGGCATAACGGGCCTGTGTGCACTTGGATGCCTCAGATGACCTAGTTTGGCATAAGAGGCCTGTATGCACTTGGACTCCCCGGATGACCTAGTGTGGCATAACAGACCTGTATGCACTTGGACGCCCCAGATGACCTAGTGTGGCATAACAGCCATGTGTGCACTTGGAAGCCCCGGATAACCTAGTTTGCCATAACAGGCCTGTAGGCATAACAGGCTTGTGTGCACTTAGGCAGCTTGGATGACCTAGTGTGGCATAACAGGCCTGTATGTACTTAGGCGCCCCGGATGACCTAGTGTGGCATAACCGGCCTGTATGCATTTAGACACCTTGGATGACCTAGTGTGGCATCACAGGCCTGTGTGCACTTGGACGCCCCGGATGACCTAGTGTGGCATAACAGGCCTGTATGCACTTAGACGCCCCGGATGGCCTAGTGTGGCATAACAGGCCTGTATGCACTTTGATGCCTCGGATGACCTAGAGTGGCATAACAGGCCTGTATGCACTAGGACACCCCAGATGACCTAGTGTGGCTCAACAGATCTGTAAGCACTTGGACACCTTGAATGATAACAGGCCTGTATGCACTTAGATGCCTCGGATGACCTAGTGTGGCATAAAAGGCCTGTGTGCACTTGGACGCCCCGGATGTCCTAATGTGGCATAACAGGCCTGTGTGCACTTGGAAGCCCCGGATAAACTAGTGTGGCATAACAGGCCTATGTGCACTTGGACGACCCGGATGACCTAGTGTGGCATAAAGGGCCTCTGTGCACTTGGACGCCCCGGATGATCTAGTGTGGCAGTGCACTTGGACACTCCGGATGACCTAGTGTGGCATAACAGGCCTGTGTGCACTTGTACGCCCCGGATGACCTAGTGTGGCATAACAGGCCTGTGTGCACTTGGATGCCATGGATGACCTAGTGTGGCATAACAGGCCTGTATGCACTTGGACTCCCCGGATGACCTAGTGTGGCATAACAGACCTGTATGCACTTGGACGCCCCGATTGATCTATTGTGGCATAACAGGCCTGTGTGCACTTGGATGCCTCAGATGACCTAGTTTGGCATAAGAGGCCTGCATGCACTTGGACTCCCCGGATGACCTAGTGTGGCATAACAGACATGTATGCACTTGGACGCCCCAGATGACCTAGTGTGGCTCAACAGATCTGTAAGCACTTGGACACCTTGAATGATAACAGGCCTGTATGCACTTAGATGCCTTGGATGACCTAGTGTGGCATAAAAGGCCTGTGTGCACTTGGACACCCCGGATGTCCTAATGTGGCATAACAGTCCTGTGTGCACTTGGAAGCCCCGGATAAACTAGTGTGGCATAACAGGCCTGTGTGCACTTGGACGACCTGGATGACCTAGTGTGGCATAACGGGTCTGTGTGCACTTGGACGCCCCGGATGACCTAGTGTGGCCTAACAGGCCTCTGTCCACTTGGACGCCTCGGATGACCTATTGTGGCATAACAGGCCTAGGTGCACTTGGACGACCCGGATGACCTAGTGTGGCATAACAGGCCTGTGTGCACTTGGACGCCCCGGATGACCTAGTGTGGCATAACAGGCCTCTGTGCACTTGGACGCCACGGATGACCTAGTGTGGCATAACAGGCCTGTATGCACTTGGACTCCCCGGATGACCTAGTGTGGCATAACAGGCCTGTGTGCACTTGGATGCCCCAGATGACCTAGTGTGGCATAACAGCCATCTGTGCACTTGGAAGCCTCGGATGACCTAGTTTGGCATAAGAGGCCTGTATGCACTTGGACTCCCCGGATGACCTAGTGTGGCATAACAGACCTGTATACACTTGGACGCCCCAGATGACCTAGTGTGGCATAACAGCCATCTGTGCACTTGGAAGCCCCGGATAACCTAGTTTGGCATAACAGGCCTGTAGGCATAACAGGCTTGTGTGCACTTAGATGCCTCGGATGACCTAGTGTGGCATAAAAGGCCTGTGTGCACTTGGACACCCCGGATGTCCTAATGTGGCATAACAGGCCTGTGTGCACTTGGAAGCCCCGGATAAACTAGTGTGGCATAACAGGCCTATGTGCACTTGGACGACCCGGATGACCTAGTGTGGCATAACGGGTCTGTGTGCACTTGGACGCCCCGGATGATCTAGTGTGTCAGTGCATTTGGACGCTCCGGATGACCTAGTGTGGCATAACAGGCCTGTGTGCACTTGGATGCCTCAGATGACCTATTGTGGCATAACAGGCCTGTGTGCACTTGGACGACTCGGATGACCTAGTGTGGCATAACAGGCCTGTGTGCACTTGGACGCCCCGGGTGACCTAGTGTGGCATAACAGGCCTGTGTGCACTTGGATGCCACGGATGACCTACTGTGGCATAACAGGCCTGTATGCACTTGGACTCCCCGGATGACCTAGTGTGGCATAACAGACCTGTATGCACTTGGACGCCCCGATTGATCTAGTGTGGCATAACCGGCCTGTGTGCGCTTGGATGCCTCGGATGACCTAGTTTGGCATAAGAGGCCTGTATGCACTTGGACTCCCCGGATGACCTAGTGTGGCATAACAGACCTGTATGCACTTGGATGCCCCAGATGACCTAGTGTGGCATAACAGCCATGTGTGCACCTCGAAGCCCCGGATAACCTAGTTTGGCATAACAGGCCTGTAGGCATAATAGGCTTGTGTGCACTTAGGCAGCTTGGATGACCTAGTGTGGCATAACCGGCCTGTGTGCACTTGGACGCCCGGGATGACCTAGTGTGGCATAACAGGCCTGTATGTACTTAGATGCCCCGGATGACCTAGTGTGGCATAACCGGCCTGTATGCACTGAGACACCTTGGTTGACCTAGTGTGGCATCACAGGCCTGTGTGCACTTGGACGCCCCGGATGACCTAGTGTGGCATAACAGGCCTGTATGCACTTAGACACCTTGGATGACCTAGTGTGGCATAACAGGCCTGTGTGCACTTGGACACCCCGGATGACATGGTGTGGCATAACAGGCCTGTATGCACTTAGACCCCCCGGATGAACTAGTGTGGCATAACAGGCCTGTATGCGCTTAGACGCCCCGGATGACCTAGAGTGGCATAACAAGCCTGTATGCACTTGGACACCCCAGATGACCTAATGTGGCGCAACAGATCTGTATGCACTTGGACACCTTGAATGATAACAGGCCTGTATGCACTTAGATGCCCCGGATGACCTAGTGTGGCATAAAAGGCCTGTGTGCACTTGGACGCCCCGGATGACCTAATGTGATATAACAGGCCTGTGTGCACTTCGACACCCCGGATGACCTAGTGTGGCATAACAGGCCTGTGTGCACTTAGACACCCCGGATGACTTAATGTGGCATAACAGGCCTGTGTGCACTTGGAATCCACGGCTAACCTAGTGTGGCATAGCAGGCCTATGTGCACTTGGACGACCCAGATGCCCTAGTGTGGCATAACGGGTCAGTGTGCACTTGGACGCCCTGGATGATCTAGTGTGGCGGTGCACTTGGACGCTCCGGATGACCTAGTGTGGCATAACAGGCCTGTGTGCACTTGGATGCCTCGGATGACCTATTGTGGCATAACAGGCCTGTGTGCACTTGGACGACCCGGATGACCTAGTGTGGCATAACAGGCCTGTGTGCACTTGGACGCCCCGGATGACCTAGTGTGGCATAACAGGCCTGTTTGCACTTGGATTCCCCGGATGACCTAGTGTGGCATAACAGACCTGTATGCACTTGGACGCCCCGATTGATCTAGTGTGGCATAACGGGCCTGTGTGCACTTGGATGCCTCAGATGACCTAGTTTGGCATAAGAGGCCTGTATGCACTTGGACTCCCCGGATGACCTAGTGTGGCATAGCAGACCTGTATGCACTTGGACGCCCCAGATGACCTAGTGTGGCATAACAGCCATGTGTGCACTTGGAAGCCCCGGATAACCTAGTTTGCCATAACAGGCCTGTAGGCATAACAGGCTTGTGTGCACTTAGGCAGCTTGGATGACCTAGTGTGGCATATCAGGCCTGTGTGCACTTGGACGCCCGGGATGACCTAGTGTGGCATAACAGGCCTGTATGTACTTAGACGCCCCGGATGACCTAGTGTGGCATAACCGGCCTGTATGCACTTAGACACCTTGGATGACCTAGTGTGGCATCACAGGCCTGTGTGCACTTGGACGCCCCGGATGACCTAGTGTGGCATAACAGGCCTGTATGCACTTAGACGCCCCGGATGGCCTAGTGTGGCATAACAGGCCTATATGCACTTTGATGCCTCGGATGACCTAGACTGGCATAACAGGCCTGTATGCACTAGGACACCCCAGATGACCTAGTGTGGCTCAACAGATCTGTAAGCACTTGGACACCTTGAATGATAACAGGCCTGTATGCACTTAGATGCCTCGACTGACCTAGTGTGGCATAAAAGGCCTGTATGCACTTGGACGCCCCGGATGTCCTAATGTGGCATAACAGGCCTGTGTGCACTTGGAAGCCCCGGATAAACTAGTGTGGCATAACAGGCCTATGTGCACTTGGACGACCCGGATGACCTAGTGTGGCATAACGGGCCTCTGTGCACTTGGACGCCCCGGATGATCTAGTGTGGCAGTGCACTTGGACGCTCCGGATGACCTAGTGTGGCATAACAAGCCCGTGTGCACTTGGATGCCTCGGATGACCTATTGTGGCATAACAGGCCTGTGTGCACTTGGACGCCCCGGATGACCTAATGTGGCATAACAGGCCTGTGTGCACTTGGACGCCCCAGATGACCTAGTGTGGCATAACAGGCCTGTGTGCACTTGGACGCCACGGATGACCTAGTGTGGCATAACAGGCCTGTATGCACTTGGACTCCCCGGATGACCTAGTTTGGCATAACAGACCTGTATGCACTTGGACGCCCCGATTGATCTAGTGTGGCATAACAGGCCTGTGTGCACTTGGATGCCTCGGATGACCTAGTTTGGCATAAGAGGCCTGTATGCACTTGGACTCCCCGGATGACCTAGTGTGGCATAACAGACATGTATGCACTTGGACGCCCCAGATGACCTAGTGTGGCTCAATAGATCTGTAAGCACTTGGACACCTTGAATGATAACAGGCCTGTATGCACTTAGATGCCTCGGATGACCTAGTGTGGCATAAAAGGCCTGTGTGCACTTGGACACCCCGGATGTCCTAATGTGGCATAACAGGCCTGTGTGTACTTGGAAGCCCCGGATAAACTAGTGTGGCATAACAGGCCTATGTGCACTTGGACGACCCGGATGAACTAGTGTGGCATAACGGGCCTCTGTGCACTTGGACGCCCCGGATGATCTAGTGTGGCAGTGCACTTGGACGCTCCGGATGACCTAGTGTGGCATAACAAGCCTGTGTGCACTTGGATGCCTCGGATGACCTATTGTGGCATAACAGGCCTGTGTGCACTTGGACGCCCCGGATGACCTAATGTGGCATAACAGGCCTGTGTGCACTTGGACGCCCCGGATGACCTAGTGTGGCATAACAGGCCTGTGTGCACTTGGACGCCACGGATGACCTAGTGTGGCATAACAGGCCTGTATGCACTTGGACTCCCCGGATGACCTAGTTTGGCATAACAGACCTGTATGCACTTGGACGCCCCGATTGATCTAGTGTGGCATAACAGGCCTGTGTGCACTTGGATGCCTCGGATGACCTAGTTTGGCATAAGAGGCCTGTATGCACTTGGACTCCCCGGATGACCTAGTGTGGCATAACAGACATGTATGCACTTGGACGCCCCAGATGACCTAGTGTGGCTCAATAGATCTGTAAGCACTTGGACACCTTGAATGATAACAGGCCTGTATGCACTTAGATGCCTCGGATGACCTAGTGTGGCATAAAAGGCCTGTGTGCACTTGGACACCCAGGATGTCCTAATGTGGCATAACAGGCCTGTGTGTACTTGGAAGCCCCGGATAAACTAGTGTGGCATAACAGGCCTATGTGCACTTGGACGACCCGGATGACCTAGTGTGGCATAACGGGTCTGTGTGCACTTGGACGCCCCGGATGATCTAGTGTGGCAGTGCACTTGGACGCTCCAGATGACCTAGTGTGGCATAATAGGCCTGTGTGCACTTGGATGCCTCAGATGACCTATTGTGGCATAACAGGCCTATGTGCACTTGGACGCCCCGGATGACCTAGTGTGGCATAACAGGCCTGTGTGCACTTGGACGCCACGGATGACCTAGTGTGGCATAACAGGCCTGTATGCACTTGGGCTCCCCGGATTACCTAGTGTGGCATAACAGACCTGTATGCACTTGGACGCCCCGAGTGATCTAGTGTGGCATAACAGGCCTGTGTGCACTTGGATGCCTCGGATGACCTAGTTTGGCATAAGAGGCCTGTATGCACTTGGACTCCCCGGATGACCTAGTGTGGCATAACAGGCCTGTGTGCACTTGGATGCCACGGATGACCTACTGTGGCATAACAGGCCTGTATGCACTTGGACTCCCCGGATGACCTAGTGTGGCATAACAGACCTGTATGCACTTGGACGCCCCGATTGATCTAGTGTGGCATAACCGGCCTGTGTGCGCTTGGATGCCTCGGATGACCTAGTTTGGCATAAGAGGCCTGTATGCACTTGGACTCCCCGGATGACCTAGTATGGCATAACAGACCTGTATGCACTTGGATGCCCCAGATGACCTAGTGTGGCATAACAGCCATGTGTGCACCTCGAAGCCCCGGATAACCTAGTTTGGCATAACAGGCCTGTAGGCATAATAGGCTTGTGTGCACTTAGGCAGCTTGGATGACCTAGTGTGGCATAACCGGCCTGTGTGCACTTGGACGCCCGGGATGACCTAGTGTGCATAACAGGCCTGTATGTACTTAGATGCCCCGGATGACCTAGTGTGGCATAACCGGCCTGTATGCACTTAGACACCTTGGATGACCTAGTGTGGCATCACAGGCCTGTGTGCACTTGGACGCCCCGGATGACCTAGTGTGGCATAACAGGCCTGTATGCACTTAGACACCTTGGATGACCTAGTGTGGCATAACAGGCCTGTGTGCACTTGGACACCCCGGATGACCTGGTGTGGCATAACAGGCCTGTATGCACTTAGACGCCCCGGATGAACTAGTGTGGCATAACAGGCCTGTATGCACTTAGACGCCCCGGATGTGGCATAACAGGCCTGTATGCACTTAAGACGCCCCGGATGACCTAGTGTGGCATAACAGGCCTGTATGCACTTTGACGCCTCGGATGACCTAGAGTGGCATAACAAGCCTGTATGCACTTGGACACCCCAGATGACCTAATGTGGCGCAACAGATCTGTATGCACTTGGACACCTTGAATGATAACAGGCCTGTATGCACTTAGATGCCTGTGTGCACTTGGACGCCCCGGATGACCTAATGTGATATAACAGGCCTGTGTGCACTTGGACACCCCGGATGACCTAGTGTGGCATAACAGGCCTGTGTGCACTTAGACACCCCGGATGACCTAATGTGGCATAACAGGCCTGTGTGCACTTGGAATCCCCGGATAACCTAGTGTGGCATAGCAGGCCTATGTGCACTTGGACGACCCAGATGACCTAGTGTGGCATAACGGGTCTGTGTGCACTTGGACGCCCTGGATGATCTAGTGTGGCGGTGCACTTGGACGCTCCGGATGACCTAGTGTGGCATAACAGGCCTGTGTGCACTTGGATGCCTCGGATGACCTATTGTGGCATAACAGGCCTGTGTGCACTTGGACGACCCGGATGACCTAGTGTGGCATAACAGGCCTGTGTGCACTTGGACGCCCCGGATGACCTAGTGTGGCATAACGGGTCTGTGTGCACTTGGACGCCCTGGATGACCTATTGTGGCATAACAGGCCTATGTGCACTTGGACGCCCCGGATGACCTAGTGTGGCATAACAGGCCTGTGTGCACTTGGACGCCACGGATGACCTAGTGTGGCATAACAGGCCTGTATGCACTTGGACTCCCCGGATGACCTAGTGTGGCATAGCAGACCTGTATGCACTTGGACGCCCCAGATGACCTAGTGTGGCATAACAGCCATGTGTGCACTTGGAAGCCCCGGATAACCTAGTTTGCCATAACAGGCCTGTAGGCATAACAG
Source organism: Ambystoma mexicanum (assembly GCF_040938575.1). Classification (NCBI taxonomy): domain Eukaryota; kingdom Metazoa; phylum Chordata; class Amphibia; order Caudata; family Ambystomatidae; genus Ambystoma; species Ambystoma mexicanum. Next base: position 110,562,303 of record NC_090931.1, read on the forward strand.
GCTTGTGCGCACTTAGGCAGCTTGGATGACCTAGTGTGGCATATCAGGCCTGTGTGCACTTGGACGCCCGGGATGACCTAGTGTGGCATAACAGGCCTGTATGTACTTAGACGCCCCGGATGACCTAGTGTGGCATAACCGGCCTGTATGCACTTAGACACCTTGGATGACCTAGTGTGGCATCACAGGCCTGTGTGCACTTGGACGCCCCGGATGACCTAGTGTGGCATAACAGGCCTGTATGCACTTAGACGCCCCGGATGGCCTAGTGTGGCATAACAGGCCTGTATGCACTTTGATGCCTCGGATGACCTAGACTGGCATAACAGGCCTGTATGCACTAGGACACCCCAGATGACCTAGTGTGGCTCAACAGATCTGTAAGCACTTGGACACCTTGAATGATAACAGGCCTGTATGCACTTAGATGCCTCGACTGACCTAGTGTGGCATAAAAGGCCTGTATGCACTTGGACGACCCGGATGACCTAGTGTGGCATAACGGGCCTCTGTGCACTTGGACGCCCCGGATGATCTAGTGTGGCAGTGCACTTGGACGCTTCGGATGACCTAGTGTGGCATAACAAGCCTGTGTGCACTTGGACGCCCCGGATGACCTAATGTGGCATAACAGGCCTGTGTGCACTTGGACGCCCCGGATGACCTAGTGTGGCATAACAGGCCTGTGTGCACTTGGACGCCACGGATGACCTAGTGTGGCATAACAGGCCTGTATGCACTTGGACTCCCCGGATGACCTAGTTTGGCATAACAGACCTGTATGCACTTGGACGCCCCGATTGATCTAGTGTGGCATAACAGGCCTGTGTGCACTTGGATGCCTCGGATGACCTAGTTTGGCATAAGAGGCCTGTATGCACTTGGACTCCCCGGATGACCTAGTGTGGCATAACAGACATGTATGCACTTGGACGCCCCAGATGACCTAGTGTGGCTCAACAGATCTGTAAGCACTTGGACACCTTGAATGATAACAGGCCTGTATGCACTTAGATGCCTCGGATGACCTAGTGTGGCATAAAAGGCCTGTGTGCACTTGGACACCCCGGATGTCCTAATGTGGCATAACAGGCCTGTGTGCACTTGGAAGCCCCGGATAAACTAGTGTGGCATAACAGGCCTATGTGCACTTGGACGACCCGGATGACCTAGTGTGGCATAACGGGTCTGTGTGCACTTGGACGCCCCGGATGATCTAGTGTGTCAGTGCATTTGGACGCTCCGGATGACCTAGTGTGGCATAACAGGCCTGTGTGCACTTGGATGCCTCAGATGACCTATTGTGGCATAACAGGCCTGTGTGCACTTGGACGACCCGGATGACCTAGTGTGGCATAACAGGCCTGTGTGCACTTGGACGCCCCGGGTGACCTAGTGTGGCATAACAGGCCTGTGTGCACTTGGATGCCACGGATGACCTACTGTGGCATAACAGGCCTGTATGCACTTGGACTCCCCGGATGACCTAGTGTGGCATAACAGACCTGTATGCACTTGGACGCCCCGATTGATCTAGTGTGGCATAACCGGCCTGTGTGCGCTTGGATGCCTCGGATGACCTAGTTTGGCATAAGAGGCCTGTATGCACTTGGACTCCCCGGATGACCTAGTGTGGCATAACAGACCTGTATGCACTTGGATGCCCCAGATGACCTAGTGTGGCATAACAGCCATGTGTGCACCTCGAAGCCCCGGATAACCTAGTTTGGCATAACAGGCCTGTAGGCATAATAGGCTTGTGTGCACTTAGGAAGCTTGGATGACCTAGTGTGGCATAACCGGCCTGTGTGCACTTGGACGCCCGGGATGACCTAGTGTGGCATAACAGGCCTGTATGTACTTAGATGCCCCGGATGACCTAGTGTGGCATAACCGGCCTGTATGCACTCAGACACCTTGGTTGACCTAGTGTGGCATCACAGGCCTGTGTGCACTTGGACGCCCCGGATGACCTAGTGTGGCATAACAGGCCTGTATGCACTTAGACACCTTGGATGACCTAGTGTGGCATAACAGGCCTGTGTGCACTTGGACACCCCGGATGACATGGTGTGGCATAACAGGCCTGTATGCACTTAGACGCCCCGGATGAACTAGTGTGGCATAACAGGCCTGTATGCACTTAGACGCCCCGGATGTGGCATAACAGGCCTGTATGCACTTAAGACGCCCCGGATGACCTAGTGTGGCATAACAGGCCTGTATGCACTTTGACGCCTCGGATGACCTAGAGTGGCATAACAAGCCTGTATGCACTTGGACACCCCAGATGACCTAATGTGGCGCAACAGATCTGTATGCACTTGGACACCTTGAATGATAACAGGCCTGTATGCACTTAGATGCCCCGGATGACCTAGTGTGGCATAAAAGGCCTGTGTGCACTTGGACGCCCCGGATGACCTAATGTGATATAACAGGCCTGTGTGCACTTCGACACCCCGGATGACCTAGTGTGGCATAACAGGCCTGTGTGCACTTAGACACCCCGGATGACCTAATGTGGCATAACAAGCCTGTGTGCACTTAGACACCTTGCATGACCTAGTGTGGCATAACATGCCTGTGTGCACTTGGACACCCCGGATGACCTGGTGTGGCATAACAGGCCTGCATGCACTTAGAAGCTCCAGATGACCTAGTGTGGCATAACAGGCCTGTATGCACTTAGACGCCCCGGATGACCTAGTGTGGCATAACAGGCCTGTATGCACTTTGATGCCTCGGATGATCTAGGGTGGCATAACAGCCCTGTATGCACTAGGACACCCCAGATGACCTAGTGTGGCTCAACAGATCTGTATGCACTTGGACACCTTGAATGATAACAGGCCTGTATGCACTTAGATGCCCGGATGACCTAGTGTGGCATGAAATGCCTGTGTGCACTTGGAAGCCCCGGATGTCCTAATGTGGCATAACAGGCCTGTGTGCACTTGGAATCCCCGGATAAACTAGTGTGGCATAACAGGCCTATATGCACTTGGACGACCCGGATGACCTAGTGTGGCATAACGGGCCTGTGTGCACTTGGACGCCCCGGATGATCTAGTGTTGCAGTGCACGTGGACGCTCCGGATGACCTAGTGTGGCATAACAGGCCTGTGTGCACTTGGAATCCCCGGATAAACTAGTGTGGCATAACAGGCCTGTGTGCACTTGGACGACCCGGATGACCTAGTGTGGCATAACGGGCCTGTGTGCACTTGGACGCCCTGGATGATCTAGTGTGGCAGTGCACGTGGACGCTCCGGATGACCTAGTGTGGCATAACAGGCCTGTGTGCACTTGGATGCCTCGGATGACCTAGTGTGGCATGAAAAGCCTGTGTGCACTTAGATACCTTGCATGACCTAGTGTGGCATAACATGCCTGTTTGCACTTGGACACCCCGGATGACCTGGTGTGGCATAACAGGCCTGCATGCACTTAGACGCCCCGGATGACCTAGTGTGGCATAACAGGCCTGTATGCACTTAGACGCCCCTGATGACCTAGTGTGGCATAAAAAGGCTGTATGCACTTTGATGCCTCGGTTGACCTAGAGTGGCATAACAGGCCTGTATGCACTCAGACGCCCCGGATGGCCTAGTGTGGCATAACAGGCCTGTATGCACTTTGATGCCTCGGATGACCTAGACTGGCATAACAGGCCTGTATGCACTAGGACACCCCAGATGACCTATTGTGGCTCAACAGATCTGTAAGCACTTGGACACCTTGAATGATAACAGGCCTGTATGCACTTAGATGCCTCGAATGACCTAGTGTGGCATAAAAGGCCTGTATGCACTTGGACGCCCCGGATGTCCTAATGTGGCATAACAGGCCTGTGTGCACTTGGAAGCCCCGGATAAACTAGTGTGGCATAACAGGCCTATGTGCACTTGGACGACCCGGATGACCTAGTGTGGCATAACGGGCCTCTGTGCACTTGGACGCCCCGGATGATCTAGTGTGGCAGTGCACTTGGACGCTCCGGATGACCTAGTGTGGCATAACAAGCCTGTGTGCACTTGGATGCCTCGGATGACCTATTGTGGCATAACAGGCCTGTGTGCACTTGGACGCCCCGGATGACCTAATGTGGCATAACAGGCCTGTGTGCACTTGGACGCCCCGGATGACCTAGTGTGGCATAACAGGCCTGTGTGCACTTGGACGCCACGGATGACCTAGTGTGGCATAACAGGCCTGTATGCACTTGGACTCCCCGGATGACCTAGTGTGGCATAACAGACCTGTATGCACTTGGACGCCCCGATTGATCTAGTGTGGCATAACAGGCCTGTGTGCACTTGGATGCCTCGGATGACCTAGTTTGGCATAAGAGGCCTGTATGCACTTGGACTCCCCGGATGACCTAGTGTGGCATAACAGACATGTATGCACTTGGACGCCCCAGATGACCTAGTGTGGCTCAACAGATCTGTAAGCACTTGGACACCTTGAATGATAACAGGCCTGTATGCACTTAGATGCCTCGGATGACCTAGTGTGGCATAAAAGGCCTGTGTGCACTTGGACACCCCGGATATCCTAATGTGGCATAACAGGCCTGTGTGCACTTGGAAGCCCCGGATAAACTAGTGTGGCATAACAGGCCTATGTGCACTTGGACGACCCGGATGACCTAGTGTGGCATAATGGGTCTGTGTGCACTTGGACGCCCCGGATGATCTAGTGTGGCAGTGCACTTGGACGCTCCGGATGACCTAGTGTGGCATAACAGGCCTGTGTGCACTTGGATGCCTCGGATGACCTATTGTGGCATAACAGGCCTATGTGCACTTCGACGCCCCGGATGACCTAGTGTGGCATAAAAGGCGTGTGTGCACTTGGACGCCACGGATGACCTAGTGTGGCATAACAGGCCTGTATGCACTTGGACTCCCCGGATGACCTAGTGTGGCATAACAGACCTGTATGCACTTGGACGCCCCGATTGATCTAGTGTGGCATAACAGGCCTGTGTGCACTTGGATGCCTCGGATGACCTAGTTTGGCATAAGAGGCCTGTATGCACTTGGACTCCCCGGATGACCTAGTGTGGCATAATAGACCTGTATACACTTGGAGGCCCCAGATGACCTAGTGTGGCATAACAGCCATGTGTGCACTTGGAAGCCCCAGATAACCTAGTTTGGCATAACAGGCCTGTAGGCATAACAGGCTTGTGTGCACTTAGGCAGCTTGGATGACCTAGTGTGGCATAAAAGGCCTGTGTGCACTTGGACGCCCGGGATGACCTAGTGTGGCATAACAGGCCTGTATGTATTTAGACGCCCGGATGACCTAGTGTGGCATAACCAGCCTGTATGCACTTGGACACCTTGGATGACCTAGTGTGGCATCACAGGCCTGTTTGCACTTGGACGCCTCGGATGACCTAGTGTGGCATAACAGGCCTGTATGCACTTAGACACCTTGGATAACCTAGTGTGGCATAACAGGCCTGTGTGCACTTGGACACCCCGGATGACCTGGTGTGGCATAACAGGCCTGTATGCACTTAGAAGCCCCGGATGCCCTAGTGTGGCATAACAGGCCTGTATGCACTTAGACACCTTGGATGACCTAGTGCGGCATAATAGGCCTGTGTGCACTTGGACCCCCTGGATGACCTAGTGTGGCATAACAAGCCTGTGTGCATTTAGACACCTTGCATGACCTAGTGTGGCATAACATGCCTGTGTGCACTTGGACACCCCGGATGACCTGGTGTGGCATAACAGGCCTGCATGCACTTAGAAGCTCCGGATGACCTAGTGTGGCATAACAGGCCTGTATGCACTTAGACGCCCCGGATGACCTAGTGTGGCATAACAGGCATGTATGCACTTTGATGCCTCGGATGATCTAGGGTGGCATAACAGCCCTGTATGCACTAGGACACCCCAGATGACCTAGTGTGGCTCAACAGATCTGTATGCACTTGGACGCCCCAGATGACCTAGTGTGGCATAACAGCCATGTGTGCACCTCGAAGCCCCGGATAACCTAGTTTGGCATAACAGGCCTGTAGGCATAATAGGCTTGTGTGCACTTAGGCAGCTTGGATGACCTAGTGTGGCATAACAGGCCTGTGTGCACTTGGACTCCCCGGATGACCTAGTGTGGCATAACAGACCTGTATGCACTTGGACGCCCGGGATGACCTAGTGTGGCATAACAGGCCTGTATGTACTTAGATGCCCCGGATGACCTAGTGTGGCATAACCGGCCTGTATGCGCTTAGACACCTTGGATGACCTAGTGTGGCATCACAGGCCTGTGTGCACTTGGACACCCCGGATGAGCTGGTGTGGCATAACAGGCCTGTATGCACTTAGAAGCCCCGGATAACCTAGTGTGGCATAACAGGCCTGTATGCACTTAGACACCTTGGATGACCTAGTGTTGCATCACAGGCCTGTGTGCACTTGGACGCCCCGGATGACCTATTGTGGCATAACAGGCCTGTATGCACTTAGACACCTTGGATAACCTAGTGTGGCATAACAGGCCTGTGTGCACTTGGACACACCGGATGACCTGGTGTGGCATAACAGGCCTGTATGCACTTAGAAGCCCCGGATAACCTAGTGTGGCATAACAGGCCTGTATGCACTTAGACACCTTGGATGACCTAGTGTGGCATAATAGGCCTATGTGCACTTGGACGCCCCGGATGACCTAGTGTGGCATAAAAAGCCTGTGTGCACTTAGATACCTTGCATGACCTAGTGTGGCATAACATGCCTGTTTGCACTTGGACACCCCGGATGACCTGGTGTGGCATAACTTGCCTGCATGCACTTAGACGCCCCGGATGACCTAGTGTGGCATAACAGGCCTGTATGCACTTAGATGCCCCGGATGACCTAGTGTGGCATAAAAAGCCTGTATGCACTTTGATGCCTCGGATGACCTAGAGTTGAATAACAGGCCTGTATGCACTAGGACACCCCAGATGATCTAGTGTAGCTCAACAGGCCTGTATGCACTTAGATGCCCCGGATGACCTAGTGTGGCATAAAAGGCCTGTGTGCACTTGGACGCCCCGGATGTCCTAATGTGGCATAACAGGCCTGTGTGCACTTGGAATCCCCGGATAAACTAATGTGGCATAACAGGCCTATGTGCACTTGGACGACCCGGATGACCTAGTGTGGCATAACGGGCCTGTGTGCACTTGGATGCCTCAGATGACCTAGTTTGGCATAAGAGGCCTGTATGCACTTGGACTCCCCGGATGACCTAGTGTGGCATAACAGACCTGTATGCACTTGGACGCCCCAGATGACCTAGTGTGGCATAACAGCCATGTGTGCACTTGGAAGCCCCGGATAACCTAGTTTGCCATAACAGGCCTGTAGGCATAACAGGCTTGTGTGCACTTAGGCAGCTTGGATGACCTAGTGTGGCATAACAGGCCTATATGTACTTAGGCGCCCCGGATGACCTAGTGTGGCATAACCGGCCTGTATGCACTTAGACACCTTGGATGACCTAGTGTGGCATCACAGGCCTGTGTGCACTTGGACGCCCCGGATGACCTAGTGTGGCATAACAGGCCTGTATGCACTTAGACGCCCCGGATGGCCTAATGTGGCATAACAGGCCTGTATGCACTTTGATGCCTCGGATGACCTAGAGTGGCATAACAGGCCTGTATGCACTAGGACACCCCAGATGACCTAGTGTGGTAGTGCACTTGGACGCTCCGGATGACCTAGTGTGGCATAACAAGCCTGTGTGGACTTGGATGCCTCGGATGACCTATTGTGGCATAACAGGCCTGTGTGCACTTGGACGCCCCGGATGACCTAGTGTGGCATAACAGGCCTGTGTGCACTTGGACGCCCCGGATGACCTAGTGTGGCATAACAGGCCTGTTTGCACTTGGATGCCACGGATGACCTAGTGTGGCATAACAGGCCTGTATGCACTTGGACTCCCCGGATGACCTAGTGTGGCATAACAGACCTGTATGCACTTGGATGCCCCGATTGATCTAGTGTGGCATAACAGGCCTGTGTGCACTTGGATGCCTCAGATGACCTAGTTTGGCATAAGAGGCCTGTATGCACTTGGACTCCCCGGATGACCTAGTGTGGCATAACAGACATGTATGCACTTGGACGCCACAGATGACCTAGTGTGGCTCAACAGATCTGTAAGCACTTGGACACCTTGAATGATAACAGGCCTGTATGCACTTAGATGCCTCGGATGACCTAGTGTGGCATAAAAGGCCTGTGTGCACTTGGACACCCCGGATGTCCTAATGTGGCATAACAGGCCTGTGTGCACTTGGAAGCCCTCGATAAACTAGTGTGGCATAACAGGCCTATGTGCACTTGGACGACCCAGATGACCTAGTGTGGCATAACGGGTCTGTGTGCACTTGGACGCCCCGGATGATCTAGTGTGGCAGTGCACTTGGACGCTCCGGATGACCTAGTGTGGCATAACAGGCTGTGTGCACTTGGACGCCCCGGATGACCTAGTGTGGCATAACAGGCCTCTGTCCACTTGGACGCCTCGGATGACCTATTGTGGCATAACAGGCCTATGTGCACTTGGACGACCCAGATGACCTAGTGTGGCATAACAGGCCTGTGTGCACTTGGATGCCCCGGATGACCTAGTGTAGCATAACAGGCCTCTGTGCACTTGGACGCCACGGATGACCTAGTGTGGCATAACAGGCCTGTATGCACTTGGACTCTCCGGATGACCTAGTGTGACATAACAGACCTGTATGCACTTGGTCGCCCCGATTGATCTAGTGTGGCATAACAGGCCTGTGTGCACTTGGATGCCCCGGATGTCCTAATGTGGCATGACAGACCTGTGTGCACTTGGATGCCTTGGATGACCTAGTTTGGCATAAGAGGCCTGTATGCACTTGGACACCCCGGATGACCTAGTGTGGCATAACAGACCTGTATACACTTGGACGCCCCAGATGACCTAGTGTGGCATAACAGCCATGTGTGCACTTGGAAGCCCCGGATAACCTAGTTTGGCATAACAGGCCTGTAAGCATAACAGGCTTGTGTGCACTTAGGCAGCTTGGATGACCTAGTGTGGCATAAAAGGCCTGTGTGCACTTGGACGCCCGGAATGACCTAGTGTGGCATAACAGGCCTGTATGTATTTAGACGCCCCGGATGACCTAGTGTGGCATAACCAGCCTGTATGCACTTAGACACCTTGGATGACCTAGTGTGGCATCACAGGCCTGTGTGCACTAGGACACCCCAGATGACCTAGTGTGGCTCAACAGATCTGTATGCACTTGGACACCTTGAATGATAACAGGCCTGAATGCACTTAGATGCCCCGGATGACCTAGTGTGGCATAAAAGGCCTGTGTGCACTTGGACGCCCCGATTGATCTAGTGTGGCATAACAGGCCTGTGTGCACTTGGATGCCTCGGATGACCTAGTTTGGCATAAGAGGCCTATGTGCACTTGGACGACCCGGATGATCTAGTGTGGTATAACCGGCCTGTGTGCACTTGGACACCCCGGATGACCTAGTGTGGCATAACAGACCTGTATACACTTGGACGCCCCAGATGACCTAGTGTGGCATAACAGCCATGTGTGCACTTGGAAGCCCCGGATAACCTAGTTTGGCATAACAGGCCTGTAGGCATAACAGGCTTGTGTGCACTTAGGCAACTTGGATGACCTAGTGTGGCATAAAAGGCCTGTGTGCACTTGGATGCCCGGAATGACCTAGTGTGGCATAACAGGCCTGTATGTATTTAGACGCCCCGGATGACCTAGTGTGGCATAACCAGCCTGTATGCACTTAGACACCTTGGATGATCTAGTGTGGCATAACAGCCCTGTATGCACTAGGACACCCGAGATGACCTAGTGTGGCTCAACAGATCTGTATGCACTTGGACACCTTGAATGATAACAGGCCTGTATGCACTTAGATGCCCCGGAGGACCTAGTGTGGCATAAAAGGCCTGTGTGCACTTGGACGCCCCGATTGATCTAGTGTGGCATAACAGGCCTGTGTGCACTTGGATGCCTCAGATGACCTATTGTGGCATAACAGGCCTGTGTGCACTTGGACGACCCGGATGACCTAGTGTGGCATAACAGGCCTGTGTGCACTTGGATGCCACGGATGACCTACTGTGGCATAACAGGCCTGTATGCACTTGGACTCCCCGGATGACCTAGTGTGGCATAACAGACCTGTATGCACTTGGACGCCCCGATTGATCTAGTGTGGCATAACCGGCCTGTGTACGCTTGGATGCCTCGGATGACCTAGTTTGGCATAAGAGGCCTGTATGCACTTGGACTCCCCGGATGACCTAGTGTGGCATAACAGACCTGTATGCACTTGGACGCCCCAGATGACCTAGTGTGGCATAACAGCCATGTGTGCACCTCGAAGCCCCGGATAACCTAGTTTGGCATAACAGGCCTGTAGGCATAATAGGCTTGTGTGCACTTAGGCAGCTTGGATGACCTAGTGTGGCATAATCGGCCTGTGTGCACTTGGACGCCCGGGATGACCTAGTGTGGCATAACAGACCTGTATGCACTTGGACGCCCCGATTGATCTATTGTGGCATAACAGGCCTGTGTGCACTTGGATGCCTCAGATGACCTAGTTTGGCATAAGAGGCCTGCATGCACTTGGACTCCCCGGATGACCTAGTGTGGCATAACAGACATGTATGCACTTGGACGCCCCAGATGACCTAGTGTGGCTCAACAGATCTGTAAGCACTTGGACACCTTGAATGATAACAGGCCTGTATGCACTTAGATGCCTTGGATGACCTAGTGTGGCATAAAAGGCCTGTGTGCACTTGGACACCCCGGATGTCCTAATGTGGCATAACAGGCCTGTGTGCACTTGGAAGCCCCGGATAAACTAGTGTGGCATAACAGGCCTATGTGCACTTGGACGACCTGGATGACCTAGTGTGGCATAACGGGTCTGTGTGCACTTGGACGCCCCGGATGACCTAGTGTGGCCTAACAGGCCTCTGTCCACTTGGACGCCTCGGATGACCTATTGTGGCATAACAGGCCTAGGTGCACTTGGACGACCCGGATGACCTAGTGTGGCATAACAGGCCTGTGTGCACTTGGACGCCCCGGATGACCTAGTGTGGCATAACAGGCCTCTGTGCACTTGGACGCCACGGATGACCTAGTGTGGCATAACAGGCCTGTATGCACTTGGACTCCCCGGATGACCTAGTGTGGCATAACAGGCCTGTGTGCACTTGGATGCCCCAGATGACCTAGTGTGGCATAACAGCCATCTGTGCACTTGGAAGCCTCGGATGACCTAGTTTGGCATAAGAGGCCTGTATGCACTTGGACTCCCCGGATGACCTAGTGTGGCATAACAGACCTGTATACACTTGGACGCCCCAGATGACCTAGTGTGGCATAACAGCCATCTGTGCACTTGGAAGCCCCGGATAACCTAGTTTGGCATAACAGGCCTGTAGGCATAACAGGCTTGTGTGCACTTAGATGCCTCGGATGACCTAGTGTGGCATAAAAGGCCTGTGTGCACTTGGACACCCCGGATGTCCTAATGTGGCATAACAGGCCTGTGTGCACTTGGAAGCCCCGGATAAACTAGTGTGGCATAACAGGCCTATGTGCACTTGGACGACCCGGATGACCTAGTGTGGCATAACGGGTCTGTGTGCACTTGGACGCCCCGGATGATCTAGTGTGTCAGTGCATTTGGACGCTCCGGATGACCTAGTGTGGCATAACAGGCCTGTGTGCACTTGGATGCCTCAGATGACCTATTGTGGCATAACAGGCCTGTGTGCACTTGGACGACTCGGATGACCTAGTGTGGCATAACAGGCCTGTGTGCACTTGGACGCCCCGGGTGACCTAGTGTGGCATAACAGGCCTGTGTGCACTTGGATGCCACGGATGACCTACTGTGGCATAACAGGCCTGTATGCACTTGGACTCCCCGGATGACCTAGTGTGGCATAACAGACCTGTATGCACTTGGACGCCCCGATTGATCTAGTGTGGCATAACCGGCCTGTGTGCGCTTGGATGCCTCGGATGACCTAGTTTGGCATAAGAGGCCTGTATGCACTTGGACTCCCCGGATGACCTAGTGTGGCATAACAGACCTGTATGCACTTGGATGCCCCAGATGACCTAGTGTGGCATAACAGCCATGTGTGCACCTCGAAGCCCCGGATAACCTAGTTTGGCATAACAGGCCTGTAGGCATAATAGGCTTGTGTGCACTTAGGCAGCTTGGATGACCTAGTGTGGCATAACCGGCCTGTGTGCACTTGGACGCCCGGGATGACCTAGTGTGGCATAACAGGCCTGTATGTACTTAGATGCCCCGGATGACCTAGTGTGGCATAACCGGCCTGTATGCACTCAGACACCTTGGTTGACCTAGTGTGGCATCACAGGCCTGTGTGCACTTGGACGCCCCGGATGACCTAGTGTGGCATAACAGGCCTGTATGCACTTAGACACCTTGGATGACCTAGTGTGGCATAACAGGCCTGTGTGCACTTGGACACCCCGGATGACATGGTGTGGCATAACAGGCCTGTATGCACTTAGACGCCCCGGATGAACTAGTGTGGCATAACAGGCCTGTATGCGCTTAGACGCCCCGGATGACCTAGAGTGGCATAACAAGCCTGTATGCACTTGGACACCCCAGATGACCTAATGTGGCGCAACAGATCTGTATGCACTTGGACACCTTGAATGATAACAGGCCTGTATGCACTTAGATGCCCCGGATGACCTAGTGTGGCATAAAAGGCCTGTGTGCACTTGGACGCCCCGGATGACCTAATGTGATATAACAGGCCTGTGTGCACTTCGACACCCCGGATGACCTAGTGTGGCATAACAGGCCTGTGTGCACTTAGACACCCCGGATGACTTAATGTGGCATAACAGGCCTGTGTGCACTTGGAATCCACGGCTAACCTAGTGTGGCATAGCAGGCCTATGTGCACTTGGACGACCCAGATGCCCTAGTGTGGCATAACGGGTCAGTGTGCACTTGGACGCCCTGGATGATCTAGTGTGGCGGTGCACTTGGACGCTCCGGATGACCTAGTGTGGCATAACAGGCCTGTGTGCACTTGGATGCCTCGGATGACCTATTGTGGCATAACAGGCCTGTGTGCACTTGGACGACCCGGATGACCTAGTGTGGCATAACAGGCCTGTGTGCACTTGGACGCCCCGGATGACCTAGTGTGGCATAACAGGCCTGTTTGCACTTGGATTCCCCGGATGACCTAGTGTGGCATAACAGACCTGTATGCACTTGGACGCCCCGATTGATCTAGTGTGGCATAACGGGCCTGTGTGCACTTGGATGCCTCAGATGACCTAGTTTGGCATAAGAGGCCTGTATGCACTTGGACTCCCCGGATGACCTAGTGTGGCATAGCAGACCTGTATGCACTTGGACGCCCCAGATGACCTAGTGTGGCATAACAGCCATGTGTGCACTTGGAAGCCCCGGATAACCTAGTTTGCCATAACAGGCCTGTAGGCATAACAGGCTTGTGTGCACTTAGGCAGCTTGGATGACCTAGTGTGGCATATCAGGCCTGTGTGCACTTGGACGCCCGGGATGACCTAGTGTGGCATAACAGGCCTGTATGTACTTAGACGCCCCGGATGACCTAGTGTGGCATAACCGGCCTGTATGCACTTAGACACCTTGGATGACCTAGTGTGGCATCACAGGCCTGTGTGCACTTGGACGCCCCGGATGACCTAGTGTGGCATAACAGGCCTGTATGCACTTAGACGCCCCGGATGGCCTAGTGTGGCATAACAGGCCTATATGCACTTTGATGCCTCGGATGACCTAGACTGGCATAACAGGCCTGTATGCACTAGGACACCCCAGATGACCTAGTGTGGCTCAACAGATCTGTAAGCACTTGGACACCTTGAATGATAACAGGCCTGTATGCACTTAGATGCCTCGACTGACCTAGTGTGGCATAAAAGGCCTGTATGCACTTGGACGCCCCGGATGTCCTAATGTGGCATAATAGGCCTGTGTGCACTTGGAAGCCCCGGATAAACTAGTGTGGCATAACAGGCCTATGTGCACTTGGACGACCCGGATGACCTAGTGTGGCATAACGGGCCTCTGTGCACTTGGACGCCCCGGATGATCTAGTGTGGCAGTGCACTTGGACGCTCCGGATGACCTAGTGTGGCATAACAAGCCCGTGTGCACTTGGATGCCTCGGATGACCTATTGTGGCATAACAGGCCTGTGTGCACTTGGACGCCCCGGATGACCTAATGTGGCATAACAGGCCTGTGTGCACTTGGACGCCCCAGATGACCTAGTGTGGCATAACAGGCCTGTGTGCACTTGGACGCCACGGATGACCTAGTGTGGCATAACAGGCCTGTATGCACTTGGACTCCCCGGATGACCTAGTTTGGCATAACAGACCTGTATGCACTTGGACGCCCCGATTGATCTAGTGTGGCATAACAGGCCTGTGTGCACTTGGATGCCTCGGATGACCTAGTTTGGCATAAGAGGCCTGTATGCACTTGGACTCCCCGGATGACCTAGTGTGGCATAACAGACATGTATGCACTTGGACGCCCCAGATGACCTAGTGTGGCTCAATAGATCTGTAAGCACTTGGACACCTTGAATGATAACAGGCCTGTATGCACTTAGATGCCTCGGATGACCTAGTGTGGCATAAAAGGCCTGTGTGCACTTGGACACCCCGGATGTCCTAATGTGGCATAACAGGCCTGTGTGTACTTGGAAGCCCCGGATAAACTAGTGTGGCATAACAGGCCTATGTGCACTTGGACGACCCGGATGAACTAGTGTGGCATAACGGGCCTCTGTGCACTTGGACGCCCCGGATGATCTAGTGTGGCAGTGCACTTGGACGCTCCGGATGACCTAGTGTGGCATAACAAGCCTGTGTGCACTTGGATGCCTCGGATGACCTATTGTGGCATAACAGGCCTGTGTGCACTTGGACGCCCCGGATGACCTAATGTGGCATAACAGGCCTGTGTGCACTTGGACGCCCCGGATGACCTAGTGTGGCATAACAGGCCTGTGTGCACTTGGACGCCACGGATGACCTAGTGTGGCATAACAGGCCTGTATGCACTTGGACTCCCCGGATGACCTAGTTTGGCATAACAGACCTGTATGCACTTGGACGCCCCGATTGATCTAGTGTGGCATAACAGGCCTGTGTGCACTTGGATGCCTCGGATGACCTAGTTTGGCATAAGAGGCCTGTATGCACTTGGACTCCCCGGATGACCTAGTGTGGCATAACAGACATGTATGCACTTGGACGCCCCAGATGACCTAGTGTGGCTCAATAGATCTGTAAGCACTTGGACACCTTGAATGATAACAGGCCTGTATGCACTTAGATGCCTCGGATGACCTAGTGTGGCATAAAAGGCCTGTGTGCACTTGGACACCCCGGATGTCCTAATGTGGCATAACAGGCCTGTGTGTACTTGGAAGCCCCGGATAAACTAGTGTGGCATAACAGGCCTATGTGCACTTGGACGACCCGGATGACCTAGTGTGGCATAACGGGTCTGTGTGCACTTGGACGCCCCGGATGATCTAGTGTGGCAGTGCACTTGGACGCTCCAGATGACCTAGTGTGGCATAATAGGCCTGTGTGCACTTGGATGCCTCAGATGACCTATTGTGGCATAACAGGCCTATGTGCACTTGGACGCCCCGGATGACCTAGTGTGGCATAACAGGCCTGTGTGCACTTGGACGCCACGGATGACCTAGTGTGGCATAACAGGCCTGTATGCACTTGGGCTCCCCGGATTACCTAGTGTGGCATAACAGACCTGTATGCACTTGGACGCCCCGAGTGATCTAGTGTGGCATAACAGGCCTGTGTGCACTTGGATGCCTCGGATGACCTAGTTTGGCATAAGAGGCCTGTATGCACTTGGACTCCCCGGATGACCTAGTGTGGCATAACAGGCCTGTGTGCACTTGGATGCCACGGATGACCTACTGTGGCATAACAGGCCTGTATGCACTTGGACTCCCCGGATGACCTAGTGTGGCATAACAGACCTGTATGCACTTGGACGCCCCGATTGATCTAGTGTGGCATAACCGGCCTGTGTGCGCTTGGATGCCTCGGATGACCTAGTTTGGCATAAGAGGCCTGTATGCACTTGGACTCCCCGGATGACCTAGTATGGCATAACAGACCTGTATGCACTTGGATGCCCCAGATGACCTAGTGTGGCATAACAGCCATGTGTGCACCTCGAAGCCCCGGATAACCTAGTTTGGCATAACAGGCCTGTAGGCATAATAGGCTTGTGTGCACTTAGGCAGCTTGGATGACCTAGTGTGGCATAACCGGCCTGTGTGCACTTGGACGCCCGGGATGACCTAGTGTGCATAACAGGCCTGTATGTACTTAGATGCCCCGGATGACCTAGTGTGGCATAACCGGCCTGTATGCACTTAGACACCTTGGATGACCTAGTGTGGCATCACAGGCCTGTGTGCACTTGGACGCCCCGGATGACCTAGTGTGGCATAACAGGCCTGTATGCACTTAGACACCTTGGATGACCTAGTGTGGCATAACAGGCCTGTGTGCACTTGGACACCCCGGATGACCTGGTGTGGCATAACAGGCCTGTATGCACTTAGACGCCCCGGATGAACTAGTGTGGCATAACAGGCCTGTATGCACTTAGACGCCCCGGATGTGGCATAACAGACCTGTATGCACTTAAGACGCCCCGGATGACCTAGTGTGGCATAACAGGCCTGTATGCACTTTGACGCCTCGGATGACCTAGAGTGGCATAACAAGCCTGTATGCACTTGGACACCCCAGATGACCTAATGTGGCGCAACAGATCTGTATGCACTTGGACACCTTGAATGATAACAGGCCTGTATGCACTTAGATGCCTGTGTGCACTTGGACGCCCCGGATGACCTAATGTGATATAACAGGCCTGTGTGCACTTGGACACCCCGGATGACCTAGTGTGGCATAACAGGCCTGTGTGCACTTAGACACCCCGGATGACCTAATGTGGCATAACAGGCCTGTGTGCACTTGGAATCCCCGGATAACCTAGTGTGGCATAGCAGGCCTATGTGCACTTGGACGACCCAGATGACCTAGTGTGGCATAACGGGTCTGTGTGCACTTGGACGCCCTGGATGATCTAGTGTGGCGGTGCACTTGGACGCTCCGGATGACCTAGTGTGGCATAACAGGCCTGTGTGCACTTGGATGCCTCGGATGACCTATTGTGGCATAACAGGCCTGTGTGCACTTGGACGACCCGGATGACCTAGTGTGGCATAACAGGCCTGTGTGCACTTGGACGCCCCGGATGACCTAGTGTGGCATAACGGGTCTGTGTGCACTTGGACGCCCTGGATGACCTATTGTGGCATAACAGGCCTATGTGCACTTGGACGCCCCGGATGACCTAGTGTGGCATAACAGGCCTGTGTGCACTTGGACGCCACGGATGACCTAGTGTGGCATAACAGGCCTGTATGCACTTGGACTCCCCGGATGACCTAGTGTGGCATAGCAGACCTGTATGCACTTGGACGCCCCAGATGACCTAGTGTGGCATAACAGCCATGTGTGCACTTGGAAGCCCCGGATAACCTAGTTTGCCATAACAGGCCTGTAGGCATAACAGGCTTGTGCGCACTTAGGCAGCTTGGATGACCTAGTGTGGCATATCAGGCCTGTGTGCACTTGGACGCCCGGGATGACCTAGTGTGGCATAACAGGCCTGTATGTACTTAGACGCCCCGGATGACCTAGTGTGGCATAACCGGCCTGTATGCACTTAGACACCTTGGATGACCTAGTGTGGCATCACAGGCCTGTGTGCACTTGGACGCCCCGGATGACCTAGTGTGGCATAACAGGCCTGTATGCACTTAGACGCCCCGGATGGCCTAGTGTGGCATAACAGGCCTGTATGCACTTTGATGCCTCGGATGACCTAGACTGGCATAACAGGCCTGTATGCACTAGGACACCCCAGATGACCTAGTGTGGCTCAACAGATCTGTAAGCACTTGGACACCTTGAATGATAACAGGCCTGTATGCACTTAGATGCCTCGACTGACCTAGTGTGGCATAAAAGGCCTGTATGCACTTGGACGACCCGGATGACCTAGTGTGGCATAACGGGCCTCTGTGCACTTGGACGCCCCGGATGATCTAGTGTGGCAGTGCACTTGGACGCTTCGGATGACCTAGTGTGGCATAACAAGCCTGTGTGCACTTGGACGCCCCGGATGACCTAATGTGGCATAACAGGCCTGTGTGCACTTGGACGCCCCGGATGACCTAGTGTGGCATAACAGGCCTGTGTGCACTTGGACGCCACGGATGACCTAGTGTGGCATAACAGGCCTGTATGCACTTGGACTCCCCGGATGACCTAGTTTGGCATAACAGACCTGTATGCACTTGGACGCCCCGATTGATCTAGTGTGGCATAACAGGCCTGTGTGCACTTGGATGCCTCGGATGACCTAGTTTGGCATAAGAGGCCTGTATGCACTTGGACTCCCCGGATGACCTAGTGTGGCATAACAGACATGTATGCACTTGGACGCCCCAGATGACCTAGTGTGGCTCAACAGATCTGTAAGCACTTGGACACCTTGAATGATAACAGGCCTGTATGCACTTAGATGCCTCGGATGACCTAGTGTGGCATAAAAGGCCTGTGTGCACTTGGACACCCCGGATGTCCTAATGTGGCATAACAGGCCTGTGTGCACTTGGAAGCCCTGGATAAACTAGTGTGGCATAACAGGCCTATGTGCACTTGGACGACCCGGATGACCTAGTGTGGCATAACGGGTCTGTGTGCACTTGGACGCCCCGGATGATCTAGTGTGTCAGTGCATTTGGACGCTCCGGATGACCTAGTGTGGCATAACAGGCCTGTGTGCACTTGGATGCCTCAGATGACCTATTGTGGCATAACAGGCCTGTGTGCACTTGGACGACCCGGATGACCTAGTGTGGCATAACAGGCCTGTGTGCACTTGGACGCCCCGGGTGACCTAGTGTGGCATAACAGGCCTGTGTGCACTTGGATGCCACGGATGACCTACTGTGGCATAACAGGCCTGTATGCACTTGGACTCCCCGGATGACCTAGTGTGGCATAACAGACCTGTATGCACTTGGACGCCCCGATTGATCTAGTGTGGCATAACCGGCCTGTGTGCGCTTGGATGCCTCGGATGACCTAGTTTGGCATAAGAGGCCTGTATGCACTTGGACTCCCCGGATGACCTAGTGTGGCATAACAGACCTGTATGCACTTGGATGCCCCAGATGACCTAGTGTGGCATAACAGCCATGTGTGCACCTCGAAGCCCCGGATAACCTAGTTTGGCATAACAGGCCTGTAGGCATAATAGGCTTGTGTGCACTTAGGAAGCTTGGATGACCTAGTGTGGCATAACCGGCCTGTGTGCACTTGGACGCCCGGGATGACCTAGTGTGGCATAACAGGCCTGTATGTACTTAGATGCCCCGGATGACCTAGTGTGGCATAACCGGCCTGTATGCACTCAGACACCTTGGTTGACCTAGTGTGGCATCACAGGCCTGTGTGCACTTGGACGCCCCGGATGACCTAGTGTGGCATAACAGGCCTGTATGCACTTAGACACCTTGGATGACCTAGTGTGGCATAACAGGCCTGTGTGCACTTGGACACCCCGGATGACATGGTGTGGCATAACAGGCCTGTATGCACTTAGACGCCCCGGATGAACTAGTGTGGCATAACAGGCCTGTATGCACTTAGACGCCCCGGATGTGGCATAACAGGCCTGTATGCACTTAAGACGCCCCGGATGACCTAGTGTGGCATAACAGGCCTGTATGCACTTTGACGCCTCGGATGACCTAGAGTGGCATAACAAGCCTGTATGCACTTGGACACCCCAGATGACCTAATGTGGCGCAACAGATCTGTATGCACTTGGACACCTTGAATGATAACAGGCCTGTATGCACTTAGATGCCCCGGATGACCTAGTGTGGCATAAAAGGCCTGTGTGCACTTGGACGCCCCGGATGACCTAATGTGATATAACAGGCCTGTGTGCACTTCGACACCCCGGATGACCTAGTGTGGCATAACAGGCCTGTGTGCACTTAGACACCCCGGATGACCTAATGTGGCATAACAAGCCTGTGTGCACTTAGACACCTTGCATGACCTAGTGTGGCATAACATGCCTGTGTGCACTTGGACACCCCGGATGACCTGGTGTGGCATAACAGGCCTGCATGCACTTAGAAGCTCCAGATGACCTAGTGTGGCATAACAGGCCTGTATGCACTTAGACGCCCCGGATGACCTAGTGTGGCATAACAGGCCTGTATGCACTTTGATGCCTCGGATGATCTAGGGTGGCATAACAGCCCTGTATGCACTAGGACACCCCAGATGACCTAGTGTGGCTCAACAGATCTGTATGCACTTGGACACCTTGAATGATAACAGGCCTGTATGCACTTAGATGCCCGGATGACCTAGTGTGGCATGAAATGCCTGTGTGCACTTGGAAGCCCCGGATGTCCTAATGTGGCATAACAGGCCTGTGTGCACTTGGAATCCCCGGATAAACTAGTGTGGCATAACAGGCCTATATGCACTTGGACGACCCGGATGACCTAGTGTGGCATAACGGGCCTGTGTGCACTTGGACGCCCCGGATGATCTAGTGTTGCAGTGCACGTGGACGCTCCGGATGACCTAGTGTGGCATAACAGGCCTGTGTGCACTTGGAATCCCCGGATAAACTAGTGTGGCATAACAGGCCTGTGTGCACTTGGACGACCCGGATGACCTAGTGTGGCATAACGGGCCTGTGTGCACTTGGACGCCCTGGATGATCTAGTGTGGCAGTGCACGTGGACGCTCCGGATGACCTAGTGTGGCATAACAGGCCTGTGTGCACTTGGATGCCTCGGATGACCTAGTGTGGCATGAAAAGCCTGTGTGCACTTAGATACCTTGCATGACCTAGTGTGGCATAACATGCCTGTTTGCACTTGGACACCCCGGATGACCTGGTGTGGCATAACAGGCCTGCATGCACTTAGACGCCCCGGATGACCTAGTGTGGCATAACAGGCCTGTATGCACTTAGACGCCCCTGATGACCTAGTGTGGCATAAAAAGGCTGTATGCACTTTGATGCCTCGGTTGACCTAGAGTGGCATAACAGGCCTGTATGCACTCAGACGCCCCGGATGGCCTAGTGTGGCATAACAGGCCTGTATGCACTTTGATGCCTCGGATGACCTAGACTGGCATAACAGGCCTGTATGCACTAGGACACCCCAGATGACCTATTGTGGCTCAACAGATCTGTAAGCACTTGGACACCTTGAATGATAACAGGCCTGTATGCACTTAGATGCCTCGAATGACCTAGTGTGGCATAACAGGCCTGTGTGCACTTGGAAGCCCCGGATAAACTAGTGTGGCATAACAGGCCTATGTGCACTTGGACGACCCGGATGACCTAGTGTGGCATAACGGGCCTCTGTGCACTTGGACGCCCCGGATGATCTAGTGTGGCAGTGCACTTGGACGCTCCGGATGACCTAGTGTGGCATAACAAGCCTGTGTGCACTTGGATGCCTCGGATGACCTATTGTGGCATAACAGGCCTGTGTGCACTTGGACGCCCCGGATGACCTAATGTGGCATAAAGGGCCTGTGTGCACTTGGACGCCCCGGATGACCTAGTGTGGCATAACAGGCCTGTGTGCACTTGGACGCCACGGATGACCTAGTGTGGCATAACAGGCCTGTATGCACTTGGACTCCCCGGATGACCTAGTGTGGCATAACAGACCTGTATGCACTTGGACGCCCCGATTGATCTAGTGTGGCATAACAGGCCTGTGTGCACTTGGATGCCTCGGATGACCTAGTTTGGCATAAGAGGCCTGTATGCACTTGGACTCCCCGGATGACCTAGTGTGGCATAACAGACATGTATGCACTTGGACGCCCCAGATGACCTAGTGTGGCTCAACAGATCTGTAAGCACTTGGACACCTTGAATGATAACAGGCCTGTATGCACTTAGATGCCTCGGATGACCTAGTGTGGCATAAAAGGCCTGTGTGCACTTGGACACCCCGGATATCCTAATGTGGCATAACAGGCCTGTGTGCACTTGGAAGCCCCGGATAAACTAGTGTGGCATAACAGGCCTATGTGCACTTGGACGACCCGGATGGCCTAGTGTGGCATAATGGGTCTGTGTGCACTTGGACGCCCCGGATGATCTAGTGTGGCAGTGCACTTGGACGCTCCGGATGACCTAGTGTGGCATAACAGGCCTGTGTGCACTTGGATGCCTCGGATGACCTATTGTGGCATAACAGGCCTATGTGCACTTCGACGCCCCGGATGACCTAGTGTGGCATAAAAGGCGTGTGTGCACTTGGACGCCACGGATGACCTAGTGTGGCATAACAGGCCTGTATGCACTTGGACTCCCCGGATGACCTAGTGTGGCATAACAGACCTGTATGCACTTGGACGCCCCGATTGATCTAGTGTGGCATAACAGGCCTGTGTGCACTTGGATGCCTCGGATGACCTAGTTTGGCATAAGAGGCCTGTATGCACTTGGACTCCCCGGATGACCTAGTGTGGCATAATAGACCTGTATACACTTGGAGGCCCCAGATGACCTAGTGTGGCATAACAGCCATGTGTGCACTTGGAAGCCCCAGATAACCTAGTTGGGCATAACAGGCCTGTAGGCATAACAGGCTTGTGTGCACTTAGGCAGCTTGGATGACCTAGTGTGGCATAAAAGGCCTGTGTGCACTTGGACGCCCGGGATGACCTAGTGTGGCATAACAGGCCTGTATGTATTTAGACGCCCGGATGACCTAGTGTGGCATAACCAGCCTGTATGCAATTGGACACCTTGGATGACCTAGTGTGGCATCACAGGCCTGTTTGCACTTGGACGCCTCGGATGACCTAGTGTGGCATAACAGGCCTGTATGCACTTAGACACCTTGGATAACCTAGTGTGGCATAACAGGCCTGTGTGCACTTGGACACCGCGGATGACCTGGTGTGGCATAACAGGCCTGTATGCACTTAGAAGCCCCGGATGCCCTAGTGTGGCATAACAGGCCTGTATGCACTTAGACACCTTGGATGACCTAGTGCGGCATAATAGGCCTGTGTGCACTTGGACCCCCTGGATGACCTAGTGTGGCATAACAAGCCTGTGTGCATTTAGACACCTTGCATGACCTAGTGTGGCATAACATGCCTGTGTGCACTTGGACACCCCGGATGACCTGGTGTGGCATAACAGGCCTGCATGCACTTAGAAGCTCCGGATGACCTAGTGTGGCATAAAAGGCCTGTATGCACTTAGACGCCCCGGATGACCTAGTGTGGCATAACAGGCATGTATGCACTTTGATGCCTCGGATGATCTAGGGTGGCATAACAGCCCTGTATGCACTAGGACACCCCAGATGACCTAGTGTGGCTCAACAGATCTGTATGCACTTGGACGCCCCAGATGACCTAGTGTGGCATAACAGCCATGTGTGCACCTCGAAGCCCCGGATAACCTAGTTTGGCATAACAGGCCTGTAGGCATAATAGGCTTGTGTGCACTTAGGCAGCTTGGATGACCTAGTGTGGCATAACAGGCCTGTGTGCACTTGGACTCCCCGGATGACCTAGTGTGGCATAACAGACCTGTATGCACTTGGACGCCCGGGATGACCTAGTGTGGCATAACAGGCCTGTATGTACTTAGATGCCCCGGATGACCTAGTGTGGCATAACCGGCCTGTATGCGCTTAGACACCTTGGATGACCTAGTGTGGCATCACAGGCCTGTGTGCACTTGGACACCCCGGATGAGCTGGTGTGGCATAACAGGCCTGTATGCACTTAGAAGCCCCGGATAACCTAGTGTGGCATAACAGGCCTGTATGCACTTAGACACCTTGGATGACCTAGTGTTGCATCACAGGCCTGTGTGCACTTGGACGCCCCGGATGACCTATTGTGGCATAACAGGCCTGTATGCACTTAGACACCTTGGATAACCTAGTGTGGCATAACAGGCCTGTGTGCACTTGGACACACCGGATGACCTGGTGTGGCATAACAGGCCTGTATGCACTTAGAAGCCCTGGATAACCTAGTGTGGCATAACAGGCCTGTATGCACTTAGACACCTTGGATGACCTAGTGTGGCATAATAGGCCTATGTGCACTTGGACGCCCCGGATGACCTAGTGTGGCATAAAAAGCCTGTGTGCACTTAGATACCTTGCATGACCTAGTGTGGCATAACATGCCTGTTTGCACTTGGACACCCCGGATGACCTGGTGTGGCATAACTTGCCTGCATGCACTTAGACGCCCCGGATGACCTAGTGTGGCATAACAGGCCTGTATGCACTTAGATGCCCCGGATGACCTAGTGTGGCATAAAAAGCCTGTATGCACTTTGATGCCTCGGATGACCTAGAGTTGAATAACAGGCCTGTATGCACTAGGACACCCCAGATGATCTAGTGTAGCTCAACAGATCTGTATGCACTTGGACACCTTGAATGATAACAGGCCTGTATGCACTTAGATGCCCCGGATGACCTAGTGTGGCATAAAAGGCCTGTGTGCACTTGGACGCCCCGGATGTCCTAATGTGGCATAACAGGCCTGTGTGCACTTGGAATCCCCGGATAAACTAATGTGGCATAACAGGCCTATGTGCACTTGGACGACCCGGATGACCTAGTGTGGCATAACGGGCCTGTGTGCACTTGGATGCCTCAGATGACCTAGTTTGGCATAAGAGGCCTGTATGCACTTGGACTCCCCGGATGACCTAGTGTGGCATAACAGACCTGTATGCACTTGGACGCCCCAGATGACCTAGTGTGGCATAACAGCCATGTGTGCACTTGGAAGCCCCGGATAACCTAGTTTGCCATAACAGGCCTGTAGGCATAACAGGCTTGTGTGCACTTAGGCAGCTTGGATGACCTAGTGTGGCATAACAGGCCTATATGTACTTAGGCGCCCCGGATGACCTAGTGTGGCATAACCGGCCTGTATGCACTTAGACACCTTGGATGACCTAGTGTGGCATCACAGGCCTGTGTGCACTTGGACGCCCCGGATGACCTAGTGTGGCATAACAGGCCTGTATGCACTTAGATGCCCCGGATGGCCTAATGTGGCATAACAGGCCTGTATGCACTTTGATGCCTCGGATGACCTAGAGTGGCATAACAGGCCTGTATGCACTAGGACACCCCAGATGACCTAGTGTGGTAGTGCACTTGGACGCTCCGGATGACCTAGTGTGGCATAACAAGCCTGTGTGGACTTGGATGCCTCGGATGACCTATTGTGGCATAACAGGCCTGTGTGCACTTGGACGCCCCGGATGACCTAGTGTGGCATAACAGGCCTGTGTGCACTTGGACGCCCCGGATGACCTAGTGTGGCATAACAGGCCTGTTTGCACTTGGATGCCACGGATGACCTAGTGTGGCATAACAGGCCTGTATGCACTTGGACTCCCCGGATGACCTAGTGTGGCATAACAGACCTGTATGCACTTGGATGCCCCGATTGATCTAGTGTGGCATAACAGGCCTGTGTGCACTTGGATGCCTCAGATGACCTAGTTTGGCATAAGAGGCCTGTATGCACTTGGACTCCCCGGATGACCTAGTGTGGCATAACAGACATGTATGCACTTGGACGCCCCAGATGACCTAGTGTGGCTCAACAGATCTGTAAGCACTTGGACACCTTGAATGATAACAGGCCTGTATGCACTTAGATGCCTCGGATGACCTAGTGTGGCATAAAAGGCCTGTGTGCACTTGGACACCCCGGATGTCCTAATGTGGCATAACAGGCCTGTGTGCACTTGGAAGCCCTCGATAAACTAGTGTGGCATAACAGGCCTATGTGCACTTGGACGACCCAGATGACCTAGTGTGGCATAACGGGTCTGTGTGCACTTGGACGCCCCGGATGATCTAGTGTGGCAGTGCACTTGGACGCTCCGGATGACCTAGTGTGGCATAATAGGCTGTGTGCACTTGGACGCCCCGGATGACCTAGTGTGGCATAACAGGCCTCTGTCCACTTGGACGCCTCGGATGACCTATTGTGGCATAACAGGCCTATGTGCACTTGGACGACCCAGATGACCTAGTGTGGCATAACAGGCCTGTGTGCACTTGGATGCCCCGGATGACCTAGTGTAGCATAACAGGCCTCTGTGCACTTGGACGCCACGGATGACCTAGTGTGGCATAACAGGCCTGTATGCACTTGGACTCTCCGGATGACCTAGTGTGACATAACAGACCTGTATGCACTTGGTCGCCCCGATTGATCTAGTGTGGCATAACAGGCCTGTGTGCACTTGGATGCCCCGGATGTCCTAATGTGGCATGACAGACCTGTGTGCACTTGGATGCCTTGGATGACCTAGTTTGGCATAAGAGGCCTGTATGCACTTGGACACCCCGGATGACCTAGTGTGGCATAACAGACCTGTATACACTTGGACGCCCCAGATGACCTAGTGTGGCATAACAGCCATGTGTGCACTTGGAAGCCCCGGATAACCTAGTTTGGCATAACAGGCCTGTAAGCATAACAGGCTTGTGTGCACTTAGGCAGCTTGGATGACCTAGTGTGGCATAAAAGGCCTGTGTGCACTTGGACGCCCGGAATGACCTAGTGTGGCATAACAGGCCTGTATGTATTTAGACGCCCCGGATGACCTAGTGTGGCATAACCAGCCTGTATGCACTTAGACACCTTGGATGACCTAGTGTGGCATCACAGGCCTGTGTGCACTAGGACACCCCAGATGACCTAGTGTGGCTCAACAGATCTGTATGCACTTGGACACCTTGAATGATAACAGGCCTGAATGCACTTAGATGCCCCGGATGACCTAGTGTGGCATAAAAGGCCTGTGTGCACTTGGACGCCCCGATTGATCTAGTGTGGCATAACAGGCCTGTGTGCACTTGGATGCCTCGGATGACCTAGTTTGGCATAAGAGGCCTATGTGCACTTGGACGACCCGGATGATCTAGTGTGGTATAACCGGCCTGTGTGCACTTGGACACCCCGGATGACCTAGTGTGGCATAACAGACCTGTATACACTTGGACGCCCCAGATGACCTAGTGTGGCATAACAGCCATGTGTGCACTTGGAAGCCCCGGATAACCTAGTTTGGCATAACAGGCCTGTAGGCATAACAGGCTTGTGTGCACTTAGGCAACTTGGATGACCTAGTGTGGCATAAAAGGCCTGTGTGCACTTGGATGCCCGGAATGACCTAGTGTGGCATAACAGGCCTGTATGTATTTAAACGCCCCGGATGACCTAGTGTGGCATAACCAGCCTGTATGCACTTAGACACCTTGGATGATCTAGTGTGGCATAACAGCCCTGTATGCACTAGGACACCCGAGATGACCTAGTGTGGCTCAACAGATCTGTATGCACTTGGACACCTTGAATGATAACAGGCCTGTATGCACTTAGATGCCCCGGAGGACCTAGTGTGGCATAAAAGGCCTGTGTGCACTTGGACGCCCCGATTGATCTAGTGTGGCATAACAGGCCTGTGTGCACTTGGATGCCTCAGATGACCTATTGTGGCATAACAGGCCTGTGTGCACTTGGACGACCCGGATGACCTAGTGTGGCATAACAGGCCTGTGTGCACTTGGATGCCACGGATGACCTACTGTGGCATAACAGGCCTGTATGCACTTGGACTCCCCGGATGACCTAGTGTGGCATAACAGACCTGTATGCACTTGGACGCCCCGATTGATCTAGTGTGGCATAACCGGCCTGTGTACGCTTGGATGCCTCGGATGACCTAGTTTGGCATAAGAGGCCTGTATGCACTTGGACTCCCCGGATGACCTAGTGTGGCATAACAGACCTGTATGCACTTGGACGCCCCAGATGACCTAGTGTGGCATAACAGCCATGTGTGCACCTCGAAGCCCCGGATAACCTAGTTTGGCATAACAGGCCTGTAGGCATAATAGGCTTGTGTGCACTTAGGCAGCTTGGATGACCTAGTGTGGCATAATCGGCCTGTGTGCACTTGGACGCCCGGGATGACCTAGTGTGGCATAACAGGCCTGTATGTACTTAGATGCCCCGGATGACCTAGTGTGGCATAACCGGCCTGTATGCACTTAGACACCTTGGATGACCTGGTGTGGCATCACAGGCCTGTGTGCACTTGGACGCCCCGGATGACCTAGTGTGGCATAACAGGCCTGTATGTATTTAGACGCCCCGGATGACCTAGTGTGGCATAACCAGCCTGTATGCACTTAGACACCTTGGATGACCTAGTGTGGCATCACAGGCCTGTGTGCACTAGGACACCCCAGATGACCTAGTGTGGCTCAACAGATCTGTATGCACTTGGACACCTTGAATGATAACAGGCCTGTATGCACTTAGATGCCACGGATGACCTAGTGTGGCATAAAAGGCCTGTGTGCACTTGGACGCCCCGATTGATCTAGTGTGGCATAACAGGCCTGTGTGCACTTGGATGCCTCGGATGACCTAGTTTGGCATAAGAGGCCTATGTGCACTTGGACGACCCGGATGATCTAGTGTGGTATAACCGGCCTGTGTGCACTTGGATGCCTCGGATGACCTAGTTTGGCATTAGAGGCCTGTATGCACTTGGACTCCCCGGATGACCTAGTGTGGCATAACAGACCTGTATACACTTGGACGCCCCAGATGACCTAGTGTGGCATAACAGCCAAGTGTGCACTTGGAAGCCCCGGATAACCTAGTTTGGCATAACAGGCCTGTAGGCATAACAGGCTTGTGTGCACTTAGGCAGCTTGGATGACCTAGTGTGGCATAAAAGGCCTGTGTGCACTTGGATGCCCGGAATGACCTAGTGTGGCATAACAAGCCTGTATGTATTTAGACGCCCCGGATGACCTAGTGTGGCATAACCAGCCTGTATGCACTTAGACACCTTGGATGATCTAGTGTGGCATAACAGCCCTGTATGCACTAGGACACCCGAGATGACCTAGTGTGGCTCAACAGATCTGTATGCACTTGGACACCTTGAATGATAACAGGCCTGTATGCACTTAGATGCCCCGGATGACCTAGTGTGGCATAAAAGGCCTGTGTGCACTTGGACGCCCCGATTGATCTAGTGTGGCATAACAGGCCTGTGTGCACTTGGATGCCTCGGATGACCTAGTTTGGCATAAGAGGCCTGTATGCACTTGGACTCCCCGGATGACCTAGTGTGGCATAACAGACCTGTATACACTTGGACGCCCCAGATGACCTAGTGTGGCATAACAGCCATGTGTGCACTTGGAAGCCCCGGATAACCTAGTTTGGCATAACAGGCCTGTAGGCATAACAGGCTTGTGTGCACTTAGGCAGCTTGGATGACCTAGTGTGGCATAAAAGGCCTGTGTGCACTTGGACGCCCGGAATGACCTATTGTGGCATAACAGGCCTGTATGCATTTAGACGCCCCGGATGACCTAGTGTGGCATAACCAGCCTGTATGCACTTAGACACCTTGGATGACCTAGTGTGGCATCACAGGCCTTTGTGCACTTGGACGCCTCGGATGACCTAGTGTGGCATAACAGGCCTGTATGCTCTTAGACACCTTGGATAACCTAGTGTGGCATAACAGGCCTGTGTGCACTTGGACACCCCGGATGACCTGGCGTGGCATAACAGGCCTGTATGCACTCAGAAGCCCCGGATGACCTAGTGTGGCATAACAGGCCTGTATGCACTTAGACACCTTGGATGACCTAGTGTGGCAAAATAGGCCTGTGTGCACTTGAACCCCTTGTGGCATAACAAGCCTGTGTGCACTTAGACACCTTGCATGACCTAGTGTGGCATAACATGCCTGTGTGCACTTGGACACCCCGGATGACCTGGTGTGGCATAACAGGCCTGCATCCACTTAGACGCCCCGGATGACCTAGTGTGGCATAACAGGCCTGTATGCACTTAGATGCCCCGGATGACCTAGTGTGGCATAACAGGCCTGTGTGCACTTTGATGCCTCGGATGATCTAGAGTGGCATAACAGCCCTGTATGCACTAGGACACCCCAGATGACCTAGTGTGGCTCAACAGATCTGTATGCACTTGGACACCTTGAATGATAACAGGCCTGTATGCACTTAGATGCCCCGGATGACCTAGTGTGGCATAAAAGGCCTGTGTGCACTTGGACGCCCCGGATGTCCTAATGTGGCATAACAGGCCTGTGTGCACTTGGAATCCCCGGATAAACTAGTGTGGCATAACAGGCCTATGTGCACTTGGACGACCCGGATGATCTAGTGTGGCATAACCGGCCTGTGTGCACTTGGACGCCCCGGATGATCTAGTGTGGCAGTGCACTTGGACGCTCCGGATGACCTAGTGTGGCATAACAGGCCTGTGTGCACTTGGATGCCTCAGATGACCTATTGTGGCATAACAGGCCTGTGTGCACTTGGACGACCCGGATGACCTAGTGTGGCATAACAGGCCTGTATGCACTTGGACGCCCCGGGTGACCTAGTGTGGCATAACAGGCCTGTGTGCACTTGGATGCCACGGATGACCTACTGTGGCATAACAGGCCTGTATGCACTTGGACTCCCCGGATGACCTAGTGTGGCATAACAGACCTGTATGCACTTGGACGCCCCGATTGATCTAGTGTGGCTTAACCGGCCTGTGTGCGCTTGGATGCCTCGGATGACCTAGTTTGGCATAAGAGGCCTGTATGCACTTGGACTCCCCGGATGACCTAGTGTGGCATAACAGACCTGTATGCACTTGGACGCCCCAGGTGACCTAGTGTGGAATAACAGCCATGTGTGCACCTCGAAGCCCCGGATAACCTAGTTTGGCATAACAGGCCTGTAGGCATAATAGGCTTGTGTGCACTTAGGCAGCTTGGATGACCTAGTGTGGCATAACCGGCCTGTGTGCACTTGGACGCCCGGGATGACCTAGTGTGGCATAACAGGCCTGTATGTACTTAGATGCCCCGGATGACCTAGTGTGGCATAACCGGCCTGTATGCACTTAAACACCTTGGATGACCTAGTGTGGCATCACAGGCCTGTGTGCACTTGGACGCCCCGGATGACCTAATGTGGCATAACAGGCCTGTATGCACTTAGACACCTTGGATGACCTAGTGTGGCATAACAGGCCTGTGTGCACTTGGACACCCCGGATGACCTGGTGTGGCATAACAGGCCTGTATGCACTTAGACGCCCCGGATGAACTAGTGTGGCATAACAGGCCTGTATGCACTTAGACGCCCCGGATGTGGCATAACAGGCCTGTATGCACTTAAGACGCCCCGGATGACCTAGTGTGGCATAACAGGCCCATATGAACTTTGACGCCTCGGATGACCTAGAGTGGCATAACAAGCCTGTATGCACTTGGACACCCAAGATTACCTAGTGTGGCGCAACAGATCTGTATGCACTTGGACACCTTGAATGATAACAGGCCTGTATGCACTTAGATGCCCCGGATGACCTAGTGTGGCATAACAGGCCTGTGTGCACTTAGACACCCCGGATGACCTAATGTGGCATAACAGGCCTGTGTGCACTTGGAATCCCCGGATAACCTAGTGTGGCATAGCAGGCCTATGTGCACTTGGACGACCCAGATGACCTAGTGTGGCATAACGGGCCTATGTGCACTTGGATGCCCCGGATGATCTAGTGTGGCAGCGCACTTGGACACTCCGGATGACCTAGTGTGGCATAACAGGCCTGTGTGCACTTGGATGTCTTGGATGACCTATTGTGGCATAACAGGCCTGTGTGCACTTGGACGACCCGGATGACCTAGTGTGGCATAACAGGCCTGTGTGCACTTGGATGCCCCGGATGACCTAGTGTGGCATAACAGGCCTGTGTGCACTTGGACGCCCCGGATGACCTAGTGTGGCATAACAGGCCTGTGTGCACTTGGACGCCACGGAGGACCTAGTGTGGCATAACAGGCCTGTATGCACTTGGACGCCCCAGATGACCTAGTGTGGCATAAAAGGCCTGTGTGCACTTGGACGCCCCGGATGAACTAATGTGGCATAACAGGCCTGTGTGCACTTAGACGCCCCGGATTACCTAATGTGGCATAACAGGCCTGTGTGCACTTGGTATCCCCGGATAACCTAGTGTGGCATAACAGGCCTATGTGCACTTTGAAGACCAGGATGACCTAATGTGGCAGTGCACTTGGACGCCCCGGATGACCTAGTGTGGCATAACAGGCCTTTGTGCACTTGGATGCCCCGGATGACCTAGTGTGGCATAAAAGGCCTGTATGCACTTGGACTCCCCGGATGACCTAGTGTGGCATAACAGGTATGTAAACACTTTGACGCCCCAGATGATCTAGTGTGGCATAACGGGCCTGTGTGCACTTGGACGACCCGGATGACCTAGTATGGCATAACGGGTCTGTGTGCACTTGGACGCCCCGGATGACCTAGTGTGGCATAACGGGCCTGTGTGCACTTGGATGCCACGGAGCACCTAGTGTGGCATAACAGGCCTGTATGCACTTGGACTCCCCAGGTGACCTAATGTGGCATAACAGGCCTGTGTGCACTTTGAAGCCCCGGATAACCTAGTTTGGCATAACAGGCCTGTAGGCATAACAGGCCTGTATGCACTTAGACACCTTGGATGACCTAGTGTGGCATAACAGGCCTGTGTGCACTTGGACGCCTCGGATGACCTAGTGTGGCATAACAGGCCAGTATGCACTTAGACGCCCCAGATAACCTAGTGTGGCATAACAGGCCTGTATGCACTTAGACACCTTGGATGACCTAGTGTGGCATAACAGGCCTTTGTGCACTTGGACGCCCCGGATTACCTAGTGTGGCATAACAGGCATGTATGCACTTAGACACCCCGGATGACCTAGTATGGCATGACAGGCCTGTATGCACTTAGACGTCCCGGATGACCTAGTGTGGCATAACAGGCTTGTATGCACTTAGACGCCCCGGATGACCTAGTATGGCATAACAGGCCTGTATTCACTTAGACGCCCCGGATGACCTAGTGTGGCATAACAGGCCTGTATGCACTTGGACACCCCAGATGCCCTAGTGTGGCATAACAGACCTGTATGCATTTGGACGCCTTGAATGATAACAGGCCTCTGTGCACTTAGATGCCCCGGATTACCTAGTGTGGCATAAAAGGCCTGTGTGCACTTAGATGCCCCGGACGGTTTGAGAATCTGTGAAACCTAAAGCTGTGCCTGCCAGAGGGAATGAGGGAAAGGAGCTGGAATGGGAGTCAAATTGCAATCACCATTGTAATCATGAAAGTACAATAGGGCAATGCCCAAGGTGCAGGAGCAAATGCTAGTCTGGACCGGTTTTTTTTTTTGGGGACACTTTTTGGGCGGAAATGGGCCCGTCCAATGAGCTAATTCACTCTTCAGCTAGTAGTTTTCACCAATGTCACTCAGCACATGTTCATAACATGCTCAATTTGCAAAAGATTTTATCAGGATAAGCCATTTGAGTGCTACTCAAACAGTCTGCCACAAAAGGAATGAATTGGTATTTGTGACTTTGGGCCACTTTTTCATTGGTGTCCAGGCCCATTCTTTGCCGCTGTCTGACTCTCGGAAAGGATGGATGCCCCTGGCTGGACTCAGGGTAGTTATGCATGCAGAGGTCACTGTCTTTTATATTAAATGAATGGGATGCCTTTTGATCATTTCATATATTTTAATGTAGTATAATCCTGAACATATCAGCATTTGAATTTCAACATACCATAGCCGCGCCTTTCAATCAAATACACCGCTTGTGTGGGAACCTTTTCCCCACTCCTGCCCCCATACTACCCCTACACGCACACGCACGCACGCACGCGCACACACACACATGCACGCACGCACGCACGCACCCACACCTGCCTCCTCACTTCAGGCCAGAAGATTTAGGGGGTCAGTTCCTGATGCTGACTTTGGGTGTGACCTGCGGGTCTCAACTTTAATTGCTGATACAGCGCCTAGATGCCTTCTTCGGGCCATAGTCGCGCATTATAAATTGTACAATAATACTAATACCCAGCCTTTCATTGTGCCATGGTTGATGAGTGAAGTATCATTAGGTTAATTAGAGTAATGTTGGCTATTTGCAGCACTCTGAAATGTCAAAGCCTCGATAGATAGTAAGAAAAGCAGGCTGTTATTAATATTAACAGAACCACTATCTTGCTGAACCTATTGCTAGCTTCAGGTGCCCAAAACCATGGCGCATTCCCTGCTCTGCAGCACCACTGCCCTCAACCCCACGTCTGCACCTCTAATCCTGCAATGGCTGTTGTCCAATGCAAAGCTTAACTGGTGTCCCTCAATAGCATCTCAAAGCATGCCCTGTAATCTGGGCCATGTATTCACTTCGCTTTGGTGTATGAGAAGCGCAAGCTTCTGGAAGCTGGGGGGCTTTGTACACCATTTAGGGGTTACAAGCATGCATTCCACCGCCTGCAACCTTTGGCTCTTCAGATGTCTTGCACTACCATTCCCATCATTCCCAGTCAACATGGTGAATGGGAAGGGAATCTGGGAATCGTGGACCCCAGGATTGGATGGTTAAAGGTTGGGGAACGGTCCTCACAACAGTGAGTAAATAGACTGACACCGCCTGCCTTCTACTGTAGATCCTGACCTTTGACCTGCCAACCAATAAGTTCATGTGTCAACGTTTGACGTCATGCTGTTAAGATACTAGCTGCTATGTTAAAAACAGTCTGCAATAAGGACTGACAGCCTTTCTCTATTTCGATGCCAATTCCAATACCTGAGAGCGGACATTTCGTCTTCAGAAATCTTTCCCGAAAGAACACAACAGGTTCTGTTTTTTACAGCCAAGAGCCTCAGAGAGGGGAGGAAGAAGCGAGGAGAGGAAGATCAGACCCCCTCCTCATCGCTAAGCAACATGGACGGATGTTGCGCGGGCGGAGCGCCAGCCCCCACCGCGACCCGAGATGGAGGGATCAGAGCGTCTGGCTCAGCCCCCACTTGACCATCTTATTTATAAACATATCTGACCTGGGGGGAGCGTGTGCGGGTGTTGCTGTTTTTGTGAGCGTCACGGCAACCCCCTTCCAGATGCGCCGCAGCAAAATGACCGCTGCCACAATTAGAAAACAGAACAATCGCTGCAAGAAGGTTTTCCTTTTTTGCACGCCCAGGGGCATCGTTATGGGTTTGACGGTAATTCTACAGTATTTCTGGTGGTAAGGCAGTGTCGATCCTAGTGGGGATGTGTTTTTATTTACCGCTGGTTGTGTTTCTGCGGTAAATCACATCACTCGATTTTTGGAGGTCAGTTGGAGGATTTACCTTCAGCTGAATTTGGAGTTTGGCGGTGTGTAAGGTTGGCAGCAATAGCATTACCACCAAAATAGGGGCGGTATTGCAAATACCACCACAAATGTCCTGCACTGCGAATTTGTGATGAAGCCCATTGGCTTTCCTTATTTATTTATTTATTTGTCTGTATTGCATGGACTGCGAGCTTACGCGACTTCAGGATGCCAGAATAGTCTGTCAGCTCGAGCTGGTCCAAGCAGATCTGATCCCGCTAGTCCAGGCATCTGCAACCTTTGGCTCTCCAGATATTTTGAACTACAACTCCCATCAACCCTAGTCAGCATGGTGAACGTTAAGGCATCATGCCAGTTATAGTTCAAAACATCTAGAGAGCCGCATGCTGCAGACCCTTATGCTAGGGAGTCTTCGAACCCGAGGCAGCACGTGACACCTAATAAATGTGAATACAGCCATGTTCAGTATTTTCATATAACTCTGAATCCGGCTGATCTGCTTGTTTTGTCAGATAAGTGAAATGATGCAGAGGGAGAGAAGAGTTTTGCAAAATAAGGATATGGAGCTCAAAGGGGGAATATAGGAATAGACCATGCGTCCTTGGATTCTTAGCACGCTGGCCAAAAGACCACATCTCGGCCTGTGGCCCAGAAGCCATCAAGCTGATGGCCATCAGTGAGCAGTGTGATGCTCGGACTTGGCTGCGTCCTACACCACTAAAAGGAGCAGTCATGAACTGGCATCTTGCCCGCCGTTGTGAAGGTGGGCACATAAGTCCCAACTATGCCAGAGGAATTGGAGTCAGTCAGAACCAGGCCCAATGAAGAAATAGACAAAGTGCAAGGCAAAACCCACCTTTATTATCATAGTAAAGCCGGGACAGCATACACGCATTACAATCTTGAGGCTTTTGGAGAGCTAATACAAAACAATTGCTTAAGTACACCAACCGCTCCAGCAGTGACATCAAAACATAGTCACAGTTACAAAAACCTACCGGGATTGGGGATTGGTTAATGAGTATGACTACATGTAGATCATATATGTGTAACAAATTTGAGTGGGTTAATATATCTGATGACTCCACCTGAACCACCCTTATTTCAGTAAAGTTAAAATACATCATTTTTATGCTACAGGATTGGTTGGCATATCATTCGATGGGCGGTATGCCATTACAGGGTTTGATAGGTTGGTATCTTACTGACCAACCTTGGACACTTGACAGATCATCCAGATATGAGCCAGACAGAGTGTAGGGGAAGAGAGCTTCATTGACTGTCAATTGTTCAATTAAAGAATTTACCATCGTTCATCCCTAGGCCATGAGACCGGCCAATCTCTTTGTACTTGGCCTTGTTTTGCATCTCATGTCTGCATGTGCTGTTGGAGAGTATTGCAGGTGTCCTATTTTATGCTGGCTCCTAATGAATAGCCAAGATTCCTTGAGCGTAGATCACCTGTTAGAAGACCATGAATTAAATGGAATTAGCTCCTAATTATTGGGATTTTCACTAATGCTACCATGTGTGTCCTGTTTTCTGTTACCACCAGGGACACTCAAGTTATTCTTCACATAGTATATTGACTTGCTGTTCTACTGCACCTGGTTAACAAAGACTGGTTGTATTCTTATAAACCTTTAATTCATCTAGGAGTATACGCTTGTGTCTTGAGAATTGGTGTCTCATCTCCTCGTTCTGGCATTCCCATCCTCCCTATCTCACACTAACCTTGACTCTAATTTCCAGCTAACATCTGTGGGGGGAAATATACCCCAGGATGCCAGAAATACAGAGGCCAGCACAGAAATGAGGTCCGACATAAGGCCTATTGAACCCAAATCATAAAGGAAAGAAAGTGGGCCTAAATCTGAAAAAATGCTAAAATGTGCGCAATGCATTTCAGGAAGGAAAAGGAAGACTTGTGGCTGACAATCTATGGAGAGATGCAGTGACAGATAAGGAAATCACAGTGCACAGTATCTTCAATGGGATACCAGAATTCTGCTCCAGGCAGCTAAAGTGAAATGCAGAATTTCAACTATAATAAATAAAAAAAAATGTCATTTTCGTTTTCCCTCATCTAGTTTGACAATATGCTCAGTGAAATGCTCACCAGACTTTCAAAGTGTGAACATGGTTCCTGCCTATAACAAGTTCATCCACATGGACAATTTCAAAGCAACATGCTTGTATGTTGAAACTTTGAAAGCCTTAAAGGATGCTGTGTAAAGTTACATTGTGTGTGAGTTTCAAAGGCCATGTGCTGCTTGTCATTTCTCCCAATGTGAAAATAAACTCCAGGACCTTCCCCTGTTGCCCTGGAGGTTCAGGCCTGGCTGTTTGCATCCATCATTGCCCCTACTTAAAAATACAAGCAGCAATACTTTGTAGATCAGAAATGCAGTGGAGACCAGATAAAGTCATGTCTGTTCTGCAGCAGCAGTGACCTCGAGGTTATAAGCCTCATAAAAGGTCCATTAGTGTGGCTATCTGGCAGCTCTGCTTAGGTCACATGCCTGAAGAGAAACGAGACTGGGAGTGCAAGGGTGGGGGCCAGAGAGACAGAGGATATGAAACTGCAGTTTGCTTAAATGGGAGAAATACATTTTATCGCATAAAAGGAGCAGCCTACATGTCACAACGGTCATTGCGGGCTTTTATTAAAGATGACAGTCACCCCTTGTAACCATGCTAAATCGATGTTGGTGTGATAAACACAACTAAAGTTATGAATGAAAATGTGATTTGGGCCTTCCCTTGATTCTGAGAGATGTGGAAGTTGGTATGCGCATGCCGGTAATAATTAATATGAGGCCTGTAAAGCAGCATATTTTTCACTGATATGGTTCCTGAGTAAATGAAGAAAAACGGTATCTCTGCACAGGAAGGACGTGCAGACTCCA
Organism: Ambystoma mexicanum; assembly: GCF_040938575.1. NCBI lineage: Eukaryota > Metazoa > Chordata > Amphibia > Caudata > Ambystomatidae > Ambystoma > Ambystoma mexicanum. The sequence continues at coordinate 110,600,806 of NC_090931.1, forward strand.
GACTAGCCCCATCTGGTTCACTTTAAAATATAGTTCTCAAAAATGTATTAATAAATGTAAAGATTTGAAAATTCTGGGTACTTGTCATGTTGGGATATTTTGTGAGCTCAATGCAGACCAAGCCCACCTGTCAAAGGGAGATGATGAAGCTCTCTCCTCCCACAGCAATCCCAAAGCACTCGCCCCAACCCCATGTCCTATCAGCACACAGGTGGGAGGTGGGTAGTGATCTTCAACCAATCCCTTTTGCGAGAATCATGACAAATTTTTGATGTCATTTGCCCTATATATAAGCCAGTTTGCATCAGAGCTGGACTTCTTCCAATAATTCCGAGCGGTGACCTGCTGCTGAAATCTGGCCAACAACATCCCAGCAGAGGGGCCTGCTTTTGCATTGGAGACAGGAACCAGGGGACATAGACCTGATTGGGACCCCTTGGAGGACCCAGAGGAGATCTTTGACTGACCCCCTAGCCGTCCCAGCGGTGCCCTAAGGTTCCTAATGCCCAGTTCCAGGCCTCTCCTGTAAGTAGAGCTACCCCAAAGCCATTGATTGTGTAGGCCCTATATTAGTCCAGCATTGTTTTAGTTATTTTGTTTGTTTGTTTATTATATTTCCATAGCGCACCTGACCCAGAGGTATCTGGGCGCTTTTAAAGCAGGTACATTGTTACAGACATAGGCATTATGGTTAAATACAAATTGGTCATACATAAGCATTATAATCAAGTACAGGTTGATTGCAGGTAAAAGTTACAGGCATAGGCACTGTAATGAAGATACAGTTACATCAGTATATTACTAAATGGCTTGAGTACAGGGGGAGCTAATGTAGAGAAACAATAGGGGCAGATATGGGATAGCCGCAGGAGGATAGTTCATTAGTTGATGAACTGAGGTTCAGAGCTGCAAGTTACTGTTGTCTAGTTCTTGCTAAGTAACCAGGAAATTACATTCCTCCTGTAGTTGGAGAATACCTGAATTGATATGATGGCAGTGGGAGGGTGTTCCACAGTTGGGCAGCCATGACTGGGAAGCTACACCCTACAGATCTTGTTAGGTTATATCCTGGGATCAGAAGGCAAGATGTGTTGGATGATCTAGTAACCTGTGTGGATGATCTCATGGTGAATTTTTCAGTGAGGTAAGGTGAGGTAGTTTTCCCATTAAAATATCCTGTTTGTCTGTGTAGATCCCTAGCATATTTGTCAAAGTAAATCAATGAATTCACCTATTGAATTCACAGGATCTGTATTGTTGGCATTCAAAACCAACATTTTATTTTTCCCAGTGTGTTTTGAGCCAGGATAGCCATAAAGATTTGCCAAAAGAATTGACCCCATAACCATGTTCCACGTGTGTGTGCAGGTTGTAGAAATGACATTCCCCATTGATCCCCTTCATTGTAAATCAGAAGTGGGAAGCCTTGTAGTGCCTGTGCATAGGCAAGGTGCAAAACAAAATGGCCCCTGTGTACCCACTGTGCTCTGCAAAACGAATTTCCCCTTGCTTTTCATCCTTTCACATTGCAACTGTGCTTATATCCAAAAACCGATTTTCCCATTGTGCTCTGACCAAAACCCCATAAGCCCCACCTGTTCTTTGTAGGTATGGCAAAACAAATGTTCCCATTTGCATTTTATTTTTCACATTGCATCTGTGATCCTAACCCCCAAAAACCGATTTTCCCATTCTGTTCTGAACAAAACCCCAAAGCACTGAGTGTTATTGTTAGGTGTGGCAAAACAAACGTTCCCATTACTTTTCTGTCTCCCATATTGTTTCTGTGAGTAAGACCCCAAATCCGATTTTCCCACTGTGTTCCCACTCTCTGCCACTGTCTTCCATTCAGAGGAGTCAACTCTAATTGATGTTTGGAGGGTGAGGGTTGCTGGAACAAAAGCATAACCCTGTTTGAAATCACTGTGTGTGTTGAATTGTTCTTTTCTTGTATTGGTGGGTGATTTAAAAGGAAACAATTGAAACTGCATATGTTAGTGTCATTTCTGTGTTGGTAGTTCACAGAAGTTATTTTGTTCTGGTGTTGGCACAGCCTTGGTGGCTAATGTTAACCTATTTGTGAAATTTGATTAATTAAATTAATAAATATATAAATATTCAGACACACCGGCCTGGTTCATAGTCCATTGTGGAATTGGGTACTCGTTGGGGGTTGGGTGCATGACGGGTTGGAGGCCTTACCACATTGAACTTTACAAAAAAACTAAAAGCGTTTTATTGTGCGCCACATTCATTGTGGGGAAAGGATCTCCCTGACCTGGGTGTGACCGCGTAATAAACCACAACACGTCTGAGCTCTGCGCTGCTCTCTATTTCTGTGGATTCAACTTTTTCAGTTCTCGCGACATCTTGAGCTATTTCAAAGCATGCTGTGGCTTCCATGTTTAAGAAGATGGCAGCCCAATTACACTCTGGTTTCTATGTTAGTGAGCTATACTCGCGTATCGTTCATGTTGCAGTCAACGTATACATTGGTTATGCTAGTGTTCTTCATGTGGAGTGCACATCTACTTTGTGTCTAATGCGGGCGGCTGGTACTGTTGCAACGTTGGCTTGACTGCTTTTTCCATCTTCAGCTTAGATTGCCTCTATGTCCTGCTGCACCTGCCTGGGGAAAGGGCGGTACCGTTGTCTTAGTTTGTAGCGCTTCTCACCTGTGCGGCATTGGATCCGGGGCGGGGCGGGGCAGTAGCAATGGATGACGTATTCATCTGCCTCCAAATACCGTCTTAGCACACAGTTGCATCTTGATCGTCTCCATAGACTGCCACTGAAGAAGATGGTGATACTGCTTAGGGATGTTTGCACTGCCAATGTCCAGTTAATCTATGGCTGTCAGATGAGAAATGCAGTGATGGAGGGCAGCATAAAAACAGCACACCTCTCACTGATCAAGTCTACGCATACAGAGGGCACGGGCAGGTTTACATTGCAAATCACCACGGAGTTCTGTGACCAAGTAGGGGAACAAGAGACAAGGTCCAAAGATTCAAGATAACTTTCATTATCCCTTTTCACATATAGCAGGGACTATTTCGTTTCATAAAATGCATGGGCACAACGTTATCCCATGTAATAGCATGTCTTTTACATATTCCTTTGCGAATCGTAATCCACTTGTTGATACATATAATAAAAGTGTCATCTGTTTGGTTGAAAGACAAAAAACACTAAAAGGCAGCTTCCAGTGCCTGACAAAAATATCTTAATACCAGTCATTTGAAACATTAATGTGTTTTATAATAAGAGGTACATGTAGTTACTTGATAGCTCTGCTATGTTCATCTCCAGAAGCGCACTAAGCCAACAGACTATGATAAATGTCTTGTTGGTTGTTAATGAATTGTCACAGAACATACAGAAGTAACGAATCTTATACTATGAATGCACCTTTAATTAAGTCCTTTAGTAGCAGCTGGAATGCGGCTCTGTGTTGGCTCAGTCAGCAACACCACAATGTTCCACCCAACTGTAATAAGTTTGTAGAGATGTTTAGTGATGCTTTTTTTTAATACAGGTGAGTTGTTATGTCACAGCCAGGTAATCTGTAGACCTCAGTACCCCAAATTGTACACTATGTGGCTATTAAAAGTCAACATGAACGTATGTGCCATACAAAGCTGAAAGCTACAAGCTCAACAATCTAATTTGACTTTGATATCCTTAAAATATATATTTTGTGTGAGAATTCCATTACAATACCAACAATGGAAGGCACAATATTGCACATTTCCCCTTATGATTATCCCAAAAAGCAAAGTTAGGTGTAGGGGTAATCCTTGAGGGGAAGGGCTAAGCTCAGGGCAGGGATGGGCCTTGACATAAGCATGGACTATGGAGTGCAGATGGGTCTTGACATAAGCATGGGCCATTAAGTGGAGATGGGCCTTGACATAAGCGTGGACCATGGAGTGGAGATGGGTCTTGACATAAGCATGGATCATTAAGTGGAGATGGGCCTTGACATAAGTGTGGACCATGGAGTGGAGATGGGCTTTGACATAAGCATGGACCATGGAGTGGAGATGTGCCTTGACATAAGCATGGACCATGGAGTGGAGATGGGCCTTGATATAAGCATGGACCATGGTGTGGAGATGGGCCTTGACATAAGCGTGGACCATGGAGTGGAGATGGGTCTTGACATAAGCATGGACCATTAAGTGGAGATGGGCCTTGACAAAAGCGTGGACCATGGAGTGGAGATGGGCTTTGACATAAGCATGGACCATGGAGTGGAGATGTGCCTTGACATAAGCATGGACCATGGTGTGGAGATGGGCCTTGAGGTACAGATGACCCTTGGGGTGGGGCTGGGTCTTGGGTCAAGGATGGGCTTTGAACCAGCATTGGGCCATGAAGAGGTATGATCCTTGAAATAAGGGTCCATGCATTGGATGGGCTTGATTCTTGGTTTTGGAATAGGCCTTGTGCATGGAGCAGGGATGGCCTTTGAGGGAGCTGCTGGGAAAGGCATAAGTAGAATGTTTAGTATGGTTGCCTTTGACCGGCGAAACAGTGTCTCCCTTGAACAATGTGTTGACATAATAACTTGTTGGTTATATTAGTCATAGTTGGTCCTTATCATCAGAAACATAAGACATTGTCTTCCCTTCACCGCTGCTAAGCGCCTATCTCCTCTTTGGTGCTCTCTTAATCTGACTACAGTGCTAGTCTACTCTGTGGCCTTCCCAACTATGCTTTTACACCTTTCGACAAAGTCCTCAACTTTGCTGTCCATACACCTTTCACCCTTGTCCACTTCACCTCCTCTTCCCCGGCCCGTGGTCAGTTAGGCTGGTTATCTATGAGACATGGCCTTGCCTGACCCTACCTAATGGCCCATCTGACTCCTTTCCCTACTCTCCCCCTCACTCCCTACAATCATCCTCGGTTCACCTTCTTGCCACCTCTCGAGCCCCTGTGCTCCTTCTCGTTTCCCCGCTCTTCCTCTCTACGCTCCCTTACTCTGAAAGGCTCTTCCTCCCCGCACCTCTCCCATCCTATCTCTAATGAGATCCAACCTCCCAGCTGCCCTCCTTTCTGAAGAACCACTTACATGGCATTCTACGCCACCACTTCTCCCCGTTTTACTCTCCCCCTTCCTGTCTACGACAACCACACAACACTTATTCCCCACCCCTTCATACCAAAACTTAGCACTTCCTCCACTCTCCTGTTCCTATATAAAGTTCTACTGTCCTTGTCAGTGGCTCATGTTTCTACCTCCCCTGCATAAACTCGTTTTATAGTCACATCCACTCACCCATTAAGGACACTGGTCTTCTGCTCTGCAAAAGAATTCTAAAACGTTTAACACAAATGCATTGTTTTCTCTGTAATTTTCATTAAATATATAAATATTATAACTATGTTGTTGTGATGTCTTAACTAGCTGATTATTAGATTATTCCGAACTGTTAATTATATGCCTGTTGGTATTATCAAGGCTATTGCAACCAGCTGAAAACGGACACAGCAATTTACAGCTAACCAGAGCAGGACGTTGGTACATGCTCAAATCGAGAAATGCATTTTAACTTCCAGGCAACAGTGTTGAATCGGTTGTATGGGGTTTTTTGCGTGCATGTCATTATCAAAAGAGTGTGGATGAATGATTTTAAGTCCTGGAGCAGCTGGAGAAGACCAAGCCTGTAAAAATTCTCATTAAGGAATACAACTACACACACACACACGCACGCGCACACACACGCACGTGTACACGCACCTCTCAGAAGCCACGACTAATGGTTATCCATTAGTAAACTCGTTTCCATCTGCATTGACACTTGACCAAGCAGCTTTTCCGTGGTTCAAAGGACCACCATGACCAGATTGGAAATAAAGTGTAGCCCAGAGCCAGCAGTCACTTCCACGCAATTCAAGGTCAATGGGTTCAAAGGTTGCCAAGAGGCTGCAAACACCATTGGCGGGGCACAGCCCATCCCATGATAGAACAAGGGGAGCATGGTTTGTGGGGGTGTCCCCTTGTTCGACCTTATGGGTTTGGGGGTTACAGGGAAAGCGGTACATGGAAAGCGGGGGGCATGAATTCTTTTTTTTTCCAAAAGCAAGGGACCCTGCGTCTTCAGTTCTCACTCATACCTGGGATATGGAACCGGTGATGCAGGGAGAAGCCGGACGCCGGGAGCCGGAGGCAGGTAGCTGTGGGTATTTTGGGATCATTTTAAGGGGCAAAGGGGTGGTGGGTAGAGGGGATAAGGGTATTTGAAATGTTCCTAATGCGAACATTTTAACTTCGTTTTTTTCTGCCTCAGTAAAATCCCGCGGCCGGAAATGCCGACTTTAGAAATGCGCATTTCAACACATTCATACGTGGGCGGTGGGTTAGGGTGATAAACATGTTAACGGGGGCCCGCGGGAGTCTCCCGCGCACATAGGTGCATTGAAACGTGCGCAACAAAAATTCTATCACACAGATCGGGTATCTAAGGCAAGCTGCGCAGAGTCGGTGCTTCCTAGTTACTCAGTAGAATGTGAGGCTTTGGGGATCTCTGGCGTGGCTATGAGGAGCCATTGCAGGTTGCTCTGGCACCACAACCTGTGCCATGAACCGGTTGGGGTGTATGATTGCGGGGAAGCGGCACTTCAATCAGGGAAGCCGGGTCAGATTCAGTGAGTGTGTCCATTCCACACTCCACTCTAAGGCATCTATAGCTGGCCTTGGCCCCGTGCAGCGTAGTGCATCCTCCAACACCACAACGGGGCCCCAGCACTGCAGCCTCTTGCTGCTGGAGAAACATGCCCGCCCCCCCCCTGCCCACGCAAATAAAGAGTTCCTTCTCCTCACCCATTCCCCAGCCACGCATGGCGACTGGCTTACACCATGCCTTTCTCACACCACCTTTTGCAGCCGTCCCCGCCTGTCCACACACACCTCTCCAATTGGACCTAACCACTCCTGGGAAAGCCTACACAGGCCTGCACCCTTTCACAGCTTCAAACGGAGTCACCCCTGTAAAAGAAGGAGGTATCGTGCGATGAGCCCACACTGTGTCCCTGACCAGTGTGCCCGCATCCACTCCTGAGGACCTAGCCATTTGGAGAGTAAACTTGACCATCCTATTGAATCTCGCAATAAGGCCATTTTACTGGCCTCTGCACAAATCAGTTGTCTCCTGGCACACCCTTGCCTGCATTAAGAACTCGCCAACCACACCTGATTTCAACTGCACAGTGTTATCAGTTGATAGGTCACGGGGAACTCTCGTCCTGGAACACCTTGTCGAGGAACAGTTGCGCGCTTGCGCAGTGGTGGTGTCCCTGGCTACTGGCACACTTAAAGTGGTAATCAATCAACACAAAATTGAATCTAGCATCTGGGCCTATCAAGGACAACCGAGAAATGAGATCCAAAGTCCACTTTCACCATTGGGTGAATGGCACACAATGGGCTCAGGAGAACCATGGCGGCATATGGCAAAGAGAACTTCCACCCGTTGGTCCATCCACTGCAGGCTGTTCCATAATGACTCACCATGTTCTGGCCAATGTGGCCATGCTTGACCATGGCAATAATAATTGTGGAGGGTACCCTTCTGGAACACCATTATTTCACCTATGAATAGCAGGCCACCAGCGACAAACAGCTCAGCTCAGAATCTCGAAATACCACCCCTACGATGGGGTCTGGGCAACACCATCCTGGCAGCCCTCAGTGGCCGTCTCCTGCCACCCTGTGTATGTGAAGGCCTCTTACTGCCAGAGAGTCTGGTCAATGATAGTGCCTAATCTCACCTGGCAAACCATGGCACGTGCATCTCCCTGATTTCTCCCTCAGAATGTGTTCTGCTTGGCGTGTACACCATCTTGAAGTTATACTCAGGCAATACCGCCCCTATCTATTAATCTTGGGTGAGGCGCATTGCCAACCTTGACCGAAAGTGTGTGGACGAGTGGTTTTGCCCTTGATCATAATTAGAATACCCCACAAAAAAAATATTAAAAAGTTGAATACCCACTTAAAGGTGGAGGTCCCTGTCTTGACCATAGAGGAATTCTACACCAGCACTGCAAAGGCTGCAACATGGAAGCACCACCAGAACCTCGCTACCCGCCGCTTCGGCATGGACTAACATTACTTGCATCTATAGTCAAGACTGATTCATCAAGCTGACTGCACATGATCAGGGTGGGCGCATGAGCAATCTCATTTTTAACAGAGTCAAAACCACATTCATCCCACCGCAGAAACCTTTCCATGTATGTATGTATGTATGTATGTATTTATTTATTTATTTATTTATGCATCTATATAGCACCCCTACCCCGGTGTTATATATTTAGTTATTTAATAGATCTCTCTGCAACACACGTTTTGTGGGGAAATCCTGCACACATTTCACCAGCCTTCCCTTTGGACGGATCCCAGCTGCACTGACAACATGGCCCTGATGTGTTACCGCCGGCACCCTAACCATGCACTTTTCACATTTCATGGTCAACCCTGCCTCCTTCCAAGGACAAAATACCTGTGTAAGAATAGAGTTGTATTCATTCACGCATCTTCTGAAAATCAGGGTTTCAGTTTACTGCTCAATTATAACATTTACACACAACTTGTACAGTCACTGCTTCAACAGTCAGTCCCCTGAACATTGGAGATACAGGACGCATTTGTGTACCACTGACATGGCGGCCTTCTTCAGGGCTATTCTGTGCTTGAAATCCTTCACCTTCCCTACTGAATTGCTCAGAACCTCCATCTAGCTGTCTCAAATGTCAACGTGCACCAGCATCACCTGTTGTGGTGTGATGCATAAGGCCCACAAGTGGCGCTACCCTAGTATTGGGGCACCCTTGCATGCAACGTACAACTTTCCTCACCTTACAGACTCAATCTTGGAGACACTCTTCAGACCTGGGAAGATATTGGGTGCATCAAAGTTCTCCAGTTTCTTCTCCAAACTCACCCGTGTGTCCATACTAACAATCGCGTAGCAGGTTCTAGAATTAAACATTGCAATGACTGTCACTGTTCTCCCCTTCCTGGCGTCTATGGAGCAATTGGGTGCTCTGCCGCCATTGAGGTGCCGCTACGTTTTCTGCCGGTTCCTTATAGCAGTCTAGTCTTTTTTCAACATGGCCACCGCCATTGGCCTATCTGATTCCTATTGCCGGCGCTCATTGCGCTGCAACCCTGTTTCTCCTTTGGGCCAGACGCTGTGAGTTTTGCCTTCCGAGCGATTTGCTCAGCTCTGCTGTTTCTTTGATGCTCTCTTTTGACCTCTTTTCTCTGCTTGCAGAACATTCACTAGCACCTTCTACGCGCTCTCTCAAGGGCTTCCTTGGGCTTCCCTCACGTTCACCTCTTCGCGGAGAGCAATTTGCTTTCTACATTGTTTGCCTCTTTCCTCTTCCTTCGCCCAGTGTTTCTCTTCCTGCTCTCCCCCTTCCCGAGTTGGCATCTGCGGTCATCACTCACTCGAGCATCTGTGGTCACCCCTCACTCGCGCATCACACGTCATAGATACCTGTGCTTACTTCATTACTGATGGCTTGGGTGTACTCTGCCGATTGCTCTGCCATCATGCTCATGCTTTCAGCCTGGTCAACCAACAAAAAACTCTCCTGTTATGTTTTTGTTGTTACAGCCCCGCACCACCTGGTCCCAAATGACACCTTCTGTTAGGTGCTCCAGATTCATGCTCCTTGGCCAGCCCCCATAATGCAGCCAACCCCTCACTTGATGATTGTGCCCTTACAAATGTTCCTTGTTATTGTTTAGAACAATTGTCCCTCGAGCATGGCCACTGTGGCATGCGTCGTGTCCCCAGCATCGCCCCCTCCTTCCACCAACAGATTGCAAAGGAAGTGTTTCAAACATCATGCTGCCTTCCACCAGAGGTAGAGCCAAAGAAGTGTTGGGTGGAAAGTTTTGAATGAATCTAAACATCTAGCATTTCTCTGGGCAACGTTCCACATCACCATTTTTTAGCCCGTTTGCGCCATTGCAAAAGGGGTCAGCTATATGCAAATCAGTCAGGTACTGCCACCAATGATAGCAGCCCTACCCGAGCTACCAGGCCAGGTCCCCTCTGCACGGAAACTCAAGCAACCCCGGACATGTTTCAACCTTATTGGGCCTCCTCAGTGAGGTGCAGCTTGGTTCCCTATGGTGCAGCAAGCAAGGGACCCACATCTGTGCATACCCTCTCTCACATAGTGAGACAAACTTTAACCACAAAAGTGATGGGTGGAAGGTTTTGAATGAATCTGAAACACTGACATTGCTCAGGGCAACCTTCCACACCGCCGTTTTATAGCCCGCCTGCGCCATTGAAAAAGGGGTCCAGCCATATGCAAATCATTCAGGTACTGCCACCAATGGTAGCAGCCCAGTCCGAGCTGCTAGGCCAGGTCCTCTCTGCACGGAAACACAAGTAACCCCAGACATGTTTCGGCACCCAGAGGCAGTCAGCAGGATGGATTGTTTGCTTGCTGCATCATAGTTCTTACCTCCAATCTCCAATGGCCACGATGTGTGTGTCAAACAGTGTTATCCAATGTTGCCAGGGCATCTCAGACTCATTTGTGATGGTTCAAAGCCTGGCGGGGCATGTATTGTCGATTCCATCGTAGTAAAAAACAAGCTAATGGAGCAAGTTAAAGAAATAAACTAAAATAACTATTGAATATAATGGACCAATATAACAAATGAACAGAGCAGCAGCTGGAGCAGGCGAGAGTCTGTAGCACGCCTTGGTGACTGGCAACTTAATATCAGAGCCACTGCTTGGTCAAGATTCAGTCCATGCAGGAGACTTGCACAATGCCAAAGTTAATCCGTGGTCCTTAATTTGTAGAGTCCCTACATGGCTCACGACCTCTGAGTGTATTCTTGCCAGGCAACACCGTCATGAAGCCAAGAGCCTGCTTCCTTCAAACGGGCTTGGGCTTACTGCAGTGGGTGGCACTACCAGGCAACCACAGACTCCGCTTTCATGCTTGCCGGTGAGTGGTGTCGCCACGCAGCATGGTACACACCAGCATGCATGCACAGATGACTCCAGATGTCATGTGTAATTGCACTGCCTCGCTCATCCTCGGTCCAAAGTTGCGCTGCCAATACACAATAGCCAGACTTGGGGTCGCTAATGAGTGTAAGGCGTAATCAACGCGTCTTCCCGTCCATTGTAGACGCGTCAAGGCGTATAGTCATGCGCCTCACTAGAATTGAAACACTGCTGTTACTCGTGTCCTGCACAGTTTCGGCCCCAGTTCTGCATTACTCTATAGGGCTTAGGGGCTTCCACCCTCTATTCTGAATCCTCTGAAAGAACACCAATTCAACATAGAAGTTACAGCGAGGCATGACCGTGAGGGGGATCTGGCGTGCGATATGGTTCGGCTCGTGTGCCGTTGTTGTTCAATTTGTACATCCATGGCTTTGATGAGTGTTGGCGATGGTGGTAAGGTATATGGCTGGTCTCTTAGTCTGCTAATGTACGCTGATGATGCAGTGTTGTTGGCTCACACTCCGAGGGCTCTTCTGATCCTGAGAGTTTATGGACACAAGAGGTCTTTCCATTAATATGAGCAAATCCAACTGATTATCGATGGACAAACACAAGGATAAATTGCTCCCAAAAAATGGTGAAATAGTGGTCGGGATCCGGACATTGATTATTTGGGGATCACGCTTTATGTCTGTCTTTGGTGGGATGATCAATTTCAGGGACGATCCATAAAGATGAAACAGTCAAGTTTTCCACCTTTCCACTTTCTGAGTTACACTGAGAACTGTCCACTCAAATCAATGCTTATAGCCTATACGGCCAAGTCTTTTGAGTAAGCAGCACATGGGGCTGGCATTTAGGGTACAACAAATACAAACCTACTTTCTGTTGTTGAGAACGGGCTCCCAGTCGATGCTGGTTTGTGTCGTGTGGTGATTATTTGGAAATAAAGCTACATCTTCTGTGATGTTCTGTCTGGTCCATTTTGATAGTTCCTTTGCACAGTGATGTACAGCATAACATTCCTTGGCTGAGGTTTATTCAAAAAGAATAACCGCATAGTTCACTTATTCTGAACTATTTTATAATACATTGCATAGGCTTATTTATTTACTTATTTTAATTCTTGTAATGCGCCAACATGCCCGTAGGCTTGTGAAAAAATTGCAAGACAGTTCCACGAGCTGACTTAACAAAAACGTACGTTTTTACATTTTGTCGAAAACCTACACTGGAGCACATCCTTACGGGTGCAGCCTACAAGGATTTCTTATAGGAATTCAGGACGAACATACGTTGTAATGGTAATTGTAATTGTTTATTTGTAAAGTGCTTGCACGGAAGTGAAGTGCTTCAAAGCGCTTCAAGGCGGGAAGGGAACAAGGGAATACAGAGTCATGCTTAGGCCTTGAAGTTTCCGAATGATCGAACACAAAATGACTAGCATACTAGGCCTGACGGCATTACTACTAGTGCAAGTGACAAGGAGGAAGGCGAGAAAGGTGGGAGGAGAGGGAGAGAACATACAATCCATAAACTACCATACTAGGCCAACAGTGTTTCAGATAGTGCAAGTGCATCTTAGTGCACATGCTCTTAGCACTTAAAGGGTTTGGTACAAGAACACGTATAGACGCTCTCTATGGACAACGTAAAGTGCCATTTGATTCAGTCATAGCTAAATGGCGTGCGGGTGATCCGGAGGTAAAGCCTTGCTCATGTCACGAAGACCTGGAGAAGGAACCGATGCATTTGTCATTTGTCTGCTCTTTTTCTGCCGCGCGCATTGATTCCTGGGCTCAATCTTGCACGTTCTAGACCTTCCGCCCGGCTCTGATTTGCCTTCAGCTGCTTATTGATCCGTGTGTGTGCTTTGCTGTACTAAATTACTTTATATCTGCTTCTAAAATATGGTCATTGTATTGATTTTAATTTTGTATCATTTCATTTTATGTACATGAAATTATTATTGTAATAGACGCTTTTATGAGAAAATCATTTTTATTCGAGATACAACTCACTCGGATTCTAAATCTGCGCCCAAGTAGCGGCACCTCCATCGAGTCATGGATGCCAGTGACCTGTTATTTATGCCTGTAACATGCTTGCTGCATGAGGATAGAAGGTTCAAGGAGCTTATTCAGCCATAAGAAGGGCATGAAAAACACATTTCTGCGGCATGGGGATTTTGCGCATTGTGAAGCCCTCTAACATAATATACAGAGGAGATCAATCGCCATTTATAAATGGAAAGCCTGTATCGCACTCTACCTTCTGCCACATTAAAACATCTTATTTTCCTGAGGCCACTATTCATGCCTCTCAGGCTCTATATTGAGCAATGCCTTCGGCCGCGCCCAGTGTATATTTTAATACACTACCAGGCCGCTAGACAAGTTCTTCAGGGATGGCCACGGCCTTTGGCAGTCTCCACTGTACATGTTCTCGCAATATGTTTCTTTTGGACCCACTTCAGACCCACCTCGACAGTGGCGACTATACATATCTTTTCGACCCACTACTGAGCCACTAGCCTTCGGCCATGACCACTGCAAATGTTTTTCGGACCACTAGCAGGACCTTTGGCCCTGCCCACCACTGTATATTTTAAAACACTGCCAGGCCACTAGCCTTGAACATGGCCATGGCCAGTGAGCACGGCCTTCAGCCATGTCCATTGTACATGTTCCCCAATACGTTTCTTTTAGGCATCTAGGTGGCCACTGTCTTTGGCTGTGGCCACTACACATGTCTTTCAGGCCCACTGGCCACTACGGAGCCCCTAGCCATGTCAGACCATTCATTTGTTACCAAACACCCATTGCCCCCTGCCCAGTAGATGTAGGCACTGCAGTTGTTAAACAATTTTCTTTATAATTCCTTATTCCTGCAATCATTTTACAGTAATCAGTTCCAGAAAAGAAATTCCTGTGGTAGAGTAGCGGTTCGCCAATTCCTGCGATAATGGGAATAATTACTCAGAATTTAAAAGTCTTCCACGTTCTCATAGATACTCAACATGCGCCCCCTTTCTTTTTTCCAGGTCCCCTCACTACACTGAATAGTTTTTTCCCTCCCTAAGCCTCTCCCATTACTTTCTATCGCTCATCACTTTGTGTGACGCACATTGTCTTCTGAGCGTGTCTTACAGCGTTGTCGCTGTAACCTCCTCAGAATAAATGATCCCAGTGAAATGATTGCTGGATCATGTGATTTGGTGTTGCATACTGATAAAGAGGAAGTAAGAACGAAACAGAAAACCCTGTCACTCCGGCTGGCAGTGGGCCTGACTTGTGCAGATCTGAAACCCGGCATTTGCTCACAAAAGAGCCAACCCCTGGGTCTAACAAGAATGACAGGAGAGACCTATTTCTTGATCCAAGAGTTCAATCAGTTCCTGGGTATTAATTACAAGGCCAATGGTGATAATATTAAGGACATTAAGATAAGGGGGGACTGACATGGTCTGTAACACTGACTGGAACAACAGTGTGGTGGTCTGTGACTCTAAGCAGCAGCAAACAATGTATGATAAAAAGTGTGATTTTGAGGCCAATGCGAAGCTTGAAGGACAAATCCATGTTCACAAGTGCAACTCGAGAAGCTATAACTGTGGTGCAGGGGTGTTCTAAGGGCGGAAAAGGCTCTGAAGCCATCTCTACCCCCCTCGCCCACCCCCTTATGAGGAACTCTCCAATCCACAAAGCATGTTGCCAGGGAGGCAGGCAACATTTGAGGAGTTGAACTTATTTCGGCTCCCGAGGTGTTGGTGCCAAACGAGACGCACACAATCAGTACCACCACTCTCATTTACATTTCTTCCACTTCTTTTATCAACACTGAAGGAGACCGAAGCAGTTCAGTGTCTATGTCTGTGCCGGAGCTGTTGCAAGAGGATTCGAACTATATAACCATCCCTCATCCGGAGATGTTCTTGTGGGGTGAGGTACAATCGAGGAAACTCATATTGAGAGACCTGAATAATTCACAGCTCCACAAGCATAACGTCATTGTGATTCCAATCCCATGGAAATCCAAATCAAGTTCAAACCTGTTTGACCGTTGCCTGGTTTTGAAGGGAACATCAGCATTAAAGTCCTCAATGTATCCTCATAAGATTATGCCTGCTGTTTATCTGCCCACCCATTGGCCCAAATCAAAATTAGACCTCTTTATCGAATAGTCCATTGTTACACCTGAGTAACCCATGCAACCCAACCTTAAATGACTTTCCAGCCCAACACATCGCTACTCCTGATATTGCTCCTGTTGTAGCGGGAAAAACTAATTTTTGTGACTGCGAATGCAGCCTTGTTGTGGCAGAACTTAAGGATGTAAAGAGGTTGTTTATGGCCTTTATGGAGGCTTCGGGGAGCGGGAAAGCATTGGGGGGTGTTTCCAATGGGAATGGTGGGTGTCATCAAGACCCCAGATGCTAGTTCACAGCACTGTAGATACCATTATAAACAAAAAGAAATTGAGGGAAAAAGGGGGCTGAGTACTCCTGTGTAATTGGAGACCAAAATGGGCCAGTAAAGGCAAGACCCACAAGGTGCACTCAGCTCCAGTTTTACAGCCTTCATTAGTTCATTTAGTCAATCTGCCCAAACATCCATCCGGGTTCCACCTAGTGGAGTAGATCAGGCCCATGGAATCAAAAAGTTATAGGAAAAGCCAACACCCGGGGCCAAGCATGCAGTACCAAATCGTGTACGAAATAGTATTTGCGCTATGACCCGCAAAGTACATTTTAGGTGGGGCCCAACGGGCTGTTTTGTCTATCTGCACCAGGTTCCGACTTGTGCAGATCTGAAACCCGGCATTTGCTCACAAAAGAGCCAACCCCTGGGTCTAACAAGAATGACAGGAGAGACCTATTTCTTGATCCAAGAGTTCAATCAGTTCCTGGGTATTAATTACAAGGCCAATGGTGATAATATTAAGGACATTAAGATAAGGGGGGACTGACATGGTCTGTAACACTGACTGGAACAACAGTGTGGTGGTCTGTGACTCTAAGCAGCAGCAAACAATGTATGATAAAAAGTGTGATTTTGAGGCCAATGCGAAGCTTGAAGGACAAATCCATGTTCACAAGTGCAACTCGAGAAGCTATAACTGTGGTGCAGGGGTGTTCTAAGGGCGGAAAAGGCTCTGAAGCCATCTCTACCCCCCTCGCCCACCCCCTTATGAGGAACTCTCCAATCCACAAAAAATTAGACCTCTTTATCGAATAGTCCATTGTTACACCTGAGTAACCCATGCAACCCAACCTTAAATGACTTTCCAGCCCAACACATCGCTTTACAGCCTTCATTAGTTCATTTAGTCAATCTGCCCAAACATCCATCCGGGTTCCACCTAGTGGAGTAGATCAGGCCCATGGAATCAAAAAGTTATAGGAAAAGCCAACACCCGGGGCCAAGCATGCAGTACCAAATCGTGTACGAAATAGTATTTGCGCTATGACCCGCAAAGTACATTCTAGGTGGGGCCCAACGGGCTGTTTTGTCTATCTGCACCAGGTTCCGAAAATATCCCAAAATCAGCACGAATCTAGGGAGGCTTTGATAAATAAAAGCTTATACTGGCTTCACACTACACAAGGCTGGTTATTTGTATCCCGGGAGTCCATATGGAATTGCACTAGGATGCACCACAGGGGGCAGAGTGATCATGAGTCTATTTGGATAGAACTCTGGATCTGCTAACTGTATTTTGGGTTTAATTATGAAAGGTTCCTCATTCTCCAACAGCACAATCTTAATTGGCCCTTATTTTGATTATAACATTGATGACTGTTGCAATAGGGCCCAATAGTACTGTTTTATCAGGGGCACATGCGTTACCATTGTGGAAACGGGCCATGAAACATTGCTGTGGGTATTTTAGG
Source organism: Ambystoma mexicanum (assembly GCF_040938575.1). NCBI lineage: Eukaryota > Metazoa > Chordata > Amphibia > Caudata > Ambystomatidae > Ambystoma > Ambystoma mexicanum. The sequence goes on from NC_090931.1 coordinate 110,617,699, forward strand.
CCTGCTGTTAGTATGGCCCCAAATGGAAGTGGAATTTAATGATTGCATCTTATTATTTCTGTTATGTTTTGACTTGTTTGTGATGTTTGCACTTTTATAGCCTTACAGCCGAATAAAGTTACTCTGTGTGTGTGTGTATTTTATAACGTTTTCTTCCCAAAATTAGCAGTTTGGGGGGGTCTTTAAAAACTTTTTGTTTTGAGAATTTCATCCATATCCATCCAGCAAGTCCAACATTATTCGCAATAGAATTTTGGTTAAAAATGGCTGCTTTTTTCATTTCTGAAATACCTCTCAACCTCTCTGCTGCAAAGCACTATGGGAGATATAGCTATATTTTCGGGAGAATGGGGCACCCATTTCTCTGGCAAATATTTTAACAACTTCAGGATGGAATAACTTCACAGCCCTTCCGGAAATCGAGTCAACGCTTCATGCCCAAGTTGTTTCGTACCTGGTCCAATTCCGCCCAACTTTTTCTCTATGAGAAAATGAGGCTGAAACAGCGTTTGTTAAATTTCTTAATAACTTTCTAAAATAATTTTCATATTTTTCAACGGATCTTTCCTGAAATTTCTAGTCTGGGGGAGCCTGTGACAACAATTTTGCTTGCTAAATTTCAGCCAAATTCCTCACTCGTGTCAAAAGATATTAGCAATTCATTTTTTGGGTTTCCTATGGTACTTGATACTCAATTTAACTATAGTGCGGCAATCATTTACAGATTTAGGGCCTCACTATGAGAATAGCGGTAACAGTAAAACATGTGGGGGTTTAAACACCACCTTATTATTTGTAGAAACCACATGGGATGTTTATGACATGAGGTAGAACGCTCTGCATGCAGTAAATAACTCATATGTAGTGCATGTGGGATTGCTCTGGCTGGCTGGTATGGCTGCTTGTCCACCAGACCATGGAGGCACCGACCAATGGGGCCACCGCTTCATGCACAGCCCTGCTGCAAAGTACGGGGCGTTAAACAACCTGCAAGAAAGAGATGTCACTCGTAACAGGAGATGGACTACCACCTGAGTTATTTGCACTTATTACACATCATACAATAACCACAGAACACCCGGGTCTGCTTTAGCCCCAACAGGGGGCACGGTATTAAATGAGTCGATAATGTACTACTGCCATTTCCTATGAACACCCTTGATACTTACCACTCTGGCCCCAAGGCAACCGTGCCCAGGGAAACCCTGCACAGCCTGCCCACCTCACACTCAAAGGGCCACATAGAGGACTCCTGAGGTGGACATGCTCCACAGGACCAGCGAGAGGATAAGCTCTGAGGAAGACTCCAACCCTCACAATGTTTAGTAGGCCTACTTCATAATGCCAGAATATTCACACAACCATTGTCTTTATGAATCTACCCCTTACAAACTTACCCAGGCTCCAGGTCTTCAACTGTACATATCCACCCTTACACACATTGATAGTTAACTATATGTAGATCCATAAGCCCATGCATATAACAATTACTTAAACTATATACTAAACTACTTTACAGCGGTATATGTACAGAGATATTTACATATGTACAGGTGTGTGGCTGCAGACAGCCACACCAACGAAGGGTTTATATCCTTTCCAATGGTTCTAAGGGCCCACTGATCTGGACCTGTTCCCTTTGTTGAATGGGAGTCCCCTTGCTTTACTTTAGGCCCTCTCAGAGGGGCCTGGCATATGTTTTTAGTAACGCCATCCCACACCTGGCTCTGGTACTGCTGTCTCTACTGCAGACACAGGTGCACTTCCACTTCTTCGCGGAGCAGGTCCGGACATGGCCATTCCTTGTGATGTGCCTTTGCAGCACAGCTGAGTGTGCCTGCCCCAGTCCTCGATGTGGGCCTGTGGTGGGCCGGCAATTCAGGGCAAGCCACCGCTTCCTCCTCTTCACTTAGACTGTCGTGGATCCTTGGCCCAGGACTTTGATCTTCTTTGGTCCACCTGCCTTGCCCCTGGGTGGGCTGCGTTGTCCTGCATGCCTGGACTTCTTCCTGGATTACCCCACGCATCCAGCCCAGGTAGGATCCTTCTTCTGGGCCTGCCCAGTCTGGCCCTCAGGCAGGCCAACTGCTCTCAGTCTAGGACTTCACTCAGACCTCCACGCACACTGGGTTTGGGCTTGTACCCATGCTAAGCCCCTTCTGGCATGCGCGGCCCAGCTTAAAGGGCAATTCATGTTTTGGGCCGTTCGAGGTCGCAACCCCCCAGGAGGCCTTTAGATGAACTTCCTGCTCCCTCTCTTAAACCAACCAGGCCACTTGCCACTGGTGCAATGGGTAATCTTGGAGTCCAGTATGCAAAACATTTGCATAGTCCAGTTATACATTCATCAAAGTTCCTACATCTTCTGCGTGGTTTTGGGGGGATAAGGTATTGTCTGAAGGAGACGAATGAGGCTAAAAGTGGAGCTTTTTAAGACTACTTCAATTTGTGACATAAGGCAATGTTTAATTGCCAAAAAAATGCTAAAATGAATATCCTATTAGTAAAGGTTGAGCAAAGCACAAGAACCATAAGTAAAGCTGGCAAAGTTGAAGCTTTCCACTACGTTTGATGAGGTCCTAGTAACAAAATCTCGGTGTTGATGCATTAAGTTGTAGACCGTTGTGAAAGCTTTACTTCATCCAGGCAGGTAGAAACCCATTGAAAATCCTCCGCAGAGACACTATCCCTGAGGTACACCTGGGTTTCAAATGCAGAAGATTGAGGAAATGCCATGCTTCATGAAGACACCCATCAGGGGCGAATGTAAACAGTAAAAAGTCATGGCGGAAGTGGTGATCCTTGGGGGACTCCACAACCGGCTCTATTGGTTGCCCATTCTGAGCCTCTGAGTCCCCTTTACAAGACTACAGGGAAACTAAGCAAGAGCCTGCTTGCAGGCACATGGACTATGTGTTAGGTAGAATGACAAAATTTCATGATCAACAGCAGCGAATGCAGTCAAGAGATCAAATATAACCAACATAGACAGGTATTCCTTGTTGCCGTTTGATACGATGCCAGCCCTAAGTGCCACTACGCATTTTCTGTCACAGGTATTGGTCTGAACCCATATTGAAAGATATCAAGAATTCCCTGGTCTTGTGCACCTTCTCTAGCACCTTGGAAGGCCATCGAAGACGAGCCACAGGATATGTTTTTAAACGCCAGGTCACGGTGTGAAAACAAAATCAAAATATTGAACCTGAGTACCCCAAAAGGAAATACACCGAACACGGGTTATTAAGGAACATACGAAGATCTTTATTTTATACTGAATCAGTTACAAAGAACAAAGCAAAATCAGATAGCTATCGGCCCTGAGTGCAACACAACGAACTCCAGCATGGTTCAGTGTGTTCAGTGAGAGACCCTGTACATTAGAATTCATTGCTCTTTTATACTATTTGCGAACACGATGTCCAACCCTACTTTGGGTTAATATTCCTCTAATACATTACTGATCTAGGGTTCATGCCGAGTTCGCATATCCACATGTAACTAGTTTACCTTTAATACATACGTCAACAAGCCTACACGGCAACTGTGTATTCTGGGATTTCCCATACAGGTCTTCTCAAACATTAATACAATATAGTTAAACAAGTGTTCTTAGTTCAGTATTTGAATACATTGTTCTTAACATATGCTCGCGGATTAGTTTCATTGCACGAGTAATCCTTTACACACAGGTCAACGAAGGACAAGGTCTCAGTTCACGACCTAAACAAGTGGCCTGCAGGCAAGTTACATATTAATTACACACAGAGGTCAAGACGGCCATGTTGTATTTCGGAATGACATCGTCCACCATTTTAACTCACAGGGTGACTTTACAAAGCGAACCTAAAATGGCGGATTGACCTAAAATGGCGGCTTACATTGATTTTAAGGTCAGGACCTTGCAACACAGATTTTTCGCAAGTGATTTACAAGCAGCTTGGCGTAGGCCAATATACATATATTCATTGCAATAGGAGGCACGATATACTTTCTCATTTGACAACGGGAGAGTTTTTCTAATGGCAGGGTGATCCCCAATTCTTTGAAGGATGCAGTCTAAGAAGATTTATTGATACAATTACCAATTATAGTGTCCATGCTGTCAAACTAATCTCCCGCAGCCAAAGTGAGTAGAAGATATAATTACTCATATTTGTCATTGTTATCACTATAGTTAATATTTGTAATAGTAGCAGCCACAAAGATAACTCCACGAATCAGGCGCTCACTTCAGACCTGGGGGCAACAGTCACAGGTTGTATTCTTGGCATGGCTAACTCAGGCTTCCAGACCTGGGGCTAGCAGTCACAGGTTGTATTCTTGGTATGGCTAACTCAGGCTTCCAGACCTGGGGGTAGCAATCAGAGGTTGTAATCGTGGCACAGCCAATTCAGGCTTCCAGAACTGGGGGTAGCAGTCACAGGTTGTATTCTTGGCATGCTAACTCAGACTTCCAGACCTGGGGGTAGCAGTCACATGTTGTAATCATGGCATGGTCAACTCCGGCGTCCAGACCTGGGGGTAGCAGTCACAGGTTGTAATCCTGGCATGACCAACTCAGGCTTCCATTAGGGGTAGAAGTCACAGGTTGTAATCCTGGCATGGCCAACTCAGGCTTCCAGACCTGGGGGTATGTAAAGACTGGAGGGGGGTATTTGTACTCCTTCTTTCTATATGTCGAGTCGAAGCACAGAGCACCCCAGCCAAGATACTCAATAGGGTAGCTATGGCCGAGCAATCAAGGCTTAAGTTCTCAGGAGGTGATGCGGGCTGGTTCTTATGTATACTGTAGTCCGCAAGCAACCACATAGGAATGTCCACACACTATGTTAGGGAAAACACAGTCTTTATATAAATAAGGTTCAAGGTTACATACACAATAACACACTTTGTACTCTGGCAATACTATAATGGTAAATATATACAGGTCTACGTGGTGTAGAGGAGGTCCCAAGTTTAGCCTGCACTCCAATCGTCCATTTTGAAGTACCAGGAACATACACGACGAGATATGTGACGTATGATGAACAAATAAACCAGCAGAGAGCCTCAGTGGGTCTCTGCCCAGTGCCGATCAGAAGAACAATGCCTATTGAAGTACCAGTACCAAGGAAACCTTGGACAATAAGGTGCCCATTGAGGAAACTGTATCAACAAGTGAGACAGAATGGCGATTGGCAGAATGTGATGCCTGAAGAAGCCATGAAAGTCCTAAAAGAGGACGAATGGTGACATCACAAGAACCCTGACTGACTCGCAGATAAAGAAAACAACGACCCGTGAATGACGAAAAGGGACAAAACACCATGGATAAGCGACATCCCGAGTTGAAGTTAAAAAGTTGATGTCAAGTATAAGAAGCTAATGCCATAAAAGCTATGAAGATATGCAACCAGTTTTCACGTGTATATATGCTTGGAACTGTAAGAAAGCTAAGAAAATCGTGAGGCTTTTCTTAGTAGGAAATTAGATGAGGCAAGCGCCACATATACATATCTACCTCAAAAGGAGCACTTTATATAAGTATATTTCCACTTTGCACAAGAAGCAGAATCAACCAAAAGGTCACTAAAAGGCCACACGAGAAGAGTTTCCTATGTAGCGAAACCAAGGATACAGCGCCAGAAACGAAACTCAGCAGAAGCAACTTGTACCTGGAGAACCAAGGTCGTATCTGTCAAGATGGACGAACAGTGGCTACAACTCATTGAAGCAAAGACCAGAATATACTGCTTTGAAGGGTCAAGATAAGAAGCCGAAGGCAGGTGGTGGGTGAAACAAAAATAAGAAGAGGCAAATTCACGGTGTCTGAACCACGTGACCAGCCGAGCGAGCAGAAGAAAGCCTTTCACACCTATGCATGGAGCCTTATCGTACCCATCCTCCTTAACAGTAATTGACACACGGCCACTAAGGTGTTGAATGGCTGTAAAATAAATTGGAGGAAAGCTGGGGTACAGGCTTACTCTCTGCACCTGGCCTCATTATTCTGCATGCTGCTAAAATGAAGTGGAAAAGTACGGGTGAGGTGATGCCCACCCAATCACAATGGACCAAGTAATCTAGGGTCCTATAGTTAGAAGAACCAATGATATATATATATATATATATATATATATATATATATATATATATATATATATATATATATGAAAAAACAAGGAAAGGTGCGCACTCCAATTCTCTGCATGACCTTCCAGGCCACTGGTGTACTCCTCCGACCGGTTTCTGTGCCAACACACGTCATCAGGGAGGCTGGGTGGACTTGCAGCTCACCGCAGGTGCAGGTGATAAAAATCTGCTGCAAGGGCTACTGGTAGATGTAGTCATCTGGTCAGGAGAGAAAACGCTCACGCCCAATCCCACAGTGGAGAAAGGGGGGGAGTGTAGCCTCAAGTGAGGCACTCCAAATCCGGGCATATATAACCCTGGTGCGCACCTTGTCACGTCTTGAGGATTCCACCCCTCAAGGTCCTGCGAAAAATGAAAAAACAAGGAAAGGTGCGCACAGAAACCGGTCGGAGGAGAATACCAGTGGCCTGGAAGGTTATGCAGACAACTAGAGTGCGCACCTTTCCTTGTTTTTTCCATTTTTGCAGGATCTTGAGGGGTGGAATCCTCAAGACCTGACAGGGTGCTGCACCAGGGTGATACATGCCCGGCTTTGGAGTGCCTCACTGGAGGCTACACTCCCCCCCTTTCTCCACTGTGGGATTGGGCGTGAGCGTTTTCTTTGCTAACCTGATGACTACATCCACCAGAAGCCCTTGCAGCAAATTATCATCACCTGCACCTGCTGTGAGCTGCAAGTTAACACAGCCTCCCTGATGACGTGTATTGGCACAGAAACCGGTCGGAGGAGAATACCAGTGGCCTGGAAGGTTATGCAGACAACTAGAGTGCGCACCTTTCCTTGTTTTTTCCATATATTTTTATATATATATATATATATATATGGGGAAGAAAATAGTGTGACTTAAAGGGTGAATAAAAGTAGCAAAGAGAATACCGGGGAGGACACCTGAGAAGAGAAAGGATACCGGGGGAAGGACATCCGAGAAGAGAGAGGATTTGCCTAATTCCTACTCTTTAATATAGCGGCTAGAAGAAACTTGCATCCAGAGTCCCAAATAAAGGGGAACAAATAGGTCACCACAGCGTTTAAAGATGCCTTGTGAAAGGGATGGGTTTAAACTCCATGTCGGGGTAAAATATTAGAGGCAGAGGCCTATGTAACCAGCTGGAAGTTTGTCTAGTCTGTTAAGTCTGTCTTATGTGTTGTTGTTGTGACGTCATAGGACGGAAAGTTTTCCTTCTCGGAACTAGCATAAAAACTGCACGATTGGGTATTTGACATGTTGTAGAAGGTAACCTGGTGTTTATTGAATAAAATAGAAGATGTACATTTTTTTGGGGAAAAACGGGATTGGAGCCTGCGACGAGTGGTGCTCGCTCATATTGTTGGAATCGTCTAAATAACGAAAGACATAACAAGTGTTGTATAAAGAGAAAGTGAACAGATTTAAGCATGGAAGACATGACTCCATTAGTATACCTGTGCAAACAATTGCCAAAACATGACATATTTGCATGCCACATACAAGGGCAAAAGATTAGACAAATGTCTAGCTAGTCTAGAGTTGTGGAAAATGTATCAATAGGATAAGGAAGAGGAACCGCCGGTCGATTGGATACTTAATGTATGCACAGAGGGGGGTGAGATGCCCTCAGCGCCACCTGCCCCGTCTTAACAAAAAACTGAAGACAGTAAGGACTGTGCTCTGAGACCCCAACCAGCCCATAGAGTTGGGGTTTACTCAGAAGCACTTTAAGACAAGATAGCGGCACCCGTGAGATGGATGGGGGTGCAGATTTATTACTTCAACACCAATCAATAAGGACAACTCAACGGTTTGGCAAAGGGAGTCCATTTAATGACAAGTACAAAAAACGTGGAGTTATGAATATCAGCAATGGCGCGATCTTCCTTCTCCATTCAACTCCAACGAACTTCATAAAATTATAGCATTTATACTGAAAACTTGTCATCATTGACGTGTAACACTCAAAAGTTGCAATGCAATCCTATTGGTTAGGAAAGGTAACTTTAATATAGGCACTATATCTGTATATGGTAACAGAGTGAGGGGCCTGGGTAAACACTGTCAGGTTTTACAGGTGAGCATCTAAGCCCTTCCTCCAAAATGACTACTGCAGACATCACTAAAAGTATGACGTCCTATTGTTCTACTGACTATAGTACGCTAGATTAGTTGGTCCATTGTGATTGGGTTGGCACCAACCCCATGCATACTTTTCCACTTTGCTTAGCAGCATGCAGAATGGTCAGCCAGGGGCGAGGTGCCCCTTAGTTACCCGACCTTCTTCCAGTCATTGTTACAATCAATCATTACTTTAGTAGCCCTGTGTCAATTATTTCTCTGTGGTTGACCTTGAGACGCATCTTCTGTCTGGAAAAGTTCTGATATCTTCGCCTGGCCTTGTGCCATGCATAGGTGTGAGTTCTCATTTTCGTCCGGCTCGGCTGGTTATGTGGTTCAGACACTGTGAATATGCCTCTTTTCCATCAATTTGCGTATTTGATTCTCGTTTCACCCACCACCTGCCTTCGTTTTCTTATCTCGACCTTTCAGAGACAGGATATTCTGTTCTTAGTTTCAATTAAATGTAGCTACTCTTCGGCTCTTCTATTGGTACGACCTTGGCTTTCCTGGCATGAGTTGCCTCTGCTGAGTTTCGTTTCTGCCGTCTCTTCTCGTTTTTGCTAAATATGAAGCTTTTCTCGTGTGGCCTTTAGTAACCTGGGTTGATTCTGCTTCTTGTGCAAAGTAGAAATACACTTATAATAATGTGCTTCGTTTGAGGTAGATTATGTATAGTGGTGCTTGCCGGGCTATCCGTCTACTAAGCATAGCAAGCTGCACTGTTTTCTTAGCTTTCTTGCAGTTCCAGGCATATGTACAGGTGTAAACTGGCCAAATATCTTTGCCATGCTTACAGTTTAAGCTTCATTCATTTTGACATCGTCCTTTCACTTTAGTTTCACGATATTCTTGTTCATGGTGTTTCATCTCTTTGCGTCCTTCTCTGGTCGTCATTTCCTATATATGTGAGTCAGTCCGGTCCCTAATGACGTCACCATTCGTCTTCCATTAAGACCTTTTTGGTTTCTTCAGGGACTGTACTCTGATGATCTTCATTTCGTTTCATTTGTTGATATGGTTTTCTCAATGGATACCTTACTGTCCATTGTTTCCTTGGTATTGGTATTTCAATAGGTGCTGTTCTTCTAATAGGTACTGGGCAGAGCCCTACCACGGCTCGGTGCTGGTTTATTTGTCCATCATACGTCACATATCTTGGTGTGAACGTTCCTGGCACTTCAAAATGGGCGATTGGAGTGCAGACTTTATTTGGAACCTCCTCTACACTCTCCCCTCTGGGCGATTCATCGACCACTTTCACTTCCTTCTTTGGATCCATCTTCTTTGATTCCTCTGTATTCATTTTTACTTCATCGTCTGGGTCCCTTCTTTCTTCATCCTCTGGGTCTATACCTGATGGTCTGAAGAAATGTCTCTTTGGTGTCCATATCTTTATTACTCCTTTTAAATTTCCTGCTGTTCTCACGTGTTCATCATTGCCCCATGTCATCAGTTGACATTGTCCATTTGGGCTGCAGTAAACCCATCTTCCCACATAATTTTGATGCTTCCTAGGAACGAGAAACTTTGTTCCCTCAGGTGCATGAATGCTAGATTTCACAAAGTCTCTTATTTCCTCATCAGTAAGGTCTTTGGGCTTCCATCCTGGCTTGACATCAATCATGATCTTCATCCCTATGGCTTTCTTTGCAGTTTTCTGGCACTGAGTGATTATTATCTTAAGAACACAGAATCCTAACAATTCATCACTAGCAGGGCTCCCAGGAACTTGAATGCGTCTGACGTCCATTGTGGAACCCATGAGAATAGTGATCCAAACCAACTGTCATCATCAACTTCCTCAGTTTCATCAATCATTTGGTTCTGTAGTTTTGTCAGCACACCTATGGCTTCTGTTAGAGTTCCATTTTCCTCATCATGAGAGGGTATAAATGTGCAGCAGGATTCTCCGATTTTTGCACAAACACCTCCATCCATAGCTGTGATCATGTCAAGTACATATCTGTTCTGGAAAGTCATCAGTCGATGGCTCTTAACTCTTCTTTCATTGCGTTGAATCTCTTTATGGTTGTGTTGATAGTCTGCAGTAACTCCCATCTGCTTATCTGCAACCATTTAGTATTTGCTCCAACTTGGAATCTTGGCATGAAGATTGTTGCGAACACTGATGAGGTGAGGCTAAACAGTCTGTGTTCATATGGAATTGCATGAAAAGCTTCTTCAGATTTGCAGAAAAGTAATTTTCCCTCTTCAGTCTGGTCATCAGGTCCACAGATCTCTTCTTCTGTAGGTGAGAATCTGATTTAGGGAAGCTGTCAATATTCAAGTCACTTTTTGGGATCACCAAAGCCGGAACGTGGACATTCACTATTGTGCATTTACCTCCCCAGTTTCTCAGCAATCTGATGTATGCTTTGGATCCACATGCCCAGTAATGGTCATAATTACTGCAGTTCCGTGCTCCATTCCTCGGGCGTCAAAGATTCGTCTACATTTCTGATTCTCTCCCATCTTTCTTGTGCTATTATTCCTGAAGCACAATTTTGAGCTTTCCAGTGGTACTATCTGTAAGGTCCTCCTCTGTCTTCAACCCATGTCAGCAGTTTTGCAAGCTTTGGCCACAATGGCTTGCATAACCTTTTCACATTTTCAATTGCTTCTTTGCAGGCTCCAAGGACCATCCATGCTCTGCAAATCACTACTCCTCTCCCATTCGTCTGGTGAAAGCACTGTTCCCCAAATCTGCATTTGGCTTCTGTTCTTCCAACTTCGAGCCTCTTCTGGAGTCTTTCCTTGGACGTTCATTTTCTGATTTGCTTCTCTTCCAATCTCTGCTCCTTTAACTGCAGCCTTCTCATATCTGATCATGATGTGTTTTGTCTTCCCACTGTTTCTTGTCTTTATGTCCTGGACATAATTGTCTTCATTTGGATCGGTTTCTTCAGTTGCCCATTTCAATGAGGCATCACTACTGATGAACTCGCCTCTAGTTTTGCGCATGGCTACGTGTGAAAGACAGTGTGCTGTCTGGACATCAATTTGTACAGATACGAAGATCTTGGACTTCCCCATGCTGTACGGTAGGAGTGCACAAACAAAGCATTCCCCTTCTGAACTTCGTCTTTCAACTTCTTTCATGTGCTGGTACCAAATGTTGTTTCCCAAATGTGCTTTGGTGTCCAAATAATCGTCTAGTTCACTGTCATCTCCATGCATGCTTCTCTTGATTCTCAAGGTTCTCATGTAGTTCGCTGTAACTACATCCCTGAATGCATCTGTATGGCTCCTTCTTGCTGGAGGATCTCCAGGTATCCCGGTCCATGGTGCAGGCCTTCTCATCTGCACCATTTGAGTATACAAAACTCTGGCAGCTCTTTCCTTGTCCTCCTATATCTTTTTCTTTCTGGTTAGAAATGTCCATATCCACGCTGGCATTGGTCCTGTGTATGGTTGTACTATAGAACTTGTACTTGTCCCTTTCATTGGAACATATGTGCTTGTCCATGCTGTCTCTATTGGTCGAGACTCCTCTTATCTCTTCAGGGGTTCAGTTTCTTCCATTTGTCCTTTTACTTCACTTGTAGTGGGACTTCTCATAGTCGGCAGTCTTTTCTTCCCATGCTTTGGATAGTGGTTCTGCAGTCATTGACACTAGGCCTGGAGTATGTGCATTCAATGTCTGCATGCATGTGGTTGTCAGTAACCTTTTCACATTCATACTTTGCCGACCCTATTTCCGGCTTTTAGATTTGCTTGTTGCCACAAGTGTGTGTGTCATTGCTAATCACATCCATCCCAAGTTCATTCATTCCACCATCAGATCTTCTAGGGACTGGAAGATTATGTTGGGTCTGGGTACTTTTGTAGGTTTCATGCGTGCATCATTAGGTGGGTGCACTGGAATCGGAATGCTTTGTGCACCAATAGAAAATGCAGTTCTGATCGTCAATGATAGTAAAACAATGATGAATATAATACATAAATACATTATTCCTCTGTAGGTCAGGCGGCAGCATTTACTTCCAGAAAAATGTGGACGTCCTTCCTTCTGTGGGAGGATGAGGCTGCTGCTCTGGATCCCCATCTCGATCATTCGCCAAAATGTTAACTTCTAATATAATGCTTTAAACAATACTGTCTTCCTTCATTTGAATAATGAATTGTCTATTATCTCGGGAAACAGTTCTCTTACTAGGCTATGGGAAGTGTCAAAATCAAGCAATAATTCAGCAAGTCTCTTTACTGTGCATGTTCAAAATATGTAAGCTCCCAGTCTATGCCTCTGATCTGCTTCATTCCCGAATACATGTTGTGTCCTTGTCAATATAAAAATAAGAAATGAAATCTCTGGCAATGCTCTCGTGATCTGTCCCTCGGCGGAAAGTCTAAAATCTTCTCAAATAGCTCTGTTGATGTTTAGAAAGTTCCACTTGCATCACTATTCCATGCAAGAGCATGCCCACCTGTGTAGAATTAGCTGGGTCTCTGATGAATGTGAGGACGTCAACATCTACAGTTTTCCCCACTAGCTCTGGAAATTCTGTGATTAACTGGAAGAAGACGTTGCTGGCCAACCTACTGTCTTCTGGTGACAGGGACATTTGTCCTGTCTTGCTGAGGTCCAGGACTGTATGCTTTCACTTTACTGTGAACAGTGTTTGCACTTTCCGTTTGCGTGGCTTGCAAATAAAATCACAATGCTGTTGAGGATTATGCTCAGACGTTCTGTATTTGCTGGATCTCGAAGAAAAGTTAGTACATCTGTCATTCTCCCAACAAGATTTGGACAGTCTTCGATAAGGCGAAAGAATGATCTGTTGATAAGCTCATTTACTTCCCTGTCTGCTTGGGACATTTGGCTTTTCCTTGCTGTACTCTGGAAGTAGGAGGAACTGCTTGGCAATCACAGTAAGCAATCACTTTCTAATCTTTTCATTTTCAGGATCTTGAAGAAAGTCAGTGACACTTGTGAGCCTCCCCATTAATGACGGGTATGATCTTAGAAATAGATCGAAGTATGTGACCACGTCTTTGGTGATGTTGCTACTGCGTGACACCCTAAGTGATTCCGAACAAAGTCTCTGTGTGGAAGGAATCTGGGTACAGTATTTTCTTCCAATTTATGTGTCCTCGATCAAAATTTGGCATATTATTTTCTAGTCAAGGCTTCAGTGTGCCTCAGTCCAAAGTTCAAAGTTAACAGACTATGTTGTGGTTTATAAATGCATTTTTCTTCTTCACCCTGCAACTAGAATGCACAGAGTGTCCAGTTTATCTGTCCTTATCCTGTTTTTGCTCAGAGGAATGCCCAAAATGAAACCACAACTATCTCACAAAAGTTCTTTGTCTTTACTTTGCTGCTCATGCATCATGGTTCCTCGTCATGGATCTCGTCTGTACGTGCTGTGGTTCTTCCCCGTCGTTCGTATGTCTCCTCGCGTTGGGGTGCCGGCAGGGGGCCTTCTCCGATGTATGGTTTGATGTCACCCAGGAACATCCAAGCTCTCCTTACTTGTAGTTTCACTGCAGAGGGAGTGCAGTCTTCCACATTTTGTGGGCGGTTCCTTTAACCCACTCTGCAATGTATTATTTCAGCTAAGGTGCATGTTTCGGCAACTTTTTGCACAGGTGTGCTAATGGAGTTATCTCCTCCATGCTCAAATCTGTTTCCCTTCCCTTCATATAACACTCGTCAAAGTTTCACGTGACTTAAACAATTTCAAAAATATGAGCGAGTACCACTCACCGCAAGCTCCAATCCCGTTTTTTCCACAAAATTGTATACCTTCTATTTTACTGAACAACCATCCATTCATATACTACAATATCTCAGTTATTTAATCGCGTAAATCTTATGTCAGTTCCTCCAAGATTTTTTTTTGACTTATGACGTCACAACAAACAACACATAAGACAGATGTTAACAAACTAGACAAACTCCAGCTGACCACATGTACCTCTGCCTCTAGTATTACCCCGACATGGAGTTTAAACGTATCCCTTTCATGGCGTCTTTAAACGCTGTGCTGGCCTATTTGTTACCCTTTATTTAGGACTCTGGATACAAGTTTCTTCTAGCCGCTTGTATAAAAAGTGTAGGAATAAGGCGGATCCTCTCTCTTCTCGGGTGTCCTCCCCGGTATCTTCCCGTTCTCTACTAAATTATTCTTGAGTCATTATTCCCTTCCCTATATATATATATATATATATATATATATATATATATATATATGTAATTATATATATATATATATATATATACCTTCTTCTCTACTTCTAACTATATTTTGTTTCCCGCCTCCCTCTGTTACCTTTTCCCTCACTTGTACTAAGGCATGCACCGCCTTCGTCACCGCCTTCTCCAGCTTTTCTCCTGCTCAGCTGCCCGTAGGAGTGGGAAGGGGTTATATGGGTAACACGGGTCCCTTCAGACCTTGTTCTGCAGATTTGTATTTTTATTCTACCCCTGTCTACGGGGAGCTTCACGGTCTGTTTAGCCGAATGGCAAAGGACTTGTGATATTGCTGAGGACCTAGAGTTACTTTATGTCGACGGTCAATGGGTGTCTTATTCTAATCGATAATCGATAACCATCAATCTCTGCTACCAAGTGTGCTCTGAGACCCCCAACTGGCCCATAGAGTCGGGGTTTGCTCAGAAGCACTTAAAGTCAAGGTAGTGGCACCTGTGAGATGGATAGGTGTGCAGATGTATTACTTCAACTCCAATCAATAAGGACAACTCAACGGTTTGGCAAAGGGAGTCCGTTTAATGACAAGTACAAAAAACGGGGAGTTATGAATATCAGCAATGGTGCAATCTTCCTTCTCGCTTCATCTCCAACGAACTTCATAAAAATTATAGAATTTATACTGAAAACTCGTCATCATCGACGTGTAACACTCAAAGGTTGCAATGCAATTCTATTGGTTAGGAAAAGGTAACTTTAATATAGGTACTATATCTGTATATGGTAACAGAGTGAGGGGATTGGGTAAACACTGTCAGTTGGGCATCTTAGCCCTTCCTCCAAAATGACTACTGCAGACGTCACTAAAAGTACGATGTCCTACTGGTTCTACTGACTATGGGACCCTACATTATTTGGTCCATTCTGATTGGGTTGGCACCAACCCCATGCATACTTTTCCACTTTGCTTAGCAGCACGCAGAATGGTCGGCCAGGTGCGAGGTGCCCCTTAGTTACCCAGCCTTCCTCCAGTCGTTGTTACAATCAATCATTACTTTAGTAGCCATGTGTCAATTATTTCACTGTGTTTGACCTCGAGACGCATCTTCTGTCTGGAAAAGTTCTGATTTCTTTGCCTGGCCTTGTACCATGCGTAGGTGTGAGGTATCGTTTTCGTCCGGCTCGGCTGGTCACGTGGTTCAGACACAATGAATTTGCCTCTTTTCCATCAATTTGCGTATTTGATTCTCGTTTCACCCACCACCTAACTTCGTCTTCTGATCGCGACCTTTCAGAGGCAGGATATTCTGTTCTTATTTTCAATTAAATGTAGCTACTGTTCGTCTCTCCTATTGGTACGACCTTGGCTTTCCTGGCACAAGTTGCCTCTGCTGAGTTTTGTTTCCGCCGTCTCTTCTTGTTTTTGCTAAATATGAAGCTTTTCTCGTGTGGCCTTTAGTAACCTGGGTTGATTCTGCTTCTTGTGCAAAGTAGAAATACACTTATAATAATGTGCTTTGTTTGAGGTAGATTATGTATAGTGGCGCTTGTCGCACTATCCTTCTACTGAGCATTGCAAGCCACACTGTTTTCTTAGCTTTCTTGCGGTTCCAAGCATATGTGCAGGTGTAAACTGGCCAAATATCTTTGCCATGCTTACAGCTTAAGCTTCATTCATTTTGACATCGTCCTTTCACTTTAGGTTCACGATATCCTAGTTCATGGTGTTTCGTCTCTTTGCGTCCTTCTCTGGTCGTCATTTCCTCTATATGTGAGTCAGTCCAGGCCCTAGGGATGTCACCATTCATCTTCCATTAAGACCTTTTTGGTTTCTTCAGGGACTGTACTCAGACGATCTTCATTTCGTTTCATTTGTTGATGTGGTTTTCTCAATGGATACCTTACTGTCCATGGTTTCCTTGGTATTGGCATTTCAATAGGTGCTGTTATTCTAATAGGTACTGGGCAGAGCTCCTAGTCCTTCAAAATGAGTGATTGGAGTTCAGGCTTTATTTGGGACCTCCTCTACAGGACAAAGGGTTATACCCGCTAAGAGAACTTAAAGCAGCCACAGGATATAGCAACCCAGCATTTGAGTCATCTACACAAAGTGACGACGAAAATCTAGACAAAGATAGAGATAGAGATATCACCTCCAAAGTCCTGAGGGACAAGAAGAGACACGAGAACGAGAGGGAAAACCAGAGACAAGCAAGTACATCTCTCGACACAGAGAGGGAAGGCAAAAGATGGAAAGGGAATGAGGATAGAACTGATGAGATAGCACTCACACAGAACGAATGGATAGGAGGTCAGATTTTATTGAATCTCGATGGTAAAGGCATTGATGACGCAAAACAAAAGGAGAAGCTAGATGATGTACAGCGAAGGGAGAAGGGGAAAGAAAAAGGATTGAGAGATGAAAAGGTAAGGAATAAAGATAGACAGAGACGGAGAACAGTTATGTCGGAAAGAGCAAGAAAGGCAACACGATCGTAAACAGAGAGTAGCCAATGAGCAAGACAGACAGGAACAGCGAAGGGTAGAGGAAGAACAATGGATACGAGAGAAAAGAATAAAGAGACAAAGGGATGAGGAAATCCAAAGGGTAAATGAACGTAGAGACGCAAAGAAAGATGAAGAAGATAGGGTCAGAGAAGAAGCGAGGAAGCGCAAAGAATTTGATGACGATGTAGAACGCAAGTGAAGACAGAGAGCACGCGATCTTGAATATCTAGAAAGGGAAGTCAAAAAACCTGAGCCAGAAGTGGACTGGGAAGATATAGAAGAATTCTTTCCTGAGTACGATTCAGTACCAGGCACGTCTAGGGCAAATATTGAGGATGACTTCGACACCAGAAGCATCGGAGAGACGATCAATAGAATATATGATGAAATGGGGCTAGAACAAGTACCCCCAGGGGAGGGGGAAGGCGAGTGCCTGGAGAGCACTCAGCTTTACGACACTGAGGACGTCTCCCGAAGGAGTGGGAATAGGGAACTGTCCCTAGATGGACTGGAAATAAGTAGAAACAAAGATGATGCCAGAAGTTGCACGAGTTGAGGGCAGACAATGTCTGATGCTGAAAGAGAGAAGCAAGAAGAAAAGGAGAGAGAAAGAAGGCATGCAAAACGAGTCCCAAGAGGGAAAGGGATAAGTTGGTCAGACTCTAGGGGGTCTGCATCAAGGGCATCAGAAACAGCCACACAGCCAGACCGACACAAAGAAGTATCTCATGGTCAGAGGGGGACGTCGCCACCACCCTATAGGAGCCGACTAAGGTCATTGCCCAGGAGGCAGCGATGCAGAAATATTACTCCTACAGTAGACAGGAGAACAATGAGAGAAGAGAGAGAGGGCTATGCGTCCCAATTCCCATTGCTCGAGAAAGGTGGAGAAAAACCACAGTATATTCCATGGCCACACATGGACCGGGAAAACCTAAAAAATAAGCTTCCAGTGCTGACATGAGGAGCCGGAAAATGGATACACGATCTAGAAAAAGTGACAGGAGGGAACACGTTAGCTGTAGGGGATATCAAAGGTCTTTTAATCTCCATACTTGGTGATAGAGCTGATGATGTGTGGACACGGGCATGTTACCCTGGTGTGACCACAGTCAATACCGCGCATGACGGAGCTCCATTTAACAATTGCAGAGCCACGGTATGGAAAGTGTTACGATTATTATATCCGGAGTCGGAAGACCTGTTGATTCATATTCAGAATTTCCAAGATGCGTGGGTACTCGAGACGCGGGAATCTTGGGGGAAATCTATACCCGTGTTCTACCATATATTATGCCATGGATTACCAGAACCGGTACAGAAACAGCTCAAGAAATTGGTAGGAATCTAGGCCAAGCCGTGGTTGGGAATACAGTTGACCATCGCGCACTATTGCAGGCTGCTGCAAGAAAAGCATCATAAAAAAGAAGCTGCACGAAAGGGTGAAGAGGCAAAATTAGTACAGAAAAAATTATTAAAATACGCCCTTGAAGGAGCAATGATAACTAGCACAGATGGATCAAGCACTCAACAAGTTAATAATCCACAGCAGAATAATCAGGGCAATACTGGGTTTTACCCCAGGGGAAGAGGATTTAGAGGAAGAGGATTGCAGAATAATCAAGGAGGCTTTCAAACATGCAAAATGGCAATCAAGATATGTCAAATGGGCAAGTGATCAGACCACCGCCAGTATGCTGGTTGTGTGGGATGACAGGGCATCTAGCACGCACATGCATAAATCAAGCCATAATGCAGAACGGCCAAGGAACAGGAGCAGGCATGGTAAATCCACCTGTGTTCTCACAGCAGGGAGGAAATGGAGTTACACAGAAAGACACGGTGGAACAGCAAAAGCCAGGAGCACAGCAAGGCTCGCAACCCCAGAATTCGATGAGCTTTCCACAAGGACAGTCTCAACAGTCACTGATGCAACTGTCACAGACTATAAGTACAGGACAGGCCATGAACCCTGGAATGAGGAATAGCACTGGTGATTGGGGAAGTCCATTCACACAGGGTGGGACAAAATTATACATGGACTAGGACAGCTTACTGGGAACCCTGATGTGTTCTATCCTATCAGTGACAACAGACCATCACCAGGAACCAAGGGTGGATGTTGTTATAGGGGATAAAGAATATTCCTTCCTAGTTGACACGAGTGCAACACGTTCGTGTATACGTGAAGGCACATTTTCCTTGTCTGACGATGCTATAAATACTCAGAGTTTCACAGGAGCTACTAGTCGTGTTTCTTTCACAAACGCACTTCCAGTCTCTGTAGGAGAATGTGATAAGAATGTACTGCTATTATATTCGCGACAAACCCCAGTAAACATCTTGGGTCAAGATCTAATGACAAAATTAAACATGACACTCTTGTTCACGTAGGAGGGCATAGTATGTTCGACTCCAGGAATGCACTATTTGAACGTATGAAAAATGATTAGAGCATACGCAGAACACACAGCTATGAGGGCCGCACCATTAGAGCCCAAAATATTCACATATGGAATATGTGTGCTAATGGCAGGGCTGCTACGCCTTGCTGAGAAAACCATGAGGACCCCAGGTGAATTTCTCTTCAGGCCAAGAATTCCTATGCACGAAGAAAAGGGACGAGTATTTCCCTTAGTGATACACACAGCCATGATAAAGAGGGAAAATGGCTATGATCGATGGTTGTGATGATGAAGGCCGACAATGGTGCACAGTAATCACCATCCAAGAAGGGTACAGATTGACTGACGTCACCGATGACGATCTGTTTGACAAGCAAACAGATGAGGGAGAAACAGCAGTTGAGGTGCACCTCACCTTTTGGGTGAGAATGATCAAAAGAGAAGTGCCTCAGAGAATGATGTTAGCCCAGAACCGTCCTGAATATTTCGAGACCGACATGCCCCAGGTGCCTGTCTCAGTGTGGACCACAGGCCCCTATGACGTAGGATTATTGAAAGGAGTCGGAGAGTTGAAAATGTAACTGAAGCCGGGAGCAATTCTACCAAAAGCACGGCAATACCCCATGTCCAAGGAGGCCGATGAAGGAATTTTTAAGACAAATTCTGCTATGATGGATCAAGGCATCTTTGTGACGTCAGAGTCGTCATGCAATACTGCAGTTTACCCTGTCAAGAAATCAAAGGGAGGGTCTTGGAGGCTAATACAAGATCTGAGGCCGATAAATGATATTGTTGAAGCCGAGTTCCCTTTAGTCCCGAACCAGGCTACAATCCTATGTAATATACGCATTGAGGTGACATATTTCAAGGTGATTGACTTAAAAAAAATGCATTTTTCTCAATCCCATTGCACAAAGACTCACAATATCTGACATCATTTACGTTCAGACAAATGCGTCTGAAAAGCATGAGGTTACCCCAGGGGTACTGTGAGTCTCCTTCTATCTTTAACAGAGTCCTGCAGATGGACCTAAGCAATATTACATTGAAAAGTGTTGTCTTACAATATGTGGATGACATCTTAATTTGCAGCACAACAGAGTGGAAATGCAGACACGATTCTGTTCAGCTACTAACTATATTAGCTGAAAATGGATACAAGGTTGACAAAGAGAAGTTACAATAATGTCAACAAGAAGTGCTATACATAGGTCAGCTGATCTCTCATGAAGGGAAAAGGGTTACCCCGGAAAGGATTGAAGCCATACTAAACACAGCTAAACCACACACGGTGAAGCAGATGAAGAGTTTTTTTTAGGCCTTTGCAATTATGTCAGGGCATGGGTCTTTGACTACAGCTCATACACCTTGCTTATACTTCAGGCCCTAAAGAAGGCACAGGTGATGAAAGGAAAGATTGAATGGTCTGTGACCATGGAGGAGGGATTTGCTGAACTCAAAAGAGCCATTTGCACGGCACCAGTTTTAGGGATTCCCAATTATGCAGAGGAATTCTACCTGTTCCCACACACGAATGGCAGCTTTATGACGGCAGTACTCACACGGAGAACCACATTGGGGTACAAGCCCCTAGCATATTATAGAGGAATTTTGGACCCAGTGATGAGGGGTCCTTTCCCGTGCGAACAAAGTTTAGCTACTGCAGCGTTCACCATCGAGAAGGCTACTACCATTGTAATGGGATGATGTTGTATGTTGAGCACTCGTTGTTTGCTAGTCTAGAGAAACCGAAGGGCACACTGACATCTCAGAGAGCTTCTGCCTATGAAGTGATCATATCGAATCCATCGATTAAAATAGTCTGATGCAAAATAGTGAACCCAGCTATGTTCATAGTTGAGCCAGTTACTGAAGGAGAGCCAATACACGACTGTGTGAATTATGAAGAATTCTATGATGAGATTCCCAGAGTGAAAGAAAATGCATTGGCAGCAGGAGAAATTGTCTTCATTGACGGTTCTTCGAAAATCGATCAAAATAATGGCCAAAGATATACAGGCGTTGCTGTGATGAAACACACAGCAAATGGAGAATTTCAAGTACTTCTTAGTGCATGAATACCATCTCATTATTCAGCACAGGCTGCAGAATTATTAGTGTTGATAGTCACATTTGAGAATCACGCAGACCAGGAAGTAACGGTGTACAGTGACTCTGCATACTCCGCAGCACAGGCTGCAGAATTATTAGCGTTGATAGTCGCGATTGAGAATCATGCAGACCAGGAAGTAACGGTGTACAGTAACCCCGCATATGTGACATCAACAGTGCATGCAGGCCTAGTGCACTGGAAAAGAAGGGGCTACCTCCGAGCACACATGACAAAAGAGAATCTAGTTGCAAAGCTCGCGTAAGACTGGTTCATACCAAACTTAGTGGAGCATGTTGCATTTTTTATGGTGAACTGTATAATGTTCCAACAGTTCACAGCTGGGCACACACTAAAAGTAATTAGAGGAGTTATCCCAAGGCCCAATGGACCTTTTCAGCACTTGCATGTCGACTATGACGATATGATTCAAGCATGTAACGGGTACAGGTATTTAATTGTTGTGGTGTGTCCATTCTCTAGATGGATAGAAGCAGGTCCATGTACACACCCAGACTCTACCCGTGCATCCAAATTTGTAGTGAGAGAGGTATTTCCCATGTGGGGGGTATGTGAAGTAAGGAGATCAGATAATGGGACTCACTTTGTAAACAAAGTTTTTGAGCAGATTAGCTTGTTGCTTGGTATAAAGCACAAGTTCTCGTCGGCGTATCATCCGCAAGGTAACAGAATCTGTGAGAAGCTCAACGGCTTATTAAAGGAGAGGATAGCCAAGTTGAAGCTTACTCTAATAAAGGGATGGTTACACTGCCTTCCCTTGGCTCTGTACGGACTCAGGAACCAGCCCGGTTCTGACCACCATCTTACACCGCACGAAATAGCCACAGGGAGAAGAATGTGCACTCCCCTGACAACCCGAGACAGAGCTAGATGTGATGCCCAGTCGACAGGGGAAATCTTAGGGTATGAAATGCAAGAGTACTTGAATTGCATGACATCAGCCTTATTGTAATTTCAGGCCAGCTGCAGCGACGACGAAAAGGGTGCAGGGCAGCACGGAACACAGAAGGAGACACTACTGCTGACACAGCTCAAGGATTACTTATACCATCCATCTTCCCTGGATGGTCCTGGTAAAGAACCACTCAAGAAAAAAGTGGGACGAACCAAGGTTTAACGGTCCCTTTACAGTGGAAGACGTCACTCCCTCTGCAGTGATGCTACAAGGAAGGAGGGCCTGGATCTTTTTGGGTGACAGACATCAAGCCATACATCAGAGAAGTCCCCCTGCATGCACCCCAGTGCGAAGAGAATTCAGACAATGGGGAAGAACCACAGCACATGCAGACGAGATCCATGGTGAGGAAGAAGGACGCATGAGCAGCAGCAAAGCAAGGACAAAGAACTTTTGTGCAATAGTTGTGGCTTCATTTTGGACATTCCTCAGAGCTAAAAAGGGGATAAGAACATAAAACGGACACTCTGTGCATCCTAGTTGGAGGGTGAAGAAGGAACGTGCACGTGGAAGCCCAACATAGTCTGTTAACTTTGAACTTTGGACTGAGGCACACTGAAGCCTTGATTAGAAAAGAATATGCCAGATTTTGATCGAGGACACATAAATTGGAAGAAAATACAGTATCCAGAATCCTTTCACACAGAAGGGATCATTACAGGTTAGGAGGTAACCATGCCACTATTAGCGGCATGGCTACCCCCTTACCGGGTACCGGGTCCGGGTTCCTTGAATGAGGAATTACCGGGCCATTCCGATCTTGGAGGACTTGGTAATTCCTCATTCAAAGAACCCATCCCCTATAGGGCTCAAAGGGAATGAGGAGGGTGCTAACAACGGGCCCTTTAATAATGGGCCCGTTGTTAGCACCCAGGTCTGCTCGCAGGACCCGCGAAGGGTGCCTGGTAAAACCAGGTGTCCTTAGCGGGTTCCCGCAAGCAGACTCGTAATGAGGCGGTAAGGGGTTGACAGCTCCGGCACCTTTACCGGCGCCGTTAACCCCTTACCGCCTCACTCGTAATGACCCCCAGAGACTTTGTTCGGATTCACTCAAGGTGTTCCACAGTAGTGACATCACTAAAGATGTTTTAAGATATTTCGAGCTAGTACTGAGGTTATACCCGTCAGTGGTGGGGAGGCTCATCAGCATCACTGACTTTCTTCAAGATCCTGAAAACGAAAAGACTGTAAGGAGGCTGCTTACTGTAATTGCCGAACAGTTCCTCCTACTTCTGGAATACAGCGAGGTAAAACCAAATGTCCCAAGCGGAAGAAGACGCGAATACACTCATCAACATGATATTTTTTCATCTAATTGAAGAGCACCCAACCGTTGTCAGGAGGCGTACTGATGTATTAACATTTCTTCGAGATCCGGCAAACACAGAACGCTTGAGCATCATTTCAAATGGCATCATAATAAAGGTCACTCTCCACACCAACCTAGGTTGTAGAAGCCACTCACAGCGAGTACCGAATTGTTCCAAACCTCAGCAAGGGCAGGACAAATGTCCCTGTTACCAGAAGATAGCAGATTGGCGAACAACGTCTTCTTTCGCCTTATTGAGGACTTTCCAGATCTTGTGGGGAGACCTGTCGATGTTCACGTCCTCACGTTCATCAGAGATCCAGCAAAGTATACCCATCTAAGCATGCTCCTGCATGGTATTGTAGCACAAATTGAACTCTCCAATCTCCATCAGAGTCTCCAGAGGAGACAGTGAAGCTTTCCAACGAGGGACAGATCGAGAGAGTAACACCAGAAGGTTCATTTTTATTTTTTTGGCAAAGACAGAGCATGTTTTCGGGAATGGAGCAGATCTGAGACGTAGACTGGGAACTAATATATTTTGAACATGCACAGTAAAGAGACTTACTGAATTATCACCTGATTTTGACATTGTACCTAGTGCCCAACAAGGAACTGTGTCCAGAAATAATAGACAATCCAGTGCTCAAATAAAGAGAGACAATTGTGTAGTACCTACAGCCCACAAACATAATCCAGTGATAATATTGCTTAGAAGACATATATTTAAAAAATTAGTATTTCTCCACAGATGATCGAGATGGGGAGTCAGAGCAGCAATCTCGTCCTCCCCCAGGTGGAGAGACGTCCGTCCCTTTCTGGAAGTAAATGCTGCGGATGGACTTACAAGGGAATAATGTATCTATGTATTGTACTTATCATTATTTTGCTGTCGCTGACAATCACAACTGCATTTTTTATTGGTGTACAAAGCGTTCCAACTCCAGTACATCCACCTGATGTTGCATACATGAAACCTACGAAGGCACCCAGACCTTAAATAGTCATTCCAGTCCCTAGAAGATCTGATAATGGAATGAGTGAACTTGAGATGGATGTGATTAGCAATGACACACACACACTTGTGGTAACAAACAAATCGAAAATCCGGAGACAGGGTCGGCAGAATGTGAATGTAGAAAGGTTACTGACAACCACATGCATGCAAACATTGAAAGCACACATGCCAGGCCTAGTGTCAATAACTGCAGAACCACAATCCAAAGTATGGGAGAAGAAGAGACTGCCTACTTTGAGAAGTTCCACTACAAGTGAAGCGAAAAGACAAGGGGAAGAAACTGAACTCCCGAAGAGAAAAGAGGAGGTGGAGAATAAACAGACAGAGACAGCATTGCCAAGCACATATGTTCCAATAAGGGGAAAAAATACAAGTTCTTCAATGCAGCAATATACTAGCCCAATGACAGAGTGTATATGGACACTTTTGACCGAAAGAGAAGGAATGCAAGAGGAGGTGGAGAAGAAACCAACAGAAATGACATTTGTGACCTGCATCATGGACCAGGATACCTGAGAATCTTCCAGAAAGAAGGAGCCAATGAGATGCATTCAAGGATGTAGTTATAGCAAACTACATGAAAACCCTAAGGATCAAGAGAAGCATACACAGAGATGACTGTGAACTAAATGATTACTTGGACAGCACAGCACATTTGTGAAACAACATCTGGTACCAGCACATGAAAGAAGTGGGAAGACAGAGTTCAGAAGGGGAATGCTTTGTTTGTGCACTCCTACCGTACAGCATGGGGAAGTCCAAGATCTTCGCAGCTGGAAAAGTTGATGTCCAGACAGCGCACTGTCTCTCGCATTTAGCAATGTGCAAAACCAGAGGCCAGTTCATGGGAAGTGATGCCTCATTAAAATGGGCAACTGAAGCAACTGATCCTGATGAAGATGATTATGTCCAGGACATAAAGACAAGAAACAGAGCTCATGCTAAGAACCATATGATCAGGTACGAGAAACCTGGAGTGAAAGGAGCTGAAATCAGATGGGAAGTGAACAAGAAGCTAATTTTCCAAGGGAAAACTCAAGAAGAGGCTTGTGGATGGAGGAACAGTGGCCAAATGCAAGTCTGGGGAGCAGTACTTTCACCAGATGGATGGGAAAAAGGGGTAGTGATTTGCAGAGCGTGGATGGTCTCTGGAGCCTGCAAGGAAGCAATTGAAAATTCACAAAGGATATGCAAGCCATTATGGCCAAAGCTTGCAAAACTATTAACATGGGTCGAAGACAGAGGAGGACCCTTACAGATAGTGCCACTGGAAAGCTCAAAACTATGCTTCAGGAATAATGGCACAAGAAAGATGGAAGAGAGAATCAAAACTGTGGACGAATTTTTGACGCTCCAGGAATGATGCATGGAACCACAGTAATTATGGACCATTACTGGGCATGCGGATCCAAGGCTTACATCAGACTGCCGAAAAACTGGGGAGGTATATGCACCATAGTGAATGTCCATGTTACAGCTTTGGTGATCCCGAAGAGCGACCTGAATATTGACAGTTTCCTGAAAGCAGATGCTCACCTGAGAAAGAAGAGATCTGTGGAACTAATAACCCGAATGAAGAGAGAGAATTACTTTTCTGCCAAATCAGAAGAAGCCTTTCCTGCAATCCCATATGAACACAGACTGTTCAGCCTTACCTCATCCGTGTTCACAACAATTTTCTTGCCAAGATTACAAGTAGGAGAAAATAGTAAATGGTTGCAGATAACCAGATGGGAGTTACTGCAGACTATCAACACAACCATAAAAGGATTTAACACCATAAAGGAAGAGTTAAGGGCAGTTCGTTTGATGACTCTCCAGAACAGATATGTCCTTAACATGATCACAGCTATGGATGGAGGAGTTTGTGCAAAAATCTGAGAATCATGTTGCACATTCATGCATTCTCACGATGAAGAAAATGGAACTCGAACAGAAGCCATAGGTATGTTGAAAAAACTACAGAACCAAATGATTGATGAGACTGACGAAGTAAACGACAACAGTTGGTTGGCATCACTATTTTCATGGGTTGCGCAATGGATGGCAGATGCATTCAAGTTCCTAGGAGCCCTGTTAGTGATGATACTGCTAGGATTCTGTGTTATCAAGATAATAATTTCTCAATGTCAGAAAACTGCGAAAAAAGCTATAGGGATGAAGATCATGATTGATGTCAAGCCAGGTTGGAAGCCCAAGGACCTGACTGACGAAGAAATAAGAGACTTTGTTAAGGTCACAAGAAGCACAGAAATTATGTGGGAAGATGGGTTTACTGCAGCCCAAATGGACAGTGTCAACTGATGACATGGAACAACGACAAACACGTGAAAACAGCAGGAAGCCTAAAAGGCGTCATAAAGATATGGACCCCAAAGATACATTTCTTCAGACCATCATGTATAGACCCTGAAGATGAAGAAAGAATGGAAGCAAACAATGAAGCAAAAGAGAAACTGAAAGAACTGAAGAAAGAAGAGAAAGTGGTCGATGAATCGACCAGAGGGGGGAGTGTAGAGGAGGTCCCAAGTATAGCCCCTGAAATACCAGGAGAATTCACGCCGAGATATGTGACGTATCATGAACAAATAAACCAGCAGAGAGCCGCAGTGGAGCTCTGCTCAGTGCCCATCAAAAGAACAATGCCTATTGAAGTACCAGTATCAAGGAAACCTTGTACAGTAAGGTACCCATTGAGAAAACCATATCGACAAGTGAGACAGAATGGTGATTGTCAGAACGTGATGCCTGAAGAAGCCACGAAAGTCCTTAAAGAGGACGAATGGTGACATCACAAAAACTCTGACTGACTCGCAGATAAAGAAAATGACGACCTGTGAATGACGAAAAAGGAGGAAACACCATTGATAAGCGACATCCTGAGTTGAAGTTAAAAAGACGATGTCAAGTATAAGAAGCTTATGCCATAAAAGCGATGAAGATATGCAACCAGTTTACACGTGTATATATGCTTGGAACCGCAAGAAAGCTAAGAAAATTGTGCGGCTTGCTATGCTTAGTAGGAAATTATATGCGGCAAGCGGCACATATACATATCTACCTCAAAAGGAGCACTTTATATAAGTATATTTCCACTTTGCACAAGAAGTAGAATCAACCAAAAAGCCACTAAAAGAGAAGAGTTTCATATGTAGTGAAACCAAGGATAGAGCAGCAGAAACGAAACTCAGCAGAGGCAACTCATGCCTGGAGAACCAAGGTTATATCTGTCAAGATGGACGAACAGTGGCTACAACTCATTGAAGCAAAGACCAGAATATACTGCTTTGAAGGGTCAAGATAAGAAGCCGAAGGCAGGTGGTGGGTGAAACAAAAATAAGAAGAGGCAAATTCACGGTGTCTGAACCACGTGACCAGCCGAGCGAGCAGAATAAACTGAAACTGAACTGCTGTGCTGGAGCCCTCACACCCGGAAGAATCTCTGGCTGCACCAGGGAGGAGTAGGAGCTCCTTCCACCCACCACAGAAGTAGCAGGCGATAGGATTGAGGCCTGTGTGCTGTGCCAAATATAAGGTAGGCCAGATGCCTCTCCCAGCCGCACTCTAGATCTTTAGTAACATGATTGTTTTCTCCACCACAGTCAATTGCACCTTAGCATTCTAACCTGCCAGCTTGTGCCTTTAGATCTGCGCTCTGGCACCCTGCTACCGTCCTCGCACATGTCACTTTCAACTTTGCAGCTTAGGCACGACCTGGAACTTAGCAGCTGCCTTACGGCTCCATTGGCTTGAGTGTCCTACCCGAACCCAGGCGCTACCCAATCCAGCCTATGTTCTATTCTGGACTCAGACCCTGCCACACTGTATCATTTGCTGCACCTAGGGTCGCCAATAGACCACACCTGATTTGTGCCTTCTGATTTGTGTTGTGCCTATGGTCACCAATAGACCACACCTGATTTGTGTTGTGCCTTATGGTCGCCATTAGACCACACTTGATTTGTGCCTTCTGATTTGTGTTGTGCCTTATGGTCGCCAATAGACCACACTTGATTTGGGCCTTCTGATTTGTGTTGTGCCTAATGGTCGCCAAGAGACCATACTTGATTTGTGCCTTCTTATCTGTGTTGTGCCTTATGGTCGCCAACAGACCACACATGTTTTGTGTTGTGCCTTATGGTCGCCAATAGACCACACTTGATTTGCGTTGTGCCTTATGGTCGCCAATAGACTACACCTGATTTGTGTTGTGAGTTATGGTCGCCAATAGACCTCACCTGACTTGTGCCTTCTGATTTGTGTTGTGCCTTATGGTTGCCAATAGACCACACTTGATTTGTGCCTCTGATCTGTGTTGTGCCTTATGGTCGCCAATAGACCACACTTGATTTGTGCCTTCTGATTTGTGTTGTGCCTTATGGTCGCCAATAGACCACACTTGATTTGTGTTATGCCTCTGATTTGTGCTGTGCCTTATGGTCGTCAATAGGTAAAACACTGCCCTAGTTACTTTATGTACCCCAATGTGTTTTTGGCTGCACTGTGACTCTTGCATTTAGGTGATACACTGCCCTAGTTAGCTCATCTGTGCCTGCCTAGTCTGCCACCACTTGTACTGGCCAGTTGCCTGCCTACCTAGGTCCCAGCCCATTTGTACTTGCCTAGATTACCCAACTACCATTATACGGTCTCTTAATAGATTTCTTAGACTTCCCTCCTACCGAAGTGCTATAACTTATATAGGTACACGCCTTCGCATGCAGCACCAGTCTACACTTATAGCCCGAACTTGGACTTGCCTATCATCAACTCCTCCCTGCCCACGACCATAATGAAAATCACCCAATACCAAACTTTACACCTTGCATTGAGCCTCCTCACCACCATGGCACTTGCATCTGCTGCCTCATACCCTCCTAAGGACAGAAACATGAGATTGATTGCAAGATTGTCCCGTCTTCATGAACCATCATCCCACCACAACTATAGAGGCTATATCGATCTAGCAAACAAACGTTCGCAATACTACAAATCTGCCACTCTCCACCCTGCTCCCATAACTACTAACCAGTCACCTTCACAAAGAGTCACCCCCACTAAAAATAAACTACTTCCCTCGACTAAACCAACTAGCACCCTATCTCTAACTGGATCTCTCATCAATGCCAGATCCATGGTAGCCCACGCCACAGAGATCTCGGACACTCTAACCAATGAGAATTTAGACCTACTAGTCATAACCGAAACATGGCTCCATGAGGCGGCTGGCCCTGCCATCATGCTAGCTATACCTGACGGCTACCAACTACTAGGAGTCGATAGGCTCAACACCAAAGGAGGTGGCCTAGCTATCACCCATAAATCCACATTAACCATCAGATTAACTACTACCTTGCTATTTCCATCATGTGAACTCCTTACTGCTAAACTTCACCTCTCTTGTAACCGCACCCTTACCCTGTATGTCATCTACAGACCACCCGGACCACTAGGAACCTTTGAAGATGACCTAACAAGTATCCTAACTAATAATACTAAAGACCACGCTCAAATTCTACTACTGGGAGACTTTAACCTGGGCTTTAATGACTGTAATGACAAACACGCCCTATCTATTGCCTCACTTCTGAATGACTACGCCCTAACACAAAAAGTCTCCTCCCCTACTCATGCCAAAGGCAGGACCCTAGACTGGGTTGCTGATCGGAATTGTAACATTAGCATTACCAACATAATGCCACAATCCTGGACTGACCATTATTTAATTGTATTCAATGCCTCACTTGACCTTATCCGACCCAAACCTATACTTATGGCCCCGCCACTCCCTACCAGAAGTAAAAAAGACATCACAGCAGAACAAATCCTACCCCACCTCCTCCCCACTCTCGACAATCTAGATAACATCACAGACCCCACGTCGCTTGTGGAAGCCTATAACAGCACGATGATCAAGGCACTTGCCTTGATTGCCCCTACCAAAATACGCAAAAGCAAACAACTTTGTCACCTAAACAACTGGTTCACACCACACTTGAAAGACCTCAGAACTAAAAAAAGAAAGCTGCAGTCAATTTGGCAACACTCATCCACTGAGGGGAACAAAATTAAATTAGCCACTCTCGCCAAACAGTATAAAAAGGAAATCATAAGCACTAAAAGAAATACCTTTAATGATAGAATATCTAAGGCCAAATCAGATACCAAGGAGCTATTCTCCATCCTCCGTGAAATGGAATCACCCATACCCCCGACTGATAACATTCCTAAAAATAAGCTCTGGTGCACTAATATACAAAATGCCCTGGCGGGCAAAATTAGCTTGCTCAAAACCAAAATTGCCAATAAAAAAGCTTCCCTTATCCTGCCAACGGAGCCTATACCTCAGCCACAGCTCCTTCCAAACCAGCCTAACACCCCTCACCCATTTAGCTTCAGACAAATATCTATATTGGAGACAGAAAAAATCATACTATCTCTAAAGCCCTCCAACTGCAAAGGAGACAATTGCCCTGCCCAAATTATAAAAGAAGCAGCTGGAGACCTAGCCCCCTTAATCTCTAAACTCATCAATGCATCCTTTAAGTCTAACCTAGTGCCCAATAACCTCAAACAATCTTGGGTGCTTCCCTTGCTAAAAAAACAAACACTTGACCCCGCAATACCAACAAATTACAGACCTATCACCACTGTCCCATTTCTGCTTAAAATTATTGACAGAGTAGCGTACCTGCAAATTCAGGACTACTTAGAAACTAACAATCTACTAGGCTCACGGCAATCTGGCTTCCATCCCCTTCATGGTACTGAAACAGCCCTGATTGACCTCAAGACCCAAATTGACGAGTTGAAGGACAATGGCAAATCAGCTATGCTACTCCTCCTTGACCTATCCGCGGCCTTCGACTTGGTAGATCACGCAGTCTTATGCAATCACCTCAGCTCCGCCGCTAATTTTTCAAGTGATGCCATAACCTGGGTACAATCCTTCCTTGCAAACCGGACAATGAGAGTCTTCTCCCCCCTAGCAGCCGCTGATCCCACACAAGTTTCATGCGGTGTCCCTCAAGGATCATGTGTATCTCCGACGATGTATAACATCTTTACTAAGCCTCTGTTTGACAAGTTGGACAGACTGGGTGTCATCTACACTAATTACGCAGATGACACTCAGATCCTTATCCCCCTTTCAGGCAACTTTCTGGAGGAATCAGCCTTAGTAAATAAGATATACCACCTCATTCAGGCATGGATGGCATCTCACGGCCTCTGCCTGAATGACGACAAGAGTGAGTTACTGATCCTCGGCTCAGAGCTGGCCATCAAAAAACTTGACCCAAACTATGCCTCATTCAACATCGGCAATAATGTCATCAAAGTGATGCCTGCAGTCAAAACCCTCGGGGTCTATCTCCACTCAGCGCTCACCTTCAAGAAACAAACTAACTCACTAGCATCTTCCACTGCATATACTTGCAAATTGATCCGAGCATGTAGACCATTTCTAACTGAGACTAGTTGCATTACATTAGCTAATGCACTCATCATATCCAAGTTGGATTACTTTAATGCTCTATATGCAGGATCTAACAAGTATATCCTTGATAAACTCCAAACTCTCCAAAACAACGCTATTAGAGTAGCTTTAAATATTCCTAATAGAGCTCATATCTCCACCTCTAGGAAAAATATCCACTGGCTAAAAATCAAAGACAGGATTGCCCTCAAAACACTCTCCCTCACCTCCAAATGTCTTAACAATATAGCTCCCCCTTACCTGGTAAACAGAGTCAACAAGAGAGCGTCAAACCGTCCTACTAGAATGACTAACGCCTATACCTTAGTGGTGCCTAGATATAAAAAGAGTACAGCTGGCGGCTCCAGTTTTCCGGTCATAGCTGCGCAAACTTGGAACAAACTCCCTCTGGATCTCAGAATGGACCAACCTTACCCTAGCTTCAGGCGGAAAGTCCTCACCTGGATACATTCCAATGACACTTAGCCTGACCGTCCCATTGCCACCTGCTCTAGAGACCCTAGATGACTGTAACTACATGAACTGATATCTGGTTAACCAGCTTGAACT
The DNA here is from genome assembly GCF_040938575.1 of Ambystoma mexicanum. NCBI lineage: Eukaryota > Metazoa > Chordata > Amphibia > Caudata > Ambystomatidae > Ambystoma > Ambystoma mexicanum. Next base: position 110,650,451 of record NC_090931.1, read on the forward strand.
GTAGTTTCGCATTTTCTTGTACATGCAACTTTGTTAGTAATATGAACTGTATAACTGTATTTTTCCTGTAACCAAGTTCTCAAGTATCCTTGTATTGTCTGCGCCCAGCTACCCCTTCGGGTTTGGTTTTGCGCTATACCAAATAAACAAACAAACAAACAAACAAACAAGAAAGCCTTTCACACCTACGCATGGAGCCTTATCGTACCCATCCTCCTTCAAGTTTCTCAGACCAAGAGGCAGACTCAAGACCAACTACAAGGCAGTAATTGACACACGGCCGCTAAGGTGATGAATGGCTGTAACATACATTGGAGGAAAGCTGGGGTACAGGCTTACTCCCTGCACCTGGCCTCATTATTCTTCATGCTGCTATAATGAAGTGGAAAATTACGGGTGAGATGATGCCCACCCAATCACAATGGACCAAGTAATCTAGGGTCCTATAGTTAGTAGAACCAATGGGACGTCATACTTTTAGTGACGTCTACAGTAGCTAATTTGAAGGTAGGGCTTAGATGCCCCACCTGACAGTGTTTACCCAATACCCTTACTCCGTTACCATATACAGATATAGTACCTATAGTAAAGTTACCTTTCCTGAACCAATAGAAGTGTATGCCAACTTTTAAGCGTTACACATCAATGATGACAAGGTTTTAGTATAAATGTTATGATTTTTATGAAGTTCGTTGGAGTTGTGAAGCGAGAGAGAAGATCACGCATCCGCTGATGTTCATGAGACTCCCCGTTTTTTGTACTTGTCATTAAACGGACTCCCTTTGCCAAACCGTTGAGTTGTCATTATTGATTTGGTGTTGGAGTATTTAATCTGGACCCCCATCCATCTCACGGGTGCTGCTATCTCGTCTTAAAGTGCTTCTGGGCAAACCCCGACTCTATGGGCTGGTTGTGGGTCTCAGAGCACAGTGGTACCACTCTTAACCATTGATTCCTTTTGAAATGCATCAGCTGCTAACAGTTCAAAATGGCATACCAATCAGATTTTAAAATGAATCAACGATAGACACAGAAGAAAGCAAGTTACATCAAGCAATGGCAGAACAGTCCCCGTCTACCTAGAGACAGTTCTGTGCGAGGATCCCCCACCTGGGCAACTTGTAAATAAAGCGTATTGACAAGCCCAGTCCAATTAAGCTTAATATAGTCTCAATTCCTTCTAATGATTCTACGACCCCAAAGTACCTGGTTTCGTAGAGTTCTTCAGTGAGGCGTCGACGGGACCTTCTTGAGAGCACTCCCCTCAAGGCAGGAGCCACGGTCATCGAGAGTCGGTGAAGAAAAAGGTGCACACTGTCATTGCGGCAGCAGCTTTGGTTCCTGCGGTGCTCGTTGACAATCGGTTGAAAACTTCCTGCAAGCTGAGGCGTACGATGCACCGCGACGACAATTGTTCATTGTCGCAGAGAGGTAATGAAGAACTTTGGCCCAGCAAGGGCATGGGGTTGTCGGCTTCTCTGTGGTCTTTGGGGGGCAAGAAACCCACCGGCAGATCCTCCTCCGTCTTCAGCGGCCTTGACTTTCTCCGGCAGGAAAAAAGCGGTCGATGGTGGTGAGCAAGGGAGTCCTTGGATCAAATGTCTTAGGAAAAGGAGCACTGCGGCTCAGGTCAGCGACGGTGGTCATCGACGGTGATGGACTTCAATGTCCGGGCGCTTCGCTTCATGATTCTGCAGTGGTCCTCTTCTCCGGTTGGTAGCCTTTCGAGGGTCTGACCTCCAGGGAGCTTTGGCAAAGATCAGCTGGTACACAATGGTCCCTCGTAGCTCGGGAACAGGTCTCCTAGCCAGATCCTCTCTTGGATCAGTTCCTTGACAGGCACGCAGCTTTCAGATTGGTGAAGGACAGCAGCAGCAATTCTTCTTCTTCCAGTGGGCTTCAAAGTTAAGCATCAAGTGTCAACTTCAGCTTCTGAACGATTTCCATCAGTGAGAGGCCCCCAGATATACTGTTGATTTCCCATTTACTCTGCTGGGTCACACTCAGGCAACCAATAAATCAGAAGGGCATTCAGGCAGTTAGGCAGCCAATCAGGCTCACAGTGCATTAAGGCCATTCTTCTCCATCCAGACACTCACAACACAGGATGTGGATTCGAACAAGCACTCTGCCATTCAGCACTACACACTGCATTCATACCAGTTTCGTGGCAGGGCTGTCTCAGTCATTGTGTTGAACACCAGATACTAGACACCCATAACATGAAGTGCGTATTTGTCACACACTCCATTCACCCAGGTCCCACCCCACGGGCGTACCCACAACATACAGTCATTGGGAAGGCTCCAGCCAGTCTTGCCTGGACTCTCCCACAGGACCATATATGGAACTTCCACCCAACAGCCAGTCAGGGGGAAGGGACAGAGTCAGGGCTTCCTGGGACTTCAGGAAAATAAGGTGACAGGCAATAGCAAGCAAGAGGCCACAGGGGCCATCTTGTCTTCTATCAGGAATCAACTTATTCCAATGGCAGGGCCTGGGTATCCCAAAATGGAGGATACTCAGAGCACCTGTCAAATTCAGCATGAAGCTGCCACCAGCCCATACCCTGCTATGTGGGCCACAAACGGGTGCCCAAAAACATACAATAGGGGTACAGGGTTGTACCCCCACCCATGGGTTCAATAGGGGTATCCCATGGGTATGTTCACCAAACTAAAAAGAGGAAGAGCCGCACTGCCAGGGGTCCCACATGCACCTCTGCGCAGAAAACAAGACAGAACATACATGATAAAGCAATAAAGGACAAGGGTATGGAGGCCCTGTCCCTCCAATGCATTTCCATCATCACAGGGTAGCAGTCATAGGTTGTAATCCTGGCATGGCCAAATCAGGCTTCCATTTATCCGGGGATGGGAATTGACTTCCATTAATCCTTCTGTGGTGGAGAACTTAAGTACCATTCCATTGGGTAATACCATATTATTACAGCACATAGCAGCTGGAGAAATCCGACATGGAGTGCTAGATATTATGATCATGATATAATATCACAATATTATTATTGCTTTCCCTTAGTGAAGCGACCTGATATTTCAGGTCAGAATAGGTAACTAGGTTACGTGAATCTTGACTATAACGTGTTTTCTGTTTCATTTTCATTAACTATATTTAGGGCATAGAGCTAATGGTCTGCTCATCCTCCCACTGTCCTTGCTGCAGTTAGCATAACTCGTTTACTTGGCACAGTCAGGCTGTCCCCACTTTTGTAACCTCTCCACCTCTGAAAGAATGATCTGTCTATAGTCACAGTCCCTGGCAACTCAAGTCAGCACACCCTTTAAGAGCTGCAGGAAGGCATCTGTGAGCCCCTGCAGTGTGTGCATATGCATGCTCATGTTTTCATCCGCCAGGGGCACCAGGGACGTTTGTTTGCGGATCCCATTGTGCTGTGTTTACCAGAAGACACACTCAGCAGGTTAATTTGCAAATAAAAATCAATGCAACAGGATTGCTTTGCACTGCTCTAATCTGCTCTTTGAACACTGTGTGACCAGGTTGTTGCCGTCTTAAAATGTGACATTTGCATGAGCTACACAGTGTCAATCTAATTAACGTATACCCCATAGGGCTTACTCCCCTCCCCCCATGAAATACAATTGCTCTTAGGAGAATTCTTTACGCCAATATACAGTATACTTGTGCCATTAAATGCAGAAATTATGTTAAAGTGAGGTGTTTTTGGAAGTATTGTATAAAAAGCATGCTTAGGCGAGCTCCAGTTGGCCTTAGTAAGTTGGAGCTGTGATCTCTTAGGCGTGTTGTGGAGGTCTGACTCCTTTCTACCTCTCTCTCTCTCTCTCTCTCGCACTTTCTTTCTTTCACTCTCTTGCTCTATCTTTCTCTCTCTCTCTCTCTCTCTCTCACTCACACACACACACACACACACACTACTCGAGCACAGCACATTCACAGATTGACAAAGTGCTGCAAATACTACCGCTAGCATTACACATACAGTACACAAAAGTGAAATACTGACCCAGAAACGGGCATATACAGTGCCAGCACTCTGTAATCAGCCTCCAGCACAGCACGCCGCCCACCACACACAGCCACCAGATCCACCTATATACAACCCAATGAATGTGATCTTGCAATACTCACTGGTCATAATGGGTCTGGGCTTACTGTGATCACCAGGGTTGTGGACATGGCATCATGGAATCCTTCACTGCTGTGCTACTGGGGCATATTAGTATTATATGTGGGCATAATATGACCTGGCATTACTGTCTTCATTGGATACAATGGAACTTACAGTGATAAAATACTTGGGCATAATTGATCTTCATACGTCTTTGCTAACTAGACATGATAGACGCTCGCCCTGCTTTGATAACTGGATATAATAGATGTTGGTCCTGCTTTGCTTATTAGAAATAATAGACGCTGGCTCTGCTTTGCTAACTGGGCATAATAGACACTGGACCCGATTTGCTAACTGGACAAAATAGACTCTGGCTCTGATTTGCTAACTGGGCATAATAGATGCTGGCCCTGCTTTGGAAACTGGACATAATAGACGCTCGCCCTGCTTTGCTAACTGGATATAATAGACGCTGGCCCAGCTTTGCTAACTGGGCATAACAGACACTGGCCCTGATTTGCTAACTGGACATAATATGACGATAGTGTCAAAACATGGACATTGGACTGTACCAGTGCACTACCCTGGGTTTTATTTTTTAAAACATTGTACTGATGTGAGTACCAAGGATTTTGATAACAGAACATTGATGTCAGGAAAGTAGCTGTACTTTGGGCGGCATTGCCTGGTAAATGACATCAATACCTGGTACTTGACCTGAGTACCAGTCAATCTCATGTCACTACCTGATAAGTAATGCTACTCCCTGGGCGAATGGTGGCAGTAGCTGATACATGGTGAGAATACTTGGAGAAATTATAATGTCTATTCAATACTCAGACATCAGTCAAAACATTTCGCCTTGTCATTGCTTGTCTTACAAATACACGGACATCAGGATGCAAGGCCACTTTTAAAAGAAGAAGATTGTATTCATAGGCTGAGCAGAATAATATGGTATGGTTAATACTTGACAACTTTTAGCTCTGCCAGGTCTGTTAGTAATAGATATTTTAGGTATTTGCTGTGGATAAGTTCAGAAAGAATGTTTTCATCTGATGGGGCAACTGTTATTAGATGACATAGGTCTTAGGTCTGTGGGCATTGCTAAGTCATAGGCAGCTGCCATGAGTCGATTCACACTGGATAATGCACAGGCAGTAATTTCTAAATAGACCTCTTTGGATTTGAGTCTCTCCAGACTTTTATTATTTCTGAGGCCCGATGCCTGCACGAGTCTACCGGTCTGCTGAGTCAGCTAACACACGAGGATGCATCTCAGCTAACACACGAGACAGCATCCCAGCCAACACATGAGGCTGCATATCAGCTAACACACGAGGATACATCTCAGCTAACACACGAGGATGCATTTCAGCTAACACACAAGACTGCATCTCAGCTAACACACGAGGCTGCATCTCAGCTAACACACGAGACTGCATCTTAGGTAACACATGAGGATGCATTTCAGCTAACACCCGTGGATGCATCTCAGCTAACACACAAGGCTGCATCCCAGCTAACACACGAGGATACATCTCAGCTAACACATGAGGATGCATCTCAGCTAACACACGAGGATGCATTTCAGCTAACACACAAGACTGCATCTCAGCTAACACACGAGGCTGCATCTCAGCTAACACACAAGACTGCATCTCAGCTAACACACGAGGATGCATTTCAGCTAACACACAAGACTGCATCTCAGCTAAAACACGAGGCTGCATCTCAGCTAACACACGAGACTGCATCTTAGGTAACACATGAGGATGCATTTCAGCTAACACACGTGGATGCATCTGAGCTAACACACAAGGATGCATCTCAGCTAACACATGAGGATGCATCTCAGCTAACACACGAGACTGCATCTCAGCTAACACACGATACTGCATCTCAGGTGACACATGAGGATGCATTTCAGCTAACACACGAGGATGCATCTCAGCTAACACATGAGGATGCATTTCAGCTAACACATGAGGATGCATCTCAGCTAAGACACGAGACTGCATCTCAGCTAACACACGAGGCTGCATCTCAGCTAACACATGAGGTTGCATCTCAGCTAACACACGAGACTGCATCACAGCTAACACACGAGGATGCATTTCAGCTAACACATGAGGATGCATTATGCTGCATCTCAGCTAACCCACAAGACTGCATCTCAACCAACACACAAGGCTGCATCGATGCTTACACACGAGGCTGCATCTCAGCTAACACACGAGGATGCATCAGAGCTAAAACATGAGGCTGCATCTCAGCTAACACATGAGGATGCATCTCAGCAAACACATGAGGATGCATCTCAGCTAACACATGAGTATGCATCTCAGCTAACACAAGAGACACACACGAGACTGCATCTCAGCTAACACATGAGGCTGCATCTCAGCTAACCCACGAGGATGCATCTCAGCTAACACATGAGGATGCATCTCAGCTAACACACGAGACTGCATCTCAGCTAACACACGATACTGCATCTCAGGTGACACATGAGGATGCATTTCAGCTAACACACGAGGATGCATCTCAGCTAACACATGAGGATGCATTTCAGCTAACACACGAGGATGCATCTCAGCTAAGACACGAGACTGCATCTCAGCTAACACACGAGGCTGCATCTCAGCTAACACATGAGGTTGCATCTCAGCTAACACACGAGACTGCATCACAGCTAACACACGAGGATGCATTTCAGCTAACACATGAGGATGCATTATGCTGCATCTCAGCTAACCCACAAGACTGCATCTCAACCAACACACTAGGCTGCATCGATGCTTACACACGAGGCTGCATCTCAGCTAACACACGAGGATGCATCAGAGCTAAAACATGAGGCTGCATCTCAGCTAACACATGAGGATGCATCTCAGCAAACACATGAGGATGCATCTCAGCTAACACATGAGTATGCATCTCAGCTAACACAAGAGACACACACGAGACTGCATCTCAGCTAACACACAAAGATGCATCTCAGCTAACACTCGAGACTGCATCTCAGCTAACACATGAGGATGCATCTCAGCTAACACACGAGACTGCATCTCAGCTAACACACAAGACTGCATCACAGCTAGCACACGAGGCTGCATTTCAGCTAGTACACGAGGATGCATTTCAGCTAACACATGAGGATGCATCTCAGCTGCATCTCAGCTAACACACGAGACTGCATATCAACCAACACACGAGGCTGCATCCCAGCTTACACACAAGGCTACATCTCAGCTATCACACGAGGATGCATCACAGCTAAAACACGAGGCTGCATCTCAACTAACACATGAGGATGCATCTCAGCAAACACATGAGGATGCATTTCAGCTAACACGTGAGTATGCATCTCAGCTAACACGCAAGACTGCATCTCAGCTAACCCATGAGGATGCATCTCAGCTAACACATGAGTATGCATCTCAGCTAACACATGAGACTGCATCACAGCTAACACACAAGGCTGCATCTCAGCTAGTACATGAGGATGCATTTCTGCTAACACATGAGGTTGCATCTCAGCTGCATCTCAGCTAACACACAAGACTGCATCTCAACCAACACACGAGGCTGCATCTCATTTTACACACGAGGCTGCATCTCAGCTAACACACGCGGATGTTCACAGCTAAAACACGAGGCTGCATCTCAGCTAACACATGAGGCTGCATCTCAGCTAACGCACGAGGATGCATCTCAGCTAACACACGAGACTGCATCCCAGCCAACACATGAGGCTGCATTTCAGCTAACACACGAGGATACATCTCAGCTAACACATGAGGATGCATCTCAGCAAACACACGAGGATGCATTTCAGCTAACACGTGAGTATGCATCTCAGCCAACACACAAGGCTGCATCTCAGCTTACACACGAGGCTGCATCTCAACTAACACACAAGGATGCACAACAGCTAACACACAAGGCTGCATCTCATCTAACACATGAGGATGCATCTCAGCAAACACACGAGGATGCTTTTCAGCTAACACACAAGGATGCATCTCAGCTAACACACGAGACAGCATCCCAGCCAACACACGAGGCTGCATTTCAGCTAACACACGAGGATACATCTCAGCTAACACATGAGGATGCATCTCAGCTAACACACGAGGATGCATCTCAGCTAACACATGAGACTGCATTTCAGCTAACACACAAGGCTGCTTTTCAGCTAACACACGAGGATGCATCTCAGCTAACACACGAGGATGCATCTCAGCTAACACATGAGGATGCATCTCAGCTAACACACAAGACTGCATCTCAGCTAACACACGATGCTGCATCTCAGTTAACACACGAGGGTGCATTACAGCTAACACATGAGGATGCATCTCAGCTAACACATGAGGATGCATCTCAGCTAACACATGAGGCTGCATCTCAGCTAACACACGAGGATGCATCTCAGCTAACACACGAGGATGCATTTCAGCTAACACACGAGATTGCATCTCAGCTAACACATAAGGCTGCGTCTCAGCTAGCGCACAAGGATTCATCTCAGCTAATACATGAGGATGCATTTCAGCTAACACATGAGGATGCATCTCAGCTAACACACGAGACTGCATCTCAGCTAACACATGAGGTTGCATCTCAGTTAACACATGAGGATGCATCTCAGCTAACACATGAGGTTGCATCTCAGCTAACACACAAGACTGCATCTCAGCTAACACATGAGGTTGCATCTCAGTTAACACATGAGGATGCATCTCAGCTAAAACACGAGGCTGCATCTCAGCTAACACATGAGACTGCGCTCAGCTAACACATGAGGATTCATCTCAGCTAACACATGAGGATGCATCTGAGCTAACACATCAGGATGCATATGCTGCATCTTAGCTAACACACAAGGCTGCATCTCAGCGAACACACAAGGCTGCATCTCAGCTAACACACAAGGCTGCATCTCAGCAAACACACACGGCTGCATCTCAGCGAACACACAAGGCTGCATCTCAGCTAACACATGAGGATGCATCTCAGCTAACACATGAGGATGCATCTCAGCTAACACACAAGACTGCATCTCAGCCAACACACGAGGCTGCATTACAGCTAACACACGAGGATGCATCTCAGCTAACACATGAGGATGCATCTCAGCTAACACATGAGGCTGCATCTCAGCTAACACATGAGGATGCATTTCAGCTAACACGCGAGGCTGCCTCTCAGCTAACACACGAGACTGCATCTCAGCCAACACACGAGGCTGCATTACAGCTAACACACGAGGATGCATCTCAGCTAACACATGAGGATGCATCTCAGCTAACACATGAGGCTGCATCTCAGCTAACACATGAGGATGCATCGCAGCTAACACACAAGACTGCATCTCAGATAACACACAAGATTGCATCTCAGCTAACACATGAGGCTGCATCTCAGCTAGCGCACAAGGATGCATCTTAGCTAATACATGAGGATGCATTTCAGCTAACACATGAGGATGCATCTCAGCTAACACACGAGACTGCATCTCAGCTAACACATGAGGTTGCATCTCAGTTAACACATGAGACTGCGCTCAGCTAATACATGAGGATTCATCTCAGCTAACACACGAGGATGCATTTCAGCTAACACATGAAGATGCATCAGAGCTAACACATCAGGATGCATAAGCTGCATCTTAGCTAACACACACGGCTGCATCTCAGCGAACACACAAGGCTGCATCTCAGCTAACACATGAGGATGCATCTCAGCTAACACAGCAGGATGCATTTCAGCTAACACACGAGGATGCATCTCAGCTAACACACGAGACTGCGCTCAGCTAACACATGAGGATTCATCTCAGCTAACATATGAGGATGCATTTCAGCTAACACATGAAGATGCATCTGAGCTAACACATCAGGATGCATAAGCTGCATCTTAGCTAACACAAGAGGCTGCATCTCAGCGAACACACAAAGCTGCATCTCAGCAAACACACACGGCTGCATCTCAGCGAACACACAAGGCTGCATCTCAGCTAACACATGAGGATGCATCTCAGCTAACACAGCAGGATGCATTTCAGCTAACACATGAGGATGCATCTCAGCTAATACATGGGATTGATCACTTATGCAGATGCCTGTAGATGACTCCCTAACACCTGGGTCCCCACACCCTCCACTCCCCACTATGCATGGGGACTGGGTGATCTGATCCCCACTGTTTCCTCCCCTGGTTACTTGTAGATCCATTTATTGCTCTCCCTCCCTCCTCTGTTGTTAGACCCCCCACTCCCTTGTTTCGCTGCTCCCTGACCTTATTCTTCCCCCTGTGATTGTAAAGCGCTCTGTTGCAGCCCGAAGCTAAGTCATTGTTCAATAAATACCCTCATAATAATAATAATATTAATGTCTGCCCACTCCGTCACATAGCAGAAACCTGGTACAAGGAGAAGCCCTCCTATTCTTGCAGGCCGTTCTTAGCAGTATCAATACATATTGGGCCTCATTACAAATTTGCCGGTCCGGGAACTACGGTACTGGTAAGCTTGCTGGTACCGTAGTTCCCGGTAGTTCCCAGCTCCCATTCCCATCCGGTCCCATAGGGCTGAATGGGAATGGGGAGGTCTTATGCTCCGGCAATGTTTATAACGGTGCCGGTGCATCCGACATGCTGTGCTCGTGGGTGCCGCTCTGCCCGGCAGGTCCGACCTGGCAGGCAGAAAGGCACCCGGGTGCACAACTCGTAGTTGGCCGGTCCGGGAACTATGGTGCCGGCAAGCTTACCGGTACCGTAGTTCCTGGACCAGCAAACTTATAATGAGGCCCAATGTCTTTCATTTGAGTAACTGCAGTGTTTCCACGGCATCAGAGAAGGCACAGCTGACACAAACGACACCGGAAGCAGGTCATTCTGAGCTGCACACGTAATTAGAAAGCCTCTCTTTATTAGTTAGCTACTTCTGAAAGAGCGTGTCTGCCGCCGCGCCCATTCTACAGAACTTGTCAGTGACATTTGAAATTTCATCTGACAAGATAGACCCTTTGCCCCAATACCAGACCCGTTGTCTAGACGAGTAACCCTCTGGTTGAAACTAGTAACACCTATCCACTCTCCCCCCAGTGTGGCACTAAGGCAGCACATACACCAGGGTGTGGTGAGATGTGGGGGTGAGTTAATGCTTACATACGCTTCTATGGGCTCCTTGCTTTTCAAGTCTGCAAACAGCAAATATAACAAAGTAAGACAGTAAGCAATGGAAGCTTATACCCGGGAGGGAGCCAATCCTAGTATTACCGGGATTGGTTAGCACAGAACTAGGGTATATTAGCGCTCCTCTGGTCTCTTCTGTCCTGGACTCCCTCCACCCACCTGTGGCAGGCACTGTGCCTTGCAGGATAAATCAGTGCGTGTGTTGTTTAATGATACACGCTTTGATTGGCCAACTGATAATGGGGCAAGTCATTAGGCATCATTACGCCTTTGGCGGTTCAAAATTCATGTGCCGGTATTTCCGTGCATCGGCAAAGTATAAGTTTGCACTTGGGGTGGAGGAAGTACCTCCAGCTATTTCACCACCCTACCGGCAAAGAATAACCAGTATTACCGGCACCGGTATTACCGGTGCCCGTAATACTGGCAATCCCCCCTTGGAGTCCTACAAGACGCCATGAAATGGGGATTAACAACCTTTACGGGCACTTGTAATTAGTGGTAATACTGCCTGACTGAGTGCCGGTAACAGTATTTCTGTTTGCCAGTATCCTGGCGGAATTACCGGAGGGATTCTGGCAGCCCTGTAATGACCCCTATTGTCATGGTATGCAAGATGCCTTTGAGCTGCAGTAATGGCTGTTTATGGATAGCATAGCAGTTTAGGGTAGACAGTCTATCTGTGGGACAGCTGCCACACCCATCTTGATAACAGTGTCCACCACGTGGTCTCACCTCGGCAGCCTAATCCCATCTCCACTGCTACCCTGATGTGCCATGTGCCAGGGAAGGTGCCCATTGGAAAAGAAGGCTGTGCCGACTACGATTAGGTAATGTACCATAGAACTCCACACTTTTTAAGGGCTTTCTAATACTGTATCATATGTGCCATGCTTTCCATGCCTCTGTGACCAGGAGCGTGCCATTAAAACTCTATTAATTAGTACCCGGGTATATAGTATACACCGATAAGATGACTTTTGGGATTTTCTTTTTCACAGTCCTGTGGAAGACTGGCGTCACCCCTCCCCCAGCCACTCAGCAAACCTATGCAGTGTAACCCTTTTTTTTGCTACAATGAATTACAGAATGGCCAAAGGAACAGCATCATTTCAGGTATATGCGTTGCCCAGTTGTTTATGTTCTAGAAGTGCAATGGGCTTCATAATTAGTTTATTGGTATCTCTGCGGTAAATCTGCTCAGATACAACCAAACAGATTTACCGTTACTGCCACTTGGTCCTGTAAAATTACCACCAGATTACAAGGGGCATATGGCGGTGTAGTCTATATAGGACTCCGTGGCGATTTCGGTAGAATTACTGCAGGCGGTATGTGTGGTGGAATTACCTCCAGCATTTTGCTGATATTTTTTCCTCCAACCCCATAGTTCGGCGGTGCAGTAATGTGGCGTTAATGCAGTGGTAACTCGGTGTGCAAAGGGCATGTACCAAACTCTTTAATTAGCCTGTCTACTTATGTACGGGGCGCACGTGCTGTTGACTTTTGTTGTGCAAAGTCTGTTTTGCTCCAGGCAGAGCTCATTCTGGGAACCTGCACCGTGATCCTACAGCTCTGATGACCGAGTGTTTGCTGTGCTCAAAATGTCCTGCGTCTTTGAAAATACAAAGAAGTACTCCCCGGTGTATTGAGGCAGCTTGGTAGTACTTCTCACCCTTGGCTAAGCCATGCTAACAACATGCTAAAATGAAGGCATTAAGCTGTTACTGGGACACTCCGCATTGCATTATCGATTGTTCAGCTAATCACTTACAGGACGTGTTCATTTCTTGGCTGCGGGAGGTGTACCAGACAATGTGCACTCAGAGTCGGTCCACAGAAGTGCATCTCTCAGTGGAACGGAGTCATGGGGCCTCATTACGAGTTTGGAGGCAGCCATGCCCTTAATAAGGGCATGGCTCCCTCCAAAGTCGGGTCCGGGTTCCTTCAATGAGGAATTACTGGGCCATTCCAACCTTGGAGGACCCGGTAATTCCTCATTCAATGTACCCATCTCCATTCCCATTAGAGCCCCCATAGGGCTCAATGGGGAGGGAGCTAACAACGGGCCCTGTTAGCTCCCTGGTCCCTTCGCGGGACCCGCAAAGGACGTCTGGTCTGACCAGACTCCAGCGCGGGTCCCGCAAGGGGCCCTCGTAATAGGGTGGAAAGGGTTTAACGGCACCGGCACCTTTAAACCCATTCCGCCAGGGTCCTAATGAGGCCCATTTTTTTAAACCTACTTGCACTACCGCCAACCACACTTTGCACGGGTTCTGTATTAGGGATATTGCACCTGGCTACACTTTTAGAATATAAGAACTCAAGCTTTCAGATGTTTGTCCTCCGTTTGATTTGTCTAGTGCAAAGGTCTGCAACCTTTGGCTCTCCAGATGTTTTGGACTACAACTCCCATCACCCATATCCACCATAGTCAATGGTGAGGGATCATAGGAGTCATCGTCCAAAACATCTGGAGAGCCACAGGTTGCAGATCCCTGGTCTAGTGAAACAATTCTACTTGGTAGCCTCTAGATTTCGTCAGCCTGGTAAAGGCAGCCAAGCCTTTTCTGCGCTGGCATCCCAGCTCTGGAACTTATTTTCCCCTATGCACTAAGAATCATCTCACCTTTAGCCGATTTTTGAAATCACTGCTTTTCCCCATAATTCCCGTTGCTCGCCCCCTCTGCTACCCCTGGATCCCTCACTGCCAGTCAGAGCTAAGATGCCAATGTTGAACACGTGCAACAAAAACACCAACCCGTACCCAATGGCCATGCACACATGGGCTAAGAGCTGCTCAGCCTTTAGGGGAGTTGGACATTAGATTAGGGGCGCTGTGAGTTGAGGAGGGGTAAAGAGGTGGCATTCTGAATTTGACTCTGTGAAGTCACATTGGAACCTGGTTGTTGGGCTTTTGTGCACCTTTAGAATCAAGTCACTTTTTTGCTATGGGTATTTCTTCTGGAGTTCACCAGGGCAATGGTGTCACATATTGGCCCTCATTACAACACCGGCGCAATAGGGCTCTATGGGAATGGGGAAGGCGTTAAGGACGGTACCGTAAATTGCGGTACCGTACTTAGCACCAAGGTCCCTTTGCGGGTCCCTACTTTAACGGCTGGTCTAGACCAGCCCTTCAGGTTGGGTTCCGCAAAGGTACCTCGTAGTAAGGCGCTAAGTGTTTAACGGCGCCGCAGCATTTTACGGCGCCGTTAAACACTTAGCGCCAGGGTCGTAATGAGGCCCATTATGTGAGTAATGGATGATCTGCACTATTCATAACCTGTCCACCATCTCTCCATGAGTCAGGCAGGCTCCCTTCATTTAAGCAGAAAACTCAGACATATCCATCTAAAAATCCCCTCCCCCCTCCTCCCAGCAATGCACTGCACGCCATTAAGCCCAATTAAGTTTTGTTGCAATCCATTGATGAGAACAGGTGCAGGCTGTGTTGATGCTATCACTCGGTTTCCATTTGCATTGCACGAGGCCCCACAGAGCATCGCACATTTAAATGGTGGTGGATTTCAGTCCATAAACAGGCCGGATATGAAGAGAAAGAGGAGGCGTGTCACCGGCAGGGATGTTTACCAGGTGGGATGTTTGACCCTCGTCGCCGCCAGTGCTGTAGGAGGAATATTCAGCATTTCCTTGAGTGCAAATTCTAGTGCCCACCAATTTGAAAATACACAGTGTTATTCTGGATGGATTCTAATCAGCCAGGGGGGAAAAAGATGAGAGTCGCAGTGTGACGGATGAAATTCCGGGTTACCAGTACTGCAGGGGGGATAACGGTTTCTAAACCATCAATCAGCCCCACACATCTGATACATCAGAAGGGATCAGAAGAGAGTGGATTAAACAAGGATATAATTAAAATGATGAACCTCCTTGTCCAACTTTAGTAATGTGGGCAGAACGGCAGGCTTATCTCCTCTACTTCTTCTCCTTCTCTCATCTCTGTCTGTCTGCTATCCAGGAGTGATGTGCAACCAATGATCTCTGCCTTAATCCCAGTAAGACCGAGATTCTCCTCATCGGCACACCCGCTCCCTCCTTTCCTGTTACTCTCTGGCCGGCCTCTCTTGGCCCTCTTCCTGCTCCCACCTGTGAGGCTAAAAACCTTGGGGTCATCTTCGACACTTCACTCTCCTTCTCTCCTCACATCTCTGATGTCTCTAAGAAGTCACACTACCAGCTGCACCTCCTCAGATGTATTCTTCCTTTCCTCTCCTTCCCCCAGAAGCTCACTGTCTCCAGAGTTCTGGTTCTCTCTAGGCTTGACCACTGCAACAAATCTGCCTGCTTCGACTCTCCGCCCTCTGCAACTCATCCAGAACATGACTGCGAGACTTTCCCTTGGCCTCAAGCCCAGGGATCTCTCCAGGACTGAAATCTCTGCACTGGCTCTCAGTGGCTGTGAGGATTAAGTTCAAAACCCTCTGCATTGTCCACAAGGCCTTTGGGGCCGCAATACCTTCAACTCTCTGTTCCTAAATATCTTCCTTCTCGAGCTCTTCGCTCATCCGCCTCCAACTCCCTCAGGGTCAGTTGCTTCTCCAAGCAACGAGTTGATGGTAGATCTCTTTCTTCGGCTGGGCCTCCATCTGGAACAGCCTTCTTTCCTCCCTGAAACTCGAGGAGAACCATCTCTGGTTCCGGAAGCACCTCAAAACCTTCCGCTTTGCTTCTGCTTTCTCTCCTCCTCTCCCCTGCTGAACTCCTGTCTGAATCTGAAACTGCACTGGTCACCTGGCTACCCTCTGATCTCGGGCCCAGGTCCTCTCCCCCGCCAGTTGCACCCCTGCACTGCCTCCCTGGCATCCCCGCACTTGGGGACTGTTTTCTGTATCCCTACAGCCCTGTACCAGCACTTAACACCTGATGTCTGCACTTACCCTTGCACTGCTATCAGCTGGCCGCACTTTACTTATTGCTCTATTATTCTATTTATTTTACTGTCGTTCCCATGTACTGCACTGCCTCCTCCCCTTTCCCCCCGCATTTCTCCCCTTCCCCTGTACTTATGCAATCTCAATGTCACCTGGTCTAGTAAAATTGTTATCTCTGTCTTCCCTCTGTTCCCCCTCCCTTGCCTCGTCACACCTTGAAACACTTGTGTATAGGCACGTTATAAATGCCATATCATATCATATCATATCATAAAGGTTGTGGATCGTTGGTTATTTGCAGCACAGTGAAAATATAATTATTACCCAATGATAAAATGAGTGTTCAGCAAAGGGTGTATACAAATATCTACTTTATTATTATCACAACAGACCCTCTAATAACACTACTAACTAAAACCCACACTGTAAAGGAATCCAGCGAACAGACAGTTTCTAAGAAGGAAAAGGGATGCACTCTGTATAATGACATGAGTGTAGTTGGTATGGTAATAACCACAATAGTTTTTAAAATGATTCTTGGGTTTAGTAAAAATGTAGAAGGGGTCTTAAAATGTCTCTAGTGGACTTCTGGGAAGGACATGGGGCACAGAACCACAATCTACCTTTTGCTGTATTTGTTATTGGTGCTCAACAGGGTTGAGTCGGCTTCAGGGCGCTTTGCAGGCCTTTGCGACAGAATTTGAGACAGGAGTCAGCGGCAGGTATCAGGCAGCAAGAGGGTTCAGCAAACGAAGCTTGATGAACGGCTGTAGGCTGGCCTTCACGGCGACTCAGGGTCATGAATCGTCTCAGTGCTGATCGGCGGTTCTGAAGCACAGGTTGAGATGTCTTGGGTTTCTTTCAGAGACTGCGGCTTGACGGAAGCAGCTCGAGACTTGACAGCGGTCAGCGTTGCAGGTGGTTGCGGATCGAGGAACGAGAATGTCCTTTAAGGCGGAAGGCGGCAGATGCTTGTCATTGCACTTCTCCCAGATTCTTCAATGGGCTTGCGCCGTACTTTAAGGCAGATGGCCCTAAGCTTCGGAGTGTGTTGCAGGCAGCTGCCTCGTCCTCTGGTTTAGAGACATTCTGGCACTCCCTGTCCAGGAAGCCTGCTGCAAAGCCTAAGAGGGCAAGCTTTGTGCTGGCTAGGTACTGGTTCTGAAGCGGCTGGAGGGTTCTCTGAGTTCTTTTCTCCCTCTCTTTCCTGGGATATGTTAAGGGGAGGGCTCTTGTTTCCCTATTTGGATGCTCCTGGCCTTCCTTCACTGGGGAAGCTGCAAGGCAGACTGTACCTTCAGACAGAGTCCAAGGATGGGTTCTACTTGCTGCTTCTTGCAAAGTCTTCAGATGATCTCCCTAAAGAGGGGCACCAGCCCTCTTTTAAAGCCAAGTGGGCCCCAGTAATTGGTATAGGCTAAACCTACTTTAGGGAACCAATCCTGTGGTCCTTACCAACAATTTTTGGTATGCGTGAGGTCATAACCAGAGTGCTTTGCAACAGGATAGGGTTATGGGGTGAAACAGAAACAAGAGGTGTCCCAGAAACAATATGGCAGAAACCTCCAATCACACAGAAAGAGCTCTGGGCTCACTCCCTTGCGATACTAGACCTCACCCATCTTCCTGTCTGCTGTGATTAAAGAGTCTCTCTGGTTAATGGATCTCCCTGTGTGTTCCCTGATAAAAGCAGCAGGTCTCCCTTGAAGATACTGAGAGACCAGACTCTCTGGCTCCCTCAAACCAAATTCAGGTATCTAGCAGGGATGGCCAACTGCAACAAAAGACCCAGATCTGTCAGTTTGCTGCCATTGATATTAAGGGTGGGAGCTGACTTCAGGTTGACACAGTTACATATGAAAGGTTGTTGTGTTTCCTTTCTCCTTTGTTACCTTCTGCAGCAAGGCCCTGTGGGGGGCTGTTTGAAGTATGCTCTATTGGTATGTTAATCACTGCAGCTGCAGGGCCTAACAAAAGAGCAGGGCAGTTCCATGGTGCGTTTGTCAGTTAATCAGGCAGACCATGGCAGGGGGAATTTGGTCCCCCCACTTCCTGGAGATGACATAGTGTGCTCCTCTGCTGTCACATTCCAACTAATTATGACAGGGGCGGACAGTACCTGTAGGCAGTGTCCAGCCCGGAGTACACAGGTCTATGCTTTTGTTGTGGTGCAAGCATGGGAAAAATGTGTGCGGATTAGCCACACACATTTTCTGCCGAAAATGTGCAGAAAGTCATCGGATTTACCAGCAGACCATAGCTGGAGGTGAATCCTCCAATTTTCTGCCAAACTCATAGTTGGGAGGTGCAGTAATGCGGCGATAAAAGTATTACCACCGCATTTCTACAGCACCGGACAATTTGTAATGAGGCCCATATGTAAAGTGTCTATTTTCAGCACTGCGTGATGAGAGGTGATGTTCACTTCCTGGTTGCAAACGAAGATCTTGCCCCCATCGACCTCAGTCCAGCCATACTTGCTCATCCTCTTTTGGACTGGGAACTCTGTGAGATCACCCTTAACCTCCCCCAGAGGTTTTCCTCTACATGTGAGTACATTTTGTAGCCGAAAGACAGCGATCCTCTCCAATAATTCAAAGTTCTCACCCAGCGCTTGCCAACACGATTGAAGGTCTGCAGAAAGACCCCTGTGTGTAGGATCGATGTGATTGGCCATTATAATTATTATTTTTATCATTATTATTAGGGTCATTATTGAGCGAAGTCCTAACTTCAGGAAGAAGCGGAACGCTTTACAATCATAAGGGGAGCAATAAGGTTAGGGAGCATAGAAACAAGGGAGTGGGGAATCTAACAACAGGGGAGGGAGGGCAATAGTCAGCAATGGATCTATAACTAACATGGGGAGGAAACAGTGGGCATCAGATTACCCAGTCTCAGGTAAGCTTGAGAGTGGACGGTGTATGGACCTAGGTGTAAGGGAGGAGCCATAATGAAGCGGAGGGTCTTGAGCTCCTTCCTGAACTGTAGAAGCGAGGGGGTGAGTGGGTTGTTGATGGGGAGGAGGTTCCAGAGTCTTGGGGTGTAGACTGAGAAGGCCTGTCTTCTGTTTTTTTTCCTTCCTGCACCGGCAGAGTTCAAGTTTGTACATGTCTTTACTCCTAGTGGATCGTAGGCCATCAGAGATGCTGAGTTCGAAGTGAGTAAGCTTGGGGACATCAGGGTGACAGCCTTGTAGATGATGCAGCGGGATTTGAAAGTGTTAAAGGCTTGATCCGGGACCAGTGTAGTTCAATGAGGGTTGGAGTGATGTGGCCGAATTTGTGGAGTCCTTTGATGAGTTGTGCTGCAGCATGAAGGACGCACTTCAGGGGAGCCAGGGTAGTTCCCCTTCTAAATGGGCACTGCCACCATCTACGTGAGAGAGGATCAGGCTTGGGAAGCAGATCTGAAGTTGTTTTCTGAGATGAAGAGCTTGATTTTTCACAAGCCAGAAAGTTGGTACCAAGCCCTTTGTATTTTCCTTGCTATGCGCTGTTTGAAAGAGAGGCGTCTGTCGATGTTGAACCCAATGGTCTTGGCGCAGGTGGCCAGCTGGGGTGTGAATCCTGTGAGGTGCATAGCAGAGAGCCGGGTCTGGATGTCCGGCTGTTTGGTGTTGTTGGTCAGTAGTAGGAATTCAGTCTTGGAAGGGTTGAGCTGCAGGTAAGCACTGGACATCCGGTGCTTGAGGAGTCTCCTTGTTCCCACACATTCAGAGTGTAATATCCGTGTGAGGAAAGTGTAGCAGTACTTTCAGCAGCATCTGACTTATTACTGATGGTACAGTGTCTTCTGATCTCTGTGTTCTTTTTTAGGTTTATTTGACTATGGGTTGAGAAATGGCGGGGCGCATGGGGGTCACCCCATGATTAGAAAGCCCAAAAAGGAGAGCCAGATCAGCAAGCATAAAAGGGGCAGGCCACAGGGGATAGTGAGCAGAGAAACGAATGCACATGCTGCGCTGCTGATAATGGGCCGGAAGAAGGATGGCACTAATCAGGACCTGAGGGCTAAAAGTGGCCCGGAAAATGTTTTTTAATGTGGCCCCATATCACACTGTGTGAGCAATGTAGATAGCAAGAGCAAGGGATCCTCGTGGAGGTTCGCACTTGAACATAATTGGCAGCAAACAAATGGGTTGAAATGGTGAATTATAAAGCACTTGTGTCCCTGGGTAAAGATTAATACATAGTAAAACATGAAGAGAAAATGACACGTCAGACGTGTTAAAAATGAGGACTAACGTGGTGGACGCACAAATAGCCGTCAGGTCGGTCAACTTGTCCACTAGACTCAGATTGGTAGAATTCAAGATTTTACACCGGCTATACTACTCCAGAACTATGTAAAATGGGTAGGGTGGAGAACGATGTGTGTCCGGAGTGCATGAGCGAAGTGGGGTCTTTCTTCCACATGATCTGGACTTGCCCCAAAATCTGGTTGTATTGGGAAAAGATCCTGCGTAATCTATGGAAGTTGGAGGGGTTCGAGATACCGAGACCATATTGCTCATACTGGGCAGTGCAGTGAGTTGGGGGCGTGGGGGGCAAGCAACTAATGAGCCCGGGATTACCTTTGGCCAGGAGGGACTTGGCCACAAAGTGGGGGATGGAAGAATGGCCGGCGGTGGCCATGTGGAGGGAGGGCATGGACCATTGTAGGTCTCTCGAAGCCATAGTGTACAGGCGTAGAGGCTGTCTGGGGACATTTCAAAAGATCTGGGGGAGGCGGGACATGGTGGGATGAACGGGTGGAAGGAAAAGGGGCTGGATGCGTGGATTTATGGTGAGTGGAAGGGGAAGCCCGGGGCAAACTGGATGAGATGTGCATTCTGTCAGGATGTTTTGTTGCATTATTGCTTTTGTTTCAGTCAATAAAAAAAGAGTTATAAAAAAAAGATTGAGGACTAATGTACTGGAAGCTTTATCACAAATTATTTACTTCAAATCGAGGTGGGGGTGGAGGAGAAATGGCAGGAGAAGCAGAAACTCCAGATAGAAGAGGCGCGTGGTGTGGAGGTGCACCAGGAACCACAGCTCCCTGTAGGCCATCCGTCCACTGGAACTGGCACCACGCAAGCACTGGTACATTGGCCCGTCTTTGGCGCAAGTCCTCACGCAATGCCCCAGAGTGGACAGATCCCAAGAGTTTGCCCACGTTGGCTCTACATTGCGCGCAGGCTGATACGACTTCAGCACGGGATCCCAGAAAAGGGAGGAGTGGGGGCACACCATCAACAATAACAATATTTGGCGCTATCTGATGCTTTTTGTGACTATAATTCTCAGATACTTGTAATGATAGTAATTAAAAAAATACTGTGCCACAGCTAAAGAAATAAACAATTAGACTGTTCTCAGAAGTCTACACAATATCACGAACCTCTGCATTGGTCCAGCTGTCTACCTATCTTTTCAGGGAATACCGAGTAACGAGTATGCAATGTGTGGCCCCTGACTTCTTGACTTGACTAGTGAAATCTGCGATGGCCGCTGGTGTGGGGGCTTGAATGAGCGCAGTGGTGAAAAGCGGGACTGTGATATGCGGCTGCCCAGACCCATGGTGGTTCCACCTTGTGGAAAGTTTCTCCTCTTGGGTCGCTCTTGCTGAGAGGCCCAGAACTTGAAGCTCGGGCATGAAAATGATCTGTGCCAACCTGCACTCAACTACACTCAATATGCGACGAGTGTCCTCGCAGACGCCCTGTGTGCTTTCACTTAAAAAACATTGAAATGTTTCAAAATGTATGGACTATGACATGTGAAATTAGAATGTTCGGTACTGAAATAAAGGCACTGATTCATGGAATTATTTGCGTGTAAAACGCGGATTTGCGTGCCATTCTTTCCATAAATCCCTGTTCGATGTATGGGGATTTGATTTGCGGGCAGGATGGCACACACATCCTGGTTTCACACGCAAATAATTCCATGAACCAGGGCCAAAATGTTATGCCTGAATGCGACTTTCAGATTAAAAGCACGTTTTTAGTACCTTGTAAATGTACCAGAAATGAAGAAAGCTTCCTGAAGTGTGAAACATACATCCATGATTTCAACACGTGACTGCATGGCACGTGTGGGCAAGTGCCAACGACGAGTATGCTCGTCGTTTTTGCATCGACTTGTGTAATAGCCTGTCAGTTAAGGGGTTAAACGGGGGTAACTTCAGTAATGTTCATGAGCAAGAGGCAGGGGGGTCAAATAGGGCTCACCTCTTGATGCCCTGGCAATCCACTGGCAGGAAGCCCGCATTACGTGGTAAGGCCTTTTGGTGACACTGCGCAAAAAAGGTCTTTTGAGGTAAAACAGCTCTCAAGTGCCAATTTGCGTGCCCGCACAGCAGCGATTTGTGCTGCTTTTCTGAGCAGCATTATTCAAATCACAGGCTTCGAGAGGCTCAAAGCATGTTATCAGAATTCTACCTTTTTCATCTGCCGTCTGATTTATCTGTAATCAATAAAGGACCTCAAAGTCCTGCAACATCTGCACACATCATATCTTTTTTTTAACTTTATTTGTCATAGGGAGTTACATTGGAGCAGACACGCATCATAGACTTTTCATAGAACCTCAAATACAATTGTGACATATTGTGTATATTTAACAATAAACATAGTGTGTTATGGAATTATCAGGGGCGTGGAGTCTTCTTCTGGTAACAAGTTACATAGATATAGCCGGAATAGGGACCAAATATCTTTGGGTCGACAAGTCGATGGGACAGTAAGTCCAAATTGTTCCTCGATTTCATTTATCATTGACAGGTCCTTAAGGAAGTCGGCTCGGCTGGGTCTCCCCGTGGACGTCCAGCATTTCAAGATACATTGTTGTGCAATAACATATGAGATCTTGAACAGCAGCCTAGTGGTCTCAGCCACCTTACCGATATCCCCTAACAGGTATTTTAGTGGGGATAGGGATGCAGGAATTGCTGTGATTTTCTCTAGGAGTTCTGCAACCTCTTCCCAGAATTCCATAACCAGGGGACAGGCCCAGTACATGTGGTATGCGTCTGCGTTTGGTGTATTACATTTTAGGCATCTACCCGTACAGCACCCACGAATTTGGCCAACTTGGCCGGGGCATAGTGAAGTTGTTTCAGTATCTTAAATTGAATTAGCCTTAGCCCCAAATTCATGGACACATTTCTGGTGAGTTCACAGCATCAGAGCCACAGAGTTTAATTTATGTCAATGCCCAAGTTACATTCCCAAGCCTCTTTTATGGTGTTGCATGAGGTGGAGTGTGACTGCACCAAGGTGTATAGCCTCGAGACCCCTTTCCTTTGCCCCCGGTAGTCATCATGGCTCTTATGCATTCATGAGTTGGGGGCTCCAAGGGAAATGATGGCCATTTAGCAGCAAATGTGGCCTTCATTCGGTGGCATTGAAAGCGCTTGAGCTGCCCACCTCCCACCCTCTCAACGAAGTCCCTAAGTTCACAGTATGTACCCCCTGGAAACATATTGCGCATTTTTAATTGTTTGTTCAGGTCCCATGACTCCTGTAGCGCCCTGTCAAATGTAGGTGCAATATTGGGGAAGTTCCACAGGGGAATGTCCGTCTCTTATGGGGTCTCCAGACCAATTCTCTTGTATATTTTGAACCATGCATGTGCAGTGGAGCTTACCGGATCAAATTCACAGGAGTCTTTATGTTTAGATCCGAAAATAACTGAATGTATATCGATGGGGGAAGCAGCATGTTTCTCTAAAGGGATATGCGTGGCTGTGTCATCTGGGTCAAACCAGTGTTTTGCGAATTGCGCCTGAGACGCCAAATAGTATAGCTCAAAGTCGGGAGCGGAAATGCTGCCACTCGAGAATGGTCCCACCATTTCGGCCCAACCGACCTGGCCGTCTTTCCGCCCCACGCAAAGGAGGTGGCAAGTGACTGTAGTTTTGCAAAAAAGGCCTTCCCAGGCCAGACTGGAATGTTACCAAAATAGTATAGTATTTTGGGGAGTACCACCATCTTAAGGAGGGCCACCCGACCATAGAGGGAAATGGGGAGGTTGGCCCACAGTTGTTATTTAATAGTTAGAGTCTGCAGTATTTCCCTGTGGTTTTGCATATAGAGTGTATGTTTGTCCTTGGATACCATTATTCCCAGGTAGCGAACCTGTGTGGGGGCCCATTTAAACCTGCTAATCATTGACAGGTCTCCGGTGTTAGATGTCAGCGGGAACAATTCAGATTCGGACACATTAATCCTATATCCGGAGTAGTCAGAGAATGTATGTATGTCCATCATGATGGGTTCAATGTTTTCTTGTGGGTTGCGGATGTATAACAGGGTATCGTCTGCATAAAGGGATATTATTTGCGGGGTCCCATCTTCCTGAGTCCTCTATGGGAATGGTTCTTACATACGTATTCCGCCATAGGTTCAATGGTGAGTGCAAATAGGATGGGAGAGAAGGGGCATCCCTGTCGGGTACCTCTATTTAACGTGAATTTCGATGAAACAGTGCTGTTTGTGAGGATTCTGGCCGCTGTGTTTGTGTACAGTAGGCGAACGCTCTTGACAAAGTATTGGCCCAGCCCAAATCGTTCCAGAACCAGAAATAGATCGGACCAGGAAACTGAGTCGAAAGCCTTTTCGGCGTCTAGTGCTGCGATGACTGCATTCGCCTTCGGGTCGATTTGTGCCATCACACCAAAGAGGCGTCTCAAATTTAAAGCTGTAGATCGAGTGAGGATGAAGCCGGCCTGGTCGGGATGTACCAGGATGGGCATGTATGGTAAGAGCCTAGTGGCAAGGACCTTGGTGAAAATCTTTGCGTCCGTGTTAATCAGGGTGAGGGGTCTATGTGATGCGGCGGGGTTTAAGGAGGACTGTAATGACCACCTCGCGCATGGATTCGGGGAGTGTGCCACAGTCCATTGCCTCCTCCCAAACCTTCAGTAGTACAGGAGCCAATTTGTCATAAAATTCTTTATATAGTTCGGCTCCCAGGCCATCCAGGCCAGGGGCCCTGCCGTAGGTCAGCGCTTTGATCGCGTTGATGATTTCCTCAAGTGTGATGGGCATATCTGGTATATTACGTGTGGTGTAAGGGTTGGGAGATCTAATTCATCCAAGTATCTAGTTATTTCTTCCTTGGATTTCCTGTTGCGGTTAGCATATAGGGATGCATAGAAGTCAGCAAATGTTGCGTTGATATCCTGTTACCGGTTCACTATCCTCCCTTGGGTTGTTTGGATACTGGAGATGGGGTTACAGTAGCTCTCAGCCTTTAGCATATTGGCCAGGAACTTGCCAGCTTTATTGCTTTCCCCGTATCTGCGGGCTCGTGTTGGGGTGGCCATATATAGGACTTCCCTATCTGCAAGTTTATTGAATTTGTTCAGTATTGTATGTGTATCGGAAAGGGTCTCTTTGCTATGTGTGGTGCTATCGTCAGCTTCAAGTATGTCTAGTTTTGCTTCACCAGTGTCTAATTCCCTCCTGATGGTTTTTAATAGCCCAGTGGACTTTGCAAGGATAACAACACAAATCCACACCTTGAATGCTTCCCATAGAGTGGCGTAGCTGTTCACCGTTCCCACATTTAATTCAAGAAACTCTTCAATTTCAATGTGAAGTGCCTCGCAGACGTGGGGATCTCTGAGCAGTGTAGGTGGCATCCTCCATCGTTTAGCAGGTGGTGTGGTGTAATGGAAAGCTAGGGTGAGTGTTATTGGGGAGTGGTCCGAGAGGGTACATGGGTGAATCTCACAGCCGGTCGTTGCATCTGAGAGACAAGAGTCGATGAGCCAATAGTCTATGTTTGAGTGTGAATCATGTACGGATGAATAGTAAGTAAACTTCTTGCCCTGTGGGTGCACACATCATATCTGACACCATGTTTTAAATGTTTGCATATGATATATCTCCAACTACGGCAAATATGCTCCTCCGAGTATTATATTCTCCATTTGGGTAAATGTGACTTTAGTGCCACGACATGCCATCCTGTCTTTACAAATATATAAGGATGACTGTGCCCCATGGACTGGGCATACACACAGCTCCACAAGCACAGAATGTCTTACCCCCTGATCCAACTTCGCTTCTTAGAGTCTTCTAGTGTAAACATCTTTGATGCTCCTGTATTTTTGGTGTGACAGATGTCACAGCTATCCTCACATCCAAATCCTGAGGTTGTACAAATGAGTATCTATGATTCATGGTCACAAACAAAGTAAAGTTAGAGTGACTGTTACAAAAGATGGAATGAGCACCAAGCCCGTTGTGATTAATTCAAGAATGCAACTCTTTTTTCAAAAATCACAAACATGTTTGTCAAATGCAAAGATCTGAGGTCCTGCTTATGTTCCGAGCATGCGCATTGGTTTCATGCAAAGCAGCCAGGAACACTCGTTTGAGATATTTGTTGCTTCCTCCTTTGTGATAGGGATCATTTGAAAGATTACAATAGCAGTGTACCAGCCTGTCCCTCTTGGAATGATAACCTCTTATCAGAAAATAATGTATATGATTATGATTATGAAATAAAATAAAATAAAATAAATTCTAGGATTTTTTACTGTGCAAGTGTCATTTTCCTGGTATGAGTACAATACATACCGGAAGTGATTATCAGCAATCAAAATGGTAACATATAGGAAATTGCCAGTTACAATATTAGTACAATTAATGTACTTTTAAAAAATAACTTATTTTGCTGATAATACGCATTATATTGTCTCTCAAAGACTCATTCCTTGGAAAGTGACATACTCTGAGCTTTCTGTTTCATCCATGTGCAACAAGGCAATGTTTAAGTTTGAGTGCTAGGTACTGATTGGTGGTAGTGTTACTGAACCCATGCATTTTTACAATATCCACTATAGAGAATAACAATCACAGTCGTGTAGCATGCCACTTGCTCCTCGGATGCCTTAACTCCAGCTTCTCATCTGTGTCGCCCTCATCTTCCCCTTATGAACAATAAACCCTCATTGTGATGGCAGAATTCCTGTACGGCACACAATGACAAAGTATTCTTTTTATTTTTGTATCGTTTCTTCCCCAGTTTTTGTCCCACTTTTTCTTACACCGGATCAACTGGCTCCCTACTTGTTCTCATCTTTGGGCTGTTGTACGGTCCCCTTCAGGGGGTGGGGATGCCTCTTTCATCTGTAAATGTGTTGTTGTTAGTCATTTCTTTTTTTAAACTGTAAGTTCCAAACATAACACAGGACAGAAAAACATAAGAAGATTGGGTGGTTTTACAGGGTACACAGAGATGTTGAAGATTTGTGGTAAAAGAAAAATCACACAAATGAGGTACGTTCGGTAGAGAATCAAGCCATCAACCCACTCCCCCAGCCCACCCTCTGCCATTTCCCCTATAGTTTCATACTCTTTTCAGGGCATCCCCTTGCATTGTATGTTCTCTTTTCCAGGGCCTTGCACGTGTTCATTTCATAGATGTACTTATTCAACCAAGGGCGTTCCGTTACCCCCCACAAAGATGCAATAATCTGCTTCATCTGTCCAACAGAAGAAGATACAAACATTTTCTCATATCTAGCAAAAGCAGTTCATCCCCACACCCTCAGAAGTAGGAATTTAGGGTCTCCCGGTCCCACAGCAATAGTGATTTTATCAAGACATTTCTTCCAAAAGCAGTGGATCTGAGGACATTCCCAAAGAGTATGCAGAAAGGTACCCTCCATCCCACCACATCTGAGACAACCAGCGTGATCAGCATGATCCCATCGGAACAGCACAATGTGAGAATAGTAGACTCGGTGGAATACCTTAAGTTGAATCAGCTGTATCCTAGCTGAGATACCAATTTCCCTCGGGAACATCAACACCTTCACCAATTCCCCAGATTCAAGGGGGCCACATCCCTTTCCCATCTTGCCTTGAGGTTAGACAATTCTTTAGTCCCAAATGCGGTGATGGCCTGGTATGAAGTAGAGATGACTTTCGATTGGATACGGTACAGGAGGAGATTTGCCTCCAATGGAGAGCGTAGTGGGATATCTTCCAATACTTAGAATTGGGCATTCAAGGCATGTGCTATCTGCATATAATGATACCCTTCAGTACCTCGAAGAGTGAACGCCACTCACAACTCTTCAAAAGGCATCACTTTACCCTCCTTCAACCCACTCGAGAGATATAGAACATTGGGCCTCATTACAACCCTGGCGTTAAGGGGTTAACGGCGCCGTAAAAGGCTGCGGCGCCGTTAAACCCTTAACGCCAGATTCACACTTTACGCTACTACACGCTAAGCGACCTTGGTGCTAATTATGGCACCGTAATTTACGGTGCCGTAATTAGCGCCTTCCCCATTCCCATTGTGCCCTATGGGCAAAAAATGGGAATGGGGAAGGGGCCATGGTGAATAGGGAATTACCGCCCCGCCAACCTTGTAATGGGGCGGTAATTCCGCCATCCACCATGGCGGAATCCGGCATGGACCATGGTGCTAATAGCACCATGGTCCACCGCCAGGGTCGTAATGAGGCCCATTGTATTTTTCCCAAGCCCTTAAATGGCCAATTGTATTAATTTCAGGCATATGTCAATTTCACTGCAGTGGTTGTTTTAGGATTGCCCTACCTCGCCACCCAATGTGACGATGGGTTTCCCCCCACACCCGCATTATATGCTGCATTATGGCCACCAGCAGTAGTCTCTCTGGACCGCTATACAAAACATGGGTAGAGGGCAAACCACACATCCACCTCCAGTTGGCTCTAACATGCAGGAGTGCAGGGTCTCCATAGAGCCAGTCATTTACAGTCGCCAGCTGACCAGCCCAGTAATATCCCCAGAGGTTGGGTAGCCTGATGCCCCCTTCCCAGACCAAGGGCTGCAGTGTCACCAGGGTGAAACAGGGCTGGCCACTCCCTTATCCCCCACAGCAGACTTCAGAGTTTGCCGTCAATCTTGCCAAACTCTGTTCTAGAGATCTGAAGTGGGGTATTTTGGAGTATGTATAAGTACCGAACCCTCTGCTGCAAAACCCATACAGGCCAAGGGCGTGTGCTGTGCGCTGCAGGACCACAGAGCATGCTGCTTGAGTCCACGTCTACGTGCTACACTACGCTCAACGCTGTTGCGTTAAAAGCCACATACCAAACCCTCTGCGGCTAAGACTGTGCAGGCCAAGGGCGGGATGTTGTGCGCCGCAGGTCTGCCGAGCACCGGGCTCGAATCAACATCTACGTTCTATACTATGCTCGACGCTGCTGCATTAAAAACCACGTACTGAACCCTCTGCGGCTAAGCCTGCGAAGGCCAAGGGCGCAGTGCTGTGCACAGCAGGTCCGCAGAGCATGCTGCTCAAATCCACATTTATGTTCTACACTATGCTCGGTGCTGTTGCATTAAAAGCCATGCAACCAACCCTCTGCGGCAAAGCCCATGCAGGCCAAGAGCACAGTGTTGTGCACTGCAGGTCTGAAGAGCACCCTGCTGAAATCCACGTCTACGTTCTACACTACACTCGATGCTGCTGCGTTAAAAGCCAAGTAACAAACCCTCTGCAACAAAGCCCATGTAGACCAATGGTGCAGTGGTGTGCGCCGCAGAGCACACTGCTTGAATCCACATCTACGTTCTACACTACACTCGACGCCGCTGCGTTAAAATCCACGTACCGAACTATCTGCTGCAAAGCCTGCGCAGTCTAAGGGTACGGTGATGTGCGCCGCAGGTTCGCAGAGCACGCTGCTTGAATCCACGTCTATGTTCAACACTGCGCTCGACTCTGCTGCGTTAAAAGCCACATACCAATCTCACTGTGGCAAAGCCAGCGCAGGCCATGGGCACAGTGTTGTGTGACGCAGGTTTTAGGTACCGCACAATGGAGCCACAGATCTCGTCTGCTATGCTCCTCGCCATGCAATCTCAGCTGAACCACTCTGCTGTGTACTTGTAACAACCCCAAACAGACCTGAGACCATAGTCGGAAAACCCAAGAACCTCTACGACACACTTATCACTCTGGCAGCATGGCAACTGGAGCCCTCAAAGTAATCCCCAAAATTGCACCAAACTCTCCCACTTTTATTAGAATGAAGGTAAGCAGAGGCACCAGAGCCTTCTTGGCATCCTGAGGCTGCCCCTTCCACCCCCAAGCCCCAGCATTATCACGCTCTCCTGTACGCTAGACATACCAGTTCCTGCACCCTCTTATTTCCTCCCATTGGCACTGCTCACACCCCTCCCCACCAGTAGAGAATCCGACACTGAAGCGATTACCCCCACCACTGCCAGACATCCTAAAACCAGATACTTTATTTGTATAGCACGCCGGGCCCAAGGGCATCTGGGGATACGTCGAACACCAGCAAGAAAGTGACGCATGCCTACTCTGCAAACATAGACAGACATACCCAGACTTTTACGACCCTGGCGGTAAGTGAAAAACGATGCCGGTAAAGGATTACCGGCATCGCTTACCGATAGGTCCGATTACGATCCGAGTAAGTGCAATTAGCGGCACCGTAGTTAACGGTGCCGCTAACAGCACCAAGGGCGCGGGCACGCGACCCCCCATGCCGGAAATAGCGGCATGGCGCAAATTGGGGAACATCACAAGTCAAGCAGACATGCTCTTAACGCCCTTGCGAAGACCTTACCGCCATGGTGCAAATACCGCCATCGCGGACCAACCATAAATGGCCATGTGCAGTGTTCCCAGCTGCCACAGGTGCACACAATCAGCACAGGTGGAGGCAATACAGACTCACCAAAGAGCACACCCCACCCCTTCCCACACCCAGTCACACTCCACAATGATTCCAATAGGACTAGCAATGTTGGGGCTGGAGGACCTGATTGCAATGCAAGTGCTACAACAACAGGCAGCACAGAGGAGATGCAGGAGTAGAAGGAGGGCAAGGCAGGGCCAGCAAGCCCCACCAGCACAGCCAATGCCACCACGCAGGCAGCCCCCAATCCCACGCATCAGAGCCAGTCCATTCAACCTAACCCCTGAGCAGATCCACACCCTTTACCGTCTGGACCGGAACACCATCACCACCATCGTGGACATGATACACAACGACATCGTCAGCATGATAGAAACACCCACCGCCACCCCCCTACTGAAGGTAGTGTCTGTGCTCCACCTCCTGGCCACAGGCACCTACCAGCACACAGTGGGGCACTTGCATGGCATTTCACAACCATTATTCTCACGTACGCTGATCCAAGTGCTCGATGCCCTCCTCAAGCACACAGACGACCACATTTCCTTACCACGGTCTGCCCAGGAGATTGCAAACACCAAAGTGGGTTTCCATGCACTCGCCGGCACACCTGGTTGCATTGGTGCCATCGACTGTACCCATGTGGAATTGGTGGTCCCACATGCCATTGGGGTAGCGTACCGCCAACGTAAGCTATTCCACTCAATCAACGTGCAAATGGTATGCGACTCCAACAGGATCATCACACATTGTTGTGCCCGATTTCCCGGATCAACCCATGATTCAATGCTCCTGCGTAACTCCACAATACCACGCTACATGGAGCGACATGCAGGGCAAAGATCCTGGCTTCTCGGTGAGTTGCATGTTAGGCTCATGAAAATGCAATGTGGGTAGGTGATTGGGGGGGAGAAGCATACTTTACCTGGCTGAAAGGGGGGCGAGAGATGCATACTTTACCTGGCTGAAAGGGGGGGAGAGATGCATACTTTACCTGGCTGAAGGGGGGGGGGAGAGATGCATACTTTACCAGGCTGAAAGGGGGGGAGATGCATACTTTACCTGGCTGCGAGTACCATAGGCAATGGAGCCAGCTCATACCCTGAAGCAGCCCAAACTTTAGATGACACCTGAACACATAATGCCCGATGTAAGCAGCCCTACCATGTGAATGAAGGTGTGTCCCAACCATGACACAACCATCTGCAAGTGCACTGTACTGAATCGGACCGCATCCACCTCAAAGAAATGCACCTACATGCAATGGCTTCAGACAATACACGGCACCAAACACCATCAACTGAAAGGCCAGTCCCCCATAACTGCGCACAACGGAGGCACATGACGGACATAAACATCAATACACCACTACACAGACACAGAGGCCAAAATAAATTGCATAACAACATTTGTAGTGCTCAGTGAGGTCATCATGAGGCTGACAGCAATGTTGCCATGATGAGTGCATTGATATCACTGTACATCTGCCAGATCACCAAAACAACCGCTATGGACTAACACAGTGGATGGGCACTCACAAGGCACTGGACCCCCCTGCATACACTGGTTGATGGCCTGCAAAACAGTCCATGAGAGGAATACACATATACCGGTCACATAGTGTGACTCCATTTGTGCATGTAAATGTGGTACAAAGTAAGAGATGAATGCATGCCATGCTGGCACGTCATGATTTGAAGTTTGATATCATGACTGACACATACATTGTTGCCCACATACAGGTGATGCAGGCTATCCCTTGAAGAGGTGGCTCCTTACCCCAGTCCGAAACCCACAGAACCAGCACGAGGAGGACTATAATCGTGCACATACACGAACCCGTGTGGTGATTGAGCAGACATTTGGCCTCTTGAAGGCACGGTTTCGCTGCCTCAGCAGGTCTGGTGGGGCACTCCTGTACCGACATGAGAAGGTGGCGAAGATCGTCATGGCATGTGTAATGCTGCACAATATGTGCATCAGACGAAATGTGCCCCTGTCCCCTGACGCTGAACTGCAACCACCTGACAATAAAGATGAGGAGGGTGCAGATGGGGCAGCACCTCAGGGAGGAGGCGATGCACACGAGGGACGTGCCATCCGTCAAACTCTCATTAACCAATGCTTCTAGCACACACGGATGGTGTGTGTCACATGGAGATAGCACTTGGGGCACTGTGTGTGTCTGGAACATGCACACTGTGGGCTGTTTACCAATAAAGCACACATACGCATTGAGCAATGTCCACACATGTGATTTGTGCACAGGCAAAAAGTGTATTGAAAATGTGATTTGAATTAACACACCCACTCCCTCCTCCCCCCTCAACTCCCCAACACACCCACTCCCCCCTCCCCTCTCAACTCCCCAATACACCCACTCCCCCCTCCCCGCTCAACTCCCCAACACACCCACTCCCCCCTCCCCCCTCAACTCCCCGCAAAAGTGTGTGGATGCCTGTGGTGACGTGCATAATGTGTGATTGTTCCACTGGGCGGCCTCTATTGGCAGCCCCCTCTCCCGGCCCCTGGGGCACCCCTGCCTGAACTCCGCAGGTTCCTGCCCGATCTGCGGACAGGGCTGCTTGGGGTCGAACTGGCAGCGGAGGAGGTACTTGACTGTTCACGAGGACGCATATCCCTCATGGTTTGAACGAGCTCCGAGAGCATGTGCCGCACCGCGGCGAGTTCTGCACAGATATCCTTGGTGGAGGATTGTATGGCTGCCTTCACAGTATCTGCACATTGGTGCATTTCCACCCTTGCACCTCCACATTCGGCCACATGCTGAGTCAGGAGTGAGGACAGTTGGTGTTGGCGCGTGATGATTTGGTCCAGCGACTCTTGGTTTTTTTGGGCAATGGATATTGCCAGTGGCGTGTCGATAGTGCTGCTCCCCTCCTGCACATCTTCCACTGGGCATGGAGTGGCTGGCCATGAGTCATCAGGGGATTGCCCCTGTGTGCCATCATCATGCTGGCTGCATGGGGACAGGTAGGGGGAATGAGGGTGGGCAGTGGAGGGACATACTACAACATCAGCATCCTCCACATCACTATCCGAGCTAGCTGCAATGGCAGCAGTCTCCCCAATCGTGCTGCTTCCTGCAGACACAGTCCCTTCAGTGGGCACCAGTTGATGGATGTCTGTTGCTGGTGGTACCGTGGTGCTCGCCTTGGTGATTATCAGTGCCCTGGCCTGTGTTGTGCCCGTAGATTTTGGCTGCTGTGGTTTTTGTTTTTGTCCAGCAGAGGTGGAGGGTTGGTGTGGTGGTACTTCGGGCCTGGCCTTCCTGGCAGGTGTGGTGCCAGTGTCTTCATCGCCAAGGTCTGAATGAGAGCCTGTAGTGAAGCAAAGGAGGGAAAGTGTTATTGATGGGTCTGCGGACATTGAGCAGGCATTGTGATGACTGCCATCATTTTGATAACTAGATGGTGCACATTGGAGGCAGTGACATACATGTTGTCTCCCTTTTGGGTGGAAGAAGCATGGAGGAATGCGGGTGCCTACAGTAAGGGTGTGCATACTGCATGTGTACAGGGTGGAGGTTAAAAATGCCTGTAGGCAGTCTTCTGCTGATGTGTCGCGTTAACCCTATTAGGCAATATTGCGCTTAACATGATTCTGGACTTCAGTAAGTTTGGCATGGCTTGATTTAAGGCACCTACCTGCGTCACCTGATGTCGGGGCTCCTCTCTCCATTTCTCCGACCCCCTCAATGCTCTTGATGCCAATGGTTGTGGCACATATCTCCTCCCACGGCTGCAATTTTATCGGTGACTCTGCTCCTCCACCAGTTGCCATGCCCAGGTTTCTGTTAGCAGACAGTATACTCCTTACGCGGAGCCGGAGATCGTCCCACCTTTTCCGGCACTGTCTTGCGTTGCGGGGTGTTGTGCCAACTGCACTGACCCGCTGTGCTACTATGGCCCATATGGCCTTCTTCCGTGCTATCGCCGGTCTGGTCATCTCTGTTGAGAATACGACATCAGCGTTTTTCTGTAGGGTTTCGGCCAACATGTTGAGCTCCTCCCTAGTGAAGCACTCCTGCCGCAGCCGATTGCAACTTTTTTTAACAACTTACGGCATTCTGACGATGGGTGGATGTAGGTGAAGGTATGTGGCGAGTCTGGGGGTCAGATGTCCACTGGTTGCAGAGGATGGCAATGGATCGTGTTTTTAAAGATGGCTGCCGTGCTCTTTCCCGTTCCGTTGCGATGACGCAACTTCCGGATCCGCTTATTTACGTTCACCACTAATAGCGGTCACCGCTATTTGCGGTGATCGCTAATATCGGTGGGAGGGGTGGCGGTAGTGCACCTTGCACGGCATACGATGCCGGTAGGTGCCATTTTTGGGACATTACTGGCATGACGCTGATTACATTACCGGCATGGTGCAATGCACGTGCCCGAGAGGTCGTAATGTACCG
This sequence comes from Ambystoma mexicanum, assembly GCF_040938575.1. Classification (NCBI taxonomy): domain Eukaryota; kingdom Metazoa; phylum Chordata; class Amphibia; order Caudata; family Ambystomatidae; genus Ambystoma; species Ambystoma mexicanum. The sequence goes on from NC_090931.1 coordinate 110,685,762, forward strand.
CTTTTAACGGTTTCTGGCCAGCACGGACACGTTAGTTGCGCCATGCCGGTAATGTCCATTACTTACCGCCAGGGTCGTAATGAGGCCCATTGACTCCACCCTTTATCCCATCAATCCAAGTCCACAAACAACACGGGAGACACATGCCCAGGGTTCTATGCTAAATGTTGATATTCCTGCTATGCCAAATGCTCTCATTCCTACTGCCCAAAGTGCCTTGCAAAATGCTGTTACTCATACCGCCCAGTGTGATTTGCCAAATGCTATTACTCATACCGCCCAGTATGCTATGCAAAACATTGGTACTCCTACCACCCAATGTGCTATGCCAAATGCTGTTATTCCCACAGACCAGTGTGCTATGCCAAATGATGTTACTCCCATATCCCATTGTGCTATGCCAAATGTTGTTTTTCCTACCGCGCTTTCTGCTATGCCTAATGTTGTTACTCCTATAGCCCAGTGTCAAAATGTTGTTACTCCTACAGCCTAGAACCCAAATGCCTCTGCCTCACCTACATACACAACCCAAGCCTCTGTACACTCCACCACAAATACATGCACCAGAGTACTGTCCCGCCGCCCCTTAATTATGCCCTCACCCTCCTAGCCCATGCCCTGGACGTCAATGACCTGCTCAACTCCCACAACCTTCATGCCCTAGCTGTTTCTGAAACCTGGCTACAGGAGGCCTCTGGCCCTGCACTATCGCTAGCCGTCCCCACTGGCTACACTATCTATCGACAGGACTGCCCCAATGCCAGAGGTGGAGGTATAGCTCTCGTAGCCAAGGAGACCTTTCTCTTCCGTAAAATCAACTCCTCCCTAGAAGGCAATGAGACATGTTATCTCTCAATATAGCCATAACTCCCACCTGCACCATCACACACCACATCATCTACCGCCCCGTGCCGTTATCAAGCATCCAGAAAAACCTCCTCCATCTCCTCAATGACAACCTTAAGAAATCCTCCAAAATCAACCTATTATGCGACCTGAACTTAGGCTTCAATGACCTTGAAGATTTGCAAGCCAATACTGTCGATGAAACTCTAGACACCCTAGGATTCACACATCGCATCACCAGCCACATGCATAACAAAGGCTGAAGACTGGATTGGATAGCGGACTTCAACTGTCAGTCATCCATCACATCCAACTCCCCATGCCCATGGTCAGACCACCATACCAACCACTTCTCCATCCCTCATCCCAAGAAACACAAGTCCGTTACCACCTCACAACCACCAGCACTAGCACACAGTTCAAGAAAGCTGACAAAAGACAACCTCATCTCCTTCCTAGACACTCCGGAATTCAAACCCCCATTCTCCAAGGATCCTAACACACTGGCAGTCCTATACAACACCATGTTGTAGCAGACTGTTGATACCATTGCCCCCCACACAGCAAGGAAAGCAAAGCCCATCAGGCACACCAGCCCTTGGTACACCCCTGAGCTACTCGAACTACGAAACAAAAGCCCAGTCTGCTTGGATAAATAAAAACACTGACCCCGCTCTAAGAATATTCGCCAAAGCGTCCAGAGTCTACAAACAGGCAATCATGTCAGCCAAATCCACTTGCTTCAATACTAGGATCACCAATGCCAAATCAGATGTCAGGGACATTTTCTCTATATTCAGGAGACTTCAGACCCCAGTCCTCGCTCCTCAATCTATCATCAAAGATGAAACATGGTGCACCAACATTCAAACCGCCATTAGGGGCAAAATAGACTTACTCAATATTAAACACGCACCAACCAAAATATACTAAGTTCATCCCACCTCACAACAGCAGCCCTACCTCTAACACACCCTCCTCTAATACACCTCCTTTCTCTTTCAAGGACATTTCAGAGTTAGAAGTGCACTCCATTAAAAGAAATCTCAAACCCTTGAAATGAAAAGGCGTATGCCCTACCACAATCATTAAGGAAGGTGCTGACATCCTAGCCCCCTTCTTCACGGCCTTCATTAATGCCTCCTTCTCTGCTGGACTGGTCCCATCATGTCTCAAAGAAGCCTGTGTACTCCTACTCCTGAAGAAACCATCTCTATACCCCTCAGCACCAAACAACTATAGGCCCATCACAACAGTCCCTTTTTCTCCTAAGAATCCTGGACAGAGCAGCCTACCTTCAGATCCAACACTTCCAAGTAGAAAACCACATACTAGGCCTACAGCAATCGGGATTCTGACCCGGCCATGGTACTGAATCGGCGCTACTAAATCCAACAAATCAGATGGACGAAATTCGGGACAATAGCAAACCCGCCCTGCTCCTTCTCGACTTATCTGCAGCCTTCGACCTAGTGGACCATAAAATACTTTGTCACCACATTACCACATCAGCCCACTTCTCGCATGAGGCAACAACCTGGATCGTCTCATTCCTAGAGTGTAGAAACATGAGAGAGTTTGCTGAAAACGTGAGCGCTCCCCTTCCCCCATTCTATGTGGAGTCCCACAGGGCTCCTGCATCTCTCCCACGTTAGCGCATATATATAAAGGACTCAGGCTAGCCCTCCCTTTTGACACTTATAGGTGATAGTCACCACACATTTAACAGATATTCATAATTAATCTGTACATGTAATAGATCACCACACTTGCATTTCACAACATATTTTTATTTTTGGATAATTTTGCTGTTACCATGTGTAGGCATATGGTCCCAGGATTGGACCGTCAGATTTTTTGTGCCTATAATGGTATATCATATATTTACATACATGTCACACAAGTTTTGATATATAAAAAACCACTGTGAAAGGGTTAGTATTTTGTGACTTAGAGTATAGCAATAATGTCCATAAGCCTATCTAGTCGACACATATAGTGTTTCAAGCACGAACAAGTATTCACTACAACATTCTGTAGTTGTTGTTTTGGTGCTTTCCTCAGGACTGATGGAGAATGAGGGTGGGGGAAGCTGTAGGAATGTGCCGTGATCCTCCACACCGTTAGTCTGATAGGGAGTCTAAAGTCTCCCACGTTATACATCATCTTTACCAGACCACTCTTTAATATCCTAGACTTCAGCGGTATAACCTATACCAACTATGTGAATGACACCCAAGTCGTCCTCTCCCTAACAGGTATCTACGAAGAAGACTCCAAGGCACTCAACACAGCCTACTACATCATCCAGGCTTGTATGCAGCAAACGTCCTATGCCTCAACAGGGACAAGACCGAAATCCTGCTAATACGACCTCCAGCGACACTAAAAAAACTCACCAACCAATGCTCAACATTCCTGTTCGAGAACATACAAATTCTGGTCCGTCCCGCTGTAAGACTCTAGAAGTACACTTAGATGCCACCATCTCTATGTCCCAACAAGACAGCACCATCACCTCATCTGCATCATTCTCCACCAAACTATTCAATGCAGCAAAGCTGTTCCTCTCCACAGCAAGCTGCCTCACCATATGTAGAGCCGTCATAGGCTCTACATAGATTACTGCAATGCCCTATTCGCTGGCACCCCCTCTAAAAATCTCCAGAAACTCCAAGTCATTCAAAATAATGCACTGCGCGCAGCACTCAGCACACATCACGACAGCAAGAAGAGAAGTCCACTGGCTAGCCATCAGAGAAAGTCCTGTTCAAAATATTACCCATTACTCACAAATGCATCACTAACTCAGCCCTGCTTTATCTCTCCCAGAAAATAAGTAGAGCCCATTCCGCCAGGCCCATCAGAGCACCATACACTGACAGAATATTTATACCGAAAGTCAAAACACCAAAGCAGGTGGAGCTAGCTTCCCTTTGATAGCGGCCAAACATTGGAACTTACCGCCCCCATAGCCCGGAACTAAACCCTCCCATGGAACCTTCCACAAAGCACTCCAAATAAGACCAATATGTAGTGTGTACTATTTTATGCCAGCATAACTGCATGTGTATGCCCTGTATCATATGCATAAGATTCCTGTAACAGCGTCACAATGCTCTTGGGCTCCTGCATGCCCTACAAATGAATTAAATAAAAAAGAAATAAAAATAAACACCTGGCCAGGGTCAGCATTTCGAAAAGAGCTGCCTTCCCGAGCAGCGTCAGCGGCAAGGATTTCCAGTGGGTCACATCCTGCATGAACCTATCAGTGATAGGGTGGAGCTTTTCCCGTGTATAATCTCTCAGGTCCGGACCCACGCATACACCAAGACGCTAAAAGCCTGTGTTTGACACATGATATGGGCAGTTCTGAGGGATGGCTCTATCCTCTCCCTGAAGTGGAAAGAAGATGTACATCTGCCAGTGCACCCTATGTCCACTGGCTGTTTGATATTCATGCTGAGTACAGGTAATCCGTTGACAGTTGAGTTTAGGCTCTACCTCATGAACTAAGACGTCAACTGCGTACAGCAAGACCCTATCCTCGCCATTGAAATCTGGACCAGGTCGGGCCGTGCGTAACCGAATTGCAAGAGGCTCGATGGCCAAAGTGAAAAGCAGAAGGGAGAGGGAGCAACCGTGTCTTGACCCTCGCTGTAGAGGGAAAGTCAGTGAAAACACTCCATTCAGCCGTACCTCTGCAACTGGTGAAGCATAAAGCATGCAAACCAACCCCAGAAGGGTAGCTCCAAACCCCATATGAGTCATGACCTCCCACAGAAAATCCCATTCTACAGAAGCAAAAGCCTTTTCGAGGTCTACTGAAAGCAAGGCAAGTGGGACCTTGAATTTGGATTCCTGGGAGATAGCCATGCACAAACTGTGGATGTTCATGAGGGTGGATTTATGAGGCATAATACCAGACTGGTCTGGGTGAACCTGGGAGTTAATCATCCTGCACAGCCAGTCAGCGAGCAATCTTGCCAGGATCTTAACCTCCCTGTTTATCAGAGAGATGGGCCTGTAGGAGACACAGAGCTCCGGGGTTTGCCCGGTTTGGGGATTACTGCAATACAAGCCTTTCTAAAATCTGGGGGGAAAGAACCCCAGCATCTTTTGAATGCACAAACAAGTTGTGCATGTGAGTAAGCGTTAGGTCACCTTTATTCCAAACCTCAATTGGGAAACCATTCGGCCTAAGAGTTTTCCCGACTGAAGGTTGGAGATAACGCCCGCGATCTCCTCGTCAGTAATGTCAGCTTCCAGGTCTAACCTTTGCTGGTCCTGTCTTGATCCGTAAAGATCTCTGTAATAAACTGCGAATACCAGTGATCCCTGCATCCTCGGGAACAGTTTCACCCGTGCCATCAACTATTTCCCTCACATGTCCAAGACCACATCCCTCTTTTTGAGCCACACTAACATTTTCCTGCTCTATTACCAGCCTCATAGACATGACTGCGCTTTACCCAGTGCATGCCTAGCAATATCTAGAGCAGTGTTGTTAAGCTTGTCCTGGACCTCTTGCTTATCTGGTGTTCCACTATTCAGGAAATCTTCCTCCGCTGCTATTCCGAGGTCCTCAGCCTCATGCATCACCTGTGCATGCTCCTTCTTCTCCGAAGAGGTAAGGGACTCTGAATACCGCTTTGTACCCCTCCCACAATTTCTCAGGGTTGTCCACCGATCCCTCATTGATGGCAAAATATTCTATTGTTTAAGCCAAGACACCCTCCAGGAACTCGGGAGGTAGTAACTATTCAGATGCCAGGGCGTTCTGGAGTCTGTTATACCAGTGGTAAGTTCTAGTTTAACCGGCAAATGATCGGCGATGCCCCTGGCCAGACATGTGGCTCATGTGAGCTTGTACGAGTCACCTTGACAGATGAAAGAACAATCAAGTCTGGACATGGAATTGTGCGCCCCCAAACGAAAGGGGAAAACCCTGGTAGAGGCATGTAGTGTTCTCCATGCATCCACCAACCAAAGTACAACAGAGAATGTATAAATGTTTGTGAGGATGTTAGGATTCCTACCACTGAGGTAGGTCCGGTCTAGAAGCGGATCCATTACCTCGTTGAAATCACCTCCAAGAACCTAGGCGTCAGCCTGATTATTCAAGAGAACCAATTGAAGAGCATCTAAAAAGTCCAGCGTCAAGGGCGGATGGGTATGTACAGACACAATACCCCAGACATCCTCCCACAGTTCCCCTCCCACCAATACAAAGCACCCAGAAGGGTCTTGCTGCACCTAAGAGGGACCCGCTTTTGTGTGAGAATTAGGGTGCCTCTCACCCCCATAGAAAGTCCAGTGTGAACTGCGGTTCAGTAGTTCGAGCGCCTGAAGCATTCTGAACCTGCTAGGTGTGTTTCATTCAGAAGCACTTTTCACACAATAAAGTCTCCACTAATTTTTGATTTTACATGATTTACATTGCCACTAAATATGACCCTAATCTTACTTGCCCGTCAACCACACTAAACTATACCCTTGTGTATTTCTTACCCTAGATCACGCTGCTTGCTCCGCTTATCTATGGTGAGGGCATAGTGAAGAGGCAACTTGCCCTATCGCTAGCCTTCTACACACACCAAACAAAAACTAGCTATTCAGGTTATCTTAAAAGGCACATGCCATTACCATCAGGGCATGTTTCGTCTGCCTTACAAATAAACATTATTTGTTTTATATTCAGTTTCTTTGTTTGGCAAAATATGTTTTAAAAGTAACATAAAAAAACTGTTCAGTTCGTGTATTTAGTTTAGTGAGAAACACAAAACAGAACATGTATACTGTCAGACATTTCCAGACAGAATTTTAGTTTTCAAAAACACAACCCCATATGTTACACAGTAAGTGTCCCCTTTCTGTGGACTCTAGCTGTGTTTAATACATCAGTAGTTAGATCTGACTCCTTCCAAGGTTTGTGGGAAGGATCTGTTTGCGACCTTTCACCATCTCATTGGTCAGTTTTTTGGGAAAAGTCGGAATAAGCCTACCGGTTTCAGTGGACAAATATCAGTGCGCCACTTTTTTCAGGGCTAATTAACAGCACAATTCTGTGTGCTGTTTATGGCAATTTCAGCTGTATATGCATCCTCTTTATGGTACCCCAGCTGCCAGGGAGAGATAATAGGGTACAGGGTGTAGAGAGAGATACATAGCTTGATTAGGTATCAGTGTCTCTTTGTTTACCACAACACTTTGCTACGTGCAATAAGAGAGGGTTAACACTGCTTATCCTACTCTTTTGTTCAGAGGTTCTAATATTTCGATCTTGGGAAGGTGCAGATCAAGTGGTTTAACGTCTTCATGGATGCCCCAATTATTGGCATCCCATGGTACCTAGAAGCGCTCTTTCTTTTTCATTTTTTCTTTTTGTCCAGTGTTTCTGGTTATGTGAGCCATGCTCATGTGACCGTGGTTCTGTTTCCTCATCAACCGATATATATTACTACTCATTCTTAGTTACTCAGGGATAATGTGCTTTCCATCAATGTGTGGAGCTGCTCATCTGAGCGCCGTTCTTTCCTGCTACAGCATAGGGCAACTTCATAATAATAATAATAATAATAATAATATCTCTCTCATGTATCTCTCTCTACACCCTGTACCCTATTATCTCTCCCTGGCAGCTGGGGTACCATAAAGAGGATGCATATACAGCTGAAATTGCTATAAACAGCACACATAATTGTGCTGTTAATTAGCCCTGAAAAAAGTGGCGCACTGATATTTGTCCACTGAAACCGGTAGGCTTATTCCGACTTTTCCAAAAAACTGACCAACGAGATGGTGAAAGGTCGCAAACAGATCCTTCCAACAAACCTAGGAAGGAGTCAGATCTAACTACTGATGTATTAAACACAGATAGAGTCCACAGAAAGGGGACACTTAGGGCCTCATTACGACCCCGGCGCTAAACCATGGTGCTATTAGCACCATGGTCCATGCCGCGGTCCGCCATGGTGAATGGCGGAATTACTGCCCCATTCCAAGGTTGGCGGGGCGGTAATTCCCCATTCACCATGGGCCTTTCCCCATTCCCATTTTTGCCCCATAGGGCTCAATGGGAATGGGGAAGGCGCTAAGTACGGTGCCGCAAATTGCGGCACCGTACTTAGCACCAAGGTCCCTTTGCGGCACCCTATTTTAACGGCTGGAAAAACCAGCCGTTAAGGTCGGGTCCCGCAAAGGGACCTCGTAATCAGGCGTTAAGGGTTTAACGGCGCCGACACCTTTTACGGCGCCATTAAACCCTTAACGCCAGAGTCGTAATGAGGCCCTTACTGTGTAACATATGGGGTTGTGTTTTTGAAAACTAAAATTCTGTCTGGAAATGTCTGACAGTATACATGTTCTGTTTCAGGTTTCTTACTAAACTAATACACAAACTGAACAGTATTTTTATTTTACTTTTAATGGCATGTGCCTTTTAAGATAACCTGAATAGCTAGTTTTTCTTTGGTGTGTGTAGAAGGCTAGCGATAGGGCAAGTTGCCTCTTCACTATGCCCTCACCATAGATAAGCGGAGCAAGCAGCGTGATCTAGGGTAAGAAATACACAAGGGTATAGTTTAGTGTGGTTGAAGGGCAAGTAAGATTAGGGTCATATTTAGTGGCAATGGAAATTATGTAAAATCAAAACTTACTGGAGACTTTATTGTGTGAAAATATTGACATGGGGAGTCTCTAGGTTGAGACCCTGAATAGTCCCAAACGTGTGTGTGTTTTGGCCATTCAGAAGAACAACATTGCGAGGGTGCGGTTAAGTAACTGTAGCACAAGTCGCTGTTTAACGCTGGATCCCAACCCATTCACATTCCAGGTTAGGAAGGAAATCACTTATTCCCACCCAAGGTCGCCATATATATTGATCAGAAACTATACCAGGAGGGTGCTCAAGAAGTGAATCCAACCCCATTGCTTTCTTGTGAGTGATGAAAACCCCCAAGCAAGAACCTTACTGTAAACCCAATCAATAATAATAAGCATAAACAAGCAATTCCCACTCTACCCAACCCAACCGGAAGCATCTGTCACCCAAACCTTGTGGTAGACATACACATGTGAGCAAAATGCAGTAATCTGTGGGAGTGATGTGCAACCAGTCTAAGCAAAGAATGACACCAACAGAACCCCCAATTGGCCGAGGGCCATAACCTCTAGGCTCATGATGCTATAGCTGTCCTTGCAAGGTCAAGGGTTACTGGTCACACAGGAACCCATGCTTCAACCCTTGTCCCCTGTCGGCAGCAAATCCACAACCATCTCAAGTGAACCGTGGAGATGGCGACCATCCAGCGCAGGAGGCGAGTCTGGGGCAGGACTTGTGCCACCGTTGCAACGCTTAGGAGATAAACAGATGGTATTATTTGTCTCGAACCAGTCCCAGGGCTCACGAGGGTTATTAAAAAGATGCATGACCTCCTTGTAGTATACTTTTAGTTGCACCGGAAAGAAGAGGGCAAATTTGATGGCGTGCCAGTGTAGTTGTTTCATGATAGAGTCAAATGATTTCTTGGCTCTTTGCACTTCCCTGGTATAGTCTGGAAAGAAAGCAATCCTGGAATTGTTATATGTGATCTGACCTGAGGCTCATGCCTTTTGTAGAAGGGCATCACGATAGTTGAGTAGTCTGGCTATTTGCATGGCCGCGTTGGGGGTCCCCAGAACGGGCTGGCCCACAGGGATCTAGTGCGCCCTCTGAAATCGAAAAGAAGTTTGAACGTTTCTTAGGTGCCATCAGCTTCATCGGTCACTGCTCCAGGAAGAGCTCCATGCTTGCGCCCTCTTCCTTCGTGGGGAGTCCAGTATACAGAGGTTATTGAGCCGGGATGGGCCCTCGCTATCCTCAGCTCTATTTTCAAGCATTTTGAGCTCTTTCGTGATCATCACCAGTTGGTGTTTCATGGTCCTAATAACATCCTCAGGGTCCGAGATGTGCTTTTCCTTCTGTCCCACCGCTGAGGACAATTTGCGAAGATCGCCGTGGAGTAGGGACAGCTCGGAGGAGAGTCCATCTATCTTGCCCTTCATATAGGTCCTGGATTGTGCAATAGCCTCCATTACCTCACTGAGGGATAAGGAGCAGTCCACTGGGTCTACAGCAGTTATTGTGCCCACGGGGACCCATGGTCTGGAAGAGTGCGTTGGACACTGTATACTGTCCCATTTTATTCTGCCTGCCTGTCTTCTGGCACTTATCTTTCACCATGGCTGTTGGCAGTGCCACAAAGAACCCAGTCCTCTAGGCAGACTTATGGAAAGGGTCAGCAGTGAGTCACCAGGGCAGCAAAGGCACTTTACAGGGAAAGAGTGTACCCCAGGGCCGATACTTTCATGCTGTTCACTGTAGTCTCATATGAATGGCCGTTTCTGGAGCTACCGCCCCCTCCCAGGGAGATCACGATCTCCTTACCTCTGATTCAATATGAGTCGGCCATCCAGACCGGGATGGCACGTGTAGATAAAGCTGAGACGGTAGGATGGTGGGCCGGGAACGCGTCAGCGGCTCCCAGTGGCTGGGGCCCCCACTGACATTCCGGTCCAAAGAAACCTCATGCCACCACCAGGGACAACAGTATATTAAAATATTACTCCCTCGCCTAGAAGGTTCAGCCGACAGGCTTCCTTGTAAATGCTGCCTTGATCCTGACACTGATGCGGCGGGATCCAGACTCTCACACCAGCGCCGGGGCTAGGACGGCCTCCCTGTGCTCTGTGTCATCAGGCAGGGTTGATGTGGGTGCTGTCCTCCGGAGCTGGCAGGCATCCACGCAGCCGAACACTGCTCCAGGGACAATTTATGCTCCGTTGCATTAATTTGCTGATATGCCCCTCAGCCTCCCCATGGTCACTCACAGCGATTTCTCTCTGAAGTGGCCACACACAGCCAGGAACTCAGTCGCCAAAGTGAGTTGGAACAGCGGGCAGACAAGCAAGATGGCTCCCAGCCGTCTGAACCCCGGGCCACCACCCGCCTCCTGTGTGAGTATCCAAATCACTGGGGGCAGGCAGTGGAGTAACTTTGCTGAAAATGTTGGGGGGCACATGACATCTGAACAAAAGGTGCCCCAGCCAAATTAAGGGAGACAAAATGGTGTGCCATGAAAGTTGGTGCGGACAGACTCCCCTGTCCCCCCCTAAAATTACGCCCATGGACGGGCAGGACATATAAATCCTGAGGAAACAGCAACGATTTAGTCACAGTGAGCATCCAAATCACTGGGCACAGCAGATGAATCCCAGAGAAACAGCAACGATTCAGTCACAGTGAGTGTCCAAATCACTGGGGCGGGGAAGATCAATCATGGAAATAAGGGAAACATTCAGTCACAGTGAGCATCCAAATCACTGGGGGCAGGGCAGATCAATCCTGGAAATATGGCAACCATTCAGTCACAGTTAGCAGACAGATTACTGGGGGCAGGGCAGATCAATCCTGGAAATATGGCAACCATTCAGTCACAGTTAGCAGACAGAATACTGGGGGCAGGGCAGATCAATCCTGGAAATATGGCAACCATTCAGTCACAGTTAGCAGACAAATCACTGGGGGCAGGACAGATCAATACTGGAAATATGGCAACCATTCAGTCACAGTTAGCGGACAAATCACTGGGGGCAGGGCAGATCAATCCAGGAAAACAGACAATCATTCAGTCACAGTGAGCATCCGAATCACTAGGGGCAGGGCAGATGAATCCTGGAGAAACAGCAACCATTCAGTCAAAGTGAGCATCCAAATCACTGCGGCAGGGCAGATCAATCCGGGAAAACAGGCAACCATTCATTCAAAGTGATCATCCAAATAACTGGGGAAAGGCAGATCAATCCTGGAAATAAGGTGACCATTCAGTCACAGTGAGCATTCAAATCACCGGGGGCAGGGCCGATCAATCCGGGAAAGCAGGCAACCATTCAGTCACAGTGAGCATCCAAGTCACTGGGGCAGGGCCGATCAATCCAGGAAAACAGGCAACCATTCAGTCACAGTGAGCATCCAAATAACTGGGGAAGGGCAGATCAATCCTGGAAATAAGGTGACCATTCAGTCACAGTGAGCATCCAAATCACCGGGGGCAGGGCCAATCAATCCGGGAAAGCAGGCAACCATTCAGTCACAGTGAGCATCCAAGTCACTGGGGCAGGGCCGATCAATCCAGGAAAACAGGCAACCATTCAGTCACAATGAGCATCCAAATCACTAGGGGCAGGGCAGATCAATCCTGGAAATATGGCAACCATTCAGTCACAGTTAGCAGACAAATTACTGGGGGCAGGGCAGATCAATCCAGGAAATATGGCAACCATTCAGTCACAGTAAGCAGACAAATCACTGGGGGCAGGACAGATCAATACTGGAAATATGGCAACCATTCAGTCACAGTTAGTGGACAAATCACTGGGGGCAGGGCAGATCAATCCAGGAAAACAGGCAATCATTCAGTCACAGTGAGCATCCGAATCACTAGGGGCAGGGCAGATGAATCCTGGAGAAACAGCAACCACTCAGTCAAAGTGAGCATCCAAATCACTGCGGCAGGGCATATCAATCCGGGAAAACAGGCAACCATTCATTCAAAGTGATCATCCAAATAACTGGGGAAGGGCAGATCAATCCTGGAAATAAGGTGACCATTCAGTCACAGTGAGCATCCAAATCACCGGGGGCAGGGCCGATCAATCCGGGAAAGCAGGCAACCCTTCAGTCACAGTGAGCATCCAAGTCACTGGGGCAGGGCCGATCAATCCAGGAAAACAGGCAACCATTCAGTCACAGTGAGCATCCAAATCACTGGGGAAGGGCAGATCGATCCTGAAAATAAGGCGATCATTCAGTCATAGTGAGCATCCAAATCACCGGGGGCAGGGCAGCTCAATCCGGGAAAGCAGGCAACCATTCAGTCAAAGTGATCATCCAAATCACTGGGGAAGGGCAGATCAATCCCGGAAAACAGGCGACCATTCAGTGACATTGACTATCCAAATCACTGGGGCAGGGCACATCAATCCAGGAAAACAGGCGACCATTCCGTCACAGTGATCATCCAAATCACTGGGGAAGGGCAGATCGATCCTGGAAATAAGGCGATCATTCAATCTTAGTGAGCATCCAAATCACTGGGGGCAGGGCAGCTCAATCCGGGAAAACAGGCAACCATTCAGTCACATTGAGCATCCAAATCACTGGGGGCAGGGCAGATCAATCTAGGAAAATAGGCGACCTTTCCGTCACAGTGAGCATCGAAGTCACTGGGGCAGGGCAGATAAATCCAGGAAAACAGGCAACCATTTAGTCACAGTGAGCATCCAAATCACTGCGGGGAAGGGCAGATAAATCCTGGATAAACAGCAACCATTCAGTCACAGTGAGCATCCAAATCACTGGGGGCAGGGCAGATCAATCCTGGAAGTAAGGCAACCATTCAGTCACAGTGAGCATCCAAATCACTGCAGCAGGGCAGCTCAATCCAGGAAAACAGACAACCATTCAGTCACAGCGGCTGTCCAAATCACTGTGGGCAGGCCAGATGAATCCTGGAGAAACAGAAACCAATTCAGTCACAGTGAGCATCCGAATCACTAGGGGCAGGGCAGATGAATCCTGGAGAAACAGCAACCATTCAGTCAAAGTGAGCATCCAAATAACTGGGGAAGGGCAGATCAATCCTGGAAATAAGGTGACCATTCAGTCACAGTGAGCATCCAAATCACCGGGGGCAGGGCCGATCAATCCGGGAAAGCAGGCAACCATTCAGTCACAGTGAGCATCCAAGTCACTGGAGCAGGGCCGATCAATCCAGGAAAACAGGCAACCATTCAGTCACAGTGAGCATCCAAATCACTGGGGAAGGGCAGGTCGATCCTGAAAATAAGGCGATCATTCAGTCATAGTGAGCATCCAAATCACCGGGGGCAGGGCAGCTCAATCCGGGAAAGCAGGCAACCATTCAGTCAAAGTGATCATCCAAATCACTGGGGAAGGGCAGATCAATCCCGGAAAACAGGCGACCATTCAGTGACATTGACTATCCAAATCACTGGGGCAGGGCACATCAATCCAGGAAAACAGGCGACCATTCCGTCACAGTGAGCATCCAAATCACTGGGGAAGGGCAGATCGATCCTGGAAATAAGGCGATCATTCAATCTTAGTGAGCATCCAAATTACCGGGGGCAGGGCAGCTCAATCCGGGAAAACAGGCAACCATTCAGTCACATTGAGCATCCAAATCACTGGGGGCAGGGCAGATCAATCTAGGAAAATAGGCGACCATTCCGTCACAGTGAGCATCCAAGTCACTGGGGCAGGGCAGGTCAGATAAATCCAGGAAAACAGGCAACCCTTTAGTCACAGTGAGCATCCAAATCACTGGGGGGAAGAGCAGATGAATCCTGGATAAACAGCAACCATTCAGTCACAGTGAGCATCCAAATAGCTGGGGGCAGGGCAAATAAATCCAGGAAAACAAGCAATCATTCAGTCACAGTGAGCTTCCAAATCACTGGAGCAGGGAAGCTCAATCCAGGAAAACAGGCAACCATTCGTCACAGCGAGTGTCCAAATCACTGGGGGCAGGGAAGATTAATCCTGGAGAAACATCAATCATTTAATCACAGTGAGCATCAAAATCAATGGAGCAGGGCAGATCAATCCTGGAAATAAGGTGACCATTCAGTCACAGTGAGCATCCAAATCACCGGGGGCAGGGCCGATCAATCCGGGAAAGCAGGCAACCATTCAGTCAAAGTGATCATTCAAATAGCTGGGGGCAGGGCAAATAAATCCAGGAAAACAAGCAATCATTCAGTCACAGTGAGCTTCCAAATCACTGGAGCAGGGAAGCTCAATCCAGGAAAACAGGCAACCATTCGTCACAGCGAGTGTCCAAATCACTGGGGGCAGGGAAGATTAATCCTGGAGAAACAGCAATCATTTAATCACAGTGAGCATCAAAATCAATGGAGCAGGGCAGATCAATCCTGGAAATAAGGTGACCATTCAGTCACAGTGAGCATCCAAATCACCGGGGGCAGGGCCGATCAATCCGGGAAAGCAGGCAACCATTCAGTCAAAGTGATCATCCAAATCACTGGGGAAAGGCAGATCAATCCCGGAAAACAGGCGACCATTCAGTGACATTGACTACCCAAATCACTGGGGAAGGGCAGATCAATCCTGGAAATAAGGTGACCATTCAGTCACAGTGAGCATCCAAATCACCGGGGGCAGGGACAATCAATCCGGGAAAGCAGGCAACCATTCAGTCACAGTGAGCATCCAAGTCACTGGGGCAGGGCCGATCAATCCAGGAAAACAGGCAACCATTCAGTCACAATGAGCATCCAAATCACTGGGTCAGGGCAGATCAATCCTGGAAATATGGCAACCATTCAGTCACAGTTAGCAGACAAATCACTGGGGGCAGGACAGATCAATACTGGAAATATGGCAACCATTCAGTCACAGTTAGTGGACAAATCACTGGGGGCAGGGCAGATCAATCCAGGAAAACAGGCAATCATTCAGTCACAGTGAGCATCCGAATCACTAGGGGCAGGGCAGATGAATCCTGGAGAAACAGCAACCATTCAGTCAAAGTGAGCATCCAAATCACTGCGGCAGGGCAGATCAATCCGGGAAAACAGGCAACCATTCATTCAAAGTGATCATCCAAATAACTGGGGAAGGGCAGATCAATCCTGGAAAACAGGCAACCATTCAGTCACAGTGAGCATCCAAATTACCGGGGGCGGGGCCGATCAATCCGGGAAAGCAGGCAACCATTCAGTCACAGTGAGCATCCAAGTCACTGGGGCAGGGCCGATCAATCCAGGAAAACAGGCAACCATTCAGTCACAGTGAGCATCCAAATCACTGGGGAAGGGCAGATCGATCCTGAAAATAAGGCGATCATTCAGTCATAGTGAGCATCCAAATCACCGGGGGCAGGGCAGCTCAATCCGGGAAAGCAGGCAACCATTCAGTCAAAGTGATCATCCAAATCACTGGGGAAGGGCAGATCAATCCCGGAAAACAGGTGACTATTCAGTGACATTGACTATCCAAATCACTGGGGCAGGGCACATCAATCCAGGAAAACAGGCGACCATTCCGTCACAGTGAGCATCCAAATCACTGGGGAAGGGCAGATCGATCCTGGAAATAAGGCGATCATTCAATCTTAGTGAGCATCCAAATCACCGGGGGCAGGGCAGCTCAATCCGGGAAAAGAGGCAACCATTCAGTCACATTGAGCATCCAAATCACTGGGGGCAGGGCAGATCAATCTAGGAAAATAGGCGACCATTCCGTCACAGTGAGCATCCAAGTCACTGGAGCAGGGCAGGTCAGATAAATCCAGGAAAACAGGCAACCCTTTAGTCACAGTGAGCATTCAAATCACTGGGGGGAAGAGCAGATGAATCCTGGATAAACAGCAACCATTCAGTCACAGTGAGCAGCCAAATCATTGGGGGCAGGGAAGATCAATCCTGGAAGTAAGGCAACCATTCAGTCACAGCGAGCATTCAAATAGCTGGGGGCAGGGCAAATAAATCCAGGAAAACAAGCAATCATTCAGTCACAGTGAGCTTCCAAATCACTGGAGCAGGGAAGCTCAATACAGGAAAACAGGCAACCATTCGTCACAGCGAGTGTCCAAATCACTGGGGGCAGGGAAGATTAATCCTGGAGAAACAGCAACCATTTAATCACAGTGAGCATCAAAATCAATGGAGCAGGGCAGATCAATCCTGGAAATAAGGTGACCATTCAGTCACAGTGAGCATCCAAATCACCGGGGGCAGGGCCGATCAATCCGGGAAAGCAGGCAACCATTCAGTCAAAGTGATCATCCAAATCACTGGGGAAGGGCAGATCAATCCCGGAAAACAGGCGACCATTCTGTGACATTGACTATCCAAATCACTGGGGCAGGGCACATCAATCCAGGAAAACAGGCGACCATTCCGTCACAGTGAGCATCCAAATCACTGGGGAAGGGCAGATCGATCCTGGAAATAAGGCGATCATTCAATCTTAGTGAGCATCCAAATCACCGGGGGCAGGGCAGCTCAATCCGGGAAAACAGGCAACCATTCAGTCACATTGAGCATCCAAATCACTGGGGGCAGGGCAGATCAATCTAGGAAAATAGGCGACCTTTCCGTCACAGTGAGCATCGAAGTCACTGGGGCAGGGCAGATAAATCCAGGAAAACAGGCAACCATTTAGTCACAGTGAGCATCCAAATCACTGCGGGGAAGGGCAGATGAATCCTGGATAAACAGCAACCATTCAGTCACAGTGAGCATCCAAATCACTGGGGGCAGGGCAGATCAATCCTGGAAGTAAGGCAACCATTCAGTCACAGTGAGCATCCAAATCACTGCAGCAGGGCAGCTCAATCCAGGAAAACAGACAACCATTCAGTCACAGCGGCTGTCCAAATCACTGGGGGCAGGCCAGATGAATCCTGGAGAAACAGAAACCAATTCAGTCACAGTGAGCATCCAAATCACTAGGGGCAGGGCAGATGAATCCTGGAGAAATTGCAATCCTTCATTCCGAGTGAGCATCCAAATAACTGGGGGCAGGTCAGATCAATCCTGGAAATAAGACAACCATTCAGTCACAGTGAGCATCCAAGTCACTGGGGCAGGGCAGATAAATCCAGGAAAACAGGCAACCATTCAGTCACAGTAAGCAGACAAATCACTGGGGCTGGGCAGATAAATCCAGGAAAACAGGCGACCATTCAGTCACAGCGAGCATCCAAATCACTTGGGGAAATGCATATAAATCCAATAAAAGAGGCAATCATTCAGTCAGAATGAGCATCCAAATCACTCGGGGCAGGGCAGATGAATCCTGGAGAAACTGTAACCATTCAGTCACAGTGAGCAACCAAATCACTGGGGTCAAGGCAGATAAATCCAGAAAAACAGGCAACCAGTGAACATCCAAATCATTGGGGCAGGGCCGATCAATCTGGGAAAACAGGCAACCATTCAGTCACAGCGGCTGTCCAAATCACTGGGGGCAGGCAAGATGAATCCTGGAGAAACAGAAACCATGCAGTCACAGTGAGCATCCAAATCACTAGGGGCAGGGCAGATGAATCCTGGAGAAATTGCAATCCTTCAGTCACAGTGAGCATCCAAATAACTGGGGGCAGGTCAGACCAATCCTGGAAATAAGACAACCATTCAGTCACAGTGAACATTCAATCACTGGGGGCAGGTCAGATCAATCCGGAAATACATGCAATCCTTCAGTCACAGTGAGCATCCAAATAGCTGGGGGCAGGTCAGATCAATCCTGGAAATAAGACAACCATTCAGTCACAGTGAGCATCCAAGTCACTGGGGCAGGGCAGATAAATCCCATTTGCTGCAAATTGTTAAGCTCTTTTTTTACCAATAGATGGTTGATTGGGGTTAGGTATTTAGAAAGTAGAGCTGAGGGAGTAGGTGAGGTGGAAATGAAATCGGTAAAAACAATTCAGGAAAATGGAATTTGACCATAGCAATACCACCAAATATCATGGATACACCCAATACAATCACAACAGTCAATGAGCCGCCAATCCCTCCCTACCTGTGTCGCTTAGGTGCCAAACATATTCGTACCACACTGTGCTGGCCCCAGACAAACGGAGCCTGTGAGAGATTAACGAGAACCAGTGGCAAAGTCACCCTCTCCCACGTAGGCAAAGCTGGGAGCTAGAACGTGAAGGCTATAGATTCCTGAGGAACTAGCAAACGACTATGTGCTCATGGCCGGGATGTGCTCTAGTAACTCTCCACATAGGCCGACCTCCTGCGTTAACCATAACTCCACACAGCTCCTGGACCTCTCCCCTACCAAGTGACAGAGTGTTAGGAAGCCAGAGAACAACAATAACCTATTCTTGAGCAACACAGGACATGTCAAAGAGCTGACAGTCGACTCTGAGACCCCGTTCTGGCATAGAAGAGAAGCCCAAAGGTAAAAACCAGCACCCGCTTTAAGGAGACTCTGCTGACCTTCACCAAATGAAGAGAACCATGAGAACAACAGGAAGCCCTTGGCGCTCTGTGACATGAGGCAAAGCTCATTTCAAAACAGAGACTGGCCAGCCAGGGGCAGATGTTTTGAACCCTGAGCCTCCTGTAATGATATGATAAATCATTTATAATGCGCCTGTACACAAGTGTTTCAAGGCGTGACAAGACAAGGAGGGGGAAACAAGGGGGACAAAACAACGACCTTACTAGGCCTTGTGTCATTCAGATCGCGCAATTGCGGGGAAGGTTCTTCTACCCTGCTCCTCCTCTCCCCCCACGCCCTGTCCAGCCTACTTCTGCAGGATTTTGTCCTGATACATTCTGGTTTCACCAACACAGTCTTGAGGCCAATGCTGGATTTGACTTTTATGACCTTCATTGATTCAAGGTGCGTCACCCTTTCTCATGGTGGCCCTGAAACATGCTGTTCCTATCTTCATCTTGTATCCTGGCTTGCAACATTATGTGTTACTACTGACTTCTGCAATTGTATTTGCTCTCACCTCTTGCTTCTCCACTCTTTTTGACTGCTTACTTTCTGTTCTCTCCTCTCCCTTTCTCCCTTTTCCTATCTCCTCCTGTTACTTTCTTTTATGCACTTACTCTATGAGAATTGTCCCTGGACCTAGTATGATAGCAACCTCGTCTGTCTCCTCCCCCCTCACCTTACTTGTTCCCCCCAGCCCTCCTCCAGCACTATCTGAAATGTCGTCAGGCCTAGTGCTTAAGTCGCTTGTTTTGTTCTTCCCCTCCCTTTCTGCACCCCTCTCCCTCACCTTATGTTTTCTCCGGCTCTAGCAGAAATGTCATCAGGCCTAGTACGGTAGCCGCCTGTCTGTTTCCATTTCCTTCCCACTCTCCCCCTCCCTTCCTTATCTATGTTTTAGCTCTTGCACTATCTCAAATGTCGTCAGGCCGAGTACGATAGTTAATTTCACATCCTTACTGTTCATGGCCTGTAAGAATGTTATTGTATTTTCCCTTCTTCCCTCTCTTGCCTTGAAGCGTTTTGAAACACTTTGTGTATAGGCGCTATATAAATAAGCTATCATATCATATCATATCAAGAGGGAGAGGAGAAGTGCTAGGAAGGGGGACGGGTAAGTGACTACTGTAAGCACCAGTAGTGATGACCATCTTGTCAGCGAATACCGCAAGGATCGAGCTGACTCTGTGGACGAAGACGTGCCAGATGTGGCCTCCAACATTGGCCCTGAGGTCTCCACTGAGATTTCATCAGCGTCCCTTCTTTACCTGAGGAGAACAAGGGAGCAAGTGTCTTTCTGCAACCTAAGCGATCGCCTCGCCATCTCTGAGAGGCCGCAACTCTACGACAAGGATGCTGAATGGGGTCTGGTGACTGGATTGTGTTAATGGTAATCTCCATTACTCCGAGCCTGGATCTTCCTCGTCACAGTCTTTACTCAAATGAGAAGGACTGTGAGGAGGAAGCCGGAGAAAGGAGGTAATTTAATCTTTCTATCCTGCATGTCAAACCTTTAGTGCCTAAACCACGCGCGGACCATATTGGTGAGACATCACAGTATAGCCAATCTCTCCCTTTCACCTGTGCCCCGCCCCTCCACAAATGAATGTGACGGAATGCACAAACCTGCTGCATCACTAGAATGCGGTACATGACATCTCACACGTGAACAGAGGATAGCACAGGGGCAACACACTGGTCTTGGAAACAAGCAGAACACAGAGGTTCAAATCCTGGATCCGCCCTTAGAAGCCGAACTCAGGTACGGTCTTAGGCGCTTTATAAAAAAACATGGCACTTATTCTCCCTTCTTATA
The DNA here is from genome assembly GCF_040938575.1 of Ambystoma mexicanum. Lineage (NCBI taxonomy): Eukaryota > Metazoa > Chordata > Amphibia > Caudata > Ambystomatidae > Ambystoma > Ambystoma mexicanum. Next base: position 110,706,473 of record NC_090931.1, read on the forward strand.
TAAAAAAAAATATTTAAATGGGCCTCTTTATATCATGTTTCTTGCCGGAGTCTAGTTCAGTCTCTAAGTTCGAGACCGGGTATCAAACCCATACTACTCAGTGTTTTGCTTCCAATGCGAGCACGTGTTGCCCATGTGCTAATTTACATTATATGGGGCCGATTTATGGAACACATTTCCCCCGAAAATGTCGGTGCAAGCCGGCGCAAGCGTAAAAAAGCAAGCACATGCATGCGATTCATGGAAGGGCCTGCGTGTGTTTACTGCGGGATGTGCGCCAAATCCGAGCGTGGCGCGCATTGGCGCACACATCACAGCAACATCCCAAACGCTGTGCACGACGCGCACAGCGAAAGCGCACAACGTCGGCGCACACATCATTCCGTCACAGTGAGCATCCAAGTCACTGGGGCAGGGCAGGTCAGATAAATCCAGGAAAACAGGCAACCCTTTAGTCACAGTGAGCATCCAAATCACTGGGGGGAAGAGCAGATGAATCCTGGATAAACAGCAACCATTCAGTCACAGTGAGCATCCAAATAGCTGGGGGCAGGGCAAATAAATCCAGGAAAACAAGCAATCATTCAGTCACAGTGAGCTTCCAAATCACTGGAGCAGGGAAGCTCAATCCAGGAAAACAGGCAACCATTCGTCACAGCGAGTGTCCAAATCACTGGGGGCAGGGAAGATTAATCCTGGAGAAACAGCAATCATTTAATCACAGTGAGCATCAAAATCAATGGAGCAGGGCAGATCAATCCTGGAAATAAGGTGACCATTTAGTCACAGTGAGCATCCAAATCACCGGGGGCAGGGCCGATCAATCCGGGAAAGCAGGCAACCATTCAGTCAAAGTGATCATTCAAATAGCTGGGGGCAGGGCAAATAAATCCAGGAAAACAAGCAATCATTCAGTCACAGTGAGCTTCCAAATCACTGGAGCAGGGAAGCTCAATCCAGGAAAACAGGCAACCATTCGTCACAGCGAGTGTCCAAATCACTGGGGGCAGGGAAGATTAATCCTGGAGAAACAGCAATCATTTAATCACAGTGAGCATCAAAATCAATGGAGCAGGGCAGATCAATCCTGGAAATAAGGTGACCATTCAGTCACAGTGAGCATCCAAATCACCGGGGGCAGGGCCGATCAATCCGGGAAAGAAGGCAACCATTCAGTCAAAGTGATCATCCAAATCACTGGGGAAAGGCAGATCAATCCCGGAAAACAGGCGACCATTCAGTGACATTGACTACCCAAATCACTGGGGAAGGGCAGATCAATCCTGGAAATAAGGTGACCATTCAGTCACAGTGAGCATCCAAATCACCGGGGGCAGGGACAATCAATCCGGGAAAGCAGGCAACCATTCAGTCACAGTGAGCATCCAAGTCACTGGGGCAGGGCCGATCAATCCAGGAAAACAGGCAACCATTCAGTCACAATGAGCATCCAAATCACTGGGTCAGGGCAGATCAATCCTGGAAATATGGCAACCATTCAGTCACAGTTAGCAGACAAATTACTGGGGGCAGGGCAGATCAATCCAGGAAATATGGCAACCATTCAGTGACATTGAGCATCCAAATCACTGGGGGCAGGGCAGATCAATCTAGGAAAATAGGCGACCTTTCCGTCACAGTGAGCATCCAAATCACTGGGGGCAGGGCAGATCAATCTAGGAAAATAGGCGACCTTTCCGTCACAGTGAGCATCGAAGTCACTGGGGCAGGGCAGATAAATCCAGAAAAACAGGCAACCATTTAGTCACAGTGAGCATCCAAATCACTGCGGGGAAGGGCAGATGAATCCTGGATAAACAGCAACCATTCAGTCACAGTGAGCATCCAAATCACTGGGGGCAGGGCAGATCAATCCTGGAAGTAAGGCAACCATTCAGTCACAGTGAGCATCCAAATCACTGCAGCAGGGCAGCTCAATCCAGGAAAACAGACAACCATTCAGTCACAGCGGCTGTCCAAATCACTGGGGGCAGGCCAGATGAATCCTGGAGAAACAGAAACCAATTCAGTCACAGTGAGCATCCAAATCACTAGGGGCAGGGCAGATGAATCCTGGAGAAATTGCAATCCTTCATTCCGAGTGAGCATCCAAATAACTGGGGGCAGGTCAGATCAATCCTGGAAATAAGACAACCATTCAGTCACAGTGAGCATCCAAGTCACTGGGGCAGGGCAGATAAATCCAGGAAAACAGGCAACCATTCAGTCACAGTAAGCAGACAAATCACTGGGGCTGGGCAGATAAATCCAGGAAAACAGGCGACCATTCAGTCACAGCGAGCATCCAAATCACTTGGGGAAATGCATATAAATCCAATAAAAGAGGCAATCATTCAGTCAGAATGAGCATCCAAATCACTCGGGGCAGGGCAGATGAATCCTGGAGAAACTGTAACCATTCAGTCACAGTGAGCAACCAAATCACTGGGGTCAAGGCAGATAAATCCAGAAAAACAGGCAACCAGTGATCATCCAAATCATTGGGGCAGGGCCGATCAATCTGGGAAAACAGGCAACCATTCAGTCACAGCGGCTGTCCAAATCACTGGGGGCAGGCAAGATGAATCCTGGAGAAACAGAAACCATGCAGTCACAGTGAGCATCCAAATCACTAGGGGCAGGGCAGATGAATCCTGGAGAAATTGCAATCCTTCAGTCACAGTGAGCATCCAAATAACTGGGGGCAGGTCAGACCAATCCTGGAAATAAGACAACCATTCAGTCACAGTGAACATTCAATCACTGGGGGCAGGTCAGATCAATCCGGAAATACATGCAATCCTTCAGTCACAGTGAGCATCCAAATAGCTGGGGGCAGGTCAGATCAATCCTGGAAATAAGACAACCATTCAGTCACAGTGAGCATCCAAGTCACTGGGGCAGGGCAGATAAATCCAGGAAAACAGGCAACCATTCAGTCACAGTAAGCGGACAAATCACTGGGGCAGGGCAGATACATCCAGGAAAACAGGCGACCATTCAGACACAGTGAGCATCCAAATCACTTGGGGAAATGCATATTAATCAAATAAAAGAGGCAATAATTCAGTCAGAATGAGCATCCAAATCACTCGGGGCAGGGCAGATGAATCCTGGAGAAACTGTAACCATTCAGTCACAGTGAGCAACCAAATCACTGGGGTCAAGGCAGATAAATCCAGAAAAACAGGCAACCAGTGAACATCCAAATCATTGGGGCAGGGCTGATCAATCTGGGAAAACAGGCAACCCATTCAATCACAGAGAACGTCCAAATCACTTGGGGCAAGGCAGGTAAATTTCGAAAAATAGGCAACCATTCAGTCACAGTGAGCATCCAAATAACTGGGGCGGGGTAGATCAATCCTGGAAATAAGGCAACCATTCAGTCATAGTGAGCATCCTAGTCACTGGGGCCAGGGCAGATGAATCCTGGAAAACAGGAAACCATTCAGTCATAGTGAGCATCCTAGTCGCTGGGGCCAGGGCAGATGAATCCTGGAAAACAGGCAACCATTCAGTCACAGTGAGCATCCAAATGACTGCGGGCAGTGCAGATCAATCAAGGAAAACAGGTAACCATTCAGTCACAGTGAGCAACCAAATCACTGGAGCACAGGAGTACAATCCATGAAAAAAGACAACCATTCAGTCAGTAAGAACAAACGGCATAACTAAAGGGGCTGCACGATCTGGTCAAATCCCATTTGCTGCAAATTGTTAAGCTCTTTTTTTACCAATAGATGGTTGATTGGGGTTAGGTATTTAGAAAGTAGAGCTGAGGGAGTAGGTGAGGTGGAAATGAAATCGGTAAAAACAATTCAGGAAAATGGAATTTGACCATAGCAATACCACCAAATATCATGGATACACCCAATACAATCACAACAGTCAATGAGCCGCCAATCCCTCCCTACCTGTGTCGCTTAGGTGCCAAACATATTCGTACCACACTGTGCTGGCCCCAGACAAACGGAGTCTGTGAGAGATTAACGAGAACCAGTGGCAAAGTCACCCTCTCCCACGTAGGCAAAGCTGGGAGCTAGAACGTGAAGGCTATAGATTCCTGAGGAACTAGCAAACGACTATGTGCTCATGGCCGGGATGTTATCTAGTAACTCTCCACATAGGCCGACCTCCTGCGTTAACCATAACTCCACACAGCTCCTGGACCTCTCCCCTACCAAGTGACAGAGTGTTAGGAAGCCAGAGAACAACAATAACCTATTCTTGAACAACACAGGACATGTCAAAGAGCTGACAGTCGACTCTGAGACCCCGTTCTGGCATAGAAGAGAAGCCCAAAGGTAAAAACCAGCACCCGCTTTAAGGAGACTCTGCTGACCTTCACCAAATGAAGAGAACCATGAGAACAACAGGAAGCCCTTGGCGCTCTGTGACATGAGGCAAAGCTCATTTCAAAACAGAGACTGGCCAGCCAGGGGCAGATGTTTTGAACCCTGAGCCTCCTGTAATGATATGATAAATCATTTATAATGCGCCTGTACACAAGTGTTTCAAGGCGTGACAAGACAAGGAGGGGGAAACAAGGGGGACAAAACAACGACCTTACTAGGCCTTGTATCATTCAGATCGCGCAATTGCGGGGAAGGTTCTTCTACCCTGCTCCTCCTCTCCCCCCACGCCCTGTCCAGCCTACTTCTGCAGGATTTTGTCCTGATACATTCTGGTTTCACCAACACAGTCTTGAGGCCAATGCTGGATTTGACTTTTATGACCTTCATTGATTCAAGGTGCGTCACCCTTTCTCATGGTGGCCCTGAAACATGCTGTTCCTATCTTCATCTTGTATCCTGGCTTGCAACATTATGTGTTACTACTGACTTCTGCAATTGTATTTGCTCTCACCTCTTGCTTCTCCACTCTTTTTGACTGCTTACTTTCTGTTCTCTCCTCTCCCTTTCTCCCTTTTCCTATCTCCTCCTGTTACTTTCTTTTATGCACTTACTCTATGAGAATTGTCCCTGGACCTAGTATGATAGCAACCTCGTCTGTCTCCTCCCCCCTCACCTTACTTGTTCCCCCCAGCCCTCCTCCAGCACTATCTGAAATGTCGTCAGGCCTAGTGCTTAAGTCGCTTGTTTTGTTCTTCCCCTCCCTTTCTGCACCCCTCTCCCTCACCTTATGTTTTCTCCGGCTCTAGCAGAAATGTCATCAGGCCTAGTACGGTAGCCGCCTGTCTGTTTCCATTTCCTTCCCACTCTCCCCCTCCCTTCCTTATCTATGTTTTAGCTCTTGCACTATCTCAAATGTCGTCAGGCCGAGTACGATAGTTAATTTCACATCCTTACTGTTCATGGCCTGTAAGAATGTTATTGTATTTTCCCTTGTTCCCTCTCTTGCCTTGAAGCGTTTTGAAACACTTTGTGTATAGGCGCTATATAAATAAGCTATCATATCATATCATATCAAGAGGGAGAGAAGAAGTGCTAGGAAGGGGGACGGGTAAGTGACTACTGTAAGCACCAGTAGTGATGACCATCTTGTCAGCGAATACCGCAAGGATCGAGCTGACTCTGTGGACGAAGACGTGCCAGATGTGGCCTCCAACATTGGCCCTGAGGTCTCCACTGAGATTTCATCAGCGTCCCTTCTTTACCTGAGGAGAACAAGGGAGCAAGTGTCTTTCTGCAACCTAAGCGATCGCCTCGCCATCTCTGAGAGGCCGCAACTCTACGACCTAGGATGCTGAATGGGGTCTGGTGACTGGATCGTGTTAATGGTAATCTCCATTACTCCGAGCCTGGATCTTCCTCGTCACAGTCTTTACTCAAATGAGAAGGACTGTGAGGAGGAAGCCGGAGAAAGGAGGTAATTTAATCTTTCTATCCTGCATGTCAAACCTTTAGTGCCTAAACCACGCGCGGACCATATTGGTGAGACATCACAGTATAGCCAATCTCTCCCTTTCACCTGTGCCCCGCCCCTCCACAAATGAATGTGACGGAATGCACAAACCTGCTGCATCACTAGAATGCGGTACATGACATCTCACACGTGAACAGAGGATAGCACAGGGGCAACACACTGGTCTTGGAAACAAGCAGAACACAGAGGTTCAAATCCTGGATCCGCCCTTAGAAGCCGAACTCAGGTACGGTCTTAGGCGCTTTATAAAAAAACATGGCACTTATTCTCCCTTCTTATATAAAAAAAAATATTTAAATGGGCCTCTTTATATCATGTTTCTTGCCGGAGTCTAGTTCAGTCTCTAAGTTCGAGACCGGGTATCAAACCCATACTACTCAGTGTTTTGCTTCCAATGCGAGCACGTGTTGCCCATGTGCTAATTTACATTATATGGGGCCGATTTATGGAACACATTTCCCCCGAAAATGTCGGTGCAAGCCGGCGCAAGCGTAAAAAAGCAAGCACATGCATGCGATTCATGGAAGGGCCTGCGTGTGTTTACTGCGGGATGTGCGCCAAATCCGAGCGTGGCGCGCATTGGCGCACACATCACAGCAACATCCCAAACGCTGTGCACGACGCGCACAGCGAAAGCGCACAACGTCGGCGCACACATCAAAAAGGGGGCGGGACACGGGGCATAACATGCGGAATGGGGAACTATGTGTGAAAAAGAAGGCGTAACTGGGGAAGTACTGCAGAGAAATACACAGAACGCCCACACGCACGCAAACAACAGGTATTCATGGACTCGAATACGGGAAACCCGCGCACGCTAAAAGACACGCACAGGCGTCAACACGTCCACCACACAAAGGCAGGCGGAAGCTTCTCCGTGCACAGTATAAAAGTGCCCGCGAAAACAAACACGGATATACAGCTACGATGAATGTCCCATTTGTAGCAGCACTGATCGTGGGACACCGCAGGAGGAGAATAGCCAGGCCCCGCATTCTTTGGCCCCGGACCAGCCTTTTTGGGGTGCCTGACAACCAGGTCTATGGCAGGTATAGGTTTCCACCTCGTATCATCCTAGACCTGGTCAGGGAGTGGGAAGATGACCTTACATCCCCCACCCTGTGCTCCAAAGCATTGAGCCCCTTGGAGAAGGTGCTCAATGTCCTGCCTTTTTTGGCCACTGGGTCATTTTAGCGGACAACTGCCATAGTGGGGGGGTCTCACAGCCAACGCAGTCACGCTGCCTACACCAGGTGTTGGCAATCATGACTGCGCGCCCCTCAGACCGCTGGCACATATACATGCCCAGAACTCCCGCAGAAAGGCAGGCCGTGGTCCAGGACTTCTACAGGGTGGCACACTTCCCCAAAGTGCTTGGTGCCATAGATTGCACCCATGTGGCCCTACGCCCACCTAGGGCCACTGAGCACATCTATCGAAACTGCAAGCTCTGGCATTCCATCAACGTGCAGGTTGTATGTGATGCAAAGGGAATCATCACCTCTGTCTATGCAAACTACCCTGGCTCAACCCATGAGTTTCATATACAGAATGTCCGCCCTGAGCTGGGCCCTGGAAGCTGGGAAGCATGGTGACACATGCCTCCTAGGTGAGTATAAATGCCCATGCATATGCATGCATGTCACACACAGACAAATACACAAACCCTAATAATCGCAGCCATTATCACCACCCCAGGGGACAGTGCCTACCCTCTGAGCAACCACGCGATGACGCCAATCCAGAACACCACCACACCACCCCAGGTAAGATATAACGCTGCCCATATTGCAACCAGGGCCATAGTAGAACGCACGTTCGGAGTGCTCAAGTCACGTTTCCGCTCCATTGACCGCTCTGGTGGCCAGCTACTATATGCACCCCCAGTAGTGTGCAGGATTATTGTGGCAGCATGTGTCCTGCACAATGTTGCAACACGGCAGGGTGTACTGGTGGACATGGTGGTGCCAATACACCGGAACACAGCGGGACGGACACAAATAGTTAAAGGTAAGAGGACTGTACCTAAACTCATGTAGCCAGACCATGATGACAGAAACTGCCAGTAGGTACATAAGTGATAAAGAGTAAAACTTAGTGCATGTCTGTGTCTTTTTAGCTGTAGATAAATAGAAGCTGAGCAGATGGAATAAAAGAAACATAGGCGGACAAAGTGCCGGTCGAGCATTAGGCAGCAAGAGCTTAGAAGCGGCCAACACACTACAGCTCTGGGAATCGGAGAGATACGTTACAAAATCAGGTCAGTAAGAGCAGACCTAAGCAGATATGATGCAGGAAGTAAATAGATATAACAAAGACAAATGGACAATTGACAGTACAATGTTATAAAATAATTATGCATGTATTGCTTTCAACAGTGGACGATAACGGAGGAATGTTCCAGATGATACTCATTAGCCAGCTATTCAGGTCGGCATAGCAGAATACCTTGGCGCTTGACAAAAGTTGACATACAAAGAAGATAGACAAAGGAAAAGTTAACAGGATTAAGGTAATCTTATGTTATAGAATCCTAGATGATTTAAAATCGCCCAGTATCCATCCATTGGGTTTAACGAATTTGAGACGAAATAGAGCCCAATACTAGAAGGTATTCTGCCAGGATATATGTGATTTGTAGCCTGTGGTGTATTGAGATGGAGAGACTAAGTGCTATAATGGAGATGCATAAGGAGCTAGTTAAATGATTTACTCCTAATACTGTTAGTAAAGACAGTAGGTGAAGTGTAATAGAAACGTAAACCTAAAGGTGATTCGAACATTAAAATTTGAATATCCCTTTTCTTGCTTCCTATAGTTATCCGTTTGATGGTTGGACCTCAGCGAATGATAATTGGAACCTCATTAATAGTGGACCCCTAGAAAGAACTGTAAAAGAAGACAAATAGAATTGCACATCTTAATGAAATGTGGTATAAAGAAGTTTTCCCCCCTGAAGAATTTCCTTGTTAGTGATATGAAAGTGTGTAAGGAATGAAACATGTCGGGTATGGTTTGAATGCAGTATGAAAGTAAGCATGGGTGAGATTAATACAGAGTAAAACATTTTATGGACTGGGATGCACTCCTCTATGAGAGAGGCGAGCAGACAACAGATCCCTATGAAATTTTTATCTAGAAAAAATTGTTAAAAATGTATTACTACAGATTGTTTGATGTGCACAGTGAAACTGAAAATCATAGACATATACTTGTGTGGGTCAACTAATGGGATTGATCTAACTTACAATTGTATATAAAAAAAGGAAAAAAAAAGATGAGTGTTTAAAAATGTTTTGTATACGATGGCCCTCATTACGACCCTGGCGCAAAGCGAAAAACGATGGCGGTAAACGATTACCGCCATCGTCTTCCGCTAGGGCCGATTACGACCCGTGACTGTAAACTACGATGTCATTAGCGGCATCGTAGCTAACGCTGCCGCTGACTGCGCCAAGGGCGCGCGCACGCGAACCTCCACACCGTACTTAGCGCCATGGCGGAAAGGTACGCGAATGCCGACCCAAGCGGACATGCCCCTAACGCCATCACCCAGCCCGTTAAGTACCTTACCGCCATGGTGCTAATTACGCCATCGCGAACCAACCGTAAAGGGCCATGTTAAGTGAATGCAGCTGCCACAGGTGCACAGAAACAGCACAGGTGAAGGCAATACAGACTCAGGAAGTACAAAAAGAGCACACCCCACCCCTTCCCACACCCAGTCACACTCCACAATGATACCAATAGGACTAGCAATGTTGGGGCTGGAGGACCTGATAGCAATGCGAGTGCTACAACAGCAACTACAACAACAACAACAACAACAACAACAACAGGCTGCACAGAGGAGACGCAGGAGGAGAAGGAGGGCAAGGCAGGCCCAGCAAGCCCCACCAGCACAGCCAGTGCCACCACGCAGGCAGCCCCCAATCCCACGCATCAGACCCAGCCCATTCAACCTCACCGCTGAGCAGATCCACACCCTGTACCGACTGGACCGGGACACCATCACCACCATTGTGGACATGATACACAACGACATCGTCAGCATGATTGAAACACCCACTGCCACCCCCCCTACTGAAGGTAGTGTCCGTGCTCCACTTCCTGGCCACAGGCACCTACCAGCACACAGTGGGGCACTTGCATGGCATATCACAACCATTATTCTCGCGTACACTGATGCAAGTGCTCGATGCCCTCCTCAAGCACACAGATGACCACATCTCATTACCACGGTCTGCCCAGGAGATAGCCAACACCAAAGTGGGTTTCCATGCACTGGCCGGCATACCTGGTTGTATTGGTGCCATTGACTGCACCCATGTTGAATTGGTGGTCCCACATGCCATGGAGGTACCGTACCGCAACCGTAAACATTTCCACTCAATCAACGTGCAAATGGTCTGTGACTCCAACAGGATCATCACACATTGTTGTGCCAGATTCCCCGGATCAACCCATGATTCTATGGTCCTTCGGAACTCAACAATACCACGCTACATGGAGCGACATGCAGGCCCAAGATCCTACCTACTCGGTGAGTCTAATGTCATGAGCATGGAAATGCAAAGTGGTTGTTGAATGATGTACCAATGCATATTACATCTGGCAGATACAGGGGGGTGATGCATACGTCACATGGGTGCAACTAGCAGTAGCCAGATCATTCCCTGTGGCAGCACTGACGTCAACAGAGTAGTGTACACATCATGCCTGACCTAATCATCCCAACATGTGAATGAAAGTGCATCCCAAAAACGACACAACCATTTGCAAGTGCATTGTGCAAATTGTGACCGCATTGACCCTAAAGAAAAACACCAACATGCACGTCACCATGCACCAACTACTGAAAGGCCTGTCCCCCACAACTGCGCACAAAGGAGGCACATGACAGACAGGGACATCAATGCACCACTACAAGACCCACAAACTGTCCCCATTGACACCAGTAATGCTCACTGGGGTCATAATGAGCCAGACATCAATGTTGCTATCATGTGAGCTTCAAGCTCACAGGACACGTGCAAGGTCACATGAATGACGGCCTGAACGGACACAGTGGATGGCCACTCACAAGGCAATCGTCCCCCCTGCATTGTGTTTTTGCATGCAAAACAGTACATGAGAGCCATGAACACATAATGGTTGCACAGTGTAAATCCATAACCACAACTCCAATTGGTGCACAGTAACAGTCAGAATCAAGGCATGGTTGTGCGTCATGTTCACATATCAATCTCGTTCCTGACACATTCTTTTCTCACATTTTACAGGTGATGCGGGCTATCCCCTGAAGAGGTGGCTCCTCACACCAGTGCGGAACCCATCGAACCAGCATGAGGAGGACTACAACCATGCCCATGCACGTACCCGTGTGGTGATAGAGCATGCTTTTGGCCTACTGAAGGCACGTTTCCGCTGCCTCAGCAGGTCTGGCGGGGCACTCCTGTACCGCCATGAGAAGGTTGCAAAGATCGTCATGGCATGTGTCATGCTACACAATATGTGCATCAGACGAAACGTGCCTCTGCCTCCTGACGCAGAACCACAACCACCTGATGATGGGGATGATGATGATGGGGATGGGGCAGCACCTCAGGGAGGCAGCGATGCACAGGAGGGCCATATAATGCGTCAGAATGTCATTGACCGATACTTCTAGCACACACAGCGAGTGTGTGACATATGGATGGCACTTGGGGCACTGTGTGTGTCTGGTATGTCAACACTGTGGACTGTAAAACAATAAAGCACACATACGCAATGAGCAATGTCCACACTTTTCGTTTGTGAGAAAAGAAAAAGTGTATTGTTCTACTGAATAGGTATAACAGAACCCCTCCCCCTCCCCCCTGAACACTCCAACACACCCAATTCCCCCCTCCCCCTCCCCCCTGAACACTCCAACACACCCAATTCCCCCCTCCCCCTCCCCCCTGTACACTCCAACACACCCAATTCCCCCCCCCTCCCCCCTGAACACTCCAACACACCCAATTCCCCCCTCCCCCTCCCCCCTGAACACTCCAACACACCCAATTCCCCCCTCCCCCCTGAACACTCCAACACACCCAATTCCCCCCTCCCGCTCCCCCTGAACACTCCAACACACCCAATTCCCCCCTCCCACTCCCCCCTGAACACCCTGCAAACATGTGACAGTGCCCGTGGTGAAGTGTGTATAGTTCAGCACACTATTGACTGCCCCCTCTCCCGGAACCTGGGGCCCCCCTGCCTGTGCTCCTCAGGGCCCTGGATGACCTGCGGACGGGAGAGGCTTGTGCTGAACTTGCAGCTGAGGATGTACCGGGCTGCTCAGTACGGCATGTGTCCAGAATTGTCTGGATGAGCTGGCTCATCATCTGCCGCACTGCAGCAAGTTCGGTGCATATGTCCCTGCTGGCAGTTTGGATGGCAGCCCTGATGCCATCAGCACTCCTCTCCATGGCTGCACTGGCACTTCCACATTCTGCAACATGCTGCGTGAGGAGTGTGCCCAGTGCTTCCTGCCTGTTGGCAATCTGCTCCAGCGACAGCTGGAATTCTGGCCCAATGGAGGGTGCCAATGGGGGACCAATGGGACTACTCCCATCTTCCACAACTCCCACTGGGCTTGGAGTTGCTGGCCATGAATTAGCTGGCGATGGGCCCTGGGTGTCATCTCCATGATGGCTGATTGGGGATAGGTGTGGTGAGTGCAGTTGCGTGTTGTGGTCAAGTCCAGTGTCATCCTCCACATCACTGTCGGAGCAGGCAGCGATGGCTGCAGTCTCCCCAACAGTACTGCTCCCTGCTGACACATTGCCCTCAGTGGGCAACAGTGGGTGTTGTTGGGCTGCAGGTGCTGTCACGACCCCTTCCTCGGGGGACTTTGCTGCCCTGGCCTCTTCAGCCTGGCGTGGTCTCTGCCTGGGTCCAGCAGAGGTGGATGCATGGTTCCCTTCTCCCACTTTCCTGGCCTTCTTGGCTGGGGTGCTGGTGCTGTCGTCCCTGCCAGTGTCCGATTGCGAGCCTGTGGTGGAGCAGAGGAGGGTGACTGTTATTGATGGTCCAGCGGACATTGAGCAGGCATTGTGAAGAGTGTAATGGATAGATGGTGGAGTTAGTAGCCCGTGACATACAGGTTGCCTCCCTTTAGGTTCGGTTTTGCATGCAGGTGTGTGTCTGCCTACTGTACAGTGTACATGCTGCATGTGCGCAGGGCGTGGCTCATCTGCTGATGTGTTGCGTCTGCCACATTGTGATTGTCACGTGCAAGTGTATCAGGGTGTCTTGCAAGGCTGGATATGAGGCACCTACCTGTGTCTCCAGATCTCGGGGCCCCTCTCTCCATCTCGCCGACACCTTCGATGCACTCAATGCCAATCAGAGAGGCACATGTCTCCTCCCATGGCTGCATCTTCAGTGGGGAGTCTGCTCCCCCGCCAGTTCCCAGGGCCAGGTTACGGTTGGCAGACATAATGCCCCGGACCCTGATCCGCAGGTCGTCCCATCTCTTGCGGCACTGTTTGGAGGTGCGTGGGGTGGTTCTAACAGCACTGACACGTTGTGCCACAAGTTCCCACACCTCCTTTTTGCGGCCTATGGCTGTCCGGGTCATCTCATTGGAGAAGACAACATCGGCCTTCTCCTGGAGCGTGTCTGCAAGCATTTGCAGTTCCTCTCGACTGAAGCGCTCCTGCCGCTGCCTGTCACATGCCTTCTTGACAACTTTAGGCATGGTTGGCTGAGGAAATGGGTGGGTTATGGGAATGTCAGGGTTTGAGGGTTGGTTGTGGTGTGGTTGGGTAGGATGGCAATGGATTGTGTTTTTTAAGATGGCCGCTGTGCTGTTTCCCGTTCCGCCGCGCTTACGCTATTTCCGGTTCCGCCTAATTGCGGTCACCGCTAATTACGGTGACCGCTGACTACGGTCGGCGCAATGATGGGTGGCGGTAGGTCACCCTGCGCTGTTAACGAGGGCGGTAAGGGCTGTTTACGGCATGGCGTAGTTTACGTTACCGCCATGGCGTAATGCTCGTGCGCGATGGGTCATAATATGGCGCTCTTATCGCCATCGGACCATGGCGTTAACGCTCATTACGCCATGGCGGTAATTTCGATCACTTACCGCCTGGGTCGTAATGAGGCCCGATGTGTTTTAAGAAAGAATAATAAATGATTATTTTTGATACAATTTGGTGTGATATATGACAATAGAATGATCAAAAAGCATATACAAGAGAAATAACCAAGAAGGGATAGTGGGGAAGCAAGTGACCCTTTAAACATGATGTATTGTTCAAATCAAAGCTTAATGGAGGGCTGTTTATAGGTGGTCGGTAAAAAAGCACCTCCAGTCTCTCTGAGTAGTAGTGGGACATGGTGGTGCCCCCACACCCCCAACCACAGGCACAGGCGCTGCCCATGGGAGGGGAAAGGGCAAGTGGCGAGGCAGCCCGGACCCAGCTTGTGGCCACATATTTCACCTAAACTCCCCCCCCTGCGGAGTGCACACAGGCCTGGCACATACCAGGTGACAATCGATGATGACAAAGAGACAGTCAACTGTCACAACCATACCACCCTGAGGATGTTGCCATGGAAGTGCTACGTTGTGTGCATCCCTAGCTACATAAACATAACCAATCCCATGTGATCAAAAGGAACACATGCAAGGTGTGTATCACCCCCCCCCCCCCGCAAAACAGGCCATGACAGTCCCTGGTATGTCACCCAAACCCTCCCAAACCACATTACCCTTGTCTGCCACACCATGTCATGGCATGCAACAGCAAAAGCCCAACACATGACCAATAAGATACAAAGTGACATGTGATAAATGGAAAGTGGCCCGAGACAATGACGCCTGACATGGAATCAGATGAAATGACTGACCAACAACCTCCCACACATACCAAGTCATAAACAAATGCCTTCCACCAGTGGTAGTTTGAACACAGCACTGAATGCCTGTTCACATGCACATTGGGCAAGGCAAAATCGCTACTCCCGAACCCGTGTGCTGTGTGTTTCTCCTGCTACACACTGCTCAGCACACAGCACAGTGAGCAGCCATTATGTTGGGGATGCACCTTGAGCATCACATGAAAAGGACAAAGAAAAAAATAACCTATGGACGCATGTACAGGATCCCCAAATGGTAATTGATCATGCGCTGCAGGGACACATCGTGCCCGAGAAGGCAATATGTGTGCACCTATGGGCATGGAAGGGTGGTTGTACACATGGTGGAGCATTGTGCAACAGTGTGTGTCAGTAGGGACATGCACCCAATATATGCATGTGAAATCAAGTGACCCTCAGTGTTGTGTACACATCACATGTGAACACTGCCCATGTGTACACCCCAGCATGTCAAAGCACAGCAATCCCCTGACACCTGAAAAGTAAATACAACACAGGAACAGCCATTGACCAGCAGAACACATCATGTACATAGTACCCCACAATGACATTGTCAGAGAGTGCCCAAACACTGTAGCCCAGGCTTACTGTCCAACAACAAAAGGCCCTCCCTCATTTACCCATCACGATGACCTTCTGAACAACTGTGTCTGGGGAATGTAGCCTTCTCCCTTTTAGTCTACCTGGCTACAGGATCCCCCTAACCCTTGGTCTTCATGTGCCACCTTGCGTGTAAATAGGGTGCAGCCCCCTCAGAGGCCTCCTTGACTGGTAAAAATCCCAAATCGCAGAGAACACCAAGGAGCCCAACCCCCAAACCAGGGAAAAATCCTCTAGGCACAAAAAACCCTGGAAGAGTCTCCAGTAGATTACTTGAAGTGGAAAGAAAAGTCCAGGCACATGTACAAGCAGAATGATAGAACTACCAAGGTAGCACAGTTCAACAAATGTTCAACAGGATGGGTGCCTTTTTCCGGAAACAACATACAATGAGGATGCAACAACTGATGGGTAGTATCACAGCTCCGATCCCCATGCGCGTTTGAGATTATTTTACCTTCACTTGACCATTTTACCTTTAGTTTTCTGTGATCCACACGGAGACCTGTATTTGACGTTGGACACTTTCAAGCGGTGCTGGTGCTGCGTCGCCTTGACAACAAAGCACTGCACCGTACCCACACCAAGATGGCCGTCGTCCTGGCGCACCGCGTGCATGCGCCTGGTTGCCAGGACGACGCATAACGCTACGGCTCATTCACACCGCGCGCTCTGCTGCGGCTAGACTGAACAGAAGTGCTTGTGTCCCGAGGTAAGCAGAACACACGGCTCGGTGAGAGTATGTTCGTGCTCCTGCGCGAAGGACAATGGCCTCTATGATGACTATGTGTTGTTTAGAGATTCCATTGGGAAGGACTTTGAATCCTCAGTCTATAACCGGATCTAATAACTCTCCGCCGGTTTCAATACAGAGCGGTTTAGTGACTCCCGGATTAAGCACCCTGCTTCTTCCCTGCTTCCTCTTAACATAGTTCGAGTTACCTGTTTTATTGTCATGGTAGTGCAGCTCATAACATAAGAGTCTCTTAGTTTATTGAAGGACTCAGCTTTGTCTACTCCCTAGCATCTT
The DNA here is from genome assembly GCF_040938575.1 of Ambystoma mexicanum. Classification (NCBI taxonomy): domain Eukaryota; kingdom Metazoa; phylum Chordata; class Amphibia; order Caudata; family Ambystomatidae; genus Ambystoma; species Ambystoma mexicanum. The sequence continues at coordinate 110,722,908 of NC_090931.1, forward strand.
ATATAAATAGAACGAGTCTCCTGCTAAATTGTCTTTACTATGCACACTGGTGGCAGATAATCACATACGGGCTATTTTTGTTTGTTTTAGAACCTCATTTGACCGCACTATACCGTAGCCCGGTCCTTTGAGATTTCTGCCAGAAGACCGGGTAAGTGGATGGGTGAACTCCATCTATGTTTTAATTGAGTTGAATTTTTAAGGGACTGTTGGAATTCTTGTCCTGGGTCCTGGCATTCCCCCTCTTCTTTCCTGTATGACTGTTAGGTCAGGCACTGGACCCTCCCCCCCATGTTTCAGCGAGGTTAGTGTATCTTACTTACTATACACTTTTGGCTAGTTTTGAATATAGAAGTTGAGAGTAATTACTAAATAGATTTCTATTTCCATTACCCTGTAGGGTCCGTTGCATGAATACAATTATGAATAGGAACAGTGAAGTCCATACCCTGAAGATGGTTCTATGAACCGAAACGCGTCGGTTATCTTTTGATACTCAAAAGAGACTTTTTCTGGAAACATATATTGATTGGATCAATTATTGCATGAAGTGACAATTTGTTTATTCTTGAAAGTGATTTGCACAATGCCTGTTGTTGTAAGGCATTTCCTGTGTTGAAAATGTTCTGTGTTCTGTATGTAACATTGACAAAATATGCTCTATGTGTGAATATAGGACATTTTGCAAATCTGATTTCATCACTTCAAATGACTTTTGGATTCGAATAATTAAAATTCAAGAATTATCTCTACGATCCAGGCCCTGGTTTATCAATATATTTGACATTGATTTGTGATGCCTTATTTCGAACGTTGTATTTTTAACAGCCATTTGATTTAAGTCAAGAAGAGATAAAGCTACTTTTGAATTCAAATGTCTGCCAATTTGGCGTAAATATTTATGAAAAGCATTTATGTGTAAATGGGGATTTGAGTCCCCTAGGAGTGCATTTGGGCTTGCTATATAGAAATATACAGCTCTGGTTCTGTTCTGTAGTACTTGGTCCTGTATCTGCTGGCAAAGGTAGTCTGGAGGCTCATTTTCCTGCAGAAAGGTCATAAAACATATTAATAATGCTGTAAAGTTCCCTGTGTGTGTGTCTTCATGCTGGTTGTCACTGAGCCATCTTAGAGATCTAAACATCAGTGTGACTTTGACAGTCAAAGGGTGCTGGCTTCTGTCTACAGCATGAAGTGCATGAAGCACATATACAGGCAAGAACATAACATACATCACGATCCACATCAATTAATGGACACATCAATCATGTACTCACCCAAATCGATTACAGACATGCCATGGATAAGCACTCAATCCCCACTAGGGGTGTTAACACAAGTAGTACAGCAGCAGACAGGCCACATATATGACGAAAGTCCAAAGCCCTTGTGTAAATGTTTGTTACACTGAACCATCCTTGCGAGCCCATGGATAGGGGAAGCAGGAGTGCCTATGTGAGTCAGGAGCCCAGCTGCAAACACATACACGAGACAAGCTTGAAGGGCCCAGCTGGAACAAACAGACAGTGGATGCTTTCAAAAGCCACAAAGCACCACACCGTCACATGAATGCGCAATAGACAAGCAATTTTAAACTATATTAACTAATTAAACTAACTATAAAAAACCTACATTACCTAATGAAACTAACTATCAAAAACCATATTAACTAACTAAACTAACAAGAAAAATCTAAAATAGCCACATACGACCCGGGGGGGGAAGACACCCAGGAGGGTGGAGGTACAGGGTGCACCTCAACACCCACATGTGATGATGTTGAAACAACAAAATAAAAACTCCATGGGCTCAATGCCTGCACAGCCCGACCTGTGTGGGAGATATCTCGTCGTCCTAGTCAGAGTCACCCTCTGGCTGAAAAGGTTGACGTGGCACAGTACCCTGACCACGCCTAGGCGCAGCTTGCCCCTCGTCGGCAGCAAGTCTGCGGGAAGGGTGAGCCTGGTTCTGTGCAGCAATGACACGTAGGTCAGCATGTAGAACCTTGCATGATACGTGTGCTTTCTCTTGCAATGTAACACGTGTAACACAGAGTTCTTCCTGCATGGCCTGGCAGGACAACTTGTACACCTCCCGGCAAGCACGTAGCTCAGCTGAGATGGTATTCTCTAGCTGCTCCAACCTCTCCTCTGACCACCTCCTCTGGGACATCATGAGCACAGCCAGAGTAGATTTGTGGGATTCATAGTCAACCCTCATTGCCTCCATGTGTGCCTCTGCGTGAGCAGCAATTGCTTGACGCAAAGACACCATTTCAGCCCGGTGTGCCCTGTCTGAGGCCGCCATGCCCAGCCTGAGCGAGCAGGCCGTGGACTGTGCCGCCCGCTGCTGGAGTTCCACCTGCCTAGCAGGGGGAGCGCGGATTGAGCCACACGTGCCATGCTCTCAGCGATGTTATCAATTGCTGCCCCCTGGTGTTCTGAATTGGCAATCATGGCTTGCTCCTACTCAGTATACCCCAGTGGCGCGCGGCCACCGCGTTGCTGGGCTTGGCACCTGCGGTGCCCAAGGAGCCGACGTCCTTGTTGGGTTGGCACCGCACGCGGCAGCAGGACTACATTCCTCTGTCGACATGATGCCCCAGGCACATCAGCAACTGGTGTCGAGGGTGACCCTGTATCCCGATCCACCACAGGTGGAGGTCCCACCACCGTCTGGCCCCTCAGTGCAGGTGTCACGGACAGACGAGCGTCCACATCAGAATCACTGACTCCTGACGAATGGACCCGATGCACATCCAACTCGACATTGTCGTCAGAGTGATCCTCTAGGCTAGACTCATTGCCAGCCCTAGACAGGATGGTCTGGAACACAAATGGGTTCTCGTGGTCTACCACCCCACAACCCCCACTTGTGCTGGGTTGCTGGTGTGATAGCAACCCTGTGTCTGGGATGACAACACCATCCTCTGGCTCCATTGCGTCATCATCTGAAAAGTGGAGAAAAATTAACATTAGTACACATGTTAGAAGCACATAACACACACACACACATAAACATCACATAGACAGCCAACACGTGAAGCAGACATATCACACACAAATGAGAACCTTGCATGCATCCAGTGGCCTTGATATGCAAACACATCCCAAAAGCAGAAATGGATGTGTCCAAATAGCAAAGCCTACACAAGTACAAAATATAATATATGAACTCCATCAGACACCACCTCTGTCAGGCACATGTCACAGGCATAAAAAGTATAGATGGCAACTAAGAGATGTAACACACCATAAGCATTTCGGAACTGCAAATTGACCACTGCTGCAAGTGCATCCAAACACACTATGACACAGGTAACATGCATGTAGACATGCATCACTAAAGCATCATCATCAATAAAGCTCCAACCATTTGCAGCTCGGTCGTACCGGGTGGCATGGGCCATGTAGATATAGTGAATGTCCCAAGCAAAGCAAGGGCCTGCAACCAGGCATGAGGGACCATAACGGCCAGTACCGTCCGAGCTGCAGGACATGAGGCCTCCACAACACCCCTCAGGCCCTGATTGAGCACATTGAGCTATGAATGTGCCCCATTACATCATTCCTTGTGGAAATCTCCACGCCCAGGACCCACAATAGTAGCTAAGTGGGCCTGGGCATACACATACTGCACAATAGTGAACCTTCTGGATCATGCCAGTTCCACATAATGTGCGCAATGCAGAAATCTCACCAGCATCAACGTCAATCAACTACATATTAGTCAGTCAACAAAAAAGCTGCGGAAGACACATGTGTAAATGAACACTTTCACAAACACATACGTGAGTACTGGCAATGTTGCACTACACAACTTTGAAGCTGTTTGCATATGTACATGTGAAAGTGTTCAAAAACACACATTTCCCCATACACCTGTATTGTGAACATGACCAGCATCCAATACACCAAAGCAAGCAGCTACAGCGCTGCTTCCTTTGATGTATGTGGAAGTGCACACATACACACGTGAAGGAAGCTCCACAGTTATTACAACCCGATTGGCAGGCTACATTCAATCAGCGCCCTATGCCAGTTGGCATAGGCCGCAGAATGACCAATCAACTCATCTGAACAGCCACTAGGGAGTTCCAATACTGAGTATATGTGACACAGGATGCACCTGTGCCCGTCGCATACATGACAGAGAAGGTATGAAAAACAGTGCATACATGCCAGGTGACTTTGACATTGCATCAGTGAGTAGTCATGTAGAAGGGTGTAACCTGGCTCAGAAGTGGGTTGATGTAGTGCAGAACATGTGTACGTGACCCACTATTTACATGAACAAGTACATTAAGAAGTCTACCAATACGCATGAAGGCAGTGCAAGAGCAAGTTCAGGCATCACATGTAATGTGCATGCAATGGGTTGCATGGCTACAAGCAAACCCCCCACACCACCTAAGTGAAAATGCAGGAAGGCATTGCATGGCAGCGAAAGGGTGTCCAGAGACCTGTGTATTGCCAGACAGTGTTGACTAGCGTCAATTGCATCAACCGAGTCAACTGACAACACAGCAGATGATGATGGGACAGTAAGCAGGGCACATGATGAACACCCATGTGTGCAGAAGCCTCTACACCAGTTGAGCAGAGTCAGTGGACCTGAAACAGGGGGAGGGCTGTGCCCCACAAAGACTGTGACACCCTAAACCTGTGTGCGATGCTGGCCTTAGCCAGAGTGGGCATGGAATTGATGATCAAATGCCATGAAATGTAGGTCATCCTGGACACGTACTACTATGATCATCCTGTCAAGGACACATAGGGGCATGCATGGAATGCACATGGAGCATGAATGGGCACTCAAGTCCCCGCAGAGCATCTGCCACCTGCACAGTCCAAGTGAGACACCCTGCATCAAGGACAGAGGATGTACCCCACTGCATGTGTCTGGCAGGTTGGCTGATGGAAGGTTGCATATACACAGGAGCCTTGAACAGGCCATTGCAGTACGCCAACATGATACACACCAGTGCCATGGTGGAATTGGGGTGCAGGGGGGTGGAGGGGCAAGGGAGCATGGCTACGTGGAGTACCCGCATGCAGGCAGAAGATACATGCACGTCAGTCATGCAATGACATAGTCCCAGTGCTGAGAGGAAAGACACCCCAGGCTACATGCAGAAGGACCATTGAGCTTGAACATGGACTGGAGGAGCAGCCAGATAATGACTAGCATGTGAGTAGGGTGCAAGTGTGGCCATGAGGACAGTCCCCTTCTGCTCTACATGTCCAGCATCCTGCACAGCAGGCATGCATCATTGAAGCATTGCATGACTTGCACATTTGAACCATGTACACATGACATGTAGTGGCAGTCAAGCACAACACATCACACAAGCAAACCACACATGTCCTCGACAAACATGCAACAACACTCACTGGACGGGGCATCAAAGTCCAGCATCTCTCCCACTCATTCGACCATTCCTGCTGGTATGAACTCTGCAGCGACTGACTCGTGCAAAGTGAGGTCTTCCTCCTCAGGTGGTGGCCCACTGCCAGTCACCAGAGTCATGTAATTAGAGGCACGCTTCACCTTAGTACTGCGTTTGAGGTCATCCCACCGCTTTTTGCACTCTTGAGCTGTGCGCACCTCATGGCCAAATGCACTCACACGATCCGCAACTTGCTTCCAGTGGGACATACGATGGGCAGCCGTAGTTTGACAATTCGGCCCCACTAGCATATCAGGGTTGTGGTCCAGCATGTAGTCCACAAGGAAGTCCAGTTTCTGCACGCAGAAATGCTTCATCCTCGATGTGCCGGAGGCCAGAGCTGTGTCTGGGGTCCCAGTCTCTACTGCAGGTGGAACCTTCCTCCTCTTGGACAGTGGTCCTGACCCTGGCTGGCAAATGCCGCCCTGATCAGTATGGGCTATGGCGCTGGTGGGTTTAACCGAGGAAGTGGCAGGTGGAACGAGGACGGAAGCCCTGACTTGCGTCAGTGGCTTCTGGGTGCCCTGGAATGGACCCTGCGCAGCAACATCTGCTGTGCCAGGGTCATTGACCGGGCCTGTCCTGGATGGTTGACTCACAACCGGGGTGGTGCATCTGCCCATGCACTTGCCAACACCTGGCTGGTTGTTTGGAGCACCAGATGTCATTACTGCCCCAGGAACACGTGCCTCGGTCAGGGCAGCCCTGCATGCACCTACGGTGTGCCTCCTGACTGCCTGGAAATCTTCCAGGGACTCTTCAGGTGCCAACGTAGACTGTGCTGGCAGACCCTGAGCCTGGGTGGTGGTGTCCACAGCTGCACCTGCAGCTACCACTCCCCTTGGGCCTGTGGCAGTCGATGAAACGGACTGCCGGGGCAAATGGGCGCCAGTGCCCGATGCAAGAACTGCATCTCCTGCAGCCACAGGGGGTGGTGGCATGACTGCACCAACACGTGGCACAACATCTTGCTGAAGTGGCGCACCCCTGCCTCTTCCCCCTCTGCAGCCACCCTGGACACCCTGGAGTCCCCCTACTCCCTGGTCACCCCAGCCACGTCCCTGACCATGCCCGCCACATGGAGTACGCCCAGCTGAGGCACCCCTCACCTTTCGTGGCCTCCCAGCCATGGCACAGATGTAGTAGTGCAAATGGGAGGTGTACACGACAATTGTCCTAGGCAATTGGGGTGAAGGGGGTGGGATACAAGATGTTAACACCACCCCTGCACCTGCAAGGCTGTATGTGACCCCGGTAATTAAGTGACGGGTCACGCAATGCTCAGGCACCCCAAAACTGCAGTAAAATCGTGCACGCAGCCCCGGTAGCCCACGTGTGTGGAATTAACCTCCCGCAGTACGTGGTGGCACCTAGGGACACAAAATACATGTACGCGTGGGACATGCAGGCTACTATGACCTTGAAAACTGGTACGCGATACACAGGGGCATCTGTGTGTGGGAAAAATAGCATGCACGACTCACCGTCAGACTAGCGTGATAATGAAAAACACACGTAGCCAATACCCCTGCCAAAAGAGATACGTCCTTGATCCGCTGTGAAGTTGTGATGGCGTGTGAAACAACACAAAGTAGCAACACACACGTCGGTCTCCACAAAAGGCACCTACAGCAAACTGTAACCCATGCTGAAGGAAACGCCCGTGCGCGTCACTTCTCTTACGCGCTTAGACCCTTTCCTCGGATTACATGCATTCACACGCGTACATGATTTTTTGGCATCTGCTGAGGGAAACGCCCCCGCGTATCACGTCACATACGCGCTTACGGGCTAAGGGCCTTTCCTCGAATTACACGCTGATGTGCAGTTTTTTCACGTGCCAAATCACTCCGTATCAAGCTGGCCACGCGACAACACAAGGAAGACTACGCTCCTGCCCAGAAGGCCATTTTCCTGCCCCCCAGGGCCCCGAGCATGCTCCCACCTGCCTGCTGGCTACGTGCACTGCTGTTTGCTGCCTGCACGTCAGCCATCTGCAGGGGTCCAGTTGCTGTGACCACCCCTGCTGGAACAGAAGACTCCCGACTGGTATTCCATCGCTCCACAGCCCAGCCCCAGGACCCAGTTGCCCACCCTCACCTGCCTTGGGGGTTGCAATGTCCGACACAACACCATCTGCCACCAATGGCAACCCCCCAGCAGAGAGGCAAAGGGCTGCCAGCTTCAGTGCCAATGAAGTTGGCATCCTGGTGGAGCAAGTCCTGGGGCATTATGATGCCCTCTTTGGAAGTTCACGTGCCATCAATGAAGGACGGAAGAGGATCTGGAAGGACATTTTGGCTGCCATCAACGTGGAGGGGTGGCAGCCCACGACATGCAACACATCCGGAAGCGCTGGGAGGACTTCAGGTCCAGAACCCTCAGCAAGGCCCGGCGCCTCTTGAAGGCAAAGCATGCAGATGGGTGCCGGGTCCGCCTTACCAACATCCAGATGAGGGTTCTGGAACGCATAGACCCAGTGCTCCACCTCCAGATCCTTCAGAGGCAGACCCGTCCGGAGTCGATCGGTAAGTGTACATGCATACTGATTGGATGCTGTGCATGTTGAGGTGTGTGCAGGTTGGACATATGTCTTGGTAGGCCCATGTGTGGATGTGTATGTACAGGGACATGAGCCTGCCACAAGTGAGTCCAGTCATGTGTGAGGCACATCAATGGTGTATGCGTTCAAATGCATGGTGGCCAAATGCATGTGTGGGTGCACACATGTTTACATTTCTGTGTATGTACTGTGGCATGGTTGTGGTGTGACACATGGATGCTGGTTCCACCTTCATGTATGTGCACAATGTACATGTGCATGTGTGTGTATTTGACATGTGTGTCACTGTGATGCACCATGGATGAATGTGACACTGACATGTAGGAGGCTGATTGGCAGATGTGACATGGATGGCGATGATATCACTGCGACAGGTGGTGGAGATGTACAGATGCATGTATGTCTGGTGGCGTGTGTGCATGTGTTCTGCACTCCCCGTGTTGGATGTGACGGCAGGCTAACCTTCGGATGCTCATGCTGTTGTATGTGTATGGATGGTGCTGCCTGCTGCAACATTCCTCTTAATTTGCGCATGTGTGTGGGTTCAAATGATATGTGTGTTGGGGATTGTGATGTCATGTGTGAAGTTTGACACTGCCACTTATGTGCAACTGTCATGTGTGTATCAGACCATTGTACAGTGCCCTGATGCCTGTGTTCTGTCTCTCCCTGTCTGCAGCATCAACTGATGAAGAGGGCGGAGAGGGTGCTGTGGGGCACAGCGGCAGGGATCGCACCGCCAGCCAGAGACGCAAGGCCCAGCTCCCCTCCCAGGTTGTCATCTTGTCGGGGAGTGAGGAGTCTGGTGCCGTGTCCGTGGTCGCAGCTGCCGAGGGTAGGTCCAAGAGGCAGAGTTCGGAGGTGGACTCCTCGGCAGCAGAAGGGGCAGCTGAGACCCCAAAGGGACCTATGGAGGAAGATGGCACAGAGTCATCCAGGTTGGTGGGGGGTTTGGTTGAGGAGGAGGCCATGGAAGGGCCACACACGGGGTATGGAGGGGGGATTCCACTGGTGCTAGTGGTGCAGTCCAGGGGCAGGGACAGGAGGCAGCACAGATGGCCGCGGAGGTGCCTGTGTGTAATCCTGTCCCCGATCCTGTAACTGCCTCATCCTGCACCAGCAGGGATGTCTTCGTCCAGACCCGTTCTCAGGGAGGGGATGCGCAAACAACAACTGGCCTTCCTCTCCCTGCGGACGTGGCAATCCGGGACCGTGTTGAGCCTGTCCTGGCTGGGGTGGCGTTGCATCAACGGGGAATCCGGGATGACGTGCAGGGTTTTCGTAAGGACTCTGCACTTTATTTGGGATGCCTCATTGACCGCGTCGACGGGTCACCAGAGCTGGGTTCCTCCGTCTGCTGGACCTTGTACCGACCCCCTCCTCAACTGAACCCCCTATGCGCCAGTCATCCTCTGTGCCATCTTCCGGCCCAAGCATCACCTGGGCACCCTGTGGAGCTGCCTCTGACCCAGCGGCCAGGCTGGTGGAGGACACATCCCTGCCACAGTTGGGAGTTGGAGGTCCAGCAGCGGTGGCCACCCCAACAACTGGACCCAAGCAGGAGGAGGACATGCAGGCAGCAACAGGCAGGGCACATGCACGGCAGCAGCAGGCTCAAGGTGGGAGCGCTAAGGCCATCAACATCAGAGGGGCAGGCATCGGCCGGAGGGCAGGAGGACCCTGGATTGGGAGTGTCTCCCGTGTGGCAGCGGTTGGGCCAGCAAATAGATGCAGAGCGGCGGCGGGCGGAAGAGGCACGGCTCACTATGGTCAGGGCAGAGAACTCCATGTGCAGGGCGCTGAGGCGGGCTGAGTGCCTCGTGGAAATTCTCAGGGAGTTGGAGGTGGACATGGTGTTATCCCTGCGAGACCTCGGGCCAGTGAACAGGCCCGCCTCCAGGACATTGAACAGGAGTTCGATGATGCCCTGGCCCGAGAAATCAACAAGTGAGCCGTAGGACTTGCCCGCCGCCATTGCATATAGTTCATTAGTGTTAGGTTTCCTTTGTATTTTTCTTTCATTTGTGGCGCATGGACTATGCCCCACCTTTCTGTATATAGTTATTTGTTAGTTAGGGTATTTTGTAGGTTTCCTTTGGATTGTTGGGCTCATGGACCCTGGATTTTTAGATTGTATATAGTTCTGGACTGGATTTGACTTGATTGATTTTTTTTTACCCATGGAGCAATGGATTTCTTTTTTGTTTACCTTTGGATTTGGTTTGATGGACAAACACTTTGGAGCCTTTTTCATTTGGATTTATTTGGATTCTGCATTCATATATTTTTCATTCATTTTGGACATGCAGCCTTTTGTTTATTATTTCTTTTATTGTGTGATTTTCTTTCATTCCCTTGCTTTTGTATTTAATACATTTTGGTTTCATACTTCATTTGTGTGGTATTCTCTCATTGGTTTCATGCATGTCACGATGTGGGTTTTCTCATTCACTTGCACCCATTGTGTGTGTATGACGGAAATGTATTGATGTGCATACTTGTCATTTAGGATCTATCATGACATGGGGATTTCCATGTGGGGTGGATGGAATACTTGGTTGGGTGTTTGGACTGGGGAGGTGTGGGGTGGCATTTGGGTGGCCATAAGGGCCATGAGTGTGGATCGTGGTGACGGGTTGGGGGATATGAGTCGGGGCCTGCTGGCAGGTGCCTGTCACTGCTGGGTGTGTGGGGGTGCAGGGGGACATGAGACAGGGCCTGCTGGCAGGTGCTTGTCACTGCTGGGTGGGTGAGTGGGTGGGGGGACATGAGTCGGGGCCGGCTGGCAGGTGCCCGTCACTGCTGGGTGGGGGGACATGAGTCAGTGCCTGCTGGCAGGTGCCCGTCACTGCTGGGTGGGTGGGGGTGCAGGGGGACATGAGTCGGGGCCTGCTGGCTGGTGCCCGTCACTGCTGGGTGAGTGGGGGGCAAGGGGACATGAGTCGGGGCCTGCTGGCAGGTGCCCGTCACTGCTGGGTGGGTGGGGGTGCAGGGGAACATGAGTCGGGGCCTGGTGGCAGGTGCCCATCACTGCTGGGTGGGTGGGTGTGCAGGGGGACATGAGTCGGGGCCTGCTGGCAGGTGCCAGTCACTGCTGGGTGGGTGGGGGTGCAGAGGGACATGAGTCAGGGCCTGCTGGCAGGTGCCCGTCACTGCTGGGTGGGTGGAGGTGCAGGGGGACATGAGTCAGGGCCTGCTGGCAGGTGCCCGTCATTGCTGGGTGGGTGGGGGAGCAGGGGGTCATGAGTCGGTGCGTGCTGGCAGGCGCCCGTCTCTGCTGGGTGGGTGAGTAGGTGGGGGACATGAGTCGGGGCCTTCTCGCAGGTGCCCATCACTGGTGGGTAGGTGGGGGTGCAGAGGGACATGAGTCGGGGCCTGCTGGAAGGTGCCCGTCGCTGCTGGTTTGGTGAGTGGGTGGGGGACATGAGTCGGGGCCTGCTGGCAGGTGCCCATCACTGCTGGGTGGGTGAGTGGGTGGGGGACATGAGTCGGGGCCTGCTGGCAGGTGCCCGTCACTGCCTGGTGGGTGAGTGGGTGCGGGGACATGAGTCGGGGCCTGCTGGCAGGTGCCCGTCACTGCTGGGTGGGTGAGTGGGTGAGGGGACATCAGTCAGGGCCTGCTGGCAGGTGCCGTCACTGCTGGGTAGGTGAGTGGGTGGGGGGACATGAGTCGGGGCCTGCTGGCAGGTGCCCGTCACTGCTTGGCGGGCGGGGGTGCAGGGGAACATGAGTCAGGGCCTGCAGGCAGGTGCCCGTCACTGCTGGGTGGGTGAGTGGGTGGAGGGACATGAGTCGGGGCCTGCTGGCAGGTGTCGTCACTGCTGGGTGGGTGGGTGAGTGGGTGGGGGGGACATGAGTCAGGGCCTGCTGGCAGGTGCCTGTCACTGCTGGGTGGGCGGGGGTGCAGGGGGACATGAGTCGGGGCCTGCTGGCAGGTGCCTCTCACTGCTGGGTGGGCAGGGGTGCAGGGGGACATGAGTTGGGGCTTGCTGGCAGGTGCCCATCACTGGGGGTGGGTGGATGGGTGGGGGGACATGAGTCAGGGCCTGCTGGCAGGTGCCTGTCACTGCTGGGTGGGTGTTTGGGGGGACATGAGTTGGGGCCTGCTGGAAGGTGCCCGTCACTGCTGGGTGGGTGAGTGGGTGGGAGGACATGAGTCGGGCCTGCTGGCAGGTGCCGTCACTGCTTAGGGGACATGAGTTGGGGCCTGCTGGCAGGTGCCCGTCACTGCTGGGTGGGTGGGGCTTCAGGGGGACATGAGTTGGGGCCTGCTGGCAGGTGCTTGTCACTGCTGCGTGGGTGAGTGGGTGGGAGGACATGAGTCGGGGACTGCTGGCAGGTGCCCGTCACTGGGCGTGGGTGGATGAGTGGGGGGACATGAGTCGGTGCCTGTTGGCAGGTACCCATCACTGCTGGGTGGGTGAGTGGGTAGGGGACATGAGTCGGAGCCTGCTGGCAGCTGCCGTCACTGCTGGGTGGGTGAGTGGGTGGGAGGACATGAGTCGGGGCCTGCTGGCAGGTACCCATCACTGCTGGGTGGGTGAGTGGGGGGGACATGAGTAGGGGCCTGCTGGCAGCTGCCATCACTGCTGGGTGGGTGAGTGGGTAGGGGGACATGAGTCGGGGCCTGCTGGCAGGTGCCCATCACTGGGGGCGGGTGGATGGGTGGGGGGACATGAGTCGGTGCCTGCTGGCAGGTGCCCGTCACCGCTGGGTGGGTGAGTGGGTGGGGGGACATGAGTCGGGGCCTGCTGGCATGTGCCCGTCACTGCTGGGTGGGTGAGTGGGTGGGGGACATGAGTCAGGGCCTGCTGGCAGGTGCCTGTCACTGCTGGGTGGGTGAGTGGGTAGGGGGACATGAGTCGGGGCCTGCTGGCAGGTGCCTGTCACTGCTGGGTGGGTGAGTGGGTGGGGGGACATGAGTCAGGCCTGATGGCAGGTGCCATCACTGCTTTAGGGGACATGAGTTGGGGCCTGCTGGCAGGTGCCCGTCACTGCTGGGTGGGTGGGGCTGCAGGGGGACATGAGATGGGACCTGCTGGCAGGTGCCCGTCACTGCTGCCTGGGTGAGTGGGTGGGAGGACATGAGTCGGGGACTGCTGGCAGGTGCCCGTCACTGGGGGTGGGTGGATGAGTGGGGGGACATGAGTCGGTGCCTTCTGGCAGGTGCACATCACTGCTGGGTGGGTGAGTGGGTGGGAGGACATGAGTCGGGGCCTGCTGGCAGGTACCCATCACTGCTGGGTGGGTGAGTGGGTGGGGGACATGAGTCGGGGCCTGCTGGAGGCTGCCGTCACTGCTGGGTGGGTGAGTGGGTAGGGGGACATGAGTCGGGGCCTGATGGCAGGTGCCTGTCACTGCTGGGTGGGCGGGGGTGCAGGGGGACATGAGTCGGGGCCTGCTGGCAGGTGCCCGTCACTGCTGGGTGGGTGAGTGGGTGCGGGGACATGAGTCGGGGCCTGCTGGCAGGTGCCCGTCACTGCTGGGTGGGTGAGTGGGTGAGGGGACATCAGTCAGGGCCTGCTGGCAGGTGCCGTCACTGCTGGGTAGGTGAGTGGGTGGGGGGACATGAGTCGGGGCCTGCTGGCAGGTGCCCGTCACTGCTGGGCGGGCGGGGGTGCAGGGGAACATGAGTCAGGGCCTGCAGGCAGGTGCCCGTCACTGCTGGGTGGGTGAGTGGGTGGAGGGACATGAGTCGGGGCCTGCTGGCAGGTGTCGTCACTGCTGGGTGGGTGGGTGAGTGGGTGGGGGGGACATGAGTCAGGGCCTGCTGGCAGGTGCCTGTCACTGCTGGGTGGGCGGGGGTGCAGGGGGACATGAGTCGGGGCCTGCTGGCAGGTGCCTGTCACTGCTGGGTGGGCAGGGGTGCAGGGGGACATGAGTTGGGGCTTGCTGGCAGGTGCCCATCACTGGGGGTGGGTGGATGGGTGGGGGGACATGAGTCAGGGCCTGCTGGCAGGTGCCTGTCACTGCTGGGTGGGTGGGTGTTTGGGGGGACATGAGTTGGGGCCTGCTGGAAGGTGCCCGTCACTGCTGGGTGGGTGAGTGGGTGGGAGGACATGAGTCGGGCCTGCTGGCAGGTGCCGTCACTGCTTAGGGGACATGAGTTGGGGCCTGCTGGCAGGTGCCCGTCACTGCTGGGTGGGTGGGGCTTCAGGGGGACATGAGTTGGGGCCTGCTGGCAGGTGCTTGTCACTGCTGCGTGGGTGAGTGGGTGGGAGGACATGAGTCGGGGACTGCTGGCAGGTGCCCGTCACTGGGCGTGGGTGGATGAGTGGGGGGACATGAGTCGGTGCCTGTTGGCAGGTACCCATCACTGCTGGGTGGGTGAGTGGGTAGGGGACATGAGTCGGGGCCTGCTGGCAGCTGCCGTCACTGCTGGGTGGGTGAGTGGGTGGGAGGACATGAGTCGGGGCCTGCTGGCAGGTACCCATCACTGCTGGGTGGGTGAGTGGGGGGGGACATGAGTAGGGGCCTGCTGGCAGCTGCCGTCACTGCTGGGTGGGTGAGTGGGTAGGGGGACATGAGTCGGGGCCTGATGGCAGGTGCCTGTCACTGCTGGGTGGGCGGGGGTGCAGGGAGACATGAGTCGGGGCCTGCTGGCAGGTGCCCGTCACTGCTGGGTGGGGGTGCAGGGGGACATGAGTCGGGGCCTGCTCACAGGTGCCCGTCACTCGGGGTGGGTGGATGGGTGGGGGGACATGAGTCGGTGCCTGCTGGCAGGTGCCCGTCACTGCTGGGTGGGTGAGTGGGTGCGGGGACATGAGTCGGGGCCTGCTGGCAGGTGCCCGTCACTGCGGGGTGGGTGAGTGGGTGGGGGGACATCAGTCGGGGCCTGCTGGCAGGTGCCATCACTGCTGGGTAGGTGAGTGGGTGGGGGGACATGAGTCGGGGCCTGCTGGCAGGTGCCCGTCACTGCTGGGCGGGCGGGGGTGCAGGGGAACATGAGTCAGGGCCTGCTGGCAGGTGCCCGTCACTGCTGGGTGGGTGAATGGGTGGGGGGACATGAGTCGGGGCCTGCTGGCAGGTGTCGTCACTGCTGGGTGGGTGGGTGAGTGGGTGGGGGGACATGAGTCAGGGCATGCTGGCAGGTGCCCGTCACTGCTGGGTGGGCGGGGGTGCAGGGGGACATGAGTCGGGGCCTGCTGGCAGGTGCCTGTCACTGCTGGGTGGGCAGGGGTGCAGGGGGACATGAGTTGGGGCCTGCTGGCAGGGCCCATCACTGGGGGTGGGTGGATGGGTGGGAGGACATGAGTCAGGGCCTGCTGGCAGGTGCCTGTCACTGCTGGCTGGGTGGGTGGGGGGACATGAGTTGGTGCCTGCTGGAAGGTGCCCGTCACTGCTGAGTGGGTGGGTGGGGGTGCAGGGGGACATGAGTCGGGGCCTGCTGGCAGGTGCCCGTCACTGCTGGGTGGGTGAGTGGGTGGGAGGACATGAGTCGGGGCCTGCTGGCAGGTGCCCGTCACTGCTGGGTGGGTGAGTGGGTGGGGGGACATGAGTCGGGGCCTGCTGGCAGGTGTCGTCACTGCTGGGTGGGTGGGTGGGGGGGACATGAGTCAGGGCCTGCTGGCAGGTGCCTGTCACTGCTGGGTGGGCAGGGGTGCAGGGGGACATGAGTTGGGGCCTGCTGGCAGGGCCCATCACTGGAGGGTGCTTGGCACGGGCAAGGCGGCCACGACATGGTCCAGGAAGGTGAAAAGACGGGCAAACTGGTTATCCCCACCAGTCAAAGGAAGAAGACTCTCCGGACAGGAGATCTCCTCTGTCGTTGGGAAAAGTGGTGAGACGGTTCAGCAGGGCTCCACCGGTGGTGTCGTCGTTGCAGGTCGGCTCGGCCTCTCCCTCCTCGGCTTCTTTAGGTCCTGTGGCGACTTCTGAAGTTCCAGTCCCCAAAGCCCTGCTTTTATGCAGAAAACCCCCATTCATTTAGCCTAGCTGTCACTCAAACATGCTAAGTGGTGAGCCGGGCGGCTCACCACTTGGGCCAATCACACAAGAGTGCGACTTGAGTTGCCGAGGCAACTCAGTCCAGGGTGCCTACCCCCCCCCCCCCCCACACCCCCTGTGGTACCCAGACAGAGTGGCACCACTTTTGGAGGCTTCTGTGGAGAAGCCCGCCAAAAAGTGGAACAAAGGGCTCAACTTGGGTTGGAGTCACAGAAGCGAACACAAACGCCATTTTGGAACCAAGTTTCGGCAAAAAATACCAACCGGTGAATTTATATTAATTTAATTAACCAGCGGTATGTTCGAGGCTATTTTAAAAAGTGGTAGCCTCGAACAATGGGAAAATCCCATAGGAATATATTCGCGGTTGCATATAAAAAGTAGTATCCACTGCCACCAGCCAAAACTCGGTCGGGGGGGACTGGACAGTGCCACGTTGAACAACAGATCCCGGGGCAATCGAATTGCCCCGACCAGTACGTCCACAATATGATGGTTTGTACTGGTTCTGTTCACAATTTAAGACTAGTAAAGCCAATGGTGACTTTACATGCCCTGGGAGACAGTAGTCAGTCCCAAGGTATGGAGCCTATGTTTGGGGGTCGCTACGACACCCCTGGGTTACTGCACAGAGGGTGCTGTGTAACCCACATACCAAAAACACATGAAGCCCTATGGGGTAAAGGACCCCATAGCCCATAAAACACGTACAAAGTCAAGGGAACACCTCAAATCATGTCCAAGAGTGGGAGAAAAAGAGTCTCACTCTTAGCAGGAGAAAAAAAATAAACCTCAAAAATCCAGCAAAGCTGCTTGGGGACTCACTAGGTTTGGGAAATTAGCCTTTACAGAGAATTCTCCCTAACAATGAGTCAGGCCTGCTGGCAGGTGCCCATCACTGGGGGTGGGTGGATGGGTGGGGGACATGAGTCGGGGCTCACACGTGTGCTCACAAGTGCATGGTGCCATGTGGGCTGCCTGCAGGGCATGGTGAGGGTTGTAGGGTAGTCCCTGTGGTGTGGGCTGCCTGCAGGGCATGGGGAGAGGGGAAACTGCACACCCGGGAGGTCCCACGATGCCAAATCGCGTGTGAAACTCCCCACGTGCCCCCCAAATACACGTACCCCGCTCTCACACGGAGTATCGCATGTGAAACTTCCCACGCACCCCCGAAATACACGTACCCCGCTCGCACAGGGCCTATCGCGTGTGAAACTCCCCGCGTACCCCACAAATACACGTACCCCGCTCGCACAGGGCCTATCGCGTGTGAAACTCCCCGCGTACCTCAGAAATACACATACCCCGCTCGCACAGGCACACTTCCTGCGCACCCACGAAATTCACGCAGGCTGCCCATCCACCCTCCCCATGCCCCACAGGTAGCCCATCCACCCTGGCCATGCCCCACAAGCAGCCCACACCACAGGGGGGACTTTTTCCACGCAATTGACCTGGAGCGAGCAGGGTACGTGTATTCTGAGGGGTGCGCGTGGATTTTTACACGTGATTTCGTTAGCGCGAGAGGGGTATGTGTATTCTGAGGGGTGTGCGTGGAGTTTTACACGCAATTTCATGGTTGGGGGGCCTGTATGCTGGTCCACTGGCCTTTGAGCCAAGTACTGGATTTGTGCACTGTTCATGGCACACGGGGCGGGGCATAACTGGCGCTGCTGAAAGGTCGCTGCGCCACTCTGCGACACGGCTGGTTCTGGATGTTAAAATCCATGAATATGCTGTGCGCCGAAATGGGTTTTGGCGCTCGTGGCTGCCGCAGGCTGCCGCACGCGCACTCTGTGCGCCAGCCGCGTGTGCCATTTGTGCGCTGATTTCTATGAATTACCCCCTATATATCTGAGCAGGCCTTTTTAATTGGTTGTGGTTTAATTGAAAATGACCTCTCAGCAGAACAGAGACTGGAGGAAACTGAAAAACGTTAGAACTGTAAAAGGGAGAAAAGACTTTGTAATGTGTATTTCAATGTTCAGCAGCGGTCGGGCGGGTGGGGGGCTGGGAGTGGGGTGAAGGGGGGCGCCCTGGCAGAATGCCATCCGCGCATGCGCGCTAATGTCAGAGAACAGCCGCGTGATGTATGTCCATGCCGGAAGTGGGCCTGTTCGCTGCCACAGGCCCTGCTCTTGCAGACAGAAAGAAAACCCTCGCCAGCAGGCCAGAGATAAAGCGATCTAGATTGAAGGGGAGTTGGCAGGGCCTTAGAATGCGATCTGCACCCACCCTTCTCCTGGAGGCGCGCCGAGTTCCGGGTATTTTTTCCCGCTTATTCACCGGAGCCAGCGAGAGTTTATGTCCACATGGCTTTGCACATGTGGACCTTGGAGTTTGGCTAACCCTGCCTTCCCAGGGAGTAGGAGTACATTGGTGTATTTGTTTAAATCCGAGCTCATGCTGTGTGCATACCTTATCCCATGTTTCGCTGATCCCTAAGGAGTGCTTTTTGAAGGGAAGACTTGGCCCAATGTTGCTGGTTCGCAGGCTTTCTTGATAGCGAATATCTTGGGACGGAGCGTGGCTGATAAATGCAATACAGGGAAGCTGACTCTTAATCCTGGATTCCTCAATTCGAAAAACGGTCTGACCTTCGTTAGTTTTACTTTCCTCTGCTCCTCCTACCTATGTGTTAATAAAATCTTGTTTCTCCCTAGCAGTTCATTCTTGATTCCTCACACGCATAAGTGCTTTGGTAACGTGTCATTAGGTATTTCTTTTTGAAGAATGAAGGGCCGACTGAGTTGGCCGTGTTGCATGGGTGTGCTTGGAAGCGCGGTACAAGTGCAGATGGGGCCTTGAGGGTGGCCTGCCGAGAACTGGCTTCCCGGGAAGCCAATCTACTCTGGGGGCTGTGGTGTCCCTATGGGACGTGGGGCCCGGGTGCACGGATGCCCTCCCCGCCCAGAGAAACAGAGACACGGACACAAGATGCTCACTAGCCGGTCCCCGCTCTTGCACTACCCTGCGTGTCGATGCAGGGCCATTTTTTTTTAACATGGTACGATGTCGGGTAAGTCATTGCGCCTTAAAGGACAACACATCACGCTCCTCCTTTTTCATAACAACAAAACAAAAGTAGCATAACCATAACTGTGTATAAACATTGCACAACAACAAACAGTTCCCCTGCTGACACCAACACCCCTACCATCAACGGTCCATTGCATAGTCCTCCAGGTATGTCGACCAGCACCGCGACTCAAGAGCAGGATACATCCTCTCACTCGCTGGTTCAGGGGGTGCTCTCTCTTGCCTCTCGGAGCCAAAGTTCTCACTTGCAGTCTCGTTCTGCGTCAACCACCTCTGGTCGTCGTTGCCTTCATCGCTGTCGAGCATCTCCAAGCTTGGCGTTTGTCCATCCACTCTCCTCTCGACCCTCACTTCCCCAGCAGCAGGAGAACCTGCGAGACTCTGAAAGAAACTGGAATTATGGGTAATGAACCACTGTCCATCTGATGCTGTCCACATTGATCCATTGATGTGAACCACCTGGAGTGGGCTCGGGTCGTAGGTAAGTGACACCTTCCCAGTGGGGTTCCTTGAATGCACAGCACCACTGGGTAATCCTGGAGGCCCCTCTGACAGTTCTCTCATTCTATGGCCCTTTCTCTTGCTTCTCGCACCTCATCATTGTTAATCACCCCTGGTGCCCTCTCCTCATAATCAGGGATGAAACCCTGTGGACATCTTTGAAACAGGGCCTCAGCTGGAGCCACTTCAGTGGGGCAGTGTGAGGTCATGCAATACTCCAACAGGAATTGAAACAGCACCCTTCTCTCG
This sequence comes from Ambystoma mexicanum, assembly GCF_040938575.1. NCBI lineage: Eukaryota > Metazoa > Chordata > Amphibia > Caudata > Ambystomatidae > Ambystoma > Ambystoma mexicanum. Next base: position 110,742,656 of record NC_090931.1, read on the forward strand.
TACAGCCCCTGGCCATGCGCTATCCTGAAGACCTTGTTCAGGGTAAACATGAAGTGTTCCACCTCCCCCTTTGCATAAGGTCACACCAGGGTTATCCTTCTGGGGTGTACCGCAAGCTCCTGCAGGAGCTCCAAAAAGTGTAGTGGAAAGGAGGTCCATTGTCCAAACACACCATTTGGTGAAACCATGAATGGTGAAAATGTTCTCCATTGCTGGTATTACATCATGACGGGGAGTGAGGGAACAAACTCAACTTCTGGGTAATGGATCACTGGTCTACCATGACCATATAATGAGAGTCTCGATGAGTAGGTCCAAAATCGATGTGCACGCACTCCCATGCTGTTTCGCTCCCGGCCATGTACTCAATCCAGGGTTTCTTGTGCTTTGGGGGTAGCCACCTTGCACAATACACACCTCTTTACAAACTCCTCTACCTTCTATTCGAGCACCGGAAACCAAACTTTAAGGCGCAAACAAGCTTTTGTCTTGGCCATTCGATGATGTCTCTGGTGAGCCAACTCGATGACCTTTGGCACCAGGGATGCAGGCACCACCATAGATGATCCTCTGAGTAGGAGACCATCATCAGTGAACGTGAGCTTGTTTTTCAAATGCCACAATTGCTCCAATATCACACTGGCCTCTTGCGTTCTTCTTGCGAGGTTCACCAGGACACTTCTCCACTCACCCCTCATCATGGCATCCTGCTGAGTTTCCACGCGATTTGGCTGGGGTGCAGATGGGGTACGCGCTCAGTTTCCACGCAATTTGACTGGAGTGTGGACGGGGTACGTGCTAAGTTTTCATGCAATTTGGCTGGGGTGCGGACGGGCTACGCACTCAGTTTCCACGCGATTTGGCTGGGGTTCGGACGGGGTATGCGCTGAGTTTCCACATTATTTGGCTGGGGTGTGGATGGGCTATGCGCTTAGTTTCCACACGTTTTTGCAAGGTGCCAGACAGGGTACGCACTGAGTTTCTACGTGATTTGGCTGGGGTGTGGACGGGGCACGCACTGAGTTTCTACGTGATTTGGCTGGGGTGTGGACGGGGCACGCGCTGAGTTTCCACGTGATTTGGCTGGGTAGAGGATGGCGTACTTGCTGAGTTTCCACGTGATTCGGCTGCAGTGCGGATGGGCTACGCACTGAGTTTCCACACGATTTGGCTGGGGTGCGGACGGGCTACGTGCTGAGTTTCCAAGCGATTTTGTGGGGTGTGGACTGGGTACGCGCTGAGTTTCCATACGATTACCCCGGACGCAACCCAGCCAAATCGTGTGGAACCTCACACGCGTACCCCAGCCGCACCCCAGCCAAATCACGTGGAAACTCCTGCCCGTACCCCGCGATACATGCACAAATCCACTGGAAGCACATCCCTCCTGATGGGACAGCCACACCCCAGCCCCATCACCCGTGACCACGCCCTGCAGGCAGCCCACACCACATGGCACTCCGCCATCACCTGTGACCACACCCCACAGGCAGCCCACACCACATGGGACCCCTCATCACCAGTGACTACACCCCGCAGGAAGCCCACACCACATGGGACCCCCCCATAACCCATGACCACACCCCGCAGGCAGCCCACACCATAACAATTAACACATAACACCGAAACACTTGTGTAAAGGCACGTTATAAATGCCACATCATATCATATCATATCATATCATATCATAAGGGATCCCTCTATCCCCCATTACCTGTGACTACACCCCGCAGGCAGCCCACACCACATGGGACCCCCCCTGTCCTCATCACCTGTGACCACACCCCACAGGCAGCCCACACCATGTGGGACCCCCATCACCCGTGACCACACCACACAGGCAGCCCACACAAAAAGGGAACCCCTCCAGCCCCCGTCACCCATGACCACACCCCGCAGGCAGCCCACACCACATGGGACCCCCCATCACCCGTGACTACACCCCGCAGGAAGCCCACACCACATGGGACCCCCCCATAACCCGTGACCACACCCCGCGGGCAGCCCACACCATAACACTTAACACATAACACCAAACACTTGTGTATAGGCGTGTTATAAATGCCATATCATATCATATCATATCATATCATAAGGGATCCCCCTATCCCTCATCACCTGTGACTACACCCCGCAGGCAGCCCACACCATATGGGACCCCCCCATCACCCCTGACCACAACCCACAGGCAGCCCATACCACATGGGATCCCTCCATCACCCGTGACCACACCTTGCAGGTAGCCCACACCACATAGGACCCCACCATCACCTGTGACCACACCCCACAGGCAGCCTACACCACAAGGGACCCCCCCCCATCCCCCATCACCCGTGACCACACCCTGCAGGCAGCCCACACCACAAGGGACCCCCTCAGCCCCCATCACACATGACCACACCCCGCAGGCAGCCCACACCACATGCGACACCCCCATCACCATTTGAATGTTGCATCTAGCCTAACTGTGCCTCCCCATTTTGAATGTTGCATCTTGCCTAACTGTGCCTCCCTACTTGAATGTTGCATCTAGCCTAACTGTGCCTCCCCATTTTGAATGTTATAATCATCCATATAGGGCTCACCATTTGAATGTTGCATCTAGCCTAACTGTGCCTCCCCATTTTGAATGCTGCAATCATCCATATAGGGCTCACCATCTGATTGTTTTTGAGTTCTACCTAGCACTAGATGGTTCACCATTTGATTACTGTATCTTGCCTTTTTGCGCCCCCCCTACCTGATCGTTGTATAAATCTATAGCAGCCCCACCTGAATTATAGCAGTGCACCTTGCAACCAGCTACTACCTGCTGTACCTTACCTATGATCATGAGTAAAATCTTAGGGACCCTGACACTCCAACTCATACTAGGCCTTCTCACCACAATGGCCACTGCCACTCCAACCTCATGCCCCCCCCAGGACAGAAATATGAGATTGCGAGCAAGACTGTCACGTCTTTACGATCCCAAAACAAACTTTAATAGAAGAAGTTCTACATGTAACACAGTCCATTCCATAGAACCACCTAATAAAAACACACAGCAATATAACGCCCATAAACTGTCCTCTCATCATCCAGATACTACTCCCAGAAACACTCAGAGAGTTAACGTATCTACCACCATACCTCCCCCAAGACAAAATATACTACCACCCTATCACTATCTGGGTCACTTATCAATGCCTGATCCACGGTGGCCTACGCTACCGAGATCGCCGACACACTAACCAATGAGAATCTGGATCTACTGGCCATAACCGAAACATGGCTCCATGAGGCTGCAGGACCTGCCCTTATGATAGCTGTACCAGATGGATACCAGATACTCAGAGCAGACAGACCTAACGCCAGAGGCGGTGGACTAGCCATTATCCACAAAACCAATCTAGCTCTCAGGCTTGCCAATACTCCACCCAACCAATCCTGTGAGACCCTCGCTGCCAAACTCCACCTCTCTAACAACTGGACTTTAACCATACACGTGGTCTACAGACCTCCTGGGCCACTACGTTCTTTCGAAGATGACTTAAACTGCATCCTAGCCAATAATACAAAGACCACTCACAAATATTGCTTATGGGCGACCTTAATCTTGGATTTCACAATAATGACGACAAACATGCCCAATCAGTTGTTGCCATTCTAAAGGACTACGGGCTGACACAAAATGTCACCACTCCAACAGGACCTTAGATTGGGTTGCCGACTTAAACTGCAACAATACTATTACAAACACCACTCCACAATCATGGACCGACCACTATCTAATCTCCTTCTCTGCCTCTCTGGACCTTATCCGCCCTAATACTATAGTCATGGCACCCCCTCTCCCTACTAGGAGTAAAAAGGACATCACAGCAGAAAAGCTATTACCTCATCTTCTCCCTGACCTCAATAACTCACCCACCAGTACAGATCCCACCTTACTAGTCAAAACCTTCAACTGTACCATGACCAGGGCATTAGACATTATTGCACCGGTCAAAATTCGCAAAAGCAAACAGAAAGCCCACCTCAATGCAAGTTCACACCCCAATTGAAGGAATTAAGGGCACAAAAACGAAAGTTACAATCAACGTGGAACCACTCGCCCACTGAGGAAAACAAGCTCAGACTAACAAACCTTTCTGAATTGTACAAAAAGGAAATAATTAGCACAAAAAAGAATACCTTCAACAATAGAATATACAAGGCTAAATCAGACACCAAGGAACTTTTTGCTATCCTTCGCGAAATGGAATCTCCCATACCACAGGTGGATAACATTCCCATGGACAAGCTATGGTGTACTGACATTCAAAACGCCTTATCGAATAAAATGACTTCCCTCCAAATCAAAATTGCTAAAAAGAAAGACTCACTGCTCCTTCCGGCAGAGACAATACCCCAAAAGCCTCCATCTCCTTTCACGCAGGACTGCACCTCCCCACCTTTCAGCTTCAGGAAAGTCTTTATTATTGAAACAGAAAAAATCATACTCTCGCTCAAACCCTCCAACTGCAAAGGAGATAGCTGCCCACCCCAAATTATAAAGGATGCAGCTAGAGATTTAGCCCCCTTCACCTCTAAGCTCATTAATGCCTCATTCACGACTAACCTAGTGCCGAACAACCTTAAACACTCCTGGGTGCTCCCATTGCTCAAAGAACAAACTCTAGATCCATCCATCCCGACTAATTACAAACCTATCACTACGGTCCCCTTTCTACTTAAAATTATCGACAGAGTAGCATACTTACAAATACAGGACTACCTAGAAGTCAACAACCTACTAGGATCATGTCAGTCTGGATTCCGCCCCCTCCACGGCACAGAAACAGCCTTGATAGACCTAAAGACTCAAATTGATGAGCTAAAGGACATAGGGAACTCAGCTATGCAACTCCTCCTTGACCTATCAGCGGCTTTTGACCTAGTGGACCACACAGTCTTATGTAACCACCTCAGGTCAGCCGCCCATTTCTCAAGTGATGCCATAACTTGGGTTCAATCTGTCTTAGCGAACCGCACCATGAGAGTCTTCTCCCCTCTCACAGCCGCAGATCCCATTCAAGTCCCCTTCGGTGTACCTCAGGGATCTTGCGTCTCCCCCACTATGTATAACATCTTTACTAAGCCCCTGTTCGACAAGTTGGATAGACTGGGTTTCATCTACACCAACTACGCAGATGACACCCAGATCCTCACCCCCTTTTCAGGCAACTTTCTGGAGGAATCAGCCTTAGTAAATAAGATATACCACCTCATTCAGGCATGGATGGCATCCCATGGCCTCTGTCTGAATGACGACAAAACTGAGCTCTTAATCCTAGGCTCTGAGACGGCCATTAAAAAACTTGACCCCAACTATGCCACCTTCAATATCGACAACAACGACATTAAAGTGGTACCTGCTGTTAAAACCCTTGGCTTCTATCTTGACTCAGCGCTTTCCCTCAAGAAGCAAGTCAACTCACTAGCATCTTCCTCAGCATATACCTGCAAACTGATCCGAGCTTGCAGACCATTCCTTTCTGAAACTAGGCGCATCACCCTAGCCAACGCACTCATACTATCTAGACTGGACTATTGCAACACACTTTATGAGGGCTCTACTAAGTACATCATAGACAAATTGCAAAAACTCCAAAACAATGCCCTAAGGGCAGCTCTAAATATTCCCAACAGAGATCATATCTCTGACTTCAGAAGAAATGTTCACTGGCTCAATATAAAAAGACAGGGTCCTCCTCTAAACACTATCCCTCACCTCCAAATGCCTAAATAACATAGCGCCTCCGTACCTTACAGAGAGAATAAACAGGAAAACCTCAAACCGGCCCATGAGATCAGCTAACGCCTTCACCCTAGAGGTTCCCAGATACAAACTGAACACAGCTGGCGGCTCCAGCTTCCCAGTTACTGCTGCCCAGTCCTGGAACAAACTCCCATTAGAGCTTAGAACCGACCAACCCAACCCCTCATTTAGGCGAAAAGTTCTAGCTTGGTTATGGACCAATGATGTCTAATTTGAGCTGTAGCTGAATCTCCCCCACACCAGCCAGCTCACCTGCCTTGACCCCTACTCCAACTGTATATATCCCACTGTGCCACCCCCCTGAACGACCAACTGGTACTCTGCTAATGTGTCTCTGTAAATGTGATCACTCACTGTAACATTGTAGAGATCTCTTTGCCTGTATATAACTATGTATGCACATAACTACTTTGTAACTAAGCTGATAAGTATCCTTGTAATGCTTGCGCCCAACTACCTATGGGTCTCGGCTGCGCCATATCAAATAAACAAACAAACAAACAAACACCCCGAAGGTAGCCCACACCACAAGGGACCCCCCCACCACCATCACCCATGACGGAAACCTGCAGGCAGGCCCCGCCACATGGGAACCCCGACCCCCATCACCTGTGAGGGCAACCTGCAGGCAGGTCCCACCACATGGGACACCCCCACATCCCATCACCTGTGATGGCAAACTGCAGGCCGGCCCCTCCAGACTGGACAACACCTGGATGCTGGATGCTGACTTAGTGACACACGTTCACTCCATCGATGGCGTGTCCAGGAAACTTGCTTGCAGTGTAGTGACACCACCATCAACTTCCTGGTAACAAAATATCCTGCAAACACCAAAAAAACATACACATGGCACACAAGCTTCAGTGTCCCAGCTATTCATACGCAATTGCTGACTGCAACCACATCCCAACATACACATCACAAAAGTGTATGTCAAAGTGAGGGCCTGCATGGCATGTGACAAAGTAATGTCAATAATCCACAGGTACAAATAATCACACAAAGACAAAATGCAAAGCCTCCTCGACTTGTGTCACATTAAGCAACATTGGCCTTGCGTGTCACGGCATGAGCCTCAATGAGCACACATCACCTGAACAGATAACCTCATAAACACATGAGTGACATTTCCATGTGTGAAGGACATGACATCCAATCAAATGACATGTCATTCTGAATTCACATGTACACAACTGTCCAAAGAGCCAAACAGTCCCAGGAGGGGGAAGAGAGTGAAGACAGACACAAGAAACTTGTCAGGGCAAGTGGCATTCAGATGGTGCCAGTGCATGTGATGTGTCGATTGTTGAAATGTGTCTGCGGATGTGCCCGTCCAACCCATGTGAAGGACATCCAAACAAATAAACCGCAAAAGACAACTCTGAAAATATGAAATTCCAAGCCTAAGAGCAGTCTGGAGGTGCAAACTGTTGGTAGGTTTCTGTTGGCATACATGAAAACAGTCTAAAGATTGTGCATGCCTGGGAGCCAGTGCAGGTGTGCAAGTGGCGTGCGAGGGGACCCATTGCCATGTACAGAGGGTAGCCAGCTGACCATAGCAGATTCAGACAGCACAACATCAGGACAGAGTAGCAAAAGCACAAGCACAGAGGAATTACTCAAGTCATGATTGAGTACATGGCAATCATCTGGTTAACTATACACAAATACTGCAGCATTGGTCTGTTCTAATTTTAAACCACACCAATTTCAAATTTCCATTGCAGATCTAGATGTCCAACTACACGAGAGGCAATTACATAAGCACAAACACATGCTGGCGAAGGCCAAAGGAGGACATGTGCGTCACACTGCATCAATGAAATCCTGGGACACAATGGAAAACATTTTACACTCCCATCATTAACACCCCACCCCCAACACAGTGAGGACCAATACACATTGATGCTGAACATGTGCAATGAAATGCTACTACGCCATGCACACTCCAACTCCCCCTTACAACCCATCCACTGGTCATGCACACCAGGACATGCCCCATGCAACTGGATGTCAAACATGAAACATGCATGCAACTGTGCACACACATAAACAACATTGGTCATCATCTTGGACACAGAACAGAGTAAGGAAGTGCCAAACCTTGGAATAAATTTAAAATCAAACATCACAAGGACATAAATAAATAACATATATTTAAAACCAGTATTAACGTCATAAATATATACAAAATGAAATAAAATGTGCATGAAAAAAAAGAATAATGTAACAATGTCCAAATGAAAATCCAGTGTACGTCAAGAAAAATGTGTGATAAGTCGCAAATGAAGAAATCCATTGCTGCACGTGGAACATGAAAGTAGTAAAAACAAATCCAAACTATGTACAGAAGAAAGAGGTCCAATGTCCAAAAGGCACAGCGGCACAGCAAACAAAGAAAAAAGTTATCCACAAAATGATATGATATGATATGATAGGTTATTTATAACGTGCTTAATAGCCAGAGGTTTCTAAGCGCGGACCCATGGATCGAACCTGTGTTGCTCCGTGTCGTCTTGTTTCCAAGTCGAGCACGCTGCCGCTGAGCTATCCTCCTGGGACACATACCCAAAAAACTATGTCCAAAAAGTGGAGCACAGTCCAAACACTCCAAAAAAAAATGAAATACAAATGAAACCTATACCTAAATAATTATATACAATGGCAGCGGGCTAGTCCTCCTCCTCACCATGCCCCCTCAATGTCTCGGCCAGGGCATCAACAAACACTGCATCCAATTCCCCTAGGTGGGCCTCTGCTCTCACCTTGAGGGATTGCAGGGACTCCAACATGCTCCTCTACCACTCCCTGCAAGTCTCCTCGAGGACCTCAGCCCGACTCTCTGCCCAAAGCAGTGAAATCTCCGCCCTGGCCCTGGTGAGTCGTGCCTCCCGTGCACGCTGCTGCTCTGCCCCGATCTGCTGCCCCAAATGCTACAACACGGAAGACATCCTTTGTGTAAGGTCCACGTTTGCCTCCTACCTGATGACTGATACCTGCCTCCCTGAATTGGTGCGCCCTGAGTAATGTAGCCTCCTACTTTGAGCCTGCTGCTGCCCAATAGCCCGGTATAAATCATAGAATTGAGAGTGTTGCTGTGCCATGGGTTTGTGTTTTGAGAAGACGGGTGGGTAAATATTATTCCATGACCTACCCTTAGTTAACCCAACATTGTTGCAATCAATGCTTCGATGGATGTCACCTTTAGTTCTATTGACTAAACAGGTGGGATACCTAACGTTAGAAAGAAGAGAGAGACGCACAGTCTATGAAAAAAAGTACAAAATAATTTTGTATTAGCAACAAAGAACATCAAAAAGAAAATTGTTTGTAATCATTAAAGGCATAAACAAATGAAAAGCAAATGAAGAAAAACACACACCTTTTATACATTCATATTCCTTAATCATACGACATGTAAGTTTCAAATTAGGGCGGTGGTGTTGGGTCGAAGGGGAAGCATGCATAGAAGGAATTTGAGAAAAAGAAAAGACATAAAGGCGTGATAGCAGCAGGAGTGAGACAGAATCATTCCTGTCCTAACATAGTGCTATGAGCAAATCATTAGGCTAAACAACACTTTGTTCAGATTAAGTTTGGGAGTGTCGCTTTGTTGCTCCCGTTAAAGGTCTGGGTTGAAAATGCCGACAAAATCCTGATGGCATTTTATTCTTCCTCGGACGTGGCTTCGTTCTCCGAGGCTTGAGTTTGCCACTGATACCTGCCTCCCTGAATTGGTGTGCCCCGAGTAATGTAGCCTCCTTCTCCGAGCCTGCTGCTGTCCAATAGCCCGGTGCATGCTACTTAAGTACAGCCTATGGGATGATGACAACCCCGGGGCTGTCGTGCACGTGTCCTGCTCCTTCGTGCCTGCTCTCCCTCCATTGTCACAGCTCTTGTCGCCAGCTGGATCTGTGTGGTGACCCCCTCAGCTGATCCAACTTCGACTCTGGCAGGGATGTTGACTCCACCAGACTGCCGCCGCGGTTGGGACAGGTACACAGGGAGTCCTGGTGGCATCTGGGCAGGAAGACGGCAGTGAGGACGACTGTCGCACAGAGGAGGAGGATGAGGGGGGGGTCGCAGAAGTGGCAGCCCACACACCCAATTTGAGACCAAGAAATGTGCTAGCCAGTTCTCAAGACGGAAGACCCCCTTGTGATGACGTGCAAGCCCCCGATTGTAAGCCTGCACATCATCACGAATGGTGCCTGTCTGCCTCATGATACTGGTTAGCACCGGTTCCACACGGTCCCGAATGGCGACATCCTCAGTTATTGGTGTTTCCGTTTGGGTGGAAACATCTGCCACCTGCGGAAGGGTCCAGCCTGGGGCATGCCTGCTGGTGCATACTGGTGCAGTCACAGTACCAGGGGCAGGATTAGTCACAGGCCCCTCCACAGCGACCTGTACCGCCTCCTGCCTCTGAGTCTGGACTGCACCAGTCACACCCACGTCATCACCTCTGCCGGGTCCCATGGGCTGGGCTGATGCAGCCTCCTCCTCCACCTCCCCCAACCTGGATGCCTCCCCACGGTCTTCCGCATCGGAGTGCCCCTGTGCTACCTCACCTGTCCCTCGCACTGCTGAGGAGCCCACGACCAACTTCACCCTCTTGGGCCTCCCCTCAGCAGCTGCGGCCATTGCCTCAGACGCGGCACCAGTCTCCTCGCTCCCCGATGCTGATATGAGCTGGGAGCGTGACTGGGCCTTGCGTCTGTGCCTGGTGGAGGCATCCCTGCTGCCTTGCTCCACAGCACCTTCTCCGCCCTCTTCTTCCATCGTCGCTGTGGATAGGGAGACATGAAACACAAACATCAGGGAACTGAACATATGTCAGTTTGGCACAAAGCAAATGTACATGAGTGGCACTGTCAAAGGTCACAACCATCATCACTGTCCACAACACACAGGTCAGTGCAATTAACACATGCACAATCATGTCTGGCATTCTCAACAGACAATCACATCCTTGGACAAGGCCCTGTTAGCACCTCAAAATTGTGCATTCACCTCACACATGCATCAATGGACATACACATCTCATTCACACACACCAGCTGACAGTCATGAAGCGGGCCATAGAGCTATCACGTCAGAGTGCACTAGAGGTCTATTTGGCAGCATGAGTCAATCACACAATCTAATGTTCAAGTGACATCAATCCCGCAGTGTTGGCCAGTCACACACTCACTCTTCAGACACAGACACATATGCACCATGCACGTCCATGATGTTGCCAAAAGCACCTATGTGTGACACCTCTCACATGGCCAAGTCCAGACACATGAAATCAACCATGTGCACATTGTTATATGCTGCCGCGCATCACACATTGCTACACAAACACTGTTGATGCCACACATTCTTGAATGGACACACATGCAGCACTGTATGGGACATTCACACAGAAATCGGTACAAGAGGCATGCCTGACATAAGGTCATGGTGCACACTCCAATCACACATCAACATGCACATGCACTGTGGAGGACAACACATGGACACTTACCAGTCAACTCCAGACAGAGCAGCAATTCCACGACCTGGTCGTGCAGTGCAGGGTAGAACTGCTCCAGGACCTGCATGTTGTCGGAGGTCAAACGGCCTTGGTGCCCCCCTTGGGTTTCATCGGCCTTGAGGAAGTGCTGTGCCTTGTTGTGGGTCCTGGCTTTGTAGTCCTCCCTCTGCTTGTGGACATGGTGGTAGTCTTGGGGTGCCACCCCCTTCGCGTTGATGGCACCCACGATGTCCGCCCAGATCTTACTCCGTTCTTCCTTGCCGACTTGTGCTGGTCTGGGAAAGAGGAGATCATGATGCCGCAGGACTTGCTCCACCAGGATGTCAACTTCCCTGGCTGAGAAGCTGACAGCCCTCTGCCTCACTGCTGGGGGGTTGCCACTTGCCTCCGATGATGTTGGTTAAGACATGGCAACCCCCGAGGCAGGTGTGGGTGGGCAAGGTGGTCCTGTGGCTGGGTTTCGGAGTGATGGTCTGGCACGGCAGGAGTCTTCTGGATCAGCAGAGGTAGTCACAGGTCCGATGACAGGAGAACTATCAATGGCTGTACAGCAGGCATCAAAATTCCAGGGCACGTGGGCAGCAGGCACACAGAGTGGGCAGGAGCAGCAGATGGCTCATAGGAGGCAGCTCGGGACACTTGGAGGTAGGTAAGTTGGCTGGTAGGCAGGAGCGTGGGTCTTCCCTGTTATTCGCGTGACCAGCTGGAAACAGAGTGACTCTGCATGTCCGGAAACAATGCGTAAGCGTGAAATCAGAGGAAAGGGCCTAAGCGCGTAAGTTATCTGACATGCGCTGAACGTTGGGCGTTCCATTCAGGATCAGGATAAAGTAGTGCACAGGAGACCATCATACGGTTGTTCAAGTTATAGCGGATGGACGTGTGGACTTCGTTTCCACACAATCTCTTCACTGTGTGCAAGCCTCTTGTTTTGGTGGGGGATTGCCTCTGTGCACAGGCGTGTGTACTTTTGAGGCTGACGGTGAGTTGCATACTCATTTTCCATTCTGTGGGTGCCCCTGTGTGTCACGTAACCCCTTCTTTAATATCACTGTAGCATATGTATTTTTTGTGTTGCTGGGTGCCACAGCATACTGTAATAGGTTTTTCCTTTACACGTGGGCTACCGAGGAGTCGCGTACACGTATTTTTCATATTTGTGGTGCCTGTGCGCTACGCGGCCTGTTTATTTTTCTCCAGGGGTTACATTGAGCCTTGCTGGGGCACACTGTTACGTTTAACATCACATACACTGCCCCCTCACTCAAATTACCCAGGACAATCGATAGCTGCACCTCCCATTGCACTAATCCATCAGTGCCATGACTGGGAGGAAAACTAGTGGGAAGTGAGGCAAAGGTGGCCGAGGTGGTGGAGGTGGGCAAGGTGTCTGAGGTGTCTGGGCCTGTGCAGGGAAAGCTATGCCCCCACCCAACAGGGTCAGGAAGCTGGAGGGGCAACTGCAGCAACCACCACCCAGGCTCTGGGTCACCCCACCCTGGTCCACAGAGACGCAGGGGCAGTTTCTATCCATGCATCAAAGGGGAAGGGACATGCTGTGAAGCATCCTGGCACCGGCACCCAGGGAACAGATTCAGCAGTGTCAACTGCTGTACACACCCGCCAGGGTGAGGTAGTTGCAGGGGCAGCTGCAGGCCTCACCACCCAGGCTGCGGGTCACCCAGCCAGGCCTGTAGTGCTCACCACCCCTGTCCACAGAGACACAGGGGCAGATGCTATCAGTGCATCAAAGGGGAAGGGACATGCTGTGAAGCGTCATGGCACAGGCACCCAGTGTCCAGATGCAGCAGTGTCAACTGCTGTACACACCTGCCAGGGTCAGGTAGCTGCAGGGCCAGCTGCAGACCTCACCACCCAGCCTCCGGGTCACCCAGCCAGGCCTGTGGTGCTCCCACCCCGGTCCACAGAGATGCAGGGGCAGATGCTGTCCGTGCATCAAAGGGGAAGGGACATGCTGTGAAGCGTCTTGGCACCAGCACCCAGGTACAGCCACCTGCAAGGGTACCTACTGTCACACCATCAGTGTGTGATGCCACAGCCTAGCCCACCAGTGCTCCAGCCCCTACTGACCCAAGTGGTCCTAGCCACTCAGGGTCTGAAGGACCTTGCAAGAAGGCACAGCGTGCAGTAGGCAAACAGGCTGGGTCCCAAGGCACGGCACAGGAGACCCACGCGTCGAGGAAGATGAGCTTTAGTGATGAGTAACTCCGGATCCTCGTGGACTACGTGCGGGAACACGAACATGACATGCTTGTGCGGACAGAGAGCACACATACGCCTGCCCAGCGTATGGCCCACTGGCAGTGTGTTGCTGATTGTATGAGTGCCTTGGACATTGCGAGGCGCACAGCTTCTGAGGCAGTGAAGCGTTGGAATGACCTCAGGCGCTGAGCCAAATATAAGCTGGGTGCCAACTATGCCTCTACTCTGGTAACTGGAGGTGGGCCACGATAAGAGGACGAAGAACTCATCCACATGAAGAGATCATTAGCCATATGATTGATGTGGAGCAGATCCAAGGTGTGGGAGACCTGACAATATACCAGGGAATGTCTGGTGAGTGGTGATGCGTGTGTGTCCAGGACATGTGTATGTTGCTTGGATGAAGTGTAATGATTGTCTGGAAGTTCTGCCTGCATTGACATTACTGTCATGGGTGAACCATGTCATGGTGGACTGACACATGCTTGTTGTTCTGCAGACTGCATACGCACGATGTGCTGCACACCGTGACGAATCCCATCACCACACCTGCTCACTCCTTCCATGTCACTCTCTGTCCAGCCTCTCTTGGCCCTTTTCCTGCTCCAACCTGTGATGGCGGATAGCCTGTGACAATCTTCAACTCCACACTCGCCTTCTCTCCGCACATCTCTGATGAGGTCACCCTGCCAGCTGCACTTCCTCAGGGGTATTCTCCCTTTCCTCTCCTTTCGCCAGCAGCTCACTGTCTCCAGAGGACTGGTCATACCTATGGTGGGGTACTGTAACGGCCTCTACAAAGATTTATGTGCCTCTACTCTCTTCCCACTGCAACTCATCCAGACCTGGACTGTGGGAATTGTCCTTTTGTCTTGGGGTCAGGTATTGTATCTCCCTAGGACTGTGTTGATGGCACTGGCTCCAAGTGGCTATGACTGTTCATTTCTAATCCCTGTGCATTGTCCACAGGGCCTTATGGGTTCTGGTGCCACAGTTTCTTCAACTCCATCTTCCGAATTTGCTTCATTCTAATGGTCTTTAATCATCCCTTTCCTACTCCCTCAGGGTCAGTAACTTCTCATAGCAATTAGTTGGTGGTTAATTTCTATCTTTGGCTGGGGCCTCACTCTGGTACAACCTCCCTGCCTCAATGGAACTGGAGGAGAACCTTCTCCGGGTTGGAGGCACTTCTGATGCTTCCTCATGTGTTGTGCTTTCTCTCCTCCTCTCCCCTGCTGGAGTCCTGGATGACTGTGAGAATTCACTAGTCACCTGCCCACACTCTGATCTCCGACACGGGCCTCTGAGCCACCACTTGTACCCATGCACTGCCTCCCTGCCATCCCCACACTCGGTGGCTGTTTACTGTATCCATACAACCCTCTACCAGCAATTGACACCTGATGTCTGCACTTCCACTTCCACCAGGCTGCCGCATTTTCATTGCTGATTATGTAGTTGTATTTTATTTGGATGCCATTCCTATGTTCTGCACTGTCCATTCCCACTTGCAACCCCAGGTCTCACCTTCACCGTGCCTATTCACTCGCGTGATGTCTATGTGACCTCACCTCATGGTATGGGTGTGTCTGGCTTCACTCTATCCAACACCCTTGCATCGTAGCACCTTGTGACACTTGTGTGTACTGAGTTTGTGAATTACATGTCATGTCATGTCACATCCATTGTACATGGCTCTGGGACAGTACTCAGCAAGTTCCATCTCATGCAGTTTTACAGTCCAGGCATGGCTATGTTACGTGGCATATGTGTATTTGCATTAGTGATGTTGGTGAATGAACTATGCCAGTCAGGTGCTCGTGTGTGAAGCAGGTGCTATGCACCTTGCAGTACATATTTTATTTAGCCCTTCCACTCACGTCCATGGCTGCTTTCATGCTACCCTTCACTTGCATTGAGACTGCGTACGTGCAGGAGTTTGTGACATGGCAGGTTGATGTGTTGCATGACGACAATGTGATGCCTATGGGTGTGGGCTATGCTATTTACATGGCTCTTCATGTATTTTTCTGTCCATGTGCAGGTGATGAGGCACTGGATGCAGAGGAGGAGGTGTAGGAGAAAGAGGATACTGAGCTACAACCAACCACCAGTGGAGGACCTGGTGTGATAACCCATGAAGATCCACTGGTGCTACAACCCATTCTGGCCCTGACTCAGTCTGAGTCCGCCTCCGAGGAAACCTTTGGCTCTGGTGGTGAAACGGATATGGATATCTCTGTGGTGTTGCAGGTGAGTGCATCGACTGTGGGTGCTGTTGTATCCCAAACCTCTGAAGGGGGGACGACCCCTCACAGGGCCAATCAGTGTTGGGACATCTGTCTGTGGTGGATACGGCTGCAGGGTCAAGCTCCAAAGTATTGACTCCTGTTCCTGGGCTAGCTGATCGAGGGAGGGATGCAGTCCTGCAGCCACAGATAGCGCCATCACATCAAGGGCCAGGTTCCCTTGGCCCAGGCAGGCATGGGGTCCGCCAACGTGGTGGCCATGTGTTAGCTGGCGATACTATGTGGGAGCAGTCCATGTATGCTGTTGCACAACAACAGGCTGCTTCATATGGGAAGTTGGCTCAGGGCATGGATAGCGTGGCCAATTCCATGATACCCCCAGCAAGACAGGTGGAGCACCAACAGCAGGCATTGCGGTCCACATGCCGCTCACACAGACTGAACATGGTGGCCAGCAACAGGAGCCGATGGGCAGAACTGAGGGCTCTGCGCGCATCCATGGCTGCAGAGGGTCGGGCCCACAGGGAAGCCCTGAGGTTAGAGTATAGGCCCACAGGACTACACTGGCTGCACTCGAGGCATCCAGCACTTGATGGTCTGAACAGAAGATGCAACTGATGACTCGTACCATCACAGAGGAACTGTGTGCATCCCGTAAGGTGTTGCATGGAGACCTCCAAGCCATCAAGTTGCAGATGTAAGCATATCAGTTCCGCATGGCCACTGCCATGGAGGACCAGACCAGGGCTATACGTGGTGGTCCTCCCTTACCTCTACCACATTCTGATGTAACACCAGAGCGTGGCAACAGCAGCGACAGGTCTCCCGATCCATGATAGCCGTGCGGCCCATTAACCCATGGAGGTTTTTTTTCTCTCAACATCCACACATGTGCGTGGTGACGTGCACCCTGCACCTCCTCCCTCCTGGGTTGGCCCTCCCACCCCCGGTCCCCCATTGGCAGTTTGATTTTGTTTTACTTGTTTTTTGTCTATTGTGCATTTATGTGACAGTGTGTTGCTTTGTGTGGCAGCCAAGGGCATCCACTGTATATTCCAGCTGGACCCATGCAGGCTTGTCTCGTGTTGGTACCCTCCTTGTTTGTGCCTTAGGGTCCAGACACATATGCCAATCCTGCTTCCCCTTTCCATGGGTTTGCAAGGAGTGCAGCGTGTAAAAGTAACTTACACAGAGGCCTTGGGCTTCCATTCTATCTGTGGGCAGTCTCAAGTCCGACGTGTGTATACACCACTAGTGGGATTCATGATTGTTTGTCCAGTGCATGGTTAGCATCCCTTTTTGTTTGTACATAGAGATCCATCCTTTGTTCATGTTCCATTTTCTTGTATTGGCTTGACTATCTCCATTATTGTTAGCCTTCCTGCAGTATGCGCTTCCCTGCCCCCTTTGGTTAGCAGTGCCACATGAATATACAAGGGTGTCATGCACAAGTCACGACACATTGAGGCACATGTGCAATTATGTATGGTCACGGTCAGATGGATTAACTCTTGGGTCCTGTGTTTCTGGTATGTTGTACTAGCCAATTGATGTTCCTGTGTACATTATTAGATTGATGAGTCAGAGTGAGTTATTTCTGAACTTGTTCCATTGATTGTTGAGCGCTTTGTGACAGTAGTGTTATGTGTTGGCCATTTAGTTCTCAGTTTGGACATTGCATGCCATGGCATGGTGCGTCAACCAGGTGACTTGAAGTGTGGGATGGTTTAGGTGACATACCGGCATTTAGAAGTGCACTTTGGCATGGTGTTAGTGGCATACTCCATCTTCCATGTGTTCCTTTTGTGCTCACCTGGATGAGATACTTTTAATACTAAACGATGCACACAATGCAGCACTTCCAAGGACACATTCTCAGGGTGTTAAGGTTGGGACAGATGATAGTCCCTTTGTCATCATCAATTGTCACCTGGAATGTGCCAGGGCTGTGTGCACTCCGCAAGGGTTGGATTTTAGGTGAAAGATTGTGCCACAAGCTGGGTACGTGCAGCCTTACCACGTGCCCTTTCCTCTCCCATGTGCAGCAGCCGTGCATGTGTTTGGGGATGTGGGGGCACCACCATGTCCACCGGTATGCCACGCTGTGATGCAACGTTGTGCAGGACACATGCTGCCACAATTATCCTGCACACTACTGGTGGTGCCTATAGTAGCTCACCACCAGAGTCATCAAGGGAGCGGAAGCGTGAGTTTAGCACTCCGAATGTGCGCTCCACTATGGCCCTAATTGCAATATAGGCTGCGTTGTATCTTACCTGGGGTGGTGTGGTTGGGTTCCGTATGCAGCTATGATGAATGTCCCATTTTTCGCAGCAGTGACCGTGGGACACTGCAGGAGGAGGAGGATAGCCAGGGCACACATCTTTTTTACCCAGGACCAGCCTTTTTGGAATGCCTGATGACCAGGAATTCCAAAAAGGCTGGTCCTGGGTAAAAAAATGTGTGCCCTGGCTATCCTCCTTCTCATGCGGTGTCCCACGATCACCTTTATCATAGCTGTATACGCGCATTGGTTTTTCACGTGCCATTTTTATGCATTTTATTTGTGCGCGGTGACGCTTATGCCTGCTTTCGCGTGGCGGACGTGTTTCCGGATTAGCGCACCTTTTCCCACGCGCCGGTGAGCCCTGTTTGATTCCATGAATATGTGTTGTTAGCCCGCGTGTGGGCATTGCAAGCATTTTTCTGTGGTACTTCCCATGTAACGCCCACATTTACGCTTGTTGTTCCCCATTCCACGTGTTCCGCCCCCTTTTTAAGTGATTGCGCAAGACGGTATGTGCCTTCGCTGGGCGTCTCGCGCAAAATGTTCGTGGTGTCACAGGGGTGTGTTTGACACGCTGGGATTTGGCGCAAGTCACTGGTAAGCCCTGCGCATTGTGTTCCATGAATTTTCCACACAAGCACCCCTCATTCCGCGCAGTTTATTTCTATGAATCGGGCCCTTTATATGTTAAACTTAGATCTGGAAAGCTGCCTCTCTGTGAGCTCTTTAACCGGTGGGATCCGAAGGCTATGAAGTGTTGGATGCTGGCGATTACGTGTGATTTTAACAAATTAAAAAATAACAAAAACTTTTTTAACTAAACATTTATTTATTTATTTGGGGGTACCCCCCCAAGCTCCCTGTTTCCCTTCATTTATAATCCCAACCCAACCCCGTCCCCACCTGGTTTAACCATGTACCCCACCCCCATCCCCATATATATAATTTGTTATTTGTTATTTTTAATTCGGTAAAATCACTGCATACCTGTGCATACTGTAAAACAACTGTGGAAAATAGTGTTGATTTCATGCTAATTTTCCCTCTGTATGCGAGGTTCAGGAAGCTGTATTTAAGACCTCTACTCCTTGATCAGGGGATCAGGAACACACCTCAAGCCATGGAGCATTTGTTACAGCTCGGAACATGGAGCAATGGTCTGCTCAGTGGCGAAGTATTTACACAGAGCATGGCTGAAGACAGCGGAACTCCTTGAGCTAGTGGCATGAATTTGACTTTGCCATGCTGGGATGAAAGTCTATGGGCCTCATTACGAGGTTGGAGGTAGCCTTGCCGGTAAAACAAAGGCTACCTCCAAACTTGCATCCGGGTCTGGCACCCGCGAATGGGCAATTACCGGGCTATTCCAGCCCAGCCAGACCCGGTAATTGCCCTTTCGCGGGTGCCAGGCCCGGTGCATCCCCATTCCCATTTGACCCCCATTGGTCAGAATTGGTGGCTGCAAGGTCACCCACAAGCAGAACTCGTAGTATGGCGGTACGGTTGCAACAGTGCCAGTAGCGATACCTGCGCCGTTGTTGCCTTACTGCCATACTTGTAATGAGGCCCTATGTCTCTATAGGCTTTAGCGCTATACTGAGCGTTTACAGATCTTTTTATGGTTATTTCAGTAATCAATCGGAACAACTGTCTTTCCTATTCTTTAATGAAGCTAGGTGTTATTAATGGCTAATGTATGCATAGCACACTTTTTTTTTATATAGTCTGATTTTCGTGTTGAATGAATTTTTCTATTTTTTTTATCTTTTTAACCAGGTTTGTTCTTATAATGTGATATAATCTAAATTGTGTATCTGTATATGTCTGTTTGATGGATTTTATTCCAAAATAAACCTACTGAGAGAGAGATAGGTGTGCTTGCCAGCTGGGGCTCGGTTGGGTCAAGAGGATGGCTCAAGTTTGACTCAATTGTCAAGCCACTGGACGCTGCAAACACGAGCTGAGCACCACTTGCTCGCCCTGGAATAAAAACATTGTTTAAAAATCTTCCATAAAAGGGAGGCGTCCGTCTGATGTCATGTTGCGCATTGGGTGGGCGTGACGATCTTCACAGCCCTGCTTCATGAAAAGGACATGAATGTGAGGTCTTGCAGAGCAGGTCCCAGCATTGGGCTCTCATAAATACCTTCCGAACACATCTCTTTGTTATGGTGTTAGTATAATTGACCTAAAAACATTTGACCTAAAGCATTTGATCGAATTTATTTGCCCTTTTTTTCGGAAAAATGTAATTAAATATATACATGGGGGTGGGTAAGGGTATAGGTTAGGATGAAGGGAAGTGGGGGAGGTTGCGGCAGTCTCCCCCTGCATTTTAGACAAAAAAAGGTCAAATAAATTCAATCAAATGTTTGAGGTCAAATAGACCCCAACCATTGTTGTTAGCGACACATTTGAAAGATAGGTTCTTTATGTGAACAGCGGGGAGTGATGAAAGATCGTTATCTCTGACATGACCTCTGACTAAGTGCGAACATTGGGTGTTGAGAGCAGGTTTGGCACAACTGCACCTGCAAGGGCGCACCACCTCTCCCATTAACAAAGGAATCAGTGTCTTCTTCCAAGACACACAATCTGCGTTACAAAATAACCCTTTCCTTTTTAAACTCTCGCCTTTATTTCCCTGACATCTGCTGGTTTAACATGCAAAAAATGGTTTACCTAATGTTTCCAAACAATGACTACAGGCAACAGACCCTGTCAAAAAATTTAGATTGTTGTGTGCCTGTATTTAATCATTGACAGTACAAACGCAAAAAGCAGGGAAGATATTTTAGACTGCTTAAATTCTGGTACCAAAAGAACGTATATTTGTTAGGCTTGTTTATAATGTGATTTGTGTACTTTTCAAGTCCTCTTCATAAAATACGTTATCGTTTTAAGTCTGTAAATGCATGCATTTACATGTATGTGCATCTGCTAGAGCTGAAGATGCGTGGCCAGCTAGCTAGAGTGCATACTAGGGTTTTCCCCTCTTAACTAACGTTTGTGATCCTCGGCACAATTATCGCTCAGTGCTGTATCTGCCACAACTGGGACGCCAGGTATTGGTTTTGTGTAATGGGGCAGGTGAGAATGGATGCCAAGTCTGGGTTATGTGTTCTGGCGGGTGCAGAAATAGTACGTCAGTTATGGATTTTATGTTGTGCCAGAGATGGGTTTTGTAGCGCTGGAGTGAGGGAGGATGGAACAGGTTTTTTTTGCTGAGGGGCATTCGGAGACAGGATAACAGGCATGTGTCTTTCACCTTTTCTGCCTGTTCATGGCCCTTAGAGTCTAGCTAGATCCACGGGCTGGCCTCAGACTGGGCGCTATCCACCGATGATCTGCCCCTCCCCCCCTCCACCTCTTTATTGCTGGGAGGCAAACCTTTACCCGCCAGGCTGAACGGTTTGGTGCCATTGTATCGCTTTTCAAGCAGAAACTCTACACAAATGGCCATGTTTAATAGCCCACTAACAACAGCGCACTGGGAATCTCCGAGCCTGGCGTTCCCTTTCGGGAGGGAGTGCGGAGAGGGGGTGGGGGAGTGGGGAGGGGGCACTGGTTGCTTTCCAGATGCAGCGCCATCAGCGCCTATCATTCGGCCACTGCAGCCATCGATGGGCAGCTATGTGTGCGCCTTGTAGGCCAGGAATAGAAGTGCCGACCCAGCCTTGCTCACGTCACTCCTTATCTAATGAAGGCAGAGGGCTGCAGGACTCAATGAGCACTGCTGGCAAACGCCTCTGAAGTACATTGGGGGTTGGTAGTGGGGCAGGTGGCACAGGAGAGCGCCAGAGTAGGGTTACAAGTAGAAGATGGGGGACCAAAGAGCGGGTGAAGATCCGGAAGGGCAGGGTAGGAAATGGGCCGGATCAAGGCGGAGCTGGGCTCGGCAAAGTTTCTCTTGCACACGCGCCACCACCACTCACCCCCCCCCCATACCCTGCAGCCCCATACTTTTGTTGCCATTTCCAGCACTGGGAGCAGGAGATGAGAAAGTAAGAAAAGGCGAAGGGGCGCAGAGGGAAGTAGAGTAAATGAGCATGTAAGGGAGGGGCTGGGCAGGCTGAAGAGAGGGAAAAGGTAAGACATTGGGCCCGAAGAGAGGGCGGCAGGAAAGGCTGGCTGCAAGAGGGACAGAAAGAGAGGATAGTGGACAGAAGAAATTGCGCATTCTGGCAGAAAAGAGAGAACGCACAACATCGAGGGACCCAGAGGAGAGCGCGAAGAGGAAAGAGGGTGCACGAGGAGTGGCGATGACGGCGACGGATGACGACAGTGCAAGAGAATCGCAGTGTGACGTCACTATAGACAGGGCGAGAGGGGCATCGAGAGAAACAGAAGGGTAGATGTCCATTTACAAGGCAGAAGGGGCATCGTGCCGCACGCTGTCTCATAACCACGCCTACATCAGCCGCTAACGAGTTGCTGCTGGTTACTGGTATTCGCCATTTACCATAAAATAACGAGAAGCATCCCGTGTTTATATCACCACCCTCTAATACTACAACTCCCAGCATGCTTCTATCTTTCACTTTCAAGCTGTACTCAGCCTATCTAATGCTCCATCGCTCACTCTCCACCACACTCCCTCAATGCCACTCTTTCCTCATCTCTGGCTCATCTGCAATGTTCTTGTGAGAAGCTCATTGCTAGGCCACCTCACATACAGATACACACACACACCCCCCTAATTACGAGGTTGCCGGTAACCCACCAGTATCACCGGCGGGTTGTTGCCAACCCTGTAACACCGTTTCCGGTGCCTGATTTCCTGTGCCAGTCGGGATATTACAAGCCCCTGCGGATTGGGAAGTCAGGTGCCAGAAAATGTTAGTCCCTATTCCTGTGAAGTCCCATAGGACTGGGGAATGGGGTCTCGGAAGCCCCAGACCTGCCGGCCGCAGAAGTCCCGGAAAGCAGAGTTGTAGTCTGCCGGTCCGGAAAACGGTGCCAGTGCGTTGTTACCAGCACCCTTATTTCTGGACCGGCAGACTTGTAACGAGGCCCACTGACTCTCCCTATATCTTGCTCAGTTTCACAAACATGCCACACACATACACTCACATCCATCAAGGCACATCGACTATAATCCTCAACTGTGATTTTTTGCTTTATTGTATTTGTGCAAGAATCGTTATAAAAGATCTATTCTTCTTTTGTTTTAAGGCAATACCAACATTGTCTTGTCTTTCCATAGCTTTTCTTAAGTCTTCACCTTTATCACACTCACTATAACTCTCTTGCACCCACTTAGCCATCACTTTATATCATTTAATCATGCTCCATCACCCAGTCCATCTATCCATCTATGTACCCCCCAACCCTATCTGTGAAGTTAACACTCATCAGAATAAAAATGGTTTAGCGGCATACACCGTTAAGGCATGCCTCCTGATGCTTTGGGCACAAGCAGCATGACAATGCTTTTATGGTGGAAATGCTAGCATATATTATTTGGACAAGACTCCGAATTTTCTTTGGGCATACCGAACTTAGGGTCAACACTGGAATATATTGTTGAGGAAAGCCTCATAATGGCCTCAGGGATAGAGACACAAGTAGAATGAAAATATTGTACACTGGCAATCATAGCGTATATTATTTTGACACACCTCAGAATTGTCTTTGGGCAACCTGGCAAACCTAACTTAAAAGGGTGCCTACAGGCACAAATCATAATGGCCTTTGGGCACAAGTAGCATGACAATGTTTTACAGTGGCAATGCTAGACTAGGTTATGTGGACAGGGTACGGAATGTACTTTGGTCACACTTAACTTAAAAGGGAGGCAACACTGGCATGTATTGTTGAGGAAAGCCTCGTAATGGCCTTAGGAACAGGGGCAAAAGCAAAATGAAAATGCTTTATACTGGCAATGCGAGCATATATTATTTCAAAATAACTCAAATATTTCCTTGGGCACACCTGACTTTGAAGGAGGCAGCACTGGTATGTATTGTTGAGACAGCATCCCACGCCTGAGCAACTTTCCAAGACGTTGAGACTACTATAGGAAACATGTTGTTTTGAAAAGCAAAACTCAATGAAAATAAAGACAGGTTTAGGAACTCTTATTTTACCTCCTGGAGTAAATGTGTTTTAAAAATGTAATTAGGTCTAGGCATTTAAAATCCGGTGTGTAGCACACTTTAGCCCTCCCCCTAAGGGCGGCCCATCACACCCCTAATTTCCAGACCTTTCCTTGCTGCTGCATCTTTTCACATTTTTTAGCACTTCCAGTTTTGGGAGGAACAGCATGGTCCATCGGCTGCACCACAATGGCCACACCATAACACAAAGCTCAACAAAGCTGGCATGTGGGCCAAGCACATATTTTGCTAAGCATCTAGCTGGCAATGAGACACACAGAGAGGAGTCCAAGATCACACACTGCGTTCAAGTGGTAGAGGCCGAGATTGGAGCAAGCGACACAGAATACAATGTAGATGTATCTAGACTCTATTTTCAAGACTGAGTCCAGTCTATAAAGCGTGTTCCTGGTATTTCTGTCCAATGCAGAAGGGGGAGGAAGGGCCACTAGGTCTTTCCATCTCCAGCAATAAGGCCTCTTGCATATTGCAAATCGAAATAGAGACACGCCCTGCTGAGAAAAACCCAAGGCCTTCTGCTCGCAATCACCTCCTCCTGCCGGGCTATTATCTATCAGCTGATGGCAGCCAGCACTCGAAACGGCCCTCTGCAATTTCCAATTAGGTCTAAACTGAATTAGCAATGCATTAACGATGACCAGAGTGCAGCCTCGTGTGATGATGCGGGATGTCTTTGGGAGATACAGCTGCCCCCATGCACTCTTGGTCCTATTTGATTAGCAGTGCCCAGCAGACTGTGCATAGCGCCCTCCCCCATTCCGCCCTCCCCCGGCCGAGCAAGCCCCATGTGGAGGGGGAGTGGAGGAGGAACGATGGTGTGCCTTGGAAAGATAAAAGGTTGACTTGGTCCTAATCCAGACCTTAGTCTACCGAAGGTAAGAACACCGGCAAGGGAAGCTAAGAGAATATGAAATGATGTGGCATTTATAACGCGCCTGTACACAAGTGTTTCTAGGCGCGACAAGACATGGAGGGGGAAACAAAGGGAGGACAAAACAACGATCTTACTAGGCCTTGTGTCATTCAGATCGCGCAAGTGCGGGGAAGATGGAAGGGGAGACTGGGGGAGTGGAAAGGGGAAGTGCAGGTAACTCATTAACTGCAGCCAAGGGGTGGCTCATAAGTGCTGAGAGAAGGGACTGTAGGGTTGCAGATACAGACCCTGAAGTGCTGGGGGATCCCGGAGGCAGTGCCAGGGCAACTGGACATGCAGGAGCCTGGGCCCAAGTTCAGAAGGTAGCCAGGCGACAAGTGCGTGGAGCAGTCTAGAACATCAGCAGGGACGAGGAAGAGAGAAAGCAGAGGCGAAAAGGAAGATCTTGAGTTGCTTCCGGAACCGGAGGTAGTTCTGCTCAAGTTTGAGAGAGGCAGGGAGGCTGTTCCAGAGGGAGACCCCAGCCGAGAAGATTGATCTGCCCCCAACTCTCTGCTTGGAGAAGCGTCTGACCCTCAAAGAGTTGGAGGTGGATGAGCAGAGCGCTCGAGAAGGAAGACGTTTTGGGAGAGAAAGTTGAGGTAGAGTGGTTCTAGGCCCCAGAAAGCCTTGTGGATGATGTAGAGGGTATTCAACTTGATCCTTGCAGCCACGGGAGCCAGTGAAGAGGTTTCAGAGATGGAGAGGTACAATCCCCAGGCTTGAGGCCAAGGACAAGTCTCGCAGTCCTCTTCTGGATAAGTTGTGTTGACGAGGAGAGGTAATTACTGACGGGCCCATTGGTCAGCACTCACCCTCGAAAACTAGTACTACAAGATAGCTGCACCATGCAAGGTCAGAGTGCAGGATTCACATACTCCGGCAAGAATCAATAATCAGGACTCAGTAAATTGGCAAAGGGAAGTCCGTTTAATGATACATACATCAGTTTATGGAAATCAGCAGCATCACGAACACCTGCCTCACCCCGACTTCCCAGAACATTAGTCAAACAGCCTCTTTTATGGGCAAAATCCATCATCATTGACGTCTAATTCTACAAAAAACATCATGCAATATAATTGGTTGGGAAAGGTAACTTAAGTATAGGTGCTATATCGGTATATGGAAATAACGCAAGTGGATTGGATAACTCTTATCGGGTGGGCGCCTACGCCCATCCCTCTACAACACACGTGATTGACGTTGCTGCAAGTACGATGTCTCATTGGTTACAGTGTCTATAGGACCCTAGATTACATGGTCCCTTGTGATTGGGCAAGTTACTCCCCTAAACATAAATCTCCACTTTTAATTAGCAGCATGCAGAATGGCCCCCCATGTGCCTGGTGTCCCAAGTTTCACCCTTCCTCCCTTCCATCAATCAGTGGTTTAGGGCTATGTGTCAATTAGTTGCCTGGGTATGGCCTCGGATCTGTAGTCTCTTATCAGGACAAGTTATGGCATCCTCGGGTTCTGGATGACATCAGGCGGGGGAACATCTTCGTGCCTGTCTGGTCACGTGCTAGTCCACCGTGAATCTGCTTCAGTTTCCAACCTTTTGTAAATTTAATTCTGTGTGCGCTTAGCCACCTGCATGGGCCTCTCTTATCTTGACCTTCACGGGCGGGCTGGCATGCTCTGAAGTTGGAGTCTCGTGAGCTCATGCTCACCTCCCCTTCTCTGGTTGAACTTGATTTCCCCTGCATGAGCCATCCTTTGTTAAGTTTCGATCCCGCTCCTTTCCTCAGCTTTGGCCTGGATATGAAACTTGGCCAGTCAGGCCTTGGCCACCTGGGAGTACTTCTGTTTATACAAAATGGAGTTGCACGTGTACAATGTGCTGTATTGAGGTAGATGTATACAGTTGGCACTTGCCGCTCTAACTTTTACTAGGCATTGCAAGCAGAATCGATTTCTTAGCATCTTGCGTTTCAAGCTTATTTACACACGTTTAACAGGGCGGTTGCTTCCATCTTGTCTCATGGCACCATTCTCATACGGTTTTCACAGTGTCTCTCCCCTTTTTCCATTACAATTGTCCTCGCAGTTATCAGAATGGCATGTAAGCTTTCAGTACTGCTTCAGTTAGTTCTTGGAGCTGCTCTGGTCCTCGTCTCATCTCCACTGGCCTTCCATTATGGCTTTTGGAGTCTCTTCATGGACCGTGTATAGGCATTCCTCATCGTTCCGTATCAACGGCTGGTATGGTTGTCTGGTTGGGTACCATGCTGCCCAGGGTTGCCTGGTTATGGGCATTTCAACAGGTACTGATCTTCTAATGTACACAGGGCAGAGGCCAATTGCAGCCCTTTGTTGGTTCAGCTGCTCCTCATACGTCACATACCTTGGCGAGTACTTTACTGGCACCTCAAAGCGAGGGGCAGGGGTGCATGCCACGTCTGGGGTCTCCTCTACACTCCCCCCCTCTGGTCGGTTCATCGACCACTTCTGCCACCTCCTTTATATTGAGGTTCTTTGATTCTTCTGTGTCTTATTCATCGTCTTCTGGGTTTACACAAGATGGCGTGAATGTATGCAATTTGGGTGTCCATATCTTTATCACTCCTTTCAAACTTCCTGCTGTTCTCACATACTCATCTTTGTTCCAGGTCATCAATTGGCATTGTCCATTTGGACTGCAGTAAATCCATTTGCCTTCATACCTTCTTTGTTTCTTGGGATAAGTGAATTTTGTTCCCTCTGGTGCAAATTCACTGGCGTTCACGAAGTCCTTTATCTCCTCATCTGTCAGGTCTCTGGGCTTCCAGCCTGGTTCGACATCGACCATAATTTTCACCCTGATGGCCTTCTTTGCAGTTTTCTGGCACTGTGTGATGATTATCTTGATAACACAGCATCCTAGCAGCACCATTGCTAGCTAGGCTCCCAGAAACTTGAATATATCGGCCATCCATTGTGGGACCCATGAGAATAGGTTTCCAAACCAGCTGTCATCATCTACTTCATCTGTTTCCTCGGTCATCTGGTTTTTTAGGGTCGTTAACATGCTTATGGCCTCTGTGAGGGTTCCATTTTCTTCGTCGTGTGATGGTATGAACGTGCAACATGATTCTCCAATCTTTGCGCAAACACCTCCATCCATTGCGGTGATCATGTCAAGCACATATCTGTTCTGAAAGGTCATCAGTCTGACTGCTCTCAGCTCTTCTTTGATCGCATTGAATCCTTTTATTGTGGTGTTGATGGTCCGCAGTAACTCCCATCTCGTTATCTGCAACCACTTGTTGTTTGCAGCAACTTGGATATGCGGCAAGAGTATTGTTGTAAATACTGATGAGGTTAGGCTAAACAGCCTGTGTTCATAGGGAATGGCATAAAATGCGTCCTCTGATTTGGCGGAGAAGTAATTCTCCCTCTTCATTCTTGACTTTAGTTGCACATACCTCCTTTTCCTCAGGTGAGCATCTGCTTTCGGAAAGCTGTCCAAATTCAGTTCACTTTTTGGGATTACTAGTGCAGGAACGTGGATGTTCACCAGTGTGCATATGCCTCCCCACTTCTTTGGTAGTCTTATGTAGGCCTTGGATCCACATGCCCAATAATGGTCTATTAGGACTGCGGTTCCTTGTGCCATTCCTGGGGCTTCATATATTCGTCCACAGTTTTGATTCTCCCCCATTTTCCTTGTGCCATTACTTCTAAAGCACAGTTTTGGGTTTTCCAGCCTAACTATTTGCAGGGGGCCTCCTCTGTCTTCGACCCACGTTAACAGCTTTACCAATTTTGGCCAAAGTGGTTTACAAAGTCTTTGCGAATTTTCTACTGCTTCTTGGCAGGCTCCAAGGACCATCCAAGCTCGGCAGATTACGACTACTTCTTCCCAACCGTCAGGCGACACTACTGATCCCCAGATCTGTATTTGGCCTTGGTTTTTCCAAATTTGAGCTTCTTCTGCCGTTTTCCCTTGAACGTTCAGTCTTGAGTTTATTTCCCACCTTATTCCTGACCCTTTGACGTCAGGATTTTCATATCTAATCACATGATTCTTGGTGTGCGCCCTATTTCTTGTTTTGATGTCCTCGACAAACCCGTCTTCATCAGGGTAGTCCTTTTCGTTGGCCCATATCAATGAGGCATCTCTTCCCATGAATTGTCCTCTGGTGTTGCACATCGCTACATGTGACATACAGTGTGCTGTGGTGACATCTACTCCTACAGCCACAAAGATCTTGGACTTTCCCATGCTGTATGGCAGGAGTACACAGACGAAACATTCTCCTTCTGATTGCCTCCGTCCAACTTCCTTCTGTGCTGGTACCATATGTTGTTTCCAAGATGGGCTGTGCTGTCCAAGTAGTCGTTTAGTTCATTGTCCGATTTCATATGGGCTTCTCTTGATTATTAATGTTTTTCTGTAGTTGGCCATCACTATGTCTCTGAATGCGTCTGTACTGCTCTTTCGTTCAGGTAGTTTCTCAGGTATTATCCTTGGAGGGGCAGGATTCATTTCCTGCCCTGCAGTAATAGGGGGAGGTTTTGTGTTTCTTTTCCTTCCCTCATGCATTCTTTTGTAGATTTCCTCCCACCAAATCTGGCTTACCATCCTTCCAACACGCGGCAGTGTCGTAGGCTCGGTAGTTGCTTCTAACATTGGAGCTGGTGTGCTCGCTATCACAGTTGTGATAGTTGTCTTGCTCAGCTCCTCATGTAGCTCCTTTGCTCTATGTATGAGTGGATACACATACTCAACTATCGCATGTGTTTTTTCAGTGAGTTCTTTCGTTGCTTCCTTTGTTTTATCGAGTGATTTTGCTATTTCACTTCGGCTTGGTTTCTCGCGTTGCTCCCTGCTTTCCGGTGCTGGTTGCTCCACAGGTGATTTTTCTCTTTCAGTTGGTTTAGCCTGCGTGTTCGTAGCCATTGACACTTGCCCTTGTTCATGTGCACTCAGTGAATGGGTGCGTGCCGTGGACAGTGCTATGTTATCATACATTCCGTGCTGACCCTGTCTCCAGCCTTTCTCACCATTCATTACTTAAAGTGTATACGTGTTACTGCTAATTGCATTCAACTGTAAATCGTCTGCTTTATCATCAGTTTTTCTTGGAACAGGGATGACAATATAAGGTCTGGGCACTTTTGTGGGCCCCAGATGTTCATTACCTGGTGGATGCACAGACATTGGGACGCTTCGTGCACCAAAAAAATGCAGTTCTAATAGTTAACGATAAAAATACTACAATAATCACAATGCATATACATATGACGGCCTTGAAAGACAGCTTGCAGCATCTCCTTCCAGGGAACGAGGTGCGCCCTTCAGCTGGAGGCACAACTAAATTACTGTTTTGGGCCCCCATTTCAAATATGTCCACAGTCAATAGTTTATTTCTCTTCTTATTCTGTTTTCGTCGTTCAAAGTTCAATAAACACTAAAGTGACAAGTGCAGTTCAATGTCCCCCCTCTTACGAGTGATGATGATGATAGTCTCTGACTATGGAGTACAGTTCCTTTACTAGACTATGGAGAAAGGTTAGACTACCGTTTCAGACACATCACAATTCATTTTGCATTTCTATGATAAACGTAGTCCCAGGGCACTCTTCCATCTCGCCTTGACCCTGAGGACAGGCAGGAATCTGTTCGTAGTGACACCATGAAATGATGGCTTCGCTACACATCACATAGATAAACCATTGAAAACTAAAAACAAAAATAAAAATAAAAGTGAACATATGAGGAGGTAGGAAAAAATAAGAAAAAGGTTGAAAAAGGTAAACACGCAGTGAAGTTCATGTCGCTGTTCCTTTCACTTGGTCGTTCGAGGTCGGGTTGAGGAACAGTCTCTCTCTTCCCCATTTACTCCACTGCGGAATGATAATACACAAAATAGGAAAAAATAAGAAAAATAGGAAAAGAACTTCAAGATGTAGTTATCCTTGTTTCTGCCTCTTTCAATTCGTTCTATGTTGGAAGCATGAAGAACTGTGTCTTTGTTTCCTTGCTCTGCCCCCGGCTGGGGATTCTAAAGCGTTTTATCTTGGGTCTCTCCTTTCTAAGGCTCGCCTCAGCAGCGGATGTCCATAATTGCTTCTTAATTGTGATGCAATAGCTCTTAGGAGCCTGTTCAGTTGGGCATTCTTTGTTGGATCATTAAGAAAAGTGGGCACATCAATGTTGCGGGGTCTGCCCACTAGTTCTGGAAAGTTTTCAATGAGATGAAAGAAAACACGAAATGCATACTGACTGTCTTGGGTGTTAATGATATTTGTGTGGTTCTTTGGCTCTAAAGTCACAGGCCTTTTCTCGCAGTGTGATCAGTTGTATTTTTTTTTCTCTTCGATCTGTCCCTCGTCGGCTAGTCTCACTGAAATCTCCTCAGGAATTCTTGCTGGAAATTGGACAGCTCCACCTGGAGCATGATGCCTTGGAGGAGTGCGCCCATGTGTGGGGCGTTGGCCGGATTCCTAAGAAAGGTGATGACATCAACATCTGCAGGTCTCCCCACCATTTCTGGATAGTCTGTGACTAATCGAAATAAAAGGTTGTGTGCCAGCCGTGTATCTCAGGTGATAGGGACATTTGCCTTGTTTGCTGGGTCCTAATCACAGTCCCTTCTTTTGATGCAAACAAGTTTTGCACTTTCCTGCTGCGTGAGCTTCAACCACGTGGTTCAGCTTGTATCACACTTGGTTGAGGAAGTAATTCTTTTTTGGATCTCGAATTAATGTCAATGTATCTGTAGTTCTCCTGTTAAGTGACTTCAATTCAGCACTCCAACTAAGTCAATTCCTAGTCTGGGATGCCCAAGGGAAGCCCTTATTTATATATTTGTATGACAAGTTCATAGATCTGGATGATAAACCCTTGTATAACGCCCCTCTCTTTGAATCCCCCCGACCTCACTGAGCCAAGAAGTAGGTTTGTTTAGCAAATTGAAAGATTTATTTGAAAAATTAAACAATATATATATATCACACTTTCATGAATAAATTAATATTTGATAGCACACTTATGAATATAATGTTGATCAACAATGGGTAATGTTACAATTGCACACTCTTTTCAATCAGTGAGGAGTTAGTATAGAAAGGATAAGGTAGCAGAGAATACATTATGGTTTCAAGAAAAAGCAAAGAATGCAGCACAGAAAACACTGATATGGTTTCAACAAGAGATAATATGATCACTTTTTCTTTTGACAATTCACTCCCCCCCTATGCAATATAAGGAGATGGAAGGGGAGCACACAGTTTTCAGGAATACAATCAAATGCAATACAAATTCCAGTTCCCCCCTAGCAAGCTTAGAGCAACCGGTATGCTTTAAAACAGGCAGAAATACTTTTAAATGTGATTTGCAATGGAGTGAAAAATATGCTAAAAATGATTTTAA
Organism: Ambystoma mexicanum; assembly: GCF_040938575.1. Lineage (NCBI taxonomy): Eukaryota > Metazoa > Chordata > Amphibia > Caudata > Ambystomatidae > Ambystoma > Ambystoma mexicanum. The sequence goes on from NC_090931.1 coordinate 110,775,134, forward strand.
TTCCCTATAGGAGATTCAGGGTAGGTGATAGCTACTTAAGATTGGTTCAGGTCAACACTATCAGTGATTCATGAGGGATTGTCAGGTTGAAAACGAATTTCAGCAGTTCCAAGCAAAAGACAGCTATTTTTGACAGGTGGAGAAATTGAGTCAAAATGCAATTCGCGGCACTTTTTCCGAATGCGTCGATCGTGATTACGGAAAAACTATAAGGAATACAAAGTCGGTTTTGGGCTTGTTGGAAAGCTTAGGTTCTTAGCTTTAAAATGAAAGTTAAATCTCGCTTCTAGTGCGGTTCCAAAGATACGGACGATTTAGTGGAGGTAGATTTTCAAAAGTAAATTTCAAATGACAAATGACACTTTCACAGGTTTGAATCACAGAATGGACACAGGATTTCTATGCAGTTCTAAATAGTTTGAAATGGATGGGATGAGATTATTTTAGACTAAGAAATTGGTTCTGCAAAGTTCTGGCTGGATACTCACACTATAAATTTGAAATAGGCCGTCAAGATCTGGTCAACAGGTTTAGACTGGACTTCTAGCGGGTGGTTCTGAAGTCACAGCTATCTGGGTCAGCTCTGCTCTGCTGGTCTGGGTCTCTGGTTCTGGCAAAAGTTCTTGGCACTGCACAGTGGTCTGGTCTGCGGTTCTGGATACAGCTCTGCTTTTTTATTCTGATGTGCCCCTTGGAAGTCTGGGGTAAATCAGTTTGCAAAATTGTAAGGCCAGATGAGAATACTTTTAGCTTGCAGTAGGCCTTCTGCTTCAAAGTTCTGGAGTCTGGAGTCTGATTTTCTAAGTTCTGGTCTCTGGATAGTGCCTGAATTTGGATGTCGTCCGTCAAAGTGCTTCGCAAGAAAGTGGAAAGTGAATGTCTCTACCTGGGTCTCACTGGCTCTTTTTATGTCTTTTGAAAATGGGTGGGAAGGCTGACTTTCTATACCCAACCCTCTGAGGATCCTGATAGGCTGAAGGATTCTCTGTCGCCTGACTGGGGAACTGAATTGTGAGTCATCCTGTGTCATCAGGCATCATTTTTATGGCATACAGAAAGAACACTCCCCTTGTCTCTTTGCACACAAATCTATTCTTGACTTAAATGCATATTTATTTATGTACAATTTTTCGAATATTATATGTCCAGTTAACATATTTTCTGTAGCGCCAAGCCATCCGATCCCTGTCTTTGTAAGATGTTGTGTTCACTTCTGACAGAATTCTGCCCTTTTCATCGAGAACACAACCTCTAAACTTTTCCAGAATTTACACAAATGTGCGCAAGGAATATGGGCATCAGATGATGAAGTGTCAGATTTTTAACATACAGACATTTGGAGTAATACCCTATTTTCCGCTACTACCCCCCAGAACATACCACAGAGTCCTAACACCTCTTAAAATGTGCACAGAAAAATCACAGGAATAATGACATTATTGATATAATTTTGACAATTTTGTACTATGAATTATCCATCTTTCTAAAATTATGCTCTGGCCCAGAGGGGTGTGGTTTCCCAAAGCACATGGGGGAATTTCTGGTTTGTCCACTCCCTCCAAGCTCAGCTGGCTCACAGAGGCAGTGACCCTCCCAGTTCCTTCCAAGAGGAAGCCATTTACGACCCCCTGATTTAGCAATTGCTTAGAGCAAAGGGAAGCTCATTGTTCTGTTTCCCTGCAGTCCCAGGTACCCCTCCCCTGATTCAATCAGAGAGGTGTAATCTCCTTTTGGTGGGGCAGCAGAAGGCAGGCCAGGCCTGTGAATGCAGTTGCTGGGCAAGTTTCAACTCCTGTCGGGGGGAGTTGCCGGGCAGAATTCAATCTCCTTAAACCAGGCTTCAGCCAAAGGCCACTTTTGTTCCCATTTTTCTTCATTCAAATCAAACTTACATTTATGACACATGCAGCTAGAACGCTGATTCTAAGTACAAAACCATGACATTTAAGCAGTTGCAACCTATGTGACACTCAAAAGTAGGTCACTCATTTATTTTAAACATTTCGATTTTAGTGGCTTTAAATCCCATTTCACTTAAGCTGCTGACATCCATAGCTCAGCCAGTTTTGTTATGAACATTATTTTAGGCTCTTCGCCTTTCCAGATTTGGTATGCACACAAGACTTCATTCTACCAGATGTCTGCTGGTGTTCAGTAAGATTTTTGAATATCTTGCAATGTTTGAAATAGGCATTTTGAGCTTGCATTCAGAGAAACAAAGGTGATTTCAAAGTGCTTTTTGAGCTAACAGGCACTGCTGTTTTTCCTTTGGCACCACGTTTCACTCATGGCGCTTCTGGCCCATCACGCTCGCACTGGTGGGTGGCGGGTCAGGTGACCATTTTGGTGTGCGCAAAAACTGCGAGGTTTTCCTGGATTCTGGCACAATTGTGGGCTTTTCGGCCATCTTGGATTTTCTAAGCCCACAGCACCAAATGTTGCAGCATAATAACTTGAACATGGGTCGATACACCTGACACTCCAGATAAGTCCTGGACATTCTTCAGTGATGCGGAAGAACAAAGTATATGTGATCTCATCAATGATTACTTGAGGTGGGAACATTGGTCTTTGAGTCACTGTGCTTGGGCAACTCGGCGAAGACCTCTGCGATGACAGTCAATAGTTGCCTGATTACCTTCTTGTTTGCAGGGTCTTGAATGAATTCAGTAACGCTGGCTTCTCTGCCTATACGTGAAGGGTAGGACAGTGCCACCAGTTGGAAGCAGGTTAGCACATCCCACGTGAGGCTTCTGCTGGGATGAACCATATGTCCATGAACAAAGTCTTGATCTTACTTTTACTTCTTATCAGAGTCTTAGGTTTTAAATGCTTTGTGTGGCTTTCAATGTTCATGAGATTAACGCTTTTGCTGATATGAGTACGTGATTTTCTTCCTTTACCCTGCACCTTTGGCTGCACAGAGTGTTTGCTTGCTTACTATTGTCTCTTTTAGTGTATACGAAAAAGTTCAGTCGCAGGCGCAATTTTTCACAATAGTTCTTTTGTTGGCTATACTGACTTGTTCCTGTAATTGTTCTTTTGACACGTTTCACTTGGCTCGAGGAAATGTCTTGTTTTATGAGTCTCACTTTCCTAATGTTCTCGTTACTTGTCTGCTCATGCGTCCTTCTTCCTTGCCATATATATGGTCTGCACGTGCTGAGGTTCTTCCTCCTTATTTGTAGATTCTCTGGGTACAGCTTGATGTCGTTCATGAAAATCCAGGCTCTGCGGCCCACGAGTTTGACAGCAGACGGGGTGCAGTCCTCTACGATGAAGGGGCCGTTAAATCTCGGTTCGTCCCATTTCTTTCTCGTAAAGTTCTTCACAAGAACTCTGTCCCCCGGGAAGACTAGGGGTGCGTCAAGGCTCAGAGCTGTGCCTTCATCAGCACTGTCTGTTGTGGTTTGTGCTGTGCTGTCCCCTTTCCGTTGTCGCTGCAGCTTGCCTGAATTGATAGAATTGCTGGCTATGAGACAGTCAAGGTACGCCTTCATCTCATCTCCCAGAACCTCCCTAGTTGACTGGGCATCACATCTAGCTCTGTCTCGGTGGATAAGAGGGGTCCTCATCCTTCTCCCAGTGACTATTTCGTGCGGCGTAAGATGATGGTCGGAGCCAGGTTGGTTCCGAAGCGCATACAACGCCAGTGGTAGGCAGTGCATCCATCCCTTTCTTAATGTGAGTTTCAACTTGGCTATCCTTTCCTTAAGCAAGCCGTTGATTCGTTCACATATCCCATTTCCCTCTGGATGATACGCCGATGAAAACGTATGCTTTATACCCAGCAACAAGCTAATCTGCTCAAATACTGCATTTACAAAATGTGCCCCATTATCAGATCTCATTACCTCGCACACCCCCCATCTAGGGAAAACCTCCCTCACCAGGAATTTAGCAGCACAGACAGCGTCAGGGTGTGTACAGGGGCCTGCTTCTACCCACCTGGAGAAGGGACACACCACCACAAGTAAATACCTATACCCATTACACACCTGAATCATATCGACATAATCGATGTGCAGGTGCTGGAAAGGTCCATTTGGTCTGGGGATGACTCCTCTCACTACTTTTAATGTGTGCCCAGAGGTGAATTGTTGGCAGATAATGCAATTTACCATAAAGAATACAACATGCTCTGCTAAATTCGGTGTAAACCAGTCTTCGGTAAGAGTTGCAGCAAGATTTTCTTTTGTCATATGAATGGGGTAGTGAAGCTGTTCTAGCGCTACTTTTAGAAGGGCGACAGGCATTACTGGTTTACCAGTGCTGTCTTGCCTTCACAATCCGTCAGAGGGGTTTAAAGAACACCCTCGACACTTCCATAAATTTCTCTCCTCCTGAGGTGCCTCCCCCTGGAGATCCATTAATTGAGATTGCTCCATATTGCTACAGACTTCTGGAGTGGCTCGTGCTACCATCATTCGTTCATGGGTACGTGCCACCTCCACGTCCATGATTGTTTCAGTTTTGGATGCCATCCTTTTGGCTTCCGTGTCCGCTTCATGATTTCCACGTGACACGAGATCTGTCCCTTTGGTATGAGCGGCGCATTTCATGACCGCTATGCCCACTGGGAGTTGTAGTGCTTTTATCAGCCTGTCCAATAAGGCTGCTTGTTGCACTGGCATGCCGTCTGCTCGGAGGTAGCCCCTCCTTTTCCAGCACGCTAATCCTGCGTGCACTGTTGACGTCACATAGGCGGAGTCGCTGTACACTGTTACTTCCCGGTCTGCATGATTCTCAATGGCGAGTATCAGCGCCACTAGCTCTGCAGCCTGTGCCGAATAGTGAGATGGTATCCGTGCACTGACAAGTACTCGGAACTCTCCACTCGCTATGTGTTTGATCACGGCCACGCCTGTATATCTTTGTCCGTCTTCTTGGTCGATTCTAGAAGTCCCGTCAATAAAGACGATCTCTCCACCTGCCAGGGCATTTTCCTTTACCCTGGGGATCTCATCATAAAATTCCTTATAGTTCGCACAGTCATGCACAGGTTCTCCCTCTGTGACTGGCTCAGCTATAAACATGGATGGGTTCACAGTTTTGCATCGCACTATTTTGATCAATGGATTAGAGATAATCACCTCGTAAGCTGATGCTCTCTGAGAAGTCAGCGTGCCCTTTGGCTTTTCCAATATGGCAAATAGCGAGTGCTCAACATATAATGTCATGGAGCACCCCATCACAATGGATGACGCCTTCTCAATGGCGAACGCGGCAGCAGCTAGGTTTTGTTCGCATGGGAAGTGGCCCTTCATGACCGGGTCCAAACTTCCGCTGTAATATGCAATGGGTTTATATCCCAATAAGGTTCGCTGCACGAGCACTGCCGTCATAAAGCTGCCATCATTATGAGAAAACAAATAGAATTCCTCAGCATAATTAGGAATCCCGAGAACTGGAGCCTTACAAATTGCCCCCTTGAGTTCGGTAAACCCCTTCTCCATATCTTCATTCATTCAATTTCTTCCCTTGTCGCCTGGGCCTTTTTAAGGGCCTGTAACAAGGGCTTGGTATATGAGCTGTAGTCGAAGACCCATGCTCTGACATAGTTGCACATGCCTAAGAAGCTTTGCATTTGATTTATTGTGCGCGGTTTGGCTGTGTTCGTGATAGCCTCGGCCCTTTCTGGGGTTACCTTTTTCCCTTCATGTGAGATCAGTTGCCCTATGTACAACACCTCCCTTTGGCAGTACTGCAACTTGTCCTTGTCCAATTTGTATCCCTTCTCAGCCAGTATAGTTAATAGCTGGACTGAGTCATGTCGGCATTGCTCTTCAGTGATGCTGCAGATTAGAATGTCATCTACATACTGCAAAACAACACTGTCCACCGCAATATGGCTTAGGTCCATTTGCAGGACTCTGTTGAAAATAGATGGAGACTCGCAATACCCCTGTGGCAGCCTGGTACTTTTCAGGCGCATTTGTCTGAAAGTAAATGACGTCAGGTCTTGTGAGTCACGGTGCAATGGAATCGAGAAGAATGCATTTTTCAAATCGATCACCGTGAAGCATTTTGCCTCAGTGGGTATGTTGCACAAAATTGTGGATGGATTCGGGACTAAAGGGAACTCGGCTTTGACTATGTCGTTTAGCGCTCGTAAATCCTGGATTAAATGCCAGGACCCTCCCTTTGATTTCTTGACAGGATAAATCACTGTGTTGCAGGGTGATTCCGATGTCACTAGAATGCCCTGCTCCATCATGGCAGATATTGTCTTTACAATTCCTTCATCCACTTCTCTGGACATGGGATATTGTCGTGCCCGTGGCAGAATTGCTCTTGGTTTCAATTTAATTTTTACTTCGCCGGCTCCCTTCAGGAGACCTACATCATAGGGCCCTGTAGTCCATACTTTGGCCCGGCACTAGGGCCATGTCGTTATCAAAGTACTCTGGGTGTACTAACGCTAACATCATCCTCTGTGGTACCTCTCGCCTGATCATTTTGACCCAAAATATGAGACTCACTTGCACCCGTGTCTCTTCTAGGTCAGGGTGTTCTTCGAACAGATTGTCATCGGTGACGTCAGTCACTCGATACCCTTCTTCGATGGCGACAATCGCACACCAAGGTCTACCCTCGTCGTCACATCCTTCAACCAATACTACCTTTCCTCGCACTGCGTCGGATTGTATCATTAATGGAAACACCTGTCCCTCCTCTTCGTGCATGGGTATTCTTGGCCTGAATAGAAACTCATCAGGGGTTCTCATAGTCTTGTCTGCGAGGTCTGGCAATCCTGCCATGAGCACTCGTACTCCATATGCGAAAACTTCTGGTTCCAACGGTACAGCTCTCATGGCTGCACGGCCAGAGTATGCTCTGATCATTTCACATACGTTTGAATAATGCATTCCTGGGGTGGAGCACACTATGCCATCCTCAGTGAACGAGATGGTCATATTCAACTTCGTCATCAAATCCCATGATATTCACTGGGGACTGACGCAAATACAATAAAGGTACATTCATGTCGCACTCTCCCACAGAGACTGGGAGTGCATCAGTAAAGGGAACTCTGCTATGAGCTCCAATAAAACTCTTGGTGTCTATTGCCTCGCCGGACAAGGAGAACTTGCCTTCTTATATGCACGAGCGTGTTGCACCCATGTCAACTAAGAAGGAATATTCTTTCCCCCCTATGGTGACATTTACCCTGGGTTCCCTGTTAGGGTCTGGTGTCACTGATAGGATAGAACACATCAGAGATCCCTGTGAGCCGTCCCCCACTAGAGTTAGTGCCCTAAGACACTTGCAACAGTGTCTGCTGGGGTTGTCCCTGTGGTACATTCCCCATGTTCTGTGGCTGGACCACTTGCTGTGCACCCTGCTGTGAGCCAACCACCTGCTGCTGTATGGCATAATTTTGCTTATTGCCCTGTTGCGGGGAAGTAGGTTGATTCACTGTGCCTGCCCCCATCCCCTGATTGTTCTGCCACATGCCTTGGCTTCTGCACATGCGCGCCACATGTCCTGCCACTCCGCACAGCCAGCACACTGGCGGTGGTCAGGCCATCTGTCCATCTGGCATTGTTGCCCATCGGTGCACTCTGGATAGCACCTTAAACGTTTTGAAAACCTCCTTGGTTATCTCGAAAACCCTCCCTGATTGCTCTGCCATCCTCTTCCTCCATAACCCCTTCCTCTTGGGTAAAATCCCGCGTTACCCTGATTGGTCTGTGGCGGGTTAGTTGCACGTTGTGCACTCGATTCAGCTGGGCTTGTTAGAATGGCTCCCTTGAGAGCATATTTTGAGAGCTTCCTTTGCACTAGTTTCGCCTCTTCTCCCTTACTCGTTGCCTCTTTCTTCCGATTCTTTTCTTGCAACAGTCTACAATAATGGGCAATTGTCAACTGGATTTCGGCCCATGATTTAGCTTCTATTCCTACATTTTTTTTGTTGTTTTTGCACTTGTTCTGGTAAACCTTGGCACAATATATGATAGAATACAGGGATAGATTTCGTCCAAGACTCATGCGTCTCAAGCACCCACGTGTCTTGAAAATTCTGGATATAAAGCAACGGATCCTCTGACTCCTTCATTTTTCGAGTCATTATAGCTCCCATATCAGATGTGTCTGGATATAGCGTACGTAGCGCTTTCTATACTGCTGCTCTACAGTTATTAAATGGCGCTCCGTCATGAGAGGTGTTAGTTATGGTTACCCTAGGGTAGCCTGCCCTTTTCCACACATCGTCTGCTCTTTCTCCGAGTATAGCAATTAGGAGACCCTTGATGTCCCCTATGGCTAGGGTGACGCCCCCCGTCATTTTTTCTAGCTCATGTATCCACTTCCCGGCTCCCGATGTCAACATTGGAAGCTTATTTTTGAGATTTTCTCGGTCCATGTGTGGCCATGGAATATATTGCAGTCTTGCTCCCCCTTTTTCTAGCAGTGGGAATTGGAATGCGCAATCACCCTTTTCATTTTCTTTACCTCCTCAGTCTCTTGCCGGGGTGGCGTTTCCGCCTTGCGTTCTACCTGGCAGTGCCCTTAACCTATCTGTATAGGCAGGTGCCGGCGCCCCCCTCTGACCGTGGGGTGTTTCTTCATGTCGGCTGGACTGTCCAGCGGACTTCAGTGTCCTATTTATGCACCCGCTCATGTCTAACCATTGTACCTCTCGGTTCCCTGGGAGCCGCTTTTCGCATCGTCTCCCTTCGTCATACATCACTTCCTCCGCTTCCCCATCTGAGTCAGACTCTGAATACTCCCAGTTCACACAACTTCTTGCATCATCTTCATTCTGCCCAACTTCTATTCTGTCTAGGGAACGTCCCCTACTCCCACTGCTTCGGGTGACATCCTCAGTGTAATACAGCTGAGTGCTCTCTAAGCGCTCATCTTCCCTTCCCTCTTGGGAGATTTGTTCCAGTCCCATCTCATCATATATTTTATCAATCGCTTCCCGATGCTTCTGGTGTCGAAGTCATCATCAATAATTGTCCCGCTTGTACCTGGTACTGCATCACTTGCTGGAAAGAACTCTTCTATGTCTTTCCAGTCTACAACAGGATTGGGTTTTTTCACTTCCCACTGCAAATATTCTAAATCTCGCGCCCTTTGCCTGCGCTTACGCTCTGCTTCCTCATCCATTTCTCTTTGCTTCTTCGCCTCCTCTCTAGCCTTATCTACTTCCCTCATCCGTTCATTTCTACGTTCTTTTGCCCTTCTACTTTCCTCCTCTTCACTCTTCTTCACTTTCCTTTCGTGCACCCTCCTTTCTTCCTCCAACTTTAGCATGTTCTGCCTGCACCTTTCATAGGCTGCATATTGCGTGCGACTGAGCGGTATACCCTGCTCTTAGCGAGATAGTTGGTCTCGCCTCAACCTATCCTTTTTTCTTGCCCTCTCGTCTCTCATAGCCATTTCTTTCTTCTTTTCCTTACTTTGCGCCTCAACAGACCGTTCTCTCGGCCTTGCGTCATCACTTCCTTTTCCATCTAATTTCAATAGTATCTGCCCTCCCATCCATTCGTTCTTTGCAAATGTTACCTCATTGGTTCCTTTCAGCTTCTTTCCCTCTCTCTCTCTATCGAGAGGTGCACTTGTCTGTGCCTGGCCCTTTCTTTCTTCATCTCGCCTCTCTTTGTCCCACGGGATCGTGGAGGCCGAGTCAATTTCCTGTTCCTGCTCTTTCGTCTCGTCACTGCTACATGCAGGTGACTCGTATGCAGTGTTGCTATAACCTGTGGCTGCCTTAAGTTCTCATAGTGGGTAAAGGCCTTCCGACTTACTTCCCTCAACAACTGGTTCCGGCGGGGCAGGTGGCGCGGTAGGCGTCTCAACCCCCTCCGTACATACATTTAATATCCAGTCTGCGGGAGGTTCTTCTTCCTTTACTTGTTCCAACATTTTCCAAAGCTCGAGAACGTCAAGGCGTTTCTCGAGCTTCTTCCGTTGTATGTGGCATGTAGGAACGTGGTCATGTGCTGCAAGACAGCCTTAGACAATGACCCATTCTGGGGCCACGGCATAAACATTTTATTTGCTGTGCCCTTAACCCACTCCTGGCTGTATTTCTTCAGCTTTGCTGCATGTTTTGGCAATTGCTTGCACAAGTGTGCAAGTGGGGTAACTTCTTCCATTCTTAATTTTGTCACCAACAATGATCACACAGTGTTTCAACTTTACACTATTATGAGTGAGCACCACATACGCAAGCTCCAATCCAACTTTTCCGCAAAATTTTTACACCAACAGTTTTACTCGAAACACATCAATTCAGTGGCGATTCCCTCTCAATTACATAATCGCGAAAACCAAAAATGCATTGCCATCATTTAACATCACAATAATTCCACATTCAGCATACACAGAACATATAGGACAGACGCTTGACAGACTAGACGGACACCAGCTGGTCAACGTATACCTGCCTTCTAATTATCACCCCGTCATGGTATTTGAACTAACCCCTTTATGACGTCTTTAAATGTCATTGTAGCCTAAAGTCCCCCCTCTGTGGGCTCTGGGTTCAAGTTTCTTCTGACCACTCTTAAAAGCGCAGGAACAAGGCGAATTTACCGTTTTCTCTCGGGTGCCCCCCCGGCCCCGGTATTCCTTACAGTTTTTAATCTCGGGTGCCCCCCCGGTATTCCTTACAGTTTTTAATCTTGTGTGCCCGCTCCCCCCGGTATTCCTTACCCCAGTTCCTTCAGGTGACCAAGTCTTTTAACCCTTATATATATATATATATACAGTCTTTTCTACTTCTAGCTGTATTCTTTTTTCTCCGCTACCCACCGTTGCCTTTCCCTTCTTACTCTAAGGCCTATAAGACCTTTGCCAGGATAACGAGTTTCGTTGTTTCACTCACCAATCAACTCTTTTCCTCTCTGGAATTTCAGGATCACTGCCTCTTCCTCTTCCTGCTTTTAAGGTTTTCGTCCGCACTGCTGCCCGATGGAATGAGAAGGGTTATGCTTGGAAAGGCGGGTTCCTTCAGACCCACTGCAGATTTTTGGGGAATTATTACACTATCATTGCCCACGGGGAGCTTCTCTGCCTACACAGCTGGAATGGCAAAAGGACTCGTGATCTGACCGAAGGCTCAGAGTTACTTTGTGCCGTCGGTTTAAAGGTGTCTTATAACTATATTAATTGATTATCAATAATTGATGGCCGTAACCATCCTCACGCTACCAAGTGTTGACGAGAAGAGGTAATTACTGACGGGCCCATTGGTCAGCACTCACCCTCGAAAACTAGTAATACAAGATAGCTGCACCATGCGAGGACAGAGTGCAGGATTCACATACTCCGGCAAGAATCAATAATCAGGACTCAGTAAATTGGCAAAGGGAAGTCTGTTTAATGATACATACATCAGCTTATGGAAATCAGCAGCATCACGAACACCCGCCTCACCCCGACTTCCCCGAACATTAGTCAAACAGCCTCTTTTATGGGCAAAATCCGACATCATTGACGTCTAATTCTACAAAAAACATCATGCAATATAATTGGTTGGGAAAGGTAACTTAAGTATAGGTGCTATATCTGTTTATGGAAATAACGGAAGTGGATTGGATAATTCTTATCGAGTGGGCACATACGTCCATCCCTCTACAACACACGTGATTGACGTCACTACAAGTACGACGTCTCATTGGTTACAGTGCCTATAGGACCCTAGATTACATGGTCCCTTGTGATTGGGCAAGTTACACCCCTAAACATAAATCTCCACTTTTAATTAGCAGCATGCAGAATGGCCCCCCATGTGCCTGGTGTCCCAAGTTTCACCCTTCATCCCTTCCATCAATCAGTGGTTTAAGGCTATCTGTCAATTAGTTGGCTGGGTATGGCCTTGGATCTGTAGTCTCTTATCAGGACAAGTTATGGCACACTCGGGTTCTGGATGACATCAGGTGGGGGTACATCTTCGCACCTGTCTGGTTTCGTGCTAGTCCACCGTGAATCTGCTTCAGTTTCCAACCTTTTGTGCATTTAATTCTGTGTGCGCTTAGCCACCTGCATGGGCCTCTCTTATCTTGACCTTCACGGGTGGGATGGCATGCTCTGAAGTTGGAGCCTCGTGAGCTCATGCTCACCTCCCTTTCTCTGGTTGACCTCGATTTCCCCGGCATGAGCCATCCTTTGTTAAGTTTCGATCCCGCTCCTTTCCTCAGCTTGGGCCTGGATATGAAACTTGGCCAGTCAGGCCTTGGCCGCCTGGGAGTACTTCTGTTTATATAAAATGGAGTTGCACGTGTACATTGTGCTGTATTGAGGTAGATGTATACAGTTGCCGCTTGCCGCTCTAACTTCTACTAAGCATTGCAAGCAGAATCGATTTCTTAGCATCTTGCGTTTCAAGCTTATTTACACACGTTTAACAGGGCGGTTGCTTCCATCTTGTCTCATGGCACCATTCTCATACGGTTTTCACAGTGTCTCTCCCCTTTTTCCATTACAATTGTCCTTGCAGTTATCAGTACTGGCATGTAAGCTTTCAGTACTCCTTCAGTTCGTTCTTGGAGCTGCTCTGGTCCTCGTCTCATCTCCACTGGCCTTCCATTATGGCTTTTGGAGTCTCTTCATGGACCGTGTATAGGCATTCCTTATCATTCCGTATCAACGGCTGGTATGGTTGTCTGGTTGGGTACCGTGCTGCCCAGGGTTTCCTGGATATGGGCATTTCAACAGGTACTGATCTTCTAATGTACACAGGGCAGAGGCCCATTGCAGCCCGTTGTTGGTTCAGCTGCTCCTCGTACGTCACATACCTTGGCGAGTACTTTACTGGCACCTCGAAGCGAGGGGCAGGGGTGCAGGCCACATCTGGGGTCTCCTCTACACTTGTAAAGGTCAAAGAGTAGGGACAGGCTGATTAAGAAAGAGGCTGTTACAGTAGTGCAGCCTAGAGAGGACCAGAGCTCTGGAGACAGTGGGCCTCTGGGGGAAAGTGAGAAAAGGAAGAATACCTCTGAGGAGGTGCAGCTGATAGTTTGACTTCTTAAAGACATGAGCGATGTGAGGAGAGTAGGAAAGGGTGGAGTGCAAGATGACACTAAGGTTCTTAGCCTCACAGGAAGGAGCAGGCAGAGGGCCCAGAGTGGGCGGTCACCAAGGGAGAGGAAAGGAGGGAGCAGGTGTCCCATTGAGCAGGATCTCAGTATTACTGGCATTAAGGCAGAGATCATTGGCGGCACACCATTTCTGAATTGCGGCCAGACAGTCTGGTATGAGAGAAGGAGCAGAGGTGGCTGAGGGGAGCCTGAAAGCAAGCTGGGTGTCATCAGCATAACACTGAAAATTGGAGCAGAAAGTAGCGATGTGGTGGGCAAGAGGTGCCAGGATGTGCTTGAAAAGCCAGGGTGAGCAGTGGCATTGCTAGGGAGGAGCCTGGGGGGCCAGGGCCCCCCTGTGAAAGCCTGTACCCCTCTTGTGCCCCCCACCTAAGACGAGCAGTGACCATGTTCTCCCCCTACTTTTGTCTGTGCCCCCCTACTTTTGTCTTTGGCCCCCTTTGTGCCCCTTCTAAATTTGATTTCTGGCGACGCCACTGAGGGTGAGAAGTTAGACCCCTGGGGAACAACACAAGTACAGAGAGAGACAGAAGAGAGGAAAGACCCCAATTGGACCTGAGAGGGTTGGCCGGTGAGAAAGGAGGTCAACCAGGCCAGGGCCTGATCAGTAATGCCAAGGATGTCACAGAGGCGATTGAGCAGGATGGCATGGTTGACTGTGCCAAAAGCAGAGGATAGATTGAGAATGAGGACAGAAGGGAGATTAGAGTCAAGATTGGAGAGCATGTCTTCACGGGTGTTCAGGAGAGCAGTTTCCATGCTTCTGGCAGCTCTGAAGCCAGACTGGTGGTGATGGAGATAACCAACAGATTCAGTATGCAGATTAAGCTGGGAGGGTGGGAGATGGCCAGCTTTTCTAGGAGTTTGCCCAGGAAAGGAGTGATGGATATCGGCCGTTAGTTAGCCGCAGAGGAAGGATCGGCAGAGGGCTTCTTTAGAAGTGGGTGCACAAGGGAGTGCTTAAGAGGGAGGGGAAAGTTCCAGTGGCAAATGAGGGATTGCAGAAATTGTCCAGGGCTGGAGTGAGCGTGCCAATGTGGTCCTAGATGGTTCTGGATGAGCAGGGGAGAACATGCTTTGATGAGACTTTCATAGATCGGACTTGTCTAGAAACATTGTCTGGGTGAACGGGGGAAAGGAGGAGAAAGGAGGAGGACAGGCGGACTCAGACAGGCCAAAAGTGGCAGAGGAGAAGGAAGAGGAGGAAGAGGACGAGAGGGTGGAAAGGATGTCCTGAGATTTAGTGGTAAATGAGAAGCCAAGGCTGTGCAGAGGGCCTGGGAGGCAACAGGAGAGGTAGAGACTGCAGCAGGATTGGCCAGCTCCTTGCAGATCTTGAAATGTTTGGCCAAGTTGTTAGATGCCACAGAGATGGAGGCTTGGATGTAGGCTCTCTTCTTAGAGCGGACAGAGAGTATGTACTGCCATTGGAGCAGGCAACAGGCCAGTATATCAGCGGATGCGCCTAATGCCCTCCACTTCCTCTCCGCCACCTTGCACTTGCGTTTAAGGGTGGTGAGGCTGGAATCGTACCAAGAGTTGCACTTGGATTTGGGCTTCAAGCGGATCCTCATGACAGAGGCAAGGACATCCAGAGTGTTAGAGATAGAGAGATGAAGGTTAGAGCGGTTGTGTCACGGTGTGAGTCAGCCCAAGATTCAGGAGGAGGAGAGAAAATTGCGGAAAAAGTCTCATCTGACTCACGCTTCCTGGACCGGATGACCGGGGAAGTAGGTGGCAGTGCTGGAGTCGGCATGACCTGAGGGGTAGAGAGAGAGAGGTGGGAGGAAATGAGACAGTGATCACTCCGAGAGGAGTGGTGGGAGGGTTATAGAAGGGGAGTTCTGAGGAGATTAGAACTTCCTGGGTGAGCCCAGCAGAGTGATTCGGACCAGAAGGAAGAATAAAGAAAGAGAGAGAATTGGAGAGGTTGAGAAAGAGTCCCTAAGAAAGGCTGGTAGCATCCAGTTGGATGTTCAGGTCTCTCAGGAGGAGAAGTTGAGAGGTACAGACAATGAGGGAGGAGGAGAGGTCAACTCACTCAGAGAGGGAGAGGGCGGCCTTGCCAGGGGGCCTGTAGATAGTGGTTACAGGGAGAGGGAGTCCAGGAGAGATAGAGAGCCTGCAGACCAGGCATTCAAAGGAGGAATAGTCCTACGTAGGAATGAAAGAAGCAGGGATCCACTCAATCAAATCAAGGCTACACCCCCACCGGGGCGGTTGGTTCTGGGTTCGGAGAGGATCTTTTAGCCATCGGGAAGGAGAGTGTCAAAGCTCGTGACAGAGCTGACCATGAACCAAGTGTCGGTTTGACTGTGTACATCCAAATTAAGCTCTTCCATGTGGCGGCAGATGTCTGAGCAATGTATGACAGCTGAACAAGAGTTGAGAGTAGCGATGTGGAGCAGGTTGCCACATTTGAAGGACTTCTGGGGAGGGGTAAAGGCCAGAGGTATACCCTGCAGAAGTGTTGAAGGTGCCCGAGGATGGGCAGAGGGGGGATGAAGAGAAGGCAAGGTAGTCAGAGAGGAAGAAGAGAGTGCCAGAGGGGTGACGGAGGAGGGAGGCAACAGGGTGGCCAGGGAAGCAGCAAGGGGTGCCGAAGAGGTGGCTGAGGAAGGAGGCAGCAGAGGAGACAGAGAGGGGTAAGAAGGGATAGCAGGAGAGGAAAGATGGTTGATAAGGCATGGGAAGCATCTATCAAAAAGTAGGAGATTGGCCTGGGGGCCCTGGACCAAGACGGTGTCAGTAGACATTAATTATGGTCTTATAGGAGTAGAAGGGGGGCGGGAGGGCCTCCCAGTGGGTGCCACCATTAATGGAAGAAGAGGAAAATGGAGAGAGAAAAGTGACCATATGGGGGTCCATAGGCCGTGAGAGGGAACGACAAAGAGTATGTGGGAAAGGGTCTGTCTGGAGGAAGCACTGGTATAGGTATCAGCGATAGGGAGGCCTGGGTTGGGGACCAGGAAGACCCTTTTGAGCTTCTTTCTGCCAGGCTTAGTGAGAGGGATAGAATAGTCGATAGAAACGCAGTTAGAGAAGATAGGTGAGACAGAGAGCACCATAGAGGTTGTGGGGAGGAAAGAGGGAAGAGGGCTGGAAGAGGAGACCCCAAGCAGGGGAGGTGGATTATGCAGGGGGGGCCAGACAGGAGGGAGGAGTAAGGGGGACACAAAAGGGAGGGGAGCACAACAAAGAACAAGTGCAACGGACCTACAAATCAGATGCAATACAGAACCACAGCAAAGCACAGAGCACAACAGGGAACCTAGAAGTGAAGAATGCAGGTAATGCAATGTAATGCCACAAATCATGGAGAAAATTACAATATAAAAGCTGTAGAGAACAACAAAATGTCAAAACCATCAACAAAGCACAGAACACAACAGGAACCTAGAGGAAAGAATGTAGGCAATGCAATGTAATGCCAAAACCATGGAGCACAACACAGTGTCAGAAATAGTGCACAATAGATCGAAGAAGAGAAGGGCTAAAATGGGAGAGGAAGGAGGGAAACGCAGTGGGCACAGAGCAGGATGCAGGGACCTAAAACGCGAGGGAGCGCACGCGGCTATAGAAGCAAGGGAGTGCACGCGGTTAAGTTACGAGGGAGTGCATGCTGGAGGCGGGGACCCATTATGCGAGGGAGTGCATGCAGCTAGAGAAGCAAGGGAACGCACACAGCCAAATTGCGAGGAAGCGCACACATGCCAACAGGGTGTGGGGACATTCGATGGAAGTGAGGGCACGTGGCTAGAGAAGCAGAGAGATCATGCAGCCAAGTTGCGAGGGCGCGCACATGCAACCTAAGTTGCGAAGGAGTGCACGTAAGAAGGGGAGACACAAATGTCCTAAAGTATTGTAATATTGTGGTTGATTCTTCAAAGCAGATTTGGAGAATGGTAAATGAGTACACAGTGTAATGCTGGATGCATGAGGGGCTTGGATAATTCTGGAGGTTCGGCAGCTTACTGGCCCGGGCATCTCTATACTTTGTACCCTTGAATGGGAGAGTCAATGAAGGGATGACTTGCTTAAATAGATCAGACACGCACCTTCTTCGTTTGTTTGTCTCCCCTTGATGTACGGAACTCTCCTCTGAGTGTCTGTGTGTCTGTCTCTTCTGTGTATATTAGTATTCGTGTGGAACTTGTAAAGCGTGGCCTAAGGCCCAAAGACATCCAGGTGCTAAAAGAGCAAGCAAAATGGAAGAAGCTGTTAATAGACAACCAAACTTAAAAGAGTTGGATTTTCAGAAGCTTGCAAAATTGAAGATAATCAACAGTGCCTTGAAGATAAGCTGGAAGGAGTTCCATAACGTAGGAGCCAGAACTGAAAACGGGCGCCCCCCTGCTCGGGTCCTACGATATTTTGGAATTGTTAGCAAAGTTTGTGACGGGGAGCAGAGAGTTCTGGCTGGCCTGTAAAGACTCAGTTTAGCAGAGATAGTTTGCGACCGCCTTGCAAATGGCACAGTGCGTAATACAAATTATCTTAAAATCAATCTGTCTAATTATATGGAGCCAGGGCAGATGACCGAGGAGACCCCAGGATTGAGATAGCCTGGGGGCCTTCAAAGCCAGTGGAGCCGCAGAGTTTTGCAAGATCTGTAGACGTTTGACCAAAAAAGATGGTTGACCCAAGTAGATCCCATTGCAATAATCCAAAGACCCCATGATAGAGGAAGTCAGTACCTTGGCACAAGATTCAGAAGGGAGAAAAGGCAAAATCCTCCTCAGTACCTTCGGGTAGCAAAACCAGCGCAACAAAACAACTCATAAATATATATATATATCACTCCTATGCCCCTTCAAGGTGTTTATTTTGGGTGTACATTCAGGAGAGCGCAGTTTACATTCTGATGGCCAAAAAGGCAGGCAGTGGTGTCCTATCCTCTCCCTGTACCGGGTGCAGCGGGGAGCAGGTGATGGGGGTGCAGCAGGGAGGAGGTGATGGGGGATGCAGGCCTGAGTAGAGATCGGGTTGAGTCAAGGGGTTGGAAGGGAGTTACCACCTGTAAATTAAAAGCAGGATGCTGCTGGCAGGCTCAATTGCAACTGGCATTTCAAACATGGATCTTTTCGCATGGATACACATTTTACATTATGTTTGGATTCTTATGCAATGACATACTCTGTTTTGACATGTAACGGTCTGTGTTTTAATGTCACGCCATGTTATGCCATAGTTCTTCGTCTAGGTGTTCCTAGATTGTGTAGGCGGGGAAAAGCACGGCATAGGTCTTGCCCACAAAGCAGACATGACCAGGGCCCATCTCCGCTCCAAGCCTCCACACGGCTGGAGTCTTCCATCGTCCCCCGCCGGAGACCGCGGTAGGTTTTTTTTCTTCCTCCCCATCCCCTCCCTTCCGCCCTCCCGACCCCACTTACCTTCTTTTTTCTTCTGGTCTCGGAAGTGAACGCGCTGGGAACACTTCTGTTCCCAGCGCGTCCGCTCCCGATGGCTGTCATGGAAAGGGAAAACGGACTACGTTTTCCCTTTCCATGGCGGAGGCCATTTTTTTGCCGTTTTTTTTTCTGTTCCGAAACGTGTTTCGGAACAGAAAAAAAAGCAATTAGTACCCCGGTCTAACGGGCCGGGGTACTAATGGCAACAAGACACTCGGTGGCGGGCCAATACCGCCCGAGGGGCGGTATTGGCCCCCCACCTCGTGGCTTATTGCCACAGTATAGAACAATGCTTTGGGACGGTGTCCAGTTAAAGGATCGAATACAAAAGGATCGAATGCAAAAGATGAGAGTCAATACGATCGAAAACAAAAGGTTCACATTTTTTTTAATGATATCTTTTTTGGGGGGTTTTCGTTTAGGCAAAAAAGTGTTTTTTACCACAGAAACAGGGTTTGGGGGAGGACCCCCCCAAAAAAATGTACAAAATAAAATACATTTTTTTTACAAACCTTTTGTTTCCGGTCCTTTTGATTTGACCCTTTTGTCATTCGATCCTTTTGATTCGATACTTTGACCTATAACCCTTTGGGACTCATTACGAGGTCGGCAGTGTGGGAAAAATCATCAGTAACTCTGTTACATTCACATTCCCGGCACATTCACGCAACGCTGAGTTCCGTGATTGGTGGTAGTGGGGCAGATTTACCTCCATCAAAAAGCTCTAAGTAAACCTTCACCGCCTGCCACCAATTTTCAGGGAATTACTGTGGTGGAACTAGCCAGTGTTAGTCCTGCCAAAAACCCCATGTGGTTGCATTCACTCCGAAATGGGCATTCACACTGCTATGCCTTCACTTGTAATCCTGTGGTAAACCTATGGGACCAGGTGGCAGGAACAGTAATTGATTTTGGCAGTAGTTCAGCAGAAATACCGCTGAACTACCACCAATTTCGAAATGAGGGCCAACATACGGTGCAATGTAGAACAATGCAATTTGCTCTCCCAGTGACATCTCGATGAGCGACATAGTAGATCACAGTATAGAACAATGCAGTGGACCTTTGCAGTGACACCTTCATAGAAGACAAAAGAACAACCATGTGCTCTCGCTTATTTCTATAAATTGTTTAAAAATGTGACTCATTTCGATTATGGATCGATTTGTTTTAATTTACATAATGCATGAATCATCTAGTCCAAATCAATATTCATTAGCACAGTTGTTATACTCCATCATATGAAGCAGTATTTATGCAGAGATTCTGTGTAGCCAATGCATTTCGGAGTATGTCCATCCATTCAAATGAAGGACGAAACTGAAAATGATCGTATTAATGTAATATGTATGTGTTGAATTTGGAGCAACCTCCCCCTTCACAATTATATTGTTTTACCTGCCTATGAACACTCAGCAATAGAAACTAGAAATGTAAAAGGAATAAAGATAAAAAATGGTGTAAGTATACATATTCAAACTAGACAACTGGTCAAAAGAAGGCTCCTGCAGTACACCACCCCAAGGGCTGGGATCTGGAAGCGTCTGCCTTCCCCTGGCCACCTTGGAGGAGACTATAGGCAGGGTTTCAGTGAGGGATCTGTAGGATTCTTCCCACCTCCCGCAGTACACCACCCCAAGGGCTGGGATCTGGAAGCCTCTGCCTTCTCCTGACCACCTGGGAGGAGACTTTTGGCAGGGTTTCAGGGAGGGATCCGTAGGATTCTTCCCACCTCCCGCAGTACACCACACCCAGGGCTGGAATCTGGAAGCGTCTGCCTTCCCCTGGCCACCTTGAAGGAGACTATAGGCAGGGTTTCAGGGAGGGATAGGCAGGGTGTCAGGGAGGGATAGGCAGTGTTTTAGGGAGGGATAGGCAGGGTTTCAGGGAGGGATCTGTAGGATTCTTCCCACCTCCCGCAGTACACCACCCCTAGGGCTGGAATCTGGAAGCGTCTGCCTTCCCCTGGCCACCTTGGAGGAGACTATAGGCAGGGTTTCAGGGAGGGATAGGCAGTGTTTCAGGGAGGGATAGGCAGGGTTTCAGGGAGGGGTCTGTAGGATTCCTCCCACCTCCCGCAGTACACCACCCCCAGGGCTGGAATCTGGAAGCCTCTGCCTTCTTCTGGCCACCTGGGAGGAGACTATAGGCAGGGTTTCAGGGAGGGATAGGCAGGGTTTCAGGGATGGATAGGCAGTGTTTCAGGAAGGGATAAGCAGGGTTTCAGGGAGGGATCTGTAGGATTCTTCACATAGGTTACTGCCTGAATTCATGTTTTTGGTCCGAATGCATGAATGGTGCTCATTCCAATTTTGCTTCCCACATGGATTAGCGAAGAAAGTCATCAGGTGTGCTTTTCAAATGATCTATTTCACTTAGAAGTCTACTTGCAGCAGTTTGTTGAAATTACTTAATAGTATTTTGACTACAGTGATTGGTCTTGATGTAATATAATGTACATATTTGAATGCAATAGTATTAGTGAGTCTCTATAGATTTGAGTTGGGATGATATATTGTATATTTCTAGGTCTAACCACTGGAGCTATACAATATGCAACACACAGTGCTTTTAAATGTATAGCACACATTCACAATATTTACACACTGGGATATTGATGTAATCATCTCATATGTACTATACTTAACATACTGATTTACAAATCTGTGCTATTACAGCATATATGAAAGGAGTAATGTAATTTAAGCTTTGGTACGAAGGAGGTAGTGTGATCTTTTATTTACTAAATTTTTGGAGTAAAGCAGCCGAAGTGCCTCAATCTTTATTCATAATATGCTGTTCCTATGCATATATCGGCCACAAGAGGTTGCAACAGCTTCCTGTATACAGTAAATAATGTAAATACACGCGTGCGTCAAACACGACGCGATAATGACGTCACGACGTGCATGCGGCGTGATGTCACGTCACCCGTGACTACACATTATAGAGGTAGGTTGAGGTTGTGCTACATGCACGGCCTCGTGGCTCCATGTCAGACACGTTTTAAGGTAAGATCCTGCAATAGAATTGCGCCTGTTACAACATACTTGCCAACCCTACGGATTTAGGCGGTGGGCTACTGCTTTTTATGCAGTGCTACTGCCTACAGATTTTGGTATGTGATCATACCACTATTTTTAGACTCTCAAGTTGGTTTATGGCTCCAGGGGAGGCCAGCCTCAGGACCCAGTGACAGCAGCAGCAGAACGAGAGTTATTCAGGCCGTGTTAGGAGGCCCATTAGTGCAAAGGCTGAATCTGTAACTGACATGATGTGACTGCCGCATGGGCATGTGCAAAGGACTCTTGGTCATCACTGGGGCAGTGAGAAGCCACACATGCCATGCCTGCTAGAGAGCTGTGTCTCTGTGTAGCTCTGCAGTCACAGTGCAGCCCACAGAAATAATCATTGCCTAGGCTATGCTTCCACAGGGTGCCAGGAGTTTCTTGCGGGTTCTGTGAGGACCCTTTCTGCCAAGGTAATTTGGTATTTTACATAAGGAGTTATGAGTTCAGGTTGACTATTTAAAATCTTTCAATAGTGTGTATTAAAGCTCCAGTGAATAGTGCAGCGTCCAAAAGACGGAATTGATGCAAGATTCTTAGGTCCGATTAACATTGCCTTTTCAGCCCAAGACTGCCAAATTGTTTTAAATATCTAGAAGAATGTCCCACCTGTGAAGCAGGCACCAGAAATACACTCCCCATCCCATCACCTTGCTTTAAGTGCAATCACACAACTGAATGATGTTCATTTTATCAAACCTGAAGGCTATGCAGAACTCTCTGCAGTCAATACACTCACCACATGGTCTATCTTAGCAGCATCAAAATGTAACTTCCTAGAAGCCCTCTAGGATATCTCAAATGATTTCATCTGTGCAACAATTGCAAGTAAACAACAGTTTTCCAGAATGTTCCCTGAAGTGTGGGTCTAGGCTGGCAAGGGATGGGTGGAGTCACCCAAGAAGGTGATAAGGGTATAATGTATAACCTGGCACGTTCTTTGCATCATTTTCTCACCACTCTCCACACTCAAGAGTCCAGTAACATACTTCCTGATTTCAGTCATAGTTGCTGTTTCAGTTATCTGTAATAGACAACAATGCATCTATTTAAAAGTATACTTCCTGATTTGCAGGTGAAATACAGGGATAGGGGTTGTCATTTTCTTCTGGTGATTGGCTTATTTGTGGTCGGACATTTTCCTGCAGGGACTGCCAGGCTCAGAATAACCTTCTCTGATCAAAAGGCCAAGTTATATCATTGAGCCAAAGGTCATGTGATGCCATTATCTGTGATGTCATCACTATGCTAATTACTATTTATGAAGCTTAAAAAATCCTACCTCTTTTTGACCAAAGAATGTTGGCAAGTATGTTACAAATGTTTACAATGCTACAAATTGCTCATGAGCACACAGTCCAATTCTTTCTTTGCATTATAATGATACAGAGGAGCTGAAATGGTACCTGGTACAGGTTATGGTGAGCAAGCACAGGTAAAACAGCTATATTTCAATAGCATGGTTTTGAGCAGTCGTCTAGTTTGAATGTATAAACTTACACAATGTTTGATCTTTGTTCCTTTTGCATTTCTAGTTTCTATTGCTGAGTTGCTGAGTGTTAATATACAGGTAAAACAATATGATTGTGAAGGGGGAGGTTCCTCCAAATTTACACAGAAATATTACACTAATAGGATCATTTTCTGTTTCATCCTTTATCTTAATTTTAACTTACATTTTTCATTCTTTATCTGTGTTGCTTGTTGTGGTTTTAATGATTGTTGTTCATGTTTATGCTTGTCATTTTTGTAGTGTTTAACCCTGAGGACGGACATAGCCCGAAACTCATTGGCTACACAGAATCTCTATAAACACTACCTCATACTATGTATTAAAAGACCTGTGCTAATGAATATTGATTTGGACTAGATGATTCATGCATTATGTAAATTAAAACAAATTGATCCATAATCGAATGAGTCACATTTTTTAAACTATTTATAGAGATAAGCGAGAGCACATGGTTGTTCCAAGGGCAACCCTGGAACCTTCTTTTGTCTTCTATGAAGGTGTCACTGCAAAGGTCCAATGCATTGTCCTATACTGTGATCTACCATGCCGCTCATCGAGGTGTCGCTGGGAGAGCAAATTGCATTGTTCTACATTTGTTGGCCCTCATTTCGGGTTTGGTGGAAGTTTGGCGGTATTTCTGCTGAACTACTGCCAAAATCAATTACTGTTGCTGCCACCAATGCGAACTGAAGCAAATTGATCCATAATCGAAGGGGACACATTTTTCAGCTACTTATAGGGATAAGCGAGAGCACATTGCTGTGCCAAGGGCACCCCCGGAACCTTCTTTTGTATTGGATACCCTTGTGCCAAGGGATTTTTTGCATATGTGTGTTCCGATGAATATGAGATGAATAAGTGAGATAAATAGTCATAGCAGTATATAAGGAATAGATTGCAACATTAGAGTGGTGCCCACCTTATTTATTTATTTTTATTTATTTTATTTTTCATTTGTTACAGCACACAAAACTCTCAAGTATCTCAGCGCTGGTTACATTAGGATGTGAGGTTACTTGATTACAGAAAAAAATAAGAAAGAAGGGGGGGTGGGACAATGCAGTGAGGGGATACGATAGTATTAGGAGGACTATAGTCAGTTGAAGTTTCTGCGGAAGATCCAGTTGGCCTGTTCTTTTCTAAGAGCTAGTGGAAGATTGTTCCAAAGTGTGTCCACCATGACCGGGAAGCTCTTGCCCCTAACTGAGAGGTGGTTGAAGTTGGTGGCCTTCAGGAGGTGAGAGTTTGATGATCTGAGAGGATGGGCAGGGGCGTATTTCTCTATGCACCGTGATAGGTAAGTAGGGGAAGTGTTGGAGAGACATTGGCGGAGCTTGGACAATGTTTTGAATGCAATCCTTTCCCGGATTTGCAGCTAATGTCCAGCTCTCCTGGCTTCCAAAATTTGGTCATATTTGGAAAGGCCAATGGCTTCTCAGAGGGCCTTATTCTGTATCGTCTGTAGTTTGCTCAGATTGCGTTCAGAGGTGCCAGAAAATAAGGCGTTACAATAGTCAAGCTTGGCTCCAGCGATAGCTCTTTCTATTGTTAGGTGGTTGGGAGTAGAGAGGAAGGGCCTGCTGGCATGAAGCAGTTTGGCTGTGTAAACCACCGCTGAAGCGATAGAGTTCACTTGACATGAGAGAATTCAGGTAGACGGCAAGAGTTTTGACACCGGTGGAGGTGGTGATGCGGTTACCATCGATGATGAATTCCTGATCAATGTTGTGAAGTGTGGAGGTTGAGCCGACGATGAGGATTTCAATTTTACCGTCGCTGCGACAGAGTAGGTGAGAGGCCATCCAATTTTGAATGACCACGTAGGCAGGGTTTATGGTTGCGGAGTCCTGGGTGTATGATCCGGAGAGGGGGATAAGGAGCTGCGTGTTATAAGCGTAATTTGTGTATGAAATGCCTAATAGGTTCCAGAGGTCGAAGAGGGGTTTTGTGTAAATGTTGTAACGGGTGGATGAGAGGCAGGAGCCTTGGGGGACTCCGCAAGTGATGGGAGTAGGTTCAGCGGAGCAGTCGTTGATAAAGACACAAGAGGATTTGTATGCTAGGAAGGACCTCACCCAATTGCTGGCTGATGGCGAGAGGTTCGCTGGTGAGGCCATTTGAGAGCAGAGGATTTGGTGGTCTACCAAATCGAATGAGGGCAGGTTTGTATCAATTTGTATTTTCAGATCTAGTAGGGCAGTTTCGGTTCCGTGTTTGGGTCGGAATCCTGATTGGCGAGTGCCCAGGATATTGTTTTCCTCAAGATACTGTTGGACCTGGATATAGGCAACACGATCCAGGATCTTCAGGAGGTAGCGAACATTTGTAATAGAGCGGTAATTTGTCAGGATGTAGGTGTCAAGGGAGGGTATAGTAAGGAGTCATAGGACCCATGCTTCCTTCAAGGAAGTTGGCACTGAGTTGGTGGAGAAGGAAGTGTTCATGATAGCTGTGAAGAGGGATATGAGTGTTTCGGCACAGTCTTTGATGATTGGGGCAGGGCAGGTGTCGCCTTTCCATCGTGATGGTTTAAGGCACTTGACAATCATGGTGACGTCCATGTCACAGACAGGGTGGAAGCTGGACGGGGTGCTAGAGTGGTCAGTAAGGGGCTGGGTGCTGTGGGTGGTTTGGAGAGAATAGCATGTTGTTTGGTGATGATTTTTCCTTTGAGGGAATTGACCTTTGCAGTTAGGGCGTCTAGGATATTTCTGCACCAGATGCTGTCTACTGTCAGGTCTGAGTGGGGGGCAAGAGGGAGACTCTAGTTCCCGGAGAATAGTGAAAAGTTCCCTTGAGTTGGATGAGGCATTGCTAATTCTGGAATTGTAGCTATTGGCTTTGGCATAGTGGATTTTCTTTTTATAGTTTTTGGTAAGTGAGGTAAAGAGGGCGTTGGATGCGGCAGAGGGTTCTTTTATCCAAGCTAGCTCAGCAGCGTGCTTATTGACGCGAATTTCCAGGCATTTTATTTTTTAGTGAGGGTTTGGCTTTCTGAATTTAAGAGGGGCAAGCGTGTTGACAATACATTGCAAATATAGGTCAACCAGTGCTTCTGGGTCTGTTACTGAAGGTGGAGGGAGCGTCAAGGGTGGCAAGTAGCAGTGCAAGGTTGGTCGGGTTGAGGTTTTTTGTGCACCGGGCCACGCATTCAGGTTTGGCTGGGTGAGCTGGTCTGGGGTGCTCTGAGTAGGGGATTCTGAAGGCAATACTGTGATGGTCCGACCATGGGCATGGGGATGTGACGTGGGGTGATGCTACAATTGAGGACGCTTAGCCAGTCTAAGGTGCAGCCTTGGTCATGGGTAGGCTCGAGAGAGAGTTGTGATAAACCAGCATGGTTTAGTGCCAAGGCTATGCTGGTGGCCGATGAGTCAGCTGGTTCGTTGAGGCCTAGGTTGAGGTCTCCAAGGATTATGACTTTGGATTTGGGTTGGATGTCGGTGAAGGTGCTTTGCATTAGGTTGTCTTCGAAGGTGAGGCTGGGGCGAGGTGGACGGTAGATGAGGAGGAGTGTGATGGAGTCGGTGGCCGACATGGTGATCTTGGTGAGTAGGGTTTCACAATTTGGGATGACATTGGTTTGCGTGACTCTGATGGTGAGGGTGTTTTTAAAGATGAGGGCAACACCGCCTCCTGTTTTAAAGGATCTGTCGCATTTTAGGATGGTAAATTCAGGTGGGATATGATAGTTTGATGTGATAGTTTATTTATATAGCACCTATACACAATGTGTTTCAAAGAGCTTCAAGGCAAGGGAGGGAACAAGGGAAAATACAAATACATTCTTACAGGCCAGTGAGGATGTGAAATTAACTATCATACTCGGCCTGACAACATTTCAGATAGTGCAAGAGCTAAGACATAGATAAGGAAGGGAGGGAGAGAGTGGGAAGGAAATGGAAACAGACAGGCGACTACCGTACTAGACCTGACGACATTTCTGGTAGAGCCGGAGAAAAACAAAAGGTGAGGGAGAGGGGTGCAGAAAGGAAGGGGAGGAACAAAACAAGCGACTATGATACTAGGCCTGACGACATTTCAGATAGTGCTGGAGGGGTCGTGGGGAGGAAAAAAACAGTAATGGGAGGGTGGAGGAAACAGACGAGGTTGCTATCATATTAGGTCCAGGGACAATTCTGATAGAGTAAGTGCATAGAAGAAAGTAAGGGGAGGAGATAGGAAAAGGGAGAAGGGAAAGGAGGAGAGAACAGAGAGTAAGCAGTCAAAAATAGTGGAGAAGCAAGAGTGGAGAGTGAATACAATTGCAGAAGTCAGAAGTAACACATAATGTTGCAAGCCAGGATACAGGATGAAGATGGGAATTGCATGATTCAGGGCCACCATGAGTACAAGATGCAAAGAAAGTCCAGCATGAGAGTTGAGAAAGAGTGACGCACCGTGAATGAATGAAGTCCGTAAAGGTCAAATCCAGCATTGGCCACAAGACGGTGATGGTGAAACCAGAATCTATCAGGACAGACTCCTGCAGAAGTAGGCTAGAGGAGGTTGAGGGGGAGCAGGGTACAAGAATCAAGCAAAACAGGCAACACCTGTGTGCGAGAAGGGGGGGCACAAGGGAACATCACAGGGGGACCAGAGGGGGTGGGGATGGCCTGTGGAGACAGAGGGGTAACACATGTTGGTGCATGCTTACCTGCTGTCTGAGCAGGGTGTTGGGCCCTGGGTCCTCCTGGTCCGAACAGGTTGAAACAGGAATTGCCCTTTTCTTCATCTGCCCTTCGCTGCAGACACCCGGGCGAGAGATGCCCTTGATCTAATAGTGAAGAGCAGGAAGGAAGAGGCAGGGCTAAGAAGGTGGGTGGTGCTTTGACCAGGTGACCTAGATCCACTTGCACCTGCTCCCCATCTGCAAAGGAAAAGAGGCTGGAGGGCTCCTTATGTAGGGAAACAGAGCAGCAAGCAGGAAGGCACCAGGTGGGCGGGGCTTGCTAAGTGGTGAAAAAGAGCGCCAGGCAGGAAGGCACCAGGTGGGCGGGCCTTAGACCAGGTGACCTAGTTCCACTTGCACCTGCTCCGCATCTGCAAAGGAAAAGAGGCTGGAGGGCTCCTTAAGTAGGGAAACAGAGCGGCAAGCAGGAAGGCACCAGGTGGGCGGGGCTTGCTAAGTGGTGAAAAAGAGCGGCAGGCAGGAAGGCACCAGGTGGGATGACAATGGAGATGGCTAGACATGCAGCAGGGTGGAGCCAAGTTTCTGTGATGGCAAGCATGTCAAGGTCATCGGAGGTCATGAGGTTGAGGATATCGGCTGCGTTTGCTGGGACTGATCTTGCGTTGATTAGCGCACAGTTGATGGCTTTGATCATGGGACCGGCAGGCATACGTGCTTGCAGAATTCGCAATGGTTGGGAAGTGTGAGAGGGAGGCGTGGGATGAACTTGGTGCACAGCCTGAGGAGGATACTCCCCGTAAAGATTGGTGGGTGCGTAACAATTTCCAAGTCAAGGATTTCTGGTTGCGAGGGGCCTGGACTGTGCGTTTGCGATGGCCCGATTGAGTGTGATTCATGGAGTGGGCCGCACGCAGTGAACCAAGTGCACAGCCTGAGGAGGCTGTTCCTCGTGAAGATCTGCGGGTGCGTAACAATGTCTGAGTCAGGGATTTCAGGTTGCGAGGGGCCTGGACTGTGGGTTTGCAGTGGGCCGATTAAATGCGATGCGTGGTGTGGGGCACACACAGTGACCCAAGTGCACAGCATGAGGAGGCTGTTCCTCATAAGAATTGAGGGGAGCATGACAATGGCTGAGCCAAGAGTGTTGAGTGATGGTGGGGTAGGAGGGGTGGTCTTGGGGAGCGTAGGAGGAGCAGCGAGCTGCAGAGGGGTGAGGCACCTGGGCGCTTACCTGTGGATCAAGTGGAGTGGGTGTCCTTGGGGTTGACTGGACTTGCGTGGAGGGTGTAGTAGTGGATTCTGGGTTTCCGGCTATGGCCTCAGTTCTGTTTGGGGTAGTTACATATCCACAGTGATGTGGTTCAGCTGAAATTGAGATGTGGCGGATGTAATGGGTGGCTCCATTGTGTGGCGCCTAACACCTGCGGCCCACAACACCATGCCCTTGGGTTGCATGGGCTTTGCAGCAGTGGGTTCCGGAAAGTAGGTTTAATCGCATCGGAGTCAAGCGTTGAAGCGTAGTGTAGCACGGAGAGGGAGTGGAACGAGCAGCATGCTCTGTGGACCTGGAGCGCATACCACTATACCCTTGAACTGTGCTGGCTTTGCCAAAGAGGGTTCGGCACATAAGATTTATCGCAGTGGAGTTAAGTTTCGATGCGTAGTGTAGCATGTAGTGGCTGTGGAACGAGCAGCATTGTCTGTGGACATACGGCGCACAACACTGCACACTTGGCCTCCACGGGCGTTGTTGCAGAGGGTTCGCCACATAGGTTTCATCGCAGTGGAGTCGAGCGTTGATGCGTAGTGTAGCAAGTAGTTGACTTGGAATGAGCAACGTGCTATGCGGACCTGCAGCAGACAACACCGCACTCTTGGCCTGGGCGGGCTCTGCCGCAGAGGGTTCGGCACGTAGGTTTTATCGCAGCGGAGTCGAGCATCGATGTGTAGTGTAGCACGTAGTGGATGTGGAACGAGCAGCATGCTCTGCGGACATGTGGCACACAACACTGCACCCTTTGCCTGCACAGGCTTTGCCACAGACGATTCGGCACATAGGTTTTATCACAGCAGAGTTGAGCATTGATGTGTAGTGTACCACGTAGTGGACATGGAACAAGCAGCATGCTCTGCAGATCTGCGGCACACAAAACCACACCCTTAGCCTGCTCCGGCTTAGCTGCAGAGGGTTCAGCAGATAGGTTTTATCACAGCTGAATCGAGCGTCGATGCGTAGTGTAGCGTACACTGAGGACCTGCGGTACACAACATCAAGCCCTTGGCCTGCGCAGTTTGCCGCCGAAGGTTCGGCACATAGGTTTTATCGTAGCAGAGCCAAATGTTGATGTGTAGTGTAACATATAGTGGACGTGAAATGAGCAGCGGGCTCTGCGGACCTGCAGCAAACAACACTGCACCCTTGGCCTGCACGGGCTTTGCAGCAGAGGGTTCGGCACATAGGTTTTATCGCAGCGGAGTCCAGCGTCGATGTGTAGTGTAGCATGTAGTGAATGTGGAATGAGCAGCATCCTCTGTGGACCTGTGGCGCACAACACCGTGCCCTTTGCCTGAATGGTCTTTACTGCAGAGGGTTCAGCACGTAGGTTTTATCGCAGCGTAGTCGAGTGTTGATGCGTAGTGTAGCATGAAGTGGATGTGGAACTAGCAGCGTGCTCTGCTGAACTGCGACGGACAACACCGAACCTTTGGCCTGCACAGGCTTTGCTGCAGAGGGTTCGGAACGTAGGGTTTTTCACAGAAGAGTCGAGCATTGATGTGTAGTGCAGAACGTAGTGGACGTGGAACGAGCAGCATTCTCTGCAGACCTGCAGCGCACAACACTGTGCCCTTGGCCTTCACAGGCTTTGCTGCAGAGGGTTCGGCATGTATGTTTTAGTCGAGCGTGGATACAAAGTGTAGCACGTTGTGGACATGGAATGAGCAGTGTGCTCTGCAGACCTGCAGCCAACAACACAGCACCCTTGGCTTTCGCAGGATTCGATTATTCTGTTATATTCACCTTGATAGAAGACAATATGTAGAGCACAAACTAGAACAAGGGCACTTACATGGGAGACATGATGAGCTACATGGCACACTATAGAACAGTATAATGTGCTTTTTTGGGGATGCGTAGATGTGAGATACCATGTAGAACACAATGTACAAACAATGCAGTGTGCTCTAACCTGGAAGGCTTGGGAGTGATCCATGTTGGTGCACATGCTAAGGGATGTCAGGAGGATATGTGACAGCCAGGACCTCTGTGGCCTTGGTAAGAGAAGGACGGGTCTGGAGTAAAGGGGTCATCATCTTTACCTGCTTGTAGTAGAGTCAGGACCAGAAATTGTTACCGGGATAGGACGCCAGACAAACAGGCAAACTGGAGGCCGCCTTAGCTTTTGCACTTCACGGGCTGCCCGGGCAAAGCTGCCCTAGGTAAACTGGTGAAATATTTCTGGGGAAGATCAGGTCAGACTTCTTTTGGCCTGTGGCATGCCTGAATTTCATGGGGTAGGAGTGGCAAAGATGGATGCCTCTTTGTAAAGACTAAATCATTGGGAATGCAGCAAAGCATGAACGACACACATTGGCAGTCACTAACTCACTTATTGTCTGGTCTGCGGGACATGGAACCTATTCAGCACCTGTCTGCATGTACAACACAAGCCTCTGGGTAACTCATTGGTGAGATAAAGAATGTGAAGTTGTGTGATGCACTGCTGTGCATGTGCACTCGGTGTACTATGCAAGCTGTTTTGTGGTCATTCTTGCAGGACGACACACGGTGTGAAACCATAAATGGCAAATCAGGCAACCATGCAAGTACTTGTCCATCACTGTTCAGGTACGTCATCATCATAGGCCTGAAATAACTCGAGGAGTACATTTCTGTAGTACCTGCTAGGGAGGACTTAAGGGAGAAAAAAAACGTTTTAAAAATTTATTTAAAAAAACAATTTAGAAAAACGGTCTTTCTAAATCAGACTTTCACACCTCTACTGCACATGATTGTCTGCAGGGGCTGACAGGTGTGTCAGGACGCAGAAGCGCCATCGGGGAGAACGGGTAAGTGTTTGTGTGTTCGTATTTGTGTGTGTTGCATGTTCGTGTGCGTTTTTGTTTACGGGGGAGTCTTGGGTGCAAAGGGAGGCAGCGGGGCCTGGGGGATTGGAATCCGTGGGGCAACCACCCTCTGCCCGATTTCAATCAAATCCTCCAAGAGGTGGTGGAGGTGAACCAATTATGGTTTTTCGATTTGTGTAGGCAGCTTAAAATCCGTAGGGCTGGTTAACACTAATTCTAGCTATCAGAGACGTCTTTATGGGAGGGCAAAAGGGGCACTTGCCCCGGGACCCCACCTTGGAGGGGGGCCACACAAGGCTGTATTATCTTTATAAACCAGTGTCTATATTTGATCAAAGATAAATGGCACACGTTAGGATATTTTACGGGCTGCTGCTGAGGCTAAACCTATTGCCTGTCTGTTGTTGACAAGAACAATCTGCTCTGATTAATTCATTGCTTAATAATTTCTTTGTTCACTGTGTGTTCATAGTTTGTTCATCCACAATAGCACAGCTCCTGTAGCATTTTTACCTTTCTTTGTAGACCCTATTGATCATGTGCAACAGCCAATGTTGAAATGCATATTGATACATTTGAGTGCTGCGATGGTGCAGACAAAAGATAACTCACTGTGTTAAGCACTCATTGCTGAGATCTGTGTTTGTATGCAAGATTACAAAACCAAATTCCAGAAAGGCCGACTCAGTCTTTCCTATGTTTGAAGTTGATAAACCTCCATGTCTATGTACTTTGATCTGTAGCACATCAGGTGCTATTAATAGCAATGTACCCACACAAGATAGCGGTTGCTATAAAAACCAAAAGATGGGTAAGGTCTAGAAATCAGAAGTCGGTTTCTTCAGTACAGTGAACATTTCCGTGTCCTGGCTTTGTCAGCAGGTGATACAGTCATCCTGGACAAATCATTTAAATAACTGACAGTAAAGCATTTAGCCCAAAACCTGATCTTTCTATACAGGTCATTTGAGTGGAAAGGGGTTCTACACAGAAGAAAATTGACCAGATATTGAAGGGCTCTGGCAAGCATCTGTTAAAGTCTGCTCAACTGACACAAAAAACCTGTGTTTTGGGAATATGTATGTAAAGCTTTAAAATACAATAGAGAAACCCGGAAGCAATCTTTTAAGATCACATCACTTATCTGCTGATACGATGAGGGAGGAAATTAAGTTAGAATCATCCCCACTTTTCATTATACGCTTCTATAAAATGAAGTTTTAAGAAAATGTGACTAGTGTACTTTCCAAGTTGCTTGTATAAAATTAGATTATTTTAGTTCATGGTAAGATCTGGAAAAGAAACCAGCAGAAATTGCAGAATGGGAACGAATCCCAGTGTTACCGCTTAACCAATGTGTGATCCTCATCTCATTTAATCTCATAATGCCTAACTGGTCAACATTTCCAGTCCGCAAACCTTTCAGAAATGTCACTGCTAGAGTGATTTCGTTCTCAGGGTATGGTCTTAAAAAGCCTCACACATGCTTCCAATGGCTACAGTGTTACTTCCCAAATAATAGTAGTGAGCATTTATATATTGCACACCACAACTACTTGTTTCTTTGCTCTCCAATGGTAAAACTACTTGAAAAATATGCCCTTCTAATCTCAGCCTGTCTGGATATGGACACCTTCTTAGTAGCTTCTAATCTTCATCCAGTATTTATGCAATGGTAGGTGGAGCGTTCTCCTTGCTTCCGGTTGGTCTCTTGTATCCATGCTTGATCTCTTTTGCATTCTGTGAGGAAACGAATATAAGTAGTCTGTCTATTCTGGATTATGTGCACCTATTTCATGGGATATGCGTCCTCCATTCATACTATGGCCAGTATAGCTTCCTTGTGGTTGCTATTGATGAAAGGTGTCCTGTACCTAAGCTACCACAGAAGTACTCTTATTGTGGACTGCTAATGTGGTCCTTGAAATGCTACTTCTTTATCATTCTGATTACTGCGGGAATGAAGAGGGTAATGGGACTGAAAGGTAGTACCTAGGCTTATTTTGCTCGTGATGAGGGGGGTGCGACCAGATATTTGGATCCCTTAATTTGGTTTGGTGGTGGAGGCCCCACTGGGGTTGGTGCCCCGGGCCTCAAAAGTGATTAAGATGGCCCTGCAAGCAATGAGGCTGCCCTCCAACTGGCAATATTTTTGCCAAAAAAAGCTCAAGTCGCACGCAGGCGATTAAGGAAAAGTGTGCGGTACATGAGACTGCGGTTGTTGGGCATGCTGCAGTGTGATTCTAGCCACAAAGCAGGAACAGTAGTGTGCAAAACTCGATTTCCAGACCCACTGAAAAACACTCACAGTGTGAAATTGGCTCTCTAAGAGGATACCGCTCTGTTACCGGGGACAAACCACTTCGTATATTGCACTGTAAAATACTGTAAACGCGATAGATAATCACTGTGTTATTCACTGAATAACACTTTTTTGCGGCTCTCCCTGCTGTTCACTTTAGCACAGTAATGACGGTATAGCCCAGGTGGGAAGTTTGTGAAAGAGCGGTACATTCAGATGATTCTAGAAGGTTCAAGCACTAGATTAGGAGGTGTTCGGTTCACACAACAGCACTGAAATGTCAAAAGGAAACTAGCGGGGTGGGAGGGCTGCTGGAGAGAAGACGGGGTGCTCCACTCAACTGGGAGCTTACAAATAAATCCCAACCCCGATGGCCACCTGGATATTTTACCTAAACAAGAGGGAGCTCAGGAGCTCATTGTCTTTTCATGGCTTGTGCAATGGCAGAGAAAGGTTTGGTTTTAGGTGTGGGCCGATGAGGCCCTAAGGTAGGGCGACCAGATTTTAAAAGTAGAAAACGGGGACAGGGCAACTAACATAAAAGTAGGACTAACTCTTGAAAATGGCTGTCAAGGCACTATACTTTAGTAGCGGTTGGAGGAGAAGAGGGTTTAAGTGTTACTGTTCAAATAAACACATATTCATTTATTTATCCCAAACTTACACCATCTTAAGTTGTAAAAAGCAGCATTTCTTATGTGTGAGATTGTGCATTCATGCCTGTTTGCTATGAAGACCAACTACCAAAAACCGGGACCACTGCAGTTTCCAATTGGAACATAATCTTGAGAAAGGGGGACAGAGCACGAAAAACCGGGACAGTCCCGGCAAAACCCGGATGTCTGGTCACCCTACCCTAAGGCGGCACTTTCATTCTAAATGATTCAAGGTTAGTGCTGGCTTGCAATTTATTTTCTGTGATAGGGTGTTAAATGTTTTCCTCGAATTAGTACAAGAGACATAGCATGGTGAAAGAGCTGGAATATCCTGGGGGCTGCAGTGGGGGTTGGGGTTGGGAGGGGGTCTCCCATGGAGAAACCTTTTAAAATAATGTGTTGAACAGTAAATGTAACAGCACAATATTTGAGAAAGAAAATGGTAAAGCGCTATAGAATGTGCTATCCGTTCTGTAGGGCAACACATGAAAAAATTGCAATAAATGCAAGGTCATCAACAAGAGTCAAGAACATTTTAGAACACAGTTTCATGATTTCTGTGCCTACATTATAAGCCAGCATTGAAAACATAAAAGACATTTTCATGTTGAATGTGCCCAAAAAATTTCCTCATTGCAACAATAAAATATTTTCATGATTCTATGCCTACATATATGCCAACATTAGTGCACTTTAGTGCTGACCATACCCACAATATGTTAGTACTGCCATTGTAAATCATCCTCATGCTAGCTGTGCCTAATAAATGCCAATAATTCCACTTTAAGATATGGGTTGAGATTAATCTATTACATTATTGCAACTGTAAAGCATTTTCATGTTGTCTATACCAAATAAATGCAAGTATTGCCACTACAAGACCACACATTCATGCTGGTTGTTCTGGATATATACAGTATGCCACTGTACCAATGGTATCCAGTCAAAATATCTGAAACATAACAGAGTGGTACATTTCAGAATGGATAAAAACACAGAAAAACATGGCGACCATTAATTAAATAAATTAAGGGTAGTGGGGTAAAAGGGTTAAAATGGGTCTGGATGTGGCTGGGTGGCGTTTTAAGAGTTTAAAAACAGGGGGATGAGGGGCACCCTCAAATAAAATTAAAAAAGTAATTAGTGTTTTTCGGTATTTTTTCCATGATGAAATTTACCACTCTGTAATTGTGGTCGGCAATATCATATATAACCTGTACAAACATTTTTGTGTTGGCTGAGCCCAGTTTACACCAACAGTGTTTTATGAAAACCTTTCTGATTCTGCCTGTGCGTTGTCCCAATATATGCCAGCATGCTACATTCATGCTGCCAGTCAGCCCCTTCCCCATCAAGCACACAGACACACAAACATGCACGCACACACACATACGCACATAGTACACAAACATCACACACCCATGCTCACCATGTTCACCTTTACTTTACCACTCATTTCTGTGACAATTCAGACACAGATCACAAGAACCTAACGTCCAACTCACAAGCTGGCAACTAAACTCCACCTATACTGTGTGAAGAATCCAGGGTGATCATCACCTCTCCCCAAAGGGGAACCACCCCCTTTGGGGATAGGGAGGTAAAGTTGCTACACTTAACACCCCATAAAGGGCAGTGTAAGTGGGATTCCTCTGAGGTGACCCCTCCTTAGGGGACAGGGATGCCGAAAGGGGTGTAAGTCACCAGTCCCCCCGCAGTGACTGACACCTTTGCAGGGTATCTAGGGGCTAAGATTTACTATATTCCAATATACCCTTTTGTAATGGCTGACTTGGCTTCTGACCTTATCTGTGCCCAATTTTCTATAGAGACTTAGTAGAGACGAGTTTATCAGCCTCTTCTATGAGCATCCCGTGGACAACCAATCACAGGGGAGTCTCCACAGGTAGCACAGAACTTAACCACGGCAAACAGGAAGAAGGGGGTGTGTCCAATGAGAGAGAGAGAGACAGAGATCTCTGGTGTTGGCATCCTGGAGTGCAGAGCAGCACAGTGGAAGGTCTACCGTAAGAGCCCAGTGAGGCTGCATGTGAGGGATTCTACACTCTGCATGGTGGGTGTGCATTCACCTGGGGTTTTGACATTATAAATCAAAAGGAATGATGGTAGACCAACCTCAGGAAAATGTTTGCGTCTAATCCACACCTATTTTCCTATGCTCACACCTGAACCAACGCATAGACCTGTGTTACTCTGGGTGAACACAGTCTACAGGCACAGTCCACACTATCATATTTAGTTGGAATGTGACAGCCAGGAGTGAACTATGTCATCTCCAGGAAGGTGGAGGACCAAGCCTCCCCCTGCCATGGCCAGCCTGATTAACTAACAAAGGCTTCATGGATCCCCCCTGCCATTTTCTTAGGCACTGCAGCTGGTGGCAGCTATCAACATACCAATAGAGGGGACTTCAAACAGGCCTGCGTGGGGCCTGTTTGCAGATGTTAACAAAGGAGACAGGAAATCCAACAAGCTTTCATATGTAACTGTGTCACCCTGAAGCCAGCTCACGCCCTCAGTATCAATGACAGTTTGTTGTCATGTCTGGGACTGTTGTTTACAGTAGGCCACCTTGCTAGGGGGACCCCATTCATAAGGTACGAGAATGTGGTTTACAGGAGCCAGAAAGTCTGGTCTTGCTGTAGCTTCAGGGGAGACCTACCGCCTTAACAGGGACCACATAGAGAGGACCATTAACCAGAGAGACTCTTTGAAAACAACAGACAGGAAGATGGGTGGGACTTAGTGCCACAAGGGAGTGCTGAAAGAAGGATACCACCATTTTAGTTCTGGGCACACCTTGTTCCTGTTTTCACCCCCTTACCTTTCCTGTTGCAACACACTCTGGTTATGACCTCACGCATACAGAATATATTTTTGGTAGGGACACCAAGATTGGTTAATTAAGGTAGGTTTAGCCTACACCAATCACTGTGGCTGACTTGGCTTTAAAAGAGGGCTGAGCCTCTCTTTTGGCAGATCCTCTGAGGACTTCACAAGAAGTAAGAAAAAATAACTCGCCCTTGGCCCTGGCTGAAGATGCAGTCTGCCTTACATCTTCTGCTAGTCCAGGATATCCCTCCCCTAAACTTGTACCATGGAACAGAGGAATAAAGGAACTCAGTAGATCCTCCAGCTTCTCCAGAACCGGTACCCAGCCAGCACAAAGCGTGCCCTGATAGGCGCTGCAGCAAGCTTCCTGGGTAGGGAGTGCCAGAAGGTCTCTGAACCTTCAACCAAGGACAAGGCAGCTGCCTGCAACAAACCCCACAGCTGTGGGCTGTCCAATTTAAATGATCACACAAGCCCACTGAAGAAGCTGGGAGAAGTGCCTCGACAAGCATCTACCAGCGTCCGCCTTAACGGCCATTTTTGAGCCAGTCTCGATCCTCGATCCGCAACCGATGGCAATGCTGACCGCTTATGAGCCGCCGTCAGGGTTGGACTGGCCGTATCGGTCGATCGGCCACTGGCCAATGACCTTTGGGACCTGGGGGCCAGTTTTTTCCTGAGGTGGGCCGTTTTTTTTTATTGTGTTTTTTTAAATTGTGTTTCAGGTCGGCACCGCGCGGCCCAAGCTTTAGATCACAATGCGCAGCCCGACTGAGCAGACAGCTCGCCTCAGGTGCCAGGCCCAAAAATGAATGGAAACAAAGGAAACTGACATCCTGTCAGTTTCACGCACGCTTTGACTCTCTGGGAGGGGGGACGGCCGCCGGCCAACCCAGCCAGGGGGAGCCTCAGCGGCTCAGCCTGGAGCTGCCGGTTCTCCTGACCTGGAGGCGGGTGGAGCGAGGCGACTCAGGGCAGCATATTCATCAAAGCAAGGTAACACGTTGTAACCTTGCTTTGATGATTTGCAATGAGGCATGCATCATAAACCTTGTGCATGTTGCATCATGCATATGAGAGGGCCAGCCATGCCAGGCCGCGGCGGCGCCGCCCAAGCAGCCCCTCCACACCCCCTGAGAAGTTGAACTCAATACACAAACAACAGTGGGGGGCCGGGTGGTCTGCAGACTGCTGCAGCACACACAGGAGGAGGTTGGCTGGGCTGCTCGCTCCCTCCGGCTCCTCTGCCTGCAGGGTTGGGGCCTGGCTGCCGGGGGGCAGGGCTGCCCAAGTTCACACAAACAAGTTGCTTTTAACTTTCAGGATGTATCAACAACGAATTTGTTGCCCTGCAAAGTTGAAAGCAACTTGTGCTGTGTGGGGGCTGGGGCGGCAATGAGACAGACTCCCTGCCTCCACAATCTTGGAGCCGGAGGGAGAGAGTGTGGACACGTGGGTGACTGTTGACTCCCTCTGATATAGCCTCCTCCTCTGAGTCCTGACCCTGGCATTATTTGTTGGCCACGAGTCGAGGAGGCAGCCCACAGAGAGTCAGCCAGCATCCAGCCCAGTGCCCAGCCATTGCCCAAGACTGACCGTCGACGACTCACGAAGACACTGTTTGCAGGCAGCCAGCCCTGCAGCCCAGCAGGCATCAGCACTACTAGAGTAGCGGCCGCAGCTCCCACAGCCAGCTGCCTGCCCTGAGCCTGGCCCCCAGCAGTAGCAGACTGACCCCGGTAAGGAAAGACCCAAGAGCCAGGGATGGCAGAGGAGGGTCGGGACTGGGGTGTCGGGGGACTCGGAGACGTATTTTCTATGAATGCGTCAATCAGGGATCTGTTCCACTTCCTCACCTGTGGTACTGTGAAGGGCACGTCACACACCCGTTCACTAACTCTCTGACCCCGCCACGGAGGGGGCACCGATGCCATGATCCTCGGATGTGATGCCGAAGTGATCGGAAAGCCTGTCTCCGAACACTTCCTTGTGGCCCTGGCCACCGCTCTCCGCCCTTGGCCCTTTTCCCACACACGGTGTTTACTGTCAGAGTGCCAGTGCACAATGCTCCCTTCCCACTCTTTGTGCATGGAAAAGGGAGAGCCAGCAGAGAGACTGGGTTCGGGGAGCCTGGCAGAGCAGGACAGGTGCAGGGGTGCTGTGCACCTTTTCAGCAGCTCATTGGAATCCGTGGGCAAATGATCCCATTGCCTAACAAGTTATGGGAATATGATGGCAACACCGGGTACATGATGTGATGGGCTAAGTATGTGAACCAGTGTCTGACATATTGCAACAGTGGCTTGATATTTAATGCCCAGAAGGCCTGGATTGGCAAATGAGTGCATAGACATGTCATTGCTAACCCGTGACATTTGGGGAAGTGTCTGAGCATGTTGAGCAAAAACATGGCATGAGGTAAGAATAGCAATGCAGATGTCAGTGCCTGGCATGTGATGTCAATATTTGACCATATGATAGAAAAACAGAAAAACTGGCACATGCAATGAAGACTTTAGCTGAATAAAATTGGCCTAGTGCCTACTGGATATCCAGGGGTGGATGGCCTCTCATGTTTTAAGGTTGAATCCCCTTAAAACTGAATTTCTTTCATTTTCAACCCGTTTATAAAAAAAGTTTCAGAAAGCAAAACGTTAAGGTGCTCCATCTCAGTTTGCTACGTCAATAAATTCTCTAGGTTTTTATCTGCATACACATGTACCACATATATACATGCTATGGTCAAATCTGCTCATTTTCACTTATTTCCAGTGAGCAGTGAAGCCTTTTAATCCCGGAAGTGTCATTGCAGCACTTTTGTCCAATCCTTGGTAATTTCTCGGATTGACACTGACAACTCTTTGTTAATCCGACTCCCCAGAAATAGTCTTCTTCCACTAAAGTCAGTCTTCAGGCAGCTACCCGTCTGTGGGGCTCGAACATGATTCATTAAATTGCACCGACTACCCATTGATTTTCATATTCTTTTTAAACTCTTATGCATTGTGCATAAAGCACTTCATGCTCGATCCCCATAGTGTTTAGTTCGAAAATTAAAAATCTCTGGGGGCCTAAAACGGCTAGGGAGCCAGGAGTGTTTGCAGCTCCAGGTTCCAACTTTTAACGGATAGTTCACTCAGAACAGATTGTTCTCAGGGGAGTCTGTTAAACTCTGGAACTCACTTCCAGAAGATGTTCTACTAATTGAAAATGATGTTAAGTTCAGGAAGAAATTGAAAGCATGGTGTTGGGTACAGGCCTTTTAGATCCACGGGATGGTAGTTATTTATTTCATATATTGTAGTTATACGCTTTCAGGAATTGCTTTTATGAATTTTTGAGAGTTTCTATATGTGTGCTCTTTAAATCGTTACTTAACTGAATTGCAGGGTGTGTTGTGTTTTAGGATAGGCGAAATGCATTGATGGATATGCTGTTTTGTCATTTTGTTGTACTACATTGTATATGTGTTTTCGTAAAGCGCTGTGATGCTCTCATCAGCCATGTTCACGCGAAAGAAACATGTGCAATAGAATGAAATAAATACACTTTGCTGGCAATGCGCTCCCATTTGTGACACATGGCAGAAACGTGGTGAATGGCGTGAATACCTGTGCATTTGACAGCAGAGCCTTTCATGCAGCATGTGCACAAGGCATAGCATGGCACACACAGTGTAAGTGATGTGTGTGTCCAGGCACTTTTGGCATATGGTGTGCGTGGCTGGGAACATGATGGCAAGCCGTGTCAAATGGTGCACTTAGGCACGTGGTGGAAATAAATGCAGAGTGAATGATGTAAGCACCTGTGTGTATCATATTACTTGCCAAATGACGGCACAATCTGACACGGCATGCAAGAACATGCCAGCATGATGGCGATGCATGCATGGTATATGCTAGGAATGCTTGCCCTTTGACCTGCGCACCTGGCCATATCATGAATGATCTAGCTAACAATGGGAGTACCTACGCTTCTGCCTGACAATTCCTGATGTGTGCTAGCACTGCATGGTAAACAGTCAGGGCACTGAGGCGTATGATGTGAAAATACGACTTCTTGCGGGAGAAACTTGGCATATGATGGCACTCACTTGAAAATGCTGTGAGTACCCGTGCCTGTGATGGCAGCGTCTTCTGATGATGTATTTACCTGGGCTGGGTCACAAAATGGCATTATAGGTTATATGACAGCAATGTCTGCCATTTTATGTATGTAAGAAAGCACATCATGGCAGCACTGGTGGTACTGTGAACGGCACCTCACCCGTCCACTCACACACACCCGTTCACTAAGTCTCTGACCCGCCACGGAGGGCACACCGATGCCATGATCCTCGGATGTGATGCCGAGGCGATCGGAAAGCACTTGTCCAAACACTTCCCCGTGGCCCCGGGCTCCGCTCTCCCTCCTTGGCCCTTTTCCCACATGCAGTGTTTACTGTCAGCACGGTGGTTCAAGCGGTGATTGACTATGCATGCAGATCCACTCTGAACAGGTACACCAGGGACGGCCGAGGTG
Source organism: Ambystoma mexicanum (assembly GCF_040938575.1). Classification (NCBI taxonomy): domain Eukaryota; kingdom Metazoa; phylum Chordata; class Amphibia; order Caudata; family Ambystomatidae; genus Ambystoma; species Ambystoma mexicanum. The sequence goes on from NC_090931.1 coordinate 110,817,229, forward strand.
CCTCGGGATTGGACGTGCGGCCAGGCCAGGGTGTGCTGGCACGGCGTGGGCGGCGCCCCTGTCACTTCACTGATATAGCAGAGGTATATATAAGAGGAGGCTTCCTTTATAATGATGTGGAGAGGCCTTCTGTGCACGTGGATTCTGTGCTGGTAGGTATGTGATAGGCTGAGCCTGAAAGATGAAAGCGTGCTCTCCCAATATAGGGATAATGGATGCATATCTGTCCTGTTGCCCATCCTGCCATCCATGCACCCATCAATCCATTATCCAAGCATCCATCAATCCACCCCTGCCCAGGTCCAATCAACTGCCCATTCTTTCTCTTGCCACACCCCAATCATATTTACATCCATACTTCCCCAACCACAGTACGCAAAGTATCCCTCCATCACCCCATCCATTCGCATACCCTAGCTGTCCATCCTACCATCCACCTATCCACCCATTCATCCATCTATTCACATACCCGTCCGTCCATCCATCCTTCCTTCATCCATCTATCCATCTATCCATCTATCTATCTGTCTTTCTATCTATCCATCCACCTATCCATCCATTCATCCTGGATCCATCCGTCGTTCTATCCATTGTCCGTCCGTTCATCCATCCTTCATCCACCTATCCATCTATCTGTCTTTCTACCTCTCCATTCGTCCATCCATTCATCAGTCTGTCTTTATATCTATCTATCCATGCGTCCATACATCATCCAATCCATCCATCCACGTGCCCCGTCCGTTCCCCTGTCCATCCATCAAGCCTCAAGTTCCATCCTTCATCCACCAATACATCCATCCACGTACCTCTACTTTACTTTACTTTAATACATTTGTATAGTGCGACCATGAACCCGAAGGCGTGAGGGCACTACAGGACAAAGATAACAAAAAAACAAGAAGTATGTTCATAAGGCAGGGCTGCACGAGATTATATCAGTGGCATAAAGGTCGTTTAGTGAAACAGGTAGGTCTTTAATCTTTTTTTAAAGAATTCTAAGGAGTCCATGGATCTTAACTCCAGCGGAAGAGCGTTCCAAGCTCTGGGTCCATTAGAGAAGAAAGCTGAATTGGTTCTTCTGACAGTATGGCACTTTGGTTCAGATAGGAGAAACGTTATTGGACCTCAGTGATCTTGTATTAGTTCTTATGGATAATAGCTGTTGTAAATATCCAGGCATCTTCCCAGATCTGCACTTATGTACAATAGTCGGGGTGCGGACTAGAAATCTAGAGGCCACAATCAACCAGTGCAGCTCATGTCTCGCTGGTGTAACATGGTCTCTGTGTTTGAGTTTCAGAACGGCTCTAATAGCCCCATTTTGACAGATTTGCAGCCTGTTACATTCAGATTTATTGATTCCCATAAAAAGGCTAGAGCAGTAATCTATTTTTGAGCTTACTATTGCTCTCGCAATAGTTTTTGCATTGTCCTGTGAAATAAGAGGCCTTAAAAGTGCTAGAAGGTTAATGTAGTATGCACATGATGAAACAATACTACTGACATGCTGTTTAATAGTCAAGTGTTGGTCGAAAGTCACTCCCAGGGTTTTCACTTTTTTTAGAGGTTTGATGGATTCTTCTCCCAGCTGGAAGTTATCATACTGTGGACCAAGTTTAGTAATAGTATGTGGTGAACCAACTAACAATAGTTCAGTTTTGGATTTGTTCAGTGCTAATTTATTATGAACCATCCAGGTTTCAATTAAAGTAAAGACTCTATTGATGGCAATTTCATCCAATCTGTGGGACCCATGGAGCGTGATGACACATTGAGTGTCATCCGTGTAGTTGGTAAATATAATGTTCTCATGGTCGAGCATTGCGAACAAAGGAGCTGTGAATATATTGTAAAAACAGGGGGAAGTGCAAGCACCCTGAGGAACACCACAGGTTGTAACAATAGGCTCAGATTCAGCACTGCCTTGGAAGACTCTACTATCTCGATTATTGAGAAATGACAAAACCCATTTGCAAGCTAGTGGGGAGAAGTTGGGCACTTCAGACAACCTGGTGGCCATGATATCATGGTCCACCAGGTCAAAAGCCGCAGAGAGATCTAGCAGCATAAGTAGAGATGCCTCCTTATTATCCATACGTGCCATCAATTTAGACTTGAGTTCCAGAAGCGCGGTTTCAGTACCATATCCAACTCGAAATCCCGACTGATGGTCATTAAAGATGGGGTATGATTTTAGGTGATCTGCAATTTGTATGTACGCCACACGGTCCAGAATCTTAAGCAAGAATGCTGTGTTGGTAATAGGGCGATAATTGTTTGGCATATCAACTGAAAGCCCAGGTTTTTTCAGAATTGGCATAACCCAGGATTTCTTAAGATCCTGAGGTACCGTGCTGGTAGATATAGAAGTATTGACAAATTGGCATATGGAAGTAATTAGGGAAGGGGCACAAGTCTTAATTATCATAGTAGTGTGCATGTCGTTTTTACATCTTGTGGGCTTTAGTTGGGTGATAATAGTTTCTAAGTCCTTGTCTGTTATGCAGGATAGATTAAAGATAGGAATCATTGATGCTCTCTGAAAGGACCATTCTGCAGATGTAACCTCCCATCCCTGCCTCGTACCCATCCTATTCATCCATCCACCAACGCACCCATCCCTCCCTCCAGTGCAGCACTTTTCATCAAATAGGAAGGGATGGGCGGGTAGCGTCATACACCTGTCTCTTCCATGGTGGGCGAGGACCACCCATCTGTGAAAGGCCGCCGAGGACCGGGCTGCCGAAGAACACCAGGAGGGCACAGAGCAGCACTGCCTCAGGCAGCCACCCAGGCCAGCCAGCTGGCACAGAGGCGACCCACCGATCCCCTACCCCACAGCCCACTCACCACCACAACCACAGGCGCGCGCCTGAAGCTCAGACTGCCTGCCTGCTGGCAGCCGAGAGACGCAACCGACCCTGAGCTGAGGTAAGAGATGCGCCACCCTGATACTAGCCAGCACCGTATGGACACATTACGTTGTCCTCTGGCAGATCATATATGAATGCATCCTTAAGCTACGTAGAGTAGAAGTTCATAAACCAGAATCACACCTTTCACTGACTTATCGTGAAATATATGGCCAGGGACAGCTTCTGGGTCCCATAATATGACACGAAATCTGCCATGCTAGAGGTATATACCCAGGTTCTGGGGTAGAGCTGCTAATTTAGGTCTCTGGGTTTAGGGCCAACTGGCAACTAATTAAAATCCCTGACCAGATCCTTAGTGCAGGTGTACACTTGGTGCAAATAATGCTCTGCCTCCTTTACCCAAGCAGAAGCAGATAAGCGTGCGTCATGCAGAGTGCGAGCAGAAGGTAAGCGCAAACTGAAGAAATGCTGACTCTTCCAGCTGGGATGGATTGGGGGAGCTGGGACACGTTGGTATTTGACAAAGGTTTGGCAGAGGGTGTGCCAAACAGAACTTAACTGGTCTGCTGTTTAATCTCAGTTACCAGTTTAATGGTATCCACTATGTAATAATTGCTCATTTTACTATAGCTGATAGGATAGCTCAGTAGGTTGAGCGCTTGTTGCTGTAATGTGTGTGTATGATCTGCAGGTTGCAGGTTCGAATCCTAGCAAAGCCATCTCAGCCTTTCATGTTTCTGAGGTCGATAAATGAGTACCAACACAGGTTGGGTGATACTGTATGCATATTTGTTCCATAAAAAAGAGCTTAAGCATAAGTGCTATACAATAACATATCATTTGGCCTTGGGTGTATGCTTGCATTCACAGTAATTTGTCAATATGCATCTATACACACAGATATTAATGATACATATGGTGATTCATTCTTGCATGTAAAGTTATGTTATTTTATGAGTTGTGTTGTAATGTAACAGACACATGAACCCTCCGTAAGCAGCATTTTCAGTAAAGTCGTGAATTGACGCGATTCACAGATGATGGTTTGAGGGCCACTTTTTTTGAGGTGAGGGGTGGGCTGCTTTTTTGAGGCGAGGGGTGGGCCACTTCTTTTGGGGTGTCCGGGCCTATTTCTTGTCCCAGTCCGACCCTGGCCGCCGTCGCTTAAAGATATCCAAGACGTTTTGACCAGTGCTTCAGAACCACTGATCAGCACTGAGAGCGATTCCTGACCCCGAGCCACCATGTAGGCCAGCCTGCAGCCATTCGCCCAGCTTCGCTCTCTGAACCGTCTTGCCGCCTGATACCCGCAGCTCACTCCTGTCTTAAACTCTGTCACAGAAACCTGCAAAGCGCCCTGAAACCGATTTGAACCTTTTGAGCACCAGGAACACATACAGCACAATGTACATTTTGGTTCTACTCCCCCCCCCTAGTCCTTCCCAGAAGCCCCCTAAAGACCCATTAAGACCCATTGTCCCCTTTGTGCTGAAGCCAAGTAAACCTAAACTGTTGTGGTTATTAACCTTCCCGACTACCCTCCTGTCAGTATCCAGAGTGCATCCCTTTTCCTTCTTTGAAACTGTCTGTCCTCTACATTCCCTTACAGGGAGGGTTGTATTTCGTAGTGTTGTTAGACTGTCTCTTGTGATATGAATAAAGTAGATATTTTGGATACAACCTTGACTGGACAGTCCCTTTTATCATTGGGTAATAATTGAATTTTTGCTGTGTTGCTACTAACCAACAATTCATGACCTTTCAGAGATAAGCCTTCTGTTCTGTCCATGTTACCGAAAGTGGACAAGAAGGTTTATAATTTGCTTGTTATTCCAATCTGTTCGGATCCCTTCTCGTGTACTATAGGTGTGGGGCTGATTGATGGTTTAGAAACCGATATTCAGCCCATGACCACTGGTACCCTGGACATTGATTCGTCACACTGCAAAAGCGAGGCAGAAGTATCTCAGAGGACCGACACGGAACCCAACTGACCAGTGGCATAGGTGACTCCACCTGGCCTAACAAGCTGCAAGAATGAGGCAGGGGGGCTTCAAATGACCGTTGTAGAGCCCAGCTGAGAGGTTGCGTAAGTGATTCGCCCTGCCAGGTCAGCTGCCAGGAGGAGGAGCGAAAGCCTCGACCGACCGAAGGTGAGCCCGGCGTAGAAGACGCGCAAGTCTCCATGAAAACTGGAGAAGCAGTCCGACCCAATGCCCCTCCTGTGTCTGATTCTGACCTACAACAAATGCCTCATTCCCACTACAGTCACGTACTGCATGCCTATCAAAGCAGGCCAAACAAGGGGCGTACTGGGGTGCACTGGGATGTGGGGCGGGGGCTCATGGGGCCAGTCACCCTATTTGTCTATGGTAAGAGGCCCCGTTGCAGACCCTGTGGTGTACTGGTGCGGGCTGTGTTTATGATGGCATGCCTTTCTCTGGGGTTGGACCATGCATACATGCCAATGAGTGCTCACATCAGCCACAAGATGACATGTTAGTACTATCTCTAACATCACAACCAGCAAAGAGCTTTCAAGCAAAGTGACTGCAAGTGCTCAGGTAAGCAAATACTGGGCATTTATAGAGATGAAGAGGTCCACTTAGACTCTTTAGGGGTGCCCCAAAAAAAGAGACTCCAACAGTTCACCACAAATCAAATGTTTGAAAGCGGAGGCTGAATGCAGAAGCAACTCATAAAACGGGGACCCTAAGAAGCCTCACTCGGGTCCTTCTAAGAGGACCCAGAGGGTCCTATTAGAAGATCTTACTCAGCACCAGTGCACATGGCAGAAGATCACTGAGTGGTTCAGCGGTGCACACAGCTGATGGGGTAAAAGACCAGGCTGGTGCTTGTGGGAAATATTAAAGCCTATCTATGTATATGTGTCTGGTGATGTGCAGCCAGTCTACACGCTCCCACCTTATGCCCCACCAACATTTAGAACTGGGACAATGCAAACTGGAAGCATCAGCCCTGTATAAAGTGGAGGGCACCCATGAACACAAGTCCTGAGTGTGGTTGTGACAAGTTGTGGCACTTCACCTTCGCACACTTTTTGAAGTTCTAAACTTTGCAAACTTCACGCCAGCTTTTTCAATAGCTCCATAAATGCCTGCAAATCAGGTTTTGCAATACTCAAAGCACTCATATGCACTGATTAGCACATGTAAGGGTGCTCGAAAGGTGCTGTGTATTCCCTCTCCACATTCAGCTGTGACTGAAGAACACCTTTTGCTAACCCTACCCATCGAATGAAGGAAGTGGGCGTTGAGAAGTATCCCAACAAAACACTGTTTCCCAAAATTGTTTCCCACAAACCAATTACTTTCAGGTCAAATCGAAGACGGAGACAAGCTTGCCATGCACTGCATATAGCAAGCAGGCTAAAATGTTTATTAGCGCCCAGGGTGGGGGCAGCAACCAATCAGGTTGCTTGACTCGTGGGCTGAATCCCACGATCCAAACCCGTGTTCCGAGCAACTTAGCGCCTGCTTCCCTCGCCCCACCATCTTTCCCCCACCCTCCCAACCAATTTCCTGTTCGAGTGCCCAGGATATTGTTTTCCTCAAGATACTGTTGGACCTGGATATAGGCAACACGATCCATGATCTTCAGGAGGTAGCGAACATTGGTAATAGGGTGGTAATTTGTCAGGATGTAGGTGTTGAGGGAGGGTTTAGTAAGGAGTCATAGGACCCATGCTTCCTTCAAGGAAGTTGGCACTGAGTTGGTGGAGAAGGAAGTGTTGATGATAGCTGTGAAGAGGGATATGAGTGTTTCGGCACAGTCTTTGATGATTGGGTCAGGGCAGGTGTTGCCTTTGCATCGTGATGGCTTAAGGCACTTGACAGTCATGGTGACGTCCATGTCACAGACAGGGTGGAAGCTGGACGGGGTGCTGGAGTGGTCAGTAAGGGGCTGGGTGCTGTGGGTGGTTTGGAGAGAATAGCATGTTGTTTGGTGATGATTTTTCCTTTGAATTTCCTGTTTCTCCCATGGCCAGCCCCACTTACCTGGTTGCTTCAGCGGCAGTGGCACCCGCTGCCTCCGCTGCTGCCGCTCCGTGTCCCTGCTGGCTGGTATGGAAATGGAAGAGGTGGATCCCCGCCTTCCTGTTCCATGGTGGACATCTTAAGTAAGTATTGTGTTTCAATCAGTTGGACGCTGTGAGGCGTCCCGTTTCTTGAAACAAAATACTTTGCTCTTAGTACCCTGGGATTCCAGATTACAAACCTGGGTGCTAATAGCCATAAGCACCTGTTCTATGGGTTGGACTGGGTAGTAACGGCACCAGGACCCTCATTAAAGGCCCTCGCTATGCTCAGGCCTTTTAACTCGGGCCTGTGGCTGTTACCACCCGGTCCAGCCAGTGAAATGGGTGCTTGCGGCTTAATGCTTACACTTCCTGCTTTTCTCTTGTAGCTGCCTTGGGAGTTAGATTGACTATATCCACGTGACTGAAAGAATTTAGAGGCATCCTTGCGTCACCCTCACATTTTCCATAGTAAAACACATGTCATTACATACTACATGTAGTATAACCAATGTGTGACTTACTGGCGTATTTCCTTTATTTTTTCAAACTTTTTGGGACCGGGTAGATCAGATGGTGGGGGTAGAGGGGGCCGGGTAGATCAGATGGTGGGGGTAGAGGTAGTTGGGCTACCCACACACACATGTTGATTTAAATTGATTGGGACTTTGCAATATATCATTTGTTTGTGGGTGCACAGGGGGCAGTACAACAGAGGAGGCAGGGGGCAGTACAACAGAGGAGGCAGTGGGCAGTACAACAGAGGAGGCAGGGGGAGTAGGGCAATTGCAGACTTGGCCTCGGTGGCGGGGTATTGGGGGAATGGGAAGGGATAGAGGGTGAATTCTAAAATGGAGCTGAGAGGACCATAGGACATTTTGGTTGTTCAGCCATTTCTTAGTTCATTCTGCTGGCAGGTTATCCATTGTCATGCCCTTTTTTTCCATTTTAAGTGTGCATGCTATCAAAATGGTGTTAAAATATCTATATATGCAATACATCTGATGTTTTACACTTTGCAGTGATTTCTTTTTCTTTTTTTATTATCAATGAAATGCAATAAAAAGCTGTTATTTAATTTGTCACTTATTAATTATTAATTAATCATGGTTTTATAAAATAATCAGAATATTGATACATTTATTTTGTGTTAGGAATATTAGATTTTTCTTCTATTACTATTTTTGAAAAATATTTTGTATGTACAGTATTATTATTTCTCTGATCGATATTAATTTTGTGGGGTCACTTTTGTATTTTACATACATTTCTACATGTTTTATTCACCTTTATTATTAGTGATCAATGTTCATATTTTGCCACAGTAGTATTTTTCATGAATTGCTTGCAAACGGTGAACTGTCTTTGCCAGCCTGGACTCACACAGTAGGTTTCCACCCAATGGAACTGAACCCTATACATGCTTCAAAGCCTCTTCTGAACAGCAGACATATATGGCTGAGTATGTGATAAAGCACCAAGATGAAGCACGGAATCAATGTCCTTTTACTCCACCCCAAAGAGAGCAGTCCCCAGTGGCACGACACATAGACCCATCGCTGCGATCACCTTCCTTGTGAAGGTATCCCCTGCAAGCTCACACAAGAAAGAATACAGCCCACTAGGGAAAAAGGCACAAGACACTCTTGCAAGGATAACTGGCTATCACAAGCCTCCCCAAAGTCTCCATCTTTAACAAGTGCGCACAGCAGCACAAGTTCAAGTCTGTCTTCTTCTTCTTCTTCTTCTTCTTCTTCTTCTTCTTCTTCTTCTTCTTCTTCTTCTTCTTCTTCTTCTTCTTCTTCTTCTTCCTCCTCTTCTTCTTCTTCTTCTTCTTCTTCCTCCTCTTCTTCTTCTTCTCATTCTTCTTCTTCTTCTTCTTCTTCTTCTTCTTCTTCTTCTTCTTCTTCTTCTTCTTCTTCTCCTTCTTCTCCTCCTTCTTCTTCTTCTTCTTCTTCTTCTTCTTCTCCTCCTTCTTCTTCTTCTTCTTCTTCTTCTTCTTCTTCTTCTTCTTCTTCTTCTTCTTCTTCTTCTTCTTCTTCTTCTTCTTCTTCTTCTTCTTCGTCCCAAATTCAGTTCAAAGCAAAGAACCCTTTTCGGAAAGGCTTAGCCAAATTTGGATTCAAAATACAGCCAACAGAACAATTATCTGTACCAAGGACAGGAGAGAAAATGATTGAGCAATATTAAACAGGCAATACACTGTTGACAACACACTACAAGCCTTTGCTTTATTGCCACAGTAAAATGGTGGAGTCAGCAGACAGCACGAAGCAGGCTGGAGATCAAATATCTGGTGTGCGCTGCAGCCAGTGTCAACTGTGAATGTGTTTATAGTGCTGCTGGGGCCATCATTAGAGACAGTAGGACACGTCTGTCAGCAAATCTGTAGGAATCTTAACAATGATCAAAATAAACAAGCACTTCCTATCCAGCACATGTACAGTTCCAGGATATGAGGATTTGGGACACGCACATCGGGGAGACTGGTGTGGCCAAGGCCTACACTGTTGGGTGTATGACAAAAGGCCGTAACCTGTAGGCCAGGCACCGAAGAGCCTAGGCCTGCACCATAGCACGCTACCATAACGCAGAAATGCAGTTTTAAGTATGCATGTCTCCGATGGTTGTGCCGTTCAGAAAATGGTTCTGCCGGACCTTGTAGATGTGGTAGAACAGCACAAGTGACCTGATATGCATCCGGTACCATATGGTGTCACCACCTTGGACGTTAGGGAGGCACATGGCACTATTTGCGTTTTGGAATGAGTTGGCCTTTGCACCACCCATCATATGTTACATTTGTGGATTGTGGAATGTGGCAAATGTTCCATTATCATGAGGCCATTATGTTGTGCTGGGTGTAGGTAAGGCCTACACTATTGAGTACATGGCCAAGGGCCGTAGGCTGTTGGTCATGCACCCAAGAGCCTATCCCTTGACGACAGCCAGCACACCATACTGCATCCATGCAGAGTTGACTCTGCATCTCTCAAAGGATGGTGACCTTTGAATAATGGGTGCAGTGAGCATTTTACACTTGGTGGAACAACCAAAATGAGATGCTATGCGTTCACGAGCACATGGTGTAGGTCATTGCATGTGTTGCAGATTAGGGGACCATATGTTAGCATTTCCATTTGCTATGGGATGGCCTTTACAAGACCCTTGCTTGAGGAAGTGTTTTAACATATTGCACCATGAAAGGAAGTCAGCAGCATCGGAAAGTTGCAATATGGACAATGTACAGAGACACTCACATACTGTTCAGCACAGCCAATGCAATGTCATGGAGCCATGCATGCAAAGATGTTGCCATGGTGAAAGGTGGCAGGTGCTATTGCAGATGGGGAATGCATTACACATGACATGAGGAGTACAACGTGGGGTGCACTAGGGTGTGCTGTGTGTGGTGAGGGCCTAGCGTATTGGATGCATGGCTGGAAGCCTTACACAAACAGCTATGTTGGTTGCTTGCAACTACTCCTCAGATTGTTGTGTTGTGTGTGTTGTTTGTGAGTGTTTCATGCATTGTTGATTGCATGGGTATGCTCATTGTTTGCAATTGGTACATTTTCCAGTGCATGGCAGGAGCTTATAGAGTGAACAGTTCTGCACTGTGTCTACTGAGTGCTGTGATGAGAATGTGTGTGTGTACCAGTGCATAGGGTTCAACTGCATAGTGTATGTGCTTGAGTGGTGTGCATTGCACAGGTTACTAACTACTGTACTGCACTTTCAAGTATTTTATATTTTATCATTGGAGTTGGTGGAGTGCTGGGAGGAAAAAAACTATGGCTACCTGTAGTTCGTGGTGCTGGGTGCCGCTCTGGGTGAATGTGGACGCTGAAAGCGTGCATCGGTTTGGAGAGCTGATACTTGGAGATGCTTTCACATGACACAAGACCTGTACTGTGAGTGTGTAAAGGTATGTCTGCAGTGCAGTGCAGGAATGATAGCGTTTGATGCAGAGGTCTTGGATGTGAACGGTACATGCATGTGCGACTATTGAATACTACCTAATGCGGTAGTGTTGCATATACAATAGTGGAAATGGAGTAAGGAGCGTCTGTGCTTTACTGGGATGTGGCCCTCGCTGTAGCTGAGAAAGCACATGTGCTACAATCTGCCATTCTGAGCGTGGTGCCTTTGTAAATGGAGCTGTGGGGATTATCCAATCAGTTGTCGAGGGTGTGGTTTAAAGGAAGGGGGTGATATATTTCCCCAAACCTCGATTCAGTGAGTTTGACAGAGATGAACAGACGCAGAGTGATCTTCGTGGGTGATACCTTTGTGCAAGATCTGCACAGGTATGCCGTGGAAAGAGGCTTTGATACTAACTTTCAGTTGGAAGGAGTGGAGGCTTTTTGGAGCACAGTGTATGAGTGGGGTTTCGGAGCCATGGTTCTCCTTTGTACATGTGTGGCGTCTGTCAGTAGTGTGGATGTTGTGGTTGTGCATTATGGAACACTACATTTGGGGTACATGTCGTGGTCATGTTTGCTCCGTCACCTCAAGAAGTTGCTGACAGCAGTGATGCAGATTTTTCCTACTGCCAAAGTGATTTTCTCCTCCATGCCACCAAGAGGTGCATGAGACCACGCCAGTGTAATTTTCCCACAGCCAGAGATCGGGAGGTGTTTCACAAACAGAAGCATGTGTGACTTTATGTGCAGTGCTGGGATGTTCTGCAGCGACTATGACAGCATTAACGAGCAAGATTTGCAGTGGTTCCAAGGAATTTTCTTTTTTTTTACCTCAATGCTGTTTTGTTTGCCACTCTGCACGCAGCGTTGCATACAATCCTGTAGAAATGTAAGAGAAGCGTTGACGTTCAGTCTGTACAAAAGTCAGGAGGAGAAGCAAACAGAAACTCATCGAAAGAGATAAAAACAAAATATTTGTATGCAAGCACGTACATAACAAAAACAGAACCAACAAAAAAAAGAACTTTTGCTTTCTGAGACAGTACTACAGACCCAAACCCCTATCCTGTTATACATTGAAAAGTGTGCAGTAAGTGGGGTACCGCGCAAAACAAAAAACAACTTTGCAGTCTACACAGTAAGTGGCAGGCATCCTACTGTTTTGCATGCATTGTGTTTAAGATATATGATGTGCAATTGTATGCTACGGCATTCGTAATGCGCCTACTCAAGCGTCTAGCAAAGCACAACGAGGCAAGGGAGGTGAAACAGAGGCGAGACAGAGACAATGAACTTACTAGGCCAGGTGTAACTTAGGTCGCCCAACTGCATGGGTGGAGGGAGGGGAAGGTACAGTACATGGGAAGAAGAACAAATGACAATAAGTAAAAATGCGGGCCAATTGTGCCAAGTGCACACAAGAGGTGGTGGTTGCACTGTTAGGCATACAGAAAACAGTCCTCAAGTGCAGGATTTGCTAGAAAGTCAGTCTAGGGGTTCGCCTGGCGGGGGGAGGTGACATGGGTCCGACATCACAGAGTCACCAGGTAAATAGTGCAGAATCAGTTAATGTCAGGCAGTTAGCCGGGGAGAGGAGCAGAAACAGCAGACGCTAAGAGAAAGGCTTTGAGGTGCTTCCGGAACCGGGCAATGGTTCCCCCCACATGTCAGGGAGGCAGGGAGGCTGTTGCAGAGGGCGGCCCCAGGTGAAAAAGAACATCTACCACCAACTGTTTTTTTTGCAGAAGTGCCTGACCCTGAGGGAATTGGAGATGGCTGAGGGAAGAGCTTGCCCACGCAGATGTATAGGGAGTTACAGTTGAAGGTATTGACGTCCCAGGGGCCAGAAGGCTTTCTGCATAATGGAGAGTCTTCTCACTTTATTCCTCGCAGCCACTGGGAGCTATTGGCGACATTTCAGTGCAGGAGAGATACCGTCCCAAGTCGCGCACTCCTCTTCTGGATGTGTTCCAGAGGGCAGAGTGTATAAGGTGGCAGATTTAAAAAGCGCCTGTTGCAATAGTCCAGCCTACACAGAAGTACAGCTGTGCAGACAATGATCTTTTGGAAAGTTGCTTTCGCTTGGTAAGATACATTCAATGCCGCTATTGATGGAATTTTTTTACAATTTATGTAGGAGGTGGGTTAGTGTGGAAAACATTTTGTAGCATTGCCGGAAGCAAAGCCGGGAGTTCCTGTGTCGATATAACACTTTAGGATATGGGTAAATGAGAACGTTACAAGCACATATCACTGAAGTGCCACTTCATGGTAGGGGATGGGAAAAAAAACAGTATGCTTTTAAAGAACGCAATGGCCGCTTAGTTGCAGATACCGTGCGCAGAGGCACTTATAACACAGTCATACACATAGTGCAGAAAAAGTTTCCGTTCCTCCATTTTGGGTGATGGGTGCGCAAGTGGATGAAAGTGGATGCACAAATCTTGTAATCTTTTACTGAACTTTCTACTGGACGTGCTGTCAAGTGACAGTGCACTAGCAGGCTGAATTTGTAACGGTACCTATGAAGTGTTGTGCAGAACTGACAGTGTTAGAGGATAACATCTTGGATGGCATTGGTGGACTCATGTGTGCCCATTCACCTGTACCTTAAGAGGTTGTGTCGGACAAAAGGTAGTGGAAAGGGAAGAAAGACTGCACCTGCTTTACTGGGGTGCAGCCCTCGCATTACTTTGGGCACTGCACGTGCCGCAATCTGTGCTTTTTATGTTGCTGTCCAATGCCCATGGGACTTTCGTGATTATCCAATCAGGTACTGTGGGTGTGGTTCACAGGAAGGAGCATTCAAACTGCTGTACATTATATTCTGCACAGTGAGGCTGCCTGACATGGCGAAACCCATTGTGTTGCCTATAGGTTATGCCTTTCTAATAGATCTGCACAAGTATGCCCTGGAAAGAAACTTTGATTGCAATTTCGGGTTGGAAGGAGTTGTTGCATTGTGGAAAGGTGTCTACGAGCTCAGTTTCGCCAACATGGATGCACTTTGCAAAGACCTGGCCACTTTTGCTAGAGCCGATATTATCGTTATCCGCTACGGCGGCATGTATAGAGGTTACATGTTTTGTTTAGGCTTGTTCCGTCAATAGAAGTGGCTGCTAAATCTAGTGAAGAGGCTTTTTCCCACTACCAAGGTGCTTTTCTCATCCATAACACCACGAAGAGTATGGGCCACTGCTCATGGATGTTGTTCCGAGCCAGACGCAGGAAGGTGTTTCATCAACAGAAGCATGAATACTTTTTTGTCGGATGCTGGGATGTTCTTCTGCATCAATGATCTCATTAGTTATGGAAATACAGATTTTTTCCAAGCAAATGGCATTTCTTTGTCGCCCATTGGTAATGCTTTTTTTTTGTTTCCCATCTACACGATGCAGTGAAGAGTTTATTGTAACAATGTCTGCACAAGAAAACACAAAATCAAATAAAAAGTGAAGAAAAGGTGTCCCTCTAGAAGCATCTAAAAAACTCTATTTTAAGAGCCTCCCCTTTCAACGAACTCCCCCTACACTGATTGCAAGTTATTGCCCCCTGCTCGCATGCAGCAGGAAAGCTATATAAAGGGATTTTCAGGATGGCGGCAATGGAAATGGGACTGTGGAGCCACAGGGATTGTGCAATAATGTTTCTGGGAGGAGTGTGTACGCAGAGGACTGTTGTAGAGAACTGACACTGTTATATGGAGAGCTCTTCAATGTCATTCGTGGAAGCGTGTGGAACTTTTTAACAGTACGCAGTGACGGCATGCTGCAAAGAAGAAACTGGAAAGGGAAGAAGGAATGTTTCTGCTTCATTGGGACATGGCCCTCGCCGTCCTTGGGGAAACACATGTGCACGTAATCCCCTTTTTCGCTTGCTGCCCATGAGATTGGGACAATGGGGACTATCGCAGCTGCGGGTGTGGGTCACAGCAAGGTCCGTTCATAATTTTCTCCATTACTGTGCATACTCAACTGGACTGATATGGTTGCTATTAGTTGCAAACCTATGTGAGCTGCTAATCTGTTCTGAAAAGCTGCAAACAGATTGCACAGCACCTTTGGGGTGTGCCCTTTTGTAGGGTTCCTGTGGACAACTTTCACCTGGAAAGCAGGCCTACATTGTTCCAAAACATACATGTGCAATGGCACATAGTGGTGTCTTTGTAAGCATGTACTTTCGGAAAAACACTCCGTACATTGCTGAACCATGCGCTTTCCTGCTGTTTGAGGGTCCAGCTCCTGTCTCTGGAATAAGGGCTGACTTGCAGCGTGGGTGCGGCCGGATGGTGACGTCACCACTGTTCTCTTTTGGACCGGCTGTCCTCTGGACGTGTTTTGGGCAGAATACCTTGTGCGCACGTGCATGGGTGTCCTATGCACACCGTTGCCATTTCTCTACTGACTAAAAGTGCACCACACGTTTGCCAACCATTTAGGGAGATGCTGGCTATTTTTTCGGGTACAGCTGATGGGATGTTTATCTGTATAGCTACCTGTAGGACGTGGTCGGACGCCCCACCCTATTTATCGTTCCTTTGCATATGCTGCACATTGGCGATGTCCCCAGGATACAGAGGAACAGATACACATGCGGGTACTTGCACTACGCACAAATGTCCGGTCCCACACGCATTAATAGGTGGTGGAGAACATGCAGACATGCGGAGCCTGCTGGCGGCACACGGATACCTCCATTGTCATTGTGGATAGGCCAGAGAGCTGCAGTTTCCATAGGACATCTACCTTTTTCTTACTTGCGGTCATTGCAATTAGGATTGTGTGCCGTTGAGTCAGAACCCCATTTCAGGTAAAAAAGAATACCACACAAACACTCAGCAACATTCTCATTATTACTGTTTCCTTGTACACATGCATACACCCCATTTGGAAAGGAAGGGGTAGCAGAAGGACTTATTGTCGGGAAATGGGGATTTGCACAACTTGCTTGTGAGGGGAGGAAGAGATTGATGTATTACCCTAAAGTCTCCCATGAAACAGTTTTTGAGGGAATGGCGGGCACTGACATGGGCAAGGAGTACACGTGCAGGTGTGCCAGTGCTGTGTAATTTTGTCCAAATCTTACCCTTGTACGCAACTTTTAAAGTGGCACAACTGTTCACCAATTTCTCCACTTTGACTTCCACGCAGTCCATTTCCCTATGCACAGAGTTTCTTTCCTTTCCCTTGCAGGTATGCTGCTGTGGAAGGGTTGCTGCTTGTACTGCCTTGCTTTCCTTTCCAATATGTTCTCATACCGAAAAGAGAATGTGTTTGGTGTACATGCAGCAATATATATTACATAATTTATGGTTCACAGCACTGTGCGTACCAATGGGGTTACTAAAGAAAGTAATTGCGTCCTGAGAGAAATTTTCTTCCTGCCACTCCTGCCATTGCTGCGTTACACAAAGACACGTTATGCTTCCGTCATATTGCATACTGCAGCACTTGTGCAATTATTTTGCAAAGTTTAGGGTCCTTACCACATTGTAGTAATGTTCAGGTCTTAGCACTTTCCAGTCGTTACTCTGGCCGTTTGTTCTTTGTTCCCCTTTACAGTAGCAGTGCAGTAAGATTGGTGAAGGCAGACGTCACTTTTGTTGTTGATGCATTCCATTGTGGTGTACTCCCTATGCCTTTGTCCTGTTTGCGTCATAGGTGGACAATTTGCAAACCTACTCTATTTTCCCTGGCAATTCCTGCACATCGTGCTGTTTGTCTATGTTCTTTGCGTTTGGTGATTGGTACCACTATGTAAGAGAGCACCTGCCTTCCTCAGCAGGTTGGATGCCACACGATGTTCGCAAACAGACGCCTGGTCTCCGACTGCTGTCCACATTAACATGGTGCAAGCAGTTGCACTATGTTGCACAGTTCTTCTTTACAAACTAAGGTTATCCTGCTAAAAACCAATGAAATTCACTGACAAAAAAACGTTGTTACAGGGACGTTATGGTTACAGGTAAAACCCCAGAACTACGCCAGTTATGGTAAGCTAAGCAACCATAACTCACGCTACCCGTGTGCACTGCAAGGACTAACGCCCATGACATCAAAGATGACATCATAATGGTTCAGAAAAAGATGTTCAAAAGAGTCTGCTCTCTGTGTGGGCACAGCTCTGATTGAATTTACGATCGTTACCCCAGTCTGGGGAGAGCAGACTTTTTTTAACAACTTTTTCTGAACAACATGAATATAACAGGTTGAAACACAACCTACAAGAACAGATAACGGTCAGAAGAAAATCTGTGGAGTCGAGACAGAAGCAATTAGTCTTGATATGTTAGCCCAAGTCCAAACGCATCGAAAATCAGTGTAAAGACACTGAGAATTCTAATGGGGTCTCGTGATTGCGTCATGACACAAAGAAACACTTCTGTCCTGAAGAAGGCCCAATAAAGTACAGTCAGAAAGCGTTAGAGATAAGGCCTAATAGACACAGGGGCTGAAACATATGTAGACTATCTTTGAGGCCTGACTCAAGTGCCTCACTCACCTGGAGGCCAGACTTTAGGGATCTCCATTCAAAATTGGCTTTATGACTTGTGTATGACTTTGTTTCCTAATGTCACTATCTGTAAACAAGAAGTGTCTTCGAAGAACAAGGCTTTTGGCAGTTTTTTGTTCTGTATCACTAATTTAAAAAAACATCATATATGTTATACAAGAATTCAAGTCACTTACTAACCACACCGAACATATTTTTTGGGATGAAAAGAAGCTAAACAGTACTTCCTTGGTTTACAATTCATAACCAAAAGAATCTGTTTTTTACCTGTTTGTTTTAAGTATTGAATACAATTTCTGTTGTAATGCATGGGCTTGTTTTTATACAGTCAAAAATGATAAACTCACACAGTATAAATAATGTTGGCCAAAACCAATCGAGTGGACGTAGGGAGGGGTAACCAGTCCATCTCCATTTTTATACTACCTTGCCAGCAGCCAGCAGTTTGTTCAGATTGACTTATTTAGATCACCAATGCTACCCATCACCTATGGAGTCCAGCATGGTTCCTTCCTCTCCCGAGTGATCTTCAATCTATACATGGAGCCGCTGGGAGCCCTCCTAGCCACACAAAAACATTGACATCCACCAAAATATTGACGACACACAGCTATACCATAAAATCGACTCTATCAAGGACATCGAAGGGCTCAAAACACTCGGATACAAACAAAATGGCAATTCGTATCCAGTGCTTTCTTTTATTTGTTTACCCTGATTACCTTGTTGGCTGTTTTTTACTACACAATTTAATTTCCTTTTTTGGTGCTGGGTATTTACCCTGGCTGCGGCCTGTGACTGGGCAGCTGCTACCTCCATGCATCTTTTGACTTGGATTTGAATTTTTAATTACTTATTTTAATTCTTGTACTTTGCTCACCTTATCTCCTTGTATAGCCAGTGTGACCTGGCCGAGGGTGCCTGGGCTCCTTGCAACCAAGGCTCGGCTCGGTGTATGTCGTGAGTGTTTTATCTTTCTTACGCATTCACAGACCCTGCATAGTCTGTTCTTCATATTCATTCACACCGCAACCTGATTGGTTGGTGTGGAGCTACGGCTCCCTACTCTACAGAGTGCTGTGGATACACACGGTATGGCGATTCCTCTCTGGTGCTTTCTTTTATCTATTATTTACCCTGATTACCTTGTTGGCCGTTTTTATCACACAATTTAATTTCCTTTTTGGCGCTGGGTATTTACCTGGGTTGCAGCCTGCGACTGGGTGCCTGCTACCTCCATGCATCTTTTTACTTGGATTCGAATTTTAATTATTTTAATTGCTTAATTTAATTCTTGTACGTTGCTCACCTAACTCCTTGTATAGCTAGTGTGACCTGGCAGAGGGTGCGTGGCCTCCTTGGCAAACGAGGCTCAGCTCAGTGTATGCCGTGAGTGGTTTTTATGTCATATGCATTCACAGACACTGCGTAGTCTGTTCTTCATATAA
Organism: Ambystoma mexicanum; assembly: GCF_040938575.1. Lineage (NCBI taxonomy): Eukaryota > Metazoa > Chordata > Amphibia > Caudata > Ambystomatidae > Ambystoma > Ambystoma mexicanum. The sequence continues at coordinate 110,836,031 of NC_090931.1, forward strand.
ATTCAAACCACAACCTGATTGGTTGCAGCAATTTCATGTGCTTCCATAGCACACGCTGCGCAGGCAGCGCATCAGTCGTGCTCAGCGGGAGCGTACTCAGCGTACCAAAGTCGCACCAAAGTTAAGCCCGTCTGGGCCCGTCCGGGCTACGGACAGGCTGGATGTAGCATTTGGTGCTAGATTTACCCGTAAAGATATTCTGGACCTCGCACCGGCTGACACCTTGCTTCCTGTTAACTGGAATTACACGTGGATGCTCACTCTATTAATTTAAAGGAGGTGGGTCTGGCTCTTGAGGTCATGTTGTCCAACACATGCTCTTTAGTAGCCCATGCGGCCTACGTGCAGAATGTTTTAGTCGATCACTCCCCTGATCTAATGTGTCCCAATGAGACCTGGCTCACTGAGGCTGGCACACCCGTGCTAGTGAATGCGCTGTCAGAAGCTCATAAAATGATGCCCTTGGATAGAATCTCACCTCATCCGGAAGGAGGCATTGCAATTATCTTTAAATCTGATTTCCAATGATCTTAGACCCCGCTATGTCATGATATTGATATTGATATTGGTAGGCTCTGCTGGTTTGTCTTGCCTATCAGCAACCTTCTCTTTGCACTTTCTTATTGTATACACGCCACCCTGGCTCTTGCACAGGGTTTCCTAATCCCTTTCTTTATTTAATGGCTGCACTTCAGCCAAAGTACACACATCTGTTTGTTTTAGGTGACTTCAATATTAAGTTCAATCAGCCTCGTCCTCCTATTGTCACTCATTTCTTTGAGGCACCGTCGGTTCTTGGTCTCCATCAAGCTGTTAATGAGCTTGCACATGTTTTGGGCAACACTCTTGATCTGGTTTTGTCTGATGAGTCTACCATTTCTATTCTCCCTGCTGAACCGGTGGTTTGGTCTGACCATTATTTAGTTCCTTTTTTGCTCAAGCTTCCCTGTCTTCCTTTAAAAATCCCGCCTGTCAGAGTGAGGCACCGGAACTGGTGCTGGGCAGATCAGAATGCTCTTACGTCGGTTTTTAATTCTGAGTGTAGTGCTAGTAGCTCTGCTGATTTTTCATCACTGACAGATTGTCTAAGGATTGCAGCTGATGTTGTGGCCCTTCTTAAGCTTCCTCATCATTTCAGGTGCCCCTGGAAGCCCTGGTTTTCTGATGCCCTCAAATGTTCCCGTGCCAAGTTCAGACAGGCAGAACGCAAATGGCGCCATTCGTATGAGGCATTGGAAAAGGCAGTTTACCGTCAATTTACCAAATGCTACCACACAGCTATTGATGAAGACAAGTGGGTGTATTTTATGGATAACATTGAGAAGGCCCTTAATCAGCCTAATGAGCTTTTTGCAGTGGTCATGACTCTATCTTCCGACACTAATCTTATGCCCACGGCTATGCCCACGCAGGCGTGCTGTGATTCACTGGCCCTGTACTTAGTCACTAAAATTGACAATATGCGTGCCAATATTCATCTGACCCATCAACCTGCTACGTTTTGCTACTTAGCGCCATCAATGGGGGATATTCTTCGCACCTGGTCCGATTTCCTTATATTTTCGGACGAAATAGTGGGAGAGACTGTGATGCACTTGAAATCTGCAGCTCCTTCCAATGCGTTCCCACTGGATGTGCTTAAAGATATTATGCCTGGCATAGTCGGTCGGGTGTCACAAGCAGTTCATTTATCCTGTTAATCTGGACGCCTTCTGCTGGAACTTAAACAAGCTGGTGCTATCCCCCCGCTGAAGAAGCCAACACAGGATCCTTTACTCCCCTCTAATTTCTGCCCTATCTCTCTTCTACCTTTCTTTATGAAGCTGCTAGAAGCTTTGTTCTCCCCTCTTCTTTCTTACTTCTTTGAGTCTTCTGGGTTCTTGGACCCCTTCCAGTCAGGCTTACGTCCAGGGCGTGGCACGGAGAGTTTTCTGGTATCCGTGGTTGATAACATGGACAGGCTGTTAGACAGTGTGGGAGTTGGTTCCCGGGTTAGTTCAATCTTTCAGCAGCATTCAACACTGTCGACCACTCGCTCTTGCTGTCCAGCCTGGCCTCAGCAGACGTCTGTGTGTCTGTCCTGGTGTGGTTTACCTCCTTCCTGACGGATATTGGCCAATCACTTCGAATGTCCATATTCAGCCTCTTGTCTGTCTCGTCCGCTCCTTTGGCCTCTGGTGCTACTCATATGCCGACGACACCCAAATTCTGGTTCGTGTAGATCTTAACCATTTGGAGTTGTTCTCGTGTCTGTGTCAGTGCCTGGCGGCTGTTGGAGAGGGGATGAACAGCAAATGATGGCTCTGCAACAAGCTTCCTAAGTGGGAAGTCCCTTCTGCTGTACTCAAGGTGTGAGGTTGATCGATGGTTTTGAAACCGATATTCATCCCTGGACCACTGGTGCCCCGGAAGTTGATTTGTCACACTTGCTCTCGCTGCACTGGCTTCCAGCTGCCAGGTGCATTGATTTTGTAGCTCTTTGTCTAGTCCATCGAGCTTTCTATCATCAGGGAGCAGATTATCTTTGTGACACATTTGTCCCTTACCGCCCTGGTCGAGCTCTCCATTTCACCAATGCCTCTTTAGTTCTGATATCTAGGCTCTGTCTTTCCAGGGTTGGGGGCCATGCATTTTTTTCTGCCGCTGCTGGTAAACTCTGGAATGCACTGCTCATCTCAGTTAGATGAACCTGGAACCATTAGAACCTACTTTTCTACACTGGAGTTGGCTTGGCCTCTCTGTGTGTCTCCTAGGGCTAAGAGGCCTGTGGGCAAATGAGCGCTCTACAAAACCTGCTAACAAAGCATTACATAACAAAACCTGCTTCTCGCTGATCCATTCTTGGATGTCCAGTACATACTTGAAGCTCGACCCCTCCAAGACCGAATTCCTACTTCTCACCAACAACACTGAACACCGAGACAAACAGACCTGGCCATCAACCATGAACCCTGTGTGCTTCACACTCGCGTTCACCTCCTGCGCCAAGTCCCTCGGGTTCCACATTGACAAACACATCTCCTTCAAGACACACATAGCTAAGAAAAGTCACACAGTTAGGTATCAGCACTCCTTCTTGTGGAAAGTCAGCCCTTCCTCCCTCCAGACAGCTTTAGATCCACCGTGCAAGCACTGGTCGTATCCCACCTTGATTGGGGCAACGCCCTCCTCAAAGGCCTCTCATCGTCCTCCCTGGTGCCCCTGAGAAGTGTCCTACATACAGCCTCTTGCCTCATCAAGGGTCTATGCAGATACGACCACATCACCCCAGCCTTTATCGACCTTCACTGACTCCCACTGCAAGCACCAATCACCTTCAAGTCTTGCTGCATCTATAAGGCAGTCGCCCTCAAGTCACCCAGCTATCTCACGACGAAACTCAGCATCACGGTGGACAGCGCACCACCAGAGGCCAGGCCGTATGCAGACTTGAAATCCACTGCTGCAAAAGGGAAAGGAAAACAAGTCTTCTCTGCCTACGCCCCAAGACTATGGAACCTCCTCCCCATCAGCATCAGGTTTGCCTCCACACTCCTACAATTCAGAAAAGAATTCCAGACCCACCTCTTTAAGGAGTCTCTCCTCCTCAAGACATAGGCCATCACAACGCCTCCACGCCACCTGACTCGCTAGATGCCGTACGCCCCTCTCCACCGTTTACAGCTGTACCCCTCCTTTGTGCCCCTTTGTATTCTACACCCCGCTGTATATCTGTTCTGTTGTTGCCTCTGATAACTGCTCTGTTATGCACCTGTACTGTTGTATAACTCTGTAAAGCGCTCTGTTGTGTATCTGTATTGCTGTATACCTCTTTAAAGCGCTCAGTTGCTTCTCGAAGCTATGTCTGTGCTAAACAAATACCATATTAATAATACTAATAATGATATCATACCATACATTATGCTATGCTCTACTATACTATAGAATACTATACTACACTATAGCAGGCCCTTCATATGCTATTCCACTCCATACACCATACTATACCATAGGCACAACCTTACCAAACCACGACATTACCATGACATACCATACTATGCAACACCGTAACATACAATTAAATACTGAACTATAGTATGACCATGCCATACAATAACGTACCCTAGCATAGCATACCACACCATACGATTTAATAACATAGCATTCTATACCAAAACATAAAATAATGACTTGAGGATTGACATACTAAATGCAAGTGAAACTCTTGATTTTTGTGGAGTTAGGCTGAACCTCATAAAATGTTTGATGGGGTACGTTGGGCCTGAGGCTCTTCACCCTACCTCCTTATAAACTGCAGGTGGGTAGTGTCATGCAGAGATGTACCTTCTATCACCAGTTTCTTTATAGAATGATCAACTGAGCAATCGTAGGCTGTCCGCAGCCTCGACATCATCGGAGCGTATCCTACTTGCATTGAAGCAGGCATTATCCCTTCCAGTGCTTGGGTATATTATAGGTTGTGAGGCCTTCGGTTAGACCAGCAAAGGAAGCACAAGGCCGGTAGAGTATGATAGTCTCAGGATCACATAGGTCACTCTTAGGGTGCCGTAGTGGTAGCCACTAAGGAAGGGTGATTATCTGAAACCAGTGTCTCATGATTATGCAAGAAACATGCCTGTGCATCTTAAAAACGTGGCACTTTGAGGCGCTATAGAGGGAGGAGAGAGGGAGTCAAATGGAGTGGGATTGTTTGTGGATGAGGGCAGATGCATTTCTATAAAGATTAAAGGCATAGGAGGTTGTCCAACTCCAGGCCTCGAGGGTCGGATCCATGTCGGTTTTTCAGGCTACCCCTCATCAATATTCATGAGATGCATTTGCATACAACAATTCTAAATGTATGCACATTTTTCCTCATGAATATTAATGAGGGATATGCTGAACACCCATCAGGATCCCAGCCCTTGAGGTCCGGAGTTGGACAACCAGATCCAGGTGGCAGAATAGCTGCCCTAAACAGATTGTGCGGAGGCCCGGCCTTAGGGAGGGGCGCGCCGGGCGACCGCCCGGGGCGCCACGCCCCCAGGGTGCCATTAGTCACTACCACGCCAGCTCGGGGGAGTCTTTCAGGGCTCCCCCGAACTGGCGTAGAGGGAGAACGAGCAGCAGGCGGGCGCATTCAATGTCAATCGGGTGCTCAGCACCTGATTGACACCAAATGCGCCCCACCTCTGTGGGCGCCTTCACCAACAAAAGGCACCTTAGATCCCCGCCACGCCAGCTCTGGGGAGTCTTTCAAGGGCTCCCCCGAGCTGGCCTAGTGGCAGCAGGCACCTCATTGTTAAGCAATGCGCCCGCGGCAGCGGCAGTGGAGCGCATTTAGGAACACTAGGGTGCTAATGCACCCTATTCATAGAATTGCCTCCTCGCAGGAGCAAGGTTTAAAAAAAAAGTGTCACTCCGTGGCCACGCCCCCTGTTGACCAGGGGTGCGCGGGGAAGGTGGGGGGGGCGCCAATCCGCCCAGGGCGCTGCTGCCCCTAAGGCCAGCCCTGATTGTGCACACATGCTACGGTGGTGAAGCAACATCGCGGTTCAGTCCCATGTTAGAATCCGCTCACCTAGGCTCTTTATGTTCTCCTGCTCTGTAATCTTGCAAGGGTTTATGGTGCCTGGTCGCTTTTGCGCGGGAAGTTTCCGGTTTTAAGTCTGATGTTCTATGAGTACACATTGCCAGGGGTGGGAGTGCACGCAGCACGAGTCGTCTTCTCTTCGATGGCTCGCCACACTGTACTAGCCTCACACCATTGGCTAGCTTGCAGTTGTATGTGGACCCTTGTAGATGTAATCATTTTTTTGGGTGGGCCCTGTGGGTGTGTGTTGCCGAATTTGCCATTCTTTGCCTCCCGAGTACGTCGCAGCTTGTGTGTGTGTGTGTGTTTGAAGCTGTGAGGGCAGATGAAATGAGCACAGAGCCTGTTTGGGTAACAGTCATCCTATGTTACGCGCTGTGTGGTGCTTAGGTGCCCTTCATTCAGCGCTGAGTGCTATATAAGTAGCACATTATTGCTATTAGTGTGTACGGTGCCAGCTGGCATCGAGTGGCTGAATTGGGTAATTGCTCTCTGGAAGGGTGCGCAGTCCCGGGAAAGGAGGCTGGCGGCCGGGGCCATGCTGTGCACTGCAGTGTGTGCCGCGCGACCCATCCGCAGCACAGAGAACCTGCGCGCCTGCGATCCATCTCCATCCCCCACCCCCGCCTCCCCCTCGGCTGTTTCCGCGCCTTTCCCCGCGCCCTATTAGCTTCCTACAGCCACGGTGAGTAATGGCGGTGGGAATTAACTGGAGGGTGTGCAGATGGCATGCGTGGACGCGCGCAGAATGCGCATCAGAGTTGCGGGCGGTCAGCAGGTATTTACAGCATGAAAGGCGCTCTGTTTCCACCCCGGGGCTGGAGGCTGAACAAAATGTTCAGAAGCCCTGGTACCGGTTCCAGAAATTCTTGTGCAGCGTCTGGCGGGCGCGGAGCAATGCTAATTAACAACGTCCACGGATGCACACAAAATAGGCGGAGCGTGGCGGCATATGCTAACCAGGGACGCATTAAATTGCAGATATAATTCAGAAGGAATGTCGGAGGCTTCCAATGGGACAGGGAGGCGTCTGAGAGTTGGCTTGCTAGTTAACACGAGCTTGTTTAGTAACTTTTTATATAAAGTTTAGCATAATAAAACAAAATAATACAACCTTGCCACAATGCAACTCCAGATCCATAAAGCACCATTTTTCCAATACACATTTTTCTATTCCTTCTCCAGGGCCCCTTTCCCACCTTCAGGACCCCTTCCCATTTCCCTCAGATCTTCTGGTATTGCAGAGTCTACCCTCTACTCCTATACATTATCTCTTCCATGCTACGGCAGTATTCCATGCTACGGCAGTATTCCATGCCTATCTTCCAGATCCCGAACGTGGGCATCCCCTGGCACCCCTATTTCACTGCAAGTCCTTTTTAACCACTATCGGGGCAATAAAGAGCAATTTTTCCTCCCACCTATTCCCTTCCTACTCCCGGCTAATTTGTAGTATCAGCAGTTTGGGGTCTTTGGGGATAGTGCGACTCAGTAGCTTCGTGAGTTAGACTTTATCCCATGGGTCTGAGACTTTCGGCCACCGCCAGATCAAGTAAAAGGAAGGACCTGTCTCCCTTCCGCACTTGGGGCACCTCCCATTTTCAATCCTACCCATCGTGTGCATAGTAAGTTCTGGGGAGAATTTTCTATTGTATCCGTCTCATCCTTGAGGATGTCTTTCTCTCTCTTGCTGCCATCCTCGAGGATATGTTTACCTCTCTTGCTGGCACTAGTGCCTCCACCAATTCCTCTCTTCCAATGTCCCTATGCCCCTTTCCCACTTCTCTTTCAAATGTGTCAGGGGGGGAGGGGGCTTGTGAAATTGATAATAGCCTGGTAATGCCTGGATGTCCCTTTCTCTGTTAGCTTCCCCAAGAAGCGGTTGACCTCCGGGGGAGTGTGTTTTTCCGGGAGGTCAAGTTCCTCCCTAGTGTGGGCCGTCATGGCATGAGCCAACCGTATACATATGTACGCGTTTTCTTGTGTCAGTTCGTGTTTTTCTCTCGGGGCCTGAAACGTCTCCAAACCATTATCCTCTATCAATTTTCCCACTCTGCTAATTCCTTTCCCTGTCCATCGTGGGTGAAGCCCTAGCTTACTTAATTCTTAGACGCCAGAGTTGTCCCATAATGGGTGTTGCCTAGTGACTTTCTCCTTCCACCCCATGCTCCTCATTACTTCTTCCTGTATCTGCACCACTCTCTGCCCAGCCGGGGGTAGGTAATCCCATACAGGACTCTCATGTAATACCTGCACCGGGTCCTTCCCAGCCATACATTCCAGCTGTAGCTGTTACGCTCACCTGGCTCCCACAGAGGCGTCGGTCTGAACTGAACAGCTGCGGTCTCCACCAATGTGATGCGTAGGGCCGAGATGAGGGACTGGACTCGCCCACCTTGCTTCGTTTGCTTGGCCCATAGGAATATTCTTCAGTAAATGGAGAAAGGGAATTAACCACCCGTGGGGGTTGAGCGTAAATCTCCCCACCCCCGCTGTTCTCCTCACAGATCACCTTTGATGTCCCCTCTTATAGTCTCACCTGATGGTTTGAAAAGATGAGCTCTCCATCCTGCATTGAGCGCAGGGGCGCTTTGATAACCAGATGCTTCACTGGCTCGAAGGAATTGGTGAGTTCCAGAACAATATTGACTCCGAAAAGTATGTAGTTCGTAAGAGTTCACATGTCTGACTTTCACTCTTGTCAGATTCCTTGCAGTTTTCAGCTTGACCCCAGCGAAGAGTTACTCGTGGTAGCTGACAAAGTTCAGGTAAGGATTTGGCTTATCCTACAAAGTTCAATAAAATAAGGCCAGAATGTAACCTGTGGCTTGCTCCCATATTCAGGTGTGGAGAGAAAATATGAAGTTAGAGGAATAATGCCTCTGGCGGTAAAATTAGGTAAGTCTATAAGAGTTCCCCTTGTTTGTCCCTTCGTCTCACCTTGTTGTCCTTTTGTTCTCCTTAGGGGCTGGGGTACGGCGAGGATGCAATGGAGACTGCGCCGACCCGTGAAGAGGAATAGTACCCCCGGCGGTAATCAGGTAAGTCTATGGGGGTAGTTACTATTGCCTCTGTTTATTCCCTTGGCTCACCTTTGCTGTTCTTGTGTTCCCCTTAGGTGCCGGAGTGCGGCGGGAACGTGCAGAAGGATGCGGTGGATCGTGAGGATGCTGCGAAGGCCGGTGAGTTCAGCGCGGCGCTGCAGCAGGCGAGGCGGCGCGCATAAAATGCTTCTTTCTTCCAGTTCGAAGGCGTGGTGGATCCGGAATTCAGGTAAGAATCGAAGGTTTTGCTCTTATTCTAACCTCTTCTCCTTCTGTTCCTCCCTTTTTCTAGGAGCTGCAGACTCGAGGCGGGCGTGGCAGAAGACTGGATGCAGGCTTGCAGACACGGTGAGCGTTACGCTGCTGGATGCAGAATAACGCAAAGCGTGTGCTGCTTTCGGGCGTGGTTTAAATAGCCTCCAAAGTAGTCCCAGGTAAGTATTCCTTCCCTGCCCCACCCGAGTAAAAAATAGTCCCTAGGTAAAATAGTCCCTTCCAAGCCTCATTTGGCTTGGAGCTCTGCAGCATGGTCTGCATCAGGTAAGATTGCAGCATGGTCTACATCAGGTAAGTTCTACTCTATGAGCGTGGCGCCTATGGTGCCAGGACTGAATCTCCATATGAGCCTAGCGCCATAGGCGCCAAGACACAAACCCAAACAGCCCCTAGCAGGGGTTTTTGGGCTTGCTCAAAATAACTTGTTGCCTGCTTCCGGGGTTGCTGGACCTGTTCTGGTTCCCCGGGGGTAGGCATCATGACAGTAGCCTAGTGTGGGAGAGGTTCCTCTCTCCGAACAACCATTTATTGGCAAGTACCAGTTGGGCTGCCCAATAGTACCCTAATGTCAGGTAATCCTACTCCTCCTTCCCTCACTGACCTCGTAAGCGTTTTCAATGCAATTCACATGTTCCTGTTGCCCCATATCATCCTCCCGATGAGTGCCTCAATGTCTGCAGACCGGGCCCTGGGCACTTCCACTGGAGTGTTTTGTAAAACATACAAACATCTGGGAAGTGCCAACATCTTAAGCAGGTAGACTTTCCCCAACAGCATTATGGGTAGGGTAGCCCAGGGCTTGGCATCCTCCTGTAGTTTATGGATTATCAGGGATAGGTTGCACTCTAGAAACCTGGTGTCCTCCCTATGTATCTGTATTCTCAGGTATTTAAACCCTTCCTGATCTACCCGAAGGGGACAAACCACTGGAATTGCATCATCACCCCCGGTTACCGGCATTAGCACCAATTTAACCCAATTTATTTTGACTCCACAGTCCCTACCAAACACACTTAACGTTTCTAAGACCCTTGGACCTGATAGCGTATGAGGAGGTCATCTGAGTTTTGGGAGACCTGTACCCCAAATTACCAAGCCATCTTCCCGGATCTGTTGATCAGTCCTGATTCGTTCTGCTAGAGGTTCAATTGCTATGAGGAACAGTAAGGGCAACAGTGGGGAACCCTGCCATGTGCCTCTCGGTAATGGGAACATTGGAGATATGTGGCCGTTTATCCATATCCTGGCCAGTGGACGTGCTTAGAGAAGCTGTAACCATTTAAGGAGGCTGGGTCCAAGGCCCACATTAGCCATCGACGCTCCCAGAGAAATCTCCATCCCACAGAGTCAAAGGACTTCACTGAATCTAATGCCATGAGGGGTATGGTCCCAAACGTGTTTTGGAAATTGCTATAGTGTTATGAAGCCTTTGCAGATTCATTCTTGTGGCCCTCCTGGCCACAAAGCCGCACTGGTCTGAGTGTATCAGTCTACTGATAACTCCCAGCAGTCTGTTTGCAATACCCTTTCCAGCACCCTAGCCTCTACGTTCAGCATTGATATGGGCCTATACTATGAGCATTCGCCCGTGGGCTCCCCTCAATCGTGGCACTCCTTGATCATGGCTAACATTGGCTCTCCTTCCTTGTCACCCACGCATTTCTAAAATTCTACCTGGATCCCGTTTGGGCCAGGGGTTTTCCCCGATTGCAGGCCATTTATCACCTCTTGTATTTCCTCCATCGTTATTTTTTTTTCTGTCTCCTGTCCTGCTTGCTCGCCTAGCGCTGGCAAGATGACTCCCTCTAAATATAATTCTATCTCCATTGTCGAGGGGCCCGTATCACTTTGTACAGGTCTTGCTAATAATCTGCGAACGCCTGGGTAATTCTATCTCCGTTTGAGTGCACTACCCTCCTCGAAGCACTAATACATCTCACCCATGTTGATACTTCTTCTCTCCTCTCTAACCAAGCTAGCATGTGACTCCCTTTGCTTGTCGGGCCTCATTTGTCACAGCTTCTTTCTATTTCCCCACCGCGCTTTTACAACTCTCATTTGGATTCTACTGTCTTCAAGTCTACGTGCTTCCTTTCTGCATCGAAGTGGAAGGGTGATTACTAGCGTATCATAGGTAGAATGGTGATTCAGAGATCATGTACTAGAGTATCATAGGTGGAAGGATGATCCAAAGATCATGTACTAGAGTATCATAGGTAGAATGGTGATTCAGAGATCATGTACTAGAGTATCAGAGGTGGAAGGATGATTCAGAGATCATGTACTAGAGTATCATAGGTGGAAGGGTGATCCAAAGATCATGTACTAGAGTATCAGAGGTGGAAGGGTGATTCAGAGATCATGTACTAGAGTATCATAGGTGGAAGGGTGATTCAAAGATCATGTACTAGAGTATCATAGGTGGAAGGGTGATTCAGAGATCATGTACTAGCGTATTAGAGGTGGGAGGGTGATTCAGAGATCATGTACTGAGTATCATAGGTGGAAGGGTGATCCAAAGATCATGTACTAGAGTATCATAGGTGGAAGGGTGATCCAAAGATCATGTACTAGAGTATCATAGGTGGAAGGGTGATCCAAAGATCATGTACTAGAGTATCAGAGGTGGAAGGATGATTCAGAGATCATGTACTAGAGTATCATAGGTGGAAGGGTGATTCAAAGATCATGTACTAGAGTATCATAGGTGGAAGGGTGATTCAGAGATCATGTACTAGCGTATTAGAGGTGGGAGGGTGATTCAGAGATCATGTACTGAGTATCATAGGTGGAAGGGTGATCCAAAGATCATGTACTAGAGTATCATAGGTGGAAGGGTGATCCAAAGATCATGTACTAGAGTATCATAGGTGGAAGGGTGATCCAAAGATCATGTACTAGAGTATCAGAGGTGGAAGGATGATTCAGAGATCATGTACTAGAGTATCATAGGTGGAAGGGTGATTCAAAGATCATGTATTAGAGTATCATAGGTAGAATGGTGATTCAGAGATCATGTACTAGACGTATCAAAGGTGGGAAGGTGATTTAAAGATAATGTACTAGAGTATCAGAGGTGGAAGGGTGATTCAGAGATCATGTTATAGAGTATCATAGGTGGAAGGGTGATTCAGAGATCATGTTTTAGAGTACCATAGGTGGAAGGGTGATTCAGAGATCATGTTTTAGAGTACCATAGGTGGAAGGGTGATTCAGAGATCATGTACTAGAGTATGATAGGTGGAAGGGTGATTCAGAGATCATGTTTTAGAGTATTATAGGTTGAAGGATGATTCAGAGAAAATGTACTATAGTAACAGAGGTGGAAGGATGATTCAGAGATCATGTACTAGAGTATCATAGGTAGAATGGTGATTCAGAGATCATGTACTAGAGTATCATAGGTGGAAGGGTGATCCAAAGATCATGTACTAGAGTATCAGAGGTGGAAGGGTCATTCAGAGATCAGGTACTAGAGTATCATAGGTAGAATGGTGATTCAGAGATCATGTACTAGAGTATCATAGGTGGAAGGGTGATCCAAAGATCATGTACTAGAGTATCAGAGGTGGAAGGGTGATTCAGAGATCAGGTACTAGAGTATCATAGGTAGAATGGTGATTCAGAGATCATGTACTAGAGTATCATAGGTGGAAGGGTGATCCAAAGATCATGTACTAGAGTATCAGAGGTGGAAGGGTGATTCAGAGATCATGTACTAGAGTATCATAGGTGGAAGGGTGATTCAGAGATCATGTACTAGAGTATCAGAGGTGGAAGGGTGATCCAAAGATCATGTACTAGAGTATTAGAGGTGGGAGGGTGATTCAGAGATCATGTACTAGAGTATCATAGGTAGAATGGTGATTCAGAGATCATGTACTAGAGTATCATAGGTGGAAGGGTGATCCAAAGATCATGTACTAGAGTATCAGAGGTGGAAGGGTGATCCAAAGATCATGTACTAGAGTATCAGAGGTGGAAGGGTCATTCAGAGATCAGGTACTCGAGTATCGGGGGCGGAAGGCTGATTCAGAGATTTTTAGTTTTTAATGAGATAGTTTTTACAAAAAAAATGTACTAAAACTTTATTAATAATTACGAAAAGAGAATGTGAACAGTCCTCTTGAGTTTTTCAGTTTTTATTCCATTCATTCTTCCATAATTCTTGTTCAGTCAATTATGTTCTCAGTAATCTTTGTCCAAAATTGGGTTACTGTAAAGATCAGTTTCTTATCAGCTCCTAACATTAGGTGGGACCATCGCTCTTCAGGCGATAGTTCCAGGTATGTTTTCGTTAGCATTGCTGCATGTTTCAGTCTTAATTCATTCAGGGCAGTACATTTCTGTTTACAAAAACAACATGATCTGTTGTTCTCTGCAAGTTGTTTCCTAGAGCCAAGGATTTCCTTTGTTGGGAGTATATTAAGGCTCATCATTAAGAAGAGATCCCTCATTTTTTGACAAGGGAAAAGGGCCAAATATGCCAGCAACTCATTTAGAGCTCTTGTTTCTGTCACTCCTGTTATTCTCACCTTGCAGCTCTCCCTCTTTTCCACTGTTTCAAACCAATATAGTCTTTGCAGTTTGTCTTTAATTCCTTGAGGTCTTATCTTCAAAGTTTCTAGGTCTGACTCAAGTAATAATATGTTATAAAGACACGCTCTTTTCCACTTATCCAATATTACAGCATGCAAAGTTTGAAGTTTTGTTTTTAAAATTTCAAGTGGCGAGTTCGATTCATCCAATATTGTTTTTCCGAAAAGATCTAGTGATTTCTAGATCATCGTAGATCTTAATGATTTAGTCGCTACTTCAAATCGTATTTGGGTTATTGGGAAAGTTTTTGGTAGCTGTAGGGTTCTTCTCCAGAAGATGGCTTCAAGCTGATCCCAGATTTTCCAGTGCAGGTTTAGGAAAGTTTGGCGGGCATAAATTAGAATTGCGACTACTTTCTGTCTATAAAACGTCAGTAAGGGTTTTAGCGAACATTTCCCCTACTTCTTGTGTAGTATTAGGCCTTGTCTTGCCAATGATTCAACGTTTGTTCTTAGGTAATCATACCACTCTTTTTCTGAGATCCCTTGGTTCACCCAAATACCTAAGTATTTTGTTTCTTTGACCACATCTGGCTTCAGGTTGACACAGTGCATATGAAAGGGTAATGGGGTTTCCTGTATCCTATGTTAGTCTCTGCAGCCAGGCCCCATGAGGGCGTGTTTGAATTGAACTCTCATTCATTTGGCGAAAGCTGTCACCAGCTACAGAGCTAAGCAAAAGGACAGGGCAGGTCCATAGAGCCTTTGTCAGTTAATTAGGATGGCCATGGCAGGGTGAAGGTTTGGTCCTGTACTTCTGATGTGACATGGTGTACTTCTGGCTGTCATATGACAGCGGGTACTGCGCCTGTAGACGGTGTCCACCCAGAGTGCACACGGCAATGTGTAGGGCATGCAGTGAGAATAGGAAAAGGTGTGCAGGTTAGCCCCATACATTTTCTGGAGGTTGATCTACCATCATTCAATTTCATATATAATTTCAAAAAAGCCCAGGTGAACGCACACCCACCATGCAGATGGTCGAATTCCTCACATGACCCCCAGCCTCAACATGTGAACCACCACCCTACTGAGGGTCTGGTTCATCACTGAGGTGAAAGGCTGATGCCATCTTCAATTCAATGCTTTGAGTCTGGCTTGTGCTGGATATCCTTACCGAATCCCTGTAGGAATATGGCACAACCCAAAAGCTTAGGGTGCTCCCATTGCATGGCCATTAACCATCGAAGAGGCTGATGATCTGTCTGAATAGTAAAGTGTGACCCAAAGATGTAGGGTTTCAGCTTCTTTACTGCCCACGCAACCGCATAAGCCTCTTTTTCAACAACGGCCCGTTCCATTCCCTTTTTGTCAACCACTAGCTAATGTAGGAGACAGGATGCTCTATCCCTTGAGAGTTCAGCTGCGCTAACACTGCTCCAATCCCAAAATCACAGGCGCTTGTCTGCATAATGAACTCCTGACTATAGTCTGGCACTTTCAGAACTGGGGCCCGCACGCACAATAGATCCTTTAAATACTGAAAGGAGGTTTGACAGGCGGGGGTCCTAGTTACCTTCTTCAAGATTGTCTTGGAAGATACATAATTCAGGGGCATGGCAATGGTCCCATACCCTTGACGAATGACCAGGAGTACCCGATGAGACCTAGAAAGGCTGTCCCACCTGCGTCTGTGTGGTTGGGACGTCCGAATCCTTCACAGCCTGTACCTTCGCTTCGAGAGGTTGTTTCTTACCTCCACTGACCAGGTGGCCTAGGTAAGTCACTGTGCCCTGTGCTATCTGGCCCTTGATGGTCAGATCTGCATTCTGCAGTGACTGAAGCACTTGTTTTAGGTGGGATAAGTGATCCTCCCAGGAGTGGTTGAGCACAGTAATGTCATCTAAATAGGCGACACTGAGGTTTTGCAGCCCAGACAAAACCTAGTTAATCATTGGCTGAAATGTGGTAGGGGCATTATTCAATATGAAGGGCATCACAGTGAGCTGATAATGTCCTTCTGGGGTTGAGAATGCTGACTGGTATGCAGTAATACAATCGCGGCAAAAATGTTGTGGTTTGACCTGGTAAAGGTGGACCCCATTATACCATTTAAGGGGAGCAGGAGTTGCAGGGGTGTCCCCCCGCCCCCCTTAAATGTTATAATGGGTCTGGGGGTTGCAGGGGTGTCCCCTGCATCCTTTACATGGATGGTGGTGGAAACACCACAGCCTTTTTGCCGCAATTTTTTGTTTAAACAGGCATTTTTGCCGTGATTTCAACACATGGAACCTGCTGACCTCTCTCTCACTCCATCTCTGAAGCCGACCTGCCAATACCCTGCTGTGAGGTCAAAGGCACTCATGTACTAGGCAGCCCCAAGCTTGTCAGTGAGCTCATCTGCCCGAGGAAAGGGGTGAGCGTCTGTCTTCACGACAGAATTGGTCCCCTTGTAGTCCACACAAAAGCATTTCAGTCTTCCCGCCACTGGTCTTATTAGGGACCGGCACCAGTGGGCTAGCCCAGGGGCTGTGGGGTGGCTATATCACTCTTAGGGACAACATCTTGGAAGCATCCTCTGTGATGGTGTCCTTGACCTAATCAGACATCTAGTGAATCCTACTCCTCACACGCTTACTGTCACCCGTGTCCACATAATGGGTGCACCAATCTGCACGACCTGGAGTCAGTGGCAGGGTGAGTAGACATACTGTGCACGAAGTGAAGTTTTGAAGGGGGATGAAACACATCCCTTGGTTTCTAGACCAGTATAGGATAAGGAAGCGCCCTGTGTGCTCTGATTGTTGATGATGTCATCAGGATACCCATGCACCCTGATGACACTTAAATACAGAGAGGCCAGCTTGGCTACACCTTGTGGCAATCCAGGAGGATGGAGAGAAGGTGGCATCTCTTAACCTTAAGGTAAGCAACCTAGGAACTTGAACGTTCTGGAAGCGGTTACATGGACACCAACTTGTCTCTGACCCATATCATTGAGGAGATGCTACACAATTAACACCAGTTTCCTTTACATTTTTAGAGTGAAGATTGATATTAATTACAAACACACATAGGCCCAAGGCTCACCCCATAACGGTCCTCTGTTAAACAGAAGACTGACTGAATATATGAGAACTTTGGAGCTTTCTTGAGCATCACGCTGACAAATCTTCCCAGGGCAGGAGGTCTAAGAGTTTATTACAACGGATGGATTATAAGTGATGGAATTGTGACCAATCTTCTGGATTGAGATAATAGGGATATATTTCATAATTTTTTACAGATCTACGCCAGGTGAATAAGTACAGAATAAACCACAAGAGATTTCAAATGTGTGCTATAAAACATATATCAACCAACTACATTGTACTAAATTGGATTTACATGTTCAGATTGTAGATTTCTTTACAAAAGAATAGAAAAACTAGAAGGAAAAACACAAGATTAACTGCTCCTGAGGAAGTAAATTATCCCGAAACGAGTAGAGCTGATAGAAAGTATCTTGCTGTCATTGTACATATGTGAATTAAGTGTTCTTCTGTATTTTGGCCACATTGGGCAACCAAAGAAACAAATATACATATATATATATATATATATATATATATATATATATATATATACACATTCTTCTACTATATATATATATATATATTATATATATATATACATTCTTCTACTATATATATATATATATATATATATATATATATATATATATATATATATATATATATATATATATATTCTTCTACTATAGTAGTGTGAAAGTATTTTCTTCAAAATGTTTGAATTTGTTCAAACCAAATTGTTGTTCCTTTTAAGGACCATACCTGTAAATGTATTACTATACTAAAATAATTGACATGTATCCAGCAGCAATAGGTGTTCGGGAGACACGATTGTCCCACTGATTGTGGTCACTTTATATCCGTTCTAGTTGTACTCACCTCAGTGCCAGGGTTGTAATTCTCTCTGGCACCCTCCAACGCCATAAGTTACACTTACTTATTTCTTAAACTCAGGTGTGCTCCTCACCATTTTTCTGTTTTGCAGATTAGCCCCACACATTTTCTGGAGGTTGGCCTACCATCATTCAATTGTATATAACATTTCATAAAAGACCAGGTGAGCCCAGACCCACCGTGCGGATGGTCGAATTCATCACACGCCTTCTCTCTCTGACCTCAGTACTTATTCCAAGCTCATCACACATCCTTTGGGGTTCCTCATACTTTCCAATTTGTTTTCATTCTTTAAAGCAGCAATGCTGCACAGAGTTTACATCGATAAATCGATAAATCCATTGCATTTGTACAACACTCTTAGGAGTCTAGCCCTCTTTCAACAAAAATAAACAAGCATAGGCAATGCCAGCAGTTTGGGCCTTTGAATAGACATGGGAAAGGCACTTGCCAGGCACAGCCGTAGTGGTATTAATTACCCAGTGTTGGGAGCAGGTGCAAAATGGTGTGGGTATCTGGGCATCTAATAGCAGTGCCTGACAAAGGCTAAAAACCTATGCACAAACCAGAAGTGTTAGCTTTGCCAATGCTTGTTTTAAACAGGACTTCAGTGTATCACACACAGAGTGCTTATAAATCGAATGGCTGAAGGCATGCGGGTGAGACAATGTTATTACACCAGTAGCATGTTTACAGCTCCAATTCAGTCATAAACTCTCAGAAGACTGCTTTGAACAAACATTGACAGCTTATCCATGCGTTACTTTTAGATGGAACTGTGAAGATTAACCATGTGACACACCTAGATAGAATTGTGGAGATCAGTCATGCGTCACAACAGATTGGACTGAGTAGATTAGTCACATTGAAGAATTAAGCGAGTAGCCAATGCACTAACCACCCCGCTTCTACTTCCTCAAACACACGACCTAAACACTATACATGCTTACTGGCCTATCCAACCTGTACCCTAACACACACGCAACACAAGTAACACACACTTACAACAAACAAACGCAGACACTGGAACTTACCCGTACGGAAACAACAAGCCAGTGCACACAACCCTAAATACCAGCAATCTACTCATAAAATACACAGACACACCCAACACACCAAACAGTCTCACGCAAAGCATCCCAGGCATTTGACCTTACCCATTCCGGTACAACAGGCCAGTGCACCTAACCTACCATCTGCAAGCCAACAAACACAGACCCCAGTTTCTCCTGGTTCTGGACCTATCCTATCACTCTTCCCTCACAAACCGACCCCGTCCTCTTTCTTGTGAAGCCACATGAGCGTCTGGAGACTGCCATTGGGTGGTGTTGGTGCGCAGTATAAATCAACATAACCTAACATAACCTAACCTAACCTAACCTAACCTAACCTAACATAACATAACATAACATGCATCACATTTATATAGAATGTGGAGATTAGCCACCTAGAACAAATTTGAGAGTACCAATGTACTAACCGCCCATTCCTGATCCTCTCCTGCACATATCCCTTGTACTATACACACCCATGGGCTAGCCAAACTACACACAAACAGACACCCAACATAACTAACACTTGCATACAACAATCCCAGGCACTGGACCTCACCACTACGGACACACCAAGCCAGTGCACACAATCATAACCTTAAATAACGGCCAATTTACACATAAAACACACAAACACATACCCAACATAACAGACATTCACATACAGCAAACAACCCAGGCAATGGGCCTCACCCTTACGAATACAACAAGCCAGTTCACACAAACAACCCATCTGTAACCCAAAAGACACAAACCCAAGTTTCTCCTGGGTCTGGACCAATCCTATTCCTCTACCATCACTAACCAACCCTTGTGCTCTTTCTTGCAGAACCACATGAGTGCCTCAAGACTTTCCGTGGTTGGTAGCGGTGCGCGGTGTAAGTCAACATAACATAATATTCAAAGCCAAATATAAAGAAATAAGCCAATTTTTTCAAAAGGTTTTGCATATTTTAATAGCTGATACAAATGTATCATCACTACTTAAAAACCACCCCAGAATTACATATCGTATTTCAACTTCCATGAAGTATATATTGGTCTCGAGTCTTTTCAAGAGACAAAAAAGAAGTGGCCTCTTTAAATGTTGAGTCTTTGTGGCAAAGAAATTCAGGTGGTGGCTTTTTTAAGTGTAGAAAATGTACGGCGTGTCGGCACGCGATGAAGTGTAATACATATCAACACCCCATTTTAATCATCTTATGGAGATCAGGTGAAAGATCTCATGTGATACTGAATATGTGGTGTATGTTTTAACATGTAGTTGAAATAAGTGGCATGGACGGAGTACCACATGCAAGCTCAAAAACTTCATCCTTCAACGCTTGAGAGCTATGAAAAATGCTGACTTCACATATCCCATAGGTAAACACTTCCATGAAACACACAATTGAAATCCACTTAAAATTCTTTGGAAGCCACACTATTGCTATCCCACCATGTGGATGAAACAGGGGACCTTTATTACATCAACTGGAAGCTAGATGCATTCTACATTTTTAATCTAAATCCCCCAAGGGTCACAATGTAGATGAAGAACTCCATACTTTTTTGGACACTAAATGATGTATTCGGTAAAACAATTCTTCTTGACAGCTTCTGCTTTCTCTCTCCCTCTCCCCTGCTAATTCTTCGCTGAAACTGCACTGAATCTGCAACTGGGCCACTCTCACCGACCTCGGTCCTGGGCCCAGCCACTCTCCACTTGCACTGCCTCCCTGGCAACCCCTGCACTGCGGGACTGTCTCTGTATCCCTACAGCCCCCCCTTCCCAGCACTTGTTCTGCACTTACCTTGCACTTGCCACCAACTGGCCCTTTTATTATTTATTCTACTTACCTTGTACTGCACTTCCCCCCTCCCCTTCCCCATGCACCTCTCCCCTCCCCCTGCACTTGCGCGATCTGAATGACACCTGGCCTAGTAGGATCGTTGTCTGTCTTCCCCTTGTTCCCCCCTCCCTGCCTCGTCGCGCCTTGAAACACTTGTGTATAGGCGCGTTACAAATGCCTTATCATATCATATCATATCATATCATAGCTGTCTGACGTGTTAATATGAACCTTGGCTTTTAATTTAAATGTTTCTCTTTAGGAGGGAGTTAATTAACTGCATCGGTTACATAAAATGCAAATGCCCCTTATGAATCAGTATAGTCTTGGTTCTGCTATGTGTGGTTTTTCTTGAATGTTTTATATTTCTGCATAACTTTTGTAACAGAAGGTTGTTCCTAGGATTTAGAATATTGACATTTTTATGTGTGTTAAATGTTTGCATTATGATTCTTTAATAGTTGCATTGCTTTAATGTAGGCCCTTGAATGTTTAGGGCACTGTGCCAACACTTTATATTCATGCCTCAATATGCTGCATACCATTTTTTAAAAGTATAGTAGTGACAACAACCTAGCACCTTATGCCTGCAATCTATAAGCACTTTGCATGTTTTATTGAATTTTGCAAATTTCGCAGTGTATGAGTCGCTCATACATGTTAGAGACTTTTTACCTTGATATTGGGCATATTTCATTCAACGTAATGTGCTTTTAATTGAACACTATACAAGCACTTTACATTCTATCACAATTCTAGGCAGATTAATGTCCATGCATAAGATTTATTATTGATTGTGGCACTTTGCGTCAATCTAATGCATACTACATCAAATAGATGTGCATTTTATCCCAGCACTATATAAGCACTTGGTAGTTATATAGTGGGCTCTTGGGACAGATACCCTCCTGTGACATTAGCAGGCATTGGTGGGCATTCCCATCTTTATTAGGATTAGTCTTCATGTTAATTATCGCCAAACTTTTCTGCAAGGCAGTTGTACCACAGTATGTTATGGATTTCCATACTACCTACATTTTGTTTTGGATGATTTATAGAGTGGGCTGTGTCAAAATGTGTCTGTGGAAGCAGTGGTTTTGTTCACTAGCATCTCAATGCATACATGATTATAATGTTAAACATTTGGTTCTTGTATGTAACAAATGGAAATCCAAGATGGCTCTCTGGAATCACTCCGAATTCATTTCACACTGAACTGACATGTTTTGTCACTTTCTGTACTTGTGTGAGCCATATTTGTTTTTTGTGATCAAGCACCAAACTTGGTGCGAAACTCGTCGGAAACTTGCTTTTGTTATAAATGAAATGTAGAAACTTGTTTCACTCCATTCACTTGTCTCTTTCTTGGAAAGCGGGTTATGACACAGAAGTGCCCTTTTCGTGTTGAATCCATTACAAGTGACAATGGTGGGCTGTGTAATCTTGGGACGAGGATGATTTAGGTTGAGTGGATGAAACATTCACCAAGTTGCGGAAGGTCACGCTAGTTTTGAACTGGTCCCCAGTCTGTGACAGACGCACAGGCAGGTTTTAGAGCCACAGCCACCGCGGCTACATGGAAATGGGAGCGTGTGTGCAGGGCTCGAGTCCTAAAATAATAGGTGGGGGGACTATGACTGATGCAGTGGAAGTCACATCACAGGCAGTGCAGGTAAGTTGAAAGAAATTTGCATATTAACATTTTGGATGTTTTTCCGCATTCCAGAAAGTGCACGGGACAGAGGGACAGATACAAATTTGACAAGAGAACACATTTTCTTAAAACATTGCCTGCTAAGTAAAAAACCTACACACTTTTGAATGCTTACTGCTTCATCACAAGTTTGGCGGTAACCCTTAAGTGCGGCGGTAACGCTACTACCGCCACATATAAGGGTCCACCAAATCACGGGTTTGGCGGATTTTGCTGATTTTTGGCACTCGTAATAGCGCAGAACATTACCCATTGGGCCCAATGGGGAAAGGGAAATTCCTGAATGGGCCCAATGGGGAATGGGGACTTACCGTTCCGCCAAACCTGTGATCTGGCGCTAATAGCGCCGGGGGTTTGGCGGTAGGGCTAATAGCCCCGGTGGTAATACCGCCGGCGTTAGCGCCCAACTCGTGATGAGGCCCATGTGTAGAAGGAAACATGTCCAGTGTAGCAGAAAGTCAATCTGTACTTTTACATTAACTTCCTACGAGGGTCGTGTGGTCTGGTCGCTGAGGTTCTTGCTCAAGCCGCGCGACATATGCTTGAATCCTGCACGCAGGGAAATCCATGTGAGAGCGCAACCTCTTCTTATTTTTATTATTTATTGAAAGCACGCTGGGGGGACTGAAATTGAGCGGACTACGTCCACCCCTGGGCCCCTCGACTTGAGCCCTGCCTGTGACAATCCTCTCCTCCTCCTCGCAGCGCTCTTTTGACCAGGGCCAGTTCATGACGGTGCGGGTGCTTGCAGTGCTTGCAACCTAGTGCAATGATGATGAGCCATCTAGTGGTACACCCTATCGAGGCACAGCAAACAGGCAGTGCCTCGCTAGGGTATGCACACCGTTTATCAAAGATGCACTGGGGGAATATAGTGATGAGGCGTGGAGGAGAAGCCTATATTATGCTTATATTAAAATGGTGGATTCCCCTCAAAGTCTGACCCCCGTAAAAGGCTGTCAGGGGACGTCAAGTTGCATGTGTCAAATGTTTGCCCCCATCTGCCGTTGTTTCAGAGGCACCTTTCTCTCCGAACATGTCCCCATTTCTGCAAATACGAGTTCAGAACCCAATTGCAGAAATTTTGCAACCGTGCAGGTGAAGTTTTGCATGGTGAAAAATTGCTCTAGTCCAAGCATGGATCCCTTCATTGCAATTATGCTCCTGGGCAATATTTGCCCTATTGTTAATACTGTGCAAATTGGCACTACACTGATGCAAAAAGCCTGTAATGGTGAGCCTCACCTGGCAGTGCTTAAATGCGTGGTCCAATTTATATGATACCTCTTTCACTCTTGTACAACAAATTTCATTTTACTTGCACCTGCAATAGGATCTTCTAAATGTTGGCCTACATAGATCACGTGGGCAGGATATTTGGGCGCTGTTTAGCTCATAGGGCTCCATTATGTGTTTGTGGGTGTGGTAAATGCAGTGTCAAAGTGCCAGCAATTCCTTTACTACTACTTTACCACTGCATTACTGCACCGCCAAGTTGAGGATTCACCTCCAGCAAAAATCTGGAAGTAGATCCTATCCTCCACTTTACTTCCAATAATAGGTCGATTTACCACATGGAATTAACTCTAATGGCAAAGTCGCCCAAAATCCCGAGGAAGTCTCATGGCTCCAAAAATGGGGATTTATGTTGCAGTGCCACGGCTCATAATTCCGTGGTAATGCTACAGGACTGAGTGACAGTAACAGTAAACAATTTTGGTGGTAAATGGATTTACCACTGATTTACCACCAAACTCGTCTCTTCCTGTTAGCTTTGAGTTCTTCCTTAAAATACTATGTGTGGGGTCAATCTATCTCTCCATTGAAGTTGGGTTGAGTCCCCACGCGCAGCGGGCGGCGTTCTGCAGTGTTTCGTGGATGAGAACATGAAACAGTTGTCATCTTCTGGAAGTTTCTGCACATTATCACCAATAAGGTTTCCCTGCAGCTTTGCTCTTTTGGGTATAAAGATACATAGGCAGAATGCTTTTTCCCAGAAGCTCAGGTGCGGGAGGAAGGATAGCTCAGGGGCAATGCGTTTGTCTTGCAAGCAGGATAACGCAAAACAACACAGGTTCAAATCCCGATCCTGCATGTAGCTACCACTCGTTGGTACTAACTAAGCTCATTATAAAAGAACAATGATAATAATAATTGTGAGAGTTGCAAAATCATGAATCCCATTCGATCTGAAATGGAAAACAACTCTAAGCTTTTACAGGAAAGAGCTACTTGCTACACACGGCGCAAGCCCTGAGGTATCTGTCACTCACCGGTTGGATGCCCCTTAATGCACTCTGACTGCATCCCATCTAGGCTTATTTATAAGTTTGGTGGATTTTGACCTGCCACTACCACATTCTGTAATTACCATTACAACATTTGCTGAAGGCAGGTCTTTGCCTCATTATGAGAAATACTCCATTAGGCAGGAAACAGATTTTCATAAATATTGCAGCCAGTTTTTATGAAATTGTGCATGCATTAATTTTCGTTTTTTTTTTAAATCCATGCCTTCCTTCTTTTTGAAGATGAAAATGGCTGCTGACAGAACCGGTCATGCCACTACTTTGCCATTTTTAGTACTACAAAGTCAGTATTGACCCATCTCTGCATATACCACAGAGGGAGGAAGCGGTGGACCTCTGAGATGGACAAGTGTACACCCCTACAAGGTTCACCCGCCAGATGTTTTTCCATGAAGTTGAGGGCTGAATCACTGCATTGCATACTCCATGGAAAAGAAGGTAAAACATCTGAGTTTTTAACACATTTTTACCTCCACTTTTCAGGTATTTCTATGAAGAAGGTCCCTATAACCAGGCAATAATTACCGCATCATAATTTGTCAGTCGCTAAAACAGGTATTGCAAATACCATATGTTTTTACTGTTAATGCCAACTGGCCTGTGGCAGCAACAGGTAGACGACGTGGAGGGGACCCCTCTGTATTCTAGGGTGCCTATTCCACACATACCGGTACAAGCTGCAACAGTGAGCTATCCTGATTTTTCTAACGACGGTATCCCACTAATACTGCTCGGAAAAGGAGGATTCATCAAGGCCGTCTTTATGCCTGGAATTTTGGCGCCCCGATCCAGTACACTTAAGGCAACTTTTTCTGTCGAATAAACTCAAAACCCCTCAAAGCTTTCAGTTGTGGGTGACTGCACTAGCTACATATTTTAGTGTTACTTTTGTTATCTAGCGCTCCATGACTTCACAGCTAGGTTTGCGCAACTCGAAATCTAGCACGTACATATGACAGAATAAACTCAAAGTGCACTGAGAACTTTGCAATCAGAGGGGCCCATCATGGTATGGGCAACATGATCATTAGTCCAGACATTCACAACCTACCACTGGTGATGCTATAGCCCCCGCGGTGGAGAAGGGATAGATAACACACACCTCCTAAATAT